>NC_091283.1:364823906-366063192 GCF_032444005.1 Ranitomeya imitator
ATGCAACATGACGCCTGCAGACCAATCCATCTAAGTCTGCATTTCAAATGGCGCTCCTTCCCTTCCGAGCTCTGCCATGCACTCAAACGGTGGTTCCCCCCACATGTGGGGTATCAGCGTACTCAGGACAAATTGGACAATAACATTTGTGGTCCAATTTCTCCTGTTACCCTTGGGAAAAAAAAATTGCGGGCTAAAACATCATTTTGTGGAAAGAAAAAATGATTTTTTCATTTTCACAATGCTACATTCTAAACTTTAGTGAAACAATTGGGGGTTAAAAGTGCTCACCACACATCTAGATAAGTTCCTTAGGGGGTCTTCTTTCCAAAATGGGGTCACTTGTGGGGGGTTTCCACTGTTAAGGCACGTCAGGGGCTCTCCAAATGCGACATGGCGTCCGATCTCAATTCCAGCCAATTTTGCATTGAAAAGTCAAATGGCACTCCTTCCCTTCCGAGCTCTGCCATGCGCTCAAACAGTGGTTTATCCCCATATATGAAGTATCGGCGTACTCAGGACAAATTGCACAACAACTTTTGGGGTCCAATTTATCCTGTTACCCTTGGGAAAATAAAAAATTTGGGGCAAAAAGATCATTTTTTGTGAAAATTAATATAAAATTTTTTTTACGGCTCTACATTATAAACTTCTGTGAAGCACTTGGAGGTTCAAAGTGCTCACCACACATCTAGATTAGTTCCTTAGGGGGTCTACTTTCCAAAATGGTGTCACTTGTGGGGGTTTCCACTGTTTAGGCACATCAGGGGCTCTCCAATCGTGACATGGGCTCCGATCTCAATTCCAGCAAATCTTGCATTGAAAAGTCAAATGGCGCTCCTTCCCTTCCGAGCTCTGCCATGTGCCCAAACAGTGGTTTACCCCCACATATGGGGTATTGGCGTACTCAGGACAAATTGTACAACGACTTTTGTGGTCCAATTTCTCCTGTTACCCTTGGTAAAATGAAACAAATTGGACCTGAAGTAAAAATTTTGTGAAAAAAAAGTTAAATGTTCAATTTTTTTAAACATTCAAAAAATTCCTGTGAAGCACCTGAAGGGTTAATACATTTTTTGAATGTGGTTTTGAGCACCTTGAGGGGTGCAGTTTTTAGAATGGTGTCACTTTTGGGCATTTTCTGTCATATAGACCCCTCAAAGTCACTACAAGTGTGAGGTGGTCCGTAAAAAAATGGTTTTGCAAATTTTGTTGCAAAAATGAGAAATCGCTGGTCAACGTTTAACCCTTATAACGTCCTAACAAAAAAAAATTATGTTTCCAAGATTGTGCTGATGTAAAGCAGACATGTGGGAAATGTTGTTTATTAACTATATTATGTGATATAACTCTAATTTAAGGGCATAAAAACTAAGAGTTTGAAAATTGCTAAATTTTCATAATTTCCGACAAATTTTTGTTTTTTTCACAAATAAATGCAAGTCATATCGAAGAAGTTTTACCACTATCATGAAGTACAATATGTCACGAGAAAACAATGTCTGAATCACCAGGATCCGTTCAAGCGTTTACGAGTTGTGACCTCATAAAGTGACAGTGGTCAGAATTGTAAAAATTGGCCCTGTCACTTAGGTGAAAACAGGCTTTGGGGTGAAGGGGTTAAGGAAGTCTGTGCTGGTTTATTTGCTTTATAACCCAGCAGCAACAACAAAAAGTAAATAGCACTGGGAGCAGACAAAATCATCAGCACACAATGTCCTTAAGGTACCATCACATTAAGCTACGCTACAGCGATATAGGCAACGATGCCGATCGCTGCAGCGTTGCTGTGTGGTCGCTGGAGAGCTGTCACAGAGACAGCTCTCCAGCGACCAACGATGCCGAAGTCCCCTGGTAACCAGGGTAAACATCGGGTTACTAAGTGCAGGGCCGCGCTTAGTAACCCGATATTTACCCTGGTTACCAGTGTAAATGTAAAAAAAAAAAAAACACTACATACTGTACTTACATTCCGGTGTCTGTCCCCCGGCCTCAGCTTCCCTGCACTGTGTGAGCGCCGGCCGGCCGTAAAGCAGAGCGGTGACGTCACCGCTGTGCTTTACGGCCGGCCGGCGCTCACAGTCAGTGGGGGAAGCTCACGGCGAGGGGACAGACACCGGAATGTAAGTATGTAATGTTTGTTTTTTTTACATTTACACTGGTAACCAGGGTAAATATCGGGTTACTAAGCGCTGCCCTGCGCTTAGTAACCCGATGTTTATCCTGGTTACCAGTGAAGACATCGCTGAATCGGCGTCACACACGCCGATTCAGCAATGTCTGCGGGAGATCCAGCGACGAAATAAAGTTCTGGCCTTTCTGCTCCGACCAACGATGTCACAGCAGGATCCTGATCGCTGCTGCGTGTCAAACACAACGATATCGCTATTCAGGACGTTGCAACGTCACAGATCGCTAGCGATATCGTTGTAAAGTTGTTCAGTGTGAAGGTACCTTTAGCCGAGGCTCTCTGCTCCCTCAGGCCAGTGGGCACACAAGCTGCGGCAATGTCCAGCACGCATGCTCGGTCTGGAGCCACACACACAGGAGGCCTTCTACCTCCCAAGACACAGCACTGTGCCAAATAACAGTTTCCATTATATAGGCTGTAACCATACCCACAGGTGAGGTTTTTGGGTAGACAGACCCGACCATCTCTCATAGCTACCTGCAACCCGGACACAGATGATCTAAGGCTGGGTTCACATTGCGTTCTGCGCCTCCGTTAAACGGACGTTACACCGCGGCATAACGTGGTGTAATGTAGTCCGTTAACGCCGCCATTGAAAGCAATGTCGGATGCATCGCTAGCGCACGCCCACAATGGGCATGCGCTAGCCATGTGCCGTCATTGAGTGACGGACCCTGAGACGCGGGCTGCAGCGTTTCCGAGTCCGTCACCGCTAGCGCAGATAGAGCTAGCAGATGCTTTATCTGCGCTAGCGCTGCAAAACCAGCACTTGCGTTAACAGCAGCCCGTTAACGTATGTGTTGAACGGGCTGCTGTTAATGCAATGTGAACCCAGCCTAAACGACATCTTAGTGCTTGCGTGCTCTAAAGAAAAAATACTCCGGGTTACATCACAGGGAGCCGCCATCCCTGTGACACATATCACCCATTAGCCTCCTTACATACCTCTCCCTCTGCGTAAAGCCGTGGGGCTTGGCACCTTCTCTTACCCGACCAGAGACCCTTCTCGGTCGTCTGTGGAAATATCTGTCCCCGGCGCTGTGCTTCTCTGCTCTGGCTGTGAGCACAGCGGCCAGAAAGCAGAGCGGTGACGTCACCGCTCTGCTTTCCGGCTGCCCGGAGCTCACAGCCAGAGCAGAGAAGCCCAGCGCCGGGGACAGACAGCGGTAGGTAAGTATGTAGCGTTTGTTTTTTTTATTTTAACGATGGTAACCAGGGTAAACATCGGGTTACTAAGAGCGGCCCTGCGCTTAGTAACCCGATGTTTACCCTGGTTACCAGCGAAGACATCGCTGAATCGGCGTCACACACGCCGATTCAGCGATGTCAGCGGGACCTCAACAATCAAAAAATGGCCCAGGCCATTCCGACACGACCAGCGATCTCACAGCAGGGGCCTGATCGCTGGTACGTGTCACACATAGCGACATCGCTACTGAGATCGCTGTTGCGTCACAAAACTTGTGACTCAGCAGCGATCTCGCTAGCGATCTCGCTATGTGTGACGGGGCCTTTATTCAAAATTTCCTCCATCACTTTTCCCAGTCTCGCAATTATTTTCCTTAATTGATTTCTGGGCACTTGAACGATGTCTTCCACCAACCCCGGCCAACTGTGAGCCTTCCTTGCATGCTCCAGACGTTGAGCGGCTTCCTTATTCCTTAACAGGAACATCTATTTTGTGCAAAGTCAGCGTAGGTGCATGTCACTCAGGATAGCCACCCGCTTTACTGTGACTTCCCTAGTCGATAGTATAACTAACTGCTTAGAGTCTGGGGCCAAGTTTACACTATACACTTCCACCGCCTTTCTAAATGCCTCATACACAGCCTCACTGGCACAAGCGTATCGCCTGTCCTCGGGTACCTCTACCATGCACTGGAAAAGTGAAGTCTCACCTTCTTGGACATCGTGTTTGACGTCGTCCTGAGAGTCAGAGCGTTTTTTCAAGATATCGACTTCCTTCCCCTGTGAGGCTGTCTGTGTAGCACTTCCCCTGCTGAATTTCTTCCTCCCTGGAGGTCACCTCTTTGGCCAGTCTCTCCAGCTCACTATCCTTCTTTGTGATCAGATCGAGAGAGTGCGACAGTTCATTCTGTAAAGTGGAGAGCTCGTTTTTTTGGTTGTCCTTGTATTTCTAGAGCTGGGCCTTAGCCTCCTGCTTGATCTTAAGCTCTCAAAGAGCTTTATCCCGCTCCCCTGCCAGGCAGCGATGCTCATCCTCTCTCCAGAGAAGCGCCTGCCGATGCTTCTCATGTGCCTCTCTGACACTTGCGTTCTTCTACACCAAGTCTGTGGACAGTTCCCGGTGGGCTTGTTCACGTTGTTTCCTCGCTTTCCACATTGAACTTATTTTTGACTCCAAGGCCGCAATTTTCTCCAATTTCTGTTCTTCCAGACGCTTTAATTTGGCCCGTAAATCTGCCAATTTTGATTCTCACGAAAAAACTCTCTGGCGAGGTCCTGGAACTCCTGCGCTTTGTTGCAGCAGGTCATTTCCAGCTGAGACACGTGTTCTTTGTCCTCCTGCTGAGCAGATCGCAGCTTTTCCTCGATATAGCAGATGGTATAAAGCAGCTTCTGCTCCTGTGCTTCCTTCTCTCTGAGCTGAGCCTTGGCTTCCAAGAGCTCGGACTCCAGATGAAGCAACTGATCCCGCTGCACAAAGTTGGCAGCTTCCATACTCAACATCTTCAACCTCTCGTTCGCCAGCTGCTGACAGACTTTGCCTTGCTCTTCTTTTAAGCTTTGGACGCGCGCTTCTACATGGCAGGAGCTGTCGGCTCGCTCTTTCCGTGTGCACATTTCTTTAGTCAGTTTGTCGATTTGATCCTCTCGTTGTCAGGTGATAGCGGTCGATTCGGACAGCTTCTCCTGCAGGCTCTCCGTTTTTTCTCTGAGTTCTTCTACTACTGCGATTTCCGGTGTTGGATCTCTACCGCCACCCTGTGTCCGTTTTATCTTCCGCATGTCATCGACTACCTCTGTGCTGGGGTTTGTCAGTGGTAAAGTGAACTCCTTATCAAGGACATTAACCTTGTTGGCCACTAACCCTGTCTATTTTTCATCCCACTTCTGGTAGAGTGTAACCTGTCCTGCCTTTCTGCAGCCGCTGTGCCCTTGCGACAAGAGGAAGACCTGCCATTTGTACCTGGCTCCACCTTACCGCCCTCTTTTTCCCTTGCGTCACAGTCTGTATGGAAGTCACCACTACTCACCCACAGCTGTCGGACCCCTTTCCTGGAGCTACCTTGTTTTCAACGGTCACACATTTGGTCACCCCAGCTAAGTCCCTGAGTTGGCCAGACCCACAGTGTTCCCTGGTCATCCTTAACTTTGGGATATCGACCTTAGGGAGTGCTACCTCCTCCTGTTTATGCATCACACCACCAGGGACCCCTACAGCCGCCTGTTCTGGAGAGGCTCCCTTAGGGTCATTCCGGCTCCCCTCTGAGTAATTCGACACCCCCCCTTTCCTCCCACAAGTCCCAGAACCATTTAAAATCCCGGCCTATTATAATAGGATATGACAAGTCCAGGACTACAGGGACGTCATGGCTGGTAAGAATCGTTGGTGTCTCAATGATTACCCTGGACATCCGATAATCCCTAGGAACCCCATGGATACAGTGGGCCTCCATCTTCCTTTCGGCGATCCAATAGACAGGGAGTGTGGCGCTCACCAGGGTCACCTGGCTTCCTGGGTCCAGCCACGCACTTTCCATTGACTTCTACAGAACAGCTCTGTGACATCTTTTCAGATGGAAAGTTCGAACATAATCCCGGATATGCGCTGTTCGAACACTGATCCCAGCAACAGTCACTCGGCACTTTCGCCGCTGCCCCTTTTTGGGCCACCACCCCTTTTTGGGTCACCGCCCCCTTTTGGGCAACCATACCTCCTTGGGGTGCACGCCGTGGACTCCCCATGGCCCTCTCAGGCTCCTCACCACCTCAACACGTTAGTCTATCTGCCCCAACAGTTCCAGACAGTGCAGCTCCGCACTGCTTCGCAAGGCTCTGCCCAGCCTTGCAAAGCTCTGCATGGCTACACTTCACGAGGATCTGCACTGCTCTGCCTGGCTCTGCATGGCTCCACAAGGTTCTGTACCTTTCTGCACTGCCTGGAGTTCTTGGACCAGACGATCCACAGCAAGCCGCCCGGAGTTCGTGGACCCGCCGATCTACCACAAGCTTCCTGGAGTTAGTGGACCAACCGATCCACAGCAAACACCTGCTGAAATCCTCCCAGGTGCCTCCTGGACCGATGCCCGCAGTCTCGCACCTTTTATAAGGATCGTACTCACTCAGCTGCTGCAGGAGGCGTGTTTCTTTAACCCCTTCACGACATGCGCCGTACTAGTACTGCACATGCCGTGTCACCCCCTTTGTTTTGTACAGCTGACATGTGCGCGCAATAGCGGCGGGTGAAATCGCTATTCACCCGCCGCTATTAACCTGTTAAATGCCGCTGTCAAACACAGACAGCGGCATTTAACTACCGCATCCGGCCGGGCGGCCGGAAATGACGTCATCGCCGACCCCCGTCACATGATCGGGGGTCGGCGATGCATCAGGAAGGTAACCATAGAGGTCCATGAGACCTCTATGGTTACTGATGCAAGCCTGCTGTGAGCGCCCCCCTGTGGTCGGCGCTCACAGCACACCTGCATTTCAGCTACATAGCAGCGATCTGATGATCGCTGTTATGTAGCTGAGCCGATCAAGTGGTGCCAGCTTCTAGCCTCCCATGGAGGCTATTGAAGCATGGCACAAGTAAAAAAAAAATGTTTTTAAAAATATGAAAAAAATATAAAAAATATAAAAGTTTAAATCACCCCCCTTTCGCCCCATCCTAAATAAAACAATTAAAAAAAAAATCAAACATACACATATTTGGTATCATCGTGTTCAGAATCGCCCGATCTATCAATTAAAAAAAAAGCATTAACCTGATCGCTAAACGGCGTAGCGAGAAAAAAATCCGAAACGCCAGAATTACGTTTTTTTGGTCGCCGCGACATTGCATTAAAATGCAATAACGGGCGATCAAAAGAACGTATCTGCGCAAAAATGGTATCATTAAAAACATCAGCTCGACACGCAAAAAATAAGCCCTCACCCGACCCCAGATCACGAAAAATGGAGACGCTACGGGTATCGGAAAATGGCACTTTTTTTTTTTTTTTAGCAAAGTTTGGAATTTTTTTTCACCACTTAGATAAAAAATAACCTAGTCATGTTAGGTGTCTATGAACTCGTAATGACATAGAGAATCATAATGGCAGGTTAGTTTTAGCATTTAGTGAACCTAGCAAAAAAGCCAAACAAAAAACAAGTGTGGGATTGCACTTTTTTTGCAATTTCACCGCACTTGAAATTTCTTTCCCGTTTTCTAGTAAAAGACATGGTAAAACCAATGGTGTCGTTCAAAAGTACAACTTGTCCCGCAAAAAATAAGCCCTCACATGGCCATATTGACGGAAAAATAAAAAAGTTATGGCTCAGGGAAGGAGGGAAGTGAAAAACGAAAACGCAAAAATGAAAAAGGGCCGCGACTTGAAGGGGTTAAGGAAGTCTGTGCAGGTTTATTTACTTCATAACCCAGCAGCAACAACAAAAAGTAAATGGCCCTTGGAGCAAAAAAAAAAAAAAAACACAATGTCTTTAGCCGAGACTCTCTGTTCCCTCAGGCCAGTGGGAACACAGGCTGAGGCAATGTCCAGCACGCAGGCTCGGTCTGCAGCCACACACACAGGAGGCCTTCTACCTCCCAAGACACAGCACTGTGCCAAACAGCCTCCATTATGTAGGCTGTAACCACACCCACAGTTGAGGTTTGTGGGTAGCCAGACCCATCCATCTCTCATAGCTACCCGCAAACTGGACCCAGATGCACTAAACAACATCTTAGTGCTTACATGCACTAAAGAAAAAATACTCTAGGTTACATAACAGGGAGCAGCCATCCCTGTGACACATACCTCCAATTGATTACGCGGCTATTAGCCTCCTTACAATAGATATAAAGAAATTAGATATATAATAGAAAAGATAGATGCCCTGGAGATATATAATTTCACAACCCACCTACATATTATAAACTTGCACCCTTTATTGCCTTTCATGTGGAGTTTATTATATAGCTTTTTAGGCTTGTTTAAAAATACCAGCCCGGAGCCACCCCAGAAGTGGAGAATCAGATGAGATGCTCCAATTCTGAAGCTTTGCCTTTGCTCTTCCCATTGCCCTTGTGCGGAGGAAATCAGGGTACTAGGGCTTAGAGTTGATATCAACTGTGAATTGTTCAAAAACACAGCTCACCTCAAACCCTGTTGTTAGTAATAGAGAGGTGTCTATCAGACACCTTCACTACTAACCTAGTAATAAAAAGTAAAACACAGACACAAGAATATATTGTTTAAAAAAAACACGTCTCAACGCTTTCTCTGGTTCAAGAATTTAATTAAAAAGAAATGCAGGTCCAACGCAGTCCAGATAATCCAACATAGTCCACAAATGGAAACCTGAAAAACATAAAAATTTATCTTTAATATTCTTTATTTTTTTATATAGCCCTAACATATTCCGTGAAACCAGAACACATGAGCTGCGCGCACAGTGAACAAGCCCGTAGAGACATGTTCACACCACGAAGAAACTTGAAAACACAAAAAAGCACAGTAAAACCAAAAACACTCTGTTGCAAAAAAAAATCACAGTGGACAGCAAGTGCCGGTAAAAAGATGGAAAAAACAGGATATTTGGTTGATACGTTTTTTGCAAAAAATGTATTTTAAGCCACTCTGCCAAACGTCAAGGTATACCCATATCAGAGCAGTCCTAGCTAATGTATGTAATCCCTATCTCATGTATTTAAAGGGAACCTGTCAACTGAATTTGGCGGGACTGGTTTTGGGTCATATGGGCAGAGTTTTTGGGTGTTTGTTTCACCCTTTCCTTACCCGCTGGCTGCATGCTGGCCGCAATATTGGACTGAAGTTCATTCTATGTCCTCCGTAGTACACCCCTCCATAAGGCAAGATTGCACCTTGTGCAGGCATGTACTACGGAGGACAGAGAATGAACTTCAATCCAATATTGCGGCCAGCATGCAGCCAGCGGGTAAGGAAAGGGTGAATCAAACACCCCAAAACTCCGCCCATATGACCCAAAACCAGTCCCGCCAAATTCAGGTGACAGGTTCCCTTTAAAAAACCAAAAACACATGGGCTACTTGCACAGTGAACAAGTCTGCAGAAACCTGTTCACACCACCAAAGAACTTGAAGACACAAAAGCGCACAGAGAGGTAAAAAAATAGTATTTTTTTACCTCTCTGTGCGCTTTTGTGTCTTCAAGTTCATTGGTGGTGTGAACAGGTTTCTGAAGACTTGTTCACTGTGCAAGTAGCCCATGTGTTTTTGGTTTTATAATTGTTCTGTTGTTTCTACAAGACTGGGGAGTCCACCACTCCTCTGTGGGTCATTTGCATTGTAGCTGTTCCATCCTGCATGTTCTACATGGATATTTTCTCTCTGAATCCTGCTCATACAGGTACTATACAGATGATCAGGTTTTTAAATACATCAGATAGGGATTATATACATTAGATAGGACTGTTCTATTATGGGTATACCTTGGCGATTGGTGGAGCAGCTTAACATACTTTTTTTGCAAAAAAACGTATTAAGTAAATACCCTGTATTTTTTCATTTTTTGACAAGCACTTGCTTATTTACTGTGACTTTTTTACAACAGAGTATTTTATGACCTCTCTGTGCGCTTTTGTGTCCTCATGTATTTAAAACCTGGTCATATGTACAATACCTGTATGAGCAGGATTCAGAAAAGGAATGTCCATGTGGACACGCTGGACAGAACGGGTCCTGTGCGCACAGCTCAAAAAAAGAGGGGTGGAGGCATCCCCAGTCTTGTGGACACAAGAAAACAATTATGTGAAACCAGAACACATGAGCTGCGTGCACAGTGAACAAACCCGTAGAGACATGTTCACACCACCAAGAGACTTGAAAACACAAAAAAGCACAGTAAAACCAAAAACACTAACATATTCCGCAGCACCCATTATCATCGCTGTCCCTGATGGGGCTCACAGTCGAAATTCCCTATCAGTATGTCTTTGGAATGTGGGAGGAAATCGGAGTACCTGGATGAAACCCACGCAAATACTGGGAGAACATACAAACTCCTTGCAGATGTCCTTGATGGGATTTGAACCCAGGACTCCAGCGCTGCAAGGTCGCAGTGCTAACCACTAAGCCACCATGCTGCCCTGCCCTAAAAAGAGAGAAATAAAAACAAGTCACTGTCCCTCGTTCCCCAATGTGTAAAAAACAGGTCCTATGGAGGACCAACGTAGTCCAGCGCTTACTACAACATTCCCTGAATCCGTCATAGAAAGCCTATGGAGCCTCGTTCTGAAGCTCGATAGGCTTTAGCAGCCATCACTCTGCGAGATGTGGTTGCTCTGAAGAGCGGTGACATCAGTAACGTTACCGCTCATCAGATTTGCCAGGTCACACAGAGGGCAGCATAACTCGGTGACTCTGATGTATAAATGACAGAAATAGTTTCCTTTTGGGATTGTTAAAACATAACATTTGTTTGTTAGTTGGATATTATCATGGTCTGACGTGCCTCTATATAACATGATTGGCAAGGGAATTAGTGCCCACAAATTGGCTTCTTCTTTATAAATGATTTAGAACATTGTTTCCCTGTGTACCAGAATACTTGAACATCCTAGTTACCTACTATTTCCATATTGTAGCTCAAATTACAACCTTAGAAGCCCTATCTAATAACCCTTCTTTTGTTAAAAATCAGTTAAATTCCCCAATACACATATATAACAAATGGTATCTAGAAGATTATCGATGGTGTTTTGAGCTAAGTCCACTGACATGCGCATTTGAATTAATATATTTGGAAACGAAGTCCAAAGACATGCACATCAGCGTCTTAGCTGATGTACACTGTATCTTCATGTTTCACATGCACAGTGATAGTCTTAGCCACTGCGCAGATGCCATGTCAGTGTTCCAAGATAGGCCAAGTGACGTTTCAGCTTCATGACGCACGCTATGACCATTGGTCATTGAGGTCTCTCCCTATGGAGTTTGCAGTGATTCAGTCAGACTGCCATATGTCCGAGGATCGCATCACAATACTCACACTGGCCTTCTTCTCTCCTGACCTGAGCGTGACAGCTGCATAGAAATACATACTGTCACAATCAGGTCAGAAGAGCAGATGTCCAGTCCGAGGATTGCGATGTGATCCTCGGGTTAGTAATATGGCAGTCGTCTGCACCCAATCAGTGAGGTGGGTGGGATTATGGTTGGGGGATGGTGTGGATATTCATTTGGCATTTACATATGTTTTTTATAGGCAGCGCGCATTTTACTGCAAAATGAATACTAATTCTTTTCCCCTATCCTAAATAGGGTTTTCACATAATGTTGCATGAACCGGTCACCAGCCAGTGTGTGTACAAGTAGTGATACAGAGGGCTATTAAGAGCATGGAGGGTGCGTGAACAGATACTATGAGGGTCATGATTTTGAACATTTTAAACATTATATACGCTCTTGTTAGCGAACCCTTAAGGAGACTGTCAGCACAGATTTACTGTTCAAACTAAGTACCAGTGAACAAAGGCATGGCCAATCATTTAAATATACCTTACCAACTGCTTGTTTTCCCTTAATATCTACACACTCTTCTTTGGCAGTTCTGGCTTCATAAAGACAGAGAAAGGCAGAGATAGATAGAAAACGAGCATGTGGGAAGGTGTATTTAAATGATTGGCCCCGCCATGATATACCAAGTGCCTGTACTTGGTTTGTACCGTCATTCTAGACTCACATAGTCTGCTTAAGGTTCCCATTCCTTACTATCCAGGAGCACAGCAACAGGTGCTTGTTACTTCCATAATGTGCAGTTTGTTCTCCATTCCTGGTAAAGATTTGAATTGTCACTGACCACGTTCTTCAGTCTTCTGCCTGTTCTAATTCTCTGCCTACAACCCCTGGCAAAAATTGTGGAATCACCAGCCTTGGAGGATGTTTATTAAGTTGTTTAATTTTGTAGAAAAGAAGCAGATCACAGACATGGCACAAAACTAAAGTAATTTCAAATGGCAACTTTCTGGCTTTAAAAAAAACACTAAAAGAAATCAAGAATGTGGTAGTCCTTAATGGTTACTTTTTGTAACCAAGCACAGGGTAAAAATTATGGAATCACTCAATTCTGAGGAAAAAATTATGGATTCACCCTGTAAATTTTCATACCCAAAAATAAAACCTGCATCAAATTAGATCTGCTCGTTAGTTTGCATCTAAAAAGGAGCAATCACACCTTGGAGAGCTGTTGCACCAAGTGGACTGACATGAATCATGGCTCCAACAGGAGAGATGTCAATTGAAACAAAGGAGAGGATTATCAAACTCTTAAAAGAGGGTAAATCATCACGCAATACTGCAAAAGATGTTGGTTGTTCAGTCAGCTGTGTCTAAAATCTGGACCAAATACAAACAACATGGTATGGTTGTTAAAGGCAAACACTGGTAGACCAAGGAAGACATCAAAGTGTCAAGACCGGAAATTTAAAGCAATATGTCTCCAAAACAGGAAATGCACAACAAAACAAATTAGGAACGATTGCGTGGAAACTGGAGTCAACGCCTGTAACCGAACTGTAAGAAACCGCCTAAAGGTAATGGGATTTACGTACAGAAAAGCTAAACGAAAGCCATCATTAACACCTAAACAGAAAAAAAAACAAGGTTACAATAGGCTAAGGAAAAGCAATCGTGGACTGTGGATGACTGGATGAAAGTCATATTCAGTGATGAATTGCGAATCTGCATTGAGCAGATGTTTGCCATGCTGTTTTGTGCATGGCAGTGCGGTAAACACTGATTCTGATCGGCAGTGAAATCATCACAGCCGGTCAGAGAGCCGTCAAATGACAGCGTGAGCGCCGCTGTGATCATAGGTATAAAGTTTACCTCCAGTACCTATACGTCCAAGGTCGTAAAGGGAATAAAAAAAGTGTCACACCAGATCCTCCTACAAATACAGAATAGATAAATTCTGCATTTTTGTGCGCACAGGCCGTTCCTGTTATTCCTTGAGATCTGATTACCTTCAGATCTGCAGGTGAAGCAGCATGTTGTAGATTTACCCATTTGCTGTCTTACTTCAGTATTATGACTGTAATTGCACAACCTCAGTGGAGTTCGGTCAAGTATTTGTATATATACCATATCGTCACAGAAGAAGGTACAAAGAAGAAATGGATCACGTATGTAAATAGTTTTGTGCAATATGAACATTTTTATTATTGTAATACAGAAAAGTTACATAAGTTTGTTAAAACATGAAGACTATAGATTGAAAGAAACTGAAATTAATGGCAGATCACTGAGATTGGGAGTCACAAATAAGAGGAAATGTTGGGTATTTTGGGAGTGTTTGAGAGTAAAATTGCAATACTCTTGTCCATATAGTGAATACATAAATATTTAACAATGTGAATTATTCAATGCACATTGAATATTGCTCTTTAATTTATTTTAGATAGCTATTAGTAACTGCATATACAGTTGAAACTGAAATCAGAATAAACCTTTCCCGTTTTAGGTCAATTAGGATTACCATAACTATTAATATTTACCAAATTCCAGAATATTGAGAGAGAGAATGTTTTAAGGAATTTTCATTGCAAAGTCAAAAGTTTACATACATTTCATTAGTATTTGGTACCATTGCCCTTAAACTGAATGACTTGGGTCAAACATTTGAGATATCCTTCCTTAAGCCACTTTGTCCATTTGGAAGACCCATTTCTGCTCAAGCTTTAATTTCCTGGCTGATGTCTTGAGATGTTGCTTCAGTATCGCCACATAAGTGAAGTGCACCAGTCTCTCCTGCTGCAAAACAACCCTACAACATGATGCTGCCACCCCCGTGTTTCACAGTTGGGATGGTGTTAAGCTTCCAAGCTTTTCCCTTTTTTCTCCAAACGTAACGATGGTCATTATGCCCAAAAAGTTCAATTTCAGTTTTATCAGACCACAGTACATCTCTAAGAATTAAGGTTTTTGTGCCTGTGTGCATTTGGAAACATTAATCTGGCTTTTTTATGTTTCTTTTGGAGTAATGGCTTCTTCCTGGCAGAGTGGCCTTTCAGCCCATGTTGATACAGTACTCGTTTCACTGTGAATATTAATATAATCTTACCTGCTTCCGCCATCATCTTCACAAGGTCTTTTGCTTTTGTCCTTGGGTTGATATGCACATAAAGGACACGGCACGTTCATCTCTGGGGAACAGAACCCGTCTCCTTCCTGAGCGGTATGATGCCTGGACATTCACATCTTGTTTGCACTTGCGTATAATTTTTTGTACAGATGAACGAGGCACCTTCAGGTATCTTGGAATTGTACCCAAGGTGAGCCAGACTTGTGCAAGTCCACAATTATCTTCCTGGTATCTTGGCTGATTTCTTGAGACTTTCCCGTGATGCTACATAAAGAAGCAGTGTGTTTCAGGTGTAAATTAAAACACATCCAGAGGTGTGTCTCTAATTAACTCAGATGTTGGCAAAAAACCTATCAGAAGCTTCCAAACGCATTACATCATTATATGGGCAGTCCAGAATTGTTTAAAGGCATAGTAATCTTAGTGTATGTAAACTTTTGACTTTGCAGTAAGTAATAAAAATGGCATAAAACATTCTCTCTCTCTCATTATTCTGGCATTTGGAAAATATTAATAATTATGGTAAGCCCAATTGACCTAAAACATTAAGGTTTATTCTGATTTCATGTCAGATATTGAGAAAAACATGCATATGTTTCTTTTTTATATAGTGTATGTAAGATTCTAGTTTCAACAGTATTATTAATTCTAATGTTCTAAATTGCTTTCCCTTTCACTTGTTTTATTCTTTGACATTTATTCTTGTATGTTTCCTTGTACAGTTTCTCAAAATATATGGTATCTTCCCATGTAAGATTTTCATGGTATTCAAAAAAATATAAGTAAAATATTTATCATCTTCTGGGTATGATAATGGCTCCTCCCCGTGAGAGATTTTTGATCTTCAAGAATCAATTTGTGGGTAAAACATTTCCCACATACTGAACATGAACTATATTATGCTTTGTGTGAGTTCTCTGATGGGCAACTAAAATTGATTTTCGATTAAAACATCTTCCACATTCTGAACATGAATATGGTTTCTCCCCTGTGTGAGTCCTCCGGTGAATAACAAGATATGATTTCTGATTAAAATGTTTACCACATTCTGAACATGAAAATGGCTTCTCCCCTGTGTGCGTTCTCTGATGTGTAACAAGATGTGATTTATCTGAAAAACATTTCCCACATTCTGCGCATGAACAAGGCTTCTCCCCTGTGTGTATTTTCTGGTGTGTAACAAGATTTGATTTATTTGCAAAACATTTCCCACATTCAGAACATGAATATGGCTTCTCTCCTGTGTGAATTCTCTGGTGTACAACAAGAGTTGATTTATCTATAAAACATTTCCCACATTCTGAACATGAATATGGCTTCTCCCCTGTGTGAGTTCTCTGATGTGTAACAAGATGTGATTTATCTAAAAAACATTTCCCACATTCTGAACATAAATGTGGCTTCTCTCCTGAGTGAATTCTTTGGTGTTTAGCAAGTTTTGATTTAGCTGAAAAATGTTTACCACATTCTGAACATGAATATGGCTTCTCCCATGAATTAACCCTCTCATTTCTATTAAATTCTAATTTCTGGTTAAAATATTTCCCACATTCTGAAGAAAAAAATATTTTCTCCTCTGTGTCAACTTTTTGATGTGTAACAAAAGACATTTTTTTGGAAAAATTATTTCCATATTCTACACTTGACAATGGCTTCTTTGACGTTACAGACGTATGAGTTTTAATTCCTCTTTTGTGATTTTTCTTTTTCTTAAAAGTCTGTGATGAATCAGAAGTTTGGACCTGTCTAAAAGGATCAGATGATAAATCTTCTCTGTGAAGGGATGATGTTATATCTGGAGTAACGGTATTCACTTTAGTTATATCCTGTGTGATACCAAAGTCATCTGATTTAAAAGAACAAGATGTCAGTTGTTCCTCTGATCTCTCAATGCAGTCATCTGCTAAGAAAAAAAATTATTAATTTTGAATAAAATGTTCTTACAATAATATGTTTATAACATTTCTAAAATATTGTAGAAACTGCAATATAAGTAGAAAAAAATCAATTATTTATTAAAATAAAAACAATTCCCAATCTAACAATGCAACTCAAGGCAGGATTTTTTAAGTGACTTATTCCTGCTGCAGCAGTGCCAAACATACAGATGTGTTCAGCATTGCCGCAGAAGGAAAAAGCCACTGAAAAACTTAGGGTGTACTATGTGTTAGGCACTAATATGGCATATTTGCAATTTTCAATATGCAACAGCCACTATGTGCAAATGTTCAGAAAGTGCCTATGGGGTTAAAATAGTCACTACACCTATGAATGAAACCCCTGAGGAAAATGTCATATGTTTTCTAAAAGATAGGCCCCTGCAAGAAATTTAAAAAGTGACTTGTCTCCAAAACTAGATTTTGTAAATGTCCTTGAACACATGATAACTGGTTGTTAAACTTATTCAGTAAATTCTATTAACTTTCTGAATAACCGATTCAAATTTTACAATTCTGACCAATGTCACTTTCTTTGGTAATATCTCTGGAACGCTTCAACGGATCCCACTGCCTCCGAGACTGTTTTTTTGTGACATACTGTACTTCAAAAATGTATTTGATATAACTTAATATATTTGTGAAATAAAGCGGAAATTTGGCGAACATTTGTCAATTTTCAAACTTTTAATTTTATGCCCTTAGCCCCTTTCCGACATCGGGAGTAAATTTACGCCGAAGTCGGACTCCATCCCTTTGATGTTGGCTCCAGCGGTGAGTCCACATCTTTCCCTGCACATGACAGATGTTTTGAACAGCTGACATGTGCCCGGAACAGCCGCGGGTGGAATCGTGATCCACCCGCGGCTATTCACTCGTTAAATGCCGGTCTCAAACGCTAACAGCGGCATTTAACATGCGCTTCCAGCAGTCTTGCCGGAAATTCGCCCATCGGTGACCACGTTACGTGATTGCGGGTCACCGATGGGTTGGCATGACAACCAGAGGTTTCCTGGAGACCTCTATGGTTGTCAGTGTCAGATTGCTATGAGCTCCACCTGGTGGTAGCAAGTGAGCATATCTACTACATACAGATGATCTGATCATCACCTGTGTGTTTCTTTGTTGGGTAAAGAGAATTGGGCATCAGACTGCGCCGCTCACCTGTCAGAATGATGTACCAGTAGAGTCCAAGTAGATACAAGTAGATACAATAGAGAAATAGACTTTATTTCTATGCGTTTCGTGGCGATCACACCAATTCCTCAGGACAGTCTATACACATACACCACATACACAGTGTGTTATTAAGGCCGGGTTCACATTGCATCAATGGCAATGCGCTGATGGCATCCGTTACATAGCGGCACTAACGCTATGTAACGGATGTGTTAGCACACTCATTTACTGCCATTATGTAGCGTATCGCTAACGAATGTCATAATCGGCATGCGTAAGCGATGTGCCGTCATTCTGTGACGGATCCTCATACGTGGTCGGCAGCGTTTCGGGTCCGTCACCGCTAGTGCAGATGGAGCATCTGCACTAGCGCGATCGCATAACGCGATCTTTAAAAGGAACTTGCGTTATGCAGTCCTTTAACGCATGCGTTGAACGGACTGCACTTAATGCAATGTGAACCTGGCATTACAGGGAGAGAATCTGAGCAGATCTGCTTCTCTATTCTGTCTTGTATGAGTGTCAGTCATCACATTGGAGCGACCACTCTCTCGAAGTCTTAGTCACAGATTTTGAACTCTTAGCGCTGCTGTCTTTGCCAGCGCTATCCTGCTCCACCGCTGGTGGGTGCTCCTCATGTGCCGGGGACAACATTCTGAGCACATCTGCTCTGTGTCCCGGCTTCTTTTTTAAACATGCAGTGTTCTGAGTGCGCTGCTGGCCGCGCACCGGAAGTGCTCCAATCACTTCCGGTTCAGCGTGGCAGAGCGCACTTACCCATGCGACGCTGCCGCTGTTGCCTCCTAGCAGCGTGGAGTCGGCCGTTCCGCTCCATCAGCGTGCTCCACTCCTTAAGCCTGGCTTGCTGCCCAGAACCTGTCAGAAGATTATCAGACGAGGGGGAAGGCTGCATGCAGTGGCTCCCCCACCGCTGCTACTGATGCTGCAGCCCCCGCTGTTCACAATGGAGACCACACAGGAGGGTGCACAGCTTCAGGATTCCATACATGTAGGTATTCCAGGGATTTCCGATAGGAACAGGAAACCAACTGAGGAGGAGAGGGGGACCGCCCTTTTATCTCTGTAGGTTTCCTGTTCCCATGGGCGGGTCCCTCTCTCAAAGTGGGTGCTGTCGTGGCGAAGGGTAAAATGTGGATTAGTCACTCTGTTGGGCTCAGAAGAGCATTTGGATTTGGGAGCGCAGAATTTGCTGGATTTCTTTTGATGGGCGAGGAGCCATTTTACTTTACCAGAGCCTCTGTACTACCAGTAACGTGGAAGCATCCTATATTTCCATTGATAGAGGACGGACCTGATTGGTGAACGTTCCTTTTTTGTGGATTAAATTTAAGCTTTTGTTAGGAACATTTTACATGTTTGAGATCACATTTATCCGGCACTCTACTCTGAGCACTTACATCAGGGTTTCCATCTAAATCTCCAAGTGACGTAATTCAGATGAAACTCCCAAGGGATCCATTCACTATAATGAGGCAGCAGAGTTACTCTGGATTCCGTCTGGCCCCTGTTCAGTGGTGTCCTTCTTTTCAAAGGTGCACAAAACTGGCTGATGACACTTTTATGAACGCACAAAAAGATGGACACCGTCGGATCATAGGCCAGACAGCATGCACTGTGCCTCCATCTGCCTCATTATAGGGAATCTTCCTCCGGGAACCTTGTCTGAATCACGGATTTCAGAGATTTACATGGAAACCCCTGTGCAAGTACTCAGCGCAGAGCGTAGGAAAACTATGCGATGAGCCTTTCTGCGATATTTGGGAGGCAGAATGAACAAATCAACAGTAGGTGAAGAATTTTTTTAATTTATTTTTTACACTATTTCTCATGCGGTATAAGTGATGAGAAGACTTTATTATTCAGGTGGGTGCGATTACAGCATTATCAGATTTATATTGTATTTTTGTGTTTAGCTGCTGTCACACACTAAACGCTGCTTTTTTTGTAAAAATGCATCGGCATATTTCAAGAGCTCTAATTTTTCCATAATACTGCCTGTAGTGTGATGCGACAGCTTGTTTTTTTGCAGGGCGAATTGATGTTTTTATTGGTACCATATTTGGGCACATGACATTTTTTGATCGCTTTTAATTACAATTTTTGGGAGGCAGAATGAACAAACACCAGCAATTCGGGAATTGTTCTTTTGTTTGTTTTTTTATGCCGTTTCACGTGTGGTGAAATTGATAAGGCAGCAGGGTCAGTACTATTACAGTGACACCACATTTATAGTTTTTTCTGTGTTTTGGCGCTTTTACGCAATAAAAACTATTTTATAGAAAAAATAATTAGTTTTCCATCGCTTTATTCTGAGAGCTATAACTTTTTTATTTTTTACTCTGATGGAGCTGTATGGCACCTTGTTTTTTTGCGAGACAAGATGACATTTTACCATTTTCATTTACCGTATATACTCGAGTATAAGCCGACCCGAGTTTAAGCCGAGGCACCTACTTTTGCCACGGAAAACTGGGTAAGCTTATTGACTCGAGTATAAGCCGGGTAAGCATTGTCCCCTCATCCCTGTCCTGCTATGCATGGTCCCTCTTCCCTGTCCTGATATGAATGCCTCCCCATTCCTGCCCCTGTCTGCATGCCTCCCCTGTCCCCGTCATTGTATGCATGCCTCCCCCTTCCCTGTCCTGGTATTAATGCCTCCCACGTTCCGTCCCTGTATGCATGCCTCCTTATCCCCTATCCCTGTGTGCATGTTTCCTATTGAAAAAAAACAAAAAAAATCATACTCACCTACCTGCCTGCCCTGAGTGGTGGCACTGCATCTTGTTTCCTGCCTGCAGCTCTTCATATGTTCAGCCGTCAAGTGGTACCGCTCACTAAGGTGACGAATATGTGCTCCACGCCTATGGGAGTAAAGATGCCTCCATATTCATCACCTTAATGAGTGGTACCACGTGACCGCTGAGCACAGGAAGAGCTGCAGGCAGGCGCCTGGCGGTTGGAACAAGATGCAGTGCCAGCACCGAGGGTGCGCAGGTAGGTGATTATAATGTGTGCGCCAGCTCCTGGCACCCGCTGCTCTCCCCCTTCCCCGCTGGCTTTCTGTACCATGACTCGTGTATAAGCCGAGGGGTGCGTTTTCAGCATAAAAAAAATGTGCTGAAAAACTCTGCTCACTGTATACACAAGTATATACCGTACATTTGTCTTTTTGATCACTTTTTATTCCACTTTTTGTTCAGCGGTGTAATGATAAAGCATCGTTTTTTCTCATTTTTAATGTTTTTTACGGTGTTCACTGAATGGGTTAACTGGTGGGACAGTTTTATAGGTTGGGTCGTTCTGATACCAAATATGTGTACTGGTTTTATTTGAATTTTTTTCATAAAAATATTTATTTACGGGTATGGGTAATATATTTTTATTTTGTGATTTAAAAAAAATATTTTGACAAATTTTTTACTAAGACTCTCTATGGGAAGTTCACTTTCTTCAGTCTGATTGCAGTTCTAATGCATTACAATGCGTAAGCATTGCAATGCATAAGAACTTTCAGCCCTGCAGACACAAGTTAGTTGCACTCCTCATGATCTAACTATCTTGGAAGTGCCTCGTGACCCAGATGTCACCATGTCAATGATCGGGCCCCCACAAGGATGTCGGGGCACCAGTCGGAGGGCAGAAGGGGCTCCCTCCCTCTGCATGCCTACTAAATCCTGCGATCGCAGTATTTATGGGATTAAAGTGCTGGGAGCGATGCGGCCTCCGCTCCTTTCAGTGAGTTCCGGGTGTCAGCTGTCAGAATCGGCTGACACCCGGTGGCGATCATGCATGCACAACCTCTATAAGTACCTAGCGTCCTGGACATACAGATACGTCGAAGGTCATGAAGGGGATAAGGGCATACAAATTCAAAGTTTGATTTTTATGAAATTATTGTCAATGTTTTAATTATTTCATAAATAAACACCGCAACTTAATTATACCGCTATCAAAGTACAATGTGTCACAGGGAAAAAAAAACAGTCTCAAAATCACTGGGATCAAGTTAGTCATTGCAAAGTTAATACCATGTAAAGTGACGTGTCAGATTTGAAAAATGTGATCTGGTTAAAAAAAACAAAACTGGCTGCAGCAAAAAGCGATTAAATCAGAGGACCTTGGGTTTTAACTATTATAGACATAAACTGTGACTATAGACAATAAAATATCTACTAAAATGATGGCACTCCACCCCGACAATCTTCATCGTCAACGACTTAGTAACTAGTGGTGAAACATCTCTGGGTAATTAGACCTTGTGTCTTTGTGGCTCTCGACAATCCAAACTATTGTAGGGGTAAATATTTTCTGACAGATCTTCTTGAAGAAATATTAGACATTTAGAGCAGGGGGTGGGGAACCACAGGCCATAAACCTTTTCTTCAGCCACAGGGTAAATTCCCGAGGACCACAGTGCTTTAATTTCTTCCTGCTCTGTGAGCACGTGCACGCACCATTCATTATTCAATGCTGAAGCAGACGCAATGAAAGATTACGTCCTGAAACCAGTGCTATTATCATGACGCATTTTTTGGGTGTAGTTAGGGCACAATTTGAACAGTCCCCGAAGGATGGTATAAATATCTAAAAGGCTAAAAGGTCCTTGAGAGAAAAAGTTTTCCACCCCTGATTTAGAGAGAACTTTTTATCATAGTCCCCTAAACAAGAGTTGCATTCATTCATGGCAGACCATTGGAGCTTTTATGAGTTGTGAACAGCAAAGTAGAGAAAGTATTAGTTCTCCATATTACAGGAGAGATTATGCAGTTATCTGAATTCCTTAAGATTGGAAACATAATGGTGTTTATGACATGGAGTAATGGCATGAAACCAGCAGATATGACTAAATGTATATTACAGCCATCAACCACGCAGAGCTTAGACAAACAGTCATGGCAAAAAAGCATTGCTACCCTTGAAATTGTTCAGAAATTGAAGTACTTTTCCCAGAATAGAATGGCAATTACACGTTTTGTTATACACGTGTTTATTTTCTTTGTGTGTATTGGAACAGCACAAAAAAAAAAAGAAAAAGGCAAAATTGGATATAATTTCACACAACTCCAAAAATGGGCCGGACAAAATTGTTGTCATCATCAACTTAATATTAGATTGCACACACCTTGGCAGAAATAACTGCAATCAATCGCTTTCTATGTCCATCAACAAGCTTCTTATACCTCTCAGCTGGGATTTTGGATCACATCTTTTGTAAACTGCTCCAGGTCTCTCATATTTGAAGTGTAAATATAAAGAATCTGGCACTCAACTTCAATGCAACTTGAAATTTATTCCATAGTACACGAAACTTTTCGGCCTTGTGTGGCCTTCATCAGTTACGTACTTCAGGGTGCCCGGGCACTCACAACGACAAGCGGTGGACACCGCGTCAGGTCCCGGATTCTATAAGCTCCCAGCCTTGAACAAGGCAGTCATTTTTTCAATGATTCCCATTGGATCTACTAGATTACGCTCATCTAGCGATACCCAGTCACCCTGAAGTATGTAACTGATGAAGGCCACACAAGGCCGAAACGTTTTGTGTACTACGGAATAAATTTCAAGTTGCACTGAAGTTGAGTGCCGGGTTCTTTATATTTATGCTAGTAAGGTGTGGGAACCTACCCGTGCACCCCCGCAGCAGTGCTCACGTCTTTTGTTCACCGTCATATTTGAAGTGTGTCTTCTCCGAAAAGCAATTTTAAGATCTCTTCACAGGTGTTCAATGGGAATTAGATTGGGACACATTGCTGTCCACTTCTGGACTCTCCAACATTTTGTTTCCATCCATTTATGAGTGCTTCTTAAAGTATGTTTGGGGCCATTGTCCTGCTGGATACCCATGACCTAGGATGCAAACCCAGCTTTCTGACACTGGGCACTACATTGCGACTCAAAATCCGTTGGTAATATTCAGATTTCATGATACCTTGCACACAGTCAAGGCGCCCAGTGCCAGAGGCAGCAAAGCAAACCCAAAACATTTTTGAACCTCCACCATATTTGACTGTAGGCATTGTATTCTTTTGTTTGTAGGCCTCACTCTATTTTCGGTAAACAGTAAAATTATGTGCTTTAACAAAAAGCTCTATCTTGGTCTCAACAGTCCACAAGACACGTTCCCAGAAGAATTGTGGCTTACTCACGTACACATTTTGGCATACTGCAGTCTAGCTTTCTTATGTCTCTGTGTCAACAGTGGGGTTCTCTTGCATCTCCTACCATATGATTTCATTAAATTTAAATGTCAACAGATACTTTGTGCTGACACTGATGCTCTCTGAGCCTGTAGGACAGCTTGAATTTCTTTGGAACTTGATTGGGACTGCTTATCCAACGTCCAGATTATCCTGTCCTGCGTTTTAATCTTTCAACAATTTTTCTCTGCCGTCCACGTCCACGGAGATTAGTTAAGGTGCCATGGGTTGTAATCTTCTTGGTTATTCTTCTTGCGCACCATCGACAAAGGAACACAAAGATATCTGGAGATGGACTAGTGACCTTGAGATTGTTGATATTTTTCAACATTTCGGGTTCTCAAGTCATCAGACAGTTCTCTTCTTTCTGTTCTACATGCTTACTGTGGCACACACAGACACACAATGCAAAGACTGAGTCAACTGCTCCCCTTTGTATCTGGTTTCAGGTGTAATTTTCATATTGCTCGTTTATTGTGTAGTTTATTACAGTCCTCCTTCAAGTCAAAAAAACTTCAAATTGGTACTTAGCCAGGATTTATTACAGTCACATAAGTGAAGATTTTTATTTTTTGATTCGCAGACTCAACAATAGGCGGCTCCAGTACAAGTTGTTATATAATGGACATTTGTAGAATTCTAAATAGAGAAAATATCTTTCAGACTCTTGAAGGTAAAAATATCGACCTTTACTATTTTAAGATTTTTCTATTTACTGGATAACATGGTACAAAAGATATATATATTTTTCTTGTATATTTTAGGAGGCATTTTAAAAGATTATGTAACCTGGGCAGTTAAGGGTCAGCATCTTCTAATTCCAGGGATAGGATGGATACTTTGGGCTGTAAGCTCCTACCAAAACAAATCTAACTCCATCAGAAGAACTTTTAATGGCCTAAGTAATGGGGACAGTTTGGGTTAAAGGAGCATCTATTGGTTTAGCAGGAGAATGGTGACTACTTGATTGTGATATTGCCAGACTACACTGAAGACAAAGTACCCACATCCACTGACTGAGAAGAATCTGTGACTTCTCTACATTTAGTGGTTGCTACTCACCTGGGTAGTCATATGTAGGAATCTCCTCTTTACACCACTCATCACCTATTACAAATGTCTCTATAGTATTAATATGGGTCAGATCTTCACCCTGAAACAAATATTGTAAAAGTGACATACAGATCGAGAAGTCACATCTATGATCAGCTCTAATCCTGCCATCTCCACTGTTCTCATTACACAAGTATAAAACATATAATACTGATGGATAAAACAAGACTGAGCACAAGACCTTCACGGCCATCTACACATCATAGAGATCACATGACACCTTAGCTCCATCTACCTGATAATCCTGATGGTCACTGGGATTTTCTTGTTTACAGTCCTGTGGAAGAAGAGAATGGTGACATCTCTCTGGTGTTGTCGTCTTACTGGAAATAACTGGAAGAAACACATACAGGGACTGAATTCATTCGCTATATACAGATAATTATAGGCCGTGTGTATTTAGTCCTGTCTATTACCTGGTGATGTGAGGTGCTGTGGGTCCTCCATCATGACGTCCTTGTACAGATCTTTGTGTCCTTCTAAATACTCCCACTCCTCCATGGAGAAATAGACAGCAACATCCTGACACCTTATAGGAACCTGACACACACAATGATACTGTCATTCTTCTGATCCCATCAAAGCGTTACTGTATAATGTCCCAGTATTCCCAGCAGTGTCACCTCTCCAGTCAGCAGCTCAATCATCTTGTATGTGAGTTCTAGGATCTTCTGGTCATTGATGTCCTCATGTATCTTGGGGTGAGATGGAGGCACCGTGATTGGGCTCAGGGGTCTCCCCCATCCCTCAGACAGAGGGGCCTGACAGCGCTCACTAGAAGTCTTCTTCACTACTGTGTAATCCTGGTTATGGAGAGACACATTAATAAACCTCACTACAGACATTTCCAGAGTCCTCACCTCCCCAGTTCTGTCCATCTGTTATTCCCATAGATAAGAATGATGTAATGTGACGTCATCAGAATCTCTCACCTCTCCAGTAAGCCGGAAGAGGATCTCTAGGGTGATGTGTAAGATCCTCTCCGCCATCTTGTCCATGTCCATATCCATTCTTGATGGGTCATTCATGAACATTTTCTTATATAGAAGATCTCCACTGAGAAGATCAGCCATTGTATGGATCTGAATGGGAAGATTAACCGACTTAACATCATAATCAATCCTGTATAATAATACAATTACAGGAGATAATGGGAACATATAATGCAATATAATGTGTAAATGTTGTACTGTTGGTTTGTATAGATTAGAATGTCATGAACACCGCTCACTCACTGCACCCATAACTCGGATGCCAGTTCTCACACTACCTAGTCTACTAACCTAACACAATAGGCTGTCAACGAGCTAAATACACCCCACAGCCAGCTCACACATTCACAACATACTTCTTGATGTCACCAACCACTGTTTTGATAGGCTAGTGAGATGCCTTCTCTATGTGTGACACACTAGTACACATACAAAGTCAATTTCACAAGCAGCTAATAGGTACTCTTTCTGCATTCTGGCATAGACAGGGTAACACAACCAGGGTATACTTTTCATCTTCAAGGTTGAGTGTACGTTTGTCGGCTCGTTGGTCTAGGGGTATGATTCTCGCTTAGGGTGCGAGAGGTCCCGGGTTCAAATCCCGGACAAGCCCTACTCTGGGGGAACCAGAGTGTTCATCTTCTTTAGGGCAGCACGGTGGCGCAGTGGTTAGCACTGCAGACTTGCAGCGCTGGGGTCCTGGGTTCTAATCCTACCCAGGACAACATCTGCAAAGAGTTTGTATGTTCTTTCCGTGTTAGCGTGGGTTTCTTCCGGGCACACCGGTTTCCTCCCACATTCCAAACACATACTGATAGGGATTCTAAATTGTGAGCCCCATCGGGGACAGTGATGATAATGTGTGCAAAACTGTAAAGCGCTGCGGAATATGTTAGCACTATATAAAAATAAAGATTATTATTGGCAGCAGCTGCCAAGGCAAACAGGATCATGGGGTGCATTAAAAGAGGTCTGGATACACATGATGAGAGCATTATACTGCCTCTGTACAAATCCCTAGTTAGACCGCACATGGAGTACTGTGTCCAGTTTTGGGCACCGGTGCTCAGGAAGGATATAATGGAACTAGAGAGAGTACAAAGGAGGGCAACAAAATTAATAAAGGGGATGGGAGAACTACAATACCCAGATAGATTAGCGAAATTAGGATTATTTAGTCTAGAAAAAAGACGACTGAGGGGCGATCTAATAACCATGTATAAGTATATAAGGGGACAATACAAATATCTCGCTGAGGATCTGTTTATACCAAGGAAGGTGATGGGCACAAGGGGGCATTCTTTGAGTCTGGAAGAGAGAAGGTTTTTTCCACCAACATAGAAGAGGATTCTTTACTGTTAGGGCAGTGAGAATCTGGAATTGCTTGCCTGAGGAGGTGGTGATGGCGAACTCAGTCGAGGGGTTCAAGAGAGGCCTGGATGTCTTCCTGGAGCAGAACAATATTGTATCATACAATTATTAGGTTCTGTAGAAGGACGTAGATCTGGGGATTTATTATGATGGAATATAGGCTGAACTGGATGGACAAATGTCTTTTTTCGGCCTTACTAACTATGTTACTATGTTTAAACAAGCAAGGAACAAACTTATCCATTTTAGATTTAATGCATGAAAAAAGGTATAATACTTAAAGATAAAAAAGACATACACACAAAACAAAAACAGTACAAAAAGGGGGCGTTTTCCGGATGCTGGGCTGATGGGACGTGAGTGTGATTCGTTCCTGCCAGGCTTGGCTTTATAGCAGTTTTTGCAGGGAGTTGTGTCGGCTGCCCCGGGAACGGCTTTAGATGCCTTCCTCCTTTTCTCTGTCAAAGAACTACGAGGGCAACTGGAAGATCTAGATAATAGGGGGAGGAAATGCAATATCAGAGTGGGAGGTATTCCGGAATCTAATGAGCCTAGAAACCCCAAATTAATTCTTCAGGAGATCTTTAATGCTGTGCTGGGGGAACCTCCTTCAACATCTATTAAATTTTCCAGAGCTCATTGTGTCTTACAACCTGAGGGCTCAACCTCCTTCCCGGGCTGGTCATTGGTGCCTGAACGAGTTCTTAATAAAAGATCCTAATATTAGAAAGACTTTCTTGGACCATCTCACTGAATTCTTTCATCGTAATGAGGGTTCAGTTTCTTCTCCCTCAGTTTTATGGGATGCTCACAAGGCAGTGATGAGGGTGTATTGTATAAAATAGGGCCCTAGACTGAAATAGAATGCCAACTCTGAATATAATGGACTAGTCTCTCAACTTAAAAAAACTAGAAAGTAAATTGGCTGATATGCCTTCTTTAGGGACTTTGAGGAAAGTTGTGGGGATCAGAAATAGGTTACAGGACATCTCTATACGTAAAGTTGATAAATTACTCCTATATCCGAAACAAAAATATTATGAAAGGGGTAATAAGGCTCACTCATTACGGGCTAGGCAACTGAGGGAGAGAGTCTCATGCTCTATCCACCAGGATATTAGAGGAGACAACGACACGATTCACTATAACATGGCAGAAATATAAAACATTTTTTATGATTTCTATCGTGAATTATATGGTCTAAAAGACACCCTTCCCTCGGATGTGGAAAGTAAAGATACCTTATTGCAGAACTTCCTTTCAGGTCTAAATCCCCCAGAGCTCCTTCCAGAAGCATTAACATTTCTTAATCAGCCAGTAGCTAAAGATGAGATCATAGATATCTTGAAGGACCTTCCCTTGGGTAAATCTCTGGGCCCAGATGGGTTGACCTACTTGTATTATAAGACCTTCTTAGAGGAGCTTACCCCTCACATGATTAGGATGTTCAATTCTTGTATGGAGGGTTCTCCCATCCCGGGTTCGCTCTTGCACTCCTATATGGCCCTTGTCCCTAAGACTGGAAGGGGTCCACTGGATTGTTCAAACTATCATTCGATAGCTCTATTAAATTCTGACCTTAAAATTTGTACCTGCATGCTAGCCAACAGGCTCAATTCCTGGCTGCCCCAGCTTGTTGACAAGGACCAGGTGGGTTTTGTTCCCTTTTGTCAGGGGGGCGATCATGCTAGACGGGCGATAGACTTGATAGGGGTCTCTAACAGAAATAATGTGCAAATGCTTATCTTGAGCCTGGATGCAGCAAAGGCGTTTGATCGACTAAATTGGTCTTTTCTGTCTGAGACGATGCTTTGAAAGCATTTGGTATCTCGGGAGCTTTTTTAACGGCTATCAGGGCCTTAAATATTGCCCCTTCAGCTTCGATTAAACTGCCTTTCCACTCCTCTCCTGCTTATAAAATCTTGAATGGTATGCGTCAGGGATACCCCTATCGCCTTTACTATATGTCCTGTGCATAGAGCCTCCTTGCTGCCATGATACAAAATCCTAATATTTCAGGGGTAGAGGGCAGAAATATAGTTTGCAAGATTTCATTGTTTGCGGTTGATGTACTTTTAACCCTTACTAAACTTCATACTACTTTACCCAATCTCATGGAGGAGTTAAAAATATACGGGGCTTATCAGGTTATAATGTTAAATGTTCCTGCGGGCATTCTGGACCATTCGAAATTAAACTTCAAATTTAGATGGCAGACTGACGTTGTCAAGTATTTGGGGATTCACTTGTCCTCTTCCTACAATACACTTTATTCTTGTAATTTTCCGCCAATGTTCTTGGATCTGAGGAAATTATTAGATAAATTAATGCCCCTTTCACTTTCCTTGACAGGTCGTATAGCCTCCATTAAGATGTCTCTTCTCCCCAAGTTGCTTTACTATTTTGAGACTCTCCCAGTTAGGATCCCCTTGGGGGAACTTGAGTCCCTTCAGGCTTCTATAATGTTGTTCATCTGGAATGGTAAGCGTCATCGTATCTCTAAGCATATCCTTGTCTCTTACAGCAGAGGTCCCCA
The DNA here is from genome assembly GCF_032444005.1 of Ranitomeya imitator. Lineage (NCBI taxonomy): Eukaryota > Metazoa > Chordata > Amphibia > Anura > Dendrobatidae > Ranitomeya > Ranitomeya imitator. Next base: position 364,853,734 of record NC_091283.1, read on the forward strand.
ACTCCAGTCCTCAAGGCCCACCAACATGTCATGTTTTCAGGATTTCCTTAGTCTTGCCCAGGTAATAATTGCATCACCTGTGCAATGCAAAGGAAATCCTGAAAACATGACCTGTTGGTGGGCCTTGAGGACTGGAGTTGGGGACCTCTGCCTTACAGGACTCAAGGAGGAATTTCTGTCCTTGATATTGGGTTTTATTGGGCAGCCCATTTGCGTAGGATTCCCTCGAGGGCCTCTCTGTGGGCTTTTAACAAATGGACAGAAATAGAAAAGCTATGGCTGGCCCCAATCCATCTGAATACCTTGTTATGGAAAATCAAGCCCATCAGGGTTTCAGTCCCGCTATTGGGACCTATACAGTTCACAAGAGAGGTTTGCCTAACATGTATGAGGAAGTTTAATCTGGCCTGTCGCAACTCGCCAATTATATCATTTTTTTATCAACCTCTGATACCGAATAGCATGGATGCTGCAAATGTCCACCCGTGGATTTCGACAGGATTGTTCAGATTTGAAGACTTAGTGGACGGGGACACGCTGGAGGTACTTAAGTTTGATTATATCAAGTCTAGATTTACTATATACAGTACAGACCAAAAGTTTGGACACACCTTCTCATTTAAAGATTTTTCTGTATTTTCATAACTATGAAAATTGTACATTTACACTTCAGGCATCAAAACTGTGAATTAACACATGTGGAATTATATACTTGTAACGTGGTCTACCAAGCTGGGGTACCTCTTTCAGTACCACCCCGTGTTTCAGGAGGTCCACTCTGCTTTGGCTGGAGTCTGAATGAAGGACGCTGGCTGGAATTGCTTGGTTACATGGGCGCATATAAAAGATCACTTCTCCACGTATTTCCAGTCTGACAAAACTTTACTCACAGGACACAGAATATATCACACAGATACAGAGGGCAGGCCAATAGAAAAGCGGCAGGCCAGACATACATTACAATAGTTGCAGGTGGCCGGAGCCGATATTTACTGTGGGAATTACAAAGGAGGGGGAGGACAAAAGGGGAATATCGTGTCCCCTCTGCCCAGGTCGCAGCCTGTGGGCTAATGCATTAGGGACATGCATCTCACATGGAACCTATTATACATACATACATATAACTGCACAACATATTCTGGGTGCTGAGTGGTTCCATAACACGTAACAATACTTAACAAAAAAGTGTGAAACAACTGAAATTATGTCTTATATTCTAGGTTCTTCAAAATAGCCACCTTTTGCTTTGATGACTGCTTAGCACACTCTTGGCATTCTCTTGATGAGCTTCAAGAGGTAGTCACCGGGAATGATCTTCCAACAATCTTGAAGGAGTTCCCAGAGATGCTAAGCACTTGTTGGCCCTTTTGCCTTCACTCTGCGGTCCAGCTCACCCCAAACCATCTCGATTAGGTTCAGGTCTGGTGACTGTGGAAGCCAGGTCATCTGGCATAGTACCCCATCACTCTCCTTCTTGGTCAAATAGCCTTTACACAGCCTGGGGTGTGTTTGGGGTCATTGTCCTGTTGAAAAATAAATGATGGTCCAACTAAATGCAAACCGAATGGAATAGCATGCCGCTGCAAGATGCTGTGGTAGCCATGCTTGTTCAGTATGCCTTCAATTTTGAATAAATCCCCAACAGTGTCACCAGCAATGCACCCCCACACTATCACACCTCCTCCTCCATGCTTCACGGTGGGAATCAGGCATGTAGAGTCCATCCGTTCACCTTTTCTGCGTCGCACAAAGACACGGTGGTTGGAACCAAAGATCTCAAATTTGGACTCATCAGACCAAAGCACAGATTTCCACTGGTCTAATTTCCATTCCTTGTGTTCTTTAGCCCAAACAAGTCTCTTCTGCTTGTTGCCTGTCCTTAGCAGCGGTTTCCTAGCAGCTATTTTACCATGAAGGCCTGGTGAACAAAGTCTTCTCTTAACAGTTGTTGTAGAGATGTGTCTGCTGCTAGAACTCTGTGTGGCACTGACCTGGTCTCTAATCTGAGCTGCTGTTAACCTTTGATTTCTGAGGCTGGCGACTCGGATAAAATTATCCTCAGAAGGAGAGGTGACTCTTGGTCTTCCTTTCCTGGGGCAGTCCTCATGTGAGCCAGTTTCTTTGTAGCGCTTGATGGTTTTTGCCACTGCACTTGTGGACACTTTCAAAGTTTTCCAAATTTTTCGTACTGACTGACCTTCATTTCTTAAAGTAATGATGGCCACTCGTTTTTCTTTACTTAGCTGCTTTTTTCTGGCCATAATACAAATTCTAACAGTCTATGCAGTAGGACTATCAGCTGTGTATCCACCAGATTCTGCACAACACAACTGATGGTCCCAACCCCATTTATAAGTCAAGAAATCCCACTTATTAAACCTGACAGGGCACACCTGTGAAGTGAAAACCATTCCCGGTAACTACCTCTTGAAGCTCATATAGAGAATGCCAAGATTGTGCAAAGCAGTCATCAAAGCAAAAGGTGGCTACTTTGAAGAACCTAGAATATAAGACATAATTTCAGTTGTTTCACACTTTTTTGGTAAGTATATAATTCCACATGTGTTAATTCATGGTTTTCGATGCCTTCAGAGTGAATGTACAATTTTTATAGTCATGAAAAATCTTTAAATGAGAAGGTGTGTCCAAACTTTTGGTCTGTACTGTATAATAGGGAGTTCTTTCAGTATATGCAGATTAAGCATCTTGCTTTATCGTTATATGGAGCATTAAAGGTGTCCTCACCTTCTGACTTTAAGAAGATTTGCAAAAGGGGCCCATCAAGGAAGGGATTAATCTCAGAAATACATAAGATCATAAATAGTGATGAGCGAGTATACTCGTTGCTAGGGTTTTCCGGAGCACGCTCGGGTGGTCTCCGAGTATTTGTTACTGTTCGGAGATTTAGTTTTTGTTGACTTAGCTGCATGATTTATGGCTGCTAGACACCTTGATTACTTGTGAGAATTCCCTAGCAACCAGGAAATCCCCACATGTATTCAGGTTGGCTAGAAGCCGTAAATCATGCAGCTGCGTCAACAAAAACAAAATCTCTGAGCACTAACAAATACTTGGAGATCACCCGAGTGTGCTCGGGAAAACCCCAGCAATGAATATACTCGCTCATCACTAATTATATATCATTCCCAGGGGGGGTCAGCAATAAAAACATCCGTACATGAGTAGATGGGAGTCTATTTTGGGGAGGGGTCTGTTGCCTCAAACCTGGCAACATATTTGGGATAGGGTAGCTAAATCTTCTATTTGCACTCTTTATAAGGAGAATCAGTATAAAATGTTGATGTTCTGGTATCACACTCCGGAGCTCCTCCACAGATTGAACGCCCAGCTTTCGAACCTCTGTTAGTGTTGTGGTTCGGAGGTTGGCTCTCAAAAGCACATCTTTTGGCCTTTTCCGGTGATCATTAGTTTTTGGGAGTAAGTAAGAGCCTTAATTTGCAGGGTTCTTTTTGTGGAGGTTGAATGACATCCAGCTATTTTCTCCTAAATGTCTCTCCTTTAGGGATGGGGAAAAATTCAACTTAACTCCTCTTACACATTCTCACTGCTGTGTGGTGTTTGATAGCTCTTAACTGGAAGCAGACCTCCCGCCTTCTCATTAGCACTTACTAAACAGAATTGCTGACATCCGTAGAATGGGATATATGATGGCTTTGCTGAGAATTAGAGTGGACAGATTTGATACAATTTGGGCCCATTGGGATTATTATTCGGCTTAAACTAGCGGTTAGGACTTTTTTTTTCTCTTAATATTTCTACACAGTTTGTGCCTTTTTTCCCCCTTTTCCTTATCCCTTCCTGTCTACGTCTTGTCCATTTTATATTTGTTTAGATATCAGCCAGTGGATTAAAGGATGAAGCTAGCATACAGTAGAATCAATCATTCTTTCTCAAGGATTTATTTCAGAACTGGATTTTTAGTTTATCACTAAACACTTCATTTTTTGTTCCACTAGGGTAAGCGATCCCTTATATTATATTTCACGTACAGCTCTGGCAAAAATTAAGAGACCACCACATCAAAACCCTGTCATGGGCAGCCCAATCTCCAGACCTGTACCCCATTGAAAACCTCTGGAATGTAATCAAGAGGATGATGGATAGTCACAAGCCATCAAACAAAGAAGAACTGCTTACATTTTTGCACCAGAAGCAGTGTGAAAGGCTGGTAGAAAGCATGCCAAGACGCATGAAAGCTGTGATTAAAAATCATGGTTATTCCACAAAATATTGATTTCTGAACTCTTCCTGAGTTAAAATATTAGTATTGTTATTTCTAAATGATTATGGACTTGTTTTCTTTGCATTATTTTGAGGTCTCAAAGCAATGTTTTATTATTTTGACCATTTCTCCTTTTCAGAAAAAAAAAACAAAATTTATTCCTTGGAAATTCGGAGACATGTTGTCAGAAGTTTATAGACTAAAAGAACAATTTACATTTTACTCAAAAATCTATAATATAACGCTGGGAGCGTCACTCTGTCCGAAGCCTTTATAGACTGCGCAGGCGCAAGCGCCGGCGCAGTCTGGGCCTCACAGAGTGACGCTCCCGGGAGATCGCGGTGTGCGCGCACACCACGATCTCCAACAGAGAAGCAGGGACCGCCAGGAGGGTGAGTATCGCCCATATTCACCTGTCCCCGTTCCACCGCTGAGCGCCGCCATCTTCCCGGTCTTCGGCCTGTGACCTTCAGTTCAGAGGGCGCGATGACGCGCTTAATGCGCGCAGGCGCCGCCCTCTGACTGAACAGTCACGGCCAGGAGACCGGGAAGATGGCGGCGCCCAGTGCTGGAACGGGGACAGGTGAATATAGTAAGTGCTGGGGGGCCTGAGCTGGCGGCGATACCGGCACCTGACCCCCACAGCGTGCCGGTGTCCCCGCCTGCTCAGGCCCCCCAGCACTCGGCGCCGAGCGGGTCAGAGGCAGTATGGGGACGCAGGATGGAGCAGCACATAAGTATGGGGACGCAGGATGGAGCAGCACATAAGTATGGGGACGCAGGATGGAGCAGCACATAAGGATGGGGACGCAGGGTGGAGCAGCACATAAGTATGGGGACGCAGGATGGAGCAGCACATAAGGATGGGGACGCAGGATGGAGCAGCATATAAGGATGGGGACGCAGGATGGAGCAGCACATAAGGATGGGGACGCAGGATGGAGCAGCATATAAGGATGGGGACGCAGGATGGAGCAGCACATAAGGATGGGGACGCAGGGTGGAGCAGCACATAAGGATGGGGACGCAGGATGGAGCAGCATATAAGGATGGGGACGCAGGATGGAGCAGCACATAAGGATGGGGACGCAGGGTGGAGCAGCACATAAGGATGGGGACGCAGGATGGAGCAGCACATGACAGGATGGGGACGCAGGATGGGGCAGCGCATGACAGGATGGGGACGCAGGATGGAGCAGCACATGACAGGATGGGGACGCAGGATGGAGCAGCACATGACAGGATGGGGACGCAGGATGGAGCAGCACATGACAGGATGGGGACGCAGGATGGAGCAGCGCATGACAGGATGGGGACGCAGGATGGAGCAGCGCATGACAGGATGGGGACGCAGGATGGAGCAGCACATACCAGGATGGGGACCATATACCAATATAAATGCTCGCCACCCAGGCGTAGAACGGGCTCAATAGCTAGTATACCTATAAAGAGAAAAATCAAACAAACTGAACAATTTGCAGTGGTCTCTTAATTATTGCCAGAGCTGTAACTGTATTTTGTATTTGAAACTCTTCCAAATATCTTTATTTTATTTTGGTATTTACATTGCACTTTGACAGATGCCTAGAATGTAACAATTTGTTTGGGGTTTGGGGGGATTTTTTGTCTATAATTGTTTAAATATAAGATGTATTAAAAATTTACATTAAAAAAGGACAAAAATAAATGGGATAAATGCAGAAGTGTCTTATGGGCTGGACCTGAGAGACGTCTAAAGGATGAGATCACCATGGCGATTAGGAAAGCTCTACAAATTATGATGTCTCTGCTGCATCTGACAATCCTGGCACTTGAACCCACAGAAACGATTATGTTCCCTGAACACAGATATAGCCGTGAATGGTGTTGATATGAGATTATTATTGTTATGGATGTGGTATGGAATCATTGCAATTCCACTGTGCAATGTGATGCTAGAGACATCCATTGTTCCTCCTGGAGAAAAGCCTCCGCTAAATAAGTCTGGCAACAAATCTTTCATAGAGACCATAGGAAAGCCCAGCCAAGTAGAAGGTTTGTGTGCACGGACAATCGGGAGAGACAGTCGTCAACCCAATGATCGTTCAGCCAACAGTTATATGTGTTTATGCCATTAGTATTACACTACACAGTAGTACAGTGTACCACCTGAGCCATCAAAGACTTGCATGTTGTATAATTGCACTAATGAGTGTTGTTGAAAAAAGTTTAAAAACAGATTTGAGATTTTATAGTTTTTCCAGGTTGAAGGTAGACATAAGCCCATCGAGCTCAGCCTAAAGCATAACATGTTGATCCTCTAGAAGGTAAAAACCCCATAAGCGAAAACTAATAGCCCCATGTTATGGGAAAAATTCCTTCTGGATTACAAAATCGGCAATCAGACTAGTTCTCTGGATTAAGTGAAAAAATAAATCACAGTTTTAGCAAGAGAAAAAAAAACCTCAAATTCTTGATGAAGACACAGAGAATGCACCTTCTATATATCTGAGTTAACAGCATAATTTATTTTATGTAAGGCACAGAAAAAAATCTGGTCCTCCTCCTACCTCTCTGACTGCGCCTTCACTGTATCTTTTGCTGGCTCCTCTTCGTCTCCTCTTCCCCTTATCATTGGGGTTCCTCAAGGATCAGTCCTAGGCCCCCTCCTCTTCTCCTTATATACTGCCCCTATTGGACAAGCAATCAGTAGATTTGGTTTTCAGTACCATCTCTATGCTGATGACACCCAAATATACATATCGTCTCCTGACATCACCCCTTCATTACTACAAAACACCAGTGTTTGCTTTTCTGCTGTCTCTAACATCATGACCTCCCTCTATCTAAAACTGAATCTGATGAAAACTAAACTGCTTGTGTTTCTTCCCTCCTCTAACCTACCTATGCCCGATATTGCCAGTTCCATGTGTGGTTCTATTATTACTCCCCAGCATCATGCTTGCTGTCTTGGCGTTATATTTGACTCAGATCTTTTCTTCACACCCTACATTCTATCACTCGCCCGCTCATGTGATCTTCAAAAACATCTCTAGAATTCAAATTTTTCGTTCCTTTGACTCCTAAAAAACTCTGTCGCTCTTATTCACTCTTTTCTGGACTACTGCAACTCTCTACTAATCAGTCTTCCTCTCATTAAACTGTTCCATCTCCAATCTGTCCTGAAAGCAACAGTCAAGATTACAGTTAGGGCCAGAAATATTTGGACAGTGACACAATTTTCGCGAGTTGGGCTCTGCATGCCACCACATTGGATTTGAAATGAAACCTCTACAACAGAATTCAAGTGCAGATTGTAACGTTTAATTTGAAGGGTTGAACAAAAATATCTGATAGAAAATGTAGGAATTGTACACATTTCTTTACAAACACTCCACATTTTAGGAGGTCAAAAGTAATTGGACAAATAAACATAACCCAAACAAAATATTTTTATTTTCAATATTTTGTTGCAAATCCTTTGGAGGCAATCACTGCCTTAAGTCTGGAACCCATGGACATCACCAAACGCTGGGTTTCCTCCTTCTTAATGCTTTGCCAGGCCTTTACAGCCGCAGCCTTCAGGTCTTGCTTGTTTGTGGGTCTTTCCGTCTTAAGTCTGGATTTGAGCAAGTGAAATGCATGCTCAATTGGGTTTAGATCTGGAGATTGACTTGGCCATTGCAGAATGTTCCACTTTTTGGCACTCATGAACTCCTGGGTAGCTTTCGCTGTATGCTTTGGGTCATTGTCCATCTGTACTATGAAGCGCTGTCCAATCAACTTTGCAGCATTTGGCTGAATCTGGGCTGAAAGTATATCCCGGTACACTTCAGAATTCATCCGGCTACTCTTGTCTGCTCTTATGTCATCAATAAACACAAGTGACCCAGTGCCATTGAAAGCCATGCATGCCCATGCCATCACGTTGCCTCCACCATGTTTTACAGAGGATGTGGTGTGCCTTGGATCATGTGCCGTTCCCTTTCTTCTCCAAACTTTTTTCTTCCCATCATTCTGGTACAGGTTGATCTTTGTCTCATCTGTCCATAGAATACTTTTCCAGAACTGAGCTGGCTTCTTGAGGTGTTTTTCTGCAAATTTAACTCTGGCCTGTCTATTTTTGTTATTGATGAATGGTTTGCATCTAGATGTGAACCCTTTGTATTTACTGTCATGGAGTTTTCTCTTTACTGTTGACTTAGAGACAGATACACCTACTTCACTGAGAGTGTTCTGGACTTCAGTTGATGTTGTGAACGGGTTCTTCTTCACCAAATTAAGTATGCGGCGATCATCCACCACTGTTGTCATCCGTGGACGCCCAGGCCTTTTTGAGTTCCCAAGCTCACCAGTCAATTCCTTTTTTCTCAGAATGTTCCCAACTGTTGATTTTGCTACTCCAAGCATGTCTGCTATCTCTCTGATGGATTTTTTCTTTTTTTTCAGCATCAGGATGTTCTGCTTCACCTCAATTGAGAGTTCCTTTGACCGCATGTTGTCTGCTCACAGCAACAGCTTCCAAATGCAAAACCACACACCTGGAATCCACCCCTGACCTTTTAACTACTTCATTGATTACAGGTTAACGAGGGAGACGCCTTCAGAGTTAATTGCAGCCCTTAGAGTCCATTGTCCAATTACTTTTGGTCCCTTGAAAAAGAGGACGCTATGCATTACAGAGCTATGATTCCTAAACCCTTTCTCCGATTTGGATGTGGAAACTATCATATTGCAGCTGGGAGTGTGCACTTTCAGCCCATATTATATATATACCGTAATTGTATTTCTGAACATGTTTTTGTAAACAGCTAAAATAACAAAACTTGTGTCACTGTCCAAATATTTCTGGCCCTAACTGTATATTCCCATCCCACCGCTACATCAATGCCTCTACTCTGTGCCAGTCATTGCACTGGTTGCTCATCTGCCACATAGTCTGATTCAAACATATCACTCTCACCCACAAAATTCTCTACAGTTCAGCACCACCCTACAAATGCTCCCTCACCTTTGTCTACCACACTACCCATGCCCTCCGTTCCACTGATGACCAAAGACTAACATCCTCAGTAATCTGAACCTCCCACTCCCGTCTCGAAGACTTCTCTCATGCTGTGCCAATTCTTTGGAATGCATTACCCAGGACAATTAGATCAATCCCCTCTAAAATGTAAAGTGCTGCGGAATATGTTGGCGCTATAGATGGAGCTATTATTATGCTAAAATTTGATCCTTATACAGTATTGGTACAAACTTATTAATTGTATTAAATTGTGGACTGTACTGGAAACTGACAAAGGTTTTTTTATGCTCATTTTGCTTTTTGTATGAAAAATAAGATCATTGTGATTTTTGTGCAACATAATATTTGATTAAGATTCCAACAGGGATAACGTCTCTCTTTTAATTTATTATAGGATTGATTTAGTTCAGCATGTAAATTATCAATATTGCTATAATTCTTTTAACCCTTGTAAATTCACCTACTGGAATTGAATTGACCTAAATGGGATGACTACTAGTAGCGTGAAGAATAGTGTTGCCTGTAAGAGGTTTGGTATACATTGATGTGGAAATTACATGGCTATGTATATCCTGTAATTTTAAATCTAAAAAATAAATTTGAAAAGAATCATGTGTGTAAGTAAATTTTAAATTGTAATAATTGGAATTGAGATAATTAAAGTCTGGTATGGCAGACACATGACGGGTCCATATGATGAGCAGGTCATCGATGTATCTGCCATACCAAACAATGTGAGCGGCATAAAAATTGGAAATAGAAAAAACAAAATGAAACTACCTAAGAGCAATATCTAAATTTGCTATAGAAGGTGAAAATTTTGCACCCATTGCACACCTGTATGTTGGAGATAATATTGCTCATCAAAAGGAAAAAAAGTTAGGAATCATTAGGAAATGCATGACCTGTATGATGTAATGTATTAAATCTTGAGTACAGTGACTGTATTTTGGTAAATTTAGTATTTTTAAAATTAAGCTCTTCCATAGCTGCAGAATGAGGTATAGAACTGTACAATGATACCACATATCAAAAAGACACGGCACTCTGTGAGGTAATTGTTGGTGCACAAGTAGAGTATCCAGCCCGTAGTATCCAATAATCTGAAAACGCTTGGCACTCAAAACTTGGAAAATATTATTTTGTGTTCATTTATTATGCATCCAGGCAATGGATTGTTAAACGTTTTCGGCCCACCACTGGGCCTTCATCAGAAGATGACGTATAATGCATCATCCATGTCAATCAAGGCAGTAAGATGGATGGTATCAACCACTGAGGAAGCTCAATTTTGATTTGTTTTTATTTGAGCCTCAAAAAGAAGTGGCATCTTCTGTTCCCTATCAACATATCCTAAAATATTGCCAACACTGCCGGGGTCCTAACAATATTATCCTACAATGATGTCATTAAATATACCAAATAAAAAAAACAAAGCTAAAATCCAGTTACATGGACTAAAAAGATACATACACTGTGTGCAGACTTATTAGGCAAGTTGTATTTTGATCACATGATACTTTTTATACATGTTGTCCTACTCCAAGGTGTTCAGGCTTGAGAGGCAACTACCAATTAGGCAAATCAGGTGATGTGCATCTCTGTAATGAGGAGAAAGGAGAGGTGATGTCTAATGACATCAAAACCCTATATAAGGTGTGCTTAATTATTAAGCAACTTCCTTTCCTTTGGCAAAATGGGTCAAAAGAGAGATTTGATGGGCTCAAAATTGTGAGATGTCTTGCAGAGGGATGCAGCAGTCTTGAAATTGCCAAACTTTTGAAGCGTGATCACCGAACAATCAAGCGTTTCATGGCAAATAGCCAACAGGGACGCAAGAAGCGTGTTGGGCAAAAAAGGCGTAAAATAACTGCCCATGAATTGAGGAAAATCAAGCGTGAAGCTGCCAAGATGCCATTTGCCACCAGTTTTGCCATATGTCAAAGCTGCAACATTACTGGAGTAACAAAAAAGCACATGGTGTTGCGATACACAGGGACATGGCCAAGTGTCAGGATTCCCCTGACCGCTGCCACCAATTTGTCACGATTCACACCGTGACCGTCACCCCTACGTCACGGGTTGGGGTGACTTTAGGCCAACAGACGGCTATCACATGTGCAGGGGGGCTTATCTTAGTTATCCCTCCACTGCTAACAATGTGATGAGAAAACACACACAAGGCTATTGACCTCTTAGTTTACAGCAGGGGCTTATTCTAGGTATCCCACTGCTTTCAATATACCACAAACTGCAGGGATTTATGTATATCCCGCTTACAGTTCCACTTAACACTTGCAGCTCTCTGGCGCCCCCCTTACTCTCAGGTCAGATTAGGTACTGCACCCTGGGTAATTAGTCGCCAGAAAGGCTGCCTGCTATGTACTGGCTATTGGGCACGCTGCAGCGACGCGATAAACTACTCCCACTCAGGCAGGAACAATAATTATCAACGCCGCAGTCGCTACAAAATCACCCCAAAAGCCTGCACGGTATCACTGCCACCAGCTTCGATTAAACGGGTCCGAAGCTAACCCAACACAGTAGCGTAATTCTCTTCCAGAGACTTAGGGTACGGTTGTTAGAGCATGGAGAATGAACTAACTTATAATAGTATATCCCATAAAAAATTAGGCAGTGCTTTTTCAAAAATATTTTATGAAGATGTTACAAATGAGACAATTGCAAATATGTACAAGGGTAATTATGAAATAAACAGGGATTAAATGAGAAAATGTAACACTCACATGTTCAAAGCATGGCAGGTAACCAGGCTAGTGGAGTTTTTTTTCCATACGTCCCAGCTCATTGGACGTGCTGCTGGCTTTAGGAGAAGACAAGAAGTCAGGAAGAAATCTGAGCTGGGGAAGCCTGCCAGACACTTAAAACCTTAAGGCTGTGACATCACAGAAAGGCTGGCTTATCCAGACCCTCCTCTCTCTACATTCTGAGTAAACTTTAAACTATTTTCTCTGATTTCTATAACTTCACTACAAAACATGTCAGAGTCATACCAAACCCAGCATTCATCTCGGATTAACATGAGCATTCTAATGAGATCAAATATGTCCTATCTGGGATACATATTTACAGAGAAAACCCTACTTCTTTACCAGACGGAGTTAGAAGCCTGTGTTTCGGGGAATGGGTAGGTCCACCGAGTGAGAATACGAATATATATTTTCGTGTTCTTAACGTAAACATGGTGCATAATATCGTACAAAAACCAAACAAAGAATCTTTCATGGATCCTAGAAACTTCTAGACACTTCTAAACAATTCTCTGCTAGAGGAAAATTTGAGCCTAGTCGTAAATACCTCTCGGCCATAAAACTCCCCAGTACATTGGCAAAGCAGCTCTTGGCTGAATGAAAGGGAAGGGGGGCTTGGGAGTTGAAAGTCAGGAATTTGAAGCTACAAACTGTTGCAGCATCACTCCAAGAAGGGGGGCTTAGCCCACGCAGGCTAGCAAAACAACTACTTATGATATTTCATACCATATCGTGACACCTCCCCCTTTTGGTGTGCGTTAGGGAGGCAGTACCCCACGGTATGCCTCCATGGGCACCTCAGTAGGTTCACCCTGGCGGGAGAGTCCATCTGCATTCCCATGCTCTTTGCCCGTTTTGTGTTCAATGGTGAAGTCAAACTGCTGAAGGGCAAGGCTCCAGCGTAGCAACCTGCCGTTGGTTCCACACATGGCGTTTAGCCAGCGCAGAGGGTTGTGGTCGGTCACCACAGTGAAGAGGCGACCGTACAAGTAGGGCTGCAAGCGCTGCAGGGCCCAGACTATGGCCAGGCGCTCCTTCTTGATGGTGGAGTAGGCCACTTCCCTCGGAAAAAGCTTCCGGCTCAGGTATAACACGGGGTGCTCTTGGTCCTCCGAGTCAACCTGGCTGAGCACAGCACCAAGGCCAAACTCGCTGGCGTCGGTCTGCACCAAGAACGGTCGACTGCTGTCAACTGCTTTCAACACAGGGGCGTTGCACAGTGCGGTTTTCAACGCCTGGAAGGCCCCCTCACAGCCATCTGTCCAGTTGACGATGTGGGGTAGCTTCTTCCTGGTGAGGTTCGTCAAAGGTTTTGCCAGGCTACTATAGTGCTGTACGAAGCGCCTATAGTACCCTGCAGTGCCCAAGGACATCACCTGTTTCTTGGTCAGTTCACGATCACTCCCACTTTTCCAGGCTCTGGCTTCAGGGTGTTCCCGCCTACCCGGTGCCCCAGGTAGTGAACCTCCCTCATGCCCATTTGACACTTTCCCGGCTTGATAGTCAGTCCTGCTTGGTGAATTCGTCTGAGCACCTCCTTGAGATGCTGCAGGTGTTCCTTCCAGGAGGGACTGAAGATGGCAATGTCATCCAAGTACGCCACCGCGTACTTCTCCAGTCCCTGAAGCAGGAGGTTGACCATCCGCTGGAAAGTGGCAGGGGCATTCTTCATGCCGAAGGGCATGACCATGGACTCGTACAGTCCAAAGGGTGTGATAAAGGCGGACTTCTCCTGTGCCTAAGGGCTCAGGGGAATCTGCCAGTATCCTCGACTCAGATCCATTATTGTTAGGTAATTTGCGCCAGCTAACTTCTCAAGCAGCTCCTCGATGCGCGGCATTGGGTGCGCATCCGAGGCTGTGATGGCGTTGAGCCCCCTGTAGTCCACGCAGAACCGGGTGGTCCGGTCCTTCTTTGGCACGAGAACTACAGGTGATGCCCACGCGCTCTTTGACCGTCGAATCACCCCCAGCTGTAGCATCTCATCGATCTCTTGGCGCATAATCTGCTGCACCTGGTCAGAGATTCGATAGGGTGTTCGCCGTAGTGGGGCGTGATTCCCGGTGTCCACCTCGTGGACTGCTGAGTCCTCCCAGGTCGGTTGGAGAACACGACCCGGAAGGGTTCCAGTGTGGTTTGCAACTGCAATCGCTGGGGTTCAGTTAACGAGGCGCTTACCTCCACGTCCTCGATGGACCCATTGGCCTTGGCTTGGGCCAGCATGTCCAGGAGGGTGTCTTCCTCCCCGTCTTCGGGCAAGCTGCAGACCGGTAGGACGAAAGGTTCACGTTCGTGATGAGCCTTCATCATGCTGACGTGAAAGGCCTTTTGCCTACCCCGAGCGTGGTCAAGCGTGACCACGTAAGTGACCGGGTTGAGCTGTTGGTGGACGACGTACGGGCACTCCCAGGCTGCCTGAAGCTTATCCGTTGGTACGGGGACCAGCACCCACACCTTTTGACCCACGTGGTAGGTCCGCTCCCGGGCGTTCTGGTCGTACCAGTGCTTCTGATCAGCCTGAGCCTGCGTCATGTTGTCATGCACCAACTGCGTCAAGGTCTGCATCTTGTCACGGAAGCGCATGACATACTCCACTATGGACACTTCAGAAGGGTTCGGCTCCTCTTCCCAGGATTCTCTTACCAACCCAAGGGGTCCCCGGACTCGCCTGCCGTACAGGAGCTCGAAAGGGGAGAACCCCGTCGAGGCCTGCGGAACCTCTCGGTAAGCGAACAGCAGGTGTGGGAGGTACCGCTCCCAGTCGCGCCCTTGGTCTCAACCAGCATGCGTAGCATCTGTTTGAGGGTACCATTGAAGCGTTCACACAAGCCATTGGTCTGTGGATGATACACACTTGATACCAGGTGCTTCACCTGCATTCTCTTACAGAGAGCCTCCATTAGGCGAGACATAAATTGGGTCCCTTGGTCAATAAGCATTTCCCTGGGAAATCCTACACCTAAAAAGATGGCCAACAGGGCATCCGCCACCTTATCTGCCCTAGTTGACGACAGAGCTACTGCCTCTGGGTACCGGGTAGCGTAGTCTACCACAGTAAGGATGTATTGCTTTCCAGAGCTGCTGGGGACAGCCAGCGGGCCCACAATGTCCACCGCGATCCTCTGGAAAGGCTCCTCTATCACTGGTAAAGGGATCAGGGGAGCCTTAAGAGCAGGCCCCGCCTTCCCCACTCTTTGACAAGTGATACAGGAGCGGCAGTAGTTTGACACATCTGTCCCCATCTTAGGCCAATAGAAGTGTTGAGACAGCCGGGCCTTAGTTTTGCTGATCCCCAAGTGTCCAGCTAGCGGAATCTCATGGGCAATCCGCAACAACTCACCCCGGAATTGCTGCGGGACGACCAGCTGTCTTTCCCTCAACCACTCCTTTTGTGATTCTCCGGGTACGGTCTCCCGGTATAACCTTCCTCGTTCCCAGAACACCTTCTCCTTATCAGCCTCGGAGAAGTGCGTCCCGGCAAGTTGTCTCACACTCTCTAGGCTCACATCTGTGTGCAGAGCGGCCTGAAACTCCTGGCTAGGGGAAGCCAAAAGCGACGTCAGGGTCCCTTCCCCACGGGAACCCTCTTGGACCTGCTCTGGGTCCACCTCTGGTTCAGTCACAGTAATGACTGAGGAGGGTCCGGAAGGCAGACACTTATCTGCGTTCCGGGCACTCTGACTGCGGGTGACAGCAGCTACGTAGGCTGTCTCCCCGGGGTTTTCTACAGGCCCATCAGCCGATGCTGCTATGGGCTCTACCTCCCCATCCACCCCCAACACTCCAGGGGCAGTGCTACTTATGGGCCAGTTACCTTCCTCGGTGGCACTGGTCACTTTCATGGCGTCACCTTCCTCACGGTTCCCATGCATCTCCCCATTTCCTGTAGCACCGACACTTGCCCCTGTTAGGGGTTCCTCAGCCGTCTCACTCCACAGAGCGATGTGGCTGGGCACGCCTGTACCTAAGGACACATTAACCTTCACAGAAAAATCATTATCAGGTTCAGTTGGCACAGGTACAACATTTTCACCATCAATCCTAGGAAAAAAATGGTTATTAGATGCATCATTACAAGATAAAGCATGGTCAGGTAACACATGCGATTTCCCATCATCATCATCATCATCATCATCATCAGGGTTAACGTTACCCTCATTAGTAGATTGGGGAGGGGTGTCAGGGACGTAGTGTGCAACCAACCTCCCCAAATCAGTCCCCAACAAAACATCAGTAGGCAGATTATCAGACAGCCCCACTTCTTTCACCCCGCTCCCGGCACCCCAATCAATAAAAACCCGGGCCATCGGTAAGGGACAGCTGATGCCCCCAATCCCAGTGACGGTTAGGGTTTTTACCGGAATGATTTCTTCAGGGGCCGCCAGTTCCCGGTGTCCTTGAGGCCTGTAGCAACTTGGCCTCCCACAGTGACGTGCTGTACGTTGTCACACACCCTCCCAACCACACCACCCACCAAAAGAACTGCTGCATTAGGCCCTGGGGCCTTGGCTGGGGTGTTCTTCTGCTTGGTTGGGCAGGAGGGACTGATATGACCAGTCTGATGGCAGGTGAAACATTTGCGAGGTTCGGTGGTAGGTCTGGTGCTGTTGGCCACGGGGCCAGGACCTCTGGTGTGTTGGCTGGCAGGGGTACTAGCGTTGGTTGCAGGCTTACCCCCCCTCCAGCTGGTGGTGACTGGCTTCCGCACTTCCGATCTACGGTTGGCCTCATAGGCATCGGCAATCTGCGCTGCTTTCGTCACGTCTTTGGGTTCTCTGTCCATCACGAACTGTCGCACCTCAGCTGGGCAAAGATGAAAGAACTGGTCTTTGATCATCAGGTCTCGCAGCTGTGCAAAGGTGGTCACTGACAGTCCTTGGGTCCACTGGTCAAAGTGGGTCCCCAGTCCATGCAACACATCACTGTAACTGTCGTGTGGGCCACGTTGGAGGGTCCGGAACTTTTTACGGTACACCTCGGGTGTAAGCTGGTACTTGGCTATCAGAGCCTGTTTGATGGCCTCATAGTCACCATCTTGTTCTTGAGGGAGGGCAGCAAACGCCTCCAGAGCTTTACCGCTCAGCCCTGGTGTCAGGTATCGGGCCCATTCATCTGTAGGCAGCCGGTACTGTCTGCAGGCTTTCTCAAAGGCCCACAGAAAAGTGTCCAAGTCTCCGTCCTTCACCATAACAGGAAAGTGATCGGGCCGGGGCTTAGGTATCTGAGCGCTGCTGGGCTCACGGTTGGTCTGGGACGACCCCTGCATTTGCAGTTGGGCTAACTGCAGCTGGTACTCCCGCTCCGCTTGCCGCTCGGCTCGCTGGGCCTGAGCCTCTCGCTCGGCTTGCCGCTCGGCTCGGGCCTCTCTCTCAGCTCGCTGGGCCTCCTGCCGGTATTGCTGAATCAGCTGCCGACGTCCCTCATGGTCGTCAGTGGGGAATTCTTTCAGGGCCGCCTGCAGGTGGGGGTCCAATTCGCCCGGATCGCTAACAGGGCCAGCATTCAGTGGTTGGACCTCTGCTGCAGCACCATGTTCGCTGGTGCTGGCTTCTGCGGCCTCTGGGCTCTGTGACCTGGCTTGGTCGGCTTCAAATTGCACCAGGTCAGCGACCATTTGAGCCTTGGACTTGTCCTGGGGGTTCAGGCCATGGTACATGCATATCCCAGCAAGAATGTCCTTCTTCTGCTGGTTGTACCAGGCTTCCCCTTTCGCAGCCATGGTTGCCAAATAAAAGATAGGATAGAAAAACGAAGAGAAAGGGAGAGGATAATTACCAGTACGCAATTGTCTCAAGACTAATAAAACACTGAGTTCGTTTTCCAAACTTATTTGCGCAGAGTCCTCGCAAGAACTTTCTGCAAGATTACTCAAACCAAATCACTAATGCTCTAAGATATCCCACCGCCTTGCCACCAATTGCCAGGATTCCCCTGACCGCTGCCACCAATTTGTCACGATTCACACCGTGACCGTCACCCCTACGTCACGGGTTAGGGTGACTTTAGGCCAACAGACGGCTATCACATGTGCAGGGGGCTTATCTTAGTTATCCCTCCACTGCTAACAATGTGATGAGAAAACACACACAAGGCTATTGACCTCTTAGTTTACAGCAGGGGCTTATTCTAGGTACCCCACTGCTTTCAATATACCACAAACTGCAGGGATTTATGTATATCCCGCTTACAGTTCCACTTAACACTTGCAGCTCTCTGGCGCCCCCCTTACTCTCAGGTCAGATTAGGTACTGCACCCTGGGTAATTAGTCGCCAGAAAGGCTGCCTGCTATGTACTGGCTACTGGGCATGCTGCATCGACGCGATAAACTACTCCCACTCAGGCAGGAACAATAATTATCAACGCCGCAGTCGCTACAACATCACCCCAAAAGCCTGCACGGTATCACTGCCACCAGCTTCGATTAAACGGGTCCGAAGCTAACCCAACACAGTAGCGGAATTCTCTTCCAGAGACTTAGGGCACGGTTGTTAGAGCATGGAGAATGAACTAACATATAATAGTATATCCCATAAAAAATTAGGCAGTGCTTTATCAAAAATATTTTATGAAGATGTTACAAATGAGACAACTGCAAATATGTACAAGGGTAATTATGAAATAAACAGGGATTAAATGAGAAAATGTAACACTCACATGTTCAAAGCATGGCAGGCAACCAGGCTAGTGGAGTTTTTTTTCCATACGTCCCAGCTCATTGGACGTGCTGCTGGCTTCAGGAAAAGACAAGAAGTCAGGAAGAAATCTGAGCTGGGGAAGGTTGCCAGACACTTAAAACCTTAAGGCTGTGACATCACAGAAAGGCTGGCTTATCCAGACCCTCCTCTCTCTACATTCTGAGTAAACTTTAAACTATTTTCTCTGATTTCTATAACTTCACTACAAAACATATCAGAGTCATACCAAACCCAGCATTCATCTCGGATTAACGTGAGCATTCTAATGAGATCAAATATGTCCTATCTGGGATACATATTTACAGAGAAAACCCTACTTCTTTACCAGACGGAGTTAGAAGCCCGTGTTTCGGGGAATGGGTAGGTCCACCGAGTGAGAATACGAATATATATTTTCGTGTTCTTAACGTAAACATGGTGCATAATATCGTACAAAAACCAAACAAAGAATCTTTCATGAATCCTAGAAACTTCTAGACACTTCTAAACAGTTCTCTGCTAGAGGAAAATTTGAGCCTAGTCGTAAATACCTCTCGGCCATAAAACTCCCCAGTACATTGGCAAAGCAGCTCTTGGCTGAATGAAAGGGAAGGGGGGCTTGGGAGTTGAAAGTCAGGAATTTGAAGCTACAAACTGTTGCAGCAGCACTCCAAGAAGGGGGGCTTAGCCCACGCAGGCTAGCAAGAGAACTACTTATGATATTTCATACCATATTGTGACACCAAGGTAAAGAAGGCTGAAAAACAACCACCTTTGAACAAGAAACATAAGATAAAACGTCAAAACTGGGCCAAGAAATAACTTAAGACTGACTCTTCAAAAGTTTTATGGACTGATGAAATGAGAGTGACTCTTGATGGGTCAGATGGATGGGCCAGAGGCTGATTCAGTAAAGGGCAGAGAACTCCACTCCGACTCAGACGCCAGCAAGGTGGAGGTGGGGTACTGGTATGGGCTGGTATCATCAAAGATGAACTTGTGGGACTTTTTCAGGTTGAGGATGGAGCAAAGCTCAACTCCCAGACCTACTGTTAGGGTTGGCGGAACGCACCGAATATATATTTATTAGAAGAAGTTGGTGCGTTCGCAACCCGGGATCCACCGTGCAGGAAAGCACCTGCTGCTAGATATGGCGATACAATAAAGAAGTATAAACAGACTCTGTTACTTCACAGAGTCTGTTAGCAAAGATAACGTTGTGCCCTGTTTGGCTCACAGAAGAATACAGCAACTTAGTAGAGCAGATGGTGGTTATGCAGTCAAATGCAAACATGAAACTCCTCGCCGAAGGTGCCAGCATTCTAGGGGCTTATTTCAGCCGGGTCCCTGAATACACACACACGAAACTCCTCGCCGGAGGTGCCAGCATTCTAGGTGCTCATTTCAGCCGGGTCCCTGACTGCATACAAGCATGACCACACTGGCACTGAGCTTATACATAAATTGATACTAGCGCATGGCCGTGCGGTCATGCGCACCTCTTATAGCTGCAGCAAGTACAGGATCTTCCTAGAAGGACCAATGAGAGGCTGCCACAGACGTTGAACACCTTCAGGACCTTCCTAGAGGACCAATAGGATTTGCTGCAGTACCTGAGCATGTGACCCTTGATTTCCAATGAGAGATCTTGCCATGGGCATGCTCAGAAGGGGAAAAGTAGGACTTAGTCCCAAAGACGTCTGCTCACTGCTGACCAGTACTGGCTACAATGGCAGAAGCTGGAAAGACAGCAGTAACCCTTCACACAGTGTCAGACTGAGCATGACGCTGGGACCGATGCCTTCGCTGAGCAGGCTCCACTGCGGCAGGAGAAGAATGGGAGACCGCAGCGGAGATGGCTCGAGATTCCCCCTGTGCAGAGGCAGGAACTCGATCCCTAACATTACCCCCTCTCCTAGGACCCCCCCCCCCCTCCTTGGACCTCGCCACGCTCGAAGGCAGCAATGAGCTGCGGAGCCCGAATATTCTCAGCAGGCTCCCAGGACCTGTCCTCAGGACCATAACCCTTCCAGTCCACCAAATAAATTTTTTTGCCACGTACCACCTTGCACCGCAAAATAGCATTCACCTCATAATCATCCGTAGACGAACCCGATGTCCCGGCAGATGACTCGGAAAACCAAGACATGTATACGGGCTTCAAGAGGGACACATGAAAGGTGTCGGTGATACCCAGACGTGGCGGAAGGGCCAGACTGTAGACCACTGGGTTAACCTGTTCGAGGACCTTGAAAGGGCCCAAGTAGCAAGGAGCAAACTTAGTGGACTCAACTCGCAGCCTGATGTTACGGGCGGAGAGCCACACTAAGTTGCCAGGAGCAAAGGTCGGAGCGAGGCGCTGATGTGCATCAGCGGAGGACCTCATTCTCTCCTTGTGCAGTCCCAAATGTCCAGCGCCTCAACAGCCCAGTCTGCCACCCTGGAGTCGACGGAAGACACGGGCATAGGCACACGTACCTGCGGATGCTGACCATAGTTTAGGAGGAATGGGGTCTGTCCGGTGGAGTCGGCTACGGCGTTATTCAGCGCAAACGCCGCCCACGGTAGCAAGGATGCCCAGTCCTGGCTGAGACAAAATGTCAAAGATGTGTGACCAAGGTCTGGTTGGCCGTCTCTACCAATCCATTCGTCTCGGGATGATAAGCTGAGGAGAGATTCAACTCAATACTGAGTAGACGACAAAGCTCTCTTCAGAATCGAGACGCAAACTGGGGACCCCGGTCACTGGCAATTTTGTCCGGCATACCATGTAGGCGAAATATGTGTTTGATAAACAACGCTGCCAGAGCCCGTGCAGAAGGTAGCCGTGGAAGAGGCACCAAGTGCACCATTTTGGAAAAATGGTCGGTGATAACCCAAATAATGGTGCAGCTACGAGACTTGGGTAAGCCCACCACAAAATCCATCCCGACCATCTTCCAGGGTCTGTCTGACACCGGCAGAGGATGAAGCAACCCAGCTGGCCGTTGATGATGAGACTTGTTCCTGGCGCAGGAGACACATGCCCGAACATAGTCTGCGACATCACGGGCCATATGCAGCCACCAGTATGTCCTCGCCAGTAGCTCAGATGTCCTTTTGGTCACAAAATGTCCACCCACCCTAGACGAGTGAGACCAAGAGAGAACCTCCGGTCGCAAACTGGATGGTACAAAAGTCTTGCCTGGAGGCACAGACTCTAGCGAAACCGGGGCCACAGTTCTCAGGCTCTCGGAAGGGACAATAAGCCGAGGCTCCTCTTCCTCCTCCTCAGATGATACAATGGAGCGAGAGAGAGCGTCGGCATGAATGTTCTTCTCCCCGGAAAGAAAATGGAGGGTGAAATGGAACCGAGAGAAGAACAAGGACCATCTAGCCTGGCGAGAATTTAGCCGCTGGGCGGTCTGTAAATAAACCAAATTCTTGTGGTCAGTGAATACTTGGAAGGGAAAACGAGCCCCCTCCAAGAGATGTCTCCACTCTGAGAAGGCTAACTTCATTGCTAGCAACTCCCTGTCCCCGATGGAATAATTCCTATCCGCTGGTGTGAAGGTTTTGGAAAAGAAGAAGCAAGGATGCTTCCAACCTTGAGCATCCTTTTGGGAGAGGACTGCTCCAGCACCAACGGAAGAGGCATCCACCCCCATTATAAACGGCTTATCTACATCAGGGCGATGTAGAATGGGAGCGCTAGCAAAATGAGATTTAATAGAAGTGAAAGCCTTGGAGACCTCCACAGACCACAATTTGGGATTTGCTCCCTTCTTGGTGAGGGCGACCAAGGGAGCTACCAAACTTGAGAAATAAGGAATGAACTGGCGATAATAGTTAATGAACCCCATAAAGCGCTGCACCGCTTTAAGGGAGTGGGGTTCTTGCCATTTCATCACAGCCTGTAGTTTGGCAGGATCCATAGCCAATCCTTGGGCGGAGATGATATAGCCCAGGAAAGGTAAAGACTCCTGCTCAAACACACATTTCTCCAACTTGGCGTAGAGGGAGTTAGCTCGTAAGAGGTTGAAGACTCTGCAAACATCTCTCCGGTGGGAGTCAATATCTGGAGAGTAGATGAGAATATCAACCAGAGACTACGACCGAGGTGGAGAGCATATCCCAGAAGATATCGTTTACAAAGTCTTGGAAAACGGCTGGGGCATTACAGAGCCCAAAGGCCATCACTAGATATTCATAGTGCCTATCCCTGGTGTTAAAAGCCGTCTTCCATTCGTCCCCCTCACGGATGCGAATCAGGTTGTAAGCACCCCGCAGATCTAGTTTAATAAACACCTTTGCTCCCCGAAGCCTATCAAAGAGCTCAGATATCAGGGGCAGAGGATACTTATTCTTAACGGTGATGGCGTTAAGACCCCTGTAATCTATGCATGGATGTAGTTCCCCATTTTTCTTCTGCACGAACAAGAACCCAGCCCCTGCAGGTGACACTGACTTCTTAATGAATCCTCTTGCCAGATTTTCCTGGATGTACTGTGACATTGCCTCCGTCTCCGGGAGACATAACGGATAAACTCGACCCCGGGGAGGCTCAGCACCAGGCAAGAGGTCAATAGGACAGTCATGGGGGCGGTGAGGTGGAAGGGTCTCCACAGCTCTTTTGGAGAACACGTCCGCATAGGGCCAATATTGCTTGGGGAGAGAGGATAGATCTGCGGGTACCTCAGTAGTAGCAACCTGAACACATTCCGTCTGACATCTACCCCCACAAGATTAACCCCATCCCAAAATTCTGCCTGTGGATCACTCAATATGAGGAGAGTGGTACCGTAGCCAAGGTTTCCCTAACAGGACCTCATCAATTCCCTCAGGAATGACGAGCAGAAATATAATTTCCTGATGAGATGGCGACATGGACAGAGAAAAAGGGATGGTCTGGTGTGTTATCAGTGAGGGCAGTGTCGACCCATTTACCACTCGTACGGTTACTGGTTGAGCTAACATTACCAGGGGAATTGCGTGACGTTAGGCGAAGGCAGAAGACATAAAATTGCCCTCCGCCCCAGAATCCACGCATAGCTCTACCGAGTGGGTAAATGAGCCTATAGTAATTGTCCCCGTAAAGGACAATTTGGAGGCAAACGTCGCCGTGTCTAGTGTACCTCCACCTACTACCAGTAGACGCTGACGTTCCCTCGACCGCTGAGGACATCTGGTGGCAAACATGACAAACCTGGAGTGCACGAGCGGTCCGGGACTTAGATCCCGCTAGTGAACCTACCATGGCCTCATGTGACTCAGGGACCAGGACTGGAGATTCCAAAGGTTTGGCAAAGGTGGGAGCCAGCCGAAACCTCTGCCTACACTGGGCTCGCTCTAACCTCCACTCGTGAAAACGGAGGTCAATACGAGTGGATACAGTTATTAACTCCTCCAGTGTGGCGTGAATCTCCCTAGTGGCCAGAGCGTCCTTCACGTGGTCAGCCAGCCCCCTACAAAATATCGGAATAAGGGCTTTATCCGCCCACTCCAGCTCAGATGCTATGGTGCGAAAGTGGACGGAAAAATGGCTGACCAAGGACGAGCCCTGAGTCAATGCCAACAGCTGGAGCGCAGTATCACGGGTGACACGAGGTCCTAAAAAGACCTGTTTCAGAGTGCTCAGGAACAACGGAGCACTCTGCACCACATGATCGCCACGCTCCCACAGCGGCGTAGCCCACTCCAACGCCCTGTCCGACAGGAGTGACACAATAAATCCCACCTTAGCCCGCTCTGTGGGGAAACGTGCGGCCAGAAGCTCGAGATGTATAGAGCACTGGCTCACGAAACCCCTACAAGATTTACTATCACCAGAAAATTTTTCTACCAGCGGGAGGCGAGATAGAGTTGTAACAGGGGTGGCAGTGGACATGGTTGCTACAGCCACGCTAGCAGCCTGAACAGCAACTGCGGTTACATCCACAGCTGAGGTTGTGCACTCAAGAGCCACCAACTTACCCTCCAGCTGCTGGATGTACCGCATGGATTGCTGTGTGTCCTCCATGACTAGCCAGACCCTGGCGCTAGTATACTGTTAGGGTTGGCAGAACGCACCGAATATATATTTATTAGAAGAAGTTGGTGCGTTCGCAACCCGGGATCCACCGTGCAGGAAAGCACCTGCTGCTAGATATGGCGGTACAATAAAGTAGTATAAACAGACTCTGTTAGCAAAGATAACGCTGTGCCCTGTTTGGCTCACAGAGGAACACAGCAACTTAGTAAAGCAGATGGTGGTCATGCAGTCAAATGCAAACATGAAACTCCTCGCCGGAGGTGCCAGCATTCTAGGGGCTTATTTCAGCCGGGTCCCTGAATACACACGCACGAAACTCCTCCCCGGAGGTGCCAGCATTCTAGGTGCTCATTTCAGCCGGGTCCCTGACTGCATACAAACATGACCACACTGGCGCTGAGCTCATACATAAATTGATACTAGCGCATGGCCGTGCGGTCATGCGCACCTCTTATAGCTGCAGCAAGTACAGGACCTTCCTAGAAGGACCAATGAGAGGCTGCCACAGATGTTGAACACCTTCAGGACCTTCCTAGAGGACCAATAGGATTTGCTGCAGTACCTGAGCATGTGACCCTTGATCTCCAATGAGAGATCTTACCCTGGGCATGCTCAGAAGGGGAAAAGTAGGACTTGGTCCCAAAGACGTCTGCTCGCTGCTGACCAGTACTGGCTACAATGGCAGAAGCTGGAAAGACAGCAGTAACCCTTCGCACAGTGTCAGACTGAGCATGAAGCTGGGACCGACGCCTCCGCTGAGCAGGTTCCACTGCGGCAGGAGAAGAATGGGAGACTGCAACGGAGATGGCTCAAGATTCCCCCTGTGCAGAGGCAGGAACTCAACCCCTAACACCTACTGCCAGTTTCTGGAAGACAACTTCTTCAAGCAGTGGTACAGGAAGAAGTCGGTATCGTTCAAGAAAAACATGATTTTCATGCAGGACAATGCTCCATCACATCCCTCCAACTACGCCACAGCGTGGCTAGCAAGTAAAGGTCTCAAAGAAGAAAAAATAATGACATGGCCCCTTTGTTCATCTGATCTGAACCCCATAGAGAACCTGTGGTCCCTCATAAAATGTGAGATCTACAGGGAGGAAAAACAGTACACCTCTCGGAACAGTGTCTGGGAGGCTGTGGTGGCTGCTGCACGCAATGTTGATCGTAAACACATCAAGCAACTGACAGAATCTATGGATGGAAGGCTGTTGAATGTCATCATAAAGAAAGGTGGCTATACTGGTCACTAATTTTTTGGGGTATTGTTTTTGTATGTCAGAAATGTTTATTTCTAAATTTTGTGCAGTTATATTGGTTACCTGGTGAAAATAAACAGGTGAGATGGGAATATATTTGGTTTTTATTAAGTTGCCTAATAATTCTGCACAGTAATAGTTACCTGCACAAACAGATATCCTCCTAAGATAGCCAAATCTAAAAAAAAAACACTCCAACTTCCAAAAATATTAAGCTTTGATATTTATGAGTCTTTTGGATTGATTGAGAACATAGTTATTGATCAATAATAAAAATAATCCTCTAAAATACAACTTGCCTAATAATTCTGCACACAGTGTAGTTCTACTGCTGGGATAATCTGTCCCCAGAATGTCTCCATTACATGTACAGCTCACACCGCAGATAACAGCCCCTCAAACATCTATAGCAGAGGTCCCCAACTCCAGTCCTCAAGGCCCACCAACAGGTCATGTTTTCAGGATTTCCTTTGCATTGCACAGGTGATGCAATTATTACCTGGGCAAAACTAAGGAAATCCTGAAAACATGACATGTTGGTGGGCCTTGAGGACTGGAGTTGGGGACCTCTGATCTATAGCACCGGCCCCGGGGCCAAATCTCCAGCCCTGGGAAACTGATCCAGGAGGTCGGTGCTGTGTCCCGGGGTCATCTGTATCTGCACCAGGAGAGGGGGAAGGGAGGAGTTATCATTAGCCGGAGGGTGGATGGTGCCATATTGTGGGGGGCAACTTGTACTATCAAAATGTGTGTGGTGTATGGCGGTACTAGGGGAACATTATACTGTGTGAGGGGGGAAGACGGTACTGTGGGAACGTTATATCATGTGCAGGGAAATGGAGGTACTGTGTGTGTGTGTGGGGGGGGGATGGTGGTACTGTGGGAACATTATACTGTGTGTGGGAGGATGGTGGTACTGTGGGAACATTATACTGTGTGTGGGGGGATGGTGGTAATGTGGGAACATTATACTGTGTGTGGGGGGATGGCGGTACTGTGGGAACATTATACTGTGTGTGGGGGGATGGCGGTACTGGGGGAATATTATACTGTGTGTGGGGATGGCAGTACTGTGGGAACATTATACTGTGTGTGGGGGGATGGCTATACTGGGGGAACATTATACTGTGTGTGGGGGGATGGCGGTACTGTGGGAACATTATACTGTGTGTGGGGGGATGGCGGTACTGTGGGAACATTATACTGTGTGTGGGGGGATGGCGGTACTGTGGGAACATTATACTGTGTGTGGGGGGATGGCGGTACTGTGGGAACATTATACTGTGTGTGGGGGATGGCGGAACTGTGGGGACATTATACTGTGTGTGGGGGATGGCGGTACTGTGGTCACATTATACTGTGTGTGGGGGGATGGCGGTACTGGGGGAACATTATACTGTGTGTGGGGGATGGCAGTACTGTGGGAACATTATACTGTGGGGGGGGATGGCGGTACTGTGGGAACATTATACTGTGGGGGGGGGATGGCGGTACTGTGGGAACATTATACTGTGTGTAGGTAGATGGTGGCACTGTAGGAACATTATACAGTGTGGGGGGACGGTACTGTGAGAACATTACACTGTGTGTAGGTAGATGACGGTACTGTGAGAACATTATACTGTGTGTGGGGGATGGCGGAACTGGGGTGTGGGCCAAGAAGGGAGCACTGTACTATGTGAGCAATACATGTTTCCTCACTTCCTGTCTTCCACAGTCATATGCATCTATCAGAGGAAGAAAATGCTATGATTCTCAAAAAAGGGCCAAAATGGTCTCAGCACTGAAGGGGTTACTGCCCAGTAATGGGGAATCTCCAGCACCTACCTCCACCTGCAGAGCCGCACACCACATATATGGCTGTTCTGAGCGCACAGGACCTGTGATGAGGTCACAGGAGGGGAGGAGTCAGGGGTCACATGATCAGGGGCCTCAGTGTATGCAGGACTCTGCTGTGCTGGTTGTCATGGTGCTGGATGAGGGGAAGTTTATGTGGGGTCAGGAGGGGTTTACAGGGTGGATGTAGCAGAGCAGCGTGTGTACGAAGTATATGGAGCAGAGCCGTGTGTGTACGAGGTGTACGGAGAGGAGCCGTGTGTGTACGAGGTGTACGGAGAGGAGCCACGTGCGTGTACGAGGTGTATGGAGCTGAGCTGGGTCTACAGAGCGGAGCCGTGTGTGTATGAGATGTACGGAGCGGAGCCGTGTGTACGAGGTGTATGGAATGGAGCTGTGTGTACGAGGTGTACGGAGCAGAGCCGTGTGTGTACGAGGTGTACGAAGCAGAGCCATATGTAAGAGGTGTATGGAATTGAGCTGAGCCGTGTGTGTACTGAGCAGAGCCGTGTGTGTATGAGGTGTATGGAGCGGAGCCGCATGTGTACAAGGTGTATGGAGCGGAGCCATGTGTACAAGGTGTATGGAGCTCAGCCGTATGTATGAAGTGTACAGAGCGGAGCCATAGGTGTATGGAGCGGAGCCGTGCGTATGAGGTGTACAGAGTGGAGCCGTGCGTGTACGAGGTGTAGAGAGCGGAGCCGCGTGTGTACGGAGTGGAGCCGTGTGTCTATGACAAGTTCCATGACCATACTTGTTGGAGCTGGTGTTTGGGGGTAACCACTATAAGACCACCTAGTCTGTCTATAGTGATTACAGCCCTCAATGTCCATCTCCCACTCACGAATAATCCACCCAGACGGCCCTCAGTGACCCACTCACTTCCCCATACACAACCACACTTCGCACACGGATCATTAAGAACATGACAGAACTTATTACTTGTAGCTTCATGATAAACAGTCACAAGGATTAATTACTTCAGCGAAAGGAAGATAACAAACGAGAAACAGGATTAAGTTTAAAACACGTTTCTGAGGCCGGCGTCACACTAGAGAGTTTTACGGACGTATGAGAGTCGCAGAAACTACGCATTGCACATGGACCAATGATTCTCTATGGGGCAGCTCCTATCTGGCGTATATTTCGCAGCCGTATTTTACGGACATAGAAAATCGCAGCATGCAGCGTTTGTCAGCGTATTGAGCAAAAAATCTGCCAATGAAAGTCTATGAGGGCAAGAAATATACGGATTACACACAGACCAGCAGTGTGACTTGCGAGAAATACGCCAGACATCTCCAGGTGCCAGGAAATGTGCCAAGCCCTCAATCAGGAAGCTGAGACATGCTAATTAGCTGAAAAAGCCAGACAGACATCCCGGAAGTCCGGCGCACGTCTCCACGGAGTTGCAAGCAGCACGGCAAACCTCATCAATGTGGATATGCTCCTGGTCCTGGTCCAGGAAAGGCCCGAGATTTGGGACCAACAGGATGCCAATTATGCAAACCGGGCAAGGAAAGAGGCTGCTTGGAGGAGCATTTGTGGGATCCTTTTCCCAAACTATAACCAGCGGCCACGTGAGGGACAGAGGCAACTAAGTACACTCCTGATTGTCAATTATTTCATATTACAAACCAGTAAGAACAATATTTTCTCACAATTATTATTTATGTTAGCCTGATCTTGTATGTATATTGCAGCATTTCTGTAATGGTGCAGCACATGATAAAGGGGTTACGTACAACATTTATGGATGTTGCTTACAGTTAGCAAATTGACAATGGCAGACTGGTATAGAGGGGACAGGACCCTGTTCTTGTGTACTTACATTCTACGGTGTCCCCCTTTTATGGGATTGTGGTATTTGTGGGTGTTTATTTTGCTAATTGCAGATATTAAGTTAGAAATGCAGCTTAGAATAGGGCCTAGTAAAATGTGTGAAATCACTGACACCTTGTGTCACCAATGTGTACAATGTCCTTAGACATTATTTTCTTCTCTGTCATTACAGTGGAAGATGTTATGAGACGCTGGAGAAGCATTCGGAACCAGTACCGAAGAGAAAGGCAGCAGCGGGCCAGGAGTGGCTCATCTGCTCCAGCCAAACGCAAATACATTTATTTTGACTGGCTGTCCTTTCTGGATCCCAGTATGGATCTCAGACCGTAAGTACAAAACACACATCACAATACACATATGTTAGGAATGGTCATAGAAGATTGTAATTTATTATTTTTTATTACTCTTTCAAATAACAGAACTTAATCCAACCTCACTGAGAGGGAGACAACAGGTTCAGATTCAGAGGCACTCATAGATCCTGTTGGTGAAGGAGAAGAGGTGGCTGGACCATCTACGGCTCCTTCTATGATTCTCCCTCGGGATCCATCTTCGGATGCCCCTCATGTTTCTCAACCACCTGGTCCTGATGCTGCAGCACCACCCACAGATGCACCAGCTTCACTGATGCCCGAGGATACTGGCCACAGCAGCAGCCCAACTGTTCCTCTTGAGGCCTCACCACAGCCTGCTGTGACCTCACGCCGTGGATGCAGAAGGAGAGAGATTAGTGCAAGCCGAAGGAATGTGGACACTGGTGTCTTAAATTATTTGGCCAGGGCTACTCAGGATGAGGGTGAGGAGTCATTTGAGCGTAGCCTGACCCGGTATCTCCGTCCCATTCCCCGTGAGGTGAGGCTACGTGTGAGAGGGTGCATGCATATCCATCTTGATGCATGCACACCCCCAAATGACTCTAACAAGTTGTTTGAGTACATTAAGAGTTGGCAGATGTCACCATGTAACCTCTTATGTATGCCAAGAAATCAACCAGTGCATGCTCAAGAGGAATCTGCAGCACCTCCTCCACAAGGGCCTGCACCTCAAAGCTATCCCCAACAGAACCCACCAATGTCAACCTCACAACCCTATCCCCAACAGAATCCACCAATGTCTACTAATTACCAAATGGCATCCTTCCAGCAACCTTACCAATATGGCCACTTGTCTAGACCCAGTGTTGGAGGCTGGTCCCAACCTGGGTTTGGACGACATGGTCATATTGGTGGGGGTTATGACACACACAACTTATATTATCGTCATGCTGCTCATAGTATGAATACTTATGGCCAGTACTCAAGTGGTCAATCTGAGCAGGGCCAGATTTTGGGGCAGGGCCAACAGAGAGCACACCAACAGGGTGAAGGGCAATTGGGCCAACAAAGGCCACAAGAGCAGCAACCTGAACTGCCGCCATCACCTCCACCAACATATCAGAATCTATAAAAAATGGTTGATTCTTGTTGCAAATTGTGTGTGATATACACATAAATTGATAATCTGCTGTGATAGCAATGTGTTTTTGTTTATTATTTTGCTCTCGCCAAGTTTTAATGGCCACAAAAGCCATATGCTGGCAATATGTTTAATGAAAGTTAAAAATTGGCTAAAAATATCATTTATAAAAACTAGTTTGAAAGCCAATCTCTTTGTGTTTGTCCAATCATTATGACATCATATCCAATCATATTATGTTCATCTAAATCTAATAATTAAGTCCAATCAACACATATAGTTCAGTAAGTAATTTATATATATATATATATATATATATATATATATATATATATATATATGTATATATATATATATATATAATATATATATATATATATAGTATAGTAATAAAGAAAACAATTACAACTGAGATGCAGCAGAATCCTGCCAGGGAGTAGCACCCTGAGGAGCTGAGGAGAAACAAAATAATTTGTGTGAATATCCCTCACTTTTAGGCCAGAAAGGGGACACCGCGGAGGAGGTCCATGTGGTGTAGGACTACCCACATTAGTCAACATGTCTTCACCAGTAGCAGCTGAGGAGCAATCATGATGTCTCGTAAAATTGTGTAAAACAACACACGCTTTTATCACTTCGTTAACATTAGCCTCACTCACCTGAATGGCAGACTGGAGGACACGCCATTTGGCATACAGAATCTCGAAGGCATACTCCACCAGTCGCCGCGCCCTGAAAAGCCTCAAATTAAACACCCGCCGCCGGTGGTCCAGGTTGCGCCAGGGATAAGGCCTCATCACATGCCTCGTCAATTGGAAGGCCTCATCTTCCACAAGAACATACTGCATGGCACTGCTTCAGCATTGGAGCCTGGGAGTTGTCGTGGTGGGGGGAGGTCAAATTGATTTTCACATAGCCGCCGACCCATAATGGATGAATTGAAGACCCTAGAGTCTTCAGTTCGCCCATAGGCCCCAATATCTACAATTATAAACCTGTAGTTACTGTCAACTACAGCTAACAGAACTACAGAGAAAAACTGCTTATAATTGAAGAATTGGGTGCCCGAGTTCGGTGGCTTCCGCACCCTAATATTTTTCCCATCCAGGGCTCCGATGCAGTGAGGGAATTGGCAAGTGACATTAAAGCCACGGGCTATTTTGAGCCAATCATCCATTTTGGGCTCAGGCATGACAAGTTCGTGGAGTTTTGACCATATTTCCATACATGTTGCATGCACAATGCCAGAAATAGTGGATCGTCCGATGAGAAACTCCAGATGTAGTCTGGCATAGGACAATCCAGTTGACAGGAAGCTGAAAGTACAGAACAAATAATTTCAGCTAAGTAAAAATACTACTCCAAAACCAGAGTTTAAAAAAGTAATTTAGAAATGTAAAAAGGCAGGATTAACAGTGTAACTTACAAAATCTACACTGGGTACGTAATTGAACATTGTAAATACATATTTTGTAGCAGCTTTGGCTATAATTTACACATATAATTTTATGGAGCTGCTAAGAAGCAACAGAAACAACATAAAAAAGAAAACATCAACATACAGTATGTGAGGATGGTGAATACATACCGTAAGGTAAGGAGAAGGCGCTCCTCTGCGGATATGCATTTTCGCATCCTGGTGTCCTGAAATGTTATTCCTGGACGTACTGTCTCCAACAAGATGTCAAAGGTTGGTATAGACATTCGACAGCAAAGATAACATTTTTCAGGATGTGCCCGCAGAGCTCTATACAGCCTCTGAAAATGTCCTTTAGTGACGCGTTGTCTCAAAAGTGGATGCACCCAAATTCTTCTCCTCCTTCGCGGATCCACTATCACGGGGTATGGCTGGCCAAAGCGACGAGACAACACCCAGTTAAATAACACCCGCTGAGTTGGGGTGAAATGCAGCAGCTCAGACATGGTGCCAACATAACAACAATACACCAACAGATGTACACCCACAAAATGGCCAGATGGGAGTGTGCCACCTATTGTAGAGACTTTAAATAGGGTTGGTGATGATGATTTAAATAAAATTCAGCCCTGAAAACCATTAAATGTCAATTTTGTAAGGTTGCGAGAAAATAACGCATTACGGATGTCATACGGATTACATACGCATAAGTACATGCGCAATATAAGCTGCAACAACCTGCCTACGGATGACATATGGATCACTATTTTGGAAACATTTCTGCGTATTATGCCTGTAAAATACAGACTGTATTTCCCTACGCTGAGTGTGACGCCGGCCTTAATATAAAAGTAGATAACCGAGAAATCTCACACTCAGTGTTGTGTACAGG
Source organism: Ranitomeya imitator (assembly GCF_032444005.1). Taxonomy (NCBI): domain Eukaryota; kingdom Metazoa; phylum Chordata; class Amphibia; order Anura; family Dendrobatidae; genus Ranitomeya; species Ranitomeya imitator. The sequence continues at coordinate 364,887,136 of NC_091283.1, forward strand.
ATCCAGTGCCCGGGGGAAGCAGAGACCGGGACAAGGCTTCCACTGACCCCCAAGAAATGCCCGACATCCAGTGTTACCACATGTGCAAGAACTGGTGCTCACCCCCTATCCTGTCATGTCACCTCCTTGGAGGATTTGGGGGGGATAATCGCACTATTTGCCCCTTGTTGTTGGTATTATCCCCCACCTTTGGGTTGTGTTGTGTACCTTTATGGCAATACAGTTCTCAGACCCAATGGAAAAAGAGTTTTTATTCTCTTTTCTGTGTCAGTTTGATGAAACCACATTATTTATGTGCTTCATATTTATTTTTTTCCGGTGCTCATCGTACGAGATTAATAATGGGAGACTTTTATAGCTCGGGTCATTCTGGACATGGTATTACCAAGTATGTGCACTTCTTTTTTTTGTTTTGTTTTTACATAAAAAAAAGTATTTTGGGGGCAAAACTTTTTCCTTTTTTGGGACTTTCTTTTGCTTTTTATTTTTACAAATTAATGGATTTCAACTTTTCACTTGTCTGATTGCTGGTTTAATACTGCAATAAATTTACATTGCTCAATATAAATGAGTACACCCAAACATATTTGTTGGTAAACCTTTAGTTTCCTTTCAGGATCGACATTTTCAATAGGATACCAGACTGCAAAATACTCCAATAGATGTGGGCCGTTGATTGCAAACAAGATTTTTTATTTTGCACACCCAAAAAAGCGAGCAATGCGGTGCCAATTAAGTTAAAGAGGGAGTTTCACCACCCATATAACCCTGGCTCACGTCCCTGCAGTTGTCTGGGGTTTGCTGCGTTACTATCTGAATACCAGGATAACACTTTGTGTTTCACTGAAGAGTAGATTGCTTGTTCATGCTTGAACAATTCGGGGGCAAGTTCAGAGCAGAGCAACTAGATTGGTGACCGGTCTGCAAACAATGTCCAATGATGAACGGTTAGAGGATTTGGGAATGTTTTGCTTGCAAAACAGAAGCCTGAGAGGAGACTTAAAAACTGTCTACAAATATCTCAAGGGCTGTCACACTGAAGAGGGATCATCATTGTTGTCATTTGCACAAGCAAAGACTAGAAGCAATGAAATGAAACTGAAAAGGAGAAGATACAGATTAGATATTAGAAAAACTTTTTGACAATGAGGGTGATCAACGAGTGGAATAGGCTGCCACAAAAGGTGGTGAGTTCTCCTTCAATGGAAGTCTTCAAACAGAAGCTGGACAGACATCTGTCTGAGATGGTTTAGTGAATGCTGCATTGAGCAGGAGGTTGGACCAGAGGACCAAGGAGGTCCTTTCCTATTCTACCATTCTATGAAATACTACACTGTCATTTCTGTTGATCTGTACTGTGCACACCTTGACTCCATGTCAACATGCCATGTTCTGTATGGTTCTCTGTGTTGCTTCACCTCATCTAGCCTCTCTATTCAAGTCTACTGTCGCCATCTCTGTTCTGTAGCTGAATCACTTCCTGGTTACCAATTATGATGTTATCAGGTCCTACTTTTTAGGCCAAAATAAGCTGCTCTTAAAACACGTTCCAAGTACAGATCGTGATGTCCAGATCGGCTGCCAGTCTTCTGACCAGATGCGCCTCTACCTGATGACAATTAATCTCAGGACAGGGAAAGAAGTTGTTGGGTGGCACTCCGTTCACTTACCCTTCTTCAATCACCACCCTCTGTTGACTTCTCATTTTAGTAAATGTGGCAACATGGGCAAAAGCTGCATTTATTTTTCTGGTAGTAATCAAATGAGATTTGTTGTGCTTTAGTAAAAAAAAACATTGCTCTTCTAGACTCTGAATTATATTTTGATGATGGAGAAGAAGGAGCTGGAAATTACTAAGCAGTAATCCAGGTGCACAGCCCCCATTATCCCGTGAATTCTTAGTGAACCGCAATAACTTTGAAGAAGACTCGAAGTGCCACAGCTTGACTGAACGGGAGACATGTAAACTGCAGGTAGATTGATAGCAATGCGTAGAAAACTTCTATGTGGTTTTAAAACTGGTATCTGATTTGATGACGATTAGAACAAAATGAATGGTCTTCATCTTGACCATTTTCTTTGCAATGAAGTGATTCAGGGAACTAAAGTCTAACATTAGTCCAAACTTCCCTCTTGGTTGAGTAAAACGGAATGCCTGGATGAAACTGTAAAGAGCAAAAGAGATGTCTAGCTAGAGGACTGATCTCTATTAGTGATGAGCGAATATACTCGTTACTCGAGATTTCTCGAGCTCGCTCCGGTGTCCTCCGAGTATTTTTTAGTGCTTGGAGATTTAGTTTTTCTTGCCGCAGCTGAATGATTTACATCTGTTAGCCAGCATAAGTACATGTGGGGGTTGCCTGGTTCCTAGGGAATCCCCACATGTACTTATACTGGCTAACCAGAGGCGAAGCTAGGGTTTTGGTTCAGGGGGGCGAAGCTTCTGAGTGGGCCCCTAACCAGGTAACCTTGATTACAATTCGGTGACGCGCCCTAATAGTGGAGGAGAACCAACATAGATATTACCACCATACGGTCAGTGGTAAATACAGTCCTACAGAACATATAAGAGATCACAGCACAGTTAGGCTACGTTCACATTTGCGTCTTTCGCAGCAGCATCGTCGACGAATATCAACGCATGCGTCGTGCGCCCCTATCTTTAACATTGGGGACGCAAGGACATGCGTTTGTATGCCTTGTCATGCGTTTGCCGCCACATGCGTCGTTTTGCCGCACCTGCCGGGGCGCGGCCGACGCTACATGTTGCGTTTTTGTAGCGGCGAAATTTTTTCAAAAAACGCATGCGTCGGTCTTGCGTCGTCAATGCATTTTTTCCCATTGAAACCAATTGACGACGCAGACGACGCAAGTGCATGCGTTGCAGTGCGTTTTGCGACGCATGCGTCTTTTAATAAAATAAATAGATAAAGTGTCTAGACGGTGTCTAGACAGTGACAAAACAACCCAGATATAAAATAAAGGTTGATGCATTGTTTGCCAGTTTGCCTCAAGCATTGAACACACACCAGACAAGCTCTCAAGAGATGTAAGTATAGCATGGAATCTGAGCATTATCTTTGTGTTTTATTTTCTAATAATGTTCATTGCAATTGGTGGATCTTGTACTGTACTTTATTCCGGCTATACTGTTGTTGTTTAATGGAAATTGGTGTTTTTTTATTCTGGTTGCGATGTATTTCTGCCGTTATATGGTGGCGTTTCATTGTCTCCGGCCTTGTTGGTTTTATTGTAAAGTATGGTGTTCTATCCAAGATTTACTTTTCTTTTCCCTTTTTAGTTTGTGTGTTTTATTTTGGGGGTTTTCTATGAGTTGTGGTGCTTAATACTTTCAAGAGATGTAAGTATAGAATGGATTCTGTGCATTTTCTTTGTTTTATTATTTAAAATTTTTTATTGCAAGTTGTGGATGTTGTACTGTACTTTATTGTGGCTATACTGTTGTTGTTTAATGGAAATTGGTGTTTTTTTATTCTGGTTGTGATGTATTTCTGCCGTTATATGATGGCGTTTCATTGTCTCCGGCCTTGTTGGTTTTATTGTAAAGTATGGTGGTCTATCCAGGATTAACTTATCTTTTCCCTTTTTTTGTTGGGTGTTTTATTTTGGATTTTTCAATGATTTTATGGTGCTTAATATTTTTTTGGGGTTGTTATGTATTGCATGCGGTTTTTCCACTGTTTTTTTTTTTTTTAATAGAAATGTATTTTTTCTTATCAGGTTCTGATGTATTTCTGTGGTTCTTTGTTTACGTTATCTTGGCTTTCTTTTTTCTTAAGAAAATTGTAAAATATGGTGTTTTATAATGGATTGCCTTGGCTTGTGCCTTTTTGGTTTAAAATATATGTGTGTTTTTTTTTGATTTGTACATAGGGGCTGTAGTTTTTTTTTGTTATCTTTTCTGGGACTGTTGTGTTCTGTTTTTGCTATGCTCTGCCATTGTGTCGTCTCTGCCATTGTTTTTTTTTCAGTGTATGGCGGTGTTGTTTGCTCAGCGCGTGTTCAGTTGGCATTGTACTATGAGTGCACTGTTCGTTGTGGTCGTAATGTTTATGTATGGTTTTTTAAATATTTTCTGCTATGTGGCTAAGTATTGTGCATTCTGTTAATGTAATAATTTTTTTAATTTTTCCTTGCAGAATTTATCTTGACCATGGCCAGCGACTCGAACCACACAACACCACAGGGGAGTTCGGTGAGTACATGATCTACTGTTGTTAACTATTCATTGTATTTGTACACGTGTCAGTACATTTTTTTGTAAACTATTTTCCAGGCTTCTTCAAATGAGGAAGAGAACCAGCAGGAGCAGCGACCTCGGGGCCAAGCTGTGGTGGAAAGCCGGCCAGTAAGTATTTTTCAAAACAACATAGGAATGTTTTCAATGGTTAAACCTTTTTTTTTTTTTTGGGTGGTGTGGGGGGTGGGGGAATATTTGTATTTAGCGTGCAAACATTAATGTTTTACAATTATTCTAGGTTCCACGACGGGACCCACAGGAGTCCATAGACATCGATATGATGGTCGCCTGTATCCAGGAGCGAGGCCCGTTGTGGGACAGCCGTGACCCTCGGCACGTGGACCAGGTTGTTTTGAGGCGCCTGTGGAATCAGGTGGCAAAATCGCTGTGGGATGGCTTTGACATCGCTTCGCCCACGGACAAAGGAAACTTTGGTAAGTATTGCTGAAACGCCGCTATGACCCTACAGGCCAGGATACACAACCGTGTGCGATGTGATCAACTCATGCAAGTTTGTTGCATCGCACACGGTTGTTTTATCCTTTGAAAAGGTACAATCTCTAAATCTTCTTTTGCCTTTTTCACAGTCAAAAATTTGAAGACAAGATGGCGTTCCATGAAGGACCGTTTCAATAAATTCCTGCGGAAGGAGGAGGAACAGGCTCGAAGTGGTGCTGCTGCAGCAAGGACAACATACAAGTTTGCACGACTATTACAGTTCATGAGACCGATCCTTGGCCGCCGAGAGTAAGTATTTACCTATTCAAACACATCGGGTATTGTACAACACATGTTCACGTAGTATATTGTCCAGCCATGTAGTATATTGCCCAGTCACTTAGTATATTGCCCAGTGACGTAGTCTACATCCCGGAGACACATAGTATATTGCCCAGCCACGTACAATATTTCACAGTGGCGTAGTCTATTGACCGTGACGTCATGGCAGATCCGACGATAAGCGTAAACCATGACGCCCGTCACAAATGTCTACGGAGGGTGAGAGTACCCAGGTTATTTTTAAAATCTAAATTTTTACATTTTTTAATACTGATGCGGTTTAGACAGCGTCAATATTAAAACGTTGGTCACATCTAGGTTTAACGTCGGCAACGGATTTCACCCGTGGCGAGGGGAGTATGCGGGCGACAGGCATTCACTGCGTAGAGTAAGGAGCGGCCATTTTAATCAGGACTGTGCCCGTTGCTGATTGGTCGCGTCGGCCATGACAGCCAGCTGGACAGAACAATCAGCGAATAACGGTTACTGAAGGACAGACAGACTGACAGACAGACCTGACCCTTTACAATAGTGTTGTGTGATGCAATGTTAACTTTTTATTACACAGGAGGTGGCGAATGTAAAATTTTAGATTTTGTATACTAATGTTTTGATTATGTTTTCACAGAATACACCGCAGCACCCTCGAGCCTGTTCGTCCATCTTGAGCCGTCCTTCATGAATTGCCATCAGACCCGTCATAGCCATCCCACAGTGTGAGCAGGCTTGCACCAGCATCTGGAGAACCGGCAGCCGTACATCAGGTGTTCCCCTGGCCGAGGCCTCTGTCGCTCCTTCTTTCGGGTATTCCCGACAGTTCAGCGGGCCTCGGACAGGCCGCTAATGCCAGAATATTTTCACTTGGGCACGGTTTTCCAAACTTGCTTCAAGGTGCTGGGAGATAGGATGGACACTGCTCTGCCACTATCGACCGGCGCCTTGAATCAATGGAATCCGAGCTCATGAAGCCGGCGAAACATTTTTTTAGCACTATCTCAAAGGGCATGGTGGAACACCTTACACCGGAACTCCAGATTTCGGTGATGCAGGCCTGCAACAACGCCTATGTGAGTGCTCTGCAGCAGGCTAGGATAATGCAGTCTGTTCCAACGCTGGCAAGCATGAGTCCTAGTCCTGCTGCAGAGCCACTCTACCGAGGTCCGGGTGCTGAGGGACGCCGACACCGACACCATCGCACCGAGCCGCCGAGGCCTGCTCCTGCCAGGCAATCAAGTTCACAAAGAAGACGGCCTACTGAGGAAGAACAAGAGGGACAAAGAAAAGAAAGGAGGACCCATACAGCTACGGCGGCTCTGGCAGCTCCTACTACCACACCGAGCTCTCGGCCGGGTTCAAGCCGGAGCTTGAGTAGTCAGAGCCTGTCCACCGGAACTCGGACACTGGTTGTGCCTCCTCCCCTCCTTCATGAGTTCGCAATGTCACCACCGAGGGCCACACCGGCCAGGGCCACACCACCGACGGCCACAGGGTGGTCGGAGATACCTTCAAGTATCCTTGATTATGCTTCTAACTCCTCCTACTCCACCCCCTCCCCTACATACTCCCAAACCGGTGGATACGAGTCGCCCCTAGTTGCGGATATGGATACCCCTTAATCTTTCCCCCTTTTTTCTTTTGTCCCCCAATAAAAAATGTTATGTTGAAAACAAAATTTATTTTATTGTTGTTGCCGGCAACTCACCCCCTGTGCCGTGTACACATATGTAAGGTTTTTCACACCTCATATCTGCAATGTCAGACACTATTTTATAAATTTTTGTAATTTTTTAATTTTTTTGGTGTCTCTCATTGTACTACGAGGTGTTAAACACAAACAGAGAAAATATTACAATTTTTAGGCTGCCGTCACACTCGCAGTATTTGGTCAGTATTTTACTTCTGTATTTTTAAGCCAAAACCAGGATTGGAACAAATAGAGGAAAAGTATAATAGAAACATATGCACCACTTCTGTATTTATCACCCACTCCTGGTTTTGGCTTACAAATACTGATGTTAATTACTGAAAAAATACTGCAAGTGTGACGGCAGCCTAAACATACTTGAAGGTAATGGGTCAGGTGAGGTGGTAGCAATTGCCACGTGGCCAAGTGTCGCCACAATTTGACTCAGGATGTTTTCCAGCATCCAGAGTTCAAGAGTGTTAACTCACTAGAGTTGAGCAAACATGATCGGCTCCCTCCTTGGCAAAAAACACTTGCCATCTACTAGCATATGGAAGCCAGCTTCCTAGAGTGGGGATTTTTTTCACCCTCCGCAGCCGCATGTTCCGAGGCTGTGTGACAGCCAGAACACATGCACAACCCAAGCCTATTTGTTGGCCTTGCCATGCATGTGTAGTGCCTGTCACACAGCCGCGGCACATGCAGCTGCGGGGGCGGAAAAATGCTTCAACCAGCGCGCTACATGAAGCCGCGTTCCATATGCAACTAGTCTGCAAGCTTGATAGCTTGACAAGGATGGAGGCGAGCATGTTCGCTCAACTATGCAACACACGGATGTGAACATAAGGGGTGGTTAGGCAGAGTGTGTTTGGGATACGGTGATCACCGGAGTACCTTTTTTTAGTGGTACACACATTTGGTATAAAAATGGACATTGTAATATTTTACCCAAAATTTTATTGACAAAACTTTGTGTTACAAAACGTGGAACCGTTTTTATAAAGGAAAGACAAGGTACTTTAAAAAAAAAAAAACAACACAGTAGATATTCCAGGTACCATACAAAAGTAGAAGAACAGGACATTAGATACCCAACTGGTTAAATTTTACAGACACAATTGTGTTAAAGTCGTAAAATGTCAGTGTTTTATTTTACATTAATCACAATAAATGTATGGTTAAATAAAAACCAGATAAAGTTGAACTGAAACATAAACACTACACCATTTGATCTTGCCATGACACACGGCCAACATCAGAAACAAAATAGGAAGCAAATCGGTCCCTCATCTGCCCAATTTCAACACTTGTCCTCAGAGGATGATCATGGTAGTCGGGCAAAGGGTTTGGTATCGGTTCATCTAGTTCCACGTTCAGTCTCTCTTTAGCAATAACATAATTGTGTAGAACCACACAAGCCTTCATCACCTCATCCACTGTCTCAATTTTCAAATTGATGGCGAATGCTAAAATACGCCATTTGAACACCAGGATCCCAAAGGCACACTCCACAGTTCTTCTGGCCCTGGACAGTCTGTAATTAAATACACTTTTGGTGTGGTCCAAGCCACGACTGGAGTAGGGTTTCACTAGGTTGGCACACATTTGAAATGCCTCATACCCAACCACAACAAATGGCATCGCCGGACCTTCGGTGTTGGGAAGAGGTTGTGGCTGGGGGAAATTAAAATTGTTTCCATATAATCTTCTGCCCATATCAGACTCTTTAAATGTCCGCGAGTCATTTGTCCGGCCAAAAGCTCCAATGTCCACGGTGAGAAACCTGCAGTCCGCACCTGCAATTGCCATGAGCACGGTGGAAAAGTAATTTTTATAATTAAAAAAGAGAGATCCACTTCTTGCAGGCTTTGTAATCCGAATGTGCTTCTCATCCACTGCTCCAATACAGTTAGGGAAAGAACACACTTGATCAAATTTTTTGGCGTTGGCCTCCCATATTTCACTTGTAGGGAGGGGTAAAAATTCTTCACGGAGATTGTCCCACAAAGCGCGGCATGTGTCCGCAATAATTCCCGAAAGTGTTGAAACTCCAATCTGGAATTGGAAATGCAGGGATCTCAAGGTCTCTCCAGTAGCCAGGAAACTGCCAAGAAGATAAATAAATAAACTTTATTCAAGTACATTGTGATAAAAAAAAAAAAAGCCATACCCACCCAAACAAAAATTTAAAACAAAAAAAAAAATGGCAGAACAGATCACAGTCGTTCAAATACAACTATATTACGTACCGTAGAGTCACCAGCAGCCGTTCCTCTGCGGAAATTGATCTCTGGAGCTGTGTGTCCTGCCTGGTAATGGCTCCTTCCACACGACGCAGAAGATAGCGGAAGCTGTCTTGAGACATCCTGGTATATTCATAATATTTTTCCTGGTTCTCATTTAGCTCGCCAAACAAACAATGGTAGGCTCCACGGCTCTCCCGGACTTCCACGATGGGGTGTAGCCAAAAGCGCCGATGACTCCTCCGTTTATCCCTTTTCCTTTGCTCATAATATGCAATAGCATAGGCATTAGCCAAGGCAAAATCGATCTCCATATCCATGTAGATACTCTCCATAGGATGCGCCATCATGATGAACCACAGCCAAATCTGAGGAAATCTTCTCTGCCAGGGTATATATACACATTACTGCACCTGATATCCCAATACTGAGCCGCTGCTGCCATATGTGTCCCTATTACTGTACCTGATACCCCAATACTGAGCCGCTGCTGCCGTATGTGTCCCTATTACTACACCTGATACCCCAATACTGAGCCGCTGCTGCCATATGTGTCCCTATTACTACACCTGATACCCCAATACTGAGCCGCTGCTGCCATATGTGTCCCTATTACTGCACCTGATACCCCAATACTGAGCCACTGCTGCCGTATGTGTCCTTATTACTGCACCTGATACTCCAATACTGAGCCGCTGCTGCCATATGTGACCCTATTACTGCACCTGATACCCCAATACTGAACCGCTGCTGCCGCATGTGTCCCTATTACTGCACCTGATACCCCAATACTGAGCCGCTGCTGCCATATGTGACTCTATTACTGCACCTGATACCCCAATACTGAGCCGCTGCTGCAGTATGTGACCCTATTACTACACCTGATACACCAATACTGAGCCACTGCTGCCATGTGTCCCTATTACTGCACCTGATACCCCAATACTGAGCCGCTGCTGCCGTATGTGTCCCCATTACTGCACCTGATACCCCAATACTGAGCCACTGCTGCCGTATGTGTCCCTATTACTGCACCTGATAGCCCAATACTGAGCTGCTGCTGCCATATGTGACTCTATTACTGCACCTGATACCCCAATACTGAGCCGCTGCTGCAGTATGTGTCCCTATTACTGCACCTGATACCCCAATACTGAGCCGCTGCTGCCGTATGTGTCGCTATTACTGCACCTGATACCCCAATACTGAGCCACTGCTGCCGTATGTGACCCTATTACTACACCTGATACACCAATACTGAGCCACTGCTGCCATGTGTCCCTATTACTGCACCTGATACCCCAATACTGAGCCGCTGCTGCCGTATGTGTCCTTATTACTGCACCTGATATCCCAATACTGAGCCGCTGCTGCCGTATGTGTCCCTATTACTGCACCTGATATCCCAATACTGAGCCGCTGCTGCCGTATGTGTCCCTATTACTGCACCTGATATCCCAATACTGAGCCACTGCTGCTGTATGTGTCCCTATTACTGCACCTGATATCCCAATACTGAGCCACTGCTGCTGTATGTGTCCCTATTACTGCACCTGATACCCCAATACTGAGCCGCTGCTGCCGTATGTGTCCCTATTACTGCACCTGATATCCCAATACTGAGCCGCTGCTGCCGTATGTGTCCTTATTACTGCACCTGATACTCCAATACTGAGCCGCTGCTGCCATATGTGACCATATTCCTGCACCTGATACCCCAATACTGGGCCACTGCTGCCGTAAGTATCCCTATTACTGCACCTGATACCCCAATACTGAGCCGCTGCTGCCATATGTGTCCTTATTACTGCACCTGATACTCCAATGCTGAGCCACTGCTGCCATATGTGACCCTATTACTGCACCTGATACCCCAATACTGAGCCGCTGCTGCCATATGTGACTATTACTGCACCTGATACCCCAATACTGAGCTGCTGCTGCAGTATGTGACCCTATTACTACACCTGATACACCAATACTGAGCCACTGCTGCCATGTGTCCCTATTACTGCACCTGATACCCCAATACTGAGCCGCTGCTGCCGTATGTGTCCCCATTACTGCACCTGATACCCCAATATTGAGCCACTGCTGCCGTATGTGTCCCTATTACTGCACCTGATACCCCAATACTGAGCCGCTCCTGCAGTATGTGTCCCTATTACTGCACCTGATACCCCAATACTGAGCCGCTGCTGCCGTATGTGTCGCTATTACTGCACCTGATACCCCAATACTGAGCCACTGCTGCCGTATGTGACCCTATTACTACACCTGATACACCAATACTGAGCCACTGCTGCCATGTGTCCCTATTACTGCACCTGATACCCCAATACTGAGCCACTGCTGCCGTATGTGTCCCCATTACTGCACCTGATACCCCAATACTGAGCCACTGCTGCCGTATGTGTCCCTATTACTGCACCTGATACCCCAATACTGAGCCACTGCTGCCGTATGTGTCCCTATTACTGCACCTGATACCCCAATACTGAGCCGCTGCTTCCGTATGTGTCCCTATTACTGCACCTGATATCCCAATACTGAGCCGCTGCTGCCGTATGTGTCCACTATTACTACACCTGATACCCCAATACTGAGCCGCTGCTGCCGTATGTGTCCCTATTACTGCACCTGATATCCCAATACTGAGCCGCTGCTGCCGTATGTGTCCCTATTACTGCACCTGATATCCCAATACTGAGCCGCTGCTGCCGTATGTGTCCCTATTACTGCATCTGATATTCCAATACTGAGCCGCTGCTGCTGTATGTGTCCCTATTACTGCACCTGATACCCCAATACTGAGCCGCTGCTTCCGTATGTGTCCCTATTACTGCACCTGATACCCCAATACTGAGCCGCTGCTGCAGTATGTGTCCCTATTACTGTACCTGCTGTGTAAATTCTAAAGCACCCCCTCTATAATATAGTATTGCCAGGTGCAAGTGCCCTAGAAAACACTACCCATATTTTGCCCCCTAGAAAGTAATATTGCCCTGTGTGCCCCTTTGATAGTCACAGTAACCCGAGTTCCCTTACAACAATAAGTGCCCACTTTACATTTAATTATGTCCCGAGTCTCCCCCTGTACAGCTCCCCTATACACAGCATGATGCTCCTTCAATGTATAGTACCACCCACACAGTATACTGACCCCTTAGTAGACTCCAAACTGTTTGATGGCTCCAACACTGTATGATGGCCCCTTTACTGTAATCCCCACACTGTATGATGGCCTCATAGATAACCTCCATATAGTATAATGTGCCAGATAGTATATTAGGCAGCAGCCCCCCATAGTCAGATCCTGTAGTGTATTAGGCAGCAGCCCCCCCATAGTCAGATCCTGTAGTGTATTAGGCAGATCCTGTAGTGTATTAGGCAGCAGCCCCCCATAGTCAGATCCTGTAGTGTATTAGGCAGCACCCCCCCATAGGCAGATCCTGTAGTGTATTAGGCAGCACCCCCATAGGCAGATCCTGTAGTGTATTAGGAAGCAGTCCCCCCCCTAGTCAGATCCTGTAGTGTATTAGGCAGCAGCCCCCCCATAGTCAGATCCTGTAGTGTATTAGTCAGATCCTGTGGTGTATTAGGCAGCACCCCCCATAGTCAGATCCTGTAGTGTATTAGGCAGCACCCCCATAGGCAGATCCTGTAGTGTATTAGGAAGCAGTCCCCCCCTAGTCAGATCCTGTAGTGTATTAGGCAGCAGCCCCCCATAGTCAGATCCTGTAGTGTATTAGGCAGATCCTGTGGTGTATTAGGCAGCACCCCCCATAGTCAGATCCTGTAGTGTATTAGGCAGCACCCCCCCATAGGCAGATCCTGTAGTGTATTAGGCAGCACCCCCCATAGGCAGATCCTGTAGTGTATTAGGAAGCAGTCCCCCCCTAGTCAGATCCTGTAGTGTATTAGGCAGCACCCCCCATAGGCAGATCCTGTAGTGTATTAGGCAGCAGGGCCCCCCCTCATTGTCAGATCCTGTAGTGCATTAGGCAGCAGCCCCCCTCATTGTCAGATCCTGTAGTGTATTAGGCAGCAGCCCCCCATAGTCAGATCCTGTAGTGTATTAGGCAGCAGCCCCCCATAGTCAGATCCTGTAGTGTATTAGTCAGATCCTGTAGTGTATTAGGCAGCAGCCCCCCATAGTCAGATCCTGTAGTGTATTAGGCAGATCCTGTGGTGTATTAGGCAGCACCCCCCATAGTCAGATCCTGTAGTGTATTAGGCAGATCCTGTGGTGTATTAGGCAGCACCCCCCATAGGCAGATCCTGTAGTGTATTAGGCAGCAGCCCCCCCTCATTGTCAGATTCTGTAGTGTATTAGACAGCAGCCCCCCTCATAGTCAGATTCTGTAGTGTATTAGGCAGCAGCCCCCCATAGTCAGATCCTGTAGTGTATTAGGCAGCAGCCCCCCCATAGTCATATCCTGTAGTGTATTAGTCAGATCCTGTAGTGTATTAGGCAGCACCCCCCCATAGGCAGATCCTGTAGTGTATTAGGCAGCAGCCCCCCTCATAGTCAGATTCTGTAGTGTATTAGGCAGCAGCCCCCCATAGTCAGATCTTGTAGTGTATTAGGCAGCACCCCCCATAGGCAGAGCCTGTAGTGTATTAGGCAGATCCTGTAGTGTATTATGCAGCACCCCCCCCCATAGGCAAATCCTGTAGTGTATTAGGCAGCACCCCCCATAGGCAGATTCTGTAGTGTATTAGGCAGCAGCCCCCCCCATAGTCAGATCCTGTAGTGTATTAGGCAGATCCTGTAGTGTATTAGGCAGCACCCCCCCCATAGGCAGATCCTGTAGTGTATTAGGCAGCAGCCCCCCATAGGCAGATCCTGTAGTGTATTAGGCAGATCCTGTGGTGTATTAGGCAGCACCCTCTCATAGGCAGATCCTGTAGTGTATTAGGCAGCACCCCCCCATAGGCAGATCCTGTAGTGTATTAGGCAGCAGCCCCCCCATAGTCAGATCGTGTACTGTAGTATATCAGACAGCAGCCCCCCATAGGCAGATCCTGTAGTGTATTAGGCAGATCATGTGGTGTATTAGGCAGCACCCTCTCATAGGCAGATCCTGTAGTGTATTAGGCAGCAGCCCCCCCTCATAGTCAGATTCTGTAGTATATTAGGCAGCAGCCCCCCATAGTCAGATCCTGTAGTGTATTAGGCAGCAGCCCCCCCCCCCATAGTCAGATCTTGTAGTGTATTAGGCAGATCCTGTAGTGTATTAGGCAGCACCCCCCATAGTCAGATCCTGTAGTGTATTAGGCAGCAGCCCCCCCTAGTCAGATCCTGTAGTGTATTAGGCAGCAGCCCCCTCATAGTCAGATCCTGTAGTGTATTAGGCAGATCCTGTAGTGTATAAGGCAGCCCCCATTAAAAAAACAACACAATACTCACCTCTCTTCCTCCTTGTTCCAGCGGTGCTCCCTGCTCCCGCTCTTGTCCTGACGTCACCGCGCCCACTGTCAGTGTTGGCGTCTGCGAGTGACGTCAGACGCTGACAGGGGGATGATGGGGGAAGGAGCGCAGCACTCCTTTCCTCATCAATGCGGTGAGCTGTATCGGCTAGTTACCGATACAGCTCACCATGCGATGACGGCGGGGGACCCACTGCTGGCACCGGGCCCCCCCACCTGCTCAGTGGCCCCATAGCGGCAGAGCAGGGAGATTGATTCTCCCTGCTATGCCGAAGAATGTAACTGTATCGGCACGCTGCGTAGCTCCAGGTGGGCCCCCTCAGAGCGCTGGGCCCGGGGCGCCCGCACCCTCTGCTCCCCCCCGGTAGCTACGCTACTGTGGCTAACAAATGTAAATCATTCAGCTGCAGCAATAAAAACTAAATCTCCGAGGACACCCGCGCGTGTTAGGAGTCGAGTTTCCTCTGCTGCACAGGGGGAATCTCGATTCGTCTCCGCTGTGGTCTCCCATTCTCCTCCAGCCGCAGTGGAGCCTGCTCAGCAGGGACGTCGATCCCAGCGTCTCGCTCAGTCTGACTCTGTGAGAAGAGTTACTGCTGCTTCTCCAGCTTCTGCCTGTAAAGCCTATACTGGTCAGCAGCGAGTGGACTTCTCTGGGACTAAGTCCTTGTCTGCGCACACTGAGCATGCCCCGGGCAAGATCTCCCGTTGGAGATCGAGGGTCATGTGCTCAGACTCTGCAGCGCATTCTATTGGTCCTCTTGGCAGGTCTTGGAAGGGCAAAGTTTCTGTGGCCGCTTCCTGTTCTGTAACTATATAAACTGCGCATGACCGCACGGCCATGCGCTAGTGTACAATTTAATACGTGTGTTTGTTGTGAGTGCAAGTCGTTCTTTAAATACCCCTACCCTATTGTATGATTGTTCGCGTATGGAGTATGGCTGCTATCTAGCGCCCGACTTATCACTCAACGTGTCACACACGTGTCAGCGTCTACTGCTGTGACCGCCAGTGCGGTGCCACGCGCCAGTGTGCGCTTCCTGACCCACGTCTGGGTGCTTAGTGGTGCCTGCCAGCACGGCACAGTTTGCACTTCGGTGCCTTAATTATATAATTCCTTTCACACCCAGTAGCGGTGTAGTGCCAGCAAGGGTCTAATCGGACTACAATCCCTGTTGGGGTTTAGTTCGCTGACCACTTGCTCGCGCTCTATGTGCGGTACCGCGGTCCTGTGACGCAACAGGATCGCTTTCTTCACGCTGGGTGAGGTTTAACCCACGCGTGTATACTTTTGAATACCGCCATATTGTCTGTCATTTCCTAGCAGCAGGTTTCACCTGTACGGTGGACCCCGGACTGCGAACGCATCTATATCATCTCTCTTGGTGCGTTCCGCCAGTCCTAACATTACACTAGCGCCAGGGTCTGGCTAGTGATGACAGACAAACCGCAATCTCTGCGGCATATCCAGCAGCTGGAGGGTAGGTTGGCGGCTCTCGAGAGCGCGACCTCAGCTGTGGATGTTACTGCAGTAGCTGTACAGGCTGCCAGCGTGGCTGCAGCTACTATGTCCATTGCCACCCCTGTTCCGACATTATCTCGCCTCCCGCTGCCAGAAAAATTTTCTGGTGATAGCAAGTTTTGTAGGGGATTTGTGAGTCAGTGCTCTATTCACCTAGAGCTCCTGGCTACACGTTTTCCCACAGAGCGGGCTAAGGTGGGATTTATTCTGTCTCTATTGTCGGACAGGGCGTTGGAATGGGCTACGCCGCTGTGGGAGCGTGGCGATCATGTGGTGCAGAGTGCTCCGCTGTTTCTGAGCGCTCTGAAACAGGTCTTTTTAGGACCTCAAGTCACCCATGATACTGCGCTCCAATTGCTGGCATTAACTCAGGGTGAGTCCTTGGTCAGTCATTTTGCCGTCCAATTCCGCACCTTAGCATCTGAGCTGGATTGGTCGGATAAAGCTCTTATCCCCATATTTTGGAGGGGCTTGGCTGACCACGTAAAGGACGCTCTGGCCACTAGGGAGATTCCTGCCACACTGGAGGAGTTAATAACTGTCTCCACTCGAATTGACCTCCGTTTTAACGAGCGGAGGTTAGAGCGAGCCCAGTGTAGGCAGAGGTTTCGGCTGGCTCCTACTTTCGCCAAACCTCTGGAATTTCCGGTCCTGGTTCCTGAGTCACATGAGGCCAGGGAAGTGTCACAAGCAGGATCTAAGTCCCGGACCGCTTGTGCACTCAGGATCTGTCATGTTTGCCAGCAGTCAGGACATCTAGCCACCAGATGTCCTCAGCGGTCGAGGAAACGTCAGCGTCTAGTGGTAGTAGGTGGAGGTACACTAGACACGGCGACGTTTGCCTCTAAGTTGTCCTTTAAGGGGACAATTACTATTGGCTCATTCTCCCACTCGGTAGAGCTCTGCGTGGATTCTGGGGCGGAGGGCAATTTTATGTCTTCTGCCTTTGCCCAACGTCACGCAATACCCCTGGTTATGCTTACTCAACCAGTAACGGTGCGAGTGGTGAATGGGTCGACATTGCCCTCACAGATAACACACCAGACCATCCCTTTTACTCTGTCCATGTCGCCATCTCATCAGGAGATAATTTCTCTGCTCGTCATTCCGGAAGGAATTGATGAGGTCCTGTTGGGAATACCTTGGCTACGGTACCACTCTCCTCATATCGAGTGGTCCTCAGGCAGAATTCTGGGTTGGGGTGAATCTTGTGGGGGTAGGTGTCAGAGGGAGTGCGTTCAGGTTGCTACTACTGAGGTACCCGCAGATCTATCCTCTCTCCCCAAGCAGTATTGGTCTTATGCAGACGTGTTCTCCAAAAAGGCGGCGGAGGTCCTTCCGCCTCATCGCCCCTATGACTGTCCTATTGATCTCTTGCCTGGTGCTGAGCCTCCCCGGGGTCGAGTTTATCCGCTATCTCTCCCGGAGACAGAGGCAATGTCACAGTACATCCAGGAAAATCTGGCAAGAGGATTCATTAGGAAGTCAGTGTCACCTGCTGGGGCAGGGTTCTTCTTCGTGCAGAAGAAGAATGGGGAATTGCGCCCATGCATAGACTACAGGGGTCTTAACGCCATCACCGTTAAGAATAAGTATCCTTTGCCCTTGATATCTGAGTTATTCGATAGACTTCGGGAGCAAGGGTATTTACTAAATTAGATTTGCGGGGTGCTTACAACCTGATTCGCATCCGTGAGGGGGACAAATGGAAGACGGCCTTTAACACCAGGGATGGGCACTATGAATATCTGGTGATGCCCTTCGGGCTCTGTAATGCCCCAGCCGTTTTCCAAGACTTTGTGAACGATATCTTCCGGGATATGCTTTCCACCTCGGTCGTAGTCTATCTGGATGATATTCTTATCTACTCTCCAGATATTGACTCCCACCGGAGAGATGTTTGCAAAGTCTTCGACCTCCTACGGGCAAACTTCCTCTATGCCAAATTGGAGAAGTGTATGTTTGAGCAGGAGTCTTTACCTTTCCTGGGCTACATCATCTCGGCCCAGGGATTGGCTCTGGATCCTGCCAAACTACAGGCAGTGATGGACTGGCAGGAACCCCATTCTCTGAAAGCGGTGCAGCGCTTTATGGGGTTCATAAATTACTATCGTCAGTTCATCCCCCACTTCTCAACCCTGGTAGCTCCCTTGGTATCCCTCACCAAGAAGGGAGCGAATCCTAAATCGTGGTCCGAAGAGGTCTCCAAGGCCTTCACTTCTATTAAGTCCCACTTTGCTAGCGCTCCCATCTTACATCGTCCCGATGTGGATAAGCCATTCCTAATGGAGGTGGATGCCTCTTCCGTTGGTGCAGGAGCAGTCCTCTATCAAAAGGATGCTCAAGGTCGGAAGCATCCATGCTTCTTCTTCTCAAAAACCTTCTCACCAGCGGAGAGAAATTACTCCATCGGGGATAGGGAGTTGCTGGCAATGAAGTTGGCCTTTTCGGAATGGAGACATCTCTTGAAGGGTGCTCGGTTCCCATTCCAAGTCTTCACGGACAACAAGAATTTGGTCTATTTACAGACAGCCCAGTGGCTGAATTCTCGTCAGGCCAGATGGTCCTTGTTTTTCTCCCGGTTCCACTTCACTCTACATTATCTCGCCGGGGAGAAGAACATTCGTGCTGACGCTCTCTCTCGCTCCCTGGTGTCAACTGTGGAGGAGGAGGACGAGCCTCGGCTCATTGTCCCTTCAGAGAGTCTGAGAACCGTAGCTCCGGTTTCGCTTGAGTCTGTGCCTCCGGGCAAGACTTTTGTCCCAATCAATTTGCGTCCGGAGGTTCTCTCATGGGCTCATTCGTCCAGAGTGGGTGGACACTTTGGGGCAAAGAGGACATCTGAGTTGTTGGCGAGAATGTATTGGTGGCCACATATGGTTCGTGACGTTGGAGACTACGTTCGGGCATGTGTCTCTTGTGCCAAAAATAAGTCTCTCCGTCAACGGCCAGCTGGGTTGTTATACCCTCTGCCGGTGGCAGACAGGCCCTGGGAGATGGTCGGGATGGACTTTGTGGTGGGTTTGCCCAAGTCACGTGGCTGTACTGTCATTTGGGTTATCACCGACCATTTTTCTAAAATGGTGCATTTGGTGCCGCTTCCCCGGCTACCTTCTGCACGGGCCTTGGCAGCATTGTTTGTTAAACACATCTTCCGTCTTCACGGTATGCCAGACAAAATTGTCAGTGACCGAGGTCCCCAGTTTGCGTCTCGGTTCTGGAGAGAGCTTTGTCGCCTTCTCAGTATCGAGTTGAATCTCTCTTCGGCATATCATCCCGAGACGAATGGGTTGGTGGAGAGAGCCAACCAGACCTTGGTCACATATCTGCGACATTTTGTCTCTGCTAAACAAGATGACTGGGCATCTTTGCTACCGTGGGCGGAGTTTGCTCTTAACAATGCTGTAGCTGACTCCACTGGACAGACCCCATTCCTCCTTAACTATGGTCAGCATCCGCGGGTACCTGTGCCCATGCCCGTGTCTTCCGCCGATTCCAGGGTGGCAGACTGGGCTGTGGAGGCACGGGACATTTGGGATCGCACTCAGGATGCCATTCAGGCTTCCAAGGAGAGAATGAGGTCCTCCGCCGATGTTCATCGGCGTCCCGCTCCGACCTTTGCTCCTGGCGACTTGGTGTGGCTCTCCGCCCGTAACATCAGGCTGCGAGTTGAGTCCACTAAGTTTGCGCCTCGCTACTTGGGTCCCTTCAAGGTTCTCGAACAGGTTAATCCTGTGGTCTACCGCCTGGCTCTTCCTCCACGCTTGGGTATCACCGACACCTTTCATGTGTCCCTCTTGAAACACGTATACATGTCCCGGTTTTCCGAGTCATCTGTCGGGACATCGGGTTCGTCTACGGACGATTACGAGGTGAACGCTATTTTGGGATGTAAGGTGGTACGCGGCAAAAAGTTCTATCTGGTGGATTGGAAGGGTTATGGTCCAGAGAACAGGTCATGGGAGCCTGCTGAAAACATTCGGGCCCCACAGCTCATTGCTGCCTTCGAACGTAGCGAGGCCCAAGGAGGGGGGGCCCTAGGAGGGGGGGTAATGTTAGGAGTCGAGTTTCCTCTGCTGCACAGGGGGAATCTCGATCTGTCTCCGCTGCGGTCTCCCATTCTCCTCCAGCCGCAGTGGAGCCTGCTCAGCAGGGACGTCGATCCCAGCGTCTCGCTCAGTCTGACTCTGTGAGAAGAGTTACTGCTGCTTCTCCAGCTTCTGCCTGTAAAGCCTATACTGGTCAGCAGCGAGTGGACTTCTCTGGGACTAAGTCCTTGTCTGCGCACACTGAGCATGCCCAGGGCAAGATCTCCCATTGGAGATCGAGGGTCATGTGCTCAGACTCTGCAGCGCATTCTATTGGTCCTCTTGGCAGGTCTTGGAAGGGCAAAGTTTCTGTGGCCGCTTCCTGTTCTGCAACTATATAAACTGCGCACGGCCATGCGCTAGTGTACAATTTAATACGTGTGTTTGTTGTGAGTGCAAGTCGTTCTTTAAATACCCCTACCCTATTGTATGATTGTTCGCGTATGGAGTATGGCTGCTATCTAGCGCCCGACTTATCACTCAACGTGTCACACACACATGTCAGCGTCTACTGCTGTGACCGCCAGTGCGGTGCCACGCGCCAGTGTGCGCTTCCTGACCCACGTCTGGGTGCTTAGTGGTGCCTGCTAGCACGGCACAGTTTGCACTTCGGTGCCTTAATTATATAATTCCTTTCACACCCAGTAGCGGTGTAGTGCCAGCAAGGGTCTAATCGGACTACAATCCCTGTTGGGGTTTAGTTCGCTGACCACTTGCTCGCGCTCTATGTGCGGTACCGCGGTCCTGTGACGCAACAGGATCGCTTTCTTCACGCTGGGTGAGGTTTAACCCACGCGTGTATACTTTTGAATACCGCCATATTGTCTGTCATTTCCTAGCAGCAGGTTTCACCTGTACGGTGGACCCCGGACTGCGAACGCATCTATATCATCTCTCTTGGTGCGTTCCGCCAGTCCTAACAGCGCGTGCTCGGGAAATCTCGAGGAACGAGTATATTCGCTCATCACTAGTGTTGAGCGATACCGTCCGATACTTGAAAGTATCGGTATCGGATAGTATCGGCCGATACCCGAAAAATATAGAGGAAACTCTCCTTCAGGCCCTGGGATCCATAGGGATGTGTAAAATAAAGAATTAAAATAAAAAATATTGATATATTTACCTCTCCGGCGGCCCCTGAACTCAGCGCGGGTAACCGGCAGGCTTCGTTGTTCAAAATCAGCGCTTTTAGGACCTGAGAATCACGTCCCGGCTTCTGATTGGTCGCGGGCCGCCCATGTGACCGCCACGCGACCAATCACAAGCCGCGACGTCACCGCAAGCTATTAGCGCGCTCATTTTTGAAAAATGAGCGCGTTAATGACTTTCAAAGACGTAGCGGCTTGTGATTGGTCGCGGCCACGCGACCAATCACAAGCCGCTACGTCTTTGAAAGCCATTAACGCGCTCATTTTTAAAAATGAGCGCGTTAATAGCTTGCGGTGACGTCGCGGCTTGTGATTGGTCGCGACCACGCGACCAATCACAAGCCGCTACGTCTTTGAAAGCCATTAACGCGCTCATTTTTAAAAATGAGCGCGTTAATAGCTTGCGGTGACGTCGCGGCTTGTGATTGGTCGCGGCCACGCGACCAATCACAAGCCGCTACGTCTTTGAAAGCCATTAACGCGCTCATTTTAAAAAATGAGCGCGTTAATAGCTTGCGGTGACGTCGCGGCTTGTGATTGGTCGCGGCCACGCGACCAATCATAAGCCGCTACGTCTTTGAAAGCCATTAACGCGCTCATTTTTAAAAATGAGCGCGTTAATGACTTTCAAAGACGTAGCGGCTTGTGATTGGTCGCGGCCACGCGACCAATCACAAGCCGCTACGTCTTTGAAAGCCATTAACGCGCTCATTTTTAAAAATGAGCGCGTTAATAGCTTGCGGTGACGTCGCGGCTTGTGATTGGTCGCGGCCACGCGACCAATCACAAGCCGCTACGTCTTTGAAAGCCATTAACGCGCTCATTTTAAAAAATGAGCGCGTTAATAGCTTGCGGTGACGTCGCGGCTTGTGATTGGTCGCGGCCACGCGACCAATCATAAGCCGCTACGTCTTTGAAAGCCATTAACGCGCTCATTTTTAAAAATGAGCGCGTTAATGACTTTCAAAGACGTAGCGGCTTGTGATTGGTCGCGGCCACGCGACCAATCACAAGCCGCTACGTCTTTGAAAGCCATTAACGCGCTCATTTTTAAAAATGAGCGCCTTAATAGCTTGCGGTGACGTCGCGGCTTGTGATTGGTCGCGGCCACGCGACCAATCACAAGCCGCTACGTCTTTGAAAGCCATTAACGCGCTCATTTTTAAAAATGAGCGCGTTAATAGCTTGCGGTGACGTCGCGGCTTGTGATTGGTCGCGGCCACGCGACCAATCACAAGCCGCTACGTCTTTGAAAGCCATTAACGCGCTCATTTTTCAAAAATGAGCGCGCTAATAGCATGCGGTGACGTCGCGGCTTGTGATTGGTCGCGTGGCGGTCACATGGGCGGCCCGCGACCAATCAGAAGCCGGGACGTGATTCTCAGGTCCTAAAAGCGCTGATTTTGAACAACGAAGCCTGCCGGTTACCCGCGCTGAGTCCAGGGGCCGCCGGAGAGGTAAATATATCAATATTTTTTATTTTAATTCTTTATTTTACACATCTCTATGTATCCGATACCGATACCCGATACCACAAAAGTATCGGATCTCGGTATCGGAATTCCGATACCGCAAGTATCGGCCGATACCCGATACTTGCGGTATCGGAATGCTCAACACTACTCATCACTACTGATCTCCATTCCACCTTTTCATCCACAATGCGTAACTAGTGGCATTAATCCACGCCTTAACGCAAAAACCAAGCACCTTATTCCAACAACAGTATGTTACTGTAGCATTATAGTAGCATTTCTCTGGGAACTCCTTCCTAAGCCATTTAAGAAAAACTCTGTCAACTGGTACATAGAATATGGCAGACCTTGCATACCTATAAGCTTTGTAATAAAGGATCTGCTCTTTTAGGCATTTTTTCTTTGCATTATATTGTTCTGGTTTTTCTGCTTCAATCGACTTTTTTTTTTTACTACTTTTAAAGGAGCTTAAATTAACTATCATTATAAAAGATATATACTGTATCTCTTTATTTGGCCGGGATCACACACAGCGAGATACGGCCGAGTCTCGCAGGTTAAAACCAAGCTCTGGCACCGGCACTCCGGAGCGGAGCGTGCGGCCGCATAGCAATACATGGAGCCGCACGCTCCGCTCCGGAGTGCCGGTGCCAGAGCTTGGTTTTAACCTTCGAGACTTGGCCATATCTCGCTGTAGTGTGACTCCGGCCTTTGAGGAATTATCAGATTCATCACACAAAGCTTTTCCTTCAGCGAGAATCATAAAATTGGAGTCAATAAAATAGTGAAAAAGGTTTAATGCAATTAGGTTTTTAGATCTATTTTTTTGTAAGGAAGTACCAACAGATTGAAACAAATCCACAACATACAGTTATATGAAAAAGTTTGGGCACCCCTATAAATCTTAAGCTTAGTGTTTTATAAAAATTGTTTTTTTTTTGCAACAGCTATTTCAGTTTCATTTTATCATGAGAAAAGCTACTTAAAGTGGCCACTTGCAAATTGTTCTCCTGTTTGAATCTCCTCTGAAGAGTGGCATCATGGGCTCCTCAAAACAACTGTCTAATGATCTGAAAACAAAGATTATTCAACATAGTTGTTCAGGGGAAGGATACAAAAAGCTGTCTCAGAGATTTAACCTGTCAATTTCCACTGTGAGGAATACAATAAGGAAATGGAAGAACACAGGTACAGTTCTTGTTAAGGCCAGAAGTGGCAGGCCAAGAAAAACATCAGAAAGGCAGAGAAGAAGAATGGTGACATCAGTCAAGGACAATCCTCAGACCACCTCCAGAGAGCTGCAGCATCAACTTGCTACAGATGGTGTCACTGTGCTTCGGTCAACTATACAACACACTTTGCACAAGGAGAAGCTGTATGGGAGAGTGATGCGAAAGAAGCCATTTCTGCAAGCACGCCACAGACAGAGTCGGCTGAGGTATGGCAAAAGCACATTTGGAGAAGCCAATTTCTTTTTGGAAGAAGGTCCTGTGGACTGATGAAACCAAGATTGAGTTGTTTGGTCATATAAAAAGGCGTTATGCATGACGGCCAAAAAACACAGCATTCCAAGAAAAACACTTGCTACCCACAGTAAAATTTGGTGGAGGTTCCATCATGCTTTGGGGCTGTGTGGCCAATGCCGGCACCGGGAATCTTGTTAAAGTTGAGGGACGCATGGATTCCTCTCAGTATCAGCAGATTCTTGACAATAATTTACATGAATCAGTGACAAAGTTGAAGTTACGCAGGGGATGGATCTTTCAGCAAGACAATGATCCAAAACACCGCTCCAAATCTACTCAGGCATTCATGCAGAGGAACAATTACACTGTTCTGGAATGACCTGAATATCATTGAACATCTGTGGGATCATTTGAAGAGGGCTGTTCATGCTCGGCGACCATCAAACTTAACTGAACTGGAATTGTTTTGTAAAGAGGAATGGTCAAAAATACCTTCATCCAGGAACTCATTAAAAGCTACAGCAAGCGACTAGAGGCTGTTATTTTTGCAAAAGGAGGATCTACTACATATTAATGTCACTTTTCTGGTGGGGTGCCCATACTTATGCACCTGTCAAATTTTGTTTGAATGCAGATTGCACATTTTCTGTTAGTACAATAAACCTCATTTCAGGGCAGAAACATTGCTGTGTCCAACAGTTATTAGATATATGAAACTGAAATAGCTGTTGCAAAAAAAACAATTTTTATAAAACATTAGGCTTAAGATTAATAGGGGTGCCCAAACTTTTTCATATAACTGTATTCTTTAAACCAAGAGAAACTGTCTTGCCTCACTTGAACTGGAGCACCGTGCTGCGAACAATTAGGGTATGTTTCCACATTCAGTAAACGCTGTGTGTAGCAATATGTTATATGTTAATGTGGCCTCTAGGGGTCTCACTACTTTTATGTGTGTTCTATATTCTTTGTTTGGAACTTGTTGGATGTTGTTGTACTCGGAATTCATGTAATGGAGGTTGAGACATGATGTGAATAAAGAGCCTGGAGATACTCACAGAGTGTGATTTATGACAGGATTCATCAAACAGAACATGGTGGCAGCCGGGCACAGAACCTGCAAATTCTTAGAGCTTATATGAGGCTGGAACTGCACAGATCACTGCAACTGTAAGTACAGATTCCCTGACAGTACAGAAAAATGGAGACTGGTCTGAAGCCCCCTCAGAGACTGGATGTCACTTCATGTAATCTGTCCCAGACTTGGAGACATTGGAAGGAAGAGTTTACACTGTATGTGGATCTGACTGTGGGCCCCACTGATGACAAACGGAAAGTAAAGCTGTTTTATTACCTAATTGGGGAAAATGGCAGAGAATTAGCTCCCACACCTTGCTCTCAGACACAGACAACCTCCTCCTAGCAGACATTGTGCAGGCATTTGATAAACACTGTGACCCAAAGAATAATGAGACAGTGGAAAGATATAAGTTTTTCACAAGACATCAGGAGGATGGTGAAAATGTGGATAGATATCTGACAGAGCTGAGGAGACTTGCGGAAACATGTGGCTTTGGAGAGATCAGGGACAGTCTAATCAAGGACAGAATGGTGTGTGGCATAAAGGACAGTCATCTCAAAGAAAGATTACTGAGGGAGGAAGGCATGACTTTAGAGAAATGTATGCAAATCTGCAGGGCTGCTGAGCTCACAAAGCACAGCCTGAAGATGATGGCAGGCACCAGTGAGAATGATGATGACAAGGTACATGCAGTATCTATGAAAGGAAAGACAGGACCTGACTACCCTATAAACACTGTCCACTGCAAGTATTGTGGGAAAAGACATGAGAGAGACAAAACCAAGTGTCCAGCATATGGGGAAACCTGCAGGTCATGTGGCAAGAAGAATCATTCCTCTGCTGTCTGCAGGCAAGGAAGAGGCAAACAGTACAGACAGCTCCACACTGTGACACCAGACACTGACAGTGCAGAGGACATTACATGGCTACAAATGCAGTCTACAACAGAGAAAGTCAATGTAGTCGGGCAGTCAGTAGTGAAGGATGCCAAGCAGCTTTATGCAACATTCTTGTTGGATGAGAAGCCCATTAGATTTCAGCTGGATTGTGGAGCAAGCTGCAATGTAATTTCATTTGATCTGCTAAACAAACAGGTTTCTATTGAGCCAACTGACAAGGTACTGGTGATGTACAACAAAAGTGTTCTGAAACCAATGGGGACATGTAAGCTAAAAATACAAAACCCATGTAACAGAAAGAGTTATAGAGTTGAATTTACCGTGTTACGGGGTGGTAACCATGTACCATTACTGGGAGTAAAAGCAGTTCAGGCAATGGACTTAATAAAAGTACAGTCTCAGAACATTATGTCTGTTGAAGTTGCCCAGGATATACAAAATCCAAAACTAAATGCAGAGCACAACTTGGACATGCAGAAAATAAAAGCAGAGTATGCTGATGTATTTGAAGGTGATGGATGCTTTGAAGGTAAATATAGGCTAGAAATTGACAACACAGTGCAGCCCACCAGATTACATACAAGAAGAGTGCCTGTAGCGTTAATGCAACCGCTGAAAGTAGAACTGCAAGATCTACAGAGAAGAGGCATGATAGCACCAATCCATAAGAGCACAGATTGGATCAGCAGTTTGGTCATAGTGCAGAAACCATCGGGCAAGTTAAGAATATGTATTGATCCTAAGCCACTCAACAAGGCGCTGAAACGAAATCATTACCCAAGGCCTAGACAGCAGTCCGGCACAGAGGCTCATGAGTAGGCGTACAAAGACACTAGTGCCAACTGCGTGTCATCTGTTAGAGCCAAAGCTGCTGGGAAACATCGAAGCTAAATTACAGAAGAATCAAGCTAGGCAAGCTTTATATTACAATAAATCTGCAAAGGATCTGCCTGAGCTCCAGAGAAATGACAACATTCGGCTGCAGCCAAGCACCACATTTGACAAACACTGGCAAAAGGCAAAGGTTGTCCAGAAACTGGGACCTCGGTCTTACGAAATTCTAACAGACGACGGAAGAAGACTAAGGAGGAATCGAAGATATTTGAGGAAAAAGCAAGAAAGAGATGATTCATGGCCTTTTGAACAGTATCCAGACACCCAAGACAACGAGGCAGCAAGTACAAGTCAGGCACCAACAGTGACAGCTGACCATCAGGGTGAGGACTCTGGCCAGAGACAGACAATATCAGAAGAACTACCAGATGTACCAGATGTAGAAAGTGACACATCTTATATTACCAGAGCTGGCAGAATTAGCAAAAAGCCGGCGCACCTCAAAGATTATATCTAACTGGACGTACTAGGTTAATTTCTAACTTTGTCATAGTATACATTAGTTTAGTATCTTTTATTGTTCCTCTAGTTAAAAGAAAGGATGTAGCAATATGTTATATGTTCATGTGGCCTCTAGGGGTCTCACTACTTTTATGTGTGTTCTATATTCTTTGTTTGGAACTTGTTGGATGTTGTTGTACTCGGAATTCATGTAATGGAAGTTGAGACATGATGTGAATAAAGAGCCTGGAGATACTCACAGAGTGTGATTTATGACAGGATTCATCAAACAGAACACTGTGGATTGAATGATGCGTACAGCAGCAGCAGCGTCCAAACCGCAGTGGCCAAATCACCACATGTACAAAAGGCGGCGGCGCTTTAGACGGAGCTGCCTCCAAATCGCTGCCAATACTGACTGTGGAAACATACCCTCACATGTATCTCCCTCATGGTTGTCAAAAGAGATTGTGGCAAATGCAACACAGTCGGTGATGAGATTTCCTTTTACCCTTTCCAGGTTCTCAAGATTTAACCATCTAAAAACATAGAAAAAAATTACCTATTTGGAATAAATGAGACCATAAGATATATGTGATAAAGAATTTTAATATAATACTAACACACATGGGATACAAAACCATAAATGAGCCAAGTGGACTTTCCTATACACGTAAGAGAGAAATAAATAAGAAAGTATACTTTGCCATAAACAAATGCCTCAATGAAAGTACCTTGAGGTGCCTCAGAAGCTGCTGCCCTGACCTGGTGCATCAGCAATAAGGACAGATCACCCAGGATAACACTAATCTGCACCAAGGTGGTTTTTTTTATTTTTCTTAAGGTATGTAGAGGAAACTGACACTAGACACACATGGTAAAACTGCGGTAGGACGTTGTTTGTTGCACATAAATTGATAACATTTAAATAGATTCCTGGTACTTCTCTCCTGAAGAAGCCTGCAGAGCCCATGCGAGGTCCTTCTTGCTACGCCACACTTCTACCGGAGTTTTCCTTTGCGACCAGTCTTCTGAACAGTAAATGCCTTGTTTGGCATAACGTTTTACTCCCATGACTTACTCCCCACTCACATGACTAGACTATTTCTTTCACATACTTACTTTGCTTTTTTTTCTTGTCTATATTTCTCAGAAGTATTTCAATCTCGGCTCATTATACCTATTTCTTATTGTGGACATTAATGTTGTTCTGTGTATGCCGCTTGTTAGTAACTAGTACCTATATTTTATCCTTGATATATTTGTTGTGGTCATGGCTAGGCCGAGCAGACTGTTACGCCCAGCTATGGCGCACATAGATCTGTGTACCCACTGTGTCCCAGGGCCGAGCCTACCCAGGAAAGGGTGTAACTAAGGGGCTACCTTGATGTTCACTAAAGCCTCTAGCGGTGAGGTCAGGCTTGTGCGACAGGTAGCTGCAAGGTAGAACCCAGTACTGCAGCTGCTGAGCGCAGGGGTCAGGTACGCTGACACGACTTTAGGGCTTAATTCAGACATGCCAGTCTAGGATTCAGGATCAAGGTTAGGCCACTCACGGACCGGGGAATAGTGTTCATGCACTGGCTGCACTGAGACCAGGGGACTTCGGGAACAGGACTGGCCTCTCCAGGACCGTGGGAAGATGTTGAGGGCTGCCTGCTCTGGGAAAAAGGTTCAGGCACTGGCTACTCCGGGACCAGGGGACAGAGTTCAGGCAATTTTCGCTCAGGGGATGAGATTCAGGAACTGGCTGCTCCGGGATCTGGTTCAAGCACTAACCGCTCTGGGATAGGGAACGAGGTTCAGGTGCTAGGGAACAAGAGGACATGCTAAATGCCTCAGCAACAGGCTCAGAGCATTTAGCAAATCGCGCTTGCCACCCCTTTAAGAACGGGGAAGCACGGGCACAAGCATACTAGGTCCACCGCCAGACCAGGAAGTAGCAGGAGGGACATTCATGGAGACAAAGCCACGGGACTGGGGAGGTGAGTTAGCCGACGTCGCTGCATGGAAGATGACACCATGCAGGGTTGCTGGCAGCAGTGTTACAATATTCAATACATGAACTGACTGGCACATCCAAGCTAGTGTGAATAGGTGCATACTAGGAGTAACCACCTGTGAAGGTTCAGAGGGCGCAACATATTTTTTGAGCAAAGACCAGTGAAACACATTATAAATCCAAAAAGTTGGTGTCATAGCAAGGTAGAATGGTACAGGATTGATGACAGCCACAATCTCATAATGACAGATGAACCTGAGACCCAGCTTCCAAAAAGGGACCTTTTAACTTAATGTTCCTTGAGGACAACCACACCAAATCAACACACAGGTCCAAACCCACCAAGCGTCTCAGATGAGCTACACTAATACTTGGAGCCCATCTTCTTCAAATTATTGAGAACCCCTTGACACAGACGTAATAGAATAGAATCCACTAGAGTCCATAGAATGTAAGTCCGCAAGGACAGGGTCCTCTCCCCTCTGTACCAGTCTGTCACTGTAAACCTGTTTACTGTAAACGATATCTATAACCCTGTATGTAACCCCTTTCTCATGTACAGCACCATGGAATTAATGGTGCTATATAAATAAATAATAATAATAATAGATGATGTAAACTGCTCATCTTCAGGTATTCCTGAGGAGCGATTCCTATTGAAAGAGCTGAACTGAGGATGAAACCCATAGGCCCTGAAGAATGGTAACTTACCAATACACTCATGATAACAGTTATTCACTGCAAATTCAGCTAGAGGCAAGTAATTAACCCAATTGTCACGCCGTTCTGTCTGTGTCTGGATTTCGGCGTGACAATGCATATGTTTGCTTTAACCCTTTACTCTTTTCCCCCTAATTTGAGCTGGGATACTGTTGGCTGTTACCTGAATGGAGCCTTCTCAGTTCCCTGCTCTGCTGCGCAGTCGTACATGGGGTTTTAGGTATTTGCCCTGCTGCATACCTTCCTCATGTGCGGTCCCTGGTTGCTGCTGTGAAGCTGTCCGTGGGTTGTGAGGTCATTTGCAGCTGGTGCATGACTTTCTACATGAGTCAGTGCATGCAGTTTCAGTCAGGTGCCCTGAGCCTCAGATCCTGCACTGTTGGTGATGTAATGGTTTCTGTTTGTGCTTAGGGCGTGCGCGGCCACACCTCCCCTGCTTTTATCAGGGTTAAGGTGTGTACTTCAAATGCTGTCCCCAGCCAATTGCTGAGGGGCAGCTCCTATATAAAGTTCCCCTGCCCTATGGGCAGGGCCTGAGCTACACTCACAAAGCTCCTGAACTTTGCAATGTGTGTTTGTGTTCCTGCACCTCTCCTGTTTATGTTTTGGTACCAAAGTCCTTGCCTTGATTCCTGTTTTGTCCTGTTCTGGCGCCTGTCCTGGAGGCAGTATATCCAGGCCCGAATCCTTGATCCTGTACCTGTCTTGTACCTGAACCTGTCTGAACTGTGTCTGCTGTGCCCTCTGCATCTTGAGCCTCACTCCTCCCTGGGTCCAGATGTCTTGCCTGTGTCTTGATGACCTCATGGACACTGATGTCCTGATATCCTGTCTGTTCCCTGATGTCCTCCCTGTGTCCGATATCCTGATGTAACTGATGCCCTGGGCTGCCACGCCAGTGTCCCGAAGTGATGTTTATCCGGTATTCCTGATGTAACCTGATTACCTGGGCTGCCTGTTATGATCTGGTGGCCTAGGAGCAGCATGAGACGTACTCTGGAGAAGGTGGTACCTGTACTGACCGCAAACCTTGAACTTAGCACTGCAACTAGAAGTAGCCGTGGGGAGTACCTAACACTCCCTAGACCCCTCTACACAGCCTAAGAACTAACTTCCCCTAAAGACAGAAACGGGAAAACTATCTTGCCTCAGAGAAAATCCCCAAAGGATAGACAGCCCCCCACAAATATTGACGGTGAGAGGAGAGGGAAATAACATACGCAGACTTGAAATCAGGATTTAGCATAGGAGGCCATACTAGCTAAAAAGAAAGAATAGGACAGAGTACTATGCGGTCAGTATTAAAACACTAGAAAATATCCACCACAGAAAATACAAATCTCCACATCTGACTAAAGACATGGAGGGTATATCTGCATCTCCAGAGACACAGCTTGGCTGCAAAAAATCCTTCACAGACCAAGCTGGACAAGACAAAACATGAAAATGCACAGAACTATAAGGTCCACAGCAGGTGGACAGCAAAAACAAAGCCAGAACTTATCTTTGTTGAAATGAACAGCAAAACAGGAGAGACCAGGTATGGATGTGAATCCTCCAAAAACAATGGACAACTGGCACTGACTAAAGGATAAAGCAGGACTAAATAGCCCAGCCCAAATTGCAAAAAGTGGATACACCTGATAAATGCTGCGATCTAAAGACAGCAGCACTACCACTCATAACCACCGGAGGGAGCCCAAGAGCAGAATTCATAACAGCTGCCACACCAGTGTCCCAGCTGATGACCTGGGCTGCCACGCCAGTGTCCCAGATGTCTGTCCAGTATTCCTGTGTCCTGATGCCCTGCCTGTGTCCTGAGGTCTTTCCTGAGTCCAGATGTCCTGTCTGTACCCTGATGTCTTGCCTGGGTCCTGATGTCATGCCTATGTGTGCCGCGGTGATCCGTTGGTGCCTTGGGGTCCACTGGGTGGTACCCTTCTGAGGTGTGGAATCGGGAGCCTGACATCGTCATGTTTTGTTTATGTACTGTGTGACTTTACTTTAGTAAACTTTTCTTTCTCTATACCTGAAGTTGTGCGGTGTAATATAGTCCTACGTGTCTCTTTCCTTGTCCACATGCTCAGCTGCCACAGAACCCCGGTCTCTGCCCTCCCCTAGTTCGGGTAGGCTGGTTCCCCCTCTGTGGTTTAAAGGGTCCGTATTGCGTCTCCGGGGGACGCGTGCCTCACGCCTTCTGAGGTTGGTCGGCTTGGGGGCGTCTATGGCTGGGCCACATCTGCGGCTGCAGCTGATTGCGACACCAATCCTCCTGATTCTCACACATAAAAAAACACCCAAGATAAGTCTCAGGATTCTGATTTACACGCTCAGTTTTCCCATTAGACTATGGCTGAAAGGTTGAGGAAAACGACAGATGGATCCCCAATCGAGAGCAAAACGCTTTCCAAATATTGGAAATAAATTGCACTCCCTAGTCAGAAATCATATGAACAATAAGGAAATTTGAGCCAAGGTCTTGGCAGCACGGTGGCTCAGTGGTTAGCACTGCAGCCTTGCAGCGCTGGGGTACTGGGTTCAAATCCCACAAAGGACAACATCTGCAAGGAGTTTGTATGTTCTCCCCATGTTTGCGTGTGTTTCCTCTGGGTACTCCGGTTTCCTCCCACACTCCAAAGACATACTGACAGGCAATTTAGATTGTGAGCCCTATTGGGGACAGTGTGTGCAAAACTGTAAAGCGCAGCGGAATATGTTAATGCTATATAAACATAAAAATTATTATTATCGGGTAAGGCGTATAGTGCAATGAAATGAGACATCGTGCTGAACCCATCCACTACCACCAAAATAGCTGTATTACCTGCAGAAATGGGTAAATCAATAATAAAATCTATGATAAATGAGTCCCAGGTCTACTGAAAATTACCAGTGGTTGGAGACACTCAGACGAGCAAGTATGAGTGGTCTTAGAACATGCACACACTACAGGCAACTACATACTCACGAACATTCTGATGTATCCCACACCACCAAAAATGGAGATCTATGGTGGCATAATATCAGGGTATCTAGCTTAGGTCGAATCATGATGTTCACATATCTTTAAGAAGTAGATTCACAGGTACGAACAGTACTTCTTTCTCAAAGTCAGAATTAATAGCATACTTTCTGTAGTATAGGAACCGGTTCACAATTATCTCCATCCCCAGGAAAAAAAGGGATAAGGCACTTAACACTCTTATTTCCCGACCTATAAGTCACAAAAAAAAGTTAAATCTGGCAAAGAATAAAGACCACCTTGCCTGTCTAGGTGTCAGACGCTTAGCAGATTCGAAATGTAACAGATTTTTATGATTAGTGGTTAATATGACTGGATGAACTGCCCTTTCAAAAGCCCATGTAATTGCCAAAAGTTCCCGGTTACCAATGTCATAGTTTTTCTCAGCAGATGATAGTTTCTTAGAGAAATACACACACTGATGCCATTTACTATGAGGCACCCTACGATCATACAGCCCCCACCTCCACTTCAGACATATCAACTTCTACAATAAATGTCTGAGTGTCGTCAAGCTGTGTTAGGATTGGCACAAACGTAAAATATCTTTTCAAGGTATCAAAAGCTTCCTGGGCCAGACTGGTCCAACTGGAAAAGTCCATCCCTTCCCTGGTTATATCCTTCAAAGGTTTGGCCACTACCAAAAGTTTTTGATGAACTCTCTGTAGTAGTCGGTAAAACCCAAAAACATTTTTTAGACTTTTAGATCCTCAGGACGATCCCAATCCAATACAGCCTGGACTATCACCGGATCCATGCGAAAACCGGTGGATAAAAAATAAACCAGAAAAGGGATCTCCTGATAAACCAAGAACATGCATTTCTCTGGTTTGACAAATAATTTATCGTATCTGAATATCTGAAGGACCTGCCTGACATGTACCTGATGTGACTTGAGGTCAGGCGAATAAATCAAAATGTCGTCCAGATAGATCACAATAAACCTACTTGCCAGGAGACTAAAATTGTAATTAACAAAGTGTTGAAAGATGGCAGGATCATTAGTCAACCCAAATGGCATTACAATGTTTTCATAGTGTCCCTCAGGTGTATTGAAGGCTCTCTTCCATTCATCCCCCTCCTTGATGTGAATGAGATTAAAAGCCCCCTGAGATATAGTTAAAAAACCATTTGGCACCCACAATCTGATTAAAGAGGTATGGGATGTGAGGGAGAGGATATGGATCCCAGACCACGATCCGATTGAGTTAGCGAAAGTCTAGGCAAGGGTGTATCCCCTAACTACCGTTGCACCAACAGAACATGTTGCCCACCAAACTGCATGGATTCCATGGTAGACTCTGACCCAGGTTCCCTTGACCCCGGGCCTCCAGCAAATTGGAGTGTCTCTTTATGTCTTTGATGAAGACGGCGGTCATACGGATGGCCAAAGACATGGCTGCATGCATGGAAACCGGAGTCTTATACAGGGCAAAGGCATCCTTTTGCCTTACTGATAACCCATGATAGAACTGGCTACAGAGTGTGAGGTCATTCCACTTAGTATCGGTAGATCACCTCCGAAACTTGGTGTTGTACTCCTCAGCTGGCCAGTCACCCTGCTGAAGCTGACGTAGTGTAGATTCGGCCAGGGAGATGCAGTCAGGGTCATTGTATATGTGACTCGACGACTGAAAAAATTCCTCAACCGTCCATAGCAACTGAGAATAGGTCGGAAGAGAAAATGCCCAGACTGGTGGGTTACCCTGAGGAAGTGAAATTATGATGCTCACCTGTTTCTCCTCAGTTCCTGAGGAGTGAGGACGCAACTTAAAAGTAAAGTTTACAGGCTTCCCTGAAAGCAAGAAACTTGTTATGCCCCCAGAGTATCTGTCAGGCAAAGCAACCTTGGGCTCCACCAGGAGTTGTTTGGCAGTTGCAGTGCCATGAACCAAATGTCTTCGAGTGCTGCAAAACAACCGAGCAAAGATCTGCCACCTCTAGACTGAGCTGCTGCAGATGCCCAGGCAGTGCAGTAATATTATCCATAATGGATCAAAAAATAGTATGGGCCAGTTTTACTGTCACATTTCTGTTGTCAGATTATCAGGGGCTCCTTCCCTATCTCTAATGCTAGGAGCACCCTAGCTATCCCTGCTCTCCTGATTACTTTGGATGATGGGGCCACGTACCTTGCTGAACTCCTGAATCAGCCCTATATCTGTCCCCCCCTCCACCCAGGGAAGTGGGGTGAAGTAGTGTATGTATATACACAAACCAAACAAACAAGGAAGGATGAACATGGATAAATGAAAATACTAAACATACAAATATGCACTCACAGACAACAGAGGGGATCACCAGGTAGACAAGGTAGAGAGACTAAATAGGAGAGGGCGAGGGACTGCACGCAGCCAAAACACATAACAACAGTCACAGATCAACACTCCAAAACACCTCTACCGACTCCTCCACTCCTCACCAGACAGTACAAGACTTAACACTGGCAAGCCAGATTGACACAGGAGAGTATATATAGGAGAAGGGAGTGGCCAATACTGAACAGCAGAGATCCATGTTGGGAAGCTACAGAGACTTCCAGCTGAACAAAGTAACCTCTGCACTGCCAACAGAAACCTGCACGATTTAATATGAAGAAGTGCTTCTGATCAGTGCAGCAGTATATGAAATCAGACACTGCAGTCTCCTGGCCCCTCTCTGTCGCAGTAAGCCCGTGACACCTTTCCAATTATTCCTTTAGAGCTGATTAACTTCAGTTCTGCAGGTGGAGAAGCAAGCTGTAGTTTTATCCATTCTTTGTCTTACTTTGGTGTTGTGCCTGATTTTGTACACCCTCAATGGAGTCCAAACAAGTATTTGTGTGTACCCCATTTTCATTGGAGGAATTACAAAGAAGGAATGGATCATATATGTAAATAGTTATTTGCAATAAAAACATGTTTATTGTTGTAATACAGAGAAAACTTACATGAGTTTATTAAAACATCAATATTGAGCACTGAAAGATACTGTAATAAATAGCAGATCACTGGATTGGAATTAAGAAAGAAGCAGGAGGTGCTTCGTTTGAAATACTCATGTCCATATAGTGAATATATACATATTTAGCAATGTAAAATGTTCAATGAACATGGAATATTGCTCTTTATTTGCTTTTTAGATAACAGATGTCTAATAGTAATTGCATATATTATTATTTCTAATGTAAGTTCTAACTTGCTTTTTGTCTTTTGCTTATTTGTTGTTAATTTGACTGTCTCTGTTATGTGTTTTCTTGTACAGTTTGCCAAAACATATGTAAGATTTTATATACATGTAAGATTTTATTAATGTTCAACAAAATATGGTTTTCAAGTAAAACATGTCTCACCTCCCAGGCATGATAATGGCTTCTCCTCATGTGAGATTTTTGATGCTCAAAATGAATCAATATGTGTGTAAAATATTTCCCACGTTTTGATCATAAAATGGATTCTCCCCTGTGTGAATTCTCTGATGGATAATTAAAACCGATTTCCGATTAAAACATTTTCCACATTCTGAACATATATATGGTTTCTCTCCTGTGTGAGATCTCTGGTGAATAATAAGATATGATTTCTGCTTAAAATGTTTCCCACATTCTAAGCATGAAAAAGGCTTCTCCCCTGTGTGAGTTCTCTGATGTATAACAAGATGTGTTTTATCTGCAAAACATTTCCCACATTCTGAGCATGAAGACGTCTTCTCCCCTCTGTGCATTTTGTGGTGTTTAACTAGATTTGATTTATCTGCAAAACATTTACCACATTCTGAACATGAATATGGTTTCTCCCCTGTGTGAATTCTCTGGTGTATAGCAAGAGTTGATTTTTCTAAAAAACATTTCCCACATTCAGAACATGAATATGGCTTTTTTCCGGTGTGAATTCTCTGGTGTAGAACAAGAGTTGATTTATCTACAATACATTTCCCACATTCTGAACAATAAAAAGGCTTATCCCCTGTGTGTAACTTCTGGTGTCTAAGAAAATGTGATTTATCTCCAAAACGCTTCCCACATTCTGAACATAAATATGGTTTCTCCCCTGTGTGAGTTCTCTGGTGTGTAACAAGAGTTGATTTATTTACAAAACATTTCCTGCATTCTGAACATGAAAATGGTTTCTCCCCTGTGTGAACTCTCTCATGCCTAACAAGCTGCGATGTTTGGTTAAAAGATTTCCCACACTGTGCACAAGAAAATTTTTTCTCCTTAGTGTGAAATTTTTGATCAGTAAAAAAAGACATTTTGAGGGAAAAACGGTTTCCGTATTCTACACTTGTAAATGAATTATTTCCTGTAACAGAAGTTTGATTTTCAATATCTCTGTTGTGACTTTTATTTTTCTCAAAAGTCAGTGATGCATCAGAAGGTATATTCTGTTCAAAAGGATCAAATGATAGATATTTGCTGTGAAGGGATGATGGTATATCTGGAATAATAGTGTACACTTCAGTTAGATCCTGTGTGATATCAGAGTAATCAGATTTAAAAATTGAAGATGTGAGTTGTCCCTGTGATCTACCGGTACAATCATCTGCCAAGAATAAAGATAAATAGTTTTTAATAAAATATCCTTAAAATTATATTTATAGATCATTCCTAAATATCTATAAAATTGTTATTACTTTCTTTTTTAAGGTTTGGCATTTCAAAGATAATTACATGTAAAATGGAAAAGTAAAACTGGCTGTAACAGAGAGCAATTAAATCAGAGGATCTTGGCCACTAACTACTGTACAGTAGACAAAAACTGTGACTGTAGACAATAACAGATCTGCTAAAATGATCCCTCTCCATTCTGTCTTCATCGTCAATAATTTAGTAATTTGTGGTCAAACATCTCTGGGTAATTAGAGTATGTGGTTTAGTAGTTTTGGCAATCCAAACTATTATAGGGGCCAATTTAGACAGAACATCTACTATATAATTGTCTAAGGGTCACTTCCGTCTTTCTGTCTGTCCTTATATCTGTCTGTCACGGATATTCATTGGTCGCGGCCTCTGTCTGTCATGGAAATCCAAGTCGCTGAGTGGTCGTGGCAAAACGCCCACGACCATTGCCACGACCCATCAGCGACGGGCACAGTTCGGTGGCAAAATGGCCGCTCTTTCCTCCCCGCAGTCAGTGCCCGCTCCATACTCCCCCCAGTCAGCCCTCACACAGGGTTAATGCCAGCGTTACCGGAGCGTGGTGTAACACACTCCCGTAACGCAGCTATTAACCCTGTGTGACCAACTTTTTACTATTGATGCTGCCTATGCAGCATCAATAGTAAAAAGATCTAATGTTAAAAATAATAAAAAAAATAAAAAAATCGTTATATACTCACCGTCCGTCGGCCCCTCGGATCCAGAACAGGCCTCTCCCGCTCCTCGAGACGCTCCGGTGACCGGTCCATGCATTGCAATCTCGCGAGATGATGACGTGGCAGTCTCGTGGCAGCATCGGAGCGTGCGAGGAGCGTCGGTAATCACTTCGATCCGGGGGCCAACAGAAGATGAGTATATAACTATTTTTTATTTTAATTCTTTTTTTTTAACAGGGATATGATGCCCACATTGCTGTATACTACGTGGGCTGTGCAATATACTACATGGGCTGTGCAATATACTACGTGGCTGTGCTATATACTACATGGGCTGTGCTATATACTACGTGGGCTGTGCTATACACTACGTGGGCTGTGTTATACACTACATGGCCTGTGTTATACACTACGTGGCCTGTGTTATATACTGCGTGCGTGGGCTGTTATATACTACGTGGCTTTTATATGCTATGTGGGTTGTTATACACTCCATGGGCTGTGCTATATACTACGTGCCTGTGCTATATACTCCGTGGCCTGTGTTATATACTCCGTGGCTGTGCCATATACTCCGTGGGCTGTGCTATATACTCCGTGGGCTGTGCTATATACTACGTGGCTGTGCAATATACTACGTGGCTGTGCAATATACTACGTGGGCTGTTATATACTACATGGCTGTGCTATATAGTACGTGGCCGGCCGCGAACAATCAGCGACAGGCCGGCCGAATCCTGAATATTCAATGTGTTATTCTAAAATCTTCATAAATAAACTACGTACATATTCTAGAATACCCGATGCGTTAGAATTGGGCTACCATCTAGTTTTAACATAATCCACTAAACTGGAGTTGCCCTCATTTATGATGGAACATTGGAGGTACTATGAAATCTGATAAAAAAGTAAAGAAAATGTTAATGCCCTCCATTTCAGGACAGATTGTACAGTAATCTACATTTCTTAGCATTGAAAACAAAATGCAGTTTATAATGTGGAGTAATGCCATAAACCATTTAGAAGCCATGCCACCCCAACTACTGAACATGTGAATAAATTTATACAAAAGCCATCAGCCACACACATTTTACAGATATACAGTGCCTTGCGAAAGTATTCAGCTCCCTGGAACTTTTCAACCTTTTCCCACATATCATGCTTCAAACATAAAGATACCAAATGTAAATTTTTGGTGAAGAATCAACAACTTTTCAGTTTTTGAATTTCCACAAAAATTTAAAATAACCAATACATTTTGTTCAACTTCAGAATTGTGTTCCACTTGTTGTTGATTCTTCACCAAAAATTTACATTTGGTATCTTTATGTTTGAAGCATGATATGTGGGATAAGGTTGAAAAGTTCCAGGGAGCCGAATACTTTTGCAAAGCACTGTATCATGACAGAGGTGTAATGTGTTTATGTATAGTTTATCGCAATCCTTTTGGAGTTAGTAAGATCTTTTATCAAACAAACTGAAAAGTCAGGAAAAAGTGAAAGTCTGCTGTTGTTGTAAATTCACACTTGGCCAAGATTAAAATCATTACCTCAATTTACTCTTGTAATAAAGGTGAATTTTTCCTTTCTGGCCTCTCTAGTCTAACGCTAGGTTCACAATGCGTTAAAGCAGCTCGTTCAACACATGCGTTAAATGGGCTGCGTTAACGCAAGTGCCGACATGATATCGCACTAGCGCAGATAGAGCTAGAAGATGCTCTATCTGCGCTAGCGGTGACGGACCCGGAAATGCTGCAGCCTGCGTCCCAGGGTCCGTCACTCAATGAAGGCACATCGCTAGCGCATGCCCATTTTGGGCGTGCGCTAGCGATGCGCCCGAAATAGAGCTTAATGGCAGCGTTAATGGACTGCGTTACACCGCGTTATGCCGTCTAACGGACTGCTAAAACTAAATGTGAACCCAGTCTAATCTATTTTCAGGCTATTCACAGTATAAAAAAAAAATCAGACCTTTATGTAATAATTACTGTCATTTTTTTTTTATTCTAATTACATTTTAGATGTAAGCTCTTTACAAAACCAATCTAACTCCAACACAAAGTCTTTAGCAGGAGAATTATGACCACTTGATTGTGATATGGCCGGACTATACCACCAATAAAACAGCCACAGCCGGTGACTGAGAAGAATCTGTGACTTCTCTGCATTTAGTGGTTACTACTACATCTGCAAAGAGTTTGAATGTTCTCTCCGTGTTTGCGTGGGTTTCCTCCGGGCACTCCGGTTTCCTCCCACCTTCCAAAGACATACTGATAGGGAATTTAGATTGTGAGCCTCATCGGGGACAGTGATGATAATGTGTGCAAAATGTAAAGCGCTACGGAATATGTTAGCGCTATATAAAAATAAAGATTATTATTACTACTCACCTGTGTAGTCATATGTAGGAATCTCCTCTTTACACCCCTCATCACCAATCACATATGTCTCTATAGTATTAATATGGATCAGATCTTCATCCTGAAACAAATCTTGTAAAAGTCACAGACAGATGGAGAAGTCACATCTACATTCAGCTCTAATCCTGCCATCTCCACAGTTCTCATCACACAAGTATAAAACATATAATACTGGTGGATAAAATAAGACTGAACACAA
Source organism: Ranitomeya imitator (assembly GCF_032444005.1). Taxonomy (NCBI): domain Eukaryota; kingdom Metazoa; phylum Chordata; class Amphibia; order Anura; family Dendrobatidae; genus Ranitomeya; species Ranitomeya imitator. The sequence continues at coordinate 364,928,205 of NC_091283.1, forward strand.
GACCTTCACAGCCGTCTACACATCGTAGAGGAGATCTCATGACACCTTCTCTCCATCTACCTGATGATCCTGAGGAACATTGGGATCTTCTTGTTCACAGTCCTGTGGACGAAGATGACACGGACATCTCTCTGGTGTTGTCCTCTCACTGGATAGAACTGGAGGAAACGCATACAGGGACTGAATTCATTCTTTACATACAGATAATTATAGGCCATGTGTATTTAGTTCTGTCTATTACCTGGTGATGTGAGGGGCTGAGGAACCTCCATCATGACGTCCTTGTACAGATCCTTGTGTTCTTCTAAATACTCCCACTCCTCCATGGAGAAATAGATTGCGACATCCTGACACCTTATAGGAACCTGACACATACAATGATATTGTCATCCCCCGGCTCCTTTCATAGCTTTACTGTGTAATGTCCCAGCATTCCCAGCAGTGTCACCTCTCCAGTCAACAGCTCAATCATCTTGTAGGTGAGTTCTAGGATCTTCTGGTCATTGATGTCCTCATGTATCAGGGGGTGAGGTGGAGGCCCTACCTCACTAGAGGTCTTCTTCACTACTGTGTAACCCTGGTTATGGAGAGACACATTAATAAATCTCACTACAGACATTCCCAGAGTCCTCACCTCTCCAGTTCTGTCCATCTGTTATTCCCATAGATAAGAATGATGTAATGGGACGTCATCAGAATCTCTCACCTCTCCAGTAAGCCGGAAGAGGATCTCTAGGGTGAGGTGTAATATCCTCTCTGCCATCTTGTCTCTGTCCATATCCATCCTTGATGGGTAAATCAGGAAAATTCTCTTATATAGAAGATCTCCACTGAGACAAAACAATATTGTAGGGACCTGAATAAGAAGATGACTATGTATGTAGCATCATGAAGAATCCAGTGTAATAATACTATTGGAGATAATAAGGAGAAACATGAGGAGATAGTACGAGCAGATGTTGTATTTCAGGATTGTACAGTGACGAAAATAAGCATTTGATACAATGCAAATTTTCCCACCTATAAAGAATGGAGAGGTCTGTAATTTTTATTGTTGGTACACTTCAACTGGGAGACAGAATCTTAAAAAAAAGTCCTGAAAATCAGATTATATGATTATTACATAATTAATTTGCATTTTATTGCATGAAATAAGTATTTGGCACAATAGAAAAACAGAACTTAATATTTGGTACAGAAACCTTTGTTTGCAATTACAGAGGTCAGACGTTTCCTGTACTTCTTGACCAAGACTGTACACACTGCAGCAGGGATTTTGGCCCACTCCACCAAAAAGATGTACTCCAGATCTTTCAGGTTTTGGGGCTGACTGAGCCACGACCCATCTTTGATGTTCTTACTGAGGGAAGGAGATTGTCAGCCCAAATCTCGCAATACATGACCTCATCCATTCTCCCTTCATTGCCCTGTTCCCTTTGAGAAAAACACCCCCAAAGTATGATGTTACCCCTGCCATACTTCACGGTTGGGATGGTGTTCTTGGGGTTATACTTTTCCTTCTTCTTCCTCCAAACCAGGGTGGATAAAAATCAATGTTTTTTTTTTTTAAAAAATAAAAAAAAAATCGGATTTTTTTTTATTTAAATCGGATTTTTTTTTATTTAAATCGGATTTTTTTTATTTAAATCGGATTTTTTTCAATAAACTGCTTTTTGAGGAAAATATTTTACCATCCAAAGGTTCTTCCATCATGAGATAAAGCGGAGTTGTTTAACTCAGTAGAATAAAGGCTGTATATGTGTAACATTCACAATGCCATGCTCTTCCAGAGGTTTCTGTAGGATTAGTGGGCAGTTTCTCTCCTATATTATCACAGACGCTCGCTTTACTTAAGCAGTTCTCAAAACTGAATTTGACTCCGCAGAGGTCCCAGCCTCTTCTTCATGGCAAAAATGTTACAACATGAACAGAGTTGAGAAAAAGACCTTAATCCTATTGTTCTACAAACCTATGAATACAGAATCAACCCCTTCAGTGCCAAGTCCAAGAAGTTAGACAATATGTTTCTGATTGTTTGGAGTGGAATAGATCTGCACAACACAAGAAGAATGTGAATCTAAGTGTGAGGAGGAGGAAGGGCAAGCAGACAAGAAAATGAAAGTGAAACTTTGAGCACAATACTGCAACATAGCCACAGACAGACAAGTCTGGATCTGTTTGTGTGTACGATCTGAGGTTTATTACATTCTTTCCTTATAATGGCAGCAGGCCGTAAAAGAGACCCAGTTTGGGAATATTTTAATGAAGCTCCTTCGCCTATCGGTAAGGCAGGCATGCGTGCAAAATGCAAACGATGCAACAAAGAGATGCAAGGCCTGGTGGCGCGAATGAGGCAACATCATGAGAAGTGCGGTGATGAAGATGACCAAAGAAACACTTCTGAACAGGCAGGATCTTCAGGTTGGTAAACATTTTTATTGAATCCTATTTCTAAAGACTGAACTGTCAAGTGTGAGAAAAATTATATTTCTTATTAATACTGCATGTTACTGTCATTTGGTACAGTTATGAAGAAAAACAAATATTCCTTTTGGGGCTGGGGCAGTGATGTGTTGTGTACAATAAGCAGAAATGGTATAAACAATAAAATAACAGCATTGACTTTTTTTGTTTAGGGGAATTCATGGATTCTGGAAACTATCCACCTCCAAGATCACCATCATCCTGTTCTACAGTTTCAGAGTTATCCATCCAGGATAGTGCTTCATTAGCAGCAGCATCATCATCAGACACCCACAGCCACATATCACCATCACCCAAAAGGAAGACAAAACCTTTACCTCCTGGAACCACCATAGATAGGTTTGTGATAAGAACTAGCAGATTAGAAAGAGTTGATTGATGAAAAAATTGCCCAGTTTATTTATGCAACGAACTCTTCTTTCCGTCTGACTGAGAACCCACATTTCATTAATATGGTTCAGTCACTGAGACCAGGATACAGTCCACCCAGCAGAGCTGATGTTGCAGGGAAACTGCTGGATCAAGTGTATGACAGAGAAATGGAGCAATGTGCAACAGCTCTGGAGGGTAAAATTGTTAACCTAAGTATTGATGGGTGGAGTAATGTCCACAATGATCCTATTGTATGTGCTTGTATAACAACAGAAGAAGGTAAAGTCTTCCTTGCACAAACAACTGATACGTCAGGAAATGCACACACAGCAGAATACTTACAAGAAGTGGCAGTAAAAGCTATAACGACATGTGAACAAAAATTCAAATGTCTAGTACTCAGTTTGGTCACTGACAATGCTGCAAACGTATCCAAGATGAGAAGAGATTTAGAAGAGCAGGGAGGGAATACAAAGCTGCTAATAACATATGGTTGCAGTGCTCATTTGCTGCACCTCTTAGCCAAAGACTTAAGTGTTCCACAAATAAAGGCTAATGTTGTTGAAATTGCTAAATACTTCCGTAATAATCATTTTGCTGCAGCAGCTCTGAAAAGGATGGGTGGAACCAAGCTAACGCTTCCACAAGATGTTAGATGGAACTCTGTGGTGGACTGTTTTGAGCAGTATATCAAAAACTGACTATTCTAATGACACTTTGTGAAGAAAATTGAGATAAAATAGATGGCACTGTCACGGCCAAAATCCTCAACATTGGGCTTAAGAGAAATGTTGAACATATGCTGAGCTTCCTGAAACCCATCTCTCAAGCTTTAAACAAAATACAGAAAAATAGCTGTTTTATTGCGGATGCTGTTGAAATTTGGAAGGAACTGAACTACACATGGACAGAATTAAATTACAAGCAGTAAACAAACGAATGGGACAAGCACTGACTCCAGCTCATTTTTTGGCAAATATTGTAAATATCCAATATCAGGGTCAAAACCTAAGTGCTGAGGAAGAGGAGTTAGCTATGACATGGGTATCCAGCAATCATCCATCTTTAATGCCAACTATAATAAACTTCAGAGCTAAGGGGGAACCATTCAAGAAATATGTTTGCTGAAGATATTTTAAGGAAGGTCAAACCAGTAAACTGGTGGAAGTCACTTAAGAGCTTGGATTTAGAGACTGTTCAAGTAATGATTTCACTTTTAACAGCAGTAGCTTCTTCTGCAGGCGTTGAAAGAATATTCTCTTCCTTTGGACTCATTCATTCTAAATTGAGAAATCGGTTGGGACCCAATAAAGCAGGAAAGCTTGTTTTTCTTTTCCAGATTAGGAATAGGAACAAAGAAGAAGATGATGATGACGACAACGACAAGTGAGCTACAGAGGACAGCAGGGACAGTAGTATTTAAGTTTTTCATGTGTCGGCTGGGCTGACAGTCTAAGTTTCTTATAATATATATATATATTTTGTTTAGCCAAATTAGTTAACAAACATGGATGTTTGTTTAAGCAAATAACTTATGCTGTAATGTTGTTATTGTTTCAGTTGAATAAATCTATTTAAATTGTTATTAAGGTCAGGATTATTTTTCTCCTTCCTAAGTACAACAGAACAGTGGTGTCCAAATATGAATGATTAACCCATTAAACTGGGGAGAAAAAAGTAATATAAAAAGTGATTCTAAAAATCTTCATCTACTTGCATGTTAAAGTAGCAAGAACTAGTTTAAGTAGAAACTTTGATTTAAATCAAGCCTTACTGACTAGTGATTTAAATTGTGATTTAAATCGTGATTTAAATCAGTTAGATTTAAATCAAATCCACCCTGCTCCAAACACAGCGAGTGGATTTGATATCAAAAAGTTCTATTTTTGTCTCATCTGACCACATGACTTTCTCCCATGCCTCTTCTGGATCATCCAGATGGTCAATGGTGAACTTCAAAGGGGCCTCGACATGTGCTGGCATGAGCAGGGGCACCGTGAGTGCCCTGCAGGATTTTAATTCATGATGGCGTAGCGTGTTACTAACTGTAATGTTTGAGACTGTGGTCGCAGCTCTATTCAGGTCATTGACTAGGTCCTCCCATGTAGTTCTGGGCTGATTCCTGACCTTTCTCAGAATCATCCTTACCCCACGTGGCGAGATTTTGCATTGGGCCCCAGATTGAGGAAGATTGACAGCCATCTTGTGTTTCTTCCATTTTCTAATAATTGTGACAACAGTTGTTAACTTCTCACCAAGCTGCTTGCCTATTGTCCTGTAGCCCATCACGATCTTGTGCAGGTCTACAATTTTGTCCCTGGTGTCCTTAGACAGCTCTTTGGTCGTGGCCATGGTGGAGAGGTTGGAGTGCGATTGATTACGTGGAAAGGTGTCTTTTATACAGGTAACGAGTACAAACAAGTGCAATTAATACAGCTAATGAGTGCAGAGTAGGATGGCTACTTAAAGAAAACCTAATAGGTCTGTGAGAGCGAGAATTCTTGCTGGTTGGTAGGTGATCAAATAATTATTTCATGCAATAACGTGCAAATTAATTAGGTAAAATTCAAAGCTAGTTCACACAATAACATCACTCATCTTGTCACCACGTGTTGTTTTGATAGGTCATCGAGGCGCCTGCCATGGGTGACACACTAGTACACCTGCACACCTAAGTTTCACAAGAAGCTAATAGGTAGCGTTATTGTATTTTGGCATACACAGGGTAACACGAGCAGCCTATACTTTACCATCTTTTCAGTCAGCCATTAATAAGTATCAACTACTGAGGACTCTCAAGTTTGATTATTTTTATATCTACTGGATAACACGGTACAAAGATATATTCTTGATTATTTTTCATTTTATCTGAAGCAGAAAGAGATGGGGGACTCCATCCCATGGACACATCTCAATATATCACCATGACAGCCGAGGCCTAATAATGGGGTCAGTAAGAATATAAAGTGAAGAAAATATCAACTAAAACCCAGCTCCATTGTCTAATAAGATATATAGTTCTACTGCTGGGATAACCTGTCCCCAGAATGTCTCCATTACATCTACAGCTCCCCCCGCAGATAACAGCCCCTCATACATCTATAGCACCGACCCCGGGGCCACATCTCCAGCCCTGGGAAACTGATCCAGGAGGTCGGTGCTGTGTCCCCGGGGTCATCTGTATCTGCACCAGGAGTGGGGGAAGGGTGGAGTTATTTATTAGGAGATGGGTGGGGGAGGGGAATGGACAAAACCACTATGATTCTCAGAAAGTGTCAATAAAAGCACCAAAAATAGTCTCAGCACTGAAGGGGTTACTGCCCCCCACACCCAGTAATGGGGAATCCCAAGCACCTACCTCCACCTGCAGAGCAACAACCCCACATATATGGCTGTTCTGGGCACACAGGACCTGTGATGAGGTCACAGGAGGGGAGGAGTCAGGGGTCACATGATCAGGGGCCTCAGTGTATGCAGGACTCTGCTGTGCTGGTTGTCATGGTGCTGGATGAGGGGAAGTTTCTGTGTGGGGTCAGGAGGGGTTTACAGTGTGGATGTAGCAGAGCTGTGTGTGTACGAGGTGTACGGAGCAGAGCCGTGTGTGTATGAGGTGTTCGGAGCGGAGCCGGGTTTGTACAGAGCGGAGCCGTGTGTGTACGAGGTGTATGGAGCAGAGCCGTGTGTGTACGAGGTGTACGGAGCGGAGCCGTGTGTGTACGAGGTGTACGGAGCGGAGCCGTGTGTGTACGAGGTGTACGGAGCGGAGCTGCGTGTGTACGAAGCAGAGCCGTGTGTGTACGAGGTGTACGGAGCGGAACCTCGTGTGTACGGAGCGGAGCCGTGTGTGTACGAGGTGTACGGAGCGGAGCCGTGTGTGTACGAGGTGTACGGAGCGGAACCTCGTGTGTACGAGGTGTACGGAGTGGAGCCGTGTGTGTACGAGGTGTACGGAGCGGAGCCGTGTGTGTACGAAGCAGAGCCGTGTGTGTACGAGATGTACGGAGCGGAGCTGTGTGTGTACGAGGTGTACGGAGCGGAACTTCGTGTGTATGAGGTGTACAGAGCGGAGCCGTGTGTGTATGAGGTGTACAGAGCGGAGCCGTGAGTGTATGAGGTGTACAGAGCAGAGCCGTGTGTGTATAAGGTGTACGGAGCAGAGCCGTATGTGTATGAGGTGTACGGAGCGGAGCCGTGTGTGTATGAGGTGTATGGAGCGGAGCCATGTGTACGAGGTGTACGGAGCGGAGCCGTGTGTGTATGAGGTGTGCAGAGCGGAGGTGTGCAGAGCGGAGCTGTGTGTGTACGAGGTGTACAGAGCGGAGCCGTGTGTGTATGAGGTGTATGGAGCGGAGCCGTGTGTACAGAGCGGAGCCGTGTATGAGGTGTATGGAGCGGAGCCGCGTATGTACGGAGCCGAGCCGCGTGCATACGGAATGTACCTAATCAAAGCCCCCTATGTACGGAGTGTAAGGAGCGGAGCCGTGTGTGTATGAGGTGTACAGAGCGGAGCCGTGTGTGTATGAGGTGTATGGAGTGGAGCCGTGTGTGTATGAGGTGTATGGAGCGGAGCCGTGTGTACAAGGTGTACAGAGCGGAGCCGTGTGTGTATGAGGTGTACAGAGCAGAGCCGTGTGTGTATGAGGTGTACGGAGCGGAGCCGTGTGTGTATGAGGTGTATGGAGCGGAGCCGTGTGTACGAGGTGTACGGAGCGGAGCCGTGTGTGTATGAGGTGTACAGAGCAGAGCCGTGTGTGTATGAGGTGTACAGAGCAGAGCCGTGTGTGTATGAGGTGTACAGAGCAGAGCCGTGTGTGTATGAGGTGTACAGAGCAGAGCCTTGTGTGTATGAGGTGTACGGAGCGGAGCCGTGTGTGTATGAGGTGTATGGAGCGGAGCCATGTGTACGAGGTGTACGGAGCGGAGCCGTGTGTGTATGAGGTGTACAGAGCAGAGCCGTGTGTGTACGACGTGTACGGAGCAGAGCCGTGTGTGTACGAGGTGTACGGAGCGGAGCCGTGTGTGTACGAGGTGTACGGAGCGGAGCCATGTGTACGAGGTGTACGGAGCAGAGCCGTGTGTGTACGAGGTGTACGGAGCAGAGCCGTGTGTGTACGAGGTGTACGGAGCGGAGACATGTGTACGAGGTGTACGGAGCAGAGCTGTGTGTGTACAAGGTGTACGGAGCGGAGCCATGTGTACGAGGTGTACGGAGCAGAGCCGTGTGTGTACAAGGTGTACGGAGCGGAGCCGTGTGTGTACGAGGTGTACGGAGCGGAGCCGTGTGTGTACGAGGTGTACGGAGAGGAGCTGCGTGTGTACGAAGCAGAGCCGTGTGTGTACGAGGTGTACGGAGCGGAACCTCGTGTGTACGGAGCGGAGCCGTGTGTGTACGAGGTGTACGGAGCGGAGCCGTGTGTGTACGAGGTGTACGGAGCGGAGCTGCGTGTGTACGAAGCAGAGCCGTGTGTGTACGAGGTGTACGGAGCGGAGCTGTGTGTGTACGAGGTGTACGGAGCGGAACCTCGTGTGTACGAGGTGTACGGAGCGGAGCCGTGTGTGTACGAGGTGTACGGAGCGGAGCCGTGTGTGTGCGAAGCAGAGCCGTGTGTATACGAGATGTACGGAGCGGAGCTGTGTGTGTACGAGGTGTACGGAGCGGAACTTCGTGTGTATGAGGTGTACAGATCGGAGCCGTGTGTGTACGAGGTGTACGGAGCGGAGCTGTGTGTGTACGAGGTGTACGGAGCGGAACCTCGTGTGTACGAGGTGTACGGATCGGAGCCATTTGTGTACAAGGTGTACAGAGCAGAGCCGTGTGTGTATGAGGTGTACAGAGCGGAGCCGTGTGTGTATGAGGTGTACAGAGCGGAGCCGTGTGTGTATGAGGTGTATGGAGTGGAGCCGTGTGTGTATGAGGTGTATGGAGCGGAGCCGTGTGTACAAGGTGTACAGAGCGGAGCCGTGTGTGTATGAGGTGTACAGAGCAGAGCCGTGTGTGTATGAGGTGTACGGAGCGGAGCCGTGTGTGTATGAGGTGTATGGAGCGGAGCCGTGTGTACGAGGTGTACGGAGCGGAGCCGTGTGTGTATGAGGTGTACAGAGCAGAGCCGTGTGTGTATGAGGTGTACAGAGCAGAGCCGTGTGTGTATGAGGTGTACAGAGCAGAGCCGTGTGTGTATGAGGTGTACAGAGCAGAGCCGTATGTGTATGAGGTGTACGGAGCGGAGCCGTGTGTGTATGAGGTGTATGGAGCGGAGCCATGTGTACGAGGTGTACGGAGCGGAGCCGTGTGTGTATGAGGTGTACAGAGCAGAGCCGTGTGTGTATGAGGTGTACAGAGCGGAGCCGTGTGTGTATGAGGTGTGCAGAGCGGAGGTGTGCAGAGCGGAGCTGTGTGTGTATGAGGTGTATGGAGCGGAGCCGTGTGTACAGAGCGGAGCCGTGTATGAGGTGTATGGAGCGGAGCCGCGTATGTACGGAGCCGAGCCGCGTGCGTACGGAATGTACCTAATCAAAGCCCCCTATGTACGGAGTGTAAGGAGCGGAGCCGTGTGTGTATGAGGTGTACAGAGCGGAGCCGTGTGTGTATGAGGTGTATGGAGTGGAGCCGTGTGTGTATGAGGTGTATGGAGCGGAGCCGTGTGTACAAGGTGTACAGAGCGGAGCCGTGTGTGTATGAGGTGTACAGAGCAGAGCCGTGTGTGTATGAGGTGTACGGAGCGGAGCCGTGTGTGTATGAGGTGTATGGAGCGGAGCCGTGTGTACGAGGTGTACGGAGCGGAGCCGTGTGTGTATGAGGTGTACAGAGCAGAGCCGTGTGTGTATGAGGTGTGCAGAGCAGAGCCTTGTGTGTATGAGGTGTACGGAGCGGAGCCGTGTGTGTATGAGGTGTATGGAGCGGAGCCATGTGTACGAGGTGTACGGAGCGGAGCCGTGTGTGTATGAGGTGTACAGAGCAGAGCCGTGTGTGTATGAGGTGTGCAGAGCGGAGCTGTGTGTGTACGAGGTGTACAGAGCGGAGCCGTGTGTGTATGAGGTGTATGGAGCGGAGCCGTGTGTACAGAGCGGAGCCGTGTATGAGGTGTATGGAGCGGAGCCGCGTATGTACGGAGCCGAGCCGCGTGCGTACGGAATGTACCTAATCAAAGCCGCTTATGTACGGAGTGTAAGGAGCGGAGCCGTGTATGAAGGGGAGCTTCCGTGTACGGAGCTGAGCCGCGTGTGTGTACGTTGTGTATGGAGTGGAACTACGTGTATGTAGTGCACATAGGGAAGAGAGCCGTGTGTGCGTTCAATGTGCATGGATCATGTACGTAAGGAGAGGATCTGTTAGTATATAAACTCCACGTTCAGTATTTTACCTTAGTATTTGTAAGATAAAACCGGGAGTGGGTGATAAATACAGAAGTGGTGACTGTTTTGACCTCGCAGCCCCATTTTTCTATTCTGAATGTAGGCTGTCGCTCTCGGTGTTATAGAGTTATAGAAGTTGCTCACGTTTTATTACTTACGCTGAGTTTCTATTTTTTAGAGCGCTAGAAGGCTTTTAAGGTTGTCCACTGCTTTTTCCATTGATGACCCTTCCTTAGGTCATGTACCCGAGAGTGTAATGAGTAAGCAGCCTCAGTAAGGAGGACGGGGGGTTGTGGGTTGTGACGCGCTGCTGGTGTCTTCTCACTTCAACGTGTGTTCCTAAACTGAAGCTGCTGAATCTTCCCGGGTGCATGGACCTGCGGCCGCTGACAGGCAGGAGATAGTATCAGAGCATGCCCAAACTGCGCGCACTGCCTCCACAGCTCAAACCTCAGCCTCCTTTGGAATCACTGCCTGGGATAGACATACTGATGTAGTATAACTACTTTGTTTCTTCTTGCTGTCTTGCCATGGTGAGTGATGTGACATAAAACTGTCTTCCTAAACCTCACTTTTTGTAGCACAATTTTGTTGTTGTTTTTCACTTAGTTTTATGCTTTATTCACAGCTGTTTCGTTTTAGCTAATGGTTGCAAAACATTGATTTAACCCTGCTGTTCTGTTCATATTGGCTATACACTTGACCTATTAGGCTATGGGCACACATTGTGGATTTGCTTGCGGATCCGCAGCGGATTGGTCGCGTTTTACACCTGTTCCTCAATAGGAATCCGCAGGTGTAAAACCACAGGTGAAATCCGCACAAAAAAATGCAGGAAATCTTTTTAAAAAAACGGTGCGGAAAAATCCGCACACGAATCCGCAACGTGGGTACATAGCCTTAAAGTCTGTTCATTTTGACATTTAGCTACCCTAAATACCAATTTCATTATTTAACTGTATGTGAACATGGTTGGCCAAAAACAAATGAAAAATTGAAATCAAAACCTTCAGTATGTTTTATTTTCAGGCTTACTTTTTCATTACTGTGCCCACCATCAGGGCCGTATTTAAAGTTTCTGCTGCCCTAGGCACTTTTAGTGCTGCCTCCCCCATTGGTGAGTATGACACTATCGGTATAGACTTTGGCAAGAATCGCTGATGTGAAAGTCGCCTTTTGCAGAAGATCGGGCAGTTTTTCTGCATCTGCCGCGTAACAGAGCACTTACGGCAACACTGCGTTTGGCCTCATTCATTCCCCATGGGATTTGTGGCACTTGCCGTGATTTGGCAAATGTGGTACCATACCTCCCAACTTTTGAAGAAGGGAAAGAGGTATAAAGGTTGCGGTGCACGTAGTGCGCTGCGGCAAATTTTAGGCCACGCCTCTGACCACACCAATTTCACAACTAGTCACACCCATATCCATGTCCCAACCACACCCATTTAGCACTGCTGATCACACTGTTTCATATACAATAATTATAAACAAAAATAAATATGGCCACACAGTGCTCCATACTGTATAATGGCCACACATATTGCTCCATACTGTATAATGACCCCACATGATGCTTCATACTGTATAATGACCCCACATGATGCTCCATACTGTATAATGACCCCACATGATGCTCAATACTGTATAATGGCCACACATGATGCTCTATACTGTATAATGGCCACACATGATGCTCAATACTGTATAATGGCCCCACATGATGCTTCATACTGTATAATGACCCCACATGATGCTCCATACTGTATAATGACCCCACATGATGTTCAATACTGTATAATGCCCCCCTCCCATCTTGTATGCGTGGCTCATCTCCTTCCTATCGCATATGCATGGCTCATATTCCCCCCCTCCTCCTGTATGCATGGCTCATATTTCCCCCCCCCCCTCCTGTATGCATGGCTCATGTTCCCCCCCTCCTGTATGATGGCTCATATCCCCCCTCCTGTATGCCCCCCTCCTGTATGCATGACTCATAATTCCCTCCTGTATGCATGGCTCATATTCCACCCCCCCTCCTGTATGCATGGCTCATATCCCCCCCCTCCTGTATGCATGGCTCTTATTCCCCCCTCCTGTATGATGGCTCATATCCCCCCTCCTGTATGCATGGCTCATAATCCCCCCGTATGCATGGCTCATAATCCCCCCCTCCTGTATGCATGGCTCATAATTCCCCCCCACACACCTCCTGTATGCATGGCTGATATTCCACCACCGTCCCCCTCCTGTATGCATGGCTCATATCCCCCCCCCACCTGTATGATGGCTCATATCCCCCCTCCTGTATGCATGGCTCATAATCCCCCCCTGTATGCATGGCTCATAATCCCCTCCTGTATGCATGGCTCATATTCCACCCCCCCCCCTCTCCTGTATGCATGGCTCATAATCTCCCCCTCCTGAATGCATGGCTCATAATTCCCCCCTGTATGCATGGCTCATATCCCCCCCTCCTGTATGCATGGCTCATAGTTCCTCCCCTGTATGCATGGCTGAGGCTCATATCCCCCCCTTCTGCATGCATGGCTCATAATTCCCCCCCACCTCTTGTATGCATGGCTCATAATCCCCCCCAAATGCATGGCTCATCTGTCCCCCCCCCCCGCTCTTTCTCCCATGGCTCTGCTCCGGGCTCCCCATCCTCTTTCTTCCCCCCCCCCTCTCCTCGTCCCTCATACTCACCTGTCCCACACAGCGCGGCCGCGCCGACATCCCTCTGGCTCTGTCCCGACTCCCGGCGCAGCACCTTCTTCCTGAGTGAGCGGTCACGTGGTACCGCTCATTAAGGTCATGAATATGCTCATATTCATGACCTTAATGACCAGTACCACGTAACCGCTCACTCAGGACGCGCTACAGATGCTGACACCAGGAATCGTTGGAGCAGGGTGAGTATCGTCTTCAAGGAGGGTAGGTGGGAGGCAGGCAGGGGGGTGGGCGGGGGATTTGGGGCGGTCGGTCGGGAGGTGACCCAGGACTTAAAAAAAAAAAAAAAAACCTTGCTCAGGTCCGGCCCCCCCCCCCCCCCCCCCTGTCCTAGGCACGTGCCCTCAAGTGCCTAGTGGCAAATACGGCCCTGCCCACCATTGTAAGTTTTTTTCATTTTGGCTACAGCTTCCCCAGTTGGTACAATGTAAAAAAGATGTATAATGTCACATTCTGTCCTCATAATCCATACATCAAGTCTGAAATTATCATTATTTATTTATATAGCACCATTAAATCCATGGTGCTGTACATGAGAAGGGGTTACATACAAATTACAGATATCACTTACAGTAAGCAAACTAACAATGACAGACTGATACAGAGGGGCGAGGACCCTGAAATGACTCTCCTCCCCTGATTCTTTTCAGGAGTTTCCCCAGATCTTTTTCCTGTGTATACCTGAGTGTTTAGAGCGTATGAACTGCTGCTGTCACAAAGTGTCCATATCTTGATGCCGTACTTTGCCGGCTTACTCGATATATAGTGTTAGAACGGACACCTTCCTTGGAATGCCACAAGTTGATCAGCCACAGGGACACTTTCACAAGTATTGTATAATTTTGGAAGAATCTCTATCCATTTATCCCAAACTTCTCTAATTTCGGCTTGGTATTAGAGAATTATCTGATGTTAGCAGAGGACAATTTTCCGGGATAGGCAGAAGGCTGCAGGTTCCAAATTACATTTTTGTTTATAGACTGAGTTGCTTGCATCGGACTAGTTGTCTGGGTATCGTGCCTCATCAGATTCAACTTCAAAATCAGAACTCTCGTAATCACTTTTTCCCCGCCACTCATGTGGTCCTCATCTTCGGGCACGTTCTCCAGTTGGATATCTTCTTCAGAATCGGTTAGTCAATGGACGTCTTCACTACATTTTTATCCAACTTTCAAAATAATGGACACCCAACTTTCATGGGATAATATCAGCGTTGTGGAATATAACACTATATAAAGAAACCATAATAATAATCAAATCTCAGCAAACACTAACCAGTGTAGCAACAATAAGAGCTTATATACTACAGCGAAACAGACCTGCAGAGACCTGTACTCAAAGCCCATCCATCTGCAGTAACTTGCACATGTTGGAGAAACAGATAAACAATAGTAGATGCAATAAATAATCCATAATGATATTTTAAATAGTTTATATGACTGGTGAGAGATCTGTATAACACACAATATTAACCTGAACAGTACATATCTAACAATCATTATTTCATACAAAAACATAAAAAACAACAACACTCATAATTACAACACCTTACCCATAAACAAACTTGCCTAACCACGATTTGCAGATGCTCAATAAATAATCTGCAGCTTCACAAACTTTTTTTTCAGGTCCAATAGACCTGAACAGTACAGGAGGGTTAAAGGAGTACTTCGAAAATTTTCTTTTGAGCAGCTCATAGCTATGCAGTCTCATTACAGTATCTTGATTCCCTGTTTTTCCTGCAGGACAGGCTCTCCACCCAGATTGAAAGTTTTGGTGAGTAGCATAGCTATAGTATTAGTAGAACTGTAATACATTCAGTTATCAGTGGTTTGTTCAGGAGTCTACACTATCACTGTATTTACCTATACAGAAAACAGGGTATTTGAACAAACACACAGCTTCGGACAGCAATAGCCATGATTAGAAGACCTGCTGTGGGAGAAGCTGATACTAAAGGTGACAATTTTTCAAGATTCATAACCGCACCTCTTCGGGAGCCGAGTTACATTGGGAGAGAGGTAAGCATATAATTGCTGTATAAAAATCAGTGTTGGAGAAAGACGGTTTGTATGTTAGGAGTTAACCCTAGAATGTAGCTATTTCAATCAGGGTATGGGCAGGCACTTGTGGCCAAGCTCCATGAAAACCAGCTGTACACTATGAAAGATGAAAGCTCTCATTGCAGGAGTATGGCAACAGGTAGAAAAAGTAAGTTAGTTGCAAACTTGCTTATTTTCATGCTAACTAATTATAGAGGCACAGAAGCAGCCATCTGCAGACCGGACATAACTGCAAGAGAAGTATGCTGCCTTCCAGGTGCGATGATCAAGGATGTGACCCATAGGATACCAAAGCTCTTCAGCTCCAAGGACGTCCACCCATTTCTTCTGATACATGTTGGCACCAATGACACGGCAAGGAAGGACCTACCGACAATCTGCAAGGACTTTGAAGAGTTGGGGAAGAAAGTAAAGGAACTGGATGCACAGGTAGTTTTTTCTTCTATCCTTCCAGTAGACGGGCATGGCACCAGGAGATGGAACAGGATCCTTGATGCAAACAACTGGCTAAGACGATGGTGCAGACAACAAGGATTCGGATTCCTGGACCACGGTGTGAATTACTTGTACGATGGACTCCTCGCCAGAGACGGACTACACCTCAACAAACCTGGGAAACACACATTCGCCAGAAGACTCGCTACACTCATCAGGAGGGCGTTAAACTAGAGGAAGAGGGGACGGGAAGAAAAACATTAGACTTGAACAAAGAAGACCCAGGAAAACATACACAGAAGGGAGGTAAGAACATTTCTAAAACAATCCACAGCGAGGAGATTGGAACAAAACAAAATCCTCTAAACTGCATGCTCGCAAACGCCAGAAGCCTGACAAACAAGATGGAAGAACTAGAAGCAGAAATATCTACAGGTAACTTTGACATAGTGGGAATAACCGAGACATGGTTAGATGAAAGCTATGACTGGGCAGTTAACTTACAGGGTTACAGTCTGTTTAGAAAGGATCGTAAAAATCGGAGAGGAGGAGGGGTTTGTCTCTATGTAAAGTCTTGTCTAAAGTCCACTTTAAGGGAGGATATTAGCGAAGGAAATGAGGATGTCGAGTCCATATGGGTCGAAATTCATGGAGGGAAAAATGGTAACAAAATTCTCATTGGGGTCTGTTACAAACCCCCAAATATAACAGAAACCATGGAAAGTCTACTTCTACAGCAGATAGATGAAGCTGCAACCCATAATGAGGTCCTGGTTATGGGGGACTTTAACTACCCGGATATTAACTGGGAAACAGAAACCTGTGAAACCCATAAAGGCAACCGGTTTCTGCTAATAACCAAGAAAAATTATCTTTCACAATTGGTGCAGAATCCAACCAGAGGAGCAGCACTTTTAGACCTAATACTATCTAATAGACCTAGCAACACATATAGCCAACTGACATGGTAACAATAATAATCTCAGAAATCTGTACCATTAATCAGAAAAGGACCTAAAGACCTATCATCAAAATACATATTGGCAACGAAGAAATAGATGATACACGGTCAAACACAGTATCATATAAGAATACAAACTTTATTAATATATATTAAAAGCAAATGCATGAAGGTGATACAAAAATAGCGCCACAGCGAAAACGCCGCAACAAAACACCAGAGGCGCGTGCACAGGAATGCCAGTCCTCAATACATAATATAGATAATATTCAAAGGTATAATCCAAAAAACAAAATAGAATATGCAAAAAAAGCCTAAAAAAATAAACAAAACAGACTAAATATAACAATGTGTGACATTATCACTATAGAGTGGGAACCAAACTGGTGGCAGAAATGCACTAAGAGTTATCCAAGACTTTGCGCAGAGGTACACCTGATATATTATCAGTGTACCATGTTAACCTCCATTTTGAGTATAGCACCACTATCGCACAGAGTCGCAGTGAAATACACCGCCATCGTTCACTAGTATACACAAATAAATGCACCGCCACAGAAAAGTACCCACCGCAAGAGGACTAGAACTCCCGTGGACGCGCCTCCGCCCCAACGCGCGTTTCGGTGATAAACCTTCGTCAGGGGGCATGCATAATGAATGGAAGACGGACTTAATAAAGAAAAGACCCCGGAAGTAGAAACCGCCGCAACCCGGAAACAGTAATGCCGCGTCATGACACCACAACGCCGGCACGCTCCGAGGGAGGCAGGAGGACGCCAAAGAGCACAGGGGCCCCATGTGTACAAAAAATAACAATAATAATAACTACTAACTTAACAAACGTGCGCTATTTCAGAAGATGAACACGCATCATAATTACACATGTATATTTGTATACTTAGAGACATCCTGTTACAAATAAGTAAGCAGTGGTACATAATAAACCCACTATATATATAGCCTACCGGGTGGCCACTCCCCCCATACAAAACACAAATAAACAAACACCCACCACTACAAGATAACAGAATGCAACATTAACAGCTGAAATAACAGTAGAACGTAGGCTTGATGCAGGAAATGGCAGTCCCTTTAGGTCCTCCAAAGAGAAACATTACAATTCCTGAAGAAGATGATAAGAGAACTTGATGAAGTAAATCTAGACGAATATGTACATATCACAGAGTCAGCGTATAATAACAATTATAATGCTGGGGCTTAATGAAAAGAAGAGAAGTCCATATTAGTCTTTCATATAGTGATGTCTCAGTCACATCAGAGAATAGATGGTAAGGAAGACTTGATCCGGGAAGAGCAAAAAAACTGTACCGAGGTATTCATATCACAGGGACGACTTCCACTAGAACAAAACAAAATAAGTTAAAAAGTGACAAGATTAAAAATTAAAAAAAAAACAGAAGTAACGATTCCGATGCGGCACAAAACCACAGCAAAACCCAACGATCACAGAAAGGGGGCAAAGCTAATATTATCGTTAAGACCCATCGGCTGGACAGTGTTGAGAGTCCAGATCCATCTGGACTCAATTTTTGCCAACCGCTGGAACGTACACCCTCCACAGATACCCACCTCCAACATCTCAATCCCCCTAGCCCTGAGAAGGCTGGCATCACAGTTATGGAACCTCTTGAAATGGCGTGGCAATGTTTTGAGGGTGGTGATGTCCTCCACAGCGGCCGCCGCGCCAATACCCAAGACATGCTCACGTATCCGTGTTTTCAGTTGGCGAGTAGTCATGCCAACATACATCTTTTCACACGGACATATTACCATATAAATTACATTCCTACTGGAACATGTAATCCTTTTCTTAATTTTAAATTCACGTGAGCCGTCAGAGCTAAAAAAATTTGAAATTCGCTCAATATTAGGGCATGCAACGCAACGGCCGCAGGGAGCACACCCCACACGAGTGGGCATAAAATCCAAAAAAGTGCCCACCCTCTCTCCAGTATAATGACTATGAACCAAGATATCCCTGAGATTTTTAGACCTTCTAACTGCGATGCCAGCCCTCTCAGGTACATATCGCGCAATGACAGGATCTGCTCTTAAAACATGCCACGATTTCTGGAGGATACTTCTCATCATTGGGAATTGGGAATGATATTTAGTCACATAACGAACAATGTCATGATTCCGTTTGTCTTTTTTCTCATAAAGAAGCGATTCCCTCGAGGTGTATCTAGCTCTATTGAAAGCTCTTTTAATGCTTCGATTACTGTGACCACGGGCTAGTAATCTATTTTTTAAGTCATCAGCCTGGCAGAGAAAATCCGCTTCCGTGGAGCATAATCTGCGCAGGCGGAGGAACTGGCCTGTAGGAATCGCCTGGATGACATGGTTAGGATGCGAGGAGGAAGCGTGCAACAAGAGATTGGTCGAGGTAGGTTTTCTGTAAATAACAGACTGCAGGCACCCACGAACATCACGTTTCAATGTGACATCCAGAAATTCAATGGTGTCTCCATCGAACTTATATGTCAAAAAAATGTTACATCCATTGTTGTTTAAAGATGTCATGAAGTCCTGCAGCCCCTCAGAGGAACCCTGCTATTTAATAGACCTGACAGAATAACAAATCTGCAGGTGGTTGAGCATCTAGGAAATAGCGACCACAATATTGTACAGTTTCACCTGTCTTTCACTAGGGGGACTTGTCAGGGAGTCACAAAAACACTGAACTTTAGGAAGGCAAAGTTTGACCAGCTTAGAGATGCCCTTAATCTGGTAGACTGGGACAATATCCTCAGAAATAAAAATACAGATAATAAATGGGAAATGTTTAAGAACATCCTAAATAGGCAGTGTAAGCGGTTTATACCTTGTGGGAATAAAAGGACTAGAAATAGGAAAAACCCAATGTGGCTAAACAAAGAAGTAAGACAGGCAATTAACAGTAAAAAGAAAGCATTTGCACTACTAAAGCAGGATGGCACCATTGAAGCTCTAAAAAACTATAGGGAGAAAAATACTTTATCTAAAAAACTAATTAAAGCTGCCAAAAAGGAAACAGAGAAGCACATTGCTAAGGAGAGTAAAACTAATCCCAAACTGTTCTTCAACTATATCAATAGTAAAAGAATAAAAACTGAAAATGTAGGCCCCTTAAAAAATAGTGAGGAAAGAATGGTTGTAGATGACGAGGAAAAAGCTAACATATTAAACACCTTCGTCTCCACGGTATTCACGGTGGAAAATGAAATGCTAGGTGAAATCCCAAGAAACAATGAAAACCCTATATTAAGGGTCACCAATCTAACCCAAGAAGAGGTGCGGAACCGGCTAAATAAGATTAAAATAGATAAATCTCCGGGTCCGGATGGCATACACCCACGAGTACTAAGAGAACTAAGTAATGTAATAGATAAACCATTATTTCTTATTTTTAGGGACTCTATAGCGACAGGGTCTGTTCCGAAGGACTGGCGCATAGCAAATGTGCCAATATTCAAAAAGGGCTCTAAAAGTCAACCTGGAAATTATAGGCCAGTAAGTCTAACCTCTATTGTTGGTAAAATATTTGAAGGGTTTCTGAGGGATGTTATTCTGGATTATCTCAATGAGAATAACTGTTTAACTCCATATCAGCATGGGTTTATGAGAAATCGCTCCTGTCAAACCAATCTAATCAGTTTTTATGAAGAGGTAAGCTATAGGCTGGACCACGGTGAGTCATTGGACGTGGTATATCTCGATTTTTCCAAAGCGTTTGATACCGTGCCGCACAAGAGGTTGGTACACAAAATGAGAATGCTTGGTCTGGGGGAAAATGTGTGTAAATGGGTTAGTAACTGGCTTAGTGATAGAAAGCAAAGGGTGGTTATAAATGGTATAGTCTCTAACTGGGTTGCTGTGACCAGTGGGGTACCGCAGGGGTCCGTATTGGGACCTGTTCTCTTCAACATATTCATTAATGATCTGGTAGAAGGTTTACACAGTAAAATATCGATATTTGCAGATGATACAAAACTATGTAAAGCAGTTAATACAAGAGAAGATAGTATTCTGCTACAGATGGATCTGGATAAGTTGGAAACTTGGGCTGAAAGGTGGCAGATGAGGTTTAACAATGATAAATGTAAGGTTATACACATGGGAAGAAGGAATCAATATCACCATTATACACTGAATGGGAAACCACTGGGTAAATCTGACAGGGAGAAGGACTTGGGGATCCTAGTTAATGATAAACTTACCTGGAGCAGCCAGTGCCAGGCAGCAGCTGCCAAGGCAAACAGGATCATGGGGTGCATTAAAAGAGGTCTGGATACACATGATGAGAGCATTATACTGCCTCTGTACAAATCCCTAGTTAGACCGCACATGGAGTACTGTGTCCAGTTTTGGGCACCGGTGCTCAGGAAGGATATAATGGAACTAGAGAGAGTACAAAGGAGGGCAACAAAATTAATAAAGGGGATGGGATAACTACAATACCCAGATAGATTAGCGAAATTAGGATAATTTAGTCTAGAAAAAAGACGACTGAGGGGCGATCTAATAACCATGTATAAGTATATAAGGGGACAATACAAATATCTCGCTGAGGATCTGTTTATACCAAGGAAGGTGACGGGCACAAGGGGGCATTCTTTGCGTCTGGAGGAGAGAAGGTTTTTCCACCAACATAGAAGAGGATTCTTTACTGTTAGGGCAGTGAGAATCTGGAATTGCTTGCCTGAGGAGGTGGTGATGGCGAACTCAGTCGAGGGGTTCAAGAGAGGCCTGGATGTCTTCCTGGAGCAGAACAATATTGTATCATACAATTATTAGGTTCTGTAGAAGGACGTAGATCTGGGGATTTATTATGATGGAATATAGGCTGAACTGGATGGACAAATGTCTTTTTTCGGCCTTACTAACTATGTTACTATGTTACTATGTTACCAATTTAATAACTTGAGAATACCCCATTAATTTAATCTTTTGTTCATTCATTCAGTTTTTATTTTGTTAATAAAAATAATCTATTAGAACTTGTATTTTCCCTTTCCCCATGACAGCACATGTGAGAGAGGGGATCCGCCCAGTCAGGTCAGGAACACTACTGAAAATAAAAGGGCGGTACCTTTCCCTCGCTTCAGTTGGGTTTCCTGTCCTGACAGGGACCCTTGTGGTGAAAGACGGCGGTTCAAGATTTTTCTTTTTTTGCTCACCCACGCCTGTTCTGACATTAGAAGAACAGGCAGGGCACCTGTATGCCGGCCTTCAGGTGGTGGAAGCGCCGTCCGTGGGTCCTGTGGGCCTAGTCATACGTGCGGGCGTGGGGCAGCTCAGTCAGGGGTCCAGCGACTCTTCTGTGGCTGCCGCGCCACTGTCCCTCCTCTGCTCGCTGTCCATCACTCCAGGGTGAGCTCCACATCCGAGTATTGCTGACGGCGTCACGCACGAGGCACACTGGAAATGGGCATACCCATGTGACGTCAGTGTGATGCGCCGGATCCAAGATAGCGGCGCCCATGGTGGAAATGCCTACCGGTGGTGTGGAGATTTTACAAGCGTCCCGGCAGGGTGGCGGATGTGGGAGGGGTATAGAGGGGCACAGCGCAGTGGATCCCTCTTAAAAGGAGGGATGACCACAGAAGAGTTGCTCATGTTCAGTACTCAGCGTGGAAGAGTATGTGGAGCAGGAGCTCTTACCAAGTTTTAAGCCTGGTCACCAGAGAGGATCAGGCACTTGGAGAAGCAGCCGCTCGAGTGGCAGGAGTGGCAGTCATCCCGACCAGAGTTCACAGGGCTCCTCAGTATCCAGGAGGGACATGGTTTGTACACCTGATCAGCCGCCGAATCCAGTACCCTTGATTGGCAGCAGTTTTGAGTAGGGTTGAGCGACTTGTACTTTTTTAGGGTTGAGTCGGGTTTCGCGAAACCCGACTATCAATAAAGTCGAGTCGAGTGAAATCGGCCGATTATGGTGAAAAGTCGGGGATTGACCGAAACACGAAACCCAATGCAAAGTCAATGGGAATTTTTATTTATTTTTTTTTTTTCTCTCTCTCTCTCTCTCCTCTCTCTCCTCTCTCTCTCTCTCCATCCCTGAACAGAAAAGCTGGTGTTACACATTTCAAATCGCTACAGCGCACAAGCGACAAGATGACGATAGGCACGCCCCTAAGACCTATGTCATCACTCTGCCCACGCTCCTTCATTGGCTGAAAAAATGGCGCCAAGCGCGTCATACGAAACGCGACTTTGGCGCGAAAGTCGCGTACCGCATGGCCGACCCCACATAGGGATCGGGTCGGGTTTTATGAAACCCGACTTTGCCAAAAGTTGGCGACTTTTGAAAATGAACGATCTGTTTCGCTCAACCCTAGTGTTGAGTGATCTATGAAAATGTCATCCTGGTGTTAATGGGGGTCATTTTTCTCTGCTTAATCACCAGGGGCCAAGGAAGGCTAGTGCTAAAACAAGGAATAAGGTTTGTGCCCTTAGCAAAACCCCGCTGGCAGTTCAGTGGCAGAAGGATCTCTGCACTGACTGTATACATAAAACAATAAGGGATGAGACCCCCGACTTCGCCACAAGCCTTAGGGCCATAATCAGGGCGGAGGTAAAAGGTTCCCTAAAGTCAGCCCTAAGAAAAGGGAGCAAGAAGAGCCATAAAGTGCTTACAGACTCTGAAGCCTCTCCTTCTGGTGGGGATTATCTTGAGAGATCCCCCATCTCCCTCGTCCTCCTCTTCCCAATCCTTGGACTCCTCCTCGGATAGTGATAAAGGGGGCCGACCGTGCTTTCCCACCGAGGATATGGAGAGACTGGTTAACGCGGTCAGATCCACAATGGGCCTAAAGGAGGACAAAACACCTAGATCCTTGGAAGATATGATGTTCGGGGGCCTGGAGGAAAAGAGGAAGCACATCTTCCCCATTAATACGAAGGTGAAGGCGCTTGTAGATAAAGAGTGGAAAAGGCCAGAGAGGTTGGGTAGCTTACCTTCCTCTTCCAAAAGAAGATACCTCTTCAAGGAAAAAGACTCCGAGAGCTGGGAAAAAAATCCGTAAAATTGATGGGGCTGTGGCTAGGTCCTCTAAAAAATTGTCCCTGTCTTTAGAGGACTCTGGCATACTAAGAGACCCATTGGACAAAAAGGCAGATGAGTTCTTGAGGCACACCTGGGAGGCAGGGATCTTGAAACCAGCAATAGCTGGACATGTTTTGCTTGCTCTCTCGTGATCTAGCTGCAACTGATTAACAAACAACTGAGGAATAAAGTTCCAAAGGAAATCTTGGAAAACATGACTCTGGTGCAAGGGGCAGCAGCTTTCTTAGCTGACTCCTCAGCGGATTCAGTAAGGTTGGCAGCCAGGGTGGCAGGCCTGTCGAATGCAGCGAGACATGCCCTGTGGCTGACAGGGTGTCCGGGTGATTTGCCTTCAAAAATTAGACTCTGTTCCATCCATCCTTCTAAGGGAGATGTCGGTTTCAGATCCATGGATTTTACCAGAGATTCCGGACCTACTTAGCCAGGGACCAGTATGCCGCTCTCAGTTGAAGGGCTTCTATCTGAAAACATGGAATTTGAGAGGGAATTACTGAGTTGACAGGAATTCTCTCTGGGGTTAGTTTCCACCCTGTTGAAAAGTAAGAAGCCTATTACATCAAGAATCTATGGTAGAAAATGGAAAAAAATTCAGGAGTTTTGGGGAGGAAGCCTCAGTGGGGCCTATTCTGAGATTGCAACTTGGGTTAGCAACTAGTACGCTCAAGGTTCAGGTTTCGGCCTTGGAGGCCCTGTATAATTGCAACCTAGCATCTAATAGGTGAGTGTCCCGTTTTATAAGATCCTGTAGCAGAACTAGACCGGTTATAGTGCAAAAAATTCTGAATCTAGTCTTAGAGGCTCTGACCATTCGAGCCCTTATAGCAGTTGTCACCAAAATTCCTCATGCTTAAAACGGTGTTGTTAGTGGCCCTAACATCAGCCCATAGGGTGAGCAACTTACAGGCCCTCTCTATATGCCTTCCATACACTCAGGTTTTCGAGGACAGGGTAGTTCTAAGACCAGATCTGACCTATCTCCCCAAGGCAGTTCTTAAGTTCCATTGGAGCTAGGACATCACCTTGCCATCATTTTATAATAACCCTAGTAATCCAGGGGAGGAGAAGTTCCATACTTTGGACATTAGAAGGTCCGTGTTGCGTTACATGTCTATGACTAGTCAGTGGAGGAAAGATCAGTCCCTATTTGTAGCCTACCAGGGTAGCAGAAAGGGGTACTGTATATCTAAATGTACCATTGCCAGATGGATCAGGGAGGCCACTAACTTATCCTATTCTGCGAGTGGCTCTCCAGTTCCTGAAGGCATCAAGGCTCACTCCACCAGAGCTGTGGCTACCTCCTGGGCAGAAAAGGCAGGGGTATCGATTTGTCAGATTTGTAAGACCTCTACCGGGTCCTCACCATCAACTTTCTTTAAACACTACCAACTAGATCTATCCTCCTCTGCTGACCTAACCTTTGATAGAAGGTTGCTGCAAGCAGTGGTCCCTCCCTAAGGTTTTTCATTCTACAACAGTCTCTCAGGTGTGCTGTCATGGGGAAAGGGAGAACACCAAGGTTACTTACCGGCAGCTGGTTTTTCCAGAACCCATGACAGCACCCATATATTCCCCCCTTTTCACTCCTTTGGTGTGCACTATAATTTGGGGTGTTGTTTTGTTAATATAATGTGATAGTTTGAGATGTGAACTAATCAGGAGGGCCTCTCATGCTCTGTAAACCAACTGAATTGAGGGAGAGGTACCACCCTTTTGCTTTCAGTAGAGTTCATGTCCTGACTGGGTGGATCCCCTTTCTTAGGTGTGATGTCATGGGTTCCGGAAAAGCCGGCTACCGCTATGTAACCTTGGTGTTTTTAAAGCATTCTTACTTTGCGGCTTTTTTTGCACATCTGTCTAAGACCTTTACAGAGTACTCTATATTTTGCCATATTTCTCTATCAGTGTTTTGAAGCATGTCTTATCATTTATGACATCCTAATCAGATATGCTATGTTTAATCCTTGGAAATTTTAATCATATCCTGGGTTAACTGTTGAGTTGCTAATGGAGCGCCCCCCGCGGGCAGTGGGGTACTCTGTACCGGGTCCTTCGGTTCTCAGGGGGATGTCACGGTGGCTGACCTGGTCCGTGGGACGTCCGTGTTAAAGGGAAAGGTCTTTAAAGGGATATGTTCGTGACGCCACCTGTGTTATTTGGTCAGGGTGACCGACGCTGCTTTAAGGGGTCCGCTGGGGTGATGTTATGGCAGCTAGATGGTATACCTTCCCACAGGTGAAGTATGTCCCCAGGGCTTCCCAGTGTGTAGATGGTGGATGATGTGAGGTGCAGAGAAGAACGAGGACACAAGGTTGCAGTCTCTTTACCTTTTACTGAAAGCTTCAGCATCCACTGTCCAGAGCACAGATCACAGGGCTGGCAGAGTCCGGCCAGTTTGGAGGCAAATCCAGAATCCCCTTATCCAGGTGGAAATCAGTAGCCTTCCTCTAGCGCCTTGGTGCTGTAGTACCTTACTGCTAAGCCTCTCATAAGGTCCTCACAGATGTTGTAGATGTTATGTTTCTCTCTCTCTCTCTGTCCCCCAGATGGATAGGACAAACCTGTATGACCGGTGGCTTGAGGCATTTTACAGGGACTCTATCATGCCCCAGCCTCTAAGCGGTGCCACCTTGCCTCCTGGGTGTAGAGGCGGATCAGTAAAGTGAAATTAGCTGTCCTGCCAGTCTCTGGTGCAAGGCATAAAAGACGGTTTCTCCCTCGGTGTTCCGGCTACCGGGATCCTAAGCCTCAGAAGGAGGCAGCCTGTGTAGGGCAAAACTCCTTCTGGTATCCTCTCCATTTGCTATGACTTCTTCACCTTCCCTACAATACAGTTATCTGTTCGTGTCCTTTCTTAGGAACTGCCGCACTTAGGTCAGGCGCAGCTCCATGACCTTCGGTCCAGGCCTCTGACAGGCTCCCACCCCTGTCAGGGACCAACTACCTGAGCAAGGCTCAGCTAGCAACTGCCTAACTTCCTCTCCAGGCCACCAGTTTTACCTAAGTGTGAAGAGTACCCTAATAAATAGGAGCATAGCTCCCCCTGGTGGACTGGAGTACGAAATGTCGTATGTTTGTGTTACCTGGTAAAGAGATCTCCTTCATTGCCTCCAAACGTAACATCACTCCCCCCTAGAGGAGAACAATATTATTGCAATGACCAGGACCCTGGGGCGCTGCACTAACTGCTTGCCAGTTCTGCCCAGCACAGATCTTTGCCAGCATAGAGCTTTCCCTTACATCACGTCAGCAGTGCAGCAGCTTCTATTCCGCTTTGCCCAATGTATAACCTAACTAACTTGTATCACTGTAAAAACACAAAAATTGAGCTTCACTTGAGTTGGTACACATGCATCTCATAAGCGCATGTTCACATTGGCCATAAAACATATAAAACCTACAAGAGAAAAAATGAGCAAAAACCCTGCTGTAACAAAGTAAATAAAAAGCAAAAAGTGCATTTAAATAACACAGTTTTTAGTAACACTGTTTTTGATCAAAAATTGCATAAAAGCCATATCACCACGACAAGGTAACTTTGATTGGGACCTCCTACACTGTCTAATATTAAAACCTTACCATGTGTCAATATTGACCTCAGTGTGAATAAGGGCAAACAAAAGAACCGGGCCCAACCAGTGAAACACAAGTCTGGGGAAGCCTTAAATACAATCTCTAGCTCAAAAACAGGGAGGCCACACCCTGGCTTGCACAGAATGCAATAATACAAAGAAAAAACACAAAAATTGAGCTTCACTTGAGTTGGTACACATGCAGCTCATAAGCGCATGTTCACATGGGCCATAAAACATATAAAACCTACAAGAGAAAAAATGAGCAAAAACCCTGCTGTAACTAAGTAAATAAAAGACAAAAAGTGCATTTAAATAACAGAGAGTTTTTAGTAATACTGTTTTTGATCATAAATAGCATAAAAGTCATCCCACCATGACAAGATAACTCTGATTGGGATGGTCCTACACTAATATTAAAACCTTACCATGTGTCAATGTTGACCTCAGTGTGAATAGGACGGCCCGAAATATGGTGATGCAAAAACTAGTTTTTGCAAAAAAAAGCGTCTTTTAGTGTGTGAGAGCAGCCAATCTAATCACTTATACAGCACGAGGAACAGCGTAAAAAAATAAATAAAACCAATTCTTCATCTGCTGTTGATTTGTTCTGCCTGTTTCCCAAAGATAGCAGTAAGGTTCGACTTACATTTATCCTGTGCTCTGTGCTGAACGATTACACCAGGCTTTCATTGTAAATTTTTGAAACACGTGATTCAGACGAAACCTCTGGTGGAAGATTTGAGGCAGAAGGAGATACAATGGATGCTGTCTGGTCTATGATCCAGCAACAGGGCCAGACTGGCCATCTGGCAAATTCCAGAAGGGCCTGTCTGGTCGTGGGCCACCTTGTCTGCTACGTTGCTAACAGAATCTGTGTCCTCAAGACACCCATGCTGTTTACAGTTGTGACTGAGCACAAAGTTGCTGGCTCATTCACTTACCCCAGCAGGCCACGGGAGTCACTTCTGTCTGCAGCCTGCTGGAGGCACGTCCGCACTGTCTTTACTCCTCTTCTGCCCCGGCAGCAATGTTGCACGTTGGACCTTGGGCTGACAGCATCGCTGGGGAGGCACATAGATCACCATGGGGACGCAGAGATCACCAGGGGTGGCACGAAGATCACAGGGGGTAAAGAGATCACATGGGAGCACAAATATCACAGGAGATACATAGCAGGGGGGCACAGGGAACACAGGGGGGCACATACTGTAGATCACGGGGGGCACAAAACTGGTAGTCACAGAAATCACAGGAGTTCACATAGCTGGGGGGGCACAGAGATCAAAGGGTTTCACATAGCTGGGGGGGGGCACAGAGATCACAGGAGGGCATATACACTACATTTCCACAGTTAAGGGTCACTTAGAAATTTCCTTATTTTTGAAGGAAAAGCACATTTTTTTCCAATGAAGCTAAAATTAAATGATTCAGAAATACACTCTATACATTGTTAATATGGTAAATGACTGTTCTAGCTGCAAACGTCTGGTTTGTAATGCAATATCTTCATAGGTGTATAGAGGCCCGTTTCCAACAACGATCACTCCAGTGTTCTTATGGTACTTTGTGTTTGCTAACTGTATAAGAAGGCTAATGGATGGTTAGAATACCCTTGCAAATCCTTGTGCAAGTATGTTAGCACAGATGAAAATAGTTTGGCTGATTAGAGAACCTATAAACCTGACCTTCCTTTGAGCTAGTTGAGAATCTGGAGCATTACATTTGTTGGTTCCATTAAACTCTCAAAATGGCAAGAAAAAAAGAACTTTCATGTGAAACTCGACAGTCTATTCTTGTTCTTAGAAATGAAGGCTATTGCATGCGAGAAATTGCCAAGAAACTGAAGATTTCCTACAACGGTGTGTACTACTCCCTTCAGAGGAGAGCACAAACAGGCCCTAACCAGAGTAGAAAGAGAAGTGGGACACCCCGCAACAAGACTGAGTACATTAGAGTCTGTCATTCGAGAAATCGACGCCTCACAGGTCCTGAACTGGCAGCTTGATTAAATAGTACACGCAAAACACCAGTGTCAACGTCTACAGTGAAGAGACGACTCCAAGATGCTGGCCTTCAGGGCAGAGTGGCAAAGAAAAAGCCATATCTGAGACTGCCTAATAAAAGGAAAAAATTAATATAGGCAAAAGAACACAGACATTGGACAGAGGAAGATTGGAGAAAAGTGTTCTGGACAGACAAATCCAAGTTTGAGGTGTTTGGACCACATGGAAGAACATTTGTGACACACAAAACAACTGAAAAGATGCTGGAAGAGTGCCTTACGCCATCTGTCAAGCATGATGGAGGTAATGTGATGGTCTGAGGTTGCTTTGGTGCGGGTAAAGTGGGAGATTTGTACAAGGATAAAGGGATTTTGAATAAGGAAGGCTACCACTCCATTTTGCAACTCCATGTCATACCATGTGGACAGTGCTTGATTGGAGCCAATTTCATCCTACAACAGGACAATGACCCAAAGCACACCTCCAAATTATGCAAGAACTATTAAGGGTAGAAGCAGGCAGCTGGTATCCTATCTGTAATGAAGTGGCCAGCGCAGTCACCAGATCTCAACCCCATTGAGCTGTTGTGCGAGCAGCTTGACCATATGGTACGCAAAAAGTGCCCATCAAACCAAACCAACTTGTGGGAGGGTCTTCTGGAACCGTGGGGTGAAATTTCTCGAGATTACCTCAGCAAATTAACTGCTAGAATGCCAAAAGTCTGCAATGCTGTAATTGCTGCAAAGGGAGCATTCTTTGACGAAAGCAAAGTTTGAAGGAGAAAATTATTATTTCAAATAAAAATCTTTTTTTCGAACCTTGTCAATGTCTGGATTAGATTTTCAATTCATTTGGCAACTCATTTGATTAATAACAGTATGAGTTTTCATGGAAAACACAAAATTGTCTGGATGACCCTAAACTTTGGAACTGTAGTGTAGCTGGAGGGCACAGAAATCACAGGGGGCATATAGCTGGGGGGCAGAGAGATCACAGAGGGAACAGATCACAGTGGGGGACATAGCTGGGGCCACAGAGATCACAGGGGGACATATAGCTATGGGGCTCAGAGATCACAGGGGGCACGTAGCTGGGGCCACAGAGATCACAAGAGGGCACAGAGATCACATGGTGGCACATAGCTGGGGGGGCACAGAGATCACAGGGGATCACATAGCTGGGGGGGCAGAGAGATCACGGGGCACATAGATCACAGGGGGCATATAGTTAAGGGGCACAGAGATCATTAGAGGGCACAGCTGGGGCCACAGAGATCACATGAGGCACATAGCTGGGGGCACAGAGATCACAGGGGATCATATAGCTGAGGGGCAGAGAGATCACGGGGGAACATAGCTGGGGGGCACAGAGATCATATTGGGGCACATAGCTGAGGGACACAGATCACCAGCAGAAAGGCACAGAGCTGTGGGCACAGAAACCACCAGCATACAGGCACAGAGTTGGCCGCACAGAGATCGCTCTAGACTCTCTGGCAGCAGCTCCTCTTCCGGGACAGGAGGACGGGAGCACATTGAGCGCTAACCCATCCCCCCCCGATGACATCACCATTCATGTGCAGGCAGTGTTCTGTAATGAACACTGCATACCGTTCCCTGGGGGATTAAAATGCCAGCAGGATACAGCTGCCGCTCAACCATTGCGGACTCCGGGGACCTGCCGACGGGCCACATGAAAAGTCACCATGAGCTGCATGCGGCCCACGGCGGAGGTTCCCCACCCATGGTTTAAATGTATTAGTGTCTAAAAGATGCAAATATATTTGAACATCGAAAGGGAGTGGTGTGTGTGGCAGCAGGCCTGGCATGCGTGCCCACAGAGAGGGCTCTGTGTCCCCCTGTGGCACACGTGCCATAGGTTTGCCATCACTGCTATATAGCATACTGTTGGTGGGGACTAACATATTTCATAAAGGGCTGTTGGGGGACCATCATATTATATGGAGGACTGAGGTGGGCTGTCATACTATATAGGAGGCTATGAGATGAGCCATCGTATTATATTGGGGCTGTTGGGGGTACCATCATCCTGTATAGGGACTGTGAGCCGTACCATCATAATATATAAGAAGCTATGTGTTGGACCATCATAGTATATGAGGTTGTTGGAGGGACCATCATACAATATATGGGGCTGTTGGATGCACCATCATACTATATAGGGGGCGGTGGGGGGGACTGTCATACAGTATTGGGGCAATGGGGATCTTCATAGTCTATGGAGGATCTATCATGCTGTGTGAGGTGGATATTTGGGGACCATCTTACTGTATAGGGAGGTTGTGGTGGACATCATACTGTGTGGGGTGGTTGTGGTGGACATCATACTGTGTGGGGTGGCTGTGGTGAACTCTATACTTTATTTACTATACAACTATAGGATTAGTAATGGTTAGGTGTCTTATAGACACTTCTCTATTACTAAGCTGTGGGCTTGATGTCACCAGTGACATCAACCTCACAACTATTACCCCCCTTGCCACCACTACAGGGCAAGTGGGAAGAGCTGGGCAAAGCACCAGAATAGGTGCATCTAATAGATGTGCCTTTTCTGGGCAGCTGTGGGCTGCTATTTTTAGGCTATGAGGGTCAATATCCATGGCCTCTTACCAGCCTGAGAATACCAGACCCCAGCTGTGAGCTTTAGCAAGGCTGGTTGTCAAAAATGGGGGGACCCCACTCCGTTCTTTTTTAATAATTTTTTTAAATAATTAAAAA
This sequence comes from Ranitomeya imitator, assembly GCF_032444005.1. NCBI lineage: Eukaryota > Metazoa > Chordata > Amphibia > Anura > Dendrobatidae > Ranitomeya > Ranitomeya imitator. The sequence continues at coordinate 364,959,982 of NC_091283.1, forward strand.
ATATGGCGTGGGGACCCCTCTATTCTTGATATCCAACCTTGCTGAAGCTGACAGGTGAGGGTTGCAACCCCAGTTGTGAATTTTGTCTGCCTGGTTATCAAAAATAGGGGGTAACTCACGCCGTTTTTTGTCTTAAAATTACCATATTTATTTACAGCGCAGGAGCAGCAGATGAATACTCCCATCCGCCGCTCCTGCTGTTACTGTTATTAGCAGCAGCATGGGAGTAATAGTCCCATCAGCGGCCGCCTGTTGTCTCTTTCATTACTTAAATATAACACTGATCATTCTCCCCTGCTCGCACCGATCGCTGGCAGAGCAGGGAAGAATGAGGAGAGCAGTGTTCAGCACCCGTGGACGGGGAATAGTGCTTACTGTAACGCTTCTTCCCAGGCGGCGCCGATGCATGTCACATTGATGACATCCATGTGTGTTATGTGTATGCACGTGTGCGGGACGTTTTATTGCCCTTGCTGACATAAAAAAATGGACATGTCAGCTTGTTTTGCCCACGGACACACGGTTCGTGGAAACACTGACCAATGGTCTGTGGAAACACTGACATGTGCCCAGACCCATTCAATTGAATAGGCAAATAGCGCTCAGTTCCTCCCGAGTCTCTCCGCATGGCTAATTAGCACTGTACAGCCACATATAGGGTATTGCCACGTTTAGTAGAAATTGTTGGACAAATTTTGTTGCCATTTTTACCCACTTCTTGTGTGAAAATGTAAAATCTTTGGCTAAAACAACATTTTGGTGGTAAAAATGTAGTTATTTTGTCCTCATTGCCCAACCGTATAAAATTCTGTGTCACGCCCATGGTGTCAATATGATCACTGCACCCCTAGATGAATTTATTGAGAGGTGTAGTTTGTAAAATGGGGTCACTTATGGGGGTTCTACTGTTTTGGAACCTCATGGGCTCTCCCAGTGGGTCATGGCACCTGCAAATCATAACAGTAAAATCTGGCACTCCTTCCCTTCTGAACTCTGCCATTTGCCCAAACAGTGGTTTATCCCCACATATGGGATATCAGCGTACTCAGGACAAATTGCACAATAACTCTTAGGGTCCAATTTCTTCTGTTAGTCTTGGGAAAAGAAAAAATTGGGGGTGAAAATCTCATTTTTGTGAAAACAATATTTTTTATTTTTACGGCTTTACGTTATAAACTTCTGTAAAGCACGTGGGGGTTCAAAGTGCTCACCACACATCTAAATAAGTTCCTTATGGGGTCTAGTTTCCAAAAAGGTGTCACTTGTGGGCACCACTGTTTAGGTACATCAGGGGCTCTCCAAACGCGACATGGCTCGTCCGATCTCAATTCCAGACAATTTTGCATTGAAAAGTCAAACGGCGCTCCTTCCCTTCTGAGCTCTGCCATGCGTCCAAACAGTAGTGTACCTGCACATATGGGGTATCAGCGTACTCAGGACAAATTGCACAACAACTTTTCGAGTCCAATTTCTCCTGTTACTCTTTGGTAAAATAAAAGAAATTTCGTCTAAATTAAATTTTTTGTGAATAAAAGTTAAATCTTCATTTTTTTTTTTTTAACATTCAAAAAAAAAAAAAAAAAGCACCTAAAGGGTTAATCTTGAATGTGGTTTTGATCACCTTGATTGGTGCAGTTTTTATAATGGTGTCACTTTTCGGCATTTTCTATCATATAGACCCCTCAAAGTGACTTCAACTGTGAGGAGGTCCCTAAAAAAAATGGTGTTGTAAAAATGATAAATCGTTAACTTTTAACCCCTTCATGACTTTGGGATTTTCCTTTTTTCTGTGTTCTTTTTTCGCTCCCTTCCTTCCCAGAGCCATAACTTTTTTATTTTTCCATCAATATGGCCATGTGAGGGCTTATTTTTTGCGGGACGAGTTTTACTTTTGAACAACATTATTGGTTTTACCATGTCGTGTACTAGAAAACAGGAAAAAAAAATCCAAGTGCGGTGAAATTGCAAAAAAAGTGCAATGCCACACTTGTTTTTTGTTTGGCTTTTTTGCTAGGTTTACTAAATCCTAAAACTGACCAGCCATTATGATTCTCCAAGTCATTATGAGTTCATAGACTCCAAACTTGTCTAGGTTCTTTTTTATCTAATTGGTGAAAAAAATTCCAAACTTTGCTAAAAAATAAAAAAAGACGCCATTTTCCGATACCTGTAGCGTTTCCATTTTTCGTGATCTGGGGTCGAGTGAGGGCTTACTTTTTGTGTCCTGAGCTGACGTTTTTAGTGATACCATTTTGGTGTAGATACGTTCTTTTGATTGCCCGTTATTGCATTTTAATGCAATCTCGCGGTGACCAAAAATTTTTTTCTCGCTACATTGTTTAGCAATCTGGTTAATCCTTTTTTAATTGATTGGGCGATTCTGAATGCGGCAATACCAAATATGTGTATATTTGATTTTTTTTATTGTTTTATTTTGACTGGGGCGAAAGGGGGGTGATTTAAACTTTTATATTTTATTTTTTTTTTTAACATTTTTTTTTTTACTTTTGCCATGCTTCAGTAGCCTCCATGGGAGGCTAGAAGCTGGCACAACTGGATCGGCTCAGCTACATAGGAGCAATCATCAGTTCGCTCCTATGTAGCTGAATTACAGGCTTGCTTTGAGCGCCAACCACAGGGTGGCGCTCACAGCAAGCCGGCATCAGCAACCATAGAGGTCCCAGGGAGACCTCTGGTTACTATGCCGACACATCGTTGACCCCCGATCACGTGACGGGGGTCGGCGATGCGCTCATTTCTGGCCCAATGACTGGAAGCGGTAGTTAAATGCCGGTCAGCGTTTGACAGCGGCATTTAACTAGTTAATAGCGACCAGTGGATTGCGATTCCACCCGTCACTATTGCAGGCACACTTCAGCTGTACGAAACAGCTGACATATCCCGGCTTTGATGCGGGCTCACCGCATCAATGTAATAATAATAATGTAATTATTATTTCTTCACCAACCAATGGTATAGTTTATAAAATGAGGTCACTTATGGGGACTTTCTGCTGTTCTGGCACCTCAGGTGCTCTGCTAATGTGACATCATGTAAAACCATTCCAACAAAACCTTAACTTCAATATGGCACTTCTTCCCTTTTGAGTTTTGTATTGTGCCTCAAAAGTAGTTATCCCCCAAATATGGAGTATTGGTGTACTCAACAGAAATTGTACAACAAATTTTGGGGTCCATTTCTCCTACTATCCTTATGAAAAGGAAAAAATATGGTGCTAAAACACAATTGGGAAAAATATATATTTTTTAATTTTCACAGAATTTTACAATGTTGATCTGTGAAACACCTGTGGGTTCAATGTGCTCCCACACATCTTGATAAATTCCTTGAGGGGTCTACTTTCTAAAATGTCATCGCCTGTAGCTAGCTTCCCCACACCAGATCCTCTCCAAATGTGACATGGCATCAGGCAATGATTCCAGCAAAATTTGCATTCAAAAAGTCAAATGTCACTCCTTCCCTTTGGAGCCCTGCCGTGCACCTAAGCAGTAGTTTTCCTCCACATATGAGGTATCGGCGTACTCAGGAGAATTTGCTCAACAAATTTTATAGTGCAATTTCTCCTGATACCCTTGCGGAAATGAAAACATTTGGGCTAAAATAAAATTTTTGTGTGAAAAACATGATTTGTGTTATTTTCACGGCTCTACATTATAAACTTCTGTGAAGCACCTAGGTGATCCAGTTGCTCACCACACATCTAGATACATTTCTTGAGGGGTTTAGTTTCCAAAATGGGGTCACTTGTGAGGGGTTTCCACGGTTTATGCACATCAGGGGCTCTACAAACACGTCATGACGATCACTAATGATTCCACCAAATTTTGCATTCAAAAAGTCAAATGGCGCTCCTTCGCTTCCAAGCCCTGCAGTGCACCCAAACATTAGATTCCCCCCACATATTAGGCATATGCACTATAAGGATAAATTGCACAGCATATTTTTTTTATCTATTTTCTCCTGTTACCTTTGTGAAAATAAAAAAATAATAAAAAAAATTGAGTCTAAAGTAAAACTTTTTGTGAAAAAAAAAAAATCTTGATTGTGGTTTTGACCACCTTGATTGGTGCAATTTTAGAATGGTGTCAATTTTAGATATTTTCTGTCATATATGCCCCTCAAAGTCACTTCAAATGTAATGTAGTCACTAAAAATAATGGTTTTGTATATTTTGTTGGTCAAACTTAAACCCTTCTAACTTCCTAACCAGAGAAATTGAGTTTCAAAAATTCTGCTGATGTAAAGTAGACATGTGGAAAATGTTATTAATTAACTATTTTGTGTGACATTACTCTGGTTTAAAACATACAAATTAAAAGTTTGAAAATTGCAAAGTGTTCACCAAATTTCCATTTTTTTCACAAATAAACGCAAGTTATATCACACAAATTTTACCACTATCATGAACTACAATGTCACAAAAAACTGTTTCAGAATCAATGGGATCCGTTGAAGCGTTCCAGAGTTATTACCACATAAAATGACACTGGTCAGAATTGTAAAATTTGGCCTGGCCATTTAGGTGAAACAGACTTGGGAGATAAAGGGGTTAAACAGTGTATGTCCAGCCATTTATGATATGGCTAAAGACCGAACAGGCTGTAAACACGTAAACAAATGTCTTTTTTCTAACAATTTTATCACATTGTTGATGCTTAATCTTTGAGTAAGCACAATGATCCACTAGTTGTGCATTTGATTCCTTAACAGTATAGACGTAGTGCGAGGTAATGAACTCCCTGTGCCGTTTGCACATAGTATTGATTATCTTCTAGATCATTGTCAGGACTGTTGGTTAGTCTTTAGAATCTGATCCCTTTTTGGTTACCATCAATTGAATGGAGCTATACTGCACCATTCAATTTAATAACTAGTGGCAGCTCCTGGGTCCTGTTTATCAGTTCCTACACTTTTGAATAGGAGCTATTCTGCAGTAACTAGCGGCAGCCATTGAACATTTAATGGAGCTCTGAATTGCATTTCATATCATGTTTGCAACTGTCCACCACCGGAGCTTTTAGTGGCTGATTGGTAGAGGTATCAGCTGGCAGTCACCCACCGATCTACTATTGATTACATATCCTGTGGTTATTTTATTATATTTAACAGCCTTCAGCTCAATTTCGAGACATGACTTGATGGATGAACGATCTGTAGGAAGATTGATCTTGTGCAAGCCTACACAGGTCCACCAGGGTCTTCTCCGCTGTTATCTTGATTGTATCAAGCCATCAAGTCGCTGGAACGCCTTGTTCCTTCTAATCTTCCAACCATGATGTCCTTCTCTTATGATTGCTCTCTTCGTAGGATGTGTGCAAGTAGGCAAGCCATAGCTAAATGATCCTTGTTTTGAGTGACAAATGTGTGGCTTGATGTGTTCTAAAATTGATTTGTTTGTTCTTGCCATACATGGTGTGAAGACACAGGATTAATTACCCAGATGACTATTTTTAGCAAACCAAGATGAATTGGCTGTTATCTATACTTTTTCTTGTGTAAGCCTGTAATTTTGACTTGTAAGTTGATATTCTATATAACATAGTGTGCTCTTACCTTTGATGACTAGTGAGGTTTGCTGATATGCTAATTATGTCTTGTGTTATGGAGTCAGTTTGTTGACTCCGAAAACAGAGAGGGAAACACTATCCAAATAGATTAAATAATCAAGTACTGTTACCTATCTGTGATGCTGGACTGAATGACACTTGTTAAATCTAAAAATAGGTTACATGCTTCTGTATAAAGAGACTCAGATATAGAGAGACTGAGTGACACAGCCAGAGATTCTGCCAAGACATAAATACAGCCAAAAGGACCAGACACGACAGCAGCCATTGTACATCATGGTTCCATCACGAGGGACACGGATCTATCATTCTACTGGAAACAATCTAGGGGTTTTCAGTCCCGGTTGGAAGAATACAGATCAGCTTATTGACCAACGCTGAACCATGGAAATGTTTGAAAAGCCAGGTTGTGACTCTTGGGTTAACTGAATTGTACCTCAAAGGACTGTCATCTTAATTTGCTTGTCATTACCTCCTCTCTGTGTGCATGCCACAAGTGGAGTAACCGACCATGGAAGATGAAGCCTGGTTGTGATCCTCGGATCGATTGTACCTTGAATGGACTCCTTGAACTGTCATCTTCCTACGCTTGACGTTATGTCCTCTCTGTGTGCGTGCCACAGGTGGGGCAGCGACCCTGAAAGATCTAAAGTCACAGCTGCCATTATCCCGGCAAGTCAGCGCAAGGGTGAGACTCTGTAATGTGCACCATCTTGGGTATTTGCTGGGACTGTTCTATGTGTTGTTTGCCTGTTTTGTGGTTCAAAAAAAGCATTGCCCTACTATGGACACCCCCAACATGAAAAGTATAATAGATGCCTCCCTACGCGTTTCCTCTCCAATCATGGAGATTCATCAGGGGAGTTTCCAGTGGCCAAAAGGCCCAGATATCACCTCAAGTGTCCATAAGTATAGGGTATCAGCAGTGGCTGAATAGTCCCAAGAATGAGCAATCCTCTGTGACCGTGTGTCACGATGTGTGAGTCAGCTGTATATGGCGCCCGCTACCTCTTTATAAGCCTTCCAGGCGAGGGACCCCCTCCCCCCCGGCGTGTGATATCATTATTAACCACCCCTACTAACCTGTCATAACAATCCTGACTAGACAGGCTCTACGTTGTGCTCCTCCATTGGAACGCAAGCTGCAGCTCCCCCAAATCCCTAGGGCTCCTGCATCGCTTCACACAGCGTGCCGGCGAAACCGGAAGTACCGACGCCATCTTGGTTATGTCACTTCCGGTTCGCCGATGTTAATATGATGCGCTCCAGTCGTGGAACGCAAACAAATATCCTTAGTGCGCTTAATGATGAAGTGCGCCCATAGTCAGATGCGCTCCGATATTAAAGCGCAATACCACCCACTATGTGCCGCAGATGCCTGACAGGTATAATACGTGACACAAACACCCATCCACTTCCTGCTTCAAATTTTTTGCCAGAAAAACATTATATATCCAGAATGATGTGTATATGGCTGGAAGTGTCCATGCCAAATATATATATTATTCGGATGCAGGATACTTTATATGTGGCTGGAAGTATCCAGACCACACATACATGGTATTGGGGGCGTATCTATTATAGTAGAGACCAGGGAGGTGGTAATTGGGGAGAGAGAGGTGGAGAAACGCAGAGGAGGAAGGAGACATATGATGTAACAATTATTACACGGGATACCGCTAGCTGTAAATAACATCGGTTAGGCCATATACACATGGAACTATAAGTATTTGTCCATAGATAAAAAATGCGCTCCTCATTCCTGGAAAATCAATCAGTGGTCTTAAAATATCCCGAACCACCGACACCCGGAATAGAGTGAGGAGGAGGGCTAAGGGACAGGATATTGACCCTGTACCGAAATATCGCAAACGTTTTGTTTATTATGGCTGTTTCTCATAAGCGGGGACGGAATACAAATTGGCTAATGTGTATGTGTACTCAAAACCAGAAACGTAGAGAGAAGGTGGGAGGGGGGGGGCGGGGAAAGGAACGGGGGATTTATGGGAACATGGGGGGAGAGAGAGGAGGGATATCAATGATAGAGAAGAGGTATATGGAAAATCTGCTTGAAATACTCAAATAGGCCTAGAGAAAACAACTAAAGTTGAGTTGAGTCCATGGGGCTGACAGGTGTCTAACAAGAAGATCCATCTTGTTTCTATCTGTAGTAGGATCTTGTCAAAGTCACCTCCCCTAACCGGAGGGGCGACCTTGTCAATCCCCATGAAACTCATGGCCTTAGCATTACCACCATGACTGATGTTGACATGTCTAGCAATGGGGGTATCCCTCTGATTTCGAATATCCCTCAAATGCTCTCCTACCCGTCTTCGGAGTTCTCTAATAGTTTTGCCAATATATGTGATGCCACAGATACATACAGCTCTATAGATAACTCCTTTTGATTTACAGTTAATTATTTTATAGTGTATGTTTTTTGCGTATGGGTGTTGCAGAACTCCCTGCCCACCTGTATCGATTCACACGCGACACACACCACATCTGTAACATTCCCTGGGCCTCTTTGGTAACCAGGTCTCTTTAATGGGTGTATTAAGATGACTGTGTACCAGTCGGTCACCTAATGTCTTGCATTTTCTGTACGTAATCTGTGGCTGTTCACCAACGGCGTCCCTGAGATCATCATCCATCGCAAGGACGCCCCAGTGTATTTTAAGAATGGCCCTGACAGATCGAGCCCCATTGTCAAAGGCACAGATCATTCTTATAGTCCTAGGACCGTCCCCCTCCCTCTCTCGTGGTGTCAGTAAATTGTTTCTGACTTGCCCCCTAGCATGGTGGTATGCACCCGATCAGGGTACCCCCTCGCTAGAAACCTCAACCTCAGGTCCTTGGCTTTAATTTTGAAATCAATATCATTGGAACAATTCCTTCTCAAGCGGAGGTACTGACCCCTAGGGATACCTTTTTTAAGTGGATAAGGGTGGTGGCTGTCCCACCTCAACATGGAATTTGTAGAGGTGGGTTTCCTGAAGATAGTTGTCTCAAGGCCATCACCGCTTTTTGATTTTGAGATCATGATGTCTAGGAATGGTAAGTTTCTTTCCTCCATTTCAGAGGTAAACCTAAGGCCCACATTATTGAGATTCAGTGATGACATGAACCTCTGGAAGGTCTCTCTGGTACCCCTCCACAAGACGAAAACATTGTCTATATAGCGGACCCATAGGTCAGTAAACTCTTCATTGATCTCTGAGAAGACGACATTATCCTCCCACCAGCCCAGGAACAAGTTGGCGTAGCTTGGCGCACACGGGCTGCCCATAGCAGTGCCCCTGAGCTGGTGGAGGACATAAATTGAGTATGTTTTGAAAAAAAATTCACAATCCTTAGGCAGGCGGTGGCGCCTGCACTGTAGCATGATATGGTGGATAATATGCATATTTTAATTTTATTTAGACATATGGTTTTGTTAAGAATTTTTTTTTTCAAGCAAAATGGCTCCAGCAGTCGTGCCTGTGCAGCAGCATCTATCATGTTCCGAAAGACTCCATTTTGGCAGTGAAAAAAAAATAGGCTCCATTTAAGATGGCGCCAGCGCAGTAATAATAATAATCTTTATTTTATATATAGCGCTAACATATTCCGCAGCGCTTTACAATTTTTGCACACATTATCATCGCTGTCCCCAATGGAGCTCACAATCTAAATTCCCTATCAGTATGTCTTTGGAATATGGGAGGAAACCGCAGTGCCCGGAGGAAACCCACACAAACACATACAAACTATTTGCAGATGTTGGCCTTGGTGGGTTTGTACCCAGGACTCCAGCTCTGCAAGGCTGCAGTGCTATCCACTGAGCCACCGTGCTGCCCTATCATTCTGATAGATGATATTGCACAGGCACTCCCATCTTAATGGAGCCTACTTCTTTTTTTCTCTGCCAAAATAGTGCTGGAATGCAATAGATGCTACTGCACAGGTACAGTTGGCGCTTGGCGGCGCCATTTGGTTTGAAAAAAAACAAAACAATTTCTTAAGCAAAACTACACATCTAAATAAAACGAAAATATGCATATTATTCCCCGCATCATGCTACGGTGCAAGCGCTACCACCTGCCTGAGGAATGTGAATTTTTTTAAAAACCATGTTATAATCAGTATGTAAAATAGGGGGCAGGTCAAAAGCCATACAGATGAATATTTATATCAGAGCACCACATAAAGACCCCTGCACAGACCGCCCTGAAACACGAGAATCTCATTAACTGAAAACTGAAAATAAAGATTAAATAACAACCCCAAGATGGATTTCATCAACCAAGGTATCACTGTTATCAGTATAACGATGCTGACCTGACACTGACTGTAGGATACTGTGCACAATCCTGCTAACAGGTTCCCTTTAAGCTTTCCCTTTTTTTATTACTTATTTGACTTTATGTTGACTGTCTATGATATATGTTGTTGTGTACAATTTGTAAATGTGATGTATGGCTTCTCCACATGTAAGGTTATTTTATGGTCATCAAAATATGACCTTCAAGTAAAACATTTCTCATCTTCTAGATAGAATAGCTTCTTCCCTGTGAGTTCTTTGATGTCGAAGAAGATGCGATTTGTTGGTAAAACATTTCCCACATTCTGAACATGAAAATGGCTTCTCCCCTGTGTGAAATCTTCTGTGCCTCACAAGAACTGATTGATCTGTAAAACATTTTCCACATTCTGAACATGAATATGGTTTCTCCCCAGTGTGAATTCTCCGATGTCTAACAAGATTTGATTTCTCTCCAAAACATTTCCCACATTCTGAACAAGAAAATGGCTTGTCCCCTGTGTGAGTTTTAAGATGTCTAACAAGATGTGTTTTCTTATTAAAACATTTCCCACAATCTAAACATGAAAAAATCTTCTCACATGAATGGCTTGACTGGTGTAAAATAAGATTTGATCTATCTACAAAACATTTTCCACATTCTGAACATGAATGTGTTTTTTCTGCTGTGTGAGTTTTCTCATGTCTAACAAGCTCTGACATTTGGTTAAAATATTTCCCAAACTGTGAGCAAGAAAATCTTCTCTCCTCTATGTGAAGTTCTTGATCTGTAACAGAAGAGTTTTTGAGGGAAAAATGCTTTCCATAGTCAGAATATGAAAATGGCTTCTTTTCTAGAAGAGAGTTTTGATTTTTAGCATCTTCTTCATGACTTTTATGTTTTTTAATAGTCTGTGATGAATCAGATGATAGATCTTTGCAGTGAAGTGATAATGGTAACTCTGGGATTATAGGATACCCTAGATTTGTCTCCTGTGTGATATGAACTTCATCTGGTTTAAAAATTGAAGCTGTCAGTTGTCCCTCTGATCTGGTACAGTCATCTGCCAAGAATTAAAACAATTATTAATTTTGAATAAAATAACATACAAATATTTAGTTTTCAACGAAGAATGAATTGAGAGGTCTATGTTATCTTATTACTTACATTAAAAGTTGTTCTACATCAAGATTTTAAGGTAAAACAGAGAATTTTTTATTTTTGCATTCTGTTTTTGGAATGAGAAGCACTTTAATGGTTAACAAATTTGGTTTCAGATACTTTGAGGAGTGCATGTTTTATAAAATATAAGCCTTTCAAAAACACTTCAAAAGTGATTTGTTCACCCAAAAAGCAGGCTTTGTTAAAGGTCTTGAACCTATAGAAACTTCTTGCTAAACTTTCAAGCCTTCTAACAATGCGAATAACAAATGAAGTTACAGTAGTTGGTACCAGGCCTGTGGAGGAAGAGAACCCAATAGGACCAGCATTATTTTCAATTGGAGGTGCATATAAGGCTCCCTGCCCCCACATACTCCACAATTGCAGGCCTATAAATATCAGATATTCATATCTGCAGAAAACGCCAACGTCACATTGCAGGAAGTGCAATGGAATCACTGCATTGCATCCCCTGTCACGTGATGCCAACATGCTCTACAGCTGCAGTCTTATGTGGGGTAAGCACAGTGGGTGCAATGCTTCTAGATTGGGGTTCACATAGGGGGTGAAATTAATGTAGGAGGGCCACATAGCATGATGTTATTAACATGTGCGGGCCACATAGGGTCACTTTATTACTATACGGCACCCACATTAGGGACATTAATACTATATGGGGGACGTTATACTTTATAACGGCCATATAGGGAGAGTTTATTGATTTATGGGGGTATATAGGAAAATATTATTAATGTATAAAGGCCACATTGGAGATGCTGTTAGTGTATGGGGCTAGAAAGAAAATTTTACTATTTTGGGGGGGGGGCACAAAGAGGGACATTACACAATTATGGGGCATAATAAGAGGACAGTACTATTATATGGGTGTCATGATGAAAATAATTCAACTGTATGGAGGACACATAGGGTGCATTTTATTTTTTAGGGATACTGTTAGTGCAGGACAAAAAACAGGTATTGTAATGATAGAATTGGGAGAAGTGGACTCTAGAATTTATCAGCCATATATATGAAGCATAGTAGACTACATCATATGAAGAAGAATTGAGAGACATAACTGATGAGTATCTGAAATTACCTTTATTGTATATACTGATACCATCCAATATATGGTCTTTGTATGTTGCAATATTAGTGTTTGTGCAGTGATTTTTATTAAGAACTTGTATGTTATCATTCAGTCAATGGTGGTAAAATGTGGCATATTGGTGTTGGTACCATGGGTTTATTCAGTCACAGGACACTGGTTATAATAATAATAATTCTTATTTAGATAGTGCCAACATATTCAGCAGCACTTTACAATTAAGCGGGGACATGTACAGACAATAAATTCAATACAAGTTAAGATAATTTAAACAGTGACATTAGGAGTGAGGTCCCTGCTCGCAAGCTTACAATCTACAAAGAAATGGGGGGGACACAATAGGTGAAAAGTGCTTGTTATTACAGGTCTGGCAATTATAATAAATAGGGATTTTCATATAAAGCTGCGTGATCCGGTCATCAGCCCGTGTGTTTAAGTGCAATAGTCAAGTATCAAGTGCAGTTATCATGTGCATGGAGGGTATGGAGACAGATGGATAGTAGGGTGCAGATTCAGAATATTTGGAAGGAGGGAAAAGGGCAAAGTTAGTTTACTAAGTAGTTGATGTGGTAGGCTTGTTTGAAGAGATGGGTTTTCAAAGTGCGCTTGAATAGGTCGGGGCTAGGTATCAGTCTGATCGTCTGGGGACGTGCATTCCAGAGAGCTGGCGCAGCACGAGAGAAGTCTTGGAGACGGCGGTGCAAGGTTCGGTCGGATTACTGGGGATGTCAGTCTTAGGTCATCTGTAGAACGGAGGGCACGTGTAGGGCGATAGACATGAGAGAGGAAATATAAGGCGGTGCAGAACTGTGTAGAGCTTTGTGGGTGAGAGAAATGAGTTTATACTGGACCCTGTAGCGAATGGGTAGCCAGTGCAATGACTGGCACAAGATGGAGGCATCAGTGAAGCGGCTGGACAGAAATATGACCCTGGCTGCCGCATTCAAGATGGATTGGAGAGGAGAAAGTTTGGTAAGAGGGAGACTGATCAGACGAGAGTTGCAGTACTCCAGACGGGAATGAATAAGAGCGACAGTAAGAGTCTTAGCAGTTATATTCAAACACTTTGTGGTAGTAATATATAGCAATTATGTGGCCACACAATTTTGCATTTGTATGGTGATATTATTGGTAAATTGTTTTTTTTTTTGTTATAACAGACTTTGTTCAGTCATGGCATAGGGAAAGTATTTGTTATTTGGTAACCATATGACTGTATTATTTAGAAAAATGACTTAGGAAATCTTATTGTAATGTTGAATTTTTTTTATCGGTGGCTAAGACAGACCCTACATGCTGGTGGTTGATCCCTAGTCAAAATATTGTGCTTGGGTGCATAAGTACTTGGGTTAGTCCCCTGCTTCTAACAGTCTAAAAAAATATAAATGGATGTTAGAAAAATGATCACAACTTAAAGTAGAAATACAGCGAATGTTAATTATTAACTATTTTGACTCTTTCTTTATGTTCCCTTGATTTAATAGAACACAAATTGATATTTGAAAACAACTAATTTTTCAAACTTTTGGACAAATATCAGGTGTATAGCAAAGGAAATCAACCTAAATTTACCAACAACATAAAGTACAATGTGTCACAGAAATAAACAATTTCATAATCACCACCATCAGATGTTATGTCATATTTCATAAAATGGGGTCTGAATAGGATTGCAAAAACTAGTGGTGGCAGGAAGAGGTTAGATCAGAATATCTTGAGCACCATCTAGACAAATAATGTCGCTACAGACAGTAAAATGATCGTGCTCGCAGCTCATTAGAGTATGGGGCTTGGTAGCTCTTGGCAATCTAAACTATCTTAGGGCCAATATTTTCTGTCAGGTCAGTTTCTTGAAAATGCAGACAATTACAGAGAAAATGTAACATGATGCAGAGGGTCTCAGACTTTCGGTAGAGGCAATGGAGACTTTTGAAACCAGATCTTTTGATCACCAGAGAAATGCAAAGGCACAGGCCAATCAAACATAGCATAGATAGCGAATCAGTAGAAGTAGAAATAAAAGATGTAGTAAAAAAATGTTACATCTCTAATAAAACATATGTTTGGAGGGAACGCGCCAACATTAATCCTGAGTAGCGCCAAAGTAATAAGGACAGCTGACAATGGTGCATTAAGTGATCGAGAAGCAGAATGGTGACCATTTGATTATGATATCATGGGACTACACCACCAATAAAGCAGCCAATGTCAGTGAACAAAAAGAATCTGTGAATTCTCTGCAATTAGTGGTTACTACTCACCTGGGCAGTTATTTATAGGAATCTCCTTACACTGCTCATCACCCCTCATATATGTCTCTGTAGTATTAATATGGGCCAGCTCTTTACCCTGAAACAAATATTGTAAAAGTCACAGACATATGGAGAAGTCATATCTATGATCAGCTCTAATTCTGCCATCTCCACCGTTATCACTACACAAGTATAAAGCATATAATAAGGGTGAATAAAACAAGACTGAACACAAGACCTTCACAGCCGTCTACACATCATAGAGGAGATCTCATGACACCTTCTCTCCATCTACCTGATGATCCTGAGGAACATCAAGATTTTCTTGTTTGGAATCCTGGAAAAGAAGAGGATGGGGGCATCTCTCTGGTGTTGTCCTCTTACTGGATAGAACTGCAGGAAATATACAAGGAATGTATCATTCTTTACACAATAATAGATAATTATAGGCCATGTGCATTTAGTTTTGTCTATTACCTGGTGATGTGAGGGGCTGGGGAACCTCCATCATGACGTCCTTGTACAGATCTTTGTGTCGCTCTAAATACTCCCACTCCTCCATAGAGAAATAAATGGTGACATCCTGACACCTTATAGGAACCTGACAAATACAAAGATACCGTCATCCCAGATCCCTTAATAGCATCACTGTATAATGTCCCAGCATTCCCAGCAGTGTCACCTCTCCAGTCAGCAGCTCAATAATCTTGTAGGTGAGTTCTAGGATTTTCTGGTCATTGACGTCCTCATGTGTTAGGGGGTGAGGTGGATGCGCCGTGATTGGGCCCAGGGGTCTTCCCCATCCCTCAGACACAGGGGCGGCCTGACAGCGCTCACTAGAGGTCTTCACTACTGTGTAATCCTGGTTATGGAGAGACACATTAATAAATCTCACTACAGACATTTCCAGAGTCCTCACCTCTTCAGTTCTGTCCATCTGTTATTCCAATAGATAAGAATGATGTAATGTGACATCATCAGAATCTCTCACCTCTCCAGTAAGTCGGAAGAGAATGTCTAGGGTGAGGTGTAATATCTTCTCCGCCATCTTATCCCAGTCACTATCCATCCTTGACAAGTCAATCAGGAAAATTCTCTTTTATAGAATATCTTTACTGGGAGGATCCTATACTTTAGGAACCTGAATGGGGAGAACATGAGCCAATGGGATATAAAGAATGACATTTAATAAGAGAAAACATGAGATCAGACAAAACTGTTGTTTTCATTTGGATTTTCCAACTGTTTAATGTACCGTATATACTCGAGTATAAGCCGACCCGAGTATAAGCCGACCCCCCTAATTTTGCCACAAAAAACTGGGAAAACTTATTGACTCGAGTATAAGCCTAGGGTGGAAATGCAGCATTTACCGGTGAATTTCAAAAATAAAAATAGATCATTATTTCCCCATAGCTGTGCCATATAGTGCTCTGCACCGTTCATATTTCCCCATAGCTGTGCCCCATATAGTGCTCTGCACCGTTCATTTTGTCCCATAGCTGTGCCCCATATACAGTGCTCTGCACCGTTCATTGTGCCCCATACAGTGCTCTGCACCGTTCATTGTGCCCTATATCTGTGCCCCATATACAGTGCTCTGCACCGTTCATTGTGCCCCATAGCTGTGCCCCATATACAGTGCTCTACACCGTTCATTGTGCCCCATAGCTGTGCCCCATATACAGTGCTCTGCACCGTTCATTGTGCCCCATAGCTGTGCCCCATATACAGTGCTCTGCACCGTTCATTGTGCCCCATAGCTGTGCCCCATATAGTGCTCTGCACCATTCATTGTGCCCCATAGCTGTGCCCCATATAGTGCTCTGCACCGTTCATACTGCCCCATAGATGCTCCACATAAATCTGTGCCGCTGCTGCTGCAATAAAAAAAAAAAAAACACATACTCACCTCTCTTGCTTGCAGCTCCCGGCGTCTCGTTCCGGCGCCTCCATCTTCCCGGCGTCTCTGCTCTGACTGATCAGGCAGAGGGCGCCGCGCACACTATATGCGTCATCGCGCCCTCTGACCAGGGTGGATAAAAATCTTGATTTTTTTAAAAAAATCAAAAAAATCAGATTTTTTTTATTTAAATCAGATTTTTTTGATTTAAATCATTTGATTTAAATCAGATTTTTTAATCAAGTTGTACACAAGCAAAACTTTGTCTTTTTGCAAATCTAATTGTTTTACACAAATAAAAATATTAAAACAGTTGATTATGAAACCTAATAATTTTTATTTGCACTATTAAACACTCAGAATTGAACTACAGAGAGTAAGTACTTTTTAACAATAGCCTATCTCTAACGTTTGAAGTAAGCAAACATCTTCAGTGAATACATCAGTCCTTTAAGCCTACTGTTTATTTAGGACTTTTAATAGGAAAACCAGTTGTCCTGCTTTAGCAGTTCCTAAGCGGTTTCGGACTGTTGTGTGCACAAAACCAAATGAAGAAAACAATCTCTCTACTCCTGCGGATGAAGCCGATGCAGTCAGTAGCTGAGTAGCTAGATTTATTATCTTTGCTGGAAGAACAAGTGATTACGACTTCCACCAGTCCAGTGGTTTTAGTTCATTAACGACGTTATCTGCAAACATGTATTTTTGAAATGGTGCAGATTCACACTTCAATTTCAGCACAGTTGCCACAATGTCATGGTTAGTATTGGCGAGCCACTCCATTGCAGAGTTGATTTCCGCCTCAGATAATTTTTTCCCTCTGTAGATGGGATGCAAGATATTGGCTAAATAGTGTTCTTCTTTTAATGCTTGGTCCTTGCGGTGCTGTATTGCAACCTTTACATTGTTTGAGAGGTTCAAGCGATCTAGAGAACCTTCTAAATCTTTCCAAACTTCTGTGGCATCAGCTATGGTTGCAGTATCTTTCTGCATTTTATCCAACGCAATCGATATTGGCTTTAACCTTTCCAAAAGGTCCTCGGCATTTCTCTTCACACCAAGATTTAATACTTTGCTTCGTATATTAGCATCAATTTTATCCCGATGTGTTTCGCAAATGGACAGTAATTTTGACCAGTTGTTAATAAACATTTCCAAGCAGTCAGCCAAGGTATTCCATCTAACATCTTGTGGTAGACCCAACTTCAGTCCTCCCATTTCCTTGTAGGTTGCATGTGCAAAATGATTATTGCGGAAATATTTAACAATTTCTACAACATGTTCCTTGACACCCGAAATATGCAGGTCTTTTGCCAAAAGATGCAACAAATGGGCAGAACAACCGTATGTAATGACATTTGTGTCATCCTCATGTGCCAGTTCCGCTCGCATTTTTGCCACATTGCTTGCGTTATCAGTAACTAAGCTCCTTACTTTACATCCAAACTGTTCTTGGCATTGGTGAATTGAGTTCTTAGCAATTTCAAGTAAATATTCAGCAGTATGTGAATTTCCAGATGTGTCGATTGTGTCTGTAAGGTAAGTTTCACCATCTTCTGTTGTGACACAAGTGCAAATTATGGGGTCGTTGTGGATCTTGCTCCAACCATCCAAGCTCATGTTAACAACCTTGTCTTTCAAATATTTTGTACAAGCCGCTCTTTCTATGTCGTATACAGCCTGAAGATGTTTTCCTGAGATATCAAATCTACTTGGTGGTTTGTAGCCTGGTCTAATTCCTTCGATCATTTGTACAAACAATGGGTGCTCAAC
The DNA here is from genome assembly GCF_032444005.1 of Ranitomeya imitator. Lineage (NCBI taxonomy): Eukaryota > Metazoa > Chordata > Amphibia > Anura > Dendrobatidae > Ranitomeya > Ranitomeya imitator. Next base: position 364,978,050 of record NC_091283.1, read on the forward strand.
TAGTCGGAAAGAAGAATTGGTTGCAAATATGAATTTAGCAATTAATTCATCAAAATGTTCTTTCTGGCTCGTCGTAGTCTTTAAGATGAATTTTTCTACACTTTGCACGCAAAGTTTTTTTTTGGGCTGCTTTGTTGAAGTTGTACCCAGATATTGATTGTCACGTGCAGCACAAGCCATATTTGACCCTGAAAGCACAGAAATTAAAAATATAAATCGACTGCGTATTTGAAGAAATATAACGAAAATATTTTGAAACAAACTTTTTGAACAATGTAATGGTCCTCGTCCTATAAGGGCTGTCTCAAAAGTTATGCTACTCAAGTTTTCCGGTGAAGTTGCTGTAATACTGGTAACTAATATCAGAGCAACTGAAAAAAATTATGTCACAAAAGTTTTAAAAATGTTTTTTTTTAAAAATGGTCAATTTGGCAGACTTCAAAAGTGAATTGCAGCCTACAATAAAAAAAAATAAGCGTATACACACTTTATTTTTACTTAAAGGACATGTGCACCTTTATTTTTTAAGGTGCAGTGTGCACATGTCCTCCCCCCGCAGCTCTCTTACCTCCGATGTCAGCGCTGCGGGGATCCGTGGCTTCGTTCTGCCCGTCCGCGAGCGCGCCTCCATTCATTTCAATGGAGCGTGCGGCCCGCTGACGTCACGCCGCTGGATCACTGCGAGTAGGCCGCAACCGGAGGACGGGAGGCGGATGGTCAAAACGAAGCCACGGATCTCAGCGCTGCGGGGATCGGAGGTAAGAGCGCTGCGGGGGGGGGGGGGGGACATGTGCACCTTAAAAAAATAAAGGTGCACATGTCCTTTAGCATTAATTTTCTGTGAAATATTGCCTTAACATAAATTTAAATTCTATACTCCAGAACTACTAGTGCTAGAAATTTCTCTTTTCATAGACTTTAACCATCCCAGTAAAATGTCTGTTAAAAAAATAGGTTGTAATTGCCAGACTTACTAGTACTAGGCTCCTGGTGCATAAGAAGCTGTGGGGGTTCATTGACATTAGTTGTATCACTATCAACATCTTCATTTCCCTTCTGGTTGCAGTTTTCATAATGTGATTTCAAACGGCAAACAAGTCCTTGGATATCCTTTTGACAGTATTTGCATTTTGCTCTTGCACCTTTCTTTCCAAGATCTGCTGCTGGCATCTCAACAAAATGAACCCAAATAGGGTCTCTCTTACGACCTGCCATGGCTCACACAGATCACTTATGAAGTTTGATTGTTACTACAGCCAAGTACTGCTGACTATCCAACAAGTTTGGGCATGTCAACTGAATGGAAAAAGAAACTAAACCAAAAGTGAAACCAAGCTAGAAGTGTGGAATTAAAGGGGCAGTATGAACAAAATGTGGAGGCTATTAATAGTTTATACAATTAAGACATGCTGCTTTTAAACACCTACCTATTGCCATATAGTAAAACAAAAAAGATTTTTCTCTTACTCCCATGACGGCACCACGGAGAGAGAGGAATCCGCCCTCAGGGACAGGAAACCCACAGGTTAAAAAGGCGGGACCTCTCTTCCACCTCAGTTCGGTTTCCTGTCCCTGACGGGGAATCCACAGTTACCTGACGTCGCGGGATACCGGGGATCATCTGGCCGAATTCAGGCAGCGGGGGGCCCTGCCGTGGTTGTAGGTGGAGGTTCTCCCTGAAGGCACAATCCGGGGTCGGCGGGCCTTGTACGAATGTGCAGGGAAGAGGCAGTGAAGAGGACACCAGTCTGCCTCTTTCCTTCAGCAGCAGCTGGTAATAGGTAGCGGCGGCTACCTGGTATGTTACCGCCGGCTTAGGGCCCTGGGAGGAGGTGGCGGCGGTCACCAGCAGGAAGCGCCAACAGGAGACAGCAGCGGCGGCTGCTGCAAGGCTTCCGTCCCTCCTGGGAGCCGACCGAAGCACGTGCGCGCGTGGGGCTGGCGGCACATGTGCGGGGGTCATTTCCGGGTCGGCGCAGGGCACCTCTGGGAATCCGGATGCTGCTTTGCGCCGTACGCTACAATATGAAAGCGGCAGAAGAAGAGCGCTATGGGCGAAGCCGCTGATCAACAAGTTTCACAATGTGAAAAAAAAAAAAAAAAAGCAGCTAGCAGAGGAAACTCTGCAATCCCCGCAGAAGAAACGCCCGCAGCGGAGACCGCAACAGCAGGGCGAACCTGTGCAATGCCACAACTCGGGATCCCAATGCAGCAGAGGCTCCAGCGGATCCTGGAGAAAATCAACGGTTCAAATGGAGGAGGCTTCCCCAAACACCAGAACCGGTATCTCCCCCACATTAGGAGGGTAAGTGACCTCCGTGAATGTATATATTCCAAATAGGGATTCATTGTGGAAAGGCACATGAAAATCAAACATAAAGTGTGGCCACTTTGCTCCACAAATTTACTCGCTACCTGGGTAAAGAAACTCTATGCGACATGCATAGAGAACACCATAAGTGAAGAAACCCCAAGATTCACTTCTGATCTTAAGGACTTAATTAAGTCTCAAGTGAAAGATGCGCAGAAAAGCGTAAAGAACCGTAAAAAGAAACGCAAGGCCAGATATAAATCCCCGGAGTCTAGCGTTAATTATAGTTCAGATAGCTCTACGTCCTCCTCTGCATCCTCAGAGGGCGGAATCTTATGTTTGACGGACTAGAACAAAGGAAACGCAGGGCGTTCCTGTTAAATGAAAAAATTCGGGCCCTAATAAAAAAGGAGTGGTAAAGGCCAGATAAAAGTCTGTTAACACCTAAGAGAAAATACCCATTTTGACAAAAATTAGATGTCGCAATTGCGAAGACCTCTAAAAAAAAAAAAAAAAAAAAAAAAAAAAATTCTTTTTTGCATTGCCCTTTGAAAGCATAGGAGCTCTCAAAGACCCTATGAATAAAAGGGCCGACATCTTCTTAAAAAGGCTCCTGGGAAGCAGCTAGCAGGGGGTTAAATCCCGGGATAGCTGCTACATGTACTGCCAGAGCATGACTAGATCACCTGGAGACCCAATTAAAAGATAAGACTTCAAGAGAATCTATACTAGTCTCGGTGTCAGTAATGAGGGGAGCCACGGCATGTATAGCAAACGCCTCCATAAATTCTGTGAGACTGACAGCAAGTTCAGCCTCATTCTCAAACACAGCAAAAAGAGCGCTATGACTGAAGTGCTGGCCAGGTGATCTACAAACTAAGGCCAAGCTATGCTCCATACCATGTCAGGGCGAATTTTTATTCGGGCCACCCTGGATGATATTCTTGGAAAAGCTGTGAAAAAAAAAAAAAAAAAGCCTTCCTAGGTTTTCCCAATCAGTCTTATAGACGGCCCTTTCAAGGGTGAGGATGGGAGGATAAGAGATTTAAAGGCAGAGGCTTCATGTTTAACAAACAGGATAATAAGTGGCCCCAATAAAGGTGCGCCTCAGGTAGGAGTGAGACTGACATACTTTCTCCAAGCCTGGGAAAAGAAAAAAAAAAAAAAAAAATCAGTAAGCACATGGTCTTTAAACATAATTAAGACGGGTCTGAAGTTAAATTTCCATACGATGCCACATCATCAATTTGTCGCAACACCACAGAGGGAATCAGAGATCAAACAGCTGGCCGTTCAAAAGTAAGTCTACAGTCTCCTTTTTAAAGAACGTCCTACAGGAGGTCCCACAGCAGGAGGAGACAACAGGTTTCTACTCCCCTCTTTTTCTATGGGCAAAGCCAGATGGGACTTTCAGGACAATAATAAACCTGAAGAAATTAAACAAATACCTGGTGATAGACAGCTTCAAGATGGAAACAATAAACTCATGTGTCAGAACCCTTCATCCGTTTTGCTTTATGACTGTAATAGACCTAAAAGACGCATACTACCATGTGCCGATCCATCCGGATCACCGAAAATATCTAAGTGGCGGTAGTGATGCGAGGGGAACTGAGGCATTATCAATTCAAAGCTCTCCCCTTTGGTCTTGCCATAGCCCCGAGGGTGTTTACAAAATTAATGGCAGAAGTGATGGCTCACATAAGGGAACAAGATGGGTTAATTGTTCCTTATCTGGACGACCTCCTAGTGATGGGCAGATCCTCTCGCCATTGCAGTCGGCAGTCGGACAAAGTGACGACAGCCCTATCAAATCTGGGTTGGTTTTTGAACCTAGAGATATCCAAAATTATCCCAACACAAGTACAGCAGTACTGGGGGACAATAATAGACTCAAAAAAAAAAAAAAAAAAAAAACCAGAGTCGTCTAACAGAGTTAAAAATTTCCAACATGACACAACTAGTGGAGCACTTATAACATTCTCCAGTCATTTCTTTAAGGAAAGCAATGTCCATATTAGGATCGATGACAGCCTGCATCCCAGCGGTCCAGGGGGCTCAGTATCATTCCAGAGATCTCCAGTGGGAAATCCCGCCTAGAGGGAGATTTAGAAAAACGCTTGAAAATCTCCTCGCAAACAATGACTTCCCTAGCCTGGTGGATAGACTCGACCAATCTCGCCAGGGGGGTTCCATGGATATGGCCGGTCTCAGTAACCCTCACCACGGATGCAATTCCATGGGGTTGGGGAGCTCACTTAAAAGATCAAATTGCCCAGGGCCCATGGTCAGAGGGGGAAAGCTCGTCACTTCAAACATGAAAGAGTTTTGTGGCAGTAAATACGCGCCAAACCATTTCTTAGTTTCCCTCCGTTCCCATCACGTAAGGGTACTGACAGACAACAGGATGGTAGTGGCGTATTTGAATCACCAGGGGGGTACGAGGTCCCAATCCCTGATGGAAGTAACGAAATCCATTCTTTTACAAGCAGAATCCAACCTATCCTCCCTATCAGCCCTTCATATCAAAGGGACAGAAAATCAGACAGCAGATTTCTTAGCAGAACACAGCTAAAACAAGGGGAATGGGAATTAAGCCAGCAAATATTCAATCACATAGTGGACCGTTGGGGGACCCCGGATATAGATCTATTCGAGAACAGTCAAAACCAGAAAACAGAGAACTTCTGTCCAATAGATCCACGGGGGAATCCAGTGACCCTAGACGCCTTTCTAATTCCCTGTAATTTCCAAATAGCATACGCCTTTCCCCCGATAGCATTGATTCCGTTAGTCCTGAGGAAAATCCAGGACGACAGAGCAAAGATGATCATGATAGCCCATTTTTTGGCCAACAAGAACGCGGTTCCCATGGCTACGCCTGATGTCGGTAACAGACCCTTGGGTCCTCCCAGATATCCAGAATCTTCTGCGCCAGGGGCCAATAAACCATACACACAAAAAAAAAACAAAAAAAAAAAAACTTGCATATGGCAGCCTGGAATTTGAGAGGAAACTTTTGACCAGGAAAGGGTTTTCTCCAAATTTAGTCTGAACTCTGTTAACCAGTAGGAATCGAGTAACTACCAGAGCGTATGGCAAAGTCTGGAAAAGATTCCTCTCTAATTCAGGTATCAGCTTATCGGGAGAGACCCCAGTTCAGGAAATACTAGAATTCTTCCAAAAAGGATTAGAGAAAGGATTGACAACGAGCAATCTAAAAATTCAAGTCGCAGCATTGGGTGCCCTTTATAACTGTGACTGGGAAGGGAACCACTAGATTTAAAGGTTTGTTAAAGCTTTAACTAGATCTAGGCCAGTTGTACATCATACTATGCTTCCTGGGATCTGAACGTAGTACCTTCTGCACTAACCAAGCGCCTTTTGAACCCTTATTACAGGCTTCCTTAAAAATAGTTTCCCTGAAAACCTTCCTACTGGTAGCACTAACCTCGACTTGCAGGATCAGTGACTTACAGGCTCTATCAGCTTATCTGCCTCTAACCCAGATATAAAAGGACCGCGTAGTCCTTAAAACTGATCCATCCTCCCTTCCTAAAGTGGCATCACGCTTCCATAGATCCTAGGAGATATCCTTACCATGCTTTTGTCCAAACCCCCCCCCCCCAAAAAAAAATAAATAAATAAATAAATAAAAAGGGGAAAAACCTTGCACACACTAGATGTGAAGAGATGTTTCACCCAATATATATCAGCCACGAGGGAGTGTAGGAAAGGGAGGTCTCTGTTTGTCTATTTTCAGGGGCCAAACAAAGGACACAGCATCAAAAGCCACGTTGGCAAGATGGATATGGGACGCTATTGCCCTGTCATACGCCTCATCCAAGGAAGCCACTCCAGAAGGAATTAAGGCTCATTCAACCAGATCGGTAGCGACCTCTTGGGCAGAGCGAGCTGGAGCATCACTTGACCAGATATGTAGAGCAGCCACTTGGTCCCTTCCTCTACTTTCTTTAAGCACTACCAGCTTGACCTATCTTCCTCTTCGGGAGAAGGGTTCTGGAGGCAGTAATCCCACCCTAAAACTCACATCCTATGAAATTCTCTCCGTGGTGCCGTCATGGGAGTAAGAGAATATCGTAGTTACTCACCGATAACGGTATTTCTCTGATCCCCTGACGGCACCCGTATATTCCCTCCCTTCACATATGGGTGTGCACACTTCTAGTTAGCCATTAATGCTTAGCCACGCGGTGGAGAAAGAAAAAAAAAAAAAATTTTTTAATATAATGATGATAAACGATGACTTGAAAGACTTTCTGTGTGTGTAAATAACTACTTAAGTTACAGCTGAAGTCCTGTCAAGGATCTATAAAACAAACTGAGGTGGAAGAGAGGTCCCGCCTTTTTAACCTGTGGGTTTCCTGTCCCTGAGGGCGGATCCCTCTCTCTCCGTGGTGCCGTCATGGGATCAGAGAAATACCGTTATCGGTGAGTAACTACGATATTACTTACTTTGGGGTCCCCCCCTCACCCTGGCGTTAGATCGTTGCCCCTAGTTTCGTCCGTGTAACTATGGGCGCACATGCGCACTGCTCTCACTTCTCATTTTAATCGTGATTTATATTAAAAAAACCTTTTGATTTAAATCAGTGATTTAAATCATGATTAAAATCATGATTTAAATCGATCCGATTTAAATAGAAAAAAATCTTTTGATTTAAATCGTGATTTAAATCATGATTTAAATCGGCGTGATTTAAATCAATCCACCCTGCCTCTGACCTGAACAGTCAGAGCGCAGACGCCGGGAAGATGGAGACGCCGGGAAGATGGAGGCGCCGGGAAGATGGAGCAGCGCCCGGCGGCTGGAACGCGGACAGGTGAATATTACATACTTACCTCGTCCCGACGTCCGGCTCCCTCTGCCTGTCACAGCTGTCTTCGGTGCCGCAGCCTCTTTCTCTATCAGCGGTCACCGTCACCGCTGATTAGAGAAATGAATACGCGGCTCCACCCCTATGGGAGGTGGAGCCGCCTATTCATTTTTCTAATGAGCGGTCCCACGTGACCACTGAAGAGGTGAAGAACTGCAGCACCGAAGACTGTGGGACGGCAGGGGGAGTGCCAGGATCGCCGGGACTAGGTAAGTATGCCTCGGCGCCCTCTCCCCCTCACCCGCCGACCCTGCCACCCACCTTGACTCGAGTATAAGCCGAGAGGGGCACTTTCAGTCCAAGAATTTGGGCTGAAAATCTCGGCTTATACTCGAGTATATACGGTATATGGAGTCCTCTTGTCAGATGATGTTAGATGAGTGAAGGATCTGCAGTATAAAATTTCAGAAGCTGATCCTTTTGTTCTCCCTGGAGATAAGCCTGAAGATATGAATGAACTATTTTTACATCAGATGTCTGTGTTCTCAAAAAAGCACGACATAGTGGTCATGGGAGATTTTAACTATCCAGATATTTGTTGGGATTCTCACTTAGACAAAACTAATGGGACCGGAAAAGATTTTATCATCTTGGACTTAATTCTTACCAACAGGGAAGAAATGGTTGAGGAAGTAAAGGTGGCTTGGAAATTAGGAGGCAGCGATACTATCCTCAAATTTTGGATTACAAGAAGAGGAAGACCAGCGAGGACTCATACTTTAAGGTTGGACTTCAAAAAGGCAAATTTTAAAGGACTCAGAAAGAGAGTAGGAAATAATAATAAATAATAATAATAATCTTTATTTATATAGCACCAACATATTCCGCAGCGCTTTACAGTTTAACAGTTTCAAACACAAGAGTCATAAGTAACAATGTTAACAATACAATAATAATAAACCTTGCTAAAGCTCACAGCTGGAGGCTGGTAAGGGGCCATGGATATTGACCCCCCAGCCTAAAAATAGCAACCCGCAGCTGCCCAGAAAAAGCACATCTTTTTTAGATGCACCAATTCTGGTGTTGTGCCCGACTCTTTCCACTTGCCCTGTAGTGGTGGCAAGTGGGGTTCATATTTGTGGGCTTGATGCCACCATCCAGGCTGAAAACCACTGGTGAATGAGCTGCTGCGAACGCAAAATCAGTGACCGGGGGTGATGTCATAGAGGTTACCTCTTGTCACTGAGGCTCCGTTCCCAGCCAGGCTGAGCTGCGGTGAGATCCAGACGGTCGCATCTTGGCAACGTCCAGGATGAAAATGAATTATTCCCCAGACATGTATTATGACGTGGGACAGAATGACCGATAGGTGAGGGATATTGTTGTTTTTTAATTTTTGTTTTATTACAGGAGAACGAGGGCTTCGGTGGAATAGGCTTTGAGTATAACTGCATTTGTTATTTTTAAATAAAAAAGTAAAACTGTTATGTTTTATTTCTAATAAAATACTTTATTCTGGCTGTGTCTTTATTTACCATGTAACTATAGGATTAGTAATGGATTGGTGTCTTATAGACGCTTCTCCATTACTAAGCTGTGGGCTTGATGTCACCGGACAAAACAAAGGTGACATCAACTTCACAAATATGAACCCCAATTGCCACCAGCTGTGAGTTTTGCCTGGCTGGTTATAGAAAATACAGGGGAACCCATGTCTTTTTTTTTCATTTATTTATAGCGCAGGTGGCGGCTAATGAATACCCCAATCAGCTGCTCCTGCTGTCACTGTTATTAGCAGCAGCAGGGGTAGGCTCATGGGAGTAATAGTCCCATCAGCCGCCGTCTGCTGTCTCTTTTATCACTTAAATATACCTCTCATCATTCTCTCCTGCTCATGCCAATCGCTGGCAGAGCAGAGGAGATGAATGAGAGCCGTGTACAGCACCCAGGGCCAGGGAACAGCGCTTACTGTAACGCTTCTTTCCTGGCGCTAGTCCATGTGGTACTGATCCGGCACTCGGATGCCACACATGTGCCATAAGTATTACACACACAGACACTGAGATCTCCTGTACCAGAAATATCAGGATGTGTGAAATTGGCTTTATAGCTGTTTTTTATGTTTGGCTGCTGTCACAAACTAAACACGCTTTTTATTGTGAACGCACCTGGCACTTAGTGCCGGGTGTCAGCTGACACCCGGCGGCGATCGCCCGCGCACCCCTGATAGCAGGCAATATCGATGATGTAATGATCCGTCCATGGTCAAACAGGCCCAGGACACATGGACGGATCATTACGTCCATTGTCAGAAAGGGGTTAATTGAGTCTGTGGACAGGAGTCATTTATAAAGGTGACTATGTAAGACAGCTGTTTTTAAAGGGAATCTGTCACCTCATTTTGCCGCTATAAGCTGCGGCCACCGCCATTAGGGGCTTATCTACAGCATTCTGTAATGCTGTAGATAAGCCTCTGATGTAACCTGAAAGATAAGAAAAACAAGTTAGATTATACTCACCAAGGAGCGGTCCCTGTTTGGTTCGGGTCCAATGGGCGTCGCAGGAACCATCTTCATGTGATGACGTCCTCTTCCTTGCTTCTGTTGCGGCTCCTGCACAGGCATACTGAATTGCCCTGTTGAGGGCAGAGCAAAGTACTGCAGTGCGCAGGCGCCAGGCCTCTCTGACCTTTCCCGGCGCCTGCATACTGCAGTACTTTGCTCTGCCCCCAACAGAGAGGGCAGAGAATTACACCTGTGCAGGACCGCGACAGAAGCAAGGAGAATGACCATATCGTATGAAAATGGGAGGACCCGGACCTGCGACGCCCATCGGACTGGACCGCCCCCCGGTTGAGTATAATCTAACCTGTTTTTTTTATCTTTCAGGTTACATCAGGGAGGGGGGCTTATCTACAGCATTACAGAATGATGTAGATAAGCCCCTAATGGCGGTGGCCGTAGTTTATAGAGGCAAATTGAGGTGACAGATTCCCTTTAATGCAGGTAATGAGTTGATTCGGAGCGTCTAATTTGTCTGTTTGAGCCAGAACTCTTAATGGTTGGTAGGGGATCAAATACTTATTTCTCACTGCAAAATGCAAATAAATGTGTCTCAATGAAAAAAAGTCAAAGATGCTATAGGATATTTACAGAATGAAAAGGGTGATGTGGTTAAAATGCTGAACTTTTAAAATCGTATTTTGCATTTGTGCTCTCTAAAAAGCAAATGTAACATCAACTGATCTTCACTGTGCCATTGAAGGAATAAAAGAATCCACACTATCTATAAACAGAGGGATGATGACGGAACACTTAGCTAATTTAAATTAATTAAAATCTCCTGGTCCAGATGAATTACATCCTAGGGTACTGAAAGTTAGCAGAGGAAATTGCAGAACCACTAGCCAGAATCTTTGAAAAATCCTAGAAAACAGGAGAAGTCCCAGAAGATTGTAGAAGGGCAAATGCTGTCCCTACGTTCGAAAAAGGAAAGAAGACGGTGCCAGGAAATTAAAAACAACTGAGCCTTACTTCTAAACCAGGAAAGATCTTTGAACAATTTATTAAGCAACATGTATGTAAGTACGGTACTTGGAGAAGAATACGGTAATTAACCAGAGCCAGACTACACTGTGTGCAGAATTATTAGGCAAGTTGTATTTTGATCACATAATACTTTTTATACATTTTGTACTACTCCAAGCTGTTCAGACTTGAGAGCCAACTACCAATTAAGTAGATCAGGTGATGTGCATCTCTGTAATGAGGAGGGGTGTTGTCTAATGACATCAAAACCCTATATAAGGTGTTCTTAATTATTAGACAACTTCTTTTCCTTTGGCAAAATGGGTCAGAAGAGAGATTTGACGGGCTCTGAAAAGCCCAAAATTGTAAGATGTCTTGCAGAGGGATGCAGCAGTCTTGAAATTGCCAAACTTTTGAAACGTGATCACCGAACAATCAAGCTTTTCATGGCAAATAGCCAACAGGGTCGCAAGAAGCAGGTTGGGCAAAAAAGGTGCAAAATAACTGACCCATGAATTGAGGAAAATCAAGCGTGAAGCTGCCAAGATGCCATTTGCCACCAGTTTTGCCATATTTCAGAGCTGCAACGTTACTGGGGTAACAAAAAGCACATGGTGTGCGATACTCAGGGACATGGCCAAGGTAAGGAAGGCTGAAAAACAACCACCTTTGAACAAGAAACATAAGATAAAACGTCAAGACTGGGCCTAGAAATATCTTAAGACTGACTTTTCAAAGCTTTTATGGACTGATGAGAGTGACTCTTGATGGGCCAGAGGCTGGATCAGTAAAGTGCAGAGAGCTCCACTCCGACTCAGATGCCATCAAGGTGGAGGTGGGGTACTGGTATGGGCTGGTATCATCAAAGATGAACTTGTGGGACTTTTTCGGATAGAGGATGGCGTGAAGCTCAACTCCAAGACCTACTGCCAGTTTCTAGAAGACAACTTCTTTAAGCAGTGGTTCAGGAAGAAGTTGGTATCATTCAAGAAAAACATGATTTTCATGCAGGACAATGCTCCATCACATGCCTCCAACTACTCCACAGCGTGGCTGGCCAGTAAAGGTCTCAAAGAAGAAAAAATAATGACATGGCCCCCTTGTTTACCTGATCTGAACCCATAGAGAACCTGTGGTCCCTCATAAAATGTGAGATCTACAGGGAGGGAAAACAGTACACCTCTCGGAACAGTGTCTGGGAGGCTGTGGTGGCTGCTGCACGCAATGTTGATTGTAAACAGATCAAGCAACTGACAGAATCTATGGATGGAAGGCTGTTGAGTGTCATCATAAAGAAAGGTAGCTATATTGGTCACTAATTTTGGGGGTTTTTGTTTTTTCATGTCAGAAATGTTTATTTCTAAATTTTGTGCAGTTATATTGGTTTGCCTGGTGAAAATAAACAAGTGAGATGGGAATATATTTGGTTTATATTATTTTGCCTAATAATTCTGCACAGTAATAGTTACCTGCCCAAACAGATATCCTCCTAAGATAGCCAAATCTAAAAAAAAAACACTCCAACTTCCAAAAATATTAAGCTTTGATATTTATGAGCCTTTTGGGTTGATTGAGAACATAGTTGTTGATCAATAATAAAAATAATCCTCTAAAATACAACTTGCCTAATAATTCTGCACACAGTGTAATCTAATTTCCTTCTATGGTGGAATCACTGACTGGGTGGATCAGGGAGATGCGGTAGATATAGTATATTTTTTTAGTTCAGCAAAGCCTCTCATACTATCCTTATTGAAAAAATGACCAAGTACGGAATTGACAAGACTACAATTAGGTGGATTCATAACTGGCTCAGTGTTCGTACTCAAAGAGTAGTAACAAATGGTTGTAGATCCAATTGGAAGAGTGTTTCAAGAGCGGCACAAAAAGGCTCTGTTCTGGCCTCCGTGTTCAACATAAATGTTTTAGATAAGAGATCTGAAGGTAAAATAATCAAATTTGCAGACAATGTATAGCTAGGAGGGATAGCGAAGACAGAGAAAGAAATCAGATAGAACTAGATAAGCTAGAACAATGAGCAAAGACTAACAAAATGGTATTCAACAGGGAGTAATACAAGATTCTACATCTTGGCAAGAAAAATAAAAATTACATATACAGAATGGGAGGAATAGAACTAAAAAACAGCACGTGTGACAAAGACTTGGGTATACCTATATATCACAGACTGCACATGAGTCAACAGTCTGATTCAGCAGAAAAAAACAAACACAGTTCTTGGATGTATGTAAGAGAAGCACAGAGTCTAAATCAAGTGAAGTAATTAAGCCCCCCCTACTCATCCTTTGTCAGACCTCATCTGGAATAATGTGTCCAGTTCTGGGTACCACGTTTTAAAAAAGACAATAAAAAACTGGAGCAAGTTCAGAGAAGAGCTACAAGGATGGTGAGTGGACTGTTAACTATGTCCTATGAGGAATGGTTAAAGGAGCTGGGAATGTTTAGCTTGCAAGAAAGTAGGCTTAGAGGAGACTTAATAGCTGCTTACAAATATCTGAGGGGGTGTCACAGTGCAGAGGAATCATCATTATTTTCAATTGAATATGGAAACACGAGAAGCAATGGAATGAAGCTGAAAGGGTGAAGATACAGATTAGATATTAGAAAAAAACTTTTCGACAGTGAGACTGATCTTTGAGTGGAACAGCTGCCCGATAGGTAGTAAGTTCTCCTTCAGTGGAACACTTCAACGGCTGGACAGACATCTGTCTGAGTTGGTTTAGTGAATCCTGCAGTGAGAAGGGTGTTGCACCAAATGACCCTGGAGGACCCTTCCAACTCTAACATTCTATGAGCTCTTAACACTCTCCTCAACATTTAAATTGCAAAAAAAAAGACAAAAAGTTGTGAAATTATGGAAACCACAGGATCAATAGATATGTTAATTATATGTAAGCCTCCTGCAGAGGAGTCTAGCAGTAGCTCTCTCATAGAGACCACAGGAAAGCTCTGCCAAGATGAATATTTCTGTGTATAATGGAGTTGGTAGAGATACATTGTTAAACCAACAATTATCTAATAATATCAAACTGATGAGTGTTGGTGAAAAAAACTGTTAAAAAAGGTATTGAATAATTAAACCTACAAAAATCAGTTTTAGCAATAATAAATATGCTTCATTAATGGTTAAACTCACTGAACAATGTTGGTGAAATCACTTCAATAACTACTATTGTCCTATACTACCATCATGTTGGTAAATATCAAATATGTCCCAGGATCATCTATATTGGCATAAAGAATGGACATAAGCAAGTATTTATTTTTAGACCAGGAAGGCATACCTAGAGATTAAAGCAATGGTGGGCATGTTGAAAGATGCCAACTAGAGCAAACTGAGTCAGAACACATCAAGAAAAGATGGAAAAAGTACAAGGAACACCTCTACAAGAACGACTCAAAATGATAGAGAGCACAATATCCTGAAAGATGAAGTCATTGCTGCGATAAAGCTTCTGAAGCAGCAGTTGATGTCATCACATGCCTGTGTCAACAGATATGGACAACTGGTAAATGGTCCAAGTACCGGAAAAGATCTATGTTTATTCATATTCCAAAGAAGGGAGATGCTACTGTCTGTGGAAACTATTGGACGATTGTGCTCATGCCTCATGCCAGCAAAATATGACTGAAGATCCTACATAAACGGATACAGCCTTACTTTAGCAAAGAGCTGCCAGAGGAACGTGTAGGATTAAGAAAAGTCAGAGGAACAAGAGATGTAATTGCTAACATTATATGGATAATGGAAAAGACCAAAGAATATAACAAGGAGACCTATTTTTGCTTCATTGACTACAGGAAAATCTTCAACAGTGTTGACCACCAGAAACTTTGGAATACCATGAAGGATATGGGTGTGCTGAACCATCTGATCAGTCTCACTAGAAACCTTTACATCGACCAAGAAGCAACAGTCCGAACAGAACATGGCAACAAGACATGGTTCAAAGTAGAGCGAGGCATCAGACAACGCTGCATCCTGTCACCATTTCTCTTCAGTTTATATGCAGAAGCTATTTTCAAGAAGGCTGGACTAGCTGTAAAACAAGAAATCAAAATCTTAAATAAACAGAAGGTACAACATTGATAGCAACAAGCATAGATGGAATGAAGGACTTATTACTGAGTTTCAAGATGGAAAACTCACACGTGGGACTGCTACTCAATACAAAGAAGAGAGATATTGACTACCGCCAGCAACGACCAGGATACATTTGAGATGGACGGTGGGGAACTGCTCGGATCAATGATCAATCAAAATGCAGAGACAATACAAGAAGTCAATAGGAGAATAGCTGTGGGCAAATCATCAATGGAGTGACTGGACAGTCAAAAAAATATTTTACTCGCGACAAAGAAACGGCACATATATAGTCTGGTCTTTTCTGTGGCAACATATTGATATAAAACCTGGCCGATAAAGAAAGAAAGCAGAAGAAGAATCAATGTTTCAAAATATGGTGCTGGAGAAGGAAGTTATCAATACCATAAATGGTAAGAATAGCAAACAAATCAATTTTGGAACAAATCAAGTGAGACATGTCACTCGAAACAAGGATCACCAAGCTACGACTAATTTGGACACATCATATGAAGAAATCAATCACTGGAGAAGGCCATCGTGGTCAGAAGAATAGAAGGAACTAGGCGAAGAGGAAGATCACCAACCTGATGGCTTGATACAATCAAGATAACGGAGAAGACCCAGGTGGACCTAGCTAGGCTTCCAAAAGATCTTCCTACAGATCGCTCATCCATCAAATCGCTATGGCTCAAGATCAAAATGAAGGCCATTAAAAAGATATTTATTAGCCATTTGGGTGGGTGATACTATACTGTGTGAGGGGGATGGCAGTACTGAGGGAACATTATACTGTGTGGAGGGAATGTCAGTACTGGGGGAATATTATACTGTGTGGAGGGGATGGCAGTACTGGGGGAACATTATACTGTGTGTGGGGGGATGGCGGTACTGGGGGAACATTATACTGTGTGGAGGGGAAGGCAGTACTGGGGGAACATTATACTGTGTGTGGGGGGATGGCGGTACTGTGGGAACATTATACTGTGTGAGGGGGATGGCAGTACTGGGGGAACATTATACTGTGTGGAGGGGATGGCAGTACTGGGGGAACATTATACTGTGTGTGGGGGGATGGCGGTACTGGGGGAACATTATACTGTGTGGAGGGGATGGCAGTACTGGGGGAACAGTATACTGTGTGTGGGGGGATGGCGGTACTGGAACATTATACTGTGTGAGGGGGATGGCAGTACTGAGGGAACCTTATACTGTGTGGAGGGGATGGCAGTACTGAGGGAACATTATACTGTGTGGAGGGGATGGCAGTACTGGGGGAACATTATACTGTGTAGGGGGATGGCGGTACTGGGGGAACATTATACTGTGTGGAGGGGATGGCAGTACTGGGGGAACATTATACTGTGTGTGGGGGGATGGCGGTACTGGGGGAACATTATACTGTGTGGAGGGGATGGCAGTACTGGGGGAACATTATACTGTGTGTGGGGGGATGGCGGTACTGGGGGAACATTATACTGTGTGGAGGGGATGGCAGTACTGGGGGAACATTATACTGTTTGTGGGGGGGATGGCGGTACTGGGGGAACATTATACTGTGTGTGGGGGGATGGCGGTACTGGGGGAACATTATACTGTGTGGAGGGGATGGCAGTACTGGGGGAACATTATACTGTGTGTGGGGGGATGGTGGTACTGGGGGAACATTATACTGTGTGGAGGGGATGGCAGTACTGGGGGAACATTATAATGTTTGTGGGGGGGATGGCGGTACTGGGGGAACATTATACTGTGTGGAGGGGATGGCAGTACTGGGGGAACATTATACTGTTTGTGGGGGGGATGGCGGTACTGGGGGTACATTATACTGTGTGTGGAGAGCTGGCGGTACTGAGGGAACATTATACTGTGTGGAGGGGATGGCAGTACTGGGGGAACATTATACTGTGTGTGGGGGGATGGCGGTACTGGGGGAACATTATACTGTGTGGAGGGGATGGCAGTACTGGGGGAACATTATACTGTGTGTGGGGGGATGGCGGTACTGGGGGAACATTATACTGTGTGGAGGGGATGGCAGTACTGGGGGAACATTATACTGTGTGTGGGGGGATGGCGGTACTGGGGGAACATTATACTGTGTGGAGGGGATGGCAGTACTGGGGGAACATTATACTGTTTGTGGGGGGGATGGCGGTACTGGGGGAACATTATACTGTGTGGAGGGGATGGCAGTACTGGGGGAACATTATAATGTTTGTGGGGGGGATGGCGGTACTGGGGGAACATTATACTGTGTGGAGGGGATGGCAGTACTGGGGGAACATTATACTGTTTGTGGGGGGGATGGCGGTACTGGGGGAACATTATACTGTGTGTGGGGGGATGGCGGTACTGAGGGAACATTATACTGTGTGGAGGGGATGGCAGTACTGGGGGAACATTATACTGTGTGTGGGGGGATGGCGGTACTGAGGGGAACATTATACTGTGTGGAGGGGATGGCAGTACTGGGGGAACATTATACTGTGTGTGGGGGGATGGCGGTACTGGGGGAACATTATACTGTGTGGAGGGGATGGCAGTACTGGGGGAACATTATACTGTGTGTGGGGGGATGGCGGTACTGGGGGAACATTATACTGTGTGGAGGGGATGGCAGTACTGGGGGAACATTATACTGTGTGTGGGGGGATGGCGGTACTGGGGGAACATTATACTGTGTGGAGGGGATGGCAGAACTGGGGGAACATTATAATGTTTGTGGGGGGGATGGCGGTACTGGGGGAACATTATACTGTGTGGAGGGGATGGCAGTACTGGGGGAACATTATACTGTTTGTGGGGGGGATGGCGGTACTGGGGGTACATTATACTGTGTGTGGAGAGCTGGCGGTACTGAGGGAACATTATACTGTGTGGAGGGGATGGCAGTACTGGGGGAACATTATACTGTGTGTGGGGGGATGGCGGTACTGGGGGAACATTATACTGTGTGGAGGGGATGGCAGTACTGGGGGAACATTATACTGTGTGTGGGGGGATGGCGGTACTGGGGGAACATTATACTGTGTGGAGGGGATGGCAGTACTGGGGGAACATTATACTGTGTGTGGGGGGATGGCGGTACTGGGGGAACATTATACTGTGTGGAGGGGATGGCAGTACTGGGGGAACATTATACTGTTTGTGGGGGGGATGGCGGTACTGGGGGAACATTATACTGTGTGGAGGGGATGGCAGTACTGGGGGAACATTATAATGTTTGTGGGGGGGATGGCGGTACTGGGGGAACATTATACTGTGTGGAGGGGATGGCAGTACTGGGGGAACATTATACTGTTTGTGGGGGGGATGGCGGTACTGGGGGAACATTATACTGTGTGTGGGGGGATGGCGGTACTGAGGGAACATTATACTGTGTGGAGGGGATGGCAGTACTGGGGAAACATTATACTGTGTGTGGGGGGATGGCGGTACTGGGGGAACATTATACTGTGTGGAGGGGATGGCAGTACTGGGGGAACATTATACTGTGTGTGGGGGGATGGCGGTACTGGGGGAACATTATACTGTGTGGAGGGGATGGCAGTACTGGGGGAACATTATACTGTGTGTGGGGGGATGGCGGTACTGGGGGAACATTATACTGTGTGGAGGGGATGGCAGTACTGGGGGAACATTATACTGTGTGTGGGGGGATGGTGGTACTGGGGGAACATTATACTGTGTGGAGGGGATGGCAGTACTGGGGGAACATTATACTGTGTGTGGGGGGATGGCGGTACTGGGGGAACATTATACTGTGTGGAGGGGATGGCAGTACTGGGGGAACATACTGTTTGTGGGGGGGATGGCGGTACTGGGGGGACATTATAGTGCGTGGGCGATCACATTGCGGGGGCCATGTAAAGGGCATCATACTATGTGTGTAATGCAGGTTTCAATATTTAATTTCATAGTTGGGTCATATGTATCAAGAAGAGGAAAAGGAACAAAAACGTTATGATTCTAAAACTAGCAACACAAAAACATCTAAATAGTCTCAGCACTGAAGGGGTTACTGCCCCCCCCCGCCCAGTAATGGGGAATCTCCAGCACCTACCTCCACCTGCAGAGCCGCACACCGTGACCACATATATGGCTGTTCTGTGCACACAGGACCTGTGATGAGGTCACAGGAGGGGAGGAGTCAGGGGTCACATGATCAGGGGCCTCAGTGTATGCAGGACTCTGCTGTGCTGGTTGTCATGGTGCTGGATGAGGGGAAGATTATGTGTGGGGTCAGGAGGGGTTTACAGGGTGGATACATTTGAGATGGACGGTGGGGAACTGCTCGGATCAATGATCAATCAAAATGCAGAGACAATACAAGAAGTCAATAGGAGAATAGCTGTGGGCAAATCATCAATGGAGTGACTGGACAGTCAAAAAAATATTTTACTCGCGACAAAGAAACGGCACATATATAGTCTGGTCTTTTCTGTGGCAACATATTGATATAAAACCTGGCCGATAAAGAAAGAAAGCAGAAAAAGAATCAATGTTTCAAAATATGGTGCTGGAGAAGGAAGTTATCAATACCATGAATGGTAAGAATAGCAAACAAATCAATTTTGGAACAAATCAAGTGAGACATGTCACTCGAAACAAGGATCACCAAGCTACGACTAATTTGGACACATCATATGAAGAAATCAATCACTGGAGAAGGCCATCGTGGTCAGAAGAATAGAAGGAACTAGGCGAAGAGAAAGATCACCAACCTGATGGCTTGATACAATCAAGATAACGGAGAAGACCCAGGTGGACCTAGCTAGGCTTCCAAAAGATCTTCCTACAGATCGCTCATCCATCAAATCGCTATGGCTCAAGATCAAAATGAAGGCCATTAAAAAGATATTTATTAGCCATTTGGGTGGGTGATACTATACTGTGTGAGGGGGATGGCAGTACTGAGGGAACATTATACTGTGTGGAGGGAATGTCAGTACTGGGGGAATATTATACTGTGTGTGGGGGGATGGCGGTACTGTGGGAACATTATACTGTGTGGAGGGGATGGCGGTACTGTGGGAACATTATACTGTGTGGAGGGGATGGCAGTACTGGGGGAACATTATACTGTGTGGAGGGGATGGCGGTACTGGAACATTATACTGTGTGAGGGGGATGGCGGTACTGAGGGAACATTATACTGTGTGGAGGGGATGGCGGTACTGTGGGAACATTATACTGTGTGGAGGGGATGGCAGTACTGGGGGAACATTATACTGTGTGGAGGGGATGGCAGTACTGGGGGAACATTATACTGTGTGGAGGGGATGGCAGTACTGGGGGAACATTATACTGTGTGGAGGGGATGGCAGTACTGGGGGAACATTATACTGTGTGTGGGGGGATGGCGGTACTGGGGGAACATTATACTGTGTGGAGGGGATGGCAGTACTGGGGGAACATTATACTGTGTGGAGGGGATGGCAGTACTGGGGGAACATTATACTGTGTGTGGGGGATGGCGGTACTGGGGGAACATTATACTGTGTGGAGGGGATGGCAGTACTGGGGGAACATTATACTGTGTGGAGGGGGATGGCGGTACTGGGGGAACATTATACTGTGTGGAGGGGATGGCAGTACTGGGGGAACATTATACTGTGTGTGTGGGGGGATGGCGGTACTGGGGGGACATTATAGTGCGTGGGCGATCACATTGCGGGAGCCATGTAAAGGGCATCATACTATGTGTGTAATGCAGGTTTCAATATTTAATTTCATAGTTGGGTCATATGTATCAAGAAGAGGAAAAGGAACAAAAACGTAATGATTCTAAAACTAGCAACACAAAAACATCTAAATAGTCTCAGCACTGAAGGGGTTACTGCCCCTGCCCAGTAATGGGGAATCTCCAGCACCTACCTCCACCTGCAGAGCCGCACACCACATATATGGCTGTTCTGTGCGCACAGGACCTGTGATGAGGTCACAGGAGGGGAGGAGTCAGGGGTCACATGATCAGGGGCCTCAGTGTATGCAGGACTCTGCTGTGCTGGTTGTCATGGTGCTGGACGTGGGGAAGTTTATGTGGGGTCAGGAGGGGTTTACAGGGTGGATGTAGCAGAGCCGCATGTGTATGAGGTGTGCGGGTCAGAGCCGCATGTGTATGAGATGTACGGAGCGGAGCCGTGTATGTACGGGGTGTACAGAGCGGAGCCGTGTGTGTACGGGGTGTATGAAGAATAGCCGCATGTGTACGGGGTGTATGGAGCAGAGCTGCATGTGTACGGGGTGTATGGAGCAGAGCCGTGTGTGGATGGGGTGTATGGAGCAAATCCACAGGTGTATGGAGCAGAGCCGCGCGTCTATGAGGTGTAGAGCACGGAGCCGCATGTGTATGAGGTGTGTAAGGAGGTGGGCGGCAGGGCCGCCATCAGGGCATTACAGCCGTGACTGGCGTATGGGGCCCGGTGGGCAGAGGGGGCCCGCATCGGGCCCCATCTCATCTGCTCACCGGGCCCCCCCTGCAGGCACTGCGGCACGCTATTGACGTGCGGGCCCGCGCCTGCATGTCAATAGTTAACAGCCGCCAGCCAGTCGGAGGCTGGCAGCTGAGTAGGGCCGCAGTGCGCACTCGCCGGCGTCTGACATCATTATCAGCCGCCGGGTCTGGCGAGTGCGTCTTCACCTGCGTGGAGCCTGGAGGGAGCTTCGCCCGGGGCAGAAGCATGGCCAGGAAAGAACTCGTGGTTTTTTTTTTCTTTGAGAGCGGCGATCCAGGGGGGCCCGGGGCAGAATGCAGGACACGGGGGCAGTATGCTGGTGGACACACACTGGGGCAGAATGCTGGTGGACACACACTGGGGCAGAATGCTGGTGGACACACACTGGGGCAGAATGCTGGTGGACACACACTGGGGCAGAATGCTGGCGGACACACACTGGGGCAGAATGCTGGTGGACACACACTGGGGCAGAATGCTGGCGGACACACACTGGGGCAGAATGCTGGCGGACACACACTGGGGCAGAATGCTGGTGGACACACACTGGGGCAGTATGCTGGACACAGGGGCAGACTGTGAGACCCGGGAGCAGAATGCTGGACACGGGCAGAATGCTGGACATTGGGGCAGAATGCTGGACATTGGGGCAGAATGCGAGACACGGGGCAGAATGGAGATACGGGGCATGATTGGAGACACGGGGCAGGATGAAAGACATGGTGGCATGACTGGAGACAGATGGGGAGGATTGGAGACACAGGGGGCATGATTGGAGACAAGTGGCAGGATTGCAGACATGGGGGCATGATTGGAGACATAGGGGGCAGAATGGAGACATGGGGCATGATTGGAGACACTGGGGGCAGAATTGGAGACAGATCGTGCAGGATCATGGGGCAGGATGGAGAGATCACATTGGGCGATCATATGGGGCAGGATGGGGAGATCATATGGGGCAGAATGGATACTCATGAGGGCAGGATGGGAGAACATATGGCTGACGCCAGGAATGAGACACACGGAGCCAGGATGGGGAATATTATTACCATAGGGGCTAATTTAGGGATATTATTACTGCAGTGATGTATTTATTTTATTTTTTGAGTATACTGTTTTAAATGAGGGGGCGGTACTGTTACTGTGTAGAGTGATACTATGTCGCCTCTTTTTCTTCATGTGGTGTAATGTAGAAATTGGGAAAAATTAAGTAATGCATTCTACAAGCAGAGTTCGAGATAACTGTGTTATTTCCTGCAAAGACAAGTCCTGGCTGGATGAAATGATGGCGGTCTGTGCTGGATGAAAGCTGAAGGACTTCACCTAGAGACGTCACTGGTGAGTCAGTGTGTTACCTATACACTGACACTATACACTGTATACTGTATACAGAGCTCCTGTGTATAATTTCACTAGTGATCACCGTATTATCTGTACACAGACACTGCATACTAAATACAGATCTCCTGTGTATAATGGCACTTATGGTGATAGTATGGTGCTTTTTTTTTTATTGCTGATCAGAATTGTAGTATTCAGTCACTATGTGGTGGTAATATGCGGTCTGGTCATGGTGTAGAGGTATTTGTTCTTTGTATGTGATATTATTCGATCACTGTGGTGGTAATATGTCATCTGGTCATGGTGTAGCGGTATTTGTTCTTTGCCTAAATTGTATTGCATATTTTAACAAATATTTAATAGGTTACAGTAGAGTAGGGCCCGGCCAAAAGTGTCTACCGTGTTATGGTGGCAGCTTAAAAAATCTTTTGGCCAAAACAAAAGCTGCTGGCTATATGTGTGATCTGGTGATGGGAACTGTTAATGTGTGATAGGTGAGAAGTGGGGTTTTTCAAAGAGAGAGCGGTGGGACTGTGGACAGTTCGAGGGGTGGAGCGTGGAGGCAGGGCTGGGGTGGAGCCTGGGCGGAGTCTCAAGGGGGCCCCGAAAATTTTGCCAGTATGGGGAACCGAAATTTCTAGTGGCAGCCCTGGTGGGCGGTCCCCTCAGTTGTGCTCTCTTCTCCTCCTGGAGCCGTGTGTGTGTAAAGAGGTTGCTTTCCCTGCTCCTTGCCTGGAACCCAGGGCTGGCGTCAGCACCCGGCGCACCTGGGCAAATGCCGGGGCCCTGGGAAGAGAGGGGGGCCCACTCACGCTGTCATAGATACAGCTGGGAGAGCAGAGCAGGAGAACATGCTCTCTCCGCCCACAAAGTCACACTGGCTGAGTTCTCTTAACCCCTATGTGCCAGCTCTGACACAAGCATCTTCTCACTCAGTCAGTGCAGCCAGGCAGGCACACATAGGGGTTAAGAGAACGCAGCCAGTGTGACTGTTTGTGGGCGGAGAGAGCCCCTGGCTGGCTGCAGTGCTGAACTTATTATCAGGCAGATTCCGGAGGAGCTCCATCCTACCAGTGCCTGAGTGAGTGCAAACTAAAGTATCCAGCAGTGGTTGGACTTGTGGCTCAGTCTGCTGCTGTCTGTCTCCGCTGCCTAAAAATGTGGGTGATGTCTGGAGGAGGAGATGGTGGAGAGCAGCCTGCAACCTGCAGCCGCCCAGCTCACCCAGAACCCCAGAATACATGCATTCCTCACCAACCTGCACCAGTGGGGTACGAAGAAGCTTAACCCCTTCCCATCTGTATGAAGGTTATTGCTGAACCTTAAAGATAACAATCCGACCCGCATAAATGGGGTTAACCAGATGCCAGGAGGAAGGGGAGCTGCTGCCATGGATAAAACTGAGCTGTGGGATGTATGTTGGGGCCCTGTGGCCCCAGGCTGGTGACTGGAGGGACTCTGCCCAGTGCTGGCATGTGGGTGATTTCTGCGTCTCAGCTTCTCTCCTCCACATCACACTGTGCAGTCACAGCAACATTGGTTGTCTCTGTCCAGGTCCCAGCAGCTGCCACTGCTCCAACCAAGGACATGGCATCACTTAACCCTTCCCCTGTGGCCACCAGCAACAAATCTACATTATTCCTTGATTAAATCAGTTTCCAACCCAATAGAGGAGCAGACATTTCCTGCTGCCATTAGGGTCTGGGAGGGGGTGACATTGGCTGCCCTGCTACTCTGTAGTGGGGGGTGACAAGTGTAACATGGGGTAACGATGAGGGAGAAATGCACAGGATAATAGTGAGCGCGACAGAGGGCAGTGTATGGTATGGAGCAGTCAGGGGGTGGGCTGCAGGATCCATCCATACTGTACATGACTGCTCGGGACAGGGAGGCATTTAATGAGCTTCTAATGACAGGGCACTAATTGGGTCATTAGCGTTTGTGGAAAGGATTCAGTATCAGGTCCCTCATTAATGCCCGAGCCGCCTGTTACTTTGTAGCATAGATCTGTTGGGGCCGCAAAACCAAACAACGTTGTTTATGTAGAAAAGTCTTTGTTTCATAGAAAAACTCAAAACAGAAAAGCACCTCTCCTGTATATATACACTGCACAGCACCTTTCCTCCTGTATATATACACTGCACAGCACCTCTCCTGTATATATACACTGCACAGCACCTTTCCTCCTGTATATATACACTGCACAGCACCTCTCCTGTATATATACACTGCACAGCACCTTTCCTCCTGTATATATACACTGCACAGCACCTCTCCTGTATATATACACTGCACAGCACCTTTCCTCCTGTATATATACACTGCACAGCACCTCTCCTGTATATATACACTGCACAGCACCTTTCCTCCTGTATATATACACTGCACAGCACCTCTCCTGTATATATACACTGCAGAATTTACAATAGCTGTCACTCGTGTAAGAAGTGAAATCTGGCATTGTACTATACATTTCTCTGCCGTATCTGGGCATCATAAATCAGGGTATGTGTTAAAGGGGGGGGCCCACTGAGACTCTTTCGCCTGGGGCCCTCGAAAACCTGGAGCCGGCCCTGCTGGAACCACTTAGACAGCTGGGTTATTGGGGGGAAGACTTTCTGCCCTGGACAGAGGGGACCAGGTGACTGCTGGGAGGAGAGAAGAAGAGAGAGGTGTGTAGTCAGAAAAGAGCGGGAGAGCAGAAAGAGGGCAGCGCGCCAAAGAGAGGGCAGGCTGCAGCGCCGTGCTCCCCTAAAGATAGTGCTCCCCGTGAGGGCACTGAGGCTGAGAAACCCACCATAGTGAAGGCTGTATGTGAGGGTGTAGACTCAGAAGCCTCCTGAATCAGAGAACACTCTTCCCCTGACAGCGCAGAGACAGTGACCCGGGCACAGCCCCGGTGACCCCAGTGACAAGCAAAGATCCCTGAGTGTGATAAGTAACTGCCCAGTGTGTGTGTGACATTGTTACTACAGAGAAACTGCCAGGCTAACATACAGAGTCAGTCCTGCAGCAGTGACCAAGACTGTGCTACTTCCTGATTTCAGTTTCACTTTGAGGAGAAAAGTTCTGCAAAGGTTTAACCCCGGAGTCTCCAGTTCTCAGAAGACAGGAAAGACTTCAGAATCTTCAAGTGCTGCTGGTGACATAGCAGTACTGAGGCTGCGTGAGCCTAATACTCAGAGCAGTGGATTGCCACAAATACCCGTGTGATTCCAGAGGAAGGCAAGGTGCAGTGTGAGGCACGGCCCACTGCATGGAAGATTGTGTTGGAAGGGGGCACGGCTGAAAGCGGAGCCGCCAGGAGTGAAGTAAGACGTGGTGGTCGCGTCAGGAGTTAGGCCCAGGAAGAGCTGGATGTGCAGGAAGCGCGGCATCACAAGGCATCTGGCTCCCCGAGGAAATGACACAGCCTGCATAGGGAGTGGGTGTTGGCGGTGACAAGGAGATGGAGGACATGAGCGGTGAGAGCCAATATGGAGATCCATATGCATTGAATTTGTACTGGTGGGGATTTGGAATCTTTTGTCTGCCCTAGGGACCTTATTACCACGATCAAGTAGTTCCGGAGATACTACCATCCCCAGTTATTCAATCAGAAGAGAAACCAATCGTATGTATAAATAAATTATGTCTAGCACTAACTAACAAAAAATCCTTTTATTGCACAAATTTTTATGAGGATTTTTCATCCCCAGTTATTGTGGTTCAGCCTGAAGGGTGACACGCAGTGTACACAGCTCAGGGAACAGGAGAGTTCATGACCACTCCAGAGTACCATGGAGAGGCGCCTGCTGAACAAGGTATGCAAGCCTCAGCTTCATCCCGTTGAGTAAGACTGGACGCTGGCCAGCAACTATTGCATTTTGCTCAGTTGTCAACCCAAGAAATCTGCGGTGAATTCCTCAGAAGTGTTGAGCATTGGTATGCTGAGGGGAGGAAGATGGTAGAGGACCTTCAGGAAGGACTTTGGGCCTTTTTCTTCACTCTGGAAGCCTGATGCAGATGTGCAGGTAGTTCCAGTGATGACTTAATCGGAAAGTGGCTTGGTTCTGCAGGAGAAGAGTCTGGAAGAAGATGGAGAAATTACAGGAGATGCCTGAACAGTGACCATGGTGCCCTCTGGGCAGTTGCAGTAACTCGGTTGGTCCATCAGGCTATTTTGAGGGGCCAAGTTCCGAAGAACCCCTATTTAAAGCCTGGAGACCAGTCAAGTCTCAGGAAACGAAGTTTAAGGCACCTTGCCTTTGTTATTTTTGGAAGAACTGTTGGTACCTTTGTGACCAAAAGGCCTGTATTTTTCCTAAAAGGAATCGGAGGGACTGTTGAAGATACCCTCAAGGCCAGGTGGGCCTGTAGTAGCCATGATCGGCTGTGGAAGTTATTGGCCCTCATGAGACAGGGGCTGAAGGACAACATTATGGAGGTAGTGATCCCCTCCCTGTCCGGCGGGACGATAGTGCCGAGTGAGAAGGCATCATCCTGAGAGGTACCAGGCGGTGCAGGTCATAGGGTCCCCTAGAGAAAAGTAAGATGACCGGTGAGGAAAACAGATGACCTAATGTTCCAGCCAGAAATCCTGAAGACTGCCTTTAGTCTGGAAGGGCTGCTGCTGTGTTGGCCTGTGGGCCTCTGTCAAATATAGACATGGACATGGTTCCAGGGTCCCAACCTAGTGGGACTGGGGTCATGCTGACGCGAAGAAACAAAGTCATGCTGACTCGGGAGAAGTAATTACTGTGCATTTTTGTTTGGCTTTATGCATTGGTGTCTTGCAGATTTACCGGTCAAGGACAACCATCATTAAAAAAGGGGGAAATGTAAGCAGATGGACCAGCTGCCGTGTTCCCCCTGAAGACATCAATGCTACTGTGGTGTAGAATGTGATTAATGTTTTGGTCCTGATATGTTTCCTTGTTATAACAATTGTAATTCCCCTCTGGGCTGCAGTAATAACTAACGGTCACAAGATGTCACTGTTTAGAATGCAGGTGAAGTTTGCCTAGAAACACAACAGGCATGAGTGAGGATAGCAGTGAGCAAAGTAGTGGTACTGAGGCTCTTGGGACAGCGTGACCCTAATACTCGGGGCAGTGAATTGCCACAAATACCCTTCCGTGTGATTCCGTCTAATGTCCTGGCGTAACCTCAAGATGAACGTTGGGGGCCAGAGGCATTCTCAGCTTGTTAAGCTACAGGGAAAGATGGACTCAGACTACATGGGGTGGAAGGTATTGCAATCCGGATATACAGCTACTGTAGATGTGAGGAAGATTCCCTAGGGCTAGGAAAGCCATTGAGAGGGACATGCCACCTATACCTAGAACCAGGGCTGAAGTTGTATCCGTTACCTGTGGAAAAGATGACAACAACCCGTTGGGCCTTATCCTTTGCATCTACTTGTAAATACTGTACAGACTGCCATTCATAAAGTAAAAGTTTGTTTTTTATGAACCACGTGTCTCCTGGATTAATTGCTGCCCTGGTTCCAGAAGAAGGATTCCTGGAGTCAGAAGAGGCCTGCAGGCCAGAAGTAAGTGGAAAGCTGTTGTGAATTCTGTGGCAGAGCTCCCTCCTGAGGTCACAAGTGGTACTTCGGCTGATTCTCTCTGTGAGCTTCCGTTGGTGGAGGAAAGTGGTACTGCGGCTTCTGAGTTTCCTTCCTCAGGTGATGTGGTGAAGTCGTTAGGTGCTGCTCTATTTAACTCCACCTAGTGCTTTGATCCTGGCCTCCAGTCAATGTTCTAGTATTGGATCTGTTTCCTCCTGGATCGTTCCTGTGGCCTGCTGCTCTGCATAGCTAAGTTCCGCTTTGCTATTTTGTTTGCTGTTTTTTTCTGTCCAGCTTGTCTATTTGTTTTTTTCTGCTTGCTGGAAGCTCTGGGACGCAGAGGGTGTACCTCCGTGCCGTTAGTTCGGTACGGAGGGTCTTTTTGCCCCCTTTGCGTGGTTTTTGTAGGGTTTTGTGTTGACCGCAAAGTTACCTTTCCTATCCTCGCTCTGTTCAGAAAGTTGGGCCTCACTTTGCTAAATCTATTTCATCTCTACGTTTGTCTTTTCATCTTAACTCACAGTCATTATATGTGGGGGCTGCCTTTTCCTTTGGGGTATTTCTCTGAGGCAAGGTAGGCTTATTTTCTATCTTCAGGCTAGCTAGTTTCTCAGGCTGTGCCGAGTTGCATAGGGAGCGTTAGGCGCAATCCACGGCTGCCTCTAGTGTGGTTGGAGAGGATTAGGGATTGCGGTCAACAGAGTTCCCACGTCTCAGAGCTCGTTCAATGTTTTTGGGTTATTGTCAGGTCACTGTATGTGCTCTGACCTCTATGTCCATTGTGGTACTGAATTACCTTATCATAACAGTACTGGAGGCCAAAAGTACTAATGATTCTCAATAGAGGGAAAAAAGAAGTTCTGAGACCTTTTTTTTTTCTCTGCACTGTGTTTTGCCTTTTTGTTCCCCTAGACATTTGGGTGGTTCAGGACACAGGTGTAGCGATGGACATTAAAGGTCTGTCTTCATGTGTGGATCAGCTCACGGCAAGAGTACAAAATATTCAAGACTTTGTGGTTCAGAATTCTATGTTAGAACCGAGAATTCCTATTCCTGATTTGTTTTTTGGAGATAGAACTAAATTTCTGAGTTTCAAAAATAATTGTAAACTATTTCTAGCTTTGAAACCTCGCTCCTCTGGTGACCCAGTTCAACAAGTTAGGATCATTATTTCTTTTTTACGTGGCGACCCTCAGGACTGGGCATTTTCTCTTGCGTCAGGAGATCCTGCATTAAGTAATATCGATGCATTTTTCCTGGCTCTCGGATTGCTGTACGATGAACCTAATTCAGTGGATCAGGCAGAGAAAAATTTGCTGGCTCTGTGTCAGGGTCAGGATGAGATAGAGGTATATTGTCAGAAATTTAGAAAGTGGTCCGTACTCACTCAATGGAATGAAGGTGCGCTCGCAGCTATTTTCAGAAAAGGTCTCTCTGAAGCCCTTAAAGATGTCATGGTGGGATTTCCTATGCCTGCTGGTCTGAATGAGTCTATGTCTTTGGCCATTCAGATCGGTCGACGCTTGCGTGAGCGTAAATCTGTGCACCATTTGGCGGTATTACCTGAGCTTAAACCTGAGCCTATGCAGTGCGATAGGACTTTGACCAGAGTTGAACGGCAAGAACACAGACGTCTGAATGGGCTGTGTTTCTACTGTGGTGATTCCACTCATGCTATCTCTGATTGTCCTAAGCGCACTAGGCGGTTCGCTAGGTCTGCCACCATTGGTACGGTACAGTCAAAATTTCTTCTGTCCGTTACCTTGATCTGCTCTTTGTCATCGTATTCTGTCATGGCATTTGTGGATTCAGGCGCTGCCCTGAATTTGATGGACTTGGAGTATGCTAGGCGTTGTGGGTTTTTCTTGGAGCCCTTGCAGTGTCCTATTCCATTGAGAGGAATTGATGCTACGCCTTTGGCCAAGAATAAGCCTCAGTACTGGACCCAGCTGACCATGTGCATGGCTCCTGCACATCAGGAGGTTATTCGCTTTCTGGTGTTGCATAATCTGCATGATGTGGTTGTGTTGGGGTTGCCATGGCTACAAGTCCATAATCCAGTATTAGATTGGAAATCCATGTCTGTGTCCAGCTGGGGTTGTCAAGGGGTACATGGTGATGTCCCATTTCTGACTATTTCGTCATCCACCCCTTCTGAGGTTCCAGAGTTCTTGTCTGATTACCGGGATGTATTTGATGAGCCCAAGTCCGATACCCTACCTCCGCATAGGGATTGTGATTGTGCTATCGATTTGATTCCTGGTAGTAAATTCCCAAAAGGTCGACTGTTTAATTTATCTGTGCCTGAGCACGCCGCTATGCGGAGTTATGTGAAGGAGTCCTTGGAGAAGGGGCATATTCGCCCGTCATCGTCGCCATTAGGAGCAGGGTTCTTTTTTGTAGCCAAGAAGGATGGTTCACTGAGACCTTGTATAGATTACCGCCTTCTAAATAAGATCACGGTTATATTTCAGTACCCCTTGCCGTTGTTATCTGATTTGTTTGCTCGGATTAAGGGGGCTAGTTGGTTCACCAAGATAGATCTTCGTGGAGCGTATAATCTTGTGCGTATTAAGCGAGGCGATGAATGGAAAACTGCATTTAATACGCCCGAGGGCCATTTTGAGTATCTAGTAATGCCATTCGGACTTGCAAATGCTCCATCAGTGTTTCAGTCCTTTATGCATGACATCTTCCGAGAGTACCTGGATAAATTCCTGATTGTGTACTTGGATGACATTTTGATCTTCTCGGATGATTGGGAGTCTCATGTGAAGCAGGTCAGAACGGTGTTTCAGGTCCTGCGTGCTAATTCTTTGTTTGTGAAGGGATCAAAATGTCTCTTTGGTGTTCAGAAGGTTTCATTTTTGGGGTTCATCTTTTCCCCTTCTACTATCGAGATGGACCCTGTTAAGGTCCAAGCCATCCATGATTGGACTCAGCCGACATCTCTGAAAAGTCTGCAAAAGTTCCTGGGCTTTGCTAATTTTTATCGTCGCTTCATCTGCAATTTTTCTAGTATTGCTAAACCATTGACCGATTTGACCAAGAAGGGTGCTGATGTGGTCAATTGGTCTTCTGCTGCTGTGGAAGCTTTTCAAGAGTTGAAGCGTCGTTTTTCTTCTGCCCCTGTGTTGTGTCAACCAGATGTTTCGCTTCCGTTCCAGGTCGAGGTTGATGCTTCTGAGATTGGAGCAGGGGCTGTTTTGTCGCAGAGAAGTTCTGATTGCTCGGTGATGAAACCATGCGCCTTCTTTTCCAGGAAGTTTTCGCCTGCTGAGCGAAATTATGATGTGGGCAATCGAGAGTTGCTGGCCATGAAGTGGGCAATCGAGGAGTGGCGTCATTGGCTTGAAGGAGCTAAGCATCGCGTGGTAGTCTTGACTGATCATAAGAACTTGACTTATCTCGAGTCTGCCAAGTGGTTGAATCCTAGACAGGCTCGTTGGTCGCTGTTTTTTGCCGTTTTGACTTTGTGATTTCGTACCTTCCGGGCTCTAAAAATGTGAAGGCGGATGCTCTGTCTAGGAGTTTTGTGCCTGACTCTCCGGGTTTATCTGAGCCGGCGGGTATCCTCAAAGAGGGAGTAATTGTGTCTGCCATCTCCCCTGATTTGCGGCGGGTGCTGCAAAAATTTCAGGCTAATAAACCTGATCGTTGCCCAGCGGAGAAATTGTTTGTCCCTGATAGGTGGACGAATAAAGTTATCTCTGAGGTTCATTGTTCGGTGTTGGCTGGTCATCCTGGAATCTTTGGTACCAGAGAGTTAGTGGCTAGATCCTTTTGGTGGCCATCTCTGTCGCGGGATGTGCGTTCTTTTGTGCAGTCCTGTGGGATTTGTGCTCGGGCTAAGCCCTGCTGTTCTCGTGCCAGTGGGTTGCTTTTGCCCTTGCCGGTCCCGAAGAGGCCTTGGATACATATCTCTATTGATTTTATTTCAGATCTTCCCGTCTCTCAAAAGATGTCAGTCATTTGGTGGTCTGCGATCGCTTCTCTAAGATGGTCCATTTGGTACCCTTGTCTAAATTACCTTCCTCCTCTGATTTGGTGCCATTGTTCTTCCAGCATGTGGTTCGTTTACATGGCATTCCAGAGAATATCGTTTCTGACAGAGGTTCCCAGTTTGTTTCGAGGTTTTGGCGAGCCTTTTGTGGTAGGATGGGCATTGACTTGTCTTTTTCCTCGGCTTTCCATCCTCAGACTAATGGCCAGACCGAACAAACCAATCAGACCTTGGAAACATATCTGAGATGCTTTGTTTCTGCTGATCAGGATGACTGGGTGTCCTTTTTGCCTTTGGCTGAGTTCGCCCTTAATAATCGGGCCAGCTCGGCTACCTTGGTTTTGCCGTTTTTCTGCAACTCTGGGTTCCATCCTCGTTTCTCTTCAGGGCAGGTTGAGTCTTCGGACTGTCCTGGTGTGGATACTGTGGTGGACAGGTTGCAGCAGATTTGGACTCATGTAGTGGACAATTTGACCTTGTCCCAGGAGAAGGCTCAATGTTTCGCTAATCGCAGACGCTGTGTGGGTCCCCGACTTTGTGTTGGAGATTTGGTTTGGTTATCTTCTCGTCATATTCCTATGAAGGTTTCCTCTCCTAAGTTTAAACCTCGTT
Source organism: Ranitomeya imitator (assembly GCF_032444005.1). Classification (NCBI taxonomy): domain Eukaryota; kingdom Metazoa; phylum Chordata; class Amphibia; order Anura; family Dendrobatidae; genus Ranitomeya; species Ranitomeya imitator. Next base: position 365,010,799 of record NC_091283.1, read on the forward strand.
TCATTGGTCCGTTTAGGATTTCTGAGGTTCTTAATCCTGTGTCTTTTCGTCTGACCCTTCCAGATTCTTTTTCCATACATAACGTATTCCATGGGTCATTGTTGCGGAGATACGTGGCACCTATGGTTCCATCTGTTGATCCTCCTGCCCCGGTTTTGGTGGAGGGGGAGTTGGAGTATATTGTGGAGAAGATTTTGGATTCTCGTGTTTCAAGACGGAAACTCCAGTATTTGGTTAAGTGGAAGGGTTATGCTCAGGAAGATAATTCCTGGGTCTTTGCCTCTGATGTCCATGCTCCCGATCTTGTTCGTGCCTTTCATATGGCTCATCCTGGTCGTCCTGGGGGCTCTGGTGAGGGTTCGGTGACCCCTCCTCAAGGGGGGGGTACTGTTGTGAATTCTGTGGCAGAGCTCCCTCCTGTGGTCACAAGTGGTACTTCGGCTGATTCTCTCTGTGAGCTTCCATTGGTGGAGGAAAATGTAACTGCGGCTTCTGAGTTTCCTTCCTCAGGTGATGTGGTGAAGTCGTTAGGTGCTGCTCTATTTAACTCCACCTAGTGCTTTGATCCTGGCCTCCAGTCAATGTTCTAGTATTGGACCTGTTTCCTCCTGGATCGTTCCTGTGGCCTGCTGCTCTGCATAGCTAAGTTCTGCTTTGCTATTTTGTTTGCTGTTTTTTTCTGTCCAGCTTGTCTATTTGTTTTTTTCTGCTTGCTGGAAGCTCTGGGACGCAGAGGGTGTACCTCCGTGCCGTTAGTTCGGTACAGAGGGTCTTTTTGCCCCCTTTGCGTGGTTTTTGTAGGGTTTTGTGTTGACCGCAAAGTTACCTTTCCTATCCTCGCTCTGTTCAGAAAGTCGGGCCTCACTTTGCTAAATCTATTTCATCTCTACGTTTGTCTTTTCATCTTAACTCACAGTCATTATATGTGGGGGCTGCCTTTTCCTTTGGGGTATTTCTCTGAGGCAAGGTAGGCTTATTTTCTATCTTCATGCTAGCTAGTTTCTCAGGCTGTGCCGAGTTGCATAGGGAGCGTTAGGCGCAATCCACGGCTGCCTCTAGTGTGGTTGGAGAGGATTAGGGATTGCGGTCAGCAGAGTTCCCACGTCTCAGAGCTCGTTCAATGTTTTTGGGTTATTGTCAGGTCACTGTATGTGCTCTGACCTCTATGTCCATTGTGGTACTGAATTACCTTATCATAACAGAAAGCACCACATACTTAGCAGCACACCGGGACAGAGATACACCTTGGCTGTAGGATGAAAGAGCGACTAGGGTCCGAAGCTCATCAACGACTACCTCACTTGGGCATCGTACATACCAAAAAAAGGCATCTCTTGACTTATGATAAATCTAAACCTGATATTTTCCAGGCAAATGCTATTGTTTGCTTGGCCGCTGGGAATATAAATTAGATGAGAATTTGGGTGTGTTTATGGAAGGTAGGGATACATTTGTTAAGTAAGGCATCCCAAGGGTGAAAAACTCCTTTTTTATACAATTGTCATGGAGTTGCTAATGGTGACCACCAGGGCTGTCGAGTCAGTAAGCCAAACCAGCAACTCTGACTCAATGTCTCTAACGTTCGACTCCACAAGTCTGACTGCACAGCACTGCCTCACTACTGAGCATGTACATAAACTGCAGTACAGATTCATCTCAACTAAAAGCCTGGATCCTTAAATCAGGAATAGAACAGACATTTATAGGACATTTCATAACTTTCCCAAATTCTTTTGAAAAAATGTACAACACATCCAGCATTGTACTGCTGTACCCAATTTATTATATATTTTAGACGTACTGTAGGAGTCGGTTCATTTTATATCGACTCCAACTCCATCTCCACCAAAATGGAAGCTGACTCTACAGCCCTGGGTACTACTGTAAGGCAATGAAGAGCCTGTTTCAGATGAAACAGCCTAATCTGAAATTCTACTATGCACCTAGTGGATTTGATTTTTCTTTGACTCATCTCTGGCTCATCAAGTGCCCTAATGGTGTCCCCTGTATCCTTCAAGTATGCTGGGAGAAGTGTTGTACATTTCTGTAAGTGAATATCAACAAACTTTGATAGAGTCGCCGTTAGGCAATTGATCCCTGACACAATAGGTCTTCCCGGTGGATGCATGGGATCTTTGTGCATTTTCGGGATGTGGTAAAATATTGCCACACTTGGTGTTTTATTGTACACAAACTGAAACTCTTTTCTATTAAGAACGCCTAGGGATTTACCCTTGCAGGCCAACACATACAGCTGCTTAATAAATCGGCTGGTAGGGTCCTCCAACAGTTTCTTGTATGTGTTTTTATCATTCAGAAGTCTTATTGATTCAGCCTGATACATAGACCGATCCATAATGACAATGCCCCCTCCCTTGTCCGCTGTACGGACAATGATGTCCTGGTTCTCTTGCATATTGACCAGGGCAGTTTTTTCCCCTCTAGTGCATATTTAGAGTTCCTCCTTTTAATTTTTCTAATGTCTCTAGTCACCAATGTCTCAAATGTGGTGAAAGCATTGGAATGTTCATTAATCGGGTTAAATGCAGATGGGTTCGCTAATGACGTGTGTATGTACCCTACATTAGTCCTACTCTGTGAACCGACACCCCCTGGTCCCTTTTTAAAAAAATATTTTTTAACAGCTAAATTACGAAGGAACTTTTTCAAGCACACATATAAATTAAATGGATTGGTTTCCATGGTGGGAGCAAACTTCAATCCTTTACGCAGGAGGGATTCCTCATTTTCCGTCAGCACATAAGAACTAAGATTGAAAATTTTTTGTTGTTGATGTTGTTGTGCTGGTGGTAACTCACGCCTTACTTTTGTTTTTGTTTTGGACAAGAACGGACTTAATCCATGGCGTAAAGTCAGGTAATAAGGCTTGCAGCATAGCGCAGGAAATTGGGAATCTACCGTTTATCACTCAATTACATGCTAATCAAAATAAATTTACTAGCATTATTCAGAAACACTGGTCCATCCTTAAAGAGGATAAGAGTGTGGGTGAACTATTACCGGTCAACCCGAGGTTCATCAACAAAAGGGTCCAGAACATTGGAAATATTTTGGCCCCTACAATTAAAATGGGTATGAGTACCGCGGGGCACAAACCACCTGGGCACCAACACTCAGTGGACATAGGATTTTTTAATTGTGTAAGTTGTTCTTGCTGTCTGCGTACAGGAAGTAAACGATCGGCTCAGATGCTGTTTTGGAATGCGGATAGAACCAAATCATTCTCAATTAGAGACAATATTTTGTGTCATTCCAAAGGGGTCATTTACACAGTGAGATGTCTGTGTGGCCGCACGAAGAGACGGCTGAAAGAATAAAAGAACATCTCGACAACATTGATAAGGGTTTTATGGGGCACCCTCTATCTCGCCACTTCGCGGATAAACATAACCGGTCATGTAGCCACACTAAGTTTTGCGGGATCCAAATGGTCAAGGAAAATCCGAGGGGCGGAGACTACTTGAAAAGTATGTCAAGAGTGGAATCTAAATGGATTTTCACACTTGACAGCCTGGCTCCCAAGGGTCTGAATTTTGAAATCAAATTATTTGCCCTATAACAAGCAGGGTCTCTCTTTTAATATAAGGGGGTTTTAGCAGAAATAATATGAGTAGCTTAACTATGAGCAGGTATACTAACATTGATTTTAATTCACGGGTTGGGGTTTATTGTGCGCTATTTTTATTAAACATAAAGATTATCGTAGAGCTGGTTCATTTTTGTTTTTGTTTTTATTCACATTTATACATGGGCGTTTTTAAGTGCGCATTGCCAGTAGTTGTGTGTCAAAGGTATTATACTCTTTGACAGGAGAGTGCACAATGGCAACGATTTATAACTATCATCGCTGTAATATTAGGAAAATTATTTTAAGTTAGTATGTATTTAAGTGAGTATTTATTTATCAGGGTTTTTACCATGTTTTAGAGGTGCATGATTAAAGGTTATAATTTTTATCATAATTATCGGTTATAAGCTGGGTATGAAGTGGTATCTGTGTATTTTTTCACTTGCATTAGTATTAGCATAGGGTTCAGTTATCCTTCATTGGGTTGTCTGAGGGTTGGGTCAGTGGGCGGACGCTTGCTATCTAACTATGCAAGCATTCTTTGGTGGAGGGCGGTTCCATGCTGTGCAGGACATTAGGATGCGTGGCTATAAAACAATGAGCAATGGCAGGGGAGCCATACCTTGAGAAAGAGGGACGGTTCCCTCGAAACGCGTCGGGATGGGCCCCTGCTAGTGTCCGTCGTATGGACAGGTGACGTCACCATTTAGCCATGCCCCCTACTCGCTACGCAACTGCCCGTGCCGCCATCGGCCGAGGCTGCCTGCCGATACTTCCAGTGGCGAGCGTACAGGGGATATTGCTATCACGGGAGGATGCTCCCTTTTGCATCTGTGCACTGCAAGCGCTGCCGCCCCCTTTCACATCACGGAGGACATTTTTTCAGCAGCCTATTGTCTTACCTAATTGACACGCCAGGTTACACCAGTGAGGTAGGTGACGGAGGTAGATTTACTTCACAGCCACTTTTCCTCTTTTCAGCGCGGCATCTTCATTTTGATTGTTTATTGATGTCTCATATCATGTCGGGTTTGGGAAGGAGATGGCAAAAGCCGGCAATTGAATTACCGGCTTTTAAGCTATCTAGCGCTGTATGAAATATTAATATATATGTATATATGTATCTCACTGACATATATATATATATATATATATATATATATATACTACCCCTATACTATGTGTAGACATTTATCTTAGCTATTCTATTCTAACCTGTCAGTGTGATTTTACTGTACACCGCACTGAATTGCCGGTTTTTCTATAGAACACCGCTGCTTATTTCTCGCAAGTCACACTGTTGGTCCGTGTGTAATCCGTATTTTTCTGGCGTCCATAGACTTTCATTGGTGTATTTTTTGCGCAATACGGTGACAAACGCAGCATGCTGCGTTTTTCTACGGCCGTAGAAGACCGTATAATACGGATCAGTAAAATACGGCTGATAGGAGCTGGGGCATAGAGAAGCATTGTACTGTATGCAATCCGTATTTTCAGCACCTCTCTTACGTCCGTAAAACACGCTAGTGTGAGGTCGGCCTAAGGCACTAGAGAGGTACTACGTAACTTTCTTCTTCATCTGGCATGGTGTAAAAGAGGGGAAAAGTGTGGAGGGTGCTGTTACATATGTATGTTTTCCCACGCTCGAGTTCATATGAGGACATCCAGCAGAGGGCGCATCACCGCAACTGAAGGTAACTACAGGTCATTGACCTACATTCCATTCATTCCCCGGGGTTTTACAGGCAGGAGCACAGCTGCATTAGCAGAGCTTCTGCTTGTAAAATTAGTTAACCCGTTCAGATGGATTTACATCGTGGGATGTGACAGAATGACGGAAGGTATGGGATATTGTTGTTTTTTAATTTTACCTTTTTTACAGAACGAGGGTCTTCAGGCGGAGTACCAGTATAATCAAATATTACAAAAACCTGTGTATTTATTTCATTAAAATACTTTGTAATAATGTGTGTGTGTGTTTTAACCATTTCATACTATTGGATTAATAATGGATAGTTGTCATAATTGACGCCTCTCCATTATTAATCTGGCTTAATGTCACCTTACAATAGTAAGGTGACAATAACCCTTCATTACCCCATATCCCACTGTTACATGGGAATGGGAAGAGAGTGGCCAAGTGCCAGAATAGAGCATCTTCCAGATGTGCCTTTTTTGGGGTGGCTGGGGGCAGATGTTTTTAGCCAGGGGGGGGCCAATAACCATGGACCCTCTCCAGGCTATTAATATCTGCCCTCAGTCACTGGCTTTACCATTCTGGTGGAGAAAATTGCACTGGAGCCCACGCCAATTTTTCCGCGATTTAATCCTTTAATTTAATAGCTAGAGCGCCCAAATTTTGTACATACACACTACTAACATTAGTAGTGTGGAATATGCAAAAAAAAAAGGGATATGAGATGGTTTACTGTATGTAAACCATGTCTCATATCATGTTGGGTGTGAGAAGGAGATAGGAAAAGCCGGCAATTGAATTACCGGCTTTTAAGCTGTCTAGTGCTGTATGATATATTATATATATATATATATATATATGCAGCGCCCCAGAGACCTGGTCGTTGCAGTAACGTTGCTCTGCCACTAAGGGGAGTGATGGTACGTCTGATGGCACTAAAGGAGTTCATCTGACCAGGTATCACCAGCACACATTACACTTCACACTCCGGCCACTAGGGGGAGCAAAAGGTTTTATTTATTAGGCCACTCCTCACACTGTTAAAACTAGGGGTTGGATAGGAAGTGAGACAGAAGCTGACTGGGTTGGATTCAGGCAACATCCCGTGGCAGGGGGTGTTGCAGGGAAAAGATTCAGGGGGGTCCCTGCCAGGCGTGGGAACCTGGCAGGTACCTAGCAACAAGAACAGAACGTTACGGAACCGCGCCTGCACCCTAAAAAAGAGACATGAGGTGAAGGATATTGTGGACATTGAGAAACAAGATCAAGCACAAAGGAGAGCTAGTAGGAGTCGTGCCCGGAGAACGTCAACATCCTACTGAGGCGTGTAGCCGGTGCCCGGAACACCGAGGAAGTGACTGACTTTATGCCTTACTTCAAATACCGCAGGACAGTTAATTATAGGTTGGCTGTCTATCTTACATCACCTAAGCAGACATAGGGGGCAACACGTGGAGAAGGGCGTCTCTAACGTCCCGGAAGAGCTCCGAGCCTACCTGTCAAACGGGTGCGTCCTAGCCATAACATATTGGGGGACGGATGAAAAAACGAACGAATTAGAATGAACGAGAATAGAAGTTGTGAGGACTATCCCGAATGCTCAGCAGGGAAGCACTACAACACACAGGCGCTAGTGGTAGGCAACGATTTCCACCTGCAAAGGGAACTCTGGATGTGCCTTCGGACCGGCCGGTCTCAGACAGCCCTGTTAACTGTGCTCTGGATTGCGGATCCTGAAGTCTTCAGTAAAGAGACTGCAACCCTGTGTCCTCGTTATTGTCTGCACCTCACACCATCACCATGCACCTTACTGGGAAGCCCTGGGGACATACTTCACCTGTGGGAAGGTATACCATCTAGCTGCCATCACATCACCCCAGTGGACCCCAAGCAGCGTCGGTCACCCTGACCGAATACCACAGGTGGCGTCACAAACCCTTGACAGACTCGTATCACCTTTCATTGGGCACCCCTTAGCAGGGTCACGGACCGGGTCCAGCCACCGTGACATCCCAGAACTGAGCCAGCAGAGGACCAGTACCGAGTAACCCATATATATGTCTCACTGACATATATATATATATATAGACAGTATATATGTTTTTACAATTTTTTGAGCACATGGATCCATTTTATGTCCGTATGTCGGTTTTGCAAGCCTGCGAGAAAATCTCGCAGTACGGATGCCATATGGATTACATACGGAGGATGCCATGTGCAAAATACGCTGACACACCCTGCCTATGGAGTACTTACGGATCACCATTTTTTGAATTTTGTGGCGTATTACGGACGTAAAATACGGACCATATTTTTATACGCTGAGTGTGAGGCCGGCCTTAGACAGTATGGCTGTAATCTTATTGCATTTCTGGCTTGAAAAAGCCCCTTTTGGGCCGAAACGTGGCTTCACTCGTCTAACTCAATAGTATTCACCATGTGATTTTTAAGGATGTAATAAAGGTTTTGTTTTATCCCAATTTTCTCTGGTGCTTCGGAATCTTGGATTTTCTATTTCTTTGGACCTTGTGGTGGCTCTAACTGAGTCAGCACTGAAGCTACCAGTGATGCATGAGAATCACTCTTGACCTAGACATTATCGGCAAAAATAAAATATATTACAGTAGTGATATCTCCCTCTGTAAACCCCTCACAGTAGAAATGTCCCCCTCTCTGGCCCACATACAATAGTAATACAATGTCCCCTTTTGTGGCCCTATCCAATACTAAAATGTCTGTATGCCCCCATTTAGTAGTAATATCCATCTTTATGTCCAAATACAAAAGTAATGTCCCCTCCCCAGTGGCATCAATACAGTAATAATATGAGTAATTTTTGCCCACATTCATTAATAGTGTCCATGTTTTATACCTTGATACAGTTGGAACAATCCATATTGTGGCTTCATAAATTAAGAATGTATGAACCCACAATGGGAAATATTAACCCCTTTATGACCTTTGATGTAACTTTACATAAAAAATCGCATCCCTGCTTTTGTTGTGTGCTCGAACTCATCAGCCATCAAGTGCCTCTAACAGCCGTGGGTGGATCAGAGCTGACAGCGGGATTTGATATGCGGCGGTCAGAAGCGTGTTACAAATCCCACCTATTGGCGCCCCGTCACGTGATCACTAGGCGCCTATGGGTTATATGACAGCCAGGGTTTTGCAGAAATGTGCCTGTCTTTGTGAATCTCCTGTGAATGTCGGCACGTGGAGACCGTGATTTTTGCTATAGCCAGCAGTGCTGAAGCCTGCTATGTATAGTACAAGCGATCAGAAGATCGCTGCTTCAAGTCTCCTTAGGGAACTATTGAAGTCAGTAAAAAGTATGAAGATCGAGTTTAAAAAATAACACAAGTTCAAATCACCCCCCCCCCCTCTTGTCCCATTAGAAATAAAACAATTAAAAAAATACACATTTGCTATAACTGTCTTCAGGAATGTCTGATCTATCAAAATGTAAAAACACTCAGATCAGTACACGGCGTAATGAGAAAAAATCAAAACGTTACCCCTTGGATCCCCGTCAGACGCCTTTCACCCAGCCAAACCAGTTTTCACACTTTGCACTGATGAGGGGAAGTACACCGAAACACAATGTCTGAAAATTGAGATTTTGGTCCTGGGTTTTATCTTAAGTCATGTGGCAAGGTTTGTTAGAGGGTTGCTATTGTCTTTTACGATTGCTGCTTCTAATAGGTGACACAATAGTTCTAGTCCTCTTTCTCTCTGAACATGAGAAAATAAGAAAAAGGTAGACTAATATGGTATGCACAACCACAACAAATATAAGAATATCAAAACACCTTTATTGCACCTCACAAATATACATAAAACCATTTAAAACACAGTACAAAAATAGTACAAAACACCACACCCCAAAAGCAAAGAGCCCCTCATGAGAATGACAAAAATCATCATAGCAAATACTGTTGTACATGCATTAAATCCTGTATGCACACTAGCACCAACCCTGCATACATATAATTGCAATTGGCGATGGATCACATAGACATTAAGTATCCACTGCACCAGTGTGACTGGCAGCTCAAAAACAGAGGATAAATATCCCCAGGAGGATGCATATATATATATATGTATATATATATATACAGCCCCCAAGCAGAAAATGATAATAATGTGCGTGATCCAGATAGATACAACCTGTGGGTGAACAAGATGGACCCAGGGCGTGCAGCAAGGATTTGTAAAGCGGGGCTCCAAAGCAGCAATCAATTCCCTATCCAAAGGGAAAGAAAAGAGGCATGATAGCCAGAAGTGTGGAGGAGTGTGGCAAGAGCAGGCCCCACGTGTATCGCTGCCGCAGCAGCTTCGTCAGGGGAAGTGACCTGGAGGTGCATCTGTGCAGGTTAAGTAGCAAGAGAAATCAAGATAACATACAGCTGTGTGCAGGATCGCATGGCTGCAGAAACAGGAAGGCGCTGCGCCATTGAAATTAGTGTCATGGCCGGGATGAGTCTGTAGTACAGAATGCGCATGCGCACACCGTGATCTCAGATAGGATCGCGTTGCGCATGCGCAGAACCAAGCGGCCGGGAAAAAAAAGAAAAGCAAGATGTGCGATTGTAAGAATTCAACAACGGGGAGAGAATATACATGCCGGTACCAGCAAAAAGAGGAGAAAAGGGAAGAAATGACACTTGGCTCTTATCCTAAGTCATGTGACAAGGCTCGTTAAAGGGTCGACATTGACGGTCAGGATTGCTACTTCCAATAGGTGGCACTAGAGTTCTAGTCCTCTTCCTCTCTGAAGAGACAATTTACATATTTCCCAGAGGAGCATTGCAAGGCATAAAAGTCTCACTTTGTGTTGGCCTAATGCATATTGATCTGTATGTATTGCAACAACTATTGTTTGTTTAATATGATGTGATTTATATATCTGCATGCATATTGTTCACATGTCAACAAAGTTAAAAAAAAAAAAAAAAAAAGGTCCTCATTTACAGACAGGATGTTCCTCCTCCCCTTCCCTGTGAGCACATTTATTGTGTGGAGCTGAAGCAGAAGGACTCACAGCAGATCTCTCTCTCTCTCTCACAAACCAGATTGATCCTGTTCTCATGTTTTAAGCTGGATATTCTTAATTCTTAATAAATGAACATTCTCTGTTGCTCGTTGTGGACATCACGCTGATTAACCCGCTGCTAACAGGTTATGGGCCCAGGAGTCAAAGCAATCCCAAACCTCCAGAGCACAGAGATATAAAGACAACAGCAAACTGAGAAGAAGTAAAATGGCCACCAGCAGCAACTCAACAAAGTTTACAGTGCCAAGCCTGAATAACCAGAACTACCAATCCTGGAAATTCAAGTTGAAGATGCTGCTGATAAGAGAAGGTACGTGGAAATACACTCAGGACCCTAAGCCTGACCCAGTACCACAGGAATGGCTAGAAATGGATCAGAAAGCACAGAGCACCATATCACTCAGTATAGAGGATGATCAGATTGTGCATGTGTGTAAGTGTGAATCTGCAAAGGAAATGTGGGAGCAGTTGCAGAAAGTACATGACAGAATAAATTTAAGTAATAAACTCTATCTAATGAGAAAGCTGTATCAGTCTAAGCTACACAATGACCAGGACATGCAGGACTATATTAGAAATATTCTGGAGACCGTAGAGCGCCTGCGGGGCATTGGGGAAGATATGAAGGACTTCCATATAGCAGCACTATTACTTAGTGGTCTCCCAGAAAGCTGTGACACTCTGGTAACTGCACTAGATGCACGCCCAGATGATGAGCTGACATTGGAATACGTCAGAGGAAAGCTTGTAGATGAATATAAGAGAAAGACAGAAAATGTGAGCAGCAAGATATGTAACAAGGAAACTGCTTTACAAACACATGATGTACCCACCAGCAAAAACCACCCTAAGGAGACACGTGAATGTTTTGTATGCAAGAAGCCAGGTCATTTAAAAGCTGAATGCAGAGTCTGGAAAGCTAAAATGAGTTAGTTGAAAAAGCAAAACAGCCAACAGAGAGTTAAGAGTGCTGTATCTGGAAACAATGATTCGGCAAATACTGAAGCTGCATTCACATCAGTCAATGCATTTAAATCAAAGCATGCGTGGTGTATAGATTCTGGTGCAACCAGTCACATGACCAATGGCAGAGACTTCTTTACTAAGCTTAACCAAAATAAGTCAGAGAAAGTGATAATGGCAAACGGTCAGTGCATGAACTCAGAAGGCATAGGAGACGGTTATATTGATTGTAACATCTCTGCAACACAAAGTAGAAGGATCCATGTAAAGGATGTACTATATGTGCCTAGTCTTGAAAGTAATCTATTATCTGTGAAAAAGCTCACAAAACAAGGTAATGAAGTTACATTTAAGGAAGATAGCTGCATCATCTCAAAGGAGGGTCACACATTAGCAAAATGAAAAATCAGAGATGAACTGTATCAGTTGAAATGTAAAGAGTGTGTATGCACAGCTAAGCAAGAACTGCACAAGAACTGTATTCATGTATGGCACAGGCGGCTTGCGCATAGAGACCCAGAAGCAATAAGAAAGTTATTTCAAGAACAATTAGCTGATAATATTACAATTGATTCATGTAATCAGACAATGAGGTGTTCCAGCTGTATCAAAGGGAAAATGTCCAGAAAGGCCTTTCCTAAGAAAAGTACTACAAGAACAGAACAACCACTAGATTCAGTGCACACGGATATCTGTGGTCCAATGCGTACTCAGACCCCTGGAAAGAAGAGATATTTTCTTACATTTATTGATGACAATTCAATATATACAGTTGTCTATTTACTTCACAGCAAAAATGAAGTTCCAGAGAAACTTGGAATATATCTAGCTGAAGTACACAACAAGTTTGGAAGAATGCCAAAAACTTTACGTGCAGATAATGGAACTGAGTATACAAGTAATGAAACACAGAGCATTTTAAAGAAAAATGGAATCATATTTCAAACTACTGTACCATACAACCCTGAGCAAAATGGTGTAGCAGAAAGAAGGAACCGGACACTCTGTGAAAGCGCAAGGAGTATGTTATTTGATGCAAATTTGCCTACAGTATATTGGGGCGAAGCTATTATGACGGCTTGTTATCTTCAGAACAGACTACCAAGTAAAGCGACAGAGAAAACTCCATTTGAGCAATGGAATGGTACAAAACCAAAACTACAACACATAAGGATTTTCGGAAGTAAAACATTTGCACATGTTCCCAAAGAAAAACGAACTAAGTGGGAATCTCATGCCAAGGAAGGCATCCTGGTAGGCTACAGTGAAACCCAGAAAGGTTATAGAATTTTACACCCAGAGACAAACAAGGTCACAATAAGTAAAGATGTAGTGTTTGATGAAAACTTCGTGTCACCCAAGTTTTATGACATTATGCCAGTAGTCCAGATGAAGCAACAACAACAATCTCAATCACAATTACAAGACAACAAAGAAAAGAATGTAGAAGTCTGGCTGGACTCTTCAACCACTGAAGGAACAACAAAAGGCCTAAGTGAACCTGAAATTAGACGGTCGTCAAGATCAAACAAAGGAATACCAGCTAAACGTTTATCCTACATTGTGAAGACACTGCCTGAGTCAGAACCACAGTCATGGGATGAAATGCAGAAACTACCCGCCCATGAAAGAACAAAGTGGATCAATGCCGCGAATGAAGAAATGAACTCGCTTCATCAACTTCAAACTTGGAAACTCACTGAGTTACCACAGGATAAAAAGGAAATTAAGTGTAAATGGGTATTTAAAACCAAATATGATTCTGAAGGTAAAGTCCACAGATTTAAAGCGAGGTTGTTCATAAAAGGATATTCTCAAAAATATGGCAAAGACTATGATGCTACTTTTTCCCCGGTTGCTAAGCAGACAACATTTAGAGCATTGTTGGCGGTAGCTGCAGTACAAAGGATGTTTGTCAGACATTTGGATATCAAAACTGCATTTTTAAATGGTGACATTGAGGAGGACTTTTACATGACTCAACCTGAAGGTTATGTAAAGGAAGGTGAACAGAATCTTGTTTGCAAACTACAAAAATCTCTTAATGGTCTTAAGCAATCGGCGAGAGCATGGAACTCTAAAATGAACAAAGTCTTGTTAGAATTTAAAAGAGGTCAAGCGGATCCATGCCTGTACACGAGATATACAGATGGAAAATGGATGTATATTCTCTTATATGTGGACGATGTAATTTTAGTTCATCAAGAAGAAGCTGAAATTGGGAAAATTACTAACATTTTGAACAAGCATTTTGAAACGAAAGACCTAGGAAATGTGACATATTATCTAGGAATCCACATCCAGAGAGAGGAAGATGGAAGTTTTCTTTTAAATCAAAGTGCAAAGATTAATTCAATTTTGGATCAGTTCGGAATGACGGAAGCCAAAGGTGTATCAACGCCAATGGAATCATCCTACCTGAAACTGGAAGAAGATGACCTGTTGCCTAACAATGGGAAATATCGACAGGCAGTGGGGGCACTTCTATATATATCAACTACCACTCGACCGGATATTACAACAGCAGTTGGAATATTGTGCAGATATGTGGAAAAACCGCGCCAAAAGGACTGGAATGCCGTTAAAAGAGTTCTCCAATATTTAAAAGGGACACAAGGTGTAAATTTAAAAATATCTGCAGCATGAAATCTAAAACTCACCGGCTATGTTGACTCAGATTGGGCTGGTGATTCGCAAGATCATAAAACCAAAAGCGGATATGTATTTAATCTTGGAGAAAGTTCAATCTCCTGGTCTAGTAGAAAACAAGTGTCTGTTGCTTTGTCATCTACAGAAGCTGAGTATGTATCCGCAGCCTATGCAAGTCAGGAGATCATTTGGCTAGGACAACTGATGCACAATCTTGGTAAACCGTTAACTCAGCCAACGGTGATATATGAGGACAACCAAGGATGCATTAAACTTGCATGCAGTGAAAAGATCAGTGCTAGAACTAAGCACATCGACATCAGATGTCATCATCTACGTGATTTAATAGATCGTGGCGTAATTCAATTTGTTTATTGTGAAACTGATAAAATGTTAGCTGATATTTTGACCAAGCCATTGCCACGACCTAGGTTCCAAGAATTGAGAACCACTATGGGACTGATAGAATAAGTAGTTGTTGAGTGGGGGTGTTGGCCTAATGCATATTGATCTGTATGTATTGCAACAACTATTGTTTGTTTAATATGATGTGATTTATATATCTGCATGCATATTGTTCACATGTCAACAAAGTTAAAAAAAAAAAAAAAAAAGGTCCTCATTTACAGACAGGATGTTCCTCCTCCCCTTCCCTGTGAGCACATTTCTTGTGTGGAGCTGACGCAGAAGGACTCACAGCAGATCTCTCTCTCAGAAACCAGATTGATCCTGTTCTCATGTTTTAAGCTGGATATTCTTAATTCTTAATAAATGAACATTCTCTGTTGCTCGTTGTGGACATCACGCTGATTAACCCGCTGCTAACACTTTGACATGTCAGTCTCTGCAAGTAGAAAAGTTACTCCTTGAATTCCAGTCAGATGCCTCTCACCCAGCCAAACCAGATCTCACACTTTGCACTGACGAGGGGAAATACCCTAAAACACAGTGTCTGCAAATTGACATTTTGGCTTTTACCCTAAGTCATGTGTCAAGGCTCGTTAAAGGGTCGATATTGACTTTTAGGATTGCTGCTGTTAGGGTTGGCGGAACGCACTGAGTATATATATATATGCATAAATAGGTGCGTTCGCAACCCGGGGTCCACCGTGCAGGAGAGGAACTTGCTGCTGGCAAATGGCGGCGCTATATGGCGGTATAAGCGAACTCTGTTAACTCCACAGAGTCGCTAGAAATAAGATGCTGTGCCCTGTTAGTGTCACAGGGGAACACAGCTAACTGCTGAGCTGGAGGCAGTCAGTGGTCACGCACCCAGAAAGGCATACAAACAGTCCTCACCGGAGGAGCCGGTATTCTAGGGGCTTATTTCAGCCAGGTCCCTGAATACATTCATGCAATACTCCTCACCGGAGGTGCCGGTATTCTAGGGGCTCATTTCAGCTGGGTCCCTGAACACACACATACAGGCGCAACCACAATTAACAAGCTCATGACATGAGGTCACGGTGATACTAGCGCATGGCCGTACGGCCATGCAAACCTTTTATAGCTGCAGCATGTACAGGACCTTCCAAGAAGGACCAATGGAAGGCTGCCACAGAACTTGATCAGGTACAGGGCCTTCCCGGAGGACCAATAGAAGTCGCTGCAGTACCTGAGCATGTGACCCTAAACCTCCACTGAGAGATCTTACCCTGGGCATGCTCAGTGTGTGCAAAGCAGGACTTAGTCCCAGAAAAGCCTGCTCGCCGCAGACCAGTGCAGGGTACAATAGCAGAACCTGAAAAGGCAGCAATAACCCTTTGCACAGTATCAGGCTGAGTGAGACGCTGGGACCGCAGCAGACACGGCTCGAGATTCCCCCTGTGCAGTGGCGGGAACTCGACTCCTAACAGCTGCTTCCAATAGGTGGCACTAGAGTTCTAGTCCTCATCCTACCTAAAGAAACAATTTGAGAAAAAAATCAAAACTCCAGAATTATGTTTTTTTGGCCGCTGCAATAAAATGCAATAACGGGCGTTCAAAACCTCGTATCTACCCCAAAATGGTATCAATAAAAACATCAATTCGGGGTGCAAAAAATTAAGCTCTCACGCAGCTCCAGCTCCTCAAAAATGAAAACTCTACAGATCACGGAAAATGACAACATAAGCAAAAAAAGTTTTCTCACAAATTTCAGATTTTTGTCACCACTTTACTAAAAAAAAAAAGCTTTACAAGTTTGATATCTGCGTACTTGTAATGACCTGGAGAATAATATTGCCAGGTCAGTTTTACCATATATTGAACTTGGTGAATAAATAAACCCAAAACTGTGGAACTGCACTTTTTTTTTTGCAATTTCATCTCACTTGGATTTTTTTCCCCATTTTACAGTACAATACATGATAAAATCAATGGTGTCATTCAAAAGTACAAATCGTACCGCAGAAAATAAGCACTCTTGGTAGAAGGGGAGGAAAACAGGAAAGCGCAAAAAAACAGAAAATCACAAGGTAATGAAGGGTTAATGTACCCCATTTGGAGTAGCATAGTCTCCTATTCTGGCCCCCATACAATAATACTGTCATTCAATTGGCCATGTTCAATAATAATATTGCCTACCTACTACCATAAGCTAATTATGCATGTTTCTCATTCTAGCCCCTATCCTGTAAAAGTGTCTCCAATCCTGGAATAATGTCCTCTATCATAACCCCTATTCTCTAATAATGTCCTCCTTCCTGTAATAATGTCTTCTGGTTCCCATTTTGTAGTAATGTCCCATTTCCCATAATAATATGTCATGTCCTGTAATAATGTCCAGTGTCCTGGCCCCTATATTTAATAATGTCCCCCTTCAAGAATAATCTTTCCCATCGCCTTCCTTCAAGAGCCATAACTGTGAGGTCTAGCGCTGAGCGCACATTCTCATTACTTCAAGTTTTAACCGGGTATCGCGGATGCTCAAGTGACATGTTCAAGTCCCCGTGTCCGCATGTTTCGCAGCTGACAGATACAAAACATATGCGGATTGCCTGACAAACATGGGTAATCCCCCATATTTTGTGGCTGCCTAACAGCTGCGAAACATGCAGCTATTATTTACCGCATTCATTATACAGGTTGGGCCATTTATATGGATACACCTAAATAAAATGGGAATGGTTGGTGATATCAGCTTCCTGTTTGTGGCACATTAGTATATAGGAGGGGGGAACACTTTTCAAGATGGGTGGTGACCATTTTGAAGTCGGACATTTTGGATCCAACTTTATTTTTTTTCACTGAACCTGTTTCACAAAATTTGGCAAGCAGTTTGCTAACTGTAACATGGGAGATGGGTGGTCTCGTAGGGTGTCTTGCATTGAAATCTGCTGCAATGACCCGGGTACTGCGTTCACCAGACAGCAACACAATTTCTATCCACTCCTCACTTGTTAACCTCTGCGACATGTCAATGGCTGTAAACAAAGAGAAACTTGTAAATAACTAACAAAAGAATAAAGTTATGTTAAAACCAAGCACACCATTGTTTTTCTTGTGAAATTCTCAATAAGTTTGATGTGTCACATGACCCTCTTCCCATTGAAAAAAATAAAGTTGGATCCAAAATGTCCGACTTCAAAATGGCCGCCATGGTCACCACCCATCATGAAAAGTTTTCCCCCTCCCACATACTAATGTGCCACAAACAGGAAGTTGATACCACCAACCATTCCCATTTTATTTAGGTGTATTCATATAAATGGCCCACCCTGTAAAATGACCTGGAAATCGGATTGTCCATATCAATCCGATTACTGCAAATTCAAATATGAATAGATTTCTTTTCTATTTAAGTATGGAAAAAAAATTTTTTTTAGATGGGTGAGGTAACCAAAACTTGCAATTCTTGCATTTGTTTTCTCTTTGAGGTACTGTATTTACCGATTGAGTTAATTTAATGTTTGGAAAATCAGAATTTCCCTGAAGCAGTGATACTGAATGTTTATTTTTTAAATTTTCTTCCTTTATTTTTAATGGTAATTTTAACTTTTATATATTGTTTATGTTTTCAAAAACTTTTTTCTTTATTTTTTTTTACGCCCCCAAAAATCTTGGTCTTCTATGGAGTTTAGTTTATGGCTGAGTTTCACAGGAGGACTAAAATCCCAGTGATGGGGGACTTCAGGACTTCAGCAGATCCCTAGTTCACATAGTAACCAATCGGATCCTACGATCACCTTGTGGGGAACAATTGGAGTTGCTGTGGGTGGGGACCATCGCTTGTTGTCAGTATTTGATAGCAGCATTTAAAAGTTTCTTCTCAACTGCCAAGAGGTGGGGTGGTGCATGGCAGTGAGGTCATGCACTGCCTTTGACGTGCCTGTTAACATCAGCTGACAGTGTTTGATTGGCATACTGCCTGTCTAGCTATTGTGGTGGATCTCTACCCTGCAAAACGTTTCAGCTGAACATACACCTGATGGCACACATTCAGCTGAAAATGGCAGTGGGGTCAGTGGGGCCCCATCTTTCATTGGCATGTTTGCAGAGGATGTGCTACGCCCCCAGACTAAAGTGCTTAGCAAAGGCTGCTGAACTTATACACATGCTGCCAAATTATAAATTATTTTTTGGAGTTATTACAGTTGTATAATCATCAGCACGTTTGGTTGGAGACACCAAGGTTTCCTTTATTAGGGTATGTAGAACAGACACTGCACACTCATGGTAAAACTGCGGTAGGTCGTTTATTGTTTCTTGAACATAAATTGATAACATTTAGATGGATTCAGAAGAATTCTCCTACAAAACAGTATGAGAAAGTGATTTATTATAATAGAAATGCCAGAGCCAAAAATTGGGGAATCTGGGCTCCATGGCTGGATACTTCGGACCTAGCCTCCAGCGTGTAAGAACGAGATGGGGACTTTATCCTGGAGCTTCTCTACTCGGTATAATGAGACTCACTGATCTTGTTCTAAAAAGAGCGCTTGAGAATATTAGAACCTGGCATAATTTGAGGACCTTGTCTGATCTGTATGTCATTGTACAGAGAACTGTGGAAATAGCGCTATACCTGTGCATAAAATATGTGATGTTGTTGTAGCCCTAATATTTCTGTACACATATCAAAGATCTAATATAAGGTATACATAGGACTGAGATGACCATGGAAATGTAAAAGATGAAAATTATATATACAGCTCTGGCAAAAATTAAGAAACCACTGGAAAATTTTCAGTTTGATTTTTCTCTTTATAGGTATATTTTTGAGTAAAATGTAAATTGCTCTTTTATTCTATAAACTACTGACATGTCTCCAAAGTTCCAAGCAATAAATTTTGTATTTATTTTCTGAAAATGAGAAATGGTCAAAATAACAAAAAATATGCATTGCTTGCAGACTTCAAATAATGCAAAAAAAGTTCATAATCATTTAGAAACAACAATACTAATGTTTTAACTCAGAAACAGTTCAGAAATCAACATTTTGTGGAATAACCATGATTTTTAATCACAGCTTTCATGCATCTTGGCATGCTTTCACCAAGTCTTTCACACTTCTTTTGGGTGACCTTATGCCACTCCTGGTACAAAACGTTAAGCAGTTCTTTGTTTGATGGCTTGTGACTATCCATCTTCCTCTTGATTACATTCCAGAGGTTTTCAATGGGGTTCAGGTCTGGAGATTGGTCTGGCCATGACAGGGATTTGATGTGGTGGTCTTTCATCCACACCTTGATTGACCTAGCTGTGTGGCATGGCGCATTGTCCTGCTGGAAAAAAAAAGTCCTCACAGTTGGGGAACATTTCCTAAGCAGAAGAAATCAACTGTTTTTCCAGGAAACCTTATATGTGGCTTGATTCATACGTCCTTCGTAAAGATTAACCTGCCCAATTCCAGCCTTGCTGAAGCATCCCCAGATCATCCACCAAATTCCACAGTGCGTGCAAGACACTGTGGCTTTTATGCCTCTACAGGTCCCCGTCTAACCATTAGATGGCCAGGTGTTGGGCAAAACTGAAAATTAGACTCATTAGAGAAGATTACCTTACTCCAGTTCTCTATGGTACAATCCTTATGGTCTTTGGCAAACTTCAGCCTGGCTCTCCTTTGCTTCTCATTGATGAAAGGCTTTTTTCTAGCTTTACATGACTTGAGTCCTGCCTCTAGGAGCCTGTTATGAACTGTTCTTGCTGTGCACTTCACCCCAGCTGCCATTTGCAATTCCTTTTGTAGGTCACTTGATGTCATCCTGTGGTTGCTGAGTGACAATTGAACAAGATGCCGGTCAGTGGAGTATCGTTTTCACCCTCTGCCGGTCTGTAGCTTTGTTGTCCCCAATGTCTGCTGCTTGACCTTGCTGTAATGGACTGCCATCTTAGAAATTTTAAGGATGGAGGCAACATGACGCTCACTGTGTCCCTCTGCTAGTAAAGCCAGAATTGAGCCCTTCTTTTCGTCACTCAAGACTTTTCTTTTCAACTACTTTGGCATGGTTAAAAGTTATTTTTTAATTCCTATTACTTTTGAGATATTACTAGCACTTGCTTTGCCATCCAGCTTGTCCTATTGCAAGAGGATTGTAAACATCACAGCAGGGTTTTTATACTTTCCTTCGTTAAATAAGATTTGGTTCAAGTAATCACCTAATCAGAAGCACATTAAGTAGAATGAGGTGTACTCTGGTTGGAATTCAACTGACACTGGAATGGAATGGCTGTCAGACATGCAGAGAAGCTGATTTTTATACAACTGTGCAGTGGTCTCTTAATTTTTGCCAGAGCTGTACTATACAAGCGAAAACCAGGACAAGAAATTACATTGATACAGAAAGTTGGGGTATTCAGCCTAAACTACCCAAGTCACCTTTTGTGTTCCTTAACAGCTTTTTTAACTCCATTTGTATCCCAAAGAGGTAGGACTACTTCAAAGCGCTCAACCGTGTTCCTCAATTAGGCTGTGAGGTAGACATCTTCTATACGCAGTAACTTATTATTTGGTGGAAGTTGAGCCGACCTCCACTTACGAGCTATCAGACAGCTAATGTAGCAGCACTTGTCACGTGTAATAAAAGCTGATCGATTTTACAATTTAATTGAGACAAAGAAATATTGAATAGATTTTGGATCCAAAGAGATCTGGAGGCCGGCAGCTTTAAAAATAAGGGACTTAACAGTTTCCCAAAAACCTTGAAGGCCTGTGCATGTACCAAAACAGGTGAGGTACATAATTTTCTGTATTTACGCACCTCCAACAACAGTAGGGTTAAGTATATTTAATAGGGAACGTGTATGATACCAAAACATGAGTAACTTATATTGAGTTTCCCTAAAAGAAAAACATGCGGAGGTTTTTGGTGCATTTATCCAAATCTCCTGCCAAACACGAGGTGAAAAAGACTGCCCAAGAAAGCTTTCCCTATTAATTATGTAGGGTACATACATAGGGGTAAACCCCTCCTGACCCCACACATAAACTTCCCCTCATCCAGCACCATGACAACCAGCACAGCAGAGTCCTGCATACACTGAGGCGCCTGATCATGTGACCCTTGACTCCTCCCCTCCTGTGATGTCATCACAGGTCCTGTGCGCACAGAGCAGCCATATATGTGGTGTGCGGCTCTGCAGGTGGAGGTAGGTGCTGGAGATTCCCCATTACTGGCTGTAGAAGACAGTAACACTTTCAATGTTGAGGCTATTTTGGTGTTTTTATGTGGCCATTTTCTAAAAATTACATATTATTTGTTCCTTCTGTGATAGACACATATGACCCAACTATGAAAGAACAAATTTGGATAAAAAAAAATATTTAGAATTGAGAGTCCTCAGTGGTTGATACCTTTTAATGGCTAACTGAAAAGATGGTAACAAACTGCAAGGTTTCGAGACTACTCAGGTCTCTTCATCAGGCATATGAGCAGCGAAAACGGGAAACCTTCATACAGACGGCCGGTGGTGATGGAGTCAGTGACGGACTCTGGCCAGATATGATTCTAGAGCCGTAGTAGAAGATGAAGATGTCGTCCTCATCATGAAGTAGTTATTTCTCATGTCACGTGTAATGATTATCTCCTGCAGTATTGCTAATGTCGATTCCAGGGTCGGTAAATGAGAGGAGAATTAGCATTATGGAAGATGAGTCTATGAGAAACGTATTCAGCTGCCGACTCCGAGGAAGAAACTGCTTGTTGTGTGTGGCCTAAACTATATAGGATTTATTAGCAGATGTAAAAAAACAATACTGGAAAATAATAAAAATATTATTACTCTTATTAATGATCCCCCACCATACCTGTACCACCATTGCTGGGTCCCATGGTCACATAAGATTTCTGCAGCCAATCTGCGGCTACAGAAGTGACCAAAATAGTGAGTGAATGAGACAAGCTGACTGTCACCAATTCAACTCATGTTTCTGAGAGGTTGTATTCTTACGATTTAAGAATACCAACATCTACACATTATATCTCCTCATATGTTCCCCTTATTATCTTTTATAACTGTATTATTACACAGGATTCTTTATGATGTTACATCGGCTCATGTTCTTCCCATTCAGGTCCCTACAATATCGGATCCTCTCTGTAGAGATCTTCAAGATAATTTTCCTGGTTGACCCGTCAAGGATGAGTATGGACAGGAACAAGATGGTGGAGAAGATATTACAACTCACCCTAGAGATCCTCTTCCGGCTTACTGGAGAGGTGAGAGATTCTGATGACATCACATTACATCATTCTTATCTATGGGAATAACAGATGGACAGAACTGGAGAGGTGAGGACTCTGGAAATGTCTGTAGTGAGATTTATTAATGTGTCTCTCCATAACCAGGATTATACAGTAGTGAAGAAGACCTCTAGTGAGCGCTGTCAGGCCCCTGTGTCTGAGGGATGGGGAAGACCCATGAGCCAAATCACAAGGCCTCCACCTCACCCCCTGATATATGAGGACATCAATGACCAGAAGATCCTAGAGCTCACCTACAAGATGATTGAGCTGCTGACTGGAGAGGTGACACTGCTGGGAATGGTGGGACATTATACAATAACGCTATGATGGGATGGGGGGTATGACTTTGTCATTGTATATGTCAGGTTCCTATAAGATGTCAGAATATCACCGTCTATTTCTCCATGGAGGAGTGGGAGTATTTAGAAAGACACAAAGATCTGTACAAGGACGTCATGATGGAGGTTCCTCAGCCCCTCACATCATCAGGTAATAGACAGGACTAAATACAGAGGGCCTATAATTATCTGTATGTAACAAATTAATTCAGTCCCTTTATGTGTTTCCTCCAGATCTATCCAGTAAGAGGACAACACCAGAGAGATGTCCCCGTCCTCTTCTTCCACAGGACTGTAAACAAGAAGATCCCAATATTTCTCAGGATCATCAGGTAGATGGAGAGAAGGTGTCAAGAGATCTCCCCTATGATGTGCAGATGGCTGTGAAGGTCTTGTGTTCAGTCTTCTTTCTCTCCCAGTATTACAGGTGCTTCTTACAAAATTAGATTATCATCAATAAGTTATTTTATTCCAGTTCTTCAATACAAAAAGTGACGCTCATATACAATATTACATAGAGTAATTACAAACAGTGATCTATTTCAAGTGTTTATTTCTGTTAATGTTGATGATTATGGCTTACAGCCAATGAAAACCCAAAAGTCATTATCTCAGTAAATTAGAATAATTAACAAAAACACCTACAAAGGTTTCCTAAGCGTTTTGAAAGGATCCTTAGTCTGTTTCAGTAGGTTTCATAATCATGGGGAAGACTGCTGACCTGACAAATGTCCAGAAGGCAGTCATTGACATACTCCCCAAGGAGGGTAAGCCACAAAAGGTCATTGCTAAAGAAGCTGGCTGTTCACAGAATGCTGTATCCAAGCATATTAATGGAAAGTTGAGTGGAAGGAAAAAGTGTGGTAGAAAAAGGAGCACAAGCCACCGGGATAACTGCAGCCTTGAAAGGATTGTTAAGAAAAGTCCATTCAAAAATTTGGAGCATAGCCACAAGAAGTGGACTGCTGCTGGAGTCATTGCGTCAAGAGCCACCACACACAGACGTTTACAGGACAAGGGTTACAAGTGTCGCATTCCTTGTGTCAAGCCACTCATGACCAATAGACAATGGCAGAAGCGTCTTACCTGGAACAAGGAGAAAAACAACTGGACTGTTGCTCAGTGGTCCAAGATGTTGCTTTCAGATGAAAGTAAATTTTGCTTTTCATTTGGAAATCAAGGTCCCAGAGTCTGGAGGAAGAGTGGAGAGGCCACAATCCAAGCTGCTTGAGGTCTAGTCTGAAGTTTCCACAATCAGTGATGGTTTGGGAAGCAATGTCATCTGCTGGTGTAGGTCCACTGTATTTTATCAAGATCAAAGTCAATGCAGCCGTCTACAAGGAAACTTTAGAGCACTAGCTTTTTGGGTATGGAAATTTAATTCTCCAGCAGCACTTGGCACCTGTCCTCACTGCCAAAAGTACCAATAACTGGTTTAAAAACAACAGTATCACAGTGCTTGATTGTCCAGCAAACTCGCCTGACCTTAACCCAATAGATAATTTGTGGGGCATTGTCAAAAGGAAGATGAGAGACACCAGACCCAGCAATGCAAGCAAGCTGAAGGCTGCTATCAAAGCAACCTGGGCTTCCATAACACCTCAGCAGTGCCAGAGACTTCCATGCCACACTGCATTGATGCTGTAATTGATGCAAAAGGAGCCCCGACTAAGTATTGAGTGCATTTACTGAACATACATTTCAGTAGGCAAACATTTCGGATTTTAAAATCATTTTTCAAGCTGGCATTATAAAGTATTCTAATTTACTGAGATAATGACTTTTTGGGTTTCCATTGGCTGTAAGCCATAATCATCAACATTAACAGAAATAAACACTTGACATAGATCATTCTGTTTGTAATGACTCTATATAATATATGAGTTTCACTTTTTGTATTGAAGAACTGAAATAAATTAACTTTTTGTTGATATTATAATTTTGTGAGAAGTACCTGTGTATGTTTTATACTTGTGTAACGAAAATAGTGGAGATGGCAGGATTAGAATTGATCATAGATGTGACTTCTCCATCTGTCTGTGACTTTTACAATATTTGTTTCAGGGTAAAGATCTGACTCGGATTAACACTACAGAGACATATGTGATTGGTGATGAGTGGTGTAAAGAGGAGATTCCTACATATGGCCACCCAGGTGAGTAGTAATCACTAACTGCATAGAAATCACAGATTCTTCTCATTCTCTAGATGTGGCTGCTTTATCTTCGGTGTAGTCCGGCCATATCACAATCAAGTAGTCACCGTTCTCCTGCTAATCCAAAATTGTCATAAATTTGTCATAAGGAAACAGCCTTACCAAAACCTGTTAAATGACAAAAGCACATCTAGCAGGATGCAGCAGTCCCCCACTAATAAAGGCAGGGTCAACACAGGTGCAAACTACTGATAGAAACAGGCACCTAGCAGATTATGGACGGGTTGGTTGCCTAGTAGAAAAATGCACACTAATTAGGCTTGTATAAGTGTCCGGCTTACAGCATATTGATGACGCCCACAGTATTATCAGGCAGGCTGCACAGCACTTTATACATGCACCCCACAGGGACAGATGCCCTAGTACACCAAGCCAACAATTAGGGGCCTGGCCAGAGCTTACAGCAAGGAGAATGCACCTTATTACCGGGACTTAGAAGATGCTGACCCTTAACCTCCCAGATTTCTAAACTGCAACGCCAAGTGACCGCATACATACAATATGCTAACAACATAGATAATCATGTGAAGAAAAATATAATCCGTATGGTGGGCCTAGCTTTTATGACTGGACACCAGTTCAAGTCCTTTTTATTTTTAAGCTCAAATATAACCTGAAGACACATAAACACAAGAAATATGATTCAATTATAATTTTTTCTCCTTTCTTTTTTAATTTAAATGCTTCCCCGACACCCACTCATTCAGTGGAGAGAGAAAAGAAGAGAAAACCCCTCAATCAATAATTGTTGCCCATATTTCCTAAACTTTTTGCTTCTACTTATCCCAGCAATTAATATATTGGGACGTTTAACTTTGCCCAAGCTTTTGTTAGAAATATATGTTTTAAGAAGTTATCCAGTCCTCATGTTACGTAGACAAGAACATTATCAAAATTTACAATTATTTCCTATTGTGTAAGATAAATCCAAGATCTAATTCACAGAATTTATTCTCTTCTGAAAATCGATTAATCAATCCTTTTTTTAGGAAACTAATTCAGCCTTTACAGATTTCACTTGACAGTAAATAAAATCATGTAAGGATATGTTCCCTGAAAAAGAAAAGTCGAGGTGAAGACTGAATAGAACGTCTGACTGGCACAAAAACTTTTCACCGTCGGTCAGAGCTGCATGCTCACACGCTGTCATCTGTGTGAAAGCGTGGTAACTGCAGCTTTGTGACCAGTTGTAACGTAAAAGATTACCGCCAATCAGAGTTGGTGTTTACCATGCTATGACATATATGACAACATGGAAAATGCTGGATGTTTGGGCCCCCATTCATTTGAACATGGTACGGGTTTCAAGTTTGAATACTGTTCCAATACTCAAACCAAACTATTTTTTTCTACATTTCGGACGAAACCGAACATCCACGGGTCCGCCCATCATTACTTATCAGGTTAGGTGTCTACAATGAGCTGTGGACCCTTTCGTTGTCGAAGCTCTGTATCAAAAAAGTTACTGTCTTGATGCAATAATATGTACAACTTTCTGTTTTCCTTAAGCACTATCCATTAAACTGGGATATTCTTGGGAACTTTCTTCAGGTGTATGATCTTACAATGGGCATCCCCCCCATCAGAACATTTCTTTATTGTCTCTCAGGTGCTGTCATGGGTGAGGGAAAAAAATGATAATTACTTACTGGTAACTTGATTTTCCTTAAATTCAAAACCACACCCTTATTAATTCCCTCCCTTTGGCTTATGGTGGTTGCAGTTTTCGGTCTTTTTTCTTCTCATAGTGGAAAATGAGCGTGAGTGAATGTTTATATCATAACAAGAATAAGGATAATAATAATGCTAAAAAGACAATGGACAGCACCTCCAAAAATCATACAATGATCTAATACCGCTAGGCAAAAATACATAACTGAACATGAGGTTCTTAGCTTAGCATTCTGATCAGACTGTATGAAGCCCACTGCCACATCAGGGCAAACCTCGTACTGGGTCCTACCGCCCTAACAGAGCGGAGCCATGCGCCAACCACCCCACAGCGGCAATGCACCAGCAGGTCCGATGCGACACAGCACCCATGCTGCAAGACTAAGTCACCATCACTCCAGACCATGCCGCCACACAGCACAAAACCACATAAACAATGGCCACCACACAACACCCACACCAAATGAAAGGAGCACTAGAACTCACCTTCCTCCAGCTCTTCAGTGAGAGCAAAAATGGGCTAGACCCCTAAATTTGCAGTCTTCTGCTAATTAAAATCACCTGTGCCAAATGGGAGGAGTGCACATCCAAAAAAAACAAAGGACAGATCATGCAATATGCTGAAATAAAGAGAATGGACAGCACCTCCAAAAATCATGCAATGATCTAATGCTGCTAGGCAAAAATATATATAACTGAACATGAGGTTCTTAGCTTAACATTCTGATCAGACTGTATGAAGCCCACTGCCACATCATGGCAAACCTCGTACTGGGTCCTACCGCCCTAAATGAGCGTAGCTGTGCACCAACCACTGTCACAGCAGCGATGCACCAGCCGGGCAGATGGCCTGGTGCCCCACAGCACCCATGCTGCAAGATTGAGTCCCCATGACTCCTGACTGCGTCGCACCACCAGCACAAAACCACAGAAACAATGGTCGCCACACAGCACCCACACTAATTGAAAGGAGCACTGAAACTCACCTTCCTTCAGCTCTTCAGTGAGAGCAAAAATGGTCAGTATCTTGCTAATTAAAATCACCTGTGCCAAATGGGAGGAGTGCACATCCAAAGAAAAAAAAAAAAAGATCATACAATATGCTGAAAAAAGAGAGATTGTGGCTACTTCTTGGAAACCACTGAAGGAGGAAGTGGGAGTGGCTTTTTTATTTTGTTGCTCTTGGCTTCCTGTCCGGTAATAGGGGCAGATCCGATCTCTCTCACGTGCTGTCATGGGTTTCTGGAAAATGAAATTACCGGTAAGTAAGTATCACTATCCCACAGTGAGTAAATGGAGGCTAGGCAGCCAACCCACATGTGCTTTTATTAATGTCTTCTAATATATAGCTATAAAAAAGACAGTAAATAATACATAAAGGTCTGATATTTTTACCTTCACGAGTCTGAAAGATATTTTCTCTGTTAAGAATTCTTTATGTTTATTATACAAGAACTTGTACTGGTTGAGTTTGAGAGACCAGAAAATGAAAGTCCTCACTTATTAGAAGACTAAATGAAGTTAACCCTTTAAAGATCAGAGTATTAGTCGCTTTTGCACTTTTGTTTTTTCCTTGTTTTCTTCTAAGAGCCATGACTTTTTTTTTCAACGCTGTGTTTTGGGGTTTGAATTTACGGCATTAATTTTACGGCAGGAGACATAATTTTTCAATCTGATTATAGTAATCCATATGACTATGGTGATACCAAACATTACCAAACATTGTCCGTTTTCTTCATTTGTCTATTTAAGTGCTAAGGGTTTTTTTAATATATTGCAATTTTTTTTTAACTTTTTTGTTTTGCATTTACCGATCAGGTAATTATTAGTGATGAGGGAATATACTCGTTACTCGAGATTTCCCGAGCACGCTTGGGTGTCCTCCGAGTATTTTTTAGTGCTCGGAGATTTCGTTTTCTTATCCGCAGCTGGAGGATTTACAGCTACTAGCCTGCTTGATTATATGTGGGGATTCCCTAGCAACCAGGCAACCCCCACATGTACTTAGCCTGGCTAGTAGCAGTAAATCATTCAGCTGAGGCGATGAAAACTAAATCTACGAGCACTAAAAAATACTCAGAGGACACCCGAGCGTGCTTGGGAAATCTCGAGTAATGAGTATATTCGCTCATCACTAGTAATTATTTATTAGTATCATTTTGGTCTACATAAGATTTTTGGGTGGTGAATTATTCCAGTGGGAAGCAGAACAAACAAACAGGGATGAAGATCATGCCAACTTGTTCGTTCTCTGAGGTTTAATGTTTGTCAACTGATTTTGCCTTAGTAATAAATTTTTGTACAAAACTTGTAATTTCTATGTATATTTTAGAAATGTATTTATTTAAGGATGTTTTATTCAAAAATAATAATCTTTATTCTTGGCAGATGACTGTAAACAGAGCTCACAGGCACAAGTCAAATCAGATGATGGTACCCGGAGATCACAGGGACAAGTTAAATCAGATGACTGTACCAGGAGATCACAGGGACAAATGACATCTGAAATTTTTAAATCCGAAGACCTTGATCTCACACAAGATAACATTACTCCAGATATTCCATCATCCCTTTACAGCAAAAATCTATCATCTGTGCCTTTTAAAAAGGTAAAAACTTCTGATTCATCACAGACTATTAAGAAAAATGAAAGACACAAAAGAGGCAATAAAAATAAAACTGCTCTTACACCAAAGAAGCCATTATCAAATGCAACATATAGAAAATGTTTTTCCCTCAAAATGTCTTTTGTTACTCATAAAAATCATACACAGGAGAAAAATTTTTTGCGTGGAAAATATTTTAATCAGAGAACAGAGCTTGTTAGACATGAGGGCGTTCATGCAGGGGATAAAGAAAGAGTTCGCACAGAGGAGAAACCATATTCATGTTCAGAATGTGGGAAATGTTTTACAAATAAATCAAATCTTACTAGACATCAGAGATTACACACAGGAGAGATGCCTTTTTCATGTTCAGAATGTGGGAAATGTTGTGCAGATAAATCAAATTTTATTAGACATCAGAAACTTCACACAGGGGAGAAGCCCTTTCCATGTTCAGAATGTGGGAAAGGTTTTAAACAGAAATCAGATTTAGTTGTCCATCAGAGAATTCACACAGGGGAGAAGCCATTTTCATGTTCAGAATGTGGGAAATGTTTTGCACGGAAATCAGGTCTTGTTATGCACCAGAGAGTTCACACAGGAGAAAAACTATATTCATGTTTAGAATGTGGGAAATGTTTTAAACAGAAATCAGATTTAGTTATCCATCAAAAATATCACAAGGGGAGAAACAATATATTTTGATAAACTGTACAAGAAAAAATATGACAGTCAAAGTAACGACAAAAAATTAGTAAATGAGAAAGAAAATCAAGTTAGAACTTGCATTAGAATTAAAATATATGCAGTTGCTAATAGACATCTCTTATCTAAAAAGCTATATAACAGTAGCATTAAATATTTCATATTGTTACAGTGCCTTGCGAAAGTATTCACCCTCTTATCATTTTTCATATTTTGCAACCTCACAATTGGAATTTAACTGTTTTTATGGTTTGCATCACTTCCTGTAAAGAACATGCCTACAACTGTGAACATTTGGTTTTCTTTTTATTGTGAAGCAAACAACAAATAGGCCAAACAATTGTAACTTCAGTGTACATAATTATTCACCTACTTAAAGTCAGAACTTTGTAGAATCTCCTTTTTCTGGAATTACAGCTGCAAATCACATTGGATAAGTCTCTATTAACGTTCAACATATTTTCACTTGGCTTTTTTTCCCTTCATCAAGACACAAGTGATTTAGCTCCTCGAAGTTAGATGGTTTCCTCTGGTGAACAGTAATCTTCAAGTCTGACCACAGATTCTCAATTGCATCAATGTCTGGGTGTTAACTACGCCACTCCAAAACATTTACACGTTTCCCTTTAAACCACTCAAGTGTTGCTTAGCAGTATGCTGTGGGCCATTGTCTTGTTGGAAGGTTCTTTTCTCACCTTTGGAACTGAAAAAACTCTTATTCATTCTCGTCTTGACTATTGCAACTTTTTACTGATCGATCTCCATCTTACTAGACTTTCTTCTCTCCAATTCATCTTGAACATGGCAGCTAAAGTTATATTTCTGTCCAGCTGCTTCACCGATGCCCCAAACTTGTGCCAGTCATTGCACTGGTTGCCTATTTGCTACAGAATACAATACACACTTATCTCTCTCACCCACAAAGCACTCCACAGTTCTGCACCACCCTACGTCTGCTCCTTCATCTCTAACACCCAACCTGAGCTCTCCATTCTGCAACAGATGAAAGACTAGCATCCTCTATAATCCGAACCCCGTACCTTTGTCTGCAAGACTTCTCTTTCCCTGTGCCAATTTTCTGGAATGCCCTACCATGGACGATCCAACTAATACCTAGCCTCCACATTTTTAAACGTTCTTTAAAACCACATCTCTTTAAACAAGCCTATCAACTCACTTTTCTAATCTAACTCTTCACTTTTCACTCTAATTTTTCTTCAGAATCTGGTCCCTGCTACTCCTCTGTCTCCACATTCTCTATTCATCCAATAGAACTTGGTAACTGTGCTTAGACTAATGCTGGCTGATGACCGGCTTATGCAGCTTATTTGAAATGCCCTATTTATTATAATTATATCTGGACCATACATTACAAGCAATTTTTACCTATTGTGTCTCCCTATTTCCTTATTGATTGTAAACTCACAAGCAGGGCACTCACTCCACCTGTAACTATTGAGTGATGTGTTACTTTGTATTGTCATGATTGTCTGTACATGTCCCAACTTAATTGTAAAGTGCTGCAAAATTTGTTGACGCTATATAAATAAAAATGTTTATTGTTATATTATTAGAGACCTCATTAATTTTTCGGTAGTCATTACAGAATCGGCATTCTGACTTTGGCACTAACATTTGTGAGGCAGTGACCGGTGTTATATGCGAGGGTCGCTATGTGTCCCCCAGGATGTGCAAAGAAGCATATGGAGGCTGTGGGAGTGCATTGCAGTATCAGGCATAGCTGTGATTGCAGTACAGAATAAAAGTAAGCATAGCTTTGGGCAAGCTATTTGTCCAAGGCAGATTTAGGAAAAGCCTGTCATGGGCTTTTATTTTTGAAACGGACTACAGGAAGATGGTGGGTTTGGTCTGTTTCCTCCCCATCTCCAGGTTTTCCATGTGACCCATGGCCACAGATTCAAGTCAATGGCCCTGCAGTAAAGGGTCTGGGTATGTCAGTTTGGTCTTGCAACCAGGCAGAGCAGACAGCCCTGCAGAGCACTACCTTGGCAACAGAAGGCCAAGCGGAGCCAAAAAGCCTGGCACCCTCAGCGTACACGGCGGTGCCGTAGCCCAACAGGTCATCGACTGTCTTTGTTTTCCCAGCAGTGATCCGGAGGATCGGTTTTACTTTGTTTGTGAGTATGCTGTACATTAAACAAGACTTTATTTTTAACTTTTGCCGGGTCACTGCCTTCTCACTGCACAGCAAGGACACCGCTGCACTACACATTATAGGGCTTGACCACCTACTCCTCAATCAAGCCCACATTTAACATCTGTTTAATTTCTTTTGAGATCACCTTAAAGCAGGACTCAGGAATCCTATAGGGATTGAAATTGTCCTCAACATGAGGTTCAGTGACTATCTCATTCTTGATGACAGAACTGAGATTTGGTAACTCCGAGAATATGTCCTTATTTTGCTGTAATAATTCCCAGCACTGCTGATGGGAGAGTGACAAAATTTCTGCAACTTTTACATCCTCAGTGTTGGCTTCTGACTGAGCCAACGAGCAAGAGGTTTTGAAAAGCTCCCCATTCTTCCAGGGTTTTATTATGCTGATATGATATATTTGAAGGGCTTCCTTTTTCCTGGTTGGTGTATTTTATAATTGACCTCTCCCACTTTTTCCACCACATCACAGGGCCCCTACCACTTGGCAAATAATTTTCTCTCTGCTGTAAGCACTAGCACAAGTATCCGACCCCCAGGCTCTAACTGTCTTACTCGAGCCAACCTATTATACACCCTGGATTGTGCCTTGCAGGGATGCCATTTTACAATAAGCCTAACATTGCCAATCTTCACCTTTATCTGGACCACTTGCTCTATTATGCTTTTGTAGGTTGTGGTCTCAGTTTCACACGCTTCCTTCACTAAATCAAAGATCTCCCAGGGTTGTTGGTCATAAAGTAGCTCAAAAGGAAAAAAAACAGTTGAGGCTTGTGTAACTTTCCTGATGGGAGAACAATAGGTAGGGTAAAGGACAGTTCCAATCCAGGCCATCCTTCTCTGCCAGCTTTTTTAAGATGACCTTCAAGATTTTATTAAACCTCTTTACCTTGCCATCTGTCTGTCTATGGCACACAGGGCTAAATAGTTGTGAAATTTGTAGGGTCTTGAACAATCCACTCATGACTTTTGATATGAATCTGTTAATCTGCTTATTATTATTTTTTTAATTTGTTTATTAAAAAGCAACAAACGTACACATTTTGTATATAACCAATATAATGTATACATGCTCATCATAGTAACTATAAGAAAACAACAAGCTTGCATAATGAGCTATTTGTACAGACTTCAATTCCACAAGTCCTCATTCTTTTGCAAGGCCTATGGAACAATTAAGGAGTAATTAGAAGACTCATTATTCAAATTTAAATATTTTTGGTTATACATAACTCAGAATGATACATTACATCCAACATATCCATCATATTCTTACAGAAGGATTCCAGGGATACCAGGGATTCAAGCTTCAGGAGGCTAATTTGCATATTCCAGGTGCCTTCTGGGAGAAGCGAAGTCTCCCTAAGCTAGAAGATCGTTGGGTACAGCCGGGACCAGCTGCTTCGAAAGCATCACCAAACCAGGGATTCAAGCTTCAGGAGGCTAATTTGCATATTCCAGGTGCCTTCTGGGAGAAGCGAAGTCTCCCTAAGCTAGAAGATCGTTGGGTACAGCCGGGACCAGCTGCTTCGAAAGCATCACCAAACCAGGGATTCAAGCTTCAGGAGGCTAATTTGCATATTCCAGGTGCCTTCTGGGAGAAGCAAAGTCTCCCTAAGCTAGAAGATCGTTGGGTACAGCCGGGACCAGCTGCTTCGAAAGCATCACCAAACCAGGGATTCAAGCTTCAGGAGGCTAATTTGCATATTCCAGGTGCCTTCTGGGAGAAGCGAAGTCTCCCTAAGCTAGAAGATCGTTGGGTACAGCCGGGACCAGCTGCTTCGAAAGCATCACCAAACCAGGGATTCAAGCTTCAGGAGGCTAATTTGCATATTCCAGGTGCCTTCTGGGAGAAGCGAAGTCTCCCTAAGCTAGAAGATCGTTGGGTACAGCCGGGACCAGCTGCTTCGAAAGCATCACCAAACCAGGGATTCAAGCTTCAGGAGGCTAATTTGCATATTCCAGGTGCCTTCTGGGAGAAGCGAAGTCTCCCTAAGCTAGAAGATCGTTGGGTACAGCCGGGACCAGCTGCTTCGAAAGCATCACCAAACCAGGGATTCAAGCTTCAGGAGGCTAATTTGCATATTCCAGGTGCCTTCTGGGAGAAGCGAAGTCTCCCTAAGCTAGAAGATCGTTGGGTACAGCCGGGACCAGCTGCTTCGAAAGCATCACCAAACCAGGGATTCAAGCTTCAGGAGGCTAATTTGCATATTCCAGGTGCCTTCTGGGAGAAGCGAAGTCTCCCTAAGCTAGAAGATCGTTGGGTACAGCCGGGACCAGCTGCTTCGAAAGCATCACCAAACCAGGGATTCAAGCTTCAGGAGGCTAATTTGCATATTCCAGGTGCCTTCTGGGAGAAGCGAAGTCTCCCTAAGCTAGAAGATCGTTGGGTACAGCCGGGACCAGCTGCTTCGAAAGCATCACCAAACCAGGGATTCAAGCTTCAGGAGGCTAATTTGCATATTCCAGGTGCCTTCTGGGAGAAGCGAAGTCTCCCTAAGCTAGAAGATCGTTGGGTACAGCCGGGACCAGCTGCTTCGAAAGCATCACCAAACCAGGGATTCAAGCTTCAGGAGGCTAATTTGCATATTCCAGGTGCCTTCTGGGAGAAGCGAAGTCTCCCTAAGCTAGAAGATCGTTGGGTACAGCCGGGACCAGCTGCTTCGAAAGCATCACCAAACCAGGGATTCAAGCTTCAGGAGGCTAATTTGCATATTCCAGGTGCCTTCTGGGAGAAGCGAAGTCTCCCTAAGCTAGAAGATCGTTGGGTACAGCCGGGACCAGCTGCTTCGAAAGCATCACCAAACCAGGGATTCAAGCTTCAGGAGGCTAATTTGCATATTCCAGGTGCCTTCTGGGAGAAGCGAAGTCTCCCTAAGCTAGAAGATCGTTGGGTACAGCCGGGACCAGCTGCTTCGAAAGCATCACCAAACCAGGGATTCAAGCTTCAGGAGGCTAATTTGCATATTCCAGGTGCCTTCTGGGAGAAGCGAAGTCTCCCTAAGCTAGAAGATCGTTGGGTACAGCCGGGACCAGCTGCTTCGAAAGCATCACCAAACCAGGGATTCAAGCTTCAGGAGGCTAATTTGCATATTCCAGGTGCCTTCTGGGAGAAGCGAAGTCTCCCTAAGCTAGAAGATCGTTGGGTACAGCCGGGACCAGCTGCTTCGAAAGCATCACCAAACCAGGGATTCAAGCTTCAGGAGGCTAATTTGCATATTCCAGGTGCCTTCTGGGAGAAGCGAAGTCTCCCTAAGCTAGAAGATCGTTGGGTACAGCCGGGACCAGCTGCTTCGAAAGCATCACCAAACCAGGGATTCAAGCTTCAGGAGGCTAATTTGCATATTCCAGGTGCCTTCTGGGAGAAGCGAAGTCTCCCTAAGCTAGAAGATCGTTGGGTACAGCCGGGACCAGCTGCTTCGAAAGCATCACCAAACCAGGGATTCAAGCTTCAGGAGGCTAATTTGCATATTCCAGGTGCCTTCTGGGAGAAGCGAAGTCTCCCTAAGCTAGAAGATCGTTGGGTACAGCCGGGACCAGCTGCTTCGAAAGCATCACCAAACCAGGGATTCAAGCTTCAGGAGGCTAATTTGCATATTCCAGGTGCCTTCTGGGAGAAGCGAAGTCTCCCTAAGCTAGAAGATCGTTGGGTACAGCCGGGACCAGCTGCTTCGAAAGCATCACCAAACCAGGGATTCAAGCTTCAGGAGGCTAATTTGCATATTCCAGGTGCCTTCTGGGAGAAGCGAAGTCTCCCTAAGCTAGAAGATCGTTGGGTACAGCCGGGACCAGCTGCTTCGAAAGCATCACCAAACCAGGGATTCAAGCTTCAGGAGGCTAATTTGCATATTCCAGGTGCCTTCTGGGAGAAGCGAAGTCTCCCTAAGCTAGAAGATCGTTGGGTACAGCCGGGACCAGCTGCTTCGAAAGCATCACCAAACCAGGGATTCAAGCTTCAGGAGGCTAATTTGCATATTCCAGGTGCCTTCTGGGAGAAGCGAAGTCTCCCTAAGCTAGAAGATCGTTGGGTACAGCCGGGACCAGCTGCTTCGAAAGCATCACCAAACCAGGGATTCAAGCTTCAGGAGGCTAATTTGCATATTCCAGGTGCCTTCTGGGAGAAGCGAAGTCTCCCTAAGCTAGAAGATCGTTGGGTACAGCCGGGACCAGCTGCTTCGAAAGCATCACCAAACCAGGGATTCAAGCTTCAGGAGGCTAATTTGCATATTCCAGGTGCCTTCTGGGAGAAGCGAAGTCTCCCTAAGCTAGAAGATCGTTGGGTACAGCCGGGACCAGCTGCTTCGAAAGCATCACCAAACCAGGGATTCAAGCTTCAGGAGGCTAATTTGCATATTCCAGGTGCCTTCTGGGAGAAGCGAAGTCTCCCTAAGCTAGAAGATCGTTGGGTACAGCCGGGACCAGCTGCTTCGAAAGCATCACCAAACCAGGGATTCAAGCTTCAGGAGGCTAATTTGCATATTCCAGGTGCCTTCTGGGAGAAGCGAAGTCTCCCTAAGCTAGAAGATCGTTGGGTACAGCCGGGACCAGCTGCTTCGAAAGCATCACCAAACCAGGGATTCAAGCTTCAGGAGGCTAATTTGCATATTCCAGGTGCCTTCTGGGAGAAGCGAAGTCTCCCTAAGCTAGAAGATCGTTGGGTACAGCCGGGACCAGCTGCTTCGAAAGCATCACCAAACCAGGGATTCAAGCTTCAGGAGGCTAATTTGCATATTCCAGGTGCCTTCTGGGAGAAGCGAAGTCTCCCTAAGCTAGAAGATCGTTGGGTACAGCCGGGACCAGCTGCTTCGAAAGCATCACCAAACCGCGCGCCGTAATTTTGCCTGTAGGACATTATTGCAAGAGAGCTTGGCTGAGTAGATTACACAAGAAGGAAAACACACAGCAAGTCAGCAGGATCTAGGAGCAACATGGCAGATGTGACAACCTACATGGTGAGCTGCAGCATGTGCTACATGTTCACAGATCGACCAGAAGAAGAATCCAATTTCACCTGTCAGAAGTGTAGACTAGTGGCCCTTTTAGAAGAAAAGGTGCGGGGTCTGGAAGAAAGAATAGCAACTTTGAAACTCATCAAAGAGAATGAAGACTTTCTAGACAGAACAGAAGCATCTCTACTGGTCACAGAAGGTGCAAAAAGTGTCAGAGAACCTCCAAAAGCAGATGAGTGGAAGCATGTGACCAAAAGAAGCAAGAAGACCATGGAGAAATCACCAACCACACAACTGAAGAACCGATATCAAATCTTTGTAGAGGATGAAGATGGCACACCTAAGAATGAAGCAATACCAGCAAGCAAAAAAGAAAAGGGCACACAGCAACAAGTGACAGCAAAAAGTACAGCCAAGAAGCAACGAAGAGTGGTGGTGGTGGGAGACTCACTACTGAGAGGCACCGAAGCAGCCATCTGCAGACCGGACATAACTGCAAGAGAAGTATGCTGCCTTCCAGGTGCGATGATCAAGGATGTGACCGATAGGATACCAAAGCTCTTCAGCTCCAAGGACGTCCACCCATTTCTTCTGATACATGTTGGCACCAATGACACGGCAAGGAAGGACCTACCGACAATCTGCAAGGACTTTGAAGAGTTGGGGAAGAAAGTAAAGGAACTGGATGCACAGGTAGTTTTTTCTTCTATCCTTCCAGTAGACGGGCATGGCACCAGGAGATGGAACAGGATCCTTGATGCAAACAACTGGCTAAGACGATGGTGCAGACAACAAGGATTTGGATTCCTGGACCACGGTGTGAATTACTGGTATGATGGACTCCTCGCCAGAGACGGACTACACCTCAACAAACCTGGGAAACACACATTCGCCAGAAGACTCGCTACACTCATCAGGAGGGCGTTAAACTAGAAGAAGAGGGGACGGGAAGAAAAACATTAGACTCGAACAAAGACGACCCAGGAAAACATACTCAGAAGGGAGGTAAGAACATTTCTAAAACAATCCACAGTGAGGAGATTGGAACAAAACAAAATCCTCTAAACTGCATGCTCGCAAACGCCAGAAGCCTGACAAACAAGATGGAAGAACTAGAAGCAGAAATATCTACAGGTAACTTTGACATAGTGGGAATAACCGAGACATGGTTAGATGAAAGCTATGATTGGGCAGTTATCTTACAGGGTTACAGTCTGTTTAGAAAGGATCGTAAAAATCGGAGAGGAGGAGGGGTTTGTCTCTATGTAAAGTCTTGTCTAAAGTCCACTTTAAGGGAGGATATTAGCGAAGGGAATGAGGATGTCGAGTCCATATGGGTTGAAATTCATGGAGGGAAAAATGGTAACAAAATTCTCATTGGGGTCTGTTACAAACCCCCAAATATAACAGAAACCATGGAAAGTCTACTTCTAAAGCAGATAGATGAAGCTGCAACCCATAATGAGGTCCTGGTTATGGGGGACTTTAACTACCCGGATATTAACTGGGAAACAGAAACCTGTGAAACCCATAAAGGCAACAGGTTTCTGCTAATAACCAAGAAAAATTATCTTTCACAATTGGTGCAGAATCCAACCAGAGGAGCAGCACTTTTAGACCTAATACTATCTAATAGACCTGACAGAATAACAAATCTGCAGGTGGTCGGGCATCTAGGAAATAGCGACCACAATATTGTACAGTTTCACCTGTCTTTCACTAGGGGGACTTGTCAGGGAGTCACAAAAACATTCAACTTTAGGAAGGCAAAGTTTGAACAGCTTAGAGATGCCCTTAATCTGGTAGACTGGGACAATATCCTCAGAAATGAGAATACAGATAATAAATGGGAAATGTTTAAGAACATCCTAAATAGGCAGTGTAAGCGGTTTATACCTTGTGGGAATAAAAGAAATAGAAATAGGAAAAACCCAATGTGGCTAAACAAAGAAGTAAGACAGGCAATTAACAGTAAAAAGAAAGCATTTGCACTACTAAAGCAGGATGGCACCATTGAAGCTCTAAAAAACTATAGGGAGAAAAATACTTTATCTAAAAAACTAATTAAAGCTGCCAAAAAGGAAACAGAGAAGCACATTGCTAAGGAGAGTAAAACTAATCCCAAACTGTTCTTCAACTATATCAATAGTAAAAGAATAAAAACTGAAAATGTAGGCCCCTTAAAAAATAGTGAGGAAAGAATGGTTGTAGATGACGAGGAAAAAGCTAATATATTAAACACCTTCTTCTCCACGGTATTCACGATGGAAAATGAAATGCTAGGTGAAATCCCAAGAAACAATGAAAACCCTATATTAAGGGTCACCAATCTAACCCAAGAACAGGTGCGAAACCGGCTAAATAAGATTAAAATAGATAAATCTCCGGGTCCGGATGGCATACACCCACGAGTACTAAGAGAACTAAGTAATGTAATAGATAAACCATTATTTCTTATTTTTAGTGACTCTATAGCGACAGGGTCTGTTCCGCAGGACTGGCGCATAGCAAATGTGGTGCCAATATTCAAAAAGGGCTCTAAAAGTAAACCTGGAAATTATAGGCCAGTAAGTCTAACCTCTATTGTTGGTAAAATATTTGAAGGGTTTCTGAGGGATGTTATTCTGGATTATCTCAATGAGAATAACTGTTTAACTCCATATCAGCATGGGTTTATGAGAAATCGCTCCTGTCAAACCAATCTAATCAGTTTTTATGAAGAGGTAAGCTATAGACTGGACCACGGTGAGTCATTGGACGTGGTATATCTCGATTTTTCCAAAGCGTTTGATACCGTGCCGCACAAGAGGTTGGTACACAAAATGAGAATGCTTGGTCTGGGGGAAAATGTGTGTAAATGGGTTAGTAACTGGCTTAGTGATAGAAAGCAGAGGGTGGTTATAAATGGTATAGTCTCTAACTGGGTCGCTGTGACCAGTGGGGTACCGCAGGGGTCAGTATTGGGACCTGTTCTCTTCAACATATTCATTAATGATCTGGTAGAAGGTTTACACAGTAAAATATCGATATTTGCAGATGATACAAAACTATGTAAAGCAGTTAATACAAGAGAAGATAGTATTCTGCTACAGATGGATCTGGATAAGTTGGAAACTTGGGCTGAAAGGTGGCAGATGAGGTTTAACAATGATAAATGTAAGGTTATACACATGGGAAGAGGGAATCAATATCACCATTACACACTGAACGGGAAACCACTGGGTAAATCTGACAGGGAGAAGGACTTGGGGATCCTAGTTAATGATAAACTTACCTGGAGCAGCCAGTGCCAGGCAGCAGCTGCCAAGGCAAACAGGATCATGGGGTGCATTAAAAGAGGTCTGGATACACATGATGAGAGCATTATACTGCCTCTGTACAAATCCCTAGTTAGACCGCACATGGAGTACTGTGTCCAGTTTTGGGCACCGGTGCTCAGGAAGGATATAATGGAACTAGAGAGAGTACAAAGGAGGGCAACAAAATTAATAAAGGGGATGGGAGAACTACAATACCCAGATAGATTAGCGAAATTAGGATTATTTAGTCTAGAAAAAAGACGACTGAGGGGCGATCTAATAACCATGTATAAGTATATAAGGGGACAATACAAATATCTCGCTGAGGATCTGTTTATACCAAGGAAGGTGACGGGCACAAGGGGGCATTCTTTGCGTCTGGAGGAGAGAAGGTTTTTCCACCAACATAGAAGAGGATTCTTTACTGTTAGGGCAGTGAGAATCTGGAATTGCTTGCCTGAGGAGGTGGTGATGGCGAACTCAGTCGAGGGGTTCAAGAGAGGCCTGGATGTCTTCCTGGAGCAGAACAATATTGTATCATACAATTATTAGGTTCTGTAGAAGGACGTAGATCTGGGTATTTATTATGATGGAATATAGGCTGAACTGGATGGACAAATGTCTTTTTTCGGCCTTACTAACTATGTTACTATGTTACTAAGGAAAAACTAAAACTACCCTGCTGCCAAGAACAATTTCCACAATGTTAATAACATTATGAAACTTTAAAGTGTGAGTCAATGTATTCTTCACTACAGCTATTATGATGGTACCAGACCATTACGTACGCTTTAATATTGATTTAATCTTATTAAACTTCCGAGAGCAGCCCCTATTCTGATACATTGTCCACTTGTAAGTCATAATTGAATTTACCAGCTCAGTCCAAGCTCTAAGAGATGGATGTGCATTACCCATCCAGCGTAAGGCCAATATTTTCCTAGCTAAGAAAAGCGAAATTTTAAAATGGTGTCCCCATATCTCTTCTTCTAGCACACCAAATAAGCACACTAATGGATTAAGAAGAACAGGAGTACATATAAGGGAGGTCAACAACGAGGTTACCTCATTCCAAAAGGTTAGGATAACTGGGCATCCCCACAACATATTTATAAAATCCGCATCCATTGTATGACATCTTAAGCATTCTGAAGATTGAGACCACCCCATTCTGAATAACCGTAACGGGGTCAGGTATGATTGGTGT
Organism: Ranitomeya imitator; assembly: GCF_032444005.1. NCBI lineage: Eukaryota > Metazoa > Chordata > Amphibia > Anura > Dendrobatidae > Ranitomeya > Ranitomeya imitator. The sequence continues at coordinate 365,052,584 of NC_091283.1, forward strand.
ACCATATATAATTGAGTCATTTTGTTAGTAGCCGAAGGAGACACCTTGGTTGGGGATCCAAGAATCTCCTCCCAATCTTCATATTGGATATCAGGAATGAGAGGTTTCCATTTCTCTTTTACTGTCAATAAAGCAGAATCAGTACCCACGGATGAAATGTATGTATATAAAGTGGAAATAAGACCTTGAGGACCCTGTGATTTGAGGATCCCTATTAAAGGGAAGGACGATATTGCTTGAGTCCTATTTATATTCCGTAAGTGTGATTAAATTGCTGATCTGAGCTGTAGGTAGCGAAAAAATTGGGGCCTTGGGATATTGTATTTGTTCAAAGGACATTAGGACATTGTGATCAGATAGATCTTTGACTGAGGAAACATTATGGCAGGCGCGGTTCTGCATAAGGAGCGCGCCTCTGACTGTGGAGCCCATATAACAGACACCAATAAAACACTGTCAGTGCCCAGCTCCTCCCTCGCACCACTCCCCTTGGTGATGCACTAATTGGGATGCCCCAACCGGCCAATGGTTCTTAAAGGGGAAGGTACCTGGCCACACCTACAGGGGTTAAATCTAGGTGTCCTGGCCAGTAACTATCTCTTTTCCCCGGCGGACATCTGGAAGCTTTTGTCCCACACTCCCTCCCTTGTAGGGGTTAATAGGGGTGAATGGCCATACTAACTGGCGGATAGATGTAAACATGTATATTATATGTAATAAAAAAAAAAATGTGTGTGTATATATAACAAGCATTGTTAACTTTACCAAGTCACAGCAGAAAAAGCGGAGGAGGGCAAAGGTTCGTAACCACTCGTTGGGCCAACTCGCCTGTCAATCGTGGACAGGAGGTCGGCGCGAGCCACCCGTTACGAAATGTAATTGCCTTTTCTCTGCTTATGTAATTAATGTTACCGACCTGTTCAACTCACCTAGGACTGTCAGTGTTTTCATTATGGGATTGGAGGGAGGGGAGAAGGCACTGTTTACGACACACAGGTCTCCACAGTCTGTGAGACCCAGAATTGAGTGGACGGGTGGTTAATAGCATTGGGAAGTAAGTATAATTCCATAATGGCATTTCAGCTATGATACCATCAAAGCAAACCACTTTTTTAAATTGTCTCCAGACTGATCGTGCTTATCGGAGTAAAGGTACCGTCACACATAATGATATCGTTAACAATATCGTTGCTTTTTGTGACGTAGCAACGATATCGTTAACGAAATCGTTATGCGTGACAGCGACCAACGATCAGGCCCCTGCTGGGAGATCGTTAGTCACTGGGGAATGACTATATTTTGTCGCTGGATCACCCGCTGATGTCTTCATTGGTAACCAGGGTAAACATTAATGTTTACCCTGGTTACCATTGTAAAAGTAAAAAAAAACACTACATACTTACATTCCTGTCGCGTCCTTCAGCGTCAGCTTCTCTGCGTCTCCCAGTGTCAGCGCCGGCTGGCCGTAAAGCAGAGCACAGCGGTGACGTCACCGCTCTGATTTCTGGCCAGTGCTTACACAGTGCAGGGAAGCTGACGCTGGGGGACGCGACAGGAATGTAAGTATGTAGTGTTTTTTTTTTTACTCTTACAATGGTAACCAGGGTAAACATCGGGTTACTAAGCACGGCCCTGCGCTTAGTAACCCGATGTTTACCCTGGTTACCCAGGGACTTCGGCATCGTTGGTCGCTGGAGAGCTGTCTGTGTGACAATGACTTACCAACGATCACGGCCAGGTCGTATCGCTGGTCGTGATCGTTGGTAAATCATTAAGTGTAACGGTACCTTTAGGGTAGTTGTCTAGAGGTATTAGGTTTATCTGTTTCTAAAAAACCCAGCAGGCAGTTGATCTTTGCAGCATGGGCCAAATGACTCTCCAAATTAGGTAGGCAATAATTGGGCATCCACTTACTTGAGGCTTTGATTTGCCCAGCCAAATAATATAAAAAAAAATCCGGCAGTGCCGCTCCTCCCATTTGTTTAGACCTATGTAAGGTAGACAATTTGAGTTTAGGTCTAGTCTTCCCCCATATAACGGATGATATTAATGAATTTAGACCTGAGAAAAAAAGATTTTAGGATCAATATTGCACTTTGTTGGAGGGAATAACTGAGTTTTGGAAGTAGGATCATTTTAATCAGGTTGATAAGTCCGGACACAGATAATGGTAATTTACTCCAGATAGCAAATTTAAGCTTGACGAGTTCTAACAATGGGAGAATATTAAGTTGTAAGTCGAGTCTGCTGTGTTTTGGTATATTTATTCCTAGATACTTAAAGTTAGATACAATAGGCAATGGGGATAGCGTTTTAAGGTGATCCATTGGATCATGGGAGAGAGGCATGAAAGCGGATTTATCCCAATTTATGTATAATCCCGAATATTTACTAAATTTATCTATAGTGGTAATCACATGCAGTAATGTTTCTTCTGTTTTATCCATAAATATCACCATGTCATCAGCATATAAGCCAATGGCAGAGGCGTATCTAAGGGGGGGCAGCCGGGGCATGTGCCCCGGGCGTAGCTGGCAGGGGGACACAGTTGGGCCGCCTAATGCGGTGGTCCGCAGTGTCTCCCCTGGCGGCTGCATTCTGCCACCCCCTGGACTGGGAGTCAGCTGTTCTCTGTGCCAACTGTCAAGCTGACAGCCGGCACAGAGAAGTTGCAGTGCGTCGGCTCCCAGGGATCAATTGTACTCGCGTCTTTCAGACACAAGTACAATAGAAGTGTAGACTGCTGGGTCAGAGCGACACCAGCAGCGTGATCATGTCATGTGCCAGAGACCAGAGACGCAGATCGGTGGTAAGTGCTCCAGTGGAGCTGAAGACACCAAAGGTGTGAGCGGGGATGGGGGGATTTATTATGGGGGGGTGATTTAATGTGAGGGGGATGGGGGGATTTATTGTGGGGGATTTGATGTGAGTGGGGATGGGGGGATTTATTGTGGGGGGAGATTTAATGTGAGTGGGGATGGGGGGTTAATTGTGGGGGGAGATTCAATGTGAGCGGGGATGTGGGATTTATTGTGGGGGAGATTTAATGTGAGTGGGGATGGGGGGATTTATTGTGGGGGGGAGATTTAATGTAAGTGGGGATGGGGGATTTATTGTGGGGGGGATTTAATATGAGTGGGAATGGGTGGATTTATTGTGGGGGGAGATTTAATTTGAGTGGGGATGGGGGGATTTATTATGGGGGGGTGATTTAATGTGAGTGGGGATGGGGGGATTTATTGTGGGGGATTTAATGTGAGTTGGGATGGGGGGATTTATTGTGGGGGGAGATTTAATGTGAGTGGGGATGGGGGGATTTATTGTGGGGGGAGATTTAATGTGAGCGGGGATGGGGGATTTATTGTGGGGGAGATTTAATGTGAGTGGGGATGGGGGATTTATTGTGGGGGGAGATTTAATGTAAGTGGGGATGGGGGATTTATTGTGCGAGGAGATTTAATGTGAGTGGGAATGGGGGGATTTATTGTGGGGGGAGATTTAATTTGAGTGGGGATGGGGGATTTATTGTAGGGGGAGATTTAATGTGAGTGGGGAGGGGGGATTTATTGTGGGGGGATTTAATGTGAGTTGGGATGGAATTTATTGTGGGGGGATTTAATGTGAGTTGGGATGGGGGATTTATTGTTGGGGGATTTAATGTGAGTGGGGATGAGATTTATTGATGGGGGGAGAATTAATGCAAGTGGGGATGGGGGGATTTATTGTGGGGGGAGATTTAATGTGAGTGGGGATGGGGGATTTATTGTGGGGGGAGATTTAATGTGAGTGGGGATGGGGGCATTTATTGTGGGGGGGATTTAATGTGAGTAGGGATGGGGAGATTTAATGTGAGTTGGGATGGGGGGATTTATTGTCGGGGGAAATTTAATGTGAGTTGGGATTTATTTTTTGGGGGGAGATTTAACGTTAGTGGGGATGGGGGGATTTAACGTGAGTGGGAATGGGAGGAATTATTGTGGGGGGGATTTAATGTGAGTGGGGATGGGGGATATATTGTGGGGGAGATTTAATGTGAGTTGGGATGGGGGATTTATTGTGGGGAGGAGATTTAATGTGAGTGGGGATGGGGGATTTATTGTGGGGAGGGATTTAATGTGAGTGGGGATGGGGGATTTAATGTGAGTGGGGATGGGGAGATTTAATGTGAGTGGGGATGGGGGAATTTATTGTGTGGGGGGAGAATTGGAGTGGGGATGGGGATTTATTGTGTGGGTGGAGAATTTGAGTAGGGATGGGGGATTTATTGTGTGGGGGGAGAATTTGAGTGGGGATGGGGGGATTTATTGTATGGGGGAAGAATTGGAGAGGGGATTGGGGATTTAATGTGTGGGGGGATTTGTCATAGGGATGGGGGTGTTTAATGTGTGGGGGAGAGATTTGGAGTGGGGATGGTGGATTTAACTCCTTCATGACATGCGCTGTACAGCGCATGTCGTATCTCCCCCTGTGATGTGGGCTGCGGCGCTGAGCCCACATCAAAGTTGCGACATATCAGCTGTTTTGTACAGCTGACATGTATGTGCAATAGTGGCAGATGGAATCGCGATCCACCCGCTGCTATTAACTAGTTAAATGACGCTGTCAAACTCTGACAGCAGCATTTAACTACCGCTTCAGGCCATCGGGCCGGAAATGCGCGCATCACCGACCCCGTCACATGATCAGGGGTTGGCGATGCGTCGGCAAGACAACCTTAGGTCTCCTTGAGACCTCTATGGTTGTTGATGCTGGCTTGCTGTGGGCGCCACCCTGTGGTCGGCGCTCATAGCAAGCCTGTAATTCAGCTGCATAGGAGCGATCTGATGACTGCTGCTATGTAGCAGAGCCGATCAGGCTATGCCAGCTTCTAGCCTCCCATGGAGGCTATTGAAGCATGGCAAAAGTAAAAAAAAAAAAAGTTTAGAAAAATATGAAAAAAATATAAAAATTTAAATCACCCCCCTTTCGCCCCCTTTCAAAACAAAACAACAACAAAAATCAAACATACACATATTTGGTATCGCTGTGTTCAGAATCGTCCAATCTATCAATTAAAAAAAAGAATTAACTTGATCGCTAAACGGCGTAGCGAGAAAAAACTTCAAACGGCAGAATTACGTTTTTTTGGTCGCTGTGACATTGCATAAAAATGCAATAACGGGCGATCAAAAGAATGTATCTGCACAAAAATGGTATCATTACAGACGTCAGCTCAGCACGCAAAAAATAAGCCCTCACGTGACTTGAGATCCTGAGTAATGGAAACGCTACGGGTATCGGAAAATGGCGCAATTTTTTTTTCTTTAGCAAAGTTTGGAATTTATTTTCACCACTTAGATAAAAAATAATCTAGACATGTTTGGTGTCTATGAACTCATAATGACATGGAGAATCACAATGACAGGTCAGTTTTAGCATTTTGTGAACCTAGCAAAAAAGCCAAACAAAAAACGTGTGGGTTTGTACTTTTTTTGCAATTTCACCACACTTGGAATTTTTTTCCTGTTTTCTAGTACAAAACATGGTAAAACCAATGGTGTCGTGTAAAAGTACAACTCGTCCTGCAAAAAATATGCCCTCACATGGCCATATTGATGGAAAAATATAAAAGTTATGGCTCTAGGAAGGAGGGGAGCGAAAAACAAAAACGCAAAAATGAAAAAGGGCTGCGTCTTGAAGGGGTTAATATGTGGAGAGAGATTTGGAGTGAGGATGGGGGTTTTAGTATGTGTGGGGAGATTTGTAGTGGGGATGGGGGATTTAATGTGTGGGGGAGATTTGAGGACACAAAATGAAGAGCAAGGGGGAGATGGGGGCATGTATGAGGAAACAGTATGGGGGAATGGGGGGCATGTGCGAGGAAGCAGTGTTGGGGAATGAAGGGCATATATGAGGAAACAGTATCGGGGAATTAGAGGCATGTATGAGGAAACAGTACAGGAGAATGGGGGGCATGTATGAGGAAACAGTACAGGAGAATGGGGGGCATGTATGAGGAAAGAGTACAGGGGAATGGGAAACATATCTGAGAAATCAGTACTGGGGAATGGGGGCCATGTATGAGGAAACAGTATGGGGGCATATATGAGTAAACAGTATGGGGAATGGGGGCATGTATGAGGAAACAGTACGGGAGAATGGCGGGCATGTATGAGGAAACAGTACAGGAGAATGGGGGCATGTATGAGGAAACAGTACTGTGGAATGGGGGCCATGTATGAGGAAACAGTACTGGGAATGGGGGCATGTATGAGGAAACAGTATGGGGGAATGAGGGGCATGTATGAGGAAACAGTATGGGGGAATGGGGGGCATGTATGAGGAAACAGTATGGGGGAATGGGGGGCATATATGAGGAAACAGTATGGGGGAATGGGGGACATGTACACTGCTCAAAAAATAAAGGGAACAGAATATAGCTCCAAGTAAATCAAACTTCTGAGAAATCAAACTGTCCACTTAGGAAGCAACACTATTTGACAATCAATTTAACATGCTGTTGTGCAAATGGAATAGACAACAGATGGAAATTATTGGCAATTATCAAGACACACTCAATAAATGAGTGGTTCTGCAGGTGGGGACCACAGACCACATCTCAGTACCAATGCTTTCTGGCTGATGTTTTGATCACTTTTGAATGTTGGTTGTGCTTTCACACTCGTTGTGGTATGAGATGGACTCTACAACCCACACAAGTGGCTCAAGTGTGCAGCTCATCCAGGATGGCACATCAATGCGAACTGGCTTCCAAGCTGGCCGGACCCTACCTGTACCTGTAATCCGGGGACCCTGGACTGTGGCTGTCTGAAGTCTTCAGTAAACCAGGTAAAGAGACTGCAAACCTGTGTCCTCCCTTTTATTCTACACTACCCACCATCTTCGTCTACACACCGGGAGCCCTGGGGACCCAGCTTCACCTCTGGGAAGCTATACCATCTTAGCTGCCATAACATCACCCCAGTGGACCCCTTTAGGTAGTGTCGGTCACCTCTGACCGAGAACCACAGGTGGTGTCACGAACACAAACTTTATTCAAACCCCTTTAAAGACTTTTCCTTTAACATGGGCACCCAGGGCCACAGACTGGGTCGCCACCACGACATTCCCCTTTAAGTACCGGACCCGGTACAGAGTAGCCCACGGCCCTGGCAGGCGACTCACAGTCTGAACCCTGCTGGTGCATTGTTGCTGAGACAGTGGTTCGCACACGATGCCGTTTCTTTAAGGCAATAAATGGTAGGATCACTGGGAGGTTCGCCGTGACGTGGCAGTGTGCTGTTCATTTTTTAGTGTATTACCATGTTCTGGCTACTACAATGGCAGATTTGCAATTTTCACTCAGCAACACACACTGCTGCTTGTTTCTGGAAAACACCCATGGAGCAAAAATCGTCACTACACCTGTAGATAAATTCCCGGAGAGGTGTAATTTAAAAAAAAACGTCACTGCTCTTCTGGCACTTGGGGGCTCTGTATATGGAGTCTACAAACTATTGTATGAAAACCTGTCAAACAGCATTCCATCCTTCCCGAGTCTCTCTGTATGGCTAGGCAGTATTCTACAGCCACATATTTGGTATTGCTACACTTAGCAGAAATTGTGACATATTTTTGTGTTATTTTTACACATTTTCCTGTGTGACTATGTAAAACCTGGGGCTAAAACAAACTTTATGTGGTAAAAATTTAATAATTTTTCTTCACCGTCATATAGTACAGAATTCTGTGACACACCTGTGGTGTCTGTATGATCACTGCACCTCTAGATGAATTCATGGAGAGGTGTAGTTTGTAAACTGGGGCCCTTAATGGGGTGTGTGGGTTCTGCTGTTTTGGCCCCTCAGGGGCTCTGCCAATGTGACATAGCACCCACAAAATATGACAGCAAAATCTGGCGCTCCTTCCCTTCAGAACATTCCACTGTGCCTGAAAATTTGTTCTGTAGTGGAATTAGCACAAGAAACTGTTGGGTCCAATTTTTCCTACTAGCCATTCTAAAGTTAAAAACTTGGAGCTAAAACAACATTTTATTGGTAAAATTGTAATAATTTTTTCCTCATTGCAAAATGGTATAAAATTCTGTGAGGCACACGTGTCAACATGCTCACTGCACCCCTAAATTAATTCACTGAGAGGTGAAGTTTTGAAAGTGGGTCACTTATGGGGGATCTGCTTTTCTGGCATGTCAGGGGCACTCTCAAAATATTCCAACAAAATCGAATATGGCATTCCTTAACTTCTAAGCTTTGCGCTGTGCCTCAAAAGTAATTTGGGGTATTTACCTACTCATGAAACATTATGTAACAAATTGTACCATTCGTTTTCTCCTGTAATCCATTATGAAATTTATGAAATTGAAAATTTGAGGCTAAAGCAACATATTTGTTTGAAAAATGGGATCTCTGATTTTCACCACACAACGTTAAATTTCTGTGAACATAAAATTCTGTTAGGCACCTGTGGGTTCAAGGTGCTCACCACATCACTAGATTAATTCCTTGGGGGTGTAGTTTCCAGAATAAAGTTACTTGTCAAGCATTTCCACGGTTTAGGCACATCAGAGGCTGTGCATAGGCAACATGGCGCCAGCTCTATATTCCAGCCAATTTTCTTTGAATTCCAGAAGTTGAATTATGCTTCTTGCCTTTCGAGCCCTGCCATAAGCCCAAACAGTAGTTTTCCAACACATACAGGATGTTGCACTCTGGAGAAATTGTACAACAAATTGTATGGTCCACTTTCTAATGTTACCCTTGTGGAAATGAAAATTTTGGGGCCAAAGCACCATTTTTGTGGGAAATATGATTTTGTATAAATCAAGTTTATTGAAACATAATGTACAAGAGTACAATCAGGTAAATCAGCAAATTACCAGATAATGTTTACAAACTGGTCGAGTATTACAATACAACATCTCCACAAGTCTGCATAAGTTTGTATTCTGTCAAATGATATTGCTGGTTGTAATAATATTGTAAAGTATTAATAGTAAAAGAACAATAAATATATTTAATAACACCCTCTATCGGTATTGTGATAGTTATTCAAGAAAAAAAGAAAATTGAATCTAGATAGAAAGAGGACAAACAAAGGAAGTAGAGAAGAAAGGAAAAAAAAAGGGGGAAGGGAGAGGGGATGAAGATTGGTGGGGAGGATGGGATATGTGTGGAAGGAAATATAGCTGTCCTATCTCTCCAACGTCTGGGTGACAAATTGACAAAGCGGTCCGGAAGCGTGCAAATACGTGAATCTTCAGGTTCTTAAAAGCCAAAGATCTAATTCAGGTGTCTCCCTATATACGAACCAGGGGGCCCATGTACTATATGTTTTATCGGAATTTCCTGAGCACTGACTTATTATTTGCTCCATCCTGTAAATATTGTTGAGTTCTGCTACAAACTCAGCACAGGAAGGAAATTTCTCTTGTTTCCAAAATCGAGGGATTAACATAGTAACATAGTTATTAAAGGGACACTGTCACCTGAATTTGGAGGGAACAATCTTCAGCCATGGAGGCGGGGTTTTGGGGTTTTTGATTCACCCTTTCCTCACCCGCTGGCTGCATGCTGGCTGCAATATTGGATTGAAGTTCATTCTCTGTCCTCCGTAGTACATGCCTGCACAAAGCAATCTTGCCTTGCCCAGGCATGTACTATGAAGGACAGAGAATGAACTTCAATCCAATATTGCAGCCAGCATGCAGCCAGCGGGTGAGGAAAGGGTGAATCAAAAACCCCAAAACCCCACCTCCATGGCTGAAGATTGTTCCCTCCAAATTCAGGTGACAGTGTCCCTTTAAGGTTGAAGGAAGACTTTAAGTCCATCTAGTTCAACCCATAGCCTAACCTAACATGCCCTAACATGTTGATTAAGTTCCTAACAGCAGTAAGAAAGTGTCTGAGTAGACCCATCTTGAACCTAGATATCGATAAGTCACATAGGGACAACAGAGCTAGACTTGCTGAGGGTTGTATCTGTGAGATTGACAACTTATTGTGGAGTTCAAAAACAGCCAACCACAAATCATTTATGGGGGGACAATCCCACTAAATGTGTACGTAGGAGCCTGTCTCTTTTAAGCACCTCCAACATGTATCAGGGGCTGTAGGGAACACAGCGTGCACCATGGAGGGACACCTATACCACCTCATCAGAATTTTATAGCTCCTCTCCTGCGACACCGCACACAACGACGACCTAAAAGTAAAAAGGATTTTTGATCTATGTTAAAGTGACAGAGATTTCCCCAAGTCGATTTCCCATTTTGAGAAGAACGTTGGATAACCCTGTAGTGGAGACCTCCCCTCTTGGAAGATTTTGTACAGCAATGAGACAGTATGGTCCGGAGGGTTTGTTGATATGCAAAGCGTCTCAAAAGGAGTTAGTGATCTACCAATATTGGTTTGTTTTGCCAATATATGAATGAAGCTCTTTAATTGTTCCTAAAAGAACCATGCACCTGAAGGTGGTTCTTCATCTAGGAATATTTCTTGAAGAGATTTTATCCCAGTTTGTTTTAGATAATCATGAATAATAGGTTTGGTATCTCTCCTCTTGTTTAGGTACATCTCTCTGTTTAGTCCTGCGGGAAAGGCAGGATTATCATATATTGGAATCAGTGGGCCCGGGAATGTTGTGATCTGAAGGCCCTTCTGCTTTTGATAAAAGATAACATGTTTCCGGTGAGAAAAGGCAGTTTGTCCTTCCTCCCCTACCCAAGGACCAAAGGACCACCTGGGAATCACAGCCACTGAGATAATTTTCTAGGTTAACCCATTTCTTGTTATTTCTGCTATGGTAGAGGTCTAGGATACATGTTCCTATTGAAGCATAGCAATAAATCGCGAAGTCTGGGAGACCTATTCAACCTGTCTGCTTGGATCTGCTCAGTAGCAGATACGAGGTAAGTCCCCGATTGTGGGACAAGATAAATCGGGTAATCATTTGTTTGAGGCGAGAGAAGAAGGAAGCTGGCAGGTGTATTGTTTGGAAATAGTATAAGAGACGTGGCAGGAGGTCCATTTTAATTACGTTGATCCTACCTAGCCAAGATAGCTGAAGTCTATGCCATCTCTCCAAATCCGATTCAGCTTTCTGTAGGGCTATTTTAAAGTTTGCTTCAAAAAGTTGAGTTGTTTTAGCTGTAATTTTAACGCCTAGATGAGTGAGGGAATCAAAACGCCATTTGAATGGAAAGGCTATCCTCAATTGGTCGATCAAGGGGAGTTGTACTGATATATTTAAAATTTCCGATTTGTGATAATTCATCTTAAAATTACTTAAAAGGCCAAATTTATGTAGTTCCGATATAATGTTCAGCAGACTCGTAGAGGGAGATGTGATATATAAGAGGATGTCATCTGCAAAGAGTTTCTAGTTTGCGTTCTTCTGACCGTAGTTTTATTCCTTTGATTGAGGGGTTATTTCGTATTGCTATAGCTAGGTGCTCCATTGTTAATATGTACAGAAGGGGGGAAAGTGGACACCCCTGTCTTGTACCATTTCTGACCGGAAATACGTTTGAGAGTGCACCATTGACCTTGACTTGAGCACTGGGAGAGGTATACAGGGCAGTGATCCTACGTAACATGTTTTCTTTTAGGCTGATTCCCTCTAGGGTCTGGAAAATGAATTCCCAATGCACCCGATCAAAGGCTTTTTTAGCATCGATTGACATGATGCATAAGGGATCTCCCTCTTTACCCGCTCTATCAATTAGGGAAATAGTTCTGATTGTGTTGTCTCCTGCCTCACGACCTGGGACAAAGCCAATTTTGTCTTGATTTATCAATTTTGGAAAGAGGGGACATAATATATTTGCTAACATCTTTGCATATATTTTAATATCTATGTTTATCAAACATATCAGGCTCTTCCCTTGTTTGAGGGTGCTAATGGTTTCAGATACTTCTTCCACTAAAAAATCCCTTTCCAGGTCAATTAATTTGTCTTCCGATAGTAAGGCTAGTTTGTATTGTTGCAAGTATGATTTGATTTTATTACGGAGTGATTTTATTGGTGCATCTTTATAATGCCCTGCTATGTTATATAATGGTTTGTAATAATCGCTAAAGCTGGAGAGAATATCTCTAGTATTATACACTTTTTTCCCCATTTTATTTTCAATAAAGGGTATGTAAGTATTTGGGTTACGCTGATTAAGAGCTCTTGCCAAAAGTTTACCGCTTTTATTACCAAATTGGTAGAAGCGACTCCTGAGTCTTTCAATAAAACATCTAGATTTCTGGTCTAGAATAGCAAGCAGTTTTTGCCTAGTTGTTGAGAGCTGTGCGAGTTTACTGGCCTCGAGATCTCATTTATGTTGGTTTTCTAGTTTATGAATTTGTTCTGATAGACTAGCTATTTCCATGACTCTATCTTTTTTCAGCCAAGCACTGTGGGAGATAAGCACACCTCTTACAACGCTTTTCAAGGCTTCCCACTTCATAGTGGGAGAAGTGATGTCCTCCTCATGGGCTGCCAAGAAAACCGATATTGTTTGTTCTATCTCAGACTTACATATGGGATCGTGAAGTAGGTTTTCATTTAGGTGCCATTAAAAGCCCGGTCTCACAGCAGCATGGAGTGAGATTGAAAAATAAATAGGGGCCTGGTCTGACCAGAGTATCGACCCCACGTCTGCCTCTACTGGCAAGTCAAGTAGCTTATGTGAAACAAAGAAGTAATCTATTCTACTATAAATATTGTGGATTTTTGAGAAAAAGCTATCATCCCTAGTTTCCGGGTGAAGAACCCTCCAGACGTCCACCAGCCTCATACTACGCAGCTGGGATTTTATTTTGTTAATAGAAGATGGGGGTATGAAGACTTACCCGAAGAAACGTCCACCACAGGGTTCATTGAGATACTCAAACTCATCAAGGCGCCTTTTACATTCAGCTCCAAATTTCTGTTGCCCTTGGTTTGGAAAATACACATTAGCTATCACGAGTTTATGTGATTTTATTTTATTAAGAAAATCACCTTTATAGGGATTGATAGAATTAAACCCCCAAGTAGAGGGGGCAATTGGGACCAGATGATACTTCAGAGAGAATGCAAATGGTTCTTTTGGTTGCATACAGTTCATCCTAATGGTCTAAATGACCAACTCTTCTTTGCTTCCTTCCTCTAGTACAGGGTTGGATAGGGTGTATAGTGAGGGGCAGCCGTCGTCAAGTGGGGGCGCCCTGTGCAGGTCCTAGGGTGCCAACCTCCGCGTGAGGTAGGGTTCAGATAGCGTAGGGTACCCTAGGTACTTTGTAGGCTATCACCTCTATCAATCCTTTTCTAATCTGCATCTATAATTTCCTCAGCCGCCAATGCTCCTGAGAATTTTTGGTTGTCCTCTACAGTTAGGTCCATATATATTTGGACAGAGACAATATTTTTCTAATTTTGGTTATAGACATTACCACAATGAATTTTAAACAAAACAATTCAGATGCAGTTGAAGTTCAGACTTTCAGCTTTCATTTGAGGGTATCCACATTAAAATTGGATGAAGGGTTTAGGAGTTTCAGCTCCTTAACATGTGCCACCCTGTTTTTAAAGGGACCAAAAGTAATTGGACAGATTCAATAATTTTAAATAAAATGTTAATTTTTAGTATTTGGTTGAAAATCCTTTGTTGGCAATGGCTGCCTGAAGTCTTGAACTCATGGACATCACCAGACGCTGTGTTTCCTCCTTTTTGATGCTCTGCCAGGCCTACACTGCGATGGTTTTCAGTTACTGTTTATTTGTGGGCCTTTCTGTCTGAAGTTTAGTCTTTAACAAGTGAAATGCATGCTCAATTGGGTTAAGGTCAGGTGACTGACTTGGCCATTCAAGAATATTCCACTTCTTTGCTTTAATATACTCCTGGGTTGCTTTGGCTTTATGTGTTGGGTCATTGTACATCTGTAGTATGAAACGACGACCAATCAGTTTGGCTGCATCTGAGCACACAGTATGTTTCTGAATACCTCAGAATTCATTCGGCTGCTTCTGTCCTGTGTCACATCATCAATAAACACTAGTGACCCAGTGCCACTGGCAGCCATGCATGCCCAAGCAATCACACTGCCTCCGCCGTGTTTTACAGATGGTGTGGTATGCTTTGGATCATGAGCTGTACCAAGCCTTCACCATACTTTTCTTTTTCCATCATTCTGGTAGAGGTTGATCTTGGTTTCATCTGTCCAAAGAATGTTCTTCCAGAACTGTGCTGGATTTTTTAGATGTTTTTTAACAAAGCCGAGTCTATCCTTTTTATTCTTGATGCTTATGAGTGGCTTGCGCCGTGCAGTGAACACTCTGTATTTACTTTCATGCAGTCTTTTCTTTATGGTAGATTTGGATATTGATATGTCTACCTCCTGGAGAGTGTTGTTCACTTGGTTGGCCGTTGTGAAGGGGTTTCTCTTCACCATGGAGTTTATTCTGCGATCATCCACCACTGTTGTCTTCCGTGGGTGCCCAGGTCTTTTTGCATTGATGAGTTCACCACTGCTTTCTTTCTTTCTCAGGATGTACCAACCTGTAGATTTTGCCACTCCTAATATTGTAACAATTGCTCGGATGGTTTTTTTTTATGTTTTCACAGCTTAAGGATGGCTTGTTTCACCTACATGGAGAGCTCCTTTGACCGCATGTTTACCTCACAGCAAAACCTTCCAAATGCAAGCACCACACCTCAAATCAACTCCAGGCCTTTTATCTGCTTAATTGAGAATGACATAAGGAAGGGATTGTCCACACTTGTCCATGAAATAGCCTTGGAGTCAATTGTCCAATTACTTTTGGTCCCTTTAAAAACAGGGTGGCAAATGTTAAAGAGCTGAAACTCCTAAACCTTTCATCCAATTTTAATGTGCATACCCTCAAATGAAAGCTGAAAGTCTGACCTTCAACTGCATCTGAACTGTTTAGTTTAAAATTCATTGTGGTAATGTCTATAACCAAAATTAGAAAAATGTTGTCTCTGTCCAAATATATATGGACCTAACTGTATGCATTATAATGCACTTTTTGAGTAGATGCATTGATTGGACATGAATAGATACACCAATTGCTCTCAAAGCTAGATTATTAGTATATTAACTCTATAAATATATACTGTATGTCCCCAATACAGAGAATGCACTGGTTCTGCATAATCCTCAGTTTTGTTATAGCCAATGATATCATAATAGGAGTCTTACTGAAATAGTGTAAACTTGTACATAAAAGGTGATACAGTTAGGGATACTTGAATATTTACGCCCCTAGACAGGTGTGAAACACAGCTATATATCCCATATAAAGGTATGCGCAATGCACGGTATATCAGCTGATGTATATAGCGGACTGCGCATCCTATAGGCATTACGTAATAGCCTCCAACAGGAGCGCATGCGCATTGAGTATGTTTACACTCCAGGGGAGGCGGGGTACGCGGCTGTCCGAACGTCCGGTCAGCTTGTGCGTTCCAATGAGTGCATATCCAGTCAGGTGATCGGCACTGCGCGTCAGGTTAACCGGAAGTCTAGATACAAGACGCATTTAAAAAGGCTGACTTACATATTACTTACCACACGCATGGGTGTTAGCGTTGGCTGGACATCAGTTATGAAATAGCCCCAATGGTATCCCCTGATGAGAGTAAATGAAACGCGTCGGGACAAAAGGAGGTGGAAAGGGTCCATCGCCATTATTGGAACAAGATATCACGCTGTAGTATGGTTCCAGGCGGAGATGGATTCTTGTAGATATTATGAGTAATGTATAGTCAATGCATCTTGTGAATACTATAGGAAATGTTGCATATTGACAGCATCTAGGAATCCACTGATTTACATCGTTAACCCCTAGGTTGGATAATTGATGGTATAAGCCAATTTTTGCATTGGGGTTAAAATCCTATAGTGTTCTGATACGGATTTAGGTTAGAAATCCAGAATAAGAAGCAACCATACCCACTAGGGTTTTTGAGGCGTTGTTTTCCCATACCCAGAACGTGAGGTGTGTTGAACTTTTTGATTATGATTATGGACATATTGTGTTTTTTTAAAAAGAATCTAGTAAAAGTTATATTTTAAAGGGAACCTGTCACCCCGTTTTTTCAATTTGAGCTCCAAATACCGTTAAATAGGGGCAGAGCTGTGCTTTACATTAGTGTATTTTGTGAGCCTTTATTCCCCACCTATGCTGCCGAAATACCTTTGTAAAGTCGCCGTTTTGGGCTGTCACTCACGCTGGTCAGGTCATATGGGTGTGGTGACAGCACTGTTTCTCCCCCAGATCTCCGTTGGTGGCGTAGTGGTGTGCGCATGTCCAACTGGCGAATCCACTGCGCAGCTTGAAGGAAAATAGCGCGATCTGCGCTATTCAGCCGTTATCGGTGGGCGCGGCCATCTTTGTGAGGCCGCGCATGCGCAGATGGTTCTTCTCGGCTTCCCAGGGCTTCAGGAAAATGGCCACGGGATGCCGCGCGTGCGCACATGGAGATCTCGGCGACCATTTTCCTGAAGCCGAGTTCGCATCTCAGCTGCAGGAAAATGGGCCGCGCCCACCGATAAACGGCTGAATAGCGCAGATCGCGCTATTTTCCTTCAAGCTGCGCAGTGGACACTAATACACTAATGTAAAGCACAGCTCTGCCCCTATTTAACAGTATTTTTAGCTCATCTTGAAAAAACGGGGTGACAGGTTCCCTTTAACCCCTTTCTGACATCGGACGTACTATCCCGTCGAGGTGGGGTGGGCCCCTATGACCACGGACGGGATAGTATGTCCAGCGCGATCGGCGGCGCTCACGGGGGGAGCGCGGCCGATCGCGGCCGGGTGTCAGCTGCCTATCGCAGCTGACATCTGGCACTATGTGCCAGGAGCGGTCACAGACCGCCCCCGGCACATTAACCCCTGGCACACCGCGATCAAAGATGATCGCGATGTGCCGGCGGTGCAGGGAAGCATCGCGCAGGGAGGGGGCTCCCTGCGGGCTTCCTTAAGCCCCCCGCAGCAACGCGATGTGATCGCGTTGCTGCAAGGGTCCTACCTCCCTCCCTGCCTGCTCCAGACCCGGATCCAAGATGGCCGCGGATCCGGGTCCTGCAGGGAGGGAGGTGGCTTCACAGCGCCTGCTCAGAGCAGGCACTGTGAAGGCTGTACTGCTCTAAGTGAGATCAGTGATCTGACAGAGTGCTGTGCACACTGTCAGATCACCGATCTGTGATGTCCCCCTCTGGGACAAAGTAAAAAAGTTAAAAAAATTTTTTCCAAATGTGTAAAAAAAAATAAAAAAAAATATTCCTAAATAATGAAAAAAAAAATATTATTCCCATAAATACATTTCTTTATCTAAATAAATAAAAAAAACAATAAAAGTACATATATTTAGTATCGCCGGGTCCGTAACGGCCCGACCTATAAAACTGGCCCACTAGTTAACCCCTTCAGTAAACACCATAAGAAAAAAAAAAAAACGAGGCAAAAAACAACGCTTTATTATCATACCGCTGAACAAAAAGTGGAATAACACGCGATCAAAAAGACAGATATAAAGAACCAGGGTACCGCTGAAAGCGTCATCTTGTCCCGCAAAAAACGAGCCGCCATACAGCATCATCAGCAAAAAAATAAAAAAGTTATAGTCCTGAGAATAAAGCGATGCAAAAATAATTATTTTTTCTTTAAAATAGTTTTTATCGTATAAAAGCGCCAAAACATAAAAAAATCATATAAATGAGGTGTCGCTGTAATCGTACTGACCCGACGAATAAAACTGCTTTATCAATTTTACCAAACGCGGAACGGTATAAACGCCTCCCCCAAAAGAAATTCATGAATAGCTGGTTTTTGGTCATTCTGCCTCACAAAAATCGGAATAAAAAGCGATCAAAAAATGTCACGTGCCCGAAAATGTTACCAATAAAAACGTCAACTCGTCCCGCAAAAAACAAGACCTCACATGACTCTGTGGACCAAAATATGGAAAAATTATAGCTCTCAAAATGTGGTAATGCAAAAAATATTTTTTGCAATAAAAAGCGTCTTTCAGTGTGTGACGGCTGCCAATCAAAAAAATCCGCTAAAAAACCCGCTATAAAAGTAAATCAAACCCCCCTTCATCACCCCCCTAGTTAGGGAAAAATTAAAAAAATTTATTTATTTCCATTTTCCCATTAGGGCTAGGGCTAGGGTTAGGGCTAGGGTTAGGGTTAGGGTTAGGGCTAGGGTTAGGGTTAGGGCTACAGTTTGGGTTGGGGCTAAAGTTACAGTTAGGGTTTAGATTACATTTACAGTTGGGAATAGGGTTGGGATTAGGGTTAGGGGTGTGTCAGGGTTAGAGGTGTGGTTAGGGTTACCGTTGGAATTAGGGTTAGGGGTGTGTTTGGATTAGGGTTTCAGTTATAATTGGGGGGTTTCCACTGTTTAGGCACATCAGGGGCTCTCCAAACGCGACATGGCGTCCGATCTCAATTCCAGCCAATTCTGCGTTGAAAAAGTAAAACAGTGCTTCTTCCCTTCCGAGCTCTCCCGTGTGCCCAAACAGGGGTTTACCCCAACATATGGGGTATCAGCGTACTCAGAACAAATAGGACAACAACTG
The DNA here is from genome assembly GCF_032444005.1 of Ranitomeya imitator. Classification (NCBI taxonomy): domain Eukaryota; kingdom Metazoa; phylum Chordata; class Amphibia; order Anura; family Dendrobatidae; genus Ranitomeya; species Ranitomeya imitator. The sequence continues at coordinate 365,071,161 of NC_091283.1, forward strand.
TTGGGGTCCAATTTCTCCTGTTACCCTTGGGAAAATACAAAACTGGGGGCTAAAAAATAATTTTTGGGGGAAAGATTTTTTTTTTTAATTTTCACGGCTCTGCGTTACAAACTGTAGTGAAACACTTGGGGGTTCAAAGCTCTCACAACACATCTAGATGAGTTCCTTAGGGGGTCTAGTTTCCAAAATGGTGTCACTTGTGGGGGGTTTCTACTGTTTAGGTACATTAGGGGCTCTGCAAATGCAATGTGACACCTGCAGACCATTCCATCTAAGTCTGCATTCCAAATGGAGCTCCTTCCCTTCCGAGCCCTCCTATGCGCCCAAACAGTGATTCCCCCCACATATGGGGTATCAGCGCACTCAGGACAAATTGGACAACAAAATTTTGGGGTCCAATTTCTCCTGTTACCCTCGGGAAAATACAAAACTGGGGGCTAAAAAATAATTTTTGTGGGAAAAAATTTTTGTTTTATTTTTACGGCTCTCCATTATAAACTTCTGTGAAGCCCTTGGTGGGTCAAAGCGCTCACCACACATCTAGATAAGTTCCTTAGGGGATCTACTTTCCAAAATGGTGTCACTTGTGAGGGGTTTCTACTATTTAGGTACATTAGGGGCTCTGCAAACGCAACATGGCGTCTCATCTCAATTCCTGTCAATATTGCATTGAAAAGTCAAACGGCGCTCCATCCTTTCCGAGCTCTCCCATCCGCCCAAACAGTGGTTTACCCCCACATATGGGGTATCAGCGTACTCAGGACAAATTGTACAACAACTTTTGGGGTCCAATTTCTTCTCTTACCCTTGGGAAAATAAAAAATTGGGGGCGAAAAGATAATTTTTGTGAAAAAATATGATTTTTTATTTTTACGGTTCTACATTATAAACTTCTGTGAAGCACTTGGTGGGTCAAAGTGCTCACCACACCTCTAGATAAGTTCCTTAGGGGGTCTACTTTCCAAAATGATGTCACTTGTGGGGGGTTTCAATGTTTAGGCACATCAGTGGCTCTCCAAACGCAACATGGCGTCCCATCTCAATTCCTGTCAATTTTGCATTGAAAAGTCAAACGGCGCTCCTTCCCTTCTGAGCTCTCCCATCCGCCCAAACAGTGGTTTACCCCCACATATGGGGTATCAGCATACTCAGGACAAATTGTACAACAACTTTTGGGGTCCAATGTCTTCTCTTACTCTTGGAAAAATAAAAAATTGGGGGCGAAAAGATAATTTTTGTGAAAAAATATGATTTTTTATTTTTACGGTTCTACATTATAAACTTCTGTGAAGCACTTGGTGGGTCAAATTGCTCACCACACCTCTAGATAAGTTCCTTAGGGCAGGGGTCCCCAACTCCAGTCCTCAAGGCCCACCAACAGGTCATGTTTTCAGGATTTCCTTTGCATTGCACAGGTGATGCAATTATTACCTGGGCAAGACTAAGGAAATCCTGAAAACATGACATGTTGGTGGGCCTTGAGGACTGGAGTTGGGGACCCCTGCCTTAGGGGGTCTACTTTCCAAAATGATGTCAGTTGTGGGGGGTTTCAATGTTTAGGCACATCAGGGGCTCTCCAAACGAAACATGGCGTCCCATCTCTATTCCAGTCAATTTTGCATTGAAAAGTCAAATGGCGCTCCTTCGCTTCCGAGCTGTGCCATGCGCCCAAACAGTGGTTTACCCCCACATGTGGGGTATTGGCGTACTCAGGACAAATTGTACAACAATGTTTGGGGTCCATTTTCTCCTGTTACCCTTGGTAAAAAAAAACAAATTGGAGCGGAATTAAATTTTTTGTGAAAAAAAGTTAAATGTTCATTTTTATTTAAACATTCAAAAAATTCCTGTGAAGCACCAGAAGGGTTAATAAACTTCTTGAATGTGGTTTTGAGCACCTTGAGGGGTGTAGTTTTTAGAATGGTGTCACACTTGGGTATTTTCTATCATATAGACCCCTCAAAATGACTTCAAATGAGATGTGGTCCCTAAAAACAAATGGTGTTGTAGAAATGAGAAATTGCTGGTCAACTTTTTACCCTTATAACTCCCTAACAAAAAAAAATTTTGGTTCCAAAATTGTGCTGATGTAAAGTAGACATGTGGGAAATGTTACTTATTAAGTATTTTGTGTGACATATCTCTGTGATTTAATTGCATAAAAATTCAAAGTTGGAAAATTGCGAAATTTTCATAATTTTCGCCAAATTTCCGTTTTTTTCACAAATAAACGCAGGTACTATCAAAGAATTTTTACCATTGTCATGAATTAAAATATGTCACGAGAAAACAATGTCAGATTCACTGGGATCCGTTGAAGCGTTCCAGAGTTATAACCTCATAAAGGGACAGTGGTCAGAATTGTAAAAATTGGCCCGGTCATTAACGTGCAAACCACCCTTGGGGGTAAAGGGGTTAATACTCTACGCATATACATACAATTCTCAGTGGGCCTGTAGTTCTTGTGTGATATCCTCTACACGCGATGTGAATTCCATCTGCAAATTATAGATTTCTTTTTTATTCGAGTTCTCTAGTCTGCACGCAAACCCCTCTAGGTCTTTTTTAGTTGGAAGGGCTTTGATATATTTGCTTAGCTCAGCTATATTCATGTCATCAGGGATATCATTATCCTCATTATTGTCCTCTGTTAGTTTTGTGGGGGAGCCGTGTGGTGTCTGTGACTCCCTTGAAGAAGAGCTATCTTTATGTATGGCTTGCGACATTGTAGATCTCGTATTCCTCGTCTGAGGAGTTGCATTTAGGAAGCATTTCATGTCCTCCGAATTAGGCTCTTTATTTAGATTTGTTGTCTGCCCAGAAGCCTTTTTAGATTTACCCATAGATGTCTGCTGCTTGAATTGCTCATGAATAGCCTTGGGGGCACATGGGGGTGCAGCGGTCACCACATTAGTCGCAGCCCCCCATCAGCAAGTCCCCTCTAGTTTGTATGTGTTTATGTTAGAAAGGTTGTAGGGAGTGTGAACAGTGTCTCAAAAATTCTGTTGGTATGCTTGATTTCAGCATTAGGTGTCGCCAGAGATCTTATATTATAAAGTATACACGTCTGTTAGATGATATGTGCTGCTAGGGTTATTTTCCAGGATTAATGCAGGAAAAGCAATTATGTCCGGATTTGAAATTATGGCTGGAATACTTCACCCCTTATTCAACAAAATGAAGAAGCTGTTGGGAGAGCTTTCTGTGTTCCCAGGTTTAGACCAAGCCACTAGGGTACACCTTCTCTCAGAGTTTATATCCCCAAGATGGCGCCCCCCAGTGGTGGGAAAACAGCCGAAGTGAGATCCAATGGCAGATGTTCCAGGGTCCTCTAATCCTACTCTCGCCGTTCCTCTTTCGATCGCCTTCTGCCTCGCTGGAGCTCAGGTCGGACACTCACCGACAGTGCCTCTGCAGGTCTGGCTGAGCAAGTCTGCGGGGCGCTTTGCGCAGTAAGTATCGAGGACCCTGTGGCGGGAAGGGTCCCCTCTCACCTCTTCCCCAACCTCTCAGCTCCTTGGAGGGCCCTCCGTCCTCTTGGCGTCGTTGCGCTCTACTCTGCATGCCCCTCTCTCTCCCGCTTTCTGCCGTCCACGAGGTCCGGAATGTCCTTGCTGACTCAGCTCGCCTCCGATGTGGCTGTGCTGCAGGGCAGCCTCTAGACCGTGGGTCCGGGGTACCAGCGCTCCATCGCGGAGGGTCCCGAGTCAACGATCCCCCTCATCTTGGGTTTGTTGCTGGGGGGTTTCATGCTGTGTGTGGTCTGAATAAGACCGGGAAAGTGCCTGAATCTCCTCTTTTCTGAAGGAGCTCCCCACCATGCGTCCTTCTTCCTCAGATGCTGGACACGCCCCCCAGAAAATATGATTTTAATGCCTCAACATTGTAAAATTTTGTGAAGCACCTGCAGGTTCATGTTGCTCACGACACCTATAGATAAAGTAATTGAAGTACCCGCTACCTATCCCATCATAATTTGAGCTCCAAAAGTCAAATAGTGCTCCTTCTTTCCTGAGCCTTGCCGTGCTCCCTAACAGTAGTTTTCCACCACATATGTGATATCGGTGAACTCAGGAGAAATTGCAGAATTAATGTTGTGGGGTATTTTCTAGTGTGGCTACTAAAGTAACATATTCATTCTTTCCTTCCACTTCGCTTTAATTCCTGTAAAGCACATGGAGGGTTAATAAACTTCTTGAATGTGGTTTTGAGCACTTTGAAGACTGCAGTTTTTAAAATGGTGTCACTTTTGAATATTTTCTGTCACATAGGATTATTTTGTGTCATATAATTATCTCACTAATAAAAAATAAAAGTTTGAAAATTGTGAAACTTTCAAACCTTTTTGCCAAAATTCCAATATTTTCACAAATAAACGCAAAAAATATTAACCTGCATTTACCACAAATATGAAGTATAATATATCAGGAAAAATAATCTCAGTGTTACATACTTATTACAACATAAAGGGACACTGGTCGGAATTGGAAAAATTGGCCTGGTCATGAAGGCGAAAACAAGCTCGGGGGGTGAAACTGGAATAAAATATATCTGATTGCTTCTTGTTTCTTAAACCATGAATATTACTCCAATCCCTATCTGGTTTACTTTTTCTGGTGAGACGCACGTGAGTAAGAATATACACCAAATGACTGGTATATGAAACATCAGTCTAAATAAATTGGGGTCTAAGGCTGGTTTCACATTTGCGGTTGTGTCCGCATCGTTTATGCCGCAATTTTCCGCATGCGTCGTGTATTCCTATATTTAACATTAGGGATGCAGGTGCCTGCGATTGTATGCATTTTGCCGTGTTTGATGACGCACGCATTGTTTCATTGTCGGCAGCTTGGCGCGGCAAACGCTACATGTTGTAATTTCAGAGGCGTGAATTTGCCGCCTCGAAACGTATGCGGTTGTTAGCGGAAGTAATGCGGCAAAAAAAACCCCGCATTACCGTCTATAAGAACGCATGCATTTGCAAGCACATGTGTTTGTGAACACATGCGTTTTACTACAGAAAAACCTGTCTAGACACTGATTAGCCACCCCCCACATACAAACTGCTAAAAGGAGGGAGTGGGCATTTGCAGGTTACTACTCAGCATACTGGGAACAAGAGAACAAGCTCTGAAGCTGTGAGGAATCTACACTCTGAACAATGTGAGTACCAAAGCCAATGTCTTTATTTTCTGTCTCTGTTCTATTATGTTATTATGTTCTAATAATTTCTGTATTTTTTTTCTTGCTGCATGCATCAGAATGTCATCGTCTTCTTCTGAGGAGCGTCTTGTCCCTGAACAAGGTGGAAATGACAGTGAAGTGAGTACTCACCTCTTTAGATTGGTAAGTATTCTCTGTCACGAGCAGGAGCAGCATGGACATGGTTGTGTGGCAAGGAGGCATGTACCTATACTTGACTGATTTTACTCTGTTTATTTTATCCTGACTGTACTTTCCTTGACTGTTCATTTCTTAACTTTGCTCTTTCTTTATCTTTTTCTTCTTGACTCCTTTTTTTTTCTTGACTTTGAATATTCTTGCCTGTTTTCTTTCTTTTCCTTTTTTTAATGTCTCAAACATTAATGTATTTATTTATTTTCTAGGTTCCAGAATGGGATGAGGACCTCATTGATAACGATATCCTCATCTCCCTGGTCCATGAGTGAGTCCCGTTGTGGGACACCCGTGACGATCCGGCGGCTATGGAATGAGGTGGCTCAAGCGATGTGGGATGGCTGGGACAATGCCCCGGCTCGGGTCTGCAAGGCATTTTGTAAGTATTGCAATGCGGTATGATGCAGCAGTGACCTTGGCTGGGATCACACAACTGTGATGAGAGAAACTCCTGAGAGTTTCTCTTATCACACACAGTTGTGTGATCCCGGCCAAAAGTGCATTGTCTAACCATTTTTTTTCCAACAGTGCTTAAAGTCAGAACACATTGACATTCGATGAAGGATTGCTTCAAAAAGGACCTTCGTCAAGAGAGCCGTGTTCCCAGTGGTTCTGGAGCAAGGATCAGAAAATATAAGCATCACCGCATGCTGCCATTTTTGAGACTGGTCCTTGCCCAGAGAACGTAAGAATGTTTGTGTTTCATTGGATTGTGTTGTATTGCCTTATCTGTATTTTTCAATTGCACAGGAGTTGGCGCTTTTACTATTATAGATGTTTTGTACTAATGTGTTGTTTGCGGTCCTTCATCAAACAGCCACAGACCCATCCCAGCCATCCAGCAGCACAGCAGCAAGTGGGCCTGCAACACAGACTGGAGACCAGGAAGCTGGTCCATCAGGTGTTCCCCTGTCTCTGTCCTCTGCTTCTTTTTTTGGGCTCTTCCCGGCAGCGGCAGAGGGCCTCGGACAGGTCACTCATGCCCAAGTTTTTGCACTTGAGCTCGATCTTTCATGATGGACTCAAGGCGATGGGAGACAGACTGGATAGTGGCTTAAACCATATGAATACACTTATCCAGGATGTCACCAGAAGCCTTGACCAAGTGAAAGCCGACCTCCAGAGGCCAGCACATCATTTTTTTAATCAAATAGAAAGGGCATGTCAGAACACCTTACTCATAATCTCCAGCTTAGTGTCATACAGGCCTGCAATGCTGCTTACATGCAGACTATGCAGCAGACTCGGTATTTTCAGCAGCCAGTGGTGGCATTTCCATCTGTGCCAACACTGTCACGGTTGACCTCAATGCTGAGCTCTGCTGCATACCACTGCACGGCCACCACCATTCCAAGCACTGCCGTATACCACTACAGCGCCACCACCATGCCGAGTGCTGTTGGACAGCCCACCGCCACCACCATGCCAATTGCTGCTCCTGCTTGGACATCCTTCACTGCCACCACCATGCAGCAGCAGCACCCGGATCAGGACAGGTTGGCCACTGTTGTGAATTCTGTTGTCGGGCTCCCTCCTGTGGTCATGAATGGTACTTCGGCTGGTTCTATCCATGGAATTCCATTCATCGCCTTGTTTAATACGCACAAGATTATACGCCCCTCGAAGATCTATCTTGGTGAACCAACTAGCCCCTTTAATACGAGCAAACAAATCAGACAGCAACGGCAAAGGATACTGAAATTTGACTGTAATTTTATTGAGAAGGCGGTAATCAACACAAGGTCTCAAAGAACCATCCTTCTTGGCCACAAAAAAGAACCCTGCTCCTAACGGTGATGACGACGGGCGAATATGGCCTTTCTCTAAGGATTCCTTTATATAACTCCGCATAGCGGCGTGTTCTGGCACAGATAAATTGAACAATCGGCCCTTAGGAAACTTACTACCAGGAATCAAATTAATTGCACAATCGCAATCCCTATGAGGAGGTAGGGCACTGGCTTTGGGCTCATCAAATACATCCCGATAATCTGACAAAAACTCTGGAACTTCAGAAGGAGTGGAAGACGAAATAGACAAAAATGGAACATCACCATGTACCCCCTGGCAACCCCAGCTGGACACAGACATAGATTTCCAGTCCGATACTGGATTATGGACCTGTAGCCATGGCAACCCCAAAACGACCACATCATGCAGATTATGCAACACCAAAAAGCGAATATCCTCCTGATGTGCAGGAGCCATGCACATGGTCAATTGAGTCCAGTACTGAGGCTTATTCTTGGCCAAAGGCGTAGCATCAATTCCTCTCAATGGAATAGGATACTGCAAGGGCTCCAAGAAAAAACCACAGCGCCTGACAAACTCCAAGTCCATCAAATTCAGGGCAGCGCCTGAATCCACAAATGCCATAACAGAATAGGATGACAAAGAGCAAATCAGAGTAACGGACAATAGAAATTTAGACTGTACCGTACCAATGGTGGCAGACCTAGCGAACCGCTTAGTGCGCTTAGGACAATCGGAGATAGCATGAGTGGAATCACCACAGTAAAAACATAGCCCATTCCGACGTCTGTGTTCTTGCCGTTCAGCTCTGGTCAAAGCCCTATCACATTGCATAGGCTCAGGCCCATGCTCAGATAGTACCGCCAAATGGTGCACAGCTTTTTGCTCACGCAAGCGTCGATCGATCTGAATGGCCAAATACATAGACTCATTCAGACCAGCAGGCATGGGAAATCCCACCATGACATCCTTAAGGGCTTCAGAGAGACCCTTTCTGAAGATCGCTGCCAGGGCACATTCATTCCACTGAGTGAGCACAGACCACTTTCTAAACTTTTGACAATATATCTCCACTTCATCCTGACCCTGACACAAAGCCAGCAAGATTTTCTCTGCCTGATCCACTGAATTTGGTTCGTCATAAAGCAATCCAAGCGCCAGGAAAAACGCATCAACATCACGCAATGCCGGATCCCCCGGCGCAAGGGAAAATGCCCAGTCTTGAGGGTCACCACGTAACAAAGAAATAATGATCTTTACTTGTTGAACAGGGCCACCTGTACTGTTATGACCTGGTGGTCAGGACAATAATGGACCTGGTGGTTAAGAGCACACGGAATGACCTGGTAGTTACTGATAATAAAGGACGAGCTCTGGGACGTGGGAACTCTGCTGACCGCAATCCCTAATCCTATCACACACACTAGAAATAGCCGTGGATTGCTCCTAACGCTCCCTATGCAACTCGGCACAGCCTAAGAAACTAGCTAGCCCTGAAGATAGAAAAATAAAGCCTACCTTGCCTCAGAGAAATTCCCCAAAGGAAAAGGCAGCCCCCCACATATAATGACTGTGAGTAAAGATGAAAATACAAACACAGAGATGAATTAAATTTAGCAAAGTGAGGCCCGACTTACTGAACAGACCGAGGATAGGAAAGGTAGCTTTGCGGTCAGCACAAAAACCTACAAAAAGACCACGCAGAGGGCGCAAAAGACCCTCCGCACCGACTCACGGTGCGGAGGCGCTCCCTCTGCGTCCCAGAGCTTCCAGCAAGCAAGACAACAACAAAATAGCAAGCTGGACAGAAAAATAGCAAATCAGAGAAAAACAGGTAGGCACTTAGCTTCTACTGGGAAGACAGGTCACAAGAACGATCCAGGAGTGAACAAGACCAATACTGGAACATTGACAGGTGGCATGGAGCAAAGATCTAAGTGGAGTTAAATAGAGCAGCCAGCTAACGAATTAACCTCGTCACCTGTGGAAGGAAACTCAGAAACACCCACAGCCACCAGAGGAATTCCATGGATAGAACCAGCCAAAGTACCATTCTTGACCACAGGAGGGAGCCCAACAACAGAATTCACAACAGGCCACCATCACCAGGTCCCAGCTGCAGCAGCACCCGGATCCTGGCATGCTTTTCACCACCAACATGCAGCAGCAGCAACACCCGGACCCTGGCCTGGCCTTCCCCATCACCACCACCATGCAGCAGCAGCAGCCGGACCCTGGCATGGCCTTCCCCACCACCACCATGCAGCAGCAGCAGCCACTGGACTCTGGCATGGCCTTCTCCACCACCACCATGCAACAGCTGGACCCTGGCATGGCCTTCCCCACCACCACCATGCAGCAGCAGCGGCACACGGACCCTGACAGGTCGGCCACCATGACCAGGCCGCAAGAAATGAGCCCACCGAGGCTCCCGAGACCGCAGCGCCGATCCCAAAAAGGGAAAAAGAAACAGCGGACTATTGCTATCCCTTCCCTTCTCACCTCCCAATGTGTCTGTGATGTCAGGTTTGTCTCGCCCTTCCAGTGTGTCTCTGCTTTCGCATGCCCCATCCCTGAACTCCCTGACCCCACTAGTTTAATTGCCCCTTCTCATACATCCCCCTACGTCGTCTTCAGCCAGCCAGGCCTCACAGCTACACACACCCCAGTTCCGTCACTCTACCCCAAGCCGGAGCAGTTAATTTTTTTTTTAAATAAATGTTAATGTTTTTTGCCCCCAATACTGTTTGGTTATTTGTGTATTTCACCACCGGCAACACACACCGTGCGCCGAATAAACACGCTGCGCCGTACACTTTTTTTTTTTGACACCTCATAGCTCCAGGAGTTATTAAGTAGAACACTGCAGCTTTGTGTATGGTATGGAGCTATCAGTTGTCAAAAACTAATATTACTTGTATTTTCTCCATAATCTCTTCAGTCTGCTTAATCTATGTATCGCAGACTGAAGAGACAATGACGGTAATACAAAGCAGATCTATACTCAATAGGTCATGTGTCATAAATAGTGAGTTCATGATGCACAAAGCTCTGCATCTTGAACTCATTATTTAGGACACCTGACCTGTTGATTAGAGAACTGCCTTGTATAACCTCCATGTCCGCTTCAGTCTATGTAATCTATTTCACACAAACTGAAGAGACGATGGAGGTCATACAAGGCATATCTATGCTCACCTGGACAGGTGTCAGAAATAGTGAATTCATGAGGCTGGGTTTTGTGCTCATGAAGTCATTATTTCTCACACATGAACTGGTGAGTATAGATTTGCTTTGTTTTATACCTCCATCGTTTCTTCAGTCTGCGTCCAATAGATACTGCAGAACAGAATCAGGATCTAATTACGTCAACTACCTTACCACTAACAACATAAGTGGTTTTAGAGGAAAGATATAGCAGACTCGGTACAGGTATCAAAACACGTTGTTTATTAACAAAAAATATTAGTAACATTTAAAACATAATTGGTACAGACCCAAACCCGACAGCACATTTTACACAATATTATCTTGCCATGCCACATATCCAATATCAGAAACAAAATAGGCAGCAAATTGGTTCCGCATGTCGGCAACTTCAACAGTTGACCGCAGCGGGTGATACTGGTAATCTGGCAATGGGTTTGCAACTGGTTCATCCAGTTCAATGTTGAGTCGCTCCTTAGCCATTATGTACTTGTGGAGAACCACACAGGCTTTGACAATCACATCAACTGTCTCCATTTTTAGATTAATGGCTGTCCCAAGAATGAGCCATTTTGAGACAAGAATCCCAAAGGTACACTCAACTGTTCTTCGGGCCCTGGTCAGTCTGTAGTTATAAATCCTTTTAGTGTGGTTCAAGTCCCGACTGGAATACAGCTTCAGTAGGTTTTCACACATCTGAAAGGCCTCATCCCCAACCATAACAAATGGCATCGGTGGGCCTTGAGTGTTGGGGAGAGGTTGTGGCAGGGGAAAATTAAAATTTTTGCCATACAAACGTCGATCCATATCCGAGTTCTTGAAAGTCTGGGACTCATTGCCATGGCCAAAAGCTCCAAAGTCAACGGCGATAAAGTGACAGTGCGCATCTGCTATTGCCATGAGCATTAAAGAAAAATATTTCTTGTAGTTAACCCCTTACCGGCATCGGACGTACTATACCGTCCGATGCCGGCTCCCCTGCTTTGATGCAGGGCTCCGCGGTGAGCCCGCACCAAAGCCGGGACATGTCAGCTGTTTTGAACAGCTGACATGTGCCCGTAATAGGTGCGGGCAGAATCGCGATCTGCCCGCACCTATTAACTAGTTAAATGCCGCTGTCAAACGCAGACAGCGGCATTTAACTACCGCTTCCGGCCGGGCGGCCGGAAATGACGTCATCGCCGACCCCCGTCACATGATCGGGGGTCGGCGATGCGTCTGGATGGTAACCATAGAGGTCCTAGAGACCTCTATGGTTACTGATCGCCCGTCGCTGTGAGCGCCACCCTGTGGTCGGCGCTCACAGCACACGTGCAATTCTGCTACATAGCAGCGATCAGCAGATCGCTGCTATGTAGCAGAGGCGATCGTGCTGTGCCTGCTTCTAGCCTCCCATGGAGGCTATTGAAGCATGGCAAAAGTTAAAAAAAAAAAAGTTTAAAAAAATGTGAAAAAAATAAAAAAAACGTAAAAGTTTAAATCACCCCCCTTTCGCCCCAATCAAAATAAATCAATAAAAAAAATATCAAATCTACGCATATTTGGTATCGCCGCGCTCAGAATCGCCCGATCTATCAATTAAAAAAATGTATTAACCTGATCGCTAAACAGCGTAGCGGGAAAAAAATTCGAAACGCCAGAATTACGTTTTTTTGGTCGCCGCGACATTGCATTAAAATGCAATAACGGGCGATCAAAAGAACGTATCTGCACCGAAATGCTATCATTAAAAACGTCATCTCGGCACGCAAAAAATAAGCCCTCAACCGACCCCAGATCATGAAAAATGGAGACGCTACGAGTATCGGAAAATGGCGCAATTTTTTTTTTTTTTTTTAGCAAAGTTTGGAATTTTTTTTCACCACTTAGATAAAAAATAACCTAGTCATGTTTTGTGTCTATGAATTCGTACTGACCTGGAGAATCATAATGGCAGGTCATTTTTAGCATTTAGTGAACCTAGCAAAAAAGCCAAACAAAAAACAAGTGTGTGATTGCACTTTTTTTGCAATTTCACCGCACTTGGAATTTTTTTCCCGTTTTCTAGTACACGACATGCTAAAACCAATGATGTCGTTCAAAAGTACAACTCGTCCCGCAAAAAATAAGCCCTCACATGGCCAAATTGACAGAAAAATAAAAAAGTTATGGCTCTGGGAAGGAGGGGAGCGAAAAATGAACACGGAAAAACGAAAAATCCCCCGGTCATGAAGGGGTTAAAGTACTCGGATCCAGATCTGGTGGGTTTGATAATGCGTATGTGCTTTCCATCCACCGCTCCCAAACAGCTGGGGAAATTACACACACTCCAGAATGTTTCGGCAATTTCCACGGTGGGTAGGGGGATAAATTCATCATGGAGAATGTTCCACAAAACCCAGCAGGTGTCCGCAACTATTTCAGACAATGTGGAAATTTCAAGCCGGTACTGAAAGTGGAGCGATGATAAGCTCTCTCCAGTAGCCAGGAATCTGAAAGAAAAAAAAAAGAAAAAATTACTAACAGTTCTATTTATGGTGGTGTTTAGCTAAACACATAAAGGAAAATTCAAATAATACATGGCAGACCAACAATAATTATGACAGGCATTTGTTTAGAATCATTACGTACCTTAGTGTGTCCAGGTGTTCCTCTGCAGGAATCGCTCTACGGAGCAGGGTGTCCTGTCTCTGGATGGCTCCATGGACACCACCAAGCAAATCCTGAAAAGTCTCTTGAGACATCCTGGTGTATTCTGGGAATTTGACGGGGTTGGCATTAAGCTCGCCATATAGCATGTGGTAGGCTCCACGGCTCTCCCGGAGTTCAATAATGGGGTATCTCCAAAAACGCCGACGCCTTGTCTTTCTCGATTTCTTTGTTGCTCTCAAGAAAACGCACAGGCAAAAAACAGCTTGATACTTAAATCCAGGTTGAAATAAAAGCTCTCCATGCAAAGATCCATCATGACACAAGATACAGTAGCAAAATCTGAAGATTTCAGCAGTCCATGGATCTATATAAAGATATCCCATAATACACACCCACTGTAGTCCCATTGGCGGTGTCTGTTTATCGAGATGTTTCTCCTGTTAAATTTTCCACGATGAGTACAGAAAACGCAAACGCATGAAAAAGCGTGTAAACGTTGCGTTTTTTTAAAGCATGTGTTACCTTATGCATCTAAAAAACGCTGCGTTTGCATGAGGTTTACCATGCGTTTCAGGTTGCCGCATAATCACTACAGATTCTACCGCAACGCAAATGTGAAACTAGCATAAGACTGTTTTACAAAATCCAAGGTGTAGAATTTTGCGGGAATAAGTTCCTAATGACTTAGAAAAAGTATAGTAGAAAAATCTACTATACTTCGCACAGAAAGTGCTTTTAAAAAAATTGATTCCATGAGATGTTCCTACAAAGAAGGAATGGATCGTAGATGGAAAACAGTAACTTGCATCATGGACATGTTTATTATTGTAATATACATAAACGAAAGACATTTCTTCAGACAGGAAGACTGTTGATTTAAAGAAACAATAATGGATGGCAGATCACTGAGATTGAGTGTTAGGAAAAAAGAAGAAATATTGTTTTTTGAGGGGCAATGGGGGAGGGGATTCACAATACTCAATATAGTGAATATATAAATATATAACAATATGAATTATTTAATGCTAATGTTATACTACTTTTTAGTTAAGGCTACTTTCAAACTTCTGTCAGTAAGGGGCCTTCGCAAACCGTCGGCCCAACGTACCGATGGACGTTGTGCTAAATTTAGCACAACGTGGGCAGCGGATGCAGTTTCACAACGCATCCGCTGCCCATTGTGATGAGCAAGGAGGAGGGGGCAGAGTTCCGGCCGCGCATGTGCGGTTGGAAATGGCGGACACGTCGCACAAAAAAAACGCTACATTGACGGATCCGTCGAACGACGGATGCGACGTGTGGCCATCCGTCGCGATCCGTCGCTAATACAAGCCTATGGGCAAAAAACACATCCTGCAAGCACATTTGCAGGATCCGTTTTTTCCCCATAACGACGGATTGCGACAGCCCAGAAGACGGAAGTGTGAAAGTAGCCTAAGCGATGTCTATCAGGAACTACATATATTTTAATTCTAATGCAAATTCTAAATTGCTTTTCTATCTCATTTCCCATATATACTCGAGTATAAGCCAACCCGAGTATAAGCCGACCCCCTTAATTTTGCCACAAAAAAACTGGGAAAACTTAATGACTCGAATATAAGCCTAGGGTGGAAAATGCAGCAGCAACTGGTAAATTTCAAAAATAAAAATAAATACCAATAAAAGAAAAATTAATTGAGACATCAGTAGTTTAAGTGTTTTTGAATATCCATATTGAATCAGGAGCCCCATATAATGCTCCATACAGTTCATGATGGCCCCATAAGATGCTCCATACAAAATAAGCCCCATATAATGCTCCATACAGTTTATGATGAGCTCCATAAGATGCTCCATATTAAAATATGCCCCATATAATGCTGCACTAATGTTGATTATGACCCCAAAAGATGGTCCATAGACACATTTGCCCTGTATAATGCTCCACAAATGTGGATTATGGCCCCATAAGATGCTCCATAGAGATATTTGCCCCATATAATGCTGCACATGGCCCCATAAGATGCTCCATAGAGATATTTGCCCCATATAATGCTGCATATGGCCCCATACAAATATTTGCCCCATATAATGCTGCACATAGCCCCATAAGATGCACCAAACAGATATTTGCCCCATATAATGCTGCACATGGCCCATAAGATGCTCCATAGAGATATTTGCCCCATATAATGCTGCATATGGCCCCATACAAATATTTGCCCCATATAATGCTGCACATAGCCCCATAAGATGCACCAGATATTTGCCCCATATAATGCTGCACATGGCCCCATACAGATATTTGCCCCATATAATGCTGCACATGGCCCCATACAGATATTTGCCCAATATAATGCTGCACATGGCCCCATAAGATGCTCCATACAGATAATTGCCCCATATAATGCTGCACATGGCGCCATAAGATGCTCCATACAGATATTTGCCCCATATAACGCTGCACATGGCCCCATGAGATGCTCCATACAGATATTTGCCCCATATGCTGCGTTTAAAAAAATAGAAAATCACATACTAACCTCTCAGGCCCCCGGCACTTGCTATATTCAACTGCTCCCCGATTCACCGCCGACCGCCGCTGTGTCTTCCCCGTCCTCTGCACTGACGTTCAGGCAGAGGGCGGAGCGCACTAATTGTGTCATCGCGCCCTCTGACCTGCGCGTCACTGCAGAGGACGCGGAAGATGCAGCGGCACCGACGGTGGAACAGGGAGCAGGTGAATATTACGCACTGAGTTATACTCACCTGCTCCTGGTGCAGTCCCTGCACGTCTGTTCCCCGGCGCCAGCAGCTTCTTCCTGTAGTGAGCGGTCACATGGTACCGCTCATTACAGTAATGAATATGCGGCTCCACCCCTATGGGAGTGGAGTCGGGTCCATATTCATTACTGTAATGAGCGGTACCATGTGACCGCTCACTACAGGAAGAAGCTGTCAGTGCCCGGAGAACCAGGGACGTGCAGGGACCGCGCCAGGAGCAGGTAAGTATTATTACACAGCTCCGCTCCCCCTCCCCTGCCAACTCGAGTATAAGCCGAGAGGGTTACTTTCAGCCCAAAAAGTGGGCTGAAAATCTCGGATTATACTTGAGTATATACGGTACTTATTTTTCATGACTTTGACTGTCTCTATTATGTATTTTCTTGTAATTTGTCAACACATATGGTTTCTCCTCGTGTTGAGTTTTTTGATGGACAACTAAAAGGGATTTTTGTTTAAAACATTTCTCACATTCTAAACATGAATATGGCTTCTTCCCTGTGTGAGTTATCTGATGTCTACCAAGATGTGATTTAACTGCAAAACACTTCCCACATTCTGAACATGAAAAAGGTTTCTCCCCCGTGTGACTCCTTTGATGGACAATTAAATCTGATTTCTGACTAAAACATTTCCGACATTCTAAACATGAATATGGCTTCTCCCCTGTGTGAAGTTTTTGATGTCTAACAAGATGTGATTTATCTGCAAAACATTTCATACATTCTGAACATGAAAAAGGTTTCTCCCCTATGTGAGTTCTCTGATGTATAACAAAACTTGATTTCTCTGCAAAACATTTCCCACATTCTGAACATAAAAAAGGTTTTTCCCCTGTGTGAATTCTCTGATGGACAACTAAATCTGATTTCTGCCTAAAACATTTACCACATTCTAAACATGAACATGGCTTCTCCCCTGTGTGAGTTCTCTGATGTTTAAAAAGATTTGATTTCTGTTTGAAACATTTCCCGCATTCTAAACATGAATATGGCTTCTCCCCTGTGTGAATTCTTTGGTGTGTAAAAAGCTTTGATTTAGTTGTAAAACATTTCCCACATTCTGAACATAAAAAAGGCTTCTCCCCTGTGTGAATTCTCTGATGGACAACTAAATATGATTTCTGATTAAAACATTTCCCACATTCTGAACATGAAAAAGGCTTCACCCCTGTGTGAAGTATGTAATGTCTATCAAGATTTGACAGATTTACAAAACATTTCCCACATTCTGAGCATGAAAAAGGTTTACCCCCTTTGTGAGTTTTCTGATGGATAACTAAAGCTGATTTTATTTTAAAACATTTACCACATTCTGAACATAAAAAAGGCTTCTCTCCTGTGTGAATTCTCTGATGGACAACTAAACTTGATTTCCAATTAAAACGTTTCCCACAATTTGAACATGAAAAAGGTTTCTCCCCTGTGTGAATTATCTGGTGTCTAACCAGCTTTGATTTCCGTGCAAAACATTTCCCACATTCTGAACATGAAAAGGGCTTCTCACCTGTGTGAGTTCTCTGATGGACAACTAAAGCCGATTTCCGATGAAAACATTTCCCACATTCTGAACATGAAAAGGGCTTCACTCCTGTGTGAATTCTGTGATGTCTAATAAGCTTTGATTTATTTGCAAAACATTTCCCACATTCTGAACATGAAAAAGGCTTCTCCCCTGTGTGTAGATTTTTATGTTCAACAAGAATTGATTTATTTCCAAAACATTTCCCACAATCTGAACATGAATATGGCTTCTCTCCTGTGTGAATTCTCTGGTGTTTAATGAGAGTTGACTTATCTACAAAAAATTTCCCACATTCTGAACATGAATATGGCCTTTCCCCTGTGTGAACTCTCTCATGTCTAGCAAGCTGTGATTTCTTGTTAAAATATTTACCACACTCTGAACAAGAAAACCTTTGCTCCTTTGTGTGAACTTTTTTGTGTGTAACAAAAGACACTTTCAAGGAAAAATTATTTCTATGTTCTGCACTTGATAATGGCTTCTTTGCTGTAAGAGCAGCTTGATTTTTAATTCCTCTTTTGTGACTTTTATTTTTCTTAATAGTTTGTGATGAATCAGAAGATAAAACCTGCTTAAAAAGATCAGATGATAGATCTTCGCTGTGAAGGGATGATAGATCTAGAATAATGGCATTTACTTTAGTTATTTCTTGTGTGATATCAAGGTCATCTGGTTTAAAAATGGAAGATGTCACTTGTCCCTCTGATCTTCTTGCACAGTCATCTGCCAATAACAAAGATGGTTATTTTTTATAAAATATTTTTAACAATTATATTTTATAGCATTTCTAAAAATAATACACATAGAAATTGCAAATTATGTAGAAAAATTCATTTTTTTTGCTGAGGCAAAAATAATTTCACAATCCATCAGAATCCCATGATGTTTGGATTCTCTTTGTTCATTCTGCCTGCCAAATACCAGAATAATAAGTCACTGTTATGTAGGTCAAATTATACCAACAATAGATTCTACTCAGCCGACAAAAAACAAGACCACAATTATGTCCGTCATTTTTCAATGTTAAAATTGATGGTTTCCACATTACTAGTAGCTGAAAGAGTCTTGAAAAGCAACATGGCTTCAATAAGCCAAATGAGAAAATGTCCCCATCTCTTCTGTTCCTTGTAATGTGCCCAAACAATGTTATTGTTCACATTGCTTTAATAGGAAGAACCCACTTAAAATATATTGTGTGCATGTTTCCAGAAGAACAAGCTGGTCCCTATGAATTGGACACAAAATGGCATATTTCCAGTTTTCACTTTGCAACAAAATTTCCAGAAAGTGCCTGTGGGGTCAAAATATTTAATGAAAATGGGGAAAGGAGTCATTTTATGGAATTTTCTACTGTTCTGGTTTCTGCTTGTCATGCAAAATAAGGGGTACAGAAATGGTGCCCACAAACTATTCCACCCAAATCTGGGTTCCAATAGCTAAATGGCGCTCCTTCCCTTCTGATGCTGAAACAGTAAAACATTGTCAAATTCAAGAGATGCTGCAAAATAAATTGTGAAATCAATTTTTTCTATCCTGTCAAAATGATGAAAGTTGGATTAAATCTACATTTTAGTGAAAAAAACAACAAATATGTTTAATGTTTGTGTCACCCTCATATTGAGAATAGGACAGCATGGCTTCACAATGAATTGCAAATCAAGGCCATGAGAAAAAGAGCTGAAAATCTCTTTCGCCCATGTGCTCAATGACCCCTCGCAAAGCACAAGGTTAGTGGTGTAGCCACCTGTTTGGAAGTGGTCATACTCATTACCAAAATGAAATAACAACGATGGTGTGCTGACACTTTTGTGTCTCTATGCAATTAGGTTTCTGACTTCAAGGCAACATGGCCCAAAGTCCCAGACTTTGCAGGGCCAAATTACCACAAATAAATATTAGGTTTTTAGTGTCAGGTGTAGGTTTTATAGATATGGGAGACATATTTTTGCCATCATGGCACAGCACCGAACACAACAAATTCACTTGCATTGCTGTGCGAACTGCCTATTAGGCCAGGATTAATGTTGGCCAGTTGGATAAAGTTGTATATGCCATGTCTCATATGCACATATAGCGTTGGGCAAGTAATTTTCCCATTGGGCCACATGAGACTCTGCGACTCTTCTAGAGGTCCGAACCATCAAACCAAATTTAATTCTGATCATTATTATTGTTTTACATTAAATTTTATAAATTTATATTGAGCAGAATTTGGTGTGTTGCGTTGGCTTATTGTAACATGTATGGTTATCAGTAAAAGATATTGAAAACCATTTATATTTACTATTTTTATGAAGTTTATAAAATAAAAAAAAATAATCACAAGGCTTCTATTATTCAGCCTTTGTACCTTGATTAACAGCTCCCAAGTCCCAACACAATATGATGCCTTTACAGAGCCCCTCAAACAGTATGATGTCCTCATACAGACCCCACACTGTATGATGCCCCACAAAACACATCCCCCATTTTGATGTCCACCCACAGGCCACAAAATAGTATGATGTTCCCACAAAGGCCTCACACAGTATGTCATCCTCACAGCAGGGTTACCAGCCATGCCAATGCATCTACTGAAAAAGTCAATACATTTATATTAGAAACATCAACCTTGCACAGCTTAGAGATATATCATGACATCAGTTTAATGTTATTTTGTGTAGTTTATCGTAATCATCTTTGAAATTAGTTTGTTTATTTCTCACAGAAACTGAAAAGTCATCTCTGGACTCTTCAGTATAAGACAGCACTTCTGGCTGCATCCAAGCCTTGGGGGTCACTTCGCATCTTAATTTTGTGGCACACATCTTAACTACGCTATATCACAACCTTATAACAAACCGGATACGGATGGAAATCCTGGCCTATAGTGAAGAAGACAAATGCGGCGAGCTATGATGGAAAGAAGAAGTTCGGAAGTTGGCCAGCAAGCAGCATGGCGGCCCAAGAAATCAGCGAGGAGATAAGTATTAGATGTTTGGATTTTTTGCTGGCCCTGTTCCACCTTACATACATATTTAGGTACCAAACAAACCTACAGAACCTACAGATAGGAAAATAAGTATTTGATCTAGTGCCGATTCTGAAAGATTTCCCACCTACAGAAAATGGAGAGGTATGCAATTTTTATCATTATCATTATTATCAGGTACACTTCAACTGTGAGAAACAGAATCCAAAAATAAAAAACAAAGTCACATTGTATGATTTTTATATAATTGAATTGCATTTTATTGCATGAAATACTTATTTGATCATCTACCAACCAGCAAGAATTCTGGCTCTCACAAACCTGTTTTCTTTAAGAAGTTCTCCTACTCTGCACTCATTACCTGTATTAATTGCACCTGTTTGAACTTTTTACCAGTATAAAAGACACCTGTCCACACAATTATACTCCAACCTCTCCGTCATGGCCAAAACCAAAGAGCTATCCAAGGACACCAGGAACTAAATTGTTGACCTGCACAAGGCTGGGATGGATGACAGGACAATATTTAAACAGCTTTGGTGACAAGGCAACAACTGTTGGCACAATTATCAGAAAATAGAAAATGGAAGAAACACAAGATAAATATCAATCTTCCTTGGTCTGGGTCTCTATGCAAGATCTCGCCTCATAATGTAAGGATTATTCTGAGAAAGGTCAGGAATCAGCCCGGAACTACATGGGAGGACCTGGTCAAAGACCTGAAGAGCTGGGAGCACAGTCTAAACATTACAGTTAGTAACACACTACGCCTTCATGGATTAATATCCTTCAGGGCACGCAAGGTCCCCCTGCTCACTCCAGCACATGTCCAGGCTTGTTTCAAGTTCGCCAATGACCATCTGGATGACCCAGAGGAGTCATGGAAGAAGGTCATGTGGTCAGATGAGACCGAAATTGAACTTTTTCGTATCAATTCCACTTGCCGTGTTTGGGGGAAGAAGGAGTAGAACACCGTCCAAACAGTAAAGCACGGTGGGGGAAACTTCATAGTGTGGGGGTGCTTTTCTACAAACAGGACAGAAAAACTGCACCGTATTAAAGGGAGGATTTATGGGGTCATGTATCGCTAGATTTTGGACAACAACCTCCTTTCCTCATTAAGGCTAGTTTCACACTAGCATTTGGCAGGGCTGCGGACTTCATCCGTTAAGCCCCGCCCACTGCCGTGCCTCTTCATTCAGCTCCGCCTATGGCTGCATGCGGCGTGCGTATCCTATCTTTAACATTGGGTACACAGGGCATGCGGATGTATGCAGATGCCTCCGCATGCCTCGTTTTCACGCTGCGCCGACCGCAACAAATTGCAACATGTTGCGATAGGCGCACCGTGAAAATGATGCATGCAGAGGCATCCGCATACATCCGCATGGCCTGCGTACCCAATGTTAAAGATAGGATACGCACGCCGCATGCAGCCGTAGGCGGAACTGAATGAAGAGGTGGCGGGGCTTCACAGAGTAAGTCCGCAGCCCTCCGCAGCCCTTCCAAATGCTAGTGTGAAACTAGCCTAAGAGAATTGAAGTTGTGTCTGGGTCATCTAGCATGACAATGACACACGGCCAGGGCAACTAAGAAGTGGATCCGTAAGAAGCTTTTGAAGGTCCTGGAGTGGCCTTGCCAGTCTTCAGACCTGAAGCCAAAAGAAAATCTTTGGAGGGAGCTGAAACTCATTGTTGCCCAGCGACAGCCTCGAAACCTGAAAGATCTGGAGAAGATCTGTATGGAGGAGTGGGCCAAAATCCCTGCTGCAGTGAGTGCAAACTTGGTCAAACACTACAGGAAACGTCTGACCTCTGTAAGTGCAAAAAAAGGTTTCTGTACCAAATATTAAGTTCTGTTTTTCTATTGTATAAAATAATTAATTTGCATTTTATTGTATGAAATAAACATATAGAAATCATACAATCTGATTTTCTGTCTCTCACAGAAAAATCACATACCTATCCATTCTTTGTAGGGGGGAAAACATGCATAATCAGCAGTGTATCAAATACTTATTTTCCCCACTGTAGGTATTTCGTAACCAATAGACTGCACGTATTTACTGATACAAATATGAGAATAGGGACTTCTTATACAAGTAGGATTATAGGATTCAGATTTCTTTTCTTATCTGCTGATAAGACGTTCTATACAGTCTTCACCTCGGCTTTTTTGTTTTGGGGGAATATATCTTTTCATGGATTATATTTATTGTCAAGTAAAATCTGTAAAGAATTTGTTCACTGTAAAAATATTCGATGAATTGACTTTCAGAAGAGAATAAATTCTGGGAATCAGATCTTGGATTTATCTTACACAATTGGAAATAATTGTAAATTCTGCTTTTGTTCTTCTCTATGTCACATGAGAGAACGTTCTGTAGAAGGGAAGTGCTCCAAAATGTATATCTTTATGTAGAGATGTGTTTAGTGATATATAATTCCCCCACATGTGCTCAGTAGCCCCCTCCTCAAGCTGGTATATCAGGTTTCATTTAGGACTTAGGCCAGTGGACAATAGACTTGTGACCTCATCCCCACACACCTGGGGCTGGACACACCTCTTCTAGCTGGACATAAAAGGCACAAGACACATGTGCTCTGCCTTTTTTGCTGTACCTGCATGTTGGAATGATCATGGATCCACATGGTGATTGAGTATATCTGTATCCCCTTTTATTACTAGGCCATGTAACCTCTTAGGCCTTAGGGTTAGTAAGCTATAGATGGGAGGGCTGATATTGCATGTGTGATTTGGGTAATCGGGCAGTTAATTGTGCGTTTTTATATTGTGGTGATATTGTTGTGATATTACTGGATATTGTTAGTTATTACTGTGTGATACTGTTGGGATATCACTGTATACTGTAGTGGTATTACTGTATTAGTGTTGTAATATCCGTACATTGTGTATATATATATATATTTATAGTCGCCAGCTTGGGTATATATATGTATGTTATAGACTGCAGACTTGTGTGTGTAATAAATACCCTTTATCGATACACGGTTTTGTCTCAGTTAGTATATAATATAAGGAATAGATAACAGTTAGTGTATAGTATAAGGCAGGGGTCCCCAACCTGTAGCTCGGGAGCCACATGTGGCTCGCGGTCCCATGAATTGTGGCTCGCGGCTTTCTGTCAGCTTAGTGCACTAGCTCCAGGTCTAGCAAACAGGTATGAAGAGCACATCTGAAAATGGTGAATTTTGTGAGCAGCTCTGCATAGAAGAGCAGATCTGGATTTACATATACTGTTTTTAGGGGTTTTGAGATGATTTAAGTATGGTATGCTGGAGACACGATGACCCCACCTGTCAGAGGAGATGTTTGAAGCTGGATGTGACAGTGTCTTGGGAGTTCTTTATAGGAGAATACTGAATGGGGGGTATTGTAGGAACCCATGGATCTTTGTGTACTGCTTTGGGTGATTGATTTTTTGTGGAAAATGTTATGACCTGGTGGTTAGGACAATAATGGACCTGGTGGTTAAGAGCACACGGAATGACCTGATAGTTATTAATAGTACAGGACGAGCTCTGGGACGTGGGAACTCTGCTGACAGCAATCCCTAATCCTATCACACACACTAGAAATAGCCGTGGATTGCTCCTAACGCTCCCTATGCAACTCGTCACAGCCTAAGGAACTAGCTAGCCCTAAAGATAGAAAAATAAAGCATACCTTGCCTCAGAGAAATTCCCCAAAGGAAAAGGCAGCCCCCCACATATAATGACTGTGAGTTAAGATGAAAATTACAAACTCAGAGATTAAATAGATTTAGCAAAGAGAGGCCCGACTTACTGAACAGACAGAGGATAGGAAAGGTAACTTTGCGGTCAGCACAAAAACTACAAAAAGACCACGCAGAGGGCACAAAAAGACCCTCCGCACCGACTCACGGTGCGGAGGCGCCCCTCTGCGTCCCAGAGCTTCCAGCAAGCAAGACAAAAATCAAAATAGCAAGCTGGACAGAAAAATAGCAAACAAGAGAAAAACAAGCAGGAACTTAGCTTCTGCTGGGAAGACAGGTCACAAGAACGATCCAGGAGCGAACTAGACCAATACTGGAACATTGACAGGCGGCATGGAGCAATGATCTAAGTGGAGTTAAATAGAGCAGCCAGCTAACGAATTAACCTCGTCACCTGTGGAAGGAAACTCAGAAGCCGCAGCCCCACTCACAACCACCAGAGGAAGCCCATGGACAGAACCAGCCGAAGTACCATTCATGACCACAGGAGGGAGCTTGACAACAGAATTCACAACAGTACCCCCCCCTTGAGGAGGGGTCACCGAACCCTCACCAGAGCCCCCAAGCCGACCAGGACGAGCCAAATGAAAGGCACGAACCAGATCGGCAGCATGAACATCAGAGGCAAAGACCCAGGAATTATCTTCCTGACCATAACCCTTCCACTTGACCAGGTACTGGAGTTTCCGTCTCGAAACACGAGAATCCAAAATCTTCTCCACCACATACTCCAACTCCCCCTCAACCAACACCAGGGCAGGAGGATCAACGGATGGAACCACAGGCGCCACGTATCTCCGCAACAACGACCTATGGAATACATTATGGATGGCAAAAGAAGCTGGAAGGGTCAAACGAAATGACACAGGATTGAGAACCTCAGAAATCTTATACGGACCAATGAAACGAGGCTTAAACTTAGGAGAGGAAACCTTCATAGGAACATAACGAGACGACAACCAAACCAAATCCCCAACACGAAGTCGGGGACCCACACAGCGCCGGCGGTTAGCGAAACGTTGAGCCTTCTCCTGGGACAATGTCAAATTGTCCACCACATGAGTCCAAATCTGCTGCAACCTATCCACCACAGTATCTACACCAGGACAGTCCGAAGACTCCACCTGCCCTGAAGAGAAACGAGGATGGAAACCAGAATTGCAGAAAAACGGCGAAACCAAAGGAGCCGAGCTGGCCCGATTATTAAGTGCGAACTCAGCCAAAGGCAAAAAGGACACCCAATCATCCTGATCAGCAGAAACAAAGCATCTCAGATATGTTTCCAAAGTCTGATTAGTTCGTTCGGTTTGGCCATTTGTCTGAGGATGGAAAGCCGAGGAAAAAGACAAATCAATGCCCATCCTAGCACAAAAGGATCGCCAAAACCTCGAAACAAACTGGGAACCTCTGTCCGAAACGATGTTCTCCGGAATGCCATGTAAACGAACCACATGCTGGAAAAACAATGGCACCAAATCAGAGGAGGAAGGCAATTTAGACAAGGGTACCAAATGGACCATCTTAGAGAAGCGATCACAAACCACCCAAATGACCGACATCTTTTGAGAAACAGGGAGATCCGAAATAAAATCCATAGAAATATGCGTCCAGGGCCTCTTCGGGACTGGCAAGGGCAAAAGCAACCCACTGGCACGAGAACAGCAGGGCTTAGCCCGAGCACAAGTCCCACAGGACTGCACAAAAGAACGCACATCTCATGACAAAGACGGCCACCAAAAGGATCTAGCCACCAAATCTCTGGTACCAAAGATTCCAGGATGACCAGCCAACACCGAACAATGAACCTCAGAGATATCTCTACTAGTCCATTTATCAGGGACAAACAGTTTCTCCGCTGGGCAACGGTCAGGTCTATCAGCCTGAAATTTTTGCAGCACCCGCCGCAAATCAGGGGAGATGGCAGACAAAATTACCCCCTCTCTGAGAATACCTGCCGGCTCAGGAACACCCGGAGAGTCGGGCACAAAACTCCTTGACAGGGCATCAGCCTTCACATTCTTAGAGCCCGGAAGGTATGAAACCACAAAATCAAAACGGGAGAAAAATAGCGACCAACGAGCCTGTCTAGGATTCAACCGTTTGGCAGACTCGAGATAAGTCAAATTCTTGTGATCCGTCAAGATCACCACGCGATGCTTGGCTCCCTCAAGCCAATGACGCCACTCCTCGAATGCCCACTTCATGGCCAACAACTCTCGATTGCCAACATCATAATTGCGCTCAGCAGGCGAAAACTTTCTAGAAAAGAAGGCATATGGTCTCATCACCGAGCCATCAGAACTTCTTTGCGACAAAACAGCCCCTGCTCCAATCTCAGAAGCATCAACCTCGACCTGAAACGGGAGCGAAACATCTGGCTGGCACAACACAGGGGCAGAAGAAAAACGACGCTTCAACTCCTGAAAAGCTTCCACAGCCGCAGAAGACCAATTGACCACATCAGCACCCTTCTTGGTCAAATCAGTCAACGGTTTAGCAACACTAGAAAAATTACTAATGAAGCGACAATAAAAATTAGCAAAGCCCAGGAACTTTTGCAGACTCTTCACAGATGTCGGCTGAGTCCAATCATAAATGGCCTGGACTTTAACAGGGTCCATCTCGATAGTAGAAGGGGAAAAAATGAAACCCAAAAATGAAACCTTCTGAACTCCAAAGAGACACTTTGACCCCTTTACAAACAAAGAATTCGCACGAAGGAACTGGAACATCATTCTGACCTGCTTCACGTGAGACTCCCAATCATCCGAGAAGACCAAAATATCATCCAAATATACAATCATGAATCTATCCAGGTACTCTCGGAAGATGTCATGCATAAAGGACAGAAACACAGATGGAGCATTAGAAAGCCCGAATGGCATAACCAGGTACTCAAAATGGCCCTCGGGCGTAATAAATGCTGTTTTCCATTCATCGCCCTGTTTAATACGCACAAGATTATACGCACCACGAAGATCTATCTTGGTGAACCAACTAGCCCCCATAATCCGAGCAAATAAATCAGACAGCAGCGGCAAAGGGTACTGAAATTTGACTGTGATCTTATTAAGAAGGCGGTAATCAATACAAGGTCTCAAAGAAACATCCTTATTGGCCACAAAAAAGAACCCTGCTCTCAATGGTGACGACGACGGGCGAATATGACCCTTCTCCAAGGATTCCTATATATAACTCCGCATAGCGGCGTGTTCTGGCACAGATAAATTGAACAGTCGGCCCTTAGGAAACTTACTACCAGGAATCAAATTAATAGCACAATCGCAATCCCTATGAGGAGGTAGGGCACTGGATTTGGGCTCATCAAATACATCCCGGTAATCCGACAAAAACTCCGGGACTTCAGAAGGGGTGGATGACGAAATAGACAAAAATGGAAGATCACCATGTACCCCCTGACAACCCCAGCTGGACACAGACATAGATTTCCAATACAATACTGGATTATGGACCTGTAGCCATGGCAACCCCAAAAAGACCACATCATGCAGATTATGCAACACCAAAAAGCGAATATCCTCCTGATGTGCAGGAGCCATGCACATGGTCAATTGGGTCCAGTACTGAGGCTTATTCTTGGCCAAAGGCGTAGCATCAATTCCTCTCAATGGAATAGGATGCTGCAAGGGCTCCAAGAAAAAACCACAGGGCCTAGCAAACTCCAAGTCCATCAAATTCAGGGCAGCGCCTGAATCCACAAATGCCATAACAGAATAGGATGACAAAGAGCAAATCAGAGTAACGGACAAAAGAAATTTTGACTGTACCGTACCAATGGTGGCAGACCTAGCGAAACGCTTAGTGCGCTTAGGACAATCGGAGATAGCATGAGTGGAATCACCACAGTAAAAACACAGCCCATTCCGACGTCTGTGTTCTTGCCGTTCAGCTCTGGTCAAAGTCCTATCACATTGTATAGGCTCAGGTCTATGCTCAGATAATACCGCCAAATGGTGCACAGATTTACGCTCACGCAAGCGTCGATCGATCTGAATGGCCAAAGACATAGACTCATTCAGACCAGCAGGCATGGGAAATCCCACCATGACATCCTTAAGGGCTTCAGAGAGACCCTTTCTGAAAATTGCTGCCAGGGCACATTCATTCCACTGAGTGAGTACAGACCACTTCCTAAACTTCTGACAATATATCTCTACCTCATCCTGACCCTGACACAGAGCCAGCAAGATTTTCTCTGCCTGATCCACTGAATTTGGTTCATCATAAAGCAATCCAAGCGCCAGAAAAAACGCATCAACATCACGCAATGCCGGATCTCCTGGCGCAAGGGAAAATGCCCAGTCTTGAGGGTCGCCACATAACAAAGAAATAATGATTTTCACTTGTTGAACAGGGTCACCTGAGGAGCGAGGTTTCAAAGCAAGAAACAATTTACAATTATTTTTGAAATTCAGAAATTTAGATCTATCCCCAAAAAACAAATCAGGAATTGGAATCCTAGGCTCTGACATCGGATTCTGAACCACAAAATCTTGAATGTTTTGTACCCTTGCAGTGAGATTATCCATACAAGAGGACAGACCTTGAATGTCCATATCTACACTTGTATCCTGAACCACCCAGAGGTAAAGGGGAAAAGAGAGACAAAACACAGTGCAAAGAAAAAAAAATGGTCTCAGAACTTCTCTTATCCCTCTATTGAGATGCATTAATACTTTGGGCCACCTGTACTGTTATGACCTGGTGGTTAGGACAATAATGGACCTGGTGGTTAAGAGCACACGGAATGACCTGATAGTTACTAATAGTACAGGACGAGCTCTGGGACTTGGGAACTCTGCTGACCGCAATCCCTAATCCTATCACACACACTAGAAATAGCCGTGGATTGCTCCTAACGCTCCTTATGCAACTCGTCACAGCCTAAGGAACTAGCTAGCCCTAAAGATAGAAAAATAAAGCCTACCTTGCCTCAGAGAAATTCCCCAAAGGAAAAGGCAGCCCCCCACATATAATGACTGTGAGTTAAGATGAAAATTACAAACTCAGAGATTAAATAGATTTAGCAAAGAGAGGCCCGACTTACTGAACAGACAGAGGATAGGAAAGGTAACTTTGCGGTCAGCACAAAAACTACAAAAAGACCACGCAGAGGGCGCAAAAAGACCCTCAGCACCGACTCACGGTGCGGAGGCGCCCCTCTGCGTCCCAGAGCTTCCAGCAAGCAAGACAAAAATCAAAATAGCAAGCTGGACAGAAAAATAGCAAACAAGAGAAAAACAAGCAGGAACTTAGCTTCTGCTGGGAAGACAGGTCACAAGAACGATCCAGGAGCGAACTAGACCAATACTGGAACATTGACAGGTGGCATGGAGCAATGATCTAAGTGGAGTTAAATAGAGCAGCCAGCTAACGAATTAACCTCGTCACCTGTGGAAGGAAACTCAGAAGCTGCAGCCCCACTCACAACCACCAGAGGAAGCCCATGGACAGAACCAGCCGAAGTACCATTCATGACCACAGGAGGGAGCTTGACCACAGAATTCACAACAGGAAAAGCTTTGGTTACCATTATACCTGTAATGGGGGCTTGGTTGCCACTATTGCGAGGGGGCGGAAGCTGAATGTGGCTCACGACCCTCTCTCAAGGCTGGATGTGGCTCGCGACCTTCTCTCAGAGCCGACTGTGGCTCTCAAGGTCAGAAACGTTGGGGACCTCTGGTATAAGGTAAAGGTAACGTTGTGGCATTAAGTGTATATTAATTATTAGTAGTGAATTTTGGCATTAATAGCCAATATCGGACCTCATTAGAGGTGCAGGGAGAGTTCCCCCTTTTGATACCATAAGTTTAGTAATTTGTGGAGGAACCCCGTCCTTTAACACGTTCCAATATATTCACAGGTTGCACCGTCCCCGGTTTTCTCATGTGTAACTAAGAGGCAGCAGATCTATCTCAGATGTATTGGGAATTATGTAAAATTAGGGAATTAGGGAATTTAAAGAAAATTAGGGAATTTTGGAAGAAAGCTGAATATTGTTTTGTCATTTACCGTATATACTCGAGTATAAGAAGACCCGAACATAAACCGAGGCACCTATTGTTACCACAAAAAACTGGGAAAACGTATTGGCTCGAGTATAAGCCTGGAATCCATTGTCCCCTCATCCTGGTATGCCTGACTCCTTATCCCCATCCTGGTATGCACAGCCTCCTCATCCCCCATCCTTGTATACATACCCCCTCACTTCTATCCTCGTATGCATTGTCCCCTCATTCCTATCCTGGTATGCATGACCCCTTATCCCTATCTTGGTATGCATGGCTCTTCATCCCTATCCTGGTATGCATTGTCCCCTCATCCCTATCCTGTTATGCATGGCCCCCTCATCCCTATCGTGGTATGCATGGTCCCCTCATCCCCATCCTGGTATGCATGGCCCCCTCACCCCTATCCCGGCATACATTGCTCCCTCATTCCTATCCTGGATTGCATGGCTCCTCATGCCTATCCTGGTATGCATGGTTTTTCATCCCTATTCTTGTATGCATGGCTCTTCTTCCCTATCCTGGTCTTCATGGCTCCTCATCCCTATCCTGGTATGCATGGCCTCTTCATCCCTATCCTGGTATGCGTGGCCCCTCATCCCTATCCTGGTATGCATTGTCCCCTCATCCCTATCCTGGTATGCATGGCTCCTCCTCCCTATCCTGGTATGCATGGCTCCTCCTTCCTATCCTGGTACACATGGCTCCTCATCCCTATCCTGATACGTATGGCTCCTCATCCCTATCCTGGTATGCATAGTTCTTCATCCCTATCCTTGTATGCATGGCTCCTCATTCCTATCCTGGTACGCATGGCTCCTCATCCAAATCCTGGTCTACATGGCTTCTCATCCCTATCCTGGTATGCATTGCCCCCAACAGAAAAACATTTTAAAATATAAACCATCTTACTTACCCTCCTTGCGCTCCCTCGCAGTGTCTTGTTCCAATGCCAGCGGCTGCAGCGGCGGGGCGATTACAGGTGCCCGCTCTGAAAGGAAAATTAATATTCATTTATCATCAATAGTGGGCACAGTAGTCGCAGCCGCTGGCTTCCTGCAGCGATGGGGCAATCACGTGTGCCCGCTACTTAAGTGCATGAATATTCACTGCACTTCACGCCCATGGCTCTGCCGCTGCCACTCCTCCTCCATCTTCTGGGACTCTCACTCGAGTATAAGCCGAGGGGGGCTTTATCAGCACAAAAATGTGCTGAAAAACTTGGCTGATACGCACTCGCGGTATACGGTAATTTTTTAAAATTTTGTTATTCTAGAGGAGCCAAGATGGATTATCCTACTATCTAATCGAATTACTTCACTCTTTATTATCTGCAATGGGAATTATTTTTAAGAACTTGATAACTTCTACAAATAGGATATGTTAACAACAGGTTAAAGGGAATCTGTCAGCAATTTTGGCCGATATAAGATACGGCCATCACCTTTCAGGGCTTATATACAGCATTCTATAATGCTGTATATAAGCCTCCAACCCGACCTGGAAGAACTGAAAAATAAGTTTTATTATACTCACATGCGGGGTGGTCCATTCCGATAGGTGTTGCTAGTCTTGGTCCGGCGCCTCCCATCTACTTATGGTCGCCGCCCTCCTGCTTGCTTCTTGTGGATGACGAGACCCTGCATCATCCACAGAGGCACAAAGTACTGCAGTGCGCAGGTGCCGGAGCTCTCTGACCTATAGAATGCTGTATATAAGCCCTGAAAAATGATGGCCATATCTTATATTGGCCAAAACTGCTGACAGGTTCACTTTAAGTTACAGGTCCCATAAAATTAATTGCTGGTATAAGTAGAAGCAAACAGCTTAGGAAATATGGGCAAGAATTATGGATTAAAGGGTTTTATCTTCATTTCTCTTCTCTGAATTAGGGGATGTAGAGGAAGTGTTTAAATAAAAAAAGAATGGAGAAAATGTAAACAAATAAAAGATAATTGTATTATACTTCTTATGTTTGTGCCTATTGTTTAGATTGGAGCATTTAAATAAAAAGGACAAGGTCTGGTGTCTCATGATAAAAGCAAGGCCCACCGTATGGACTATATTTTTCTTCACATGATTTTCTATGTTTTCAGCACATTCTACGTACGCTGTCATTTGGCTTTGCAGTTTAGAGATCTTGGAAGGTAAGGGTCAGCATCTTTTAATTCGAGGTAATTGGGAGCATTCTCCGAGTTGTAAACTCTGGCCGGAACAGGTCTCACTCCAACAGAAGAACTTCCAATGCCCAATGTAATGGGGACAGTTTGTGTTTAGCAGGAGAACGGTGACTACTTGATTGTTATATCGCTGGACTACACCAAAGATAAAGTAGCCACATCTAGAGAATGAGAAGAATCTGTGACTTCTCTGCATTTAGTGGTTACTACTCACCTGGGTAGTCATATGTAGGAATCTCCTCTTTACACCACTCATCACCAATCACATAGGTCTCTATAGTATTATCATGGGTCAGATCTTCACCCTGAAACAAATATTGTACAAGTCACAGACAGATGGAGAAGTCACATCTATGATCAGCTCTAATCCTGCCATCTCCACCGTTCTCATTACACAATTATAAAACATATACCGTATATACTCGAGTATAAGCCGAGATTTTCAGATCATTTTTGGGGGTTGAAAGTCCCCCTCTCGGCTTATACTCGAGTCATACCCAGGGGTCGGCAGGGGAGGGGGCGGGGGGCTGTCTAATTATACTCACCTACTCCTGGCACGGTCCCTGCTTCCCGGCACCGCAGCTTCCTCCTGTACTGAGCGGTCACATGGTACCGCTCATTACAGTAATTAATATGCGGCTCCACCTCCCATAGGGGTGGAGCCGCATATTAATTACTGTAATGAGCGGTAACGGTGACCGCTCAGTACAGGAAGAAGCTGCGGCGCCGGGAAGCAGGGACCTGCAGGGACCATGCCAGGAGCAGGTGAGTATAATGGGGAGGGGGAGCGCTGCGCGATATTCACCGCTCCTCGTTCCGGCGCCGCTCAGTCTTCAGCGTCTTCTGCAGTGACGCTCAGGTCAGAGGGCGCGGTGACGTGGTTAGTGCGTGCCCTCTGCCTGATCGTCCGTGCAGAAGATGCTGAAGATGGAGCGGTGTCCTGGAACAAAGTGCGTTGAATATTGAAAGTGCCGGGGGCCTGAGCGACAGAGAGGTGAGTATGTGATTTATTTTTTTTTATCACAGCAAAGGGGGCAAGTGTCTGTATGGAGCATCTTATGGGGCCATAACATTTGTGCAGCACTATATGGGGCAAATATCTTTATGGAGCATCTTATGGGGCCATAATTAACATTTGTGCAGCACTGTATGGGGCAAATGTCTGTATGGAGCATCTTATGGGGCCATAATTAATGTTTGTGCAGCACTATATGGGGCAAATATCTTTATGGAGCATCTTATGCGGCCATAATTAACGTTTGTGGAGCATTATATGGGGCAAGTGTCTGTATGGAGCATCTTATGGGGCCATAATCAAGGTTTGTGCAGCACTATATGGGGCAAATATCTTATGGGGCCATAACGTTTGTGCAGCATTGTATGGGGCAAATGTCTGTATGGAGCATCTTATGGGGCCATAATTAACGTGTGTGCAGCACTGTATGGGGCAAATGTCTGTATGGAGCATCTTATGGGGCCATAATTAACGTTTGTGCACCACTATATGGGGAAAATATCTTTATGGAGCATCTTATAGGGCCATAATTAACATTTGTGGAGCATTATATGGGGCAAGTGTCTGTATGGAGCATCTTATGGGGCCATAATCAAGGTTTGTGCAGCACTATACGGGGCAAATATCTTATGGGGCCATAACGTTTGTGCAGCATTGTATGGGGCTAATGTTTGTATGGAGCATCTTATGGGGCCCTAATTAACGTTTGTGCAGCACTATATGGGGCAAGTGTCTGTATGGTGCATCTTATGGGGCCATAATCAAGGTTTGTGCAGCACTATATGGGGCAAATATCTTTATGAAGCATCTTATGGGGCCATAGTCAACATTTGTTCAGCATTATATTAGGCAAATGTGTCTATGGAGCATCTTATGGGCCATTATTAACCTTTATGCAGGATTATATGGGGCATATTTTAATATGGAGCATCTTATGGGGCCATCATAAACTTTATGGAGCATAATATGGGGCTCCTGATTCAATATGGATATTCAAAAACACTTATCCTACTGATGTCTCAATTAATTTTACTTTTATTGGTATCTATTTTTACTTTTGACATTTACCGGTAGCTGCTGCATTTCCTACCCTAGGCTTATACTCGAGTCATTAAGTTTTCCCAGTTTTTTGTGGCAAAATTAGGGGGGTCGGCTTATACTCTGGTCGGCTTATACTCGAGTATATACGGTAATACTGGCGGATAAAACAAGACTGAGGACAAGACCTTCACAGCCATCTACACATCATAGGGGAGATCTCATGACAGCTTCTCTCCATCTACCTGATGATACGGAGGAATATTGAGATTTTCTTGTTTACATTCCTGAGAAAGAAGAGGACGGGGACATCTCTCCGGTGTTGTCCTCTTACTGGATAGAACTAGAGGAAACACATAGAGGGACTGAATTCATTCTTTACATACAGATAATTATAGGCCTTGTATGTGTAGTCATATTACCTGGTGATGTGAGGGGCTGCGGAACCTCCATCATGATGTCCTTGTACAGATCTTTATGTCCTTCTAAATACTCCCACTCCTCCATGGAGAAATAGACGGCGACATCCTGACACCTTATAGGAACCTAACACATACAATGATATCGTCATCCCCCGATCCCTTCAGAGCATTACTGTATAATGTCCCAGCATTCCCAGCAGTGTCACCTTTCTAGTCAGCAGCCCAATCATCTTGAAGGTGAGTTCTAGGATCTTCTGGTCATTGATGTCTTCATGTATAAGCAGGTGAGTGGGAGGCCCTGTGATAGGGCTCAGGGGTCTTCCCCATCCCTCACATACAGGGGCCTGACAGTTCTCACTAGAGGTCTTCTTCACGACCGTGTAATCCTGGTTATGGAGAGACACATTAAAAAATCTCCCTACAGACATTTCCAGAATCCTCACCTCTCCAGTTCTGTCCATCTGTTATTCCCATAGATAAGAATGATGTAATGTGACATCATCAGAATCTCTCACCTCTCCAGTAAGCTGGAAGAGGATCTTGCGGGTGAGGTGTAAGATCCTCTCCGCCATCTTGTCCCTGTCCCTATCCATCCTTGAAGGGTCAATCAGGAAAATTCTCTTATATAGATTTCCACTTAGGGGAGCCGATATCATAGGAACCTGAAATGGAAAGAAGATGAGCCGATGTAACATCATAAAGAATCCTATGCAATAATACAATTACTAGAGATAATAAAGGGAAACAGATTATTTTTTTTCCAGTTTTTTTCTTCTTTACGTCTACTAATAAAACACAAACAACACAATGTAACCCCCAGTCAATCACACTTCTGTGAAATCAACCTGTCCAGTTATGAACCAGTACAGATTGTGAATCAATTTATCCTGTCGCTGTGGAAATGGAACAGATAACAGGTAGAAATGACAGGCAAAGAGCAAGACAACCCATATAAAAGGAATGGTTCTGCAGGGGGTGACCACGGACCATTTTTCTGTTCTCCTCCTTTTGGCTGTTGTTTTGGTTCGGTCTTGTCACTGCTGTCAGTTACACTGGAACGTATTTTGACCCCTTTAACTAAGAATAGCAAGTCGTTCTTGCTTGATACTGGAGATTTTTTAAAGAAAATAAAAAACGTTTATATCTCTCCCAATGCGATTATTGTTATGATTGATGCAAGAAGTTTATACACCTCTATGGAACATCATAAGGTACTGAATGTGGTTAGTTGTCTTCTGTAAATGAATAACTTCACCGAGATACAAAGGGATTTCATTATTGAACTTCAGGGATTAGTTTTATATGAAAACTGTTTATTTCAGGATACATTTCAACATCAAAGAAAGGGTTCAGCGATGGGTGCCAATGTGACCCCCCATGCGCAAATACTTACATGACATTTTTGAGTAACATTTTACATACAATCATCATTTTTTTACGACAATTGCCAAGATACAGCAGGTTTATAGACAATATTTTTTTTTACATTAGATGGGGCCACAAGAAACACAAATGTTTTACATTATTTTGAATAGTATATGGGAAAAATTACAGGTTACTTTTTCATTTTATTCACAGTGAATTAATTTTCTTGATACTATGGTGATCAAAAATGAAGATGGAGGTTTTGAGAGTGATCTATACAGGGAAAACACTGATAAAAAAGCAGTGTATAACATTTTGATAGTGCACATCCTTTTTTTTGTTTGAAGAAAGCGATTCCAACATCGTAATTCCAGAGAATAGTGCAGTGCCACAAAGTGGAAGAAATTTCGGAGGCGCTTCACTCTTGTGGAAGGGATCCCAAATAGACGTCAAATGTGGAACAAACCTCCATGTGGTATTCATAGTAGAGATTAAATCATTTGTGTGCTTTTAAAATTGTATTTATTCTAAAACAAATCCACTAGCATTATTGATTTTTGGATGCTGGTTACAGAAATTAAAACAATAGTATAAATAAGTCTGTAATATCTATAAAAATAGTGTATTTTGATAGATATTACAGATTTATTCATACTATTGTTTTTATTTCTGTAACCTGTGTGCAAAAACTAGTGAATTTTTTGTTCCACATTTTACGTCTATTTGGAAACCCTTCCATAAGGCTAGATTCCCATTGCGTTAGGGCAATCCGTTAATCGCATAGCACTAGCGGATTGCACTAACGCAATGTTTATTTTGTGGCCGCGTTCGCCGTCCCCGCTAGCGCAGATCCCCAATCTGCGGTAGCGAGGGACGGACCTCGGACGTGCCTCGGTCCGTCACAAAAGAACGGCACATCGCTAGCGTGTGCCAAAAATGGCACGCGCTAGCGATGCGCTACAGAGAAAAATCACATTGCTGTCAATGGGTGCGCTAACAGACCCGTTGCACGGAGTTAATTGCGACATTTTCGCCGTGCAACGCTGTCCGTTAGCGCTAACCCATTAACGCAATGGGAACCTAGCCTAAGAGGGAAGCACCTCTGAAATCTCTCCATTTGGAGCTGTGAATAGAACAGGAATCACACAACGCCATCTAAATCGAATGGGCGGCAAGTCACAGGGTCAGATCCCATTTATTATCAAATTCCATCATAGCGTTGCACAAACGTTACAGGTGAGTATATACATTAGTATCACCTGTTATTTTATGTTATATATTGCGCTTAAGTAGCACTCTCTTATTTTCTCTCTCCTTTCTTCAATTTCCTGCATACCGACCATTTAACAGTGCAACAATGTGATAAAGGGGGAATATTTTAGTCACCCCCCCCCCCCCCCCCTGTACCGGTACAAGTTTTTATATTAACGTTTTTTTTTTACATGTATATTAACAAATGTAATGTACAGTCTCTGATTAAATCTCCTGTAGTTCCCTATAGATTGGAGAGACTACACAGCAGGTCGGTACGGTACTTTAACTCTCCCATCTCCAGAGAAAGCACATTCTGTGGCACAACTGAAATGTCAGGTGTTAGAGTAGATTAATGTCCCCAGAAGAGGAGGAAATATCCAAAAAATTCTCCTCTGTAGAGAGGCTTATTGGATCTTTACCTTAAATACGGTACTTTGTCTCCAAATGGTCTCAATAAATATTATGAGATCAATCGGATTATGTAATTTGGTTGATCTGGATTTTCTTTCCTGAATCTTGTTTCTTTTTGTATTTTTATTTTTCTAGACATCCCAGATGCGTTGAGTATATACCCATGGAACAGTATAGCATGTGGGTGGATATCTAATTTCTTCTTATTATATTGTGGGAATATATTTGAGATCCACCATATAAGAAAATATAGTTGTAATGGAGATTTAAGTAGCCTCCCTTTTGTATAATTGGTTGCTATAGTATTATTAAAAATTAACATGAAAATATTTGAAAAATTATTATTAGTGAATATGCAAATAAGAAAAAAAAATACAAATAAAAAATAATAATAATAATAGACTTAGTAGTGAGGTTCATGGTAAAATATTAATATATTTATCTAATTATGAAAATTATACTGTGTGTGGGGGGGATGGTGGTACTGGGGGAACATTATACTGTGTGTGATCCAATAAAAGGGCACTGTACTGTGTGAGAAAAATATGTTTCTATGTTTCTTGTCTTACCAGTTGGGTTGCATGTAGCTATCAGAGTAAAAGAAAAACTTTATAAGGCCATGTTCACATGTTCAGTTTTTGGTCAGTATGTTACCTCAGTATTTGTAAGCCAAAACCAGGAGTGGGTGATAAATACAGAAGTGGTGCATTGTAGATTGTGAGCCCTCGCGGGCAGGGTCCTCATTCCTCCTGTACCAGTTATGACTTGTATTGTTTAAGATTATTGTACTTGTTTTCATTATGTATACCCCTCCTCACATGTAAAGCGCCATGGAATAAATGGCGCTATAACAATAAATAATAATAATAATAATAATATGTTTCTATTATACTTTTCCTCTGATTGTTCCACTCCTGGTTTCGGCTACAAATACTGATGTAAAAAACTCACCAAAAACTGACTGTGTAAATGTGGCCTAAGTCTTATAAAATGGCAACAGAAAAGAACCAAAATCATCTCAGTGCTGAAGGGGTTACTGCCCCCTGTGCCCAGTAATCTCCAGCACCTACCTCCAGCTGCAGAGCCGCACACCACATATATGGCTGTTCTGTGCGCACAGGACCTGTGATGAGGTCACAGGAGGGGAGGAGTCAGGGGTCACATGATCAGGGGCCTCAGTGTATGCAGGACTGTGCTGTGCTGGTTGTCATGGTGCTGGATGAGGGGAAGTTTATGTGTGGGGTCAGGAGGGGTTTACAGGGTGGATGTAGCAGAGCCGTGTGTGTACGAGGTGTACGGAGCGGAGCCGTGTGTGTACGAGGTGTACGGAGCAGAGCCGTGTGTGTACGAGGTGTACGGAGCGGAGCCGTGTGTGTACGAGGTGTACGGAGCAGAGCCGTGTGTGTAAGAGGTGTACGGAGCAGAGCCGTGTGTGTACGAGGTGTACGGAGCGGAGCCGTGTGTGTACAAGATGTACGGAGCGGAACCGT
This sequence comes from Ranitomeya imitator, assembly GCF_032444005.1. Classification (NCBI taxonomy): domain Eukaryota; kingdom Metazoa; phylum Chordata; class Amphibia; order Anura; family Dendrobatidae; genus Ranitomeya; species Ranitomeya imitator. The sequence continues at coordinate 365,110,370 of NC_091283.1, forward strand.
GTGTGTACGAGATGTACGGAGCGGAGCCCTGTGTGTACGAGATGTACGGAGCGGAGCCGTGTGTGTACGAGGTGTACGGAGCGGAGCCGTGTGTGTACGAGGTGTACGGAGCGGAGCTGTGTGTACGAGGTGTACGGAGCAGAGCTGTGTGTACGAGGTGTACGGAGAGGAGCCGTGTGTGTACGAGGTGTACGGAGCAGAGCCGCGTGTGTACGAGGTGTACGGAGCAGAGCTGTGTGTACGAGGTGTACAGAGTGGAGCCGTGTGTGTACTGTACAAGGTATAGGAAGCAGAGCCACGTGTGTAGGAGGTGTACGAACTGGAGCCGCGTATGTGCGAGGTGCAGGGAGCGGAGCCGTGTGTGTACAAGGTATAGGAAGCAGAGCCACATGTGTAGGAGGTGTACGAAGCGGAGCCGCGTGTGTGCGAGGTGCAGGGAGCGGAGCCGTGTGTGTGTACGATGTGTGCAGAGCGGAGCTGTACGTCCCCCCTCCCCAGTTTCCCTCTTACACCCCCATTTCTTTGCCCTGAGCTTAATCCCGTGGGTCCGGCACTCTCTCCCTCTCTCTCTTACAAATTTGGGTCATCTTGGTCGAAGTCTCACCTGGTCTCTTTCGGTCCCATTTCCAGCGTTATTAGCCGCTCCCTACGGCACAATTACCCTGCATCGGCTTTTTTTCAGTGTAATGTGTGGAATGTAATATGTGACTTCTCTGCTTGGAGACAAATAGACCCCACAACTCAGGCCATTATCACCAGTGACCAGATGCCTACTATATGGCGGCATTACATTGCTGAATGTCCTGAGCCATGTATGTACAAGGTGTACAAAGTGGAGCCATGTGTGTAAAACGTGCACGGAGCAGAGCCATGTGTGTATGGATCGGAACATTTGTACGATGTGTACCGAGCGGAGCCTCGTGTGCAGAGCCGTGTGTGTATGGAGCGGAGCTGTGTGTATAATATTGTGTTCATCCTTGGCGCACACACTTTTCCTGTAAAGCTATGTGCCCACGTTGCAGAAATGCTGCGGAAATGTCCGCAGCATTTCCGCAACTCCCTGCCGCTGGTAAAACGCATGCGGAATTCCCCTTCTTTTTTTCCGCAAAACAGAAGCGTTTTACAAGCGTTTTTAGCTTGCAGAATGCTTGCGCTTTTCCAAGCGATTTGAAGCATCGCTTGGAAAAGTGATTGACAGGTTGGTGACACTTGTCAAGCATAGTGGTTGACAACTGTGACCAACTTTTTAGTATTGATGCTCACGCGACCAATCACAAGCCGCGACGTCATCTAAGGTGCTTCACGCGCTGATTCTAAGGAAGGAAGGCTGCCGATTAGTACCAGGGCGCGTCAGAGGGTAAGTATAGCAATATTTTTTATTTTAATTCTTTATTTTACACTTAAATATGGATCCCAGGGCCTGAAGGAGAGTTTCCTCTCCTTCAGACCCTGGGAACCATAGTATCCCATTGTACTGCATTGGGTTTCGTGTTTCGGCCGACCCCGACCCCGACTTTTCTATAGGATCGGCCGATTTCACTCGACCCGACTTTTGAGAAAGTCGGGTTTCGTGAAACCCGACCCGATCCTATAAAAGTAAAAGTCGCTCAACCCTAGTCTGAATGAAATATTAGAGGTTGCAATTTCTTAATAAATGCATATTGGAATGTATTCAGAACAATCAAATATAACAATTATTAATGTAAATCAAAATGAATATCCCATGGAGGTCTGGATTTGGAATGATACTCAAAATCAAAGTGGAAAATCAAATTACAGGCTGATCCAACTTCAGTGGAAATGCCTCATGACAAGAAAATGATGCTCAGTATTGTGTGTGGCCTCCATGTGCCTGTATGACCTCTCTACTGTACAACGCCTGGGCATGCTCCTGATGAGGAGGCGGATGGTCTCCTGAGGGATCTCCTCCCAGACCTGGACTAAAGCATCCGCCAACTCCTGGACAGTCTATGGTGCAACGTGACGTTGGTGGATGGAGCGAGACATGATGTCCCAGATGTGCTCAATCACATTCAGGTCTGGGGAACCCGGCGGGCCAGTCCATAGCTTCAATGCCTTCATCTTGCAGGAACTGCTGACATACTCCAGCCACATGAGGTCCGACATTGTTCTGCATTAGGAGGAACCCAGGGCCAACCGCACCAGCATATGGTCTCACAAGGGGTCTGAAGATCTCATCTCGGTACCTAATGGCAGTCAGGCAACCTCTGGCGAGCACATGGAGCGCTGTGCGGTCCTCCAAAGAAAGGCCACCCCACACCATTGCTGACCCACTGCCAAACCAGTCATGTTGAAGGATGTTGCTGGCAGCAGATCACTCTCCACGGCATCTCCAGACTCTGTCACGTCTGTCACATGTGCTCAGTGCAAACCTGCTTCCATCTGTGAAGAGCACAGGGCGCCAGTGGCGAATTTGCCAATCCTGTTGTTCTGTGGCAAATGCCAAGCTTCCTGCACGGTGTTGGGCTGTGAGCGCAACCCCCATCTGTGGAAGTCGGGCACTCATACCATACTCATGGAGTCGGTTTCTAACCATTTGTGCAGAGACATGCACATTTGTAGCCTGTTGGAGGTCATTTTGCAGTGCTCTGGCAGTGCTCCTCCTGTTCCTCCTTGCACAAAGGCAGAGGTAGCGGTCCTGCTGCTGGGTTGTTGCTCTCCTACGGCCTCCTCCACATCTCCTGGTGTACTGGTCTGGCTCCTGGTAGCGCCTCTAGCCTCTGGACACTGTGCTGATAGACACAGCAAACCTTCTTGCCATAGCTCGCATTGATGTGCCTGTCATGATTCCAATGGCAGGGAATCACAAAAGGACAAGCACCAACGAGCTCTAGGGTGATGGAACCTGAGCTGACCGCGACCCTAAACCTGAACACACAAATAACAATAGCCGGGGAACGTGCCTACGTTGATCCTAGACGTCTCGCACCAGCCGAAGATCTAACTTCCCCTATTAGAAGAAACACAGACCTCTCTTGCCTCCAGAGAAATTCCCCACAGAAATAGCAGCCCCCCACATATAATGACGGTGAAATGAGAGGAAGGCACATACACAGTATGAAAACAGATTCAGCAAAATGAGGCCCGCTAAAACTAGATAGCAGAGGATACAAAAGTAAACTGCGCGGTCAGCAAAAAACCCTTCAAAAAACCATCCTGTAATTACTTGAACTCATGTTCCAACTCATGGAACATGAGGAGCAATTACAGCCCACTAGAGCAACCAGCAGCAAAGAAACAATTATATGCAAGCTGGACAAGACAAAAAATAAAGCAAAACGTGGAACAAGAAAATCAAAAACTTAGCTTGTCCTGAAGATTACTGAAGCCAGAAGCTGAGGTAACAAAACACTCTGATAACCTTGATAGCCGGCGGGGAAATGACAAGAAAGCCCGGTTAAATAGGAAACTCCCAAATGCTAATAGAACAGGTGGACACCAGAGACAGCAGAACACAAATCACCCAGTACCATCAGTAACCACCAGAGGGAGCCCAAAAACAGAACTCACAACATGTGCCATCCTGGATGAGCTGCACTACCTGAGCCAGTTGTGTGGGTTGTATAGTCCGTCTCATGCTACCACGGTGTGAAAGCACAACTAACATTCAAAAGTGATCAAAACAGCCAATAAGCATTGGCACTGAGATGTGGTATGTGGTCCCCACCTGCAGAACCACTCCTTTATTGAGGTGTCTTGATAATTGCCAATAATTGTTATCTGTTGTCTATTCCATTTGCACAACAGCATGTGAAATTGATTGTCAATCAGTGTTGCTTCCTTATTGGACAGTTTGATTTCACAGAAGTTTGATTTACTTGGAGTTATATTCTGTTGTTTAAGTGTTCCCTTTATTTTTTGGAGCAGTGTATCAAAAGAATAACAATTTTGATGGGAGGAGTGCTTCTTTAACTACTTAGATGCAGCGATCGGTAGAAACCATTCCATCTCAGTAGTTTTCTTTTCATAAATGTATGGTACAATCTAAGAGAAGAAACTTTGTAAAATCTCAGAGAAATCAGTTTATTTTATACAGGGGGCATTTATGCAGATTTATCCAAGTGCCATATTTTTCAGAGTGCCAGAGAAGTTAAACATGGCAGTGGGACAGGGGAGGAGACAGGTAAGTGTTACATATACGGTACTTATTTTGCATACTTATTCAGGACTCTTTACAGATGCGATACTCTAAAGAAAATGTCACAATGTTTCTTATGAAAAAATCTAGTGGTTTATTGGATTGACCACCAAAAAGCATCATTGCAGCAAAACTAAAATTGGTGAGATAGTTACGCAGAGATTGTCCATTTTTTCCATATCAAAGTTTGTTCCCCATCTTTCCTGGAATCTTGAATGGTCTGTCTGTGTCAATAGCCTGTTCAGCGTCGTACAACCTGGTGTCTATGTAAAGTGTGCGCCCACCCTACCTGTGAGTCACGTGGTTATATATGTCCCACATAGTACGGGTTTGCTCATGTCCTGACTCTGCATTGAAACGTTATAATGAAACATTGCAAAGTGCCCTGGTTGAAGCTGCACCTCCTACACATAGAACAACTTGGTACAGTCGTCGGCAACCCTGGTACACGCTGCAAACACATTTTAGCCAGCGGTGCTCCAGGTGCACCGAACATCAGTGGAAAAATCCAATCTGGCAGAAGATTTCTAATCCATTATAAATTTATGCTTAAAATATATGCTTAATATACAGCTCCGCCCTTCATCTCTCTAAACACACCTACTTTAACACCCTTATCACCACACTATCCAACAATCCTAAACAATTCTTTGTAATTTTTCATTCTCTCAATCCAAGAGTACAGGCTACCACCACCGACCTCAACGCTTTCAATCTGGGCAATTATTTCAAAGAAAAAATTGACCATATTCGACAGGGAATTTGTTACCTATTCCTTAATGTTATGCTTTCTACTCCCTCCTGCACTGAATCTAGCTCACTTTCTGTCTTTGAACAGGGCAATGAAGAAGTAAATTGACTTGTTGCATCTTCTCACCTTACTACCTGACCCTATTCCCTCACCTTTCCTTCAGTCACTTTCCCCAGGTGACACCACTCACCTGATGAAAATATTTAATCTCTCCATCTCATCTTGTATTTTTCCCTTCACATTTAAACATGCCAGCATACACCCATTACTTAAACAAGCAACCCTTGACCAGAATTGTGCTGCTAACTATAGATCTGTCTCTAATCTTCCCTTAATCTCTAAACTCCTGTAACACTTGGTCTACTACCATCTAATCCGCTGTCTCTCAGATAACTCTCTTCTCGGCCCTCTACAATCTGGTTTACGCTCTTTACACTCTACTGAATCTACCCTGACTAAGGTTTCTACAGTAATGATCTAATAACAGCTAAGTTTAATGGTCACTACATGCTGCTTCTCCTGGATCTCTTTGCAGCATTCGATACTGTGGATCACCAGCTTCTCCTCACTATGCTCTGTTCTATCTGCCTCAAAGATACTATTCTTGAAAAAGGCGTGGCCTAGCAGCCTAGAGGAGAGGACGCACTTCGCATGAGATCTGTCTGAGACTATAAAACTTTATATTTTTGCATTTTACATGTTGGCCTTAAACCTTTCACTGCCAGAGTAGATCTCTCAGGAATACCTGGAGAAGACTTTGGGCCAGTCATACCGATTTTAAGAACCCCTGGTGAATTGGGACAGCAGGACTTTTCCCCGGCTCCAGGTGACAGATCGGGTAGGACAGGATCCCTGGCCGGTCGGCGGTGAGTCTGCTGTGAGATGCAGCCGCCCTACACAGTCTAAGGACACCCTTCCGCTTGCTGGGCACCCGCCTGGACTTTTTCTCGGGCACTATGGGCTGCCCGCCACTTCCAGTTTCCTGCGGTGCTTCCCCTGGGCACGCTACTCATCCTCCTTTTACCAGCTTAAGGTTCGTGCCCTGGGCCCTCTACGCTGGTTAAGGGGGATCCCCTCCATCCGGATCGCTCCTCTTTGCTGCGGCCGCAGTGCTGGTGTGCTGTCCGGGTGCCCCACGTGGTCAACTTCTTCTCCGGCGCCATCTTGAAGGGAAGGAGCAGGACTGATGATGATGCTGCTGCTCTGCACACAGAGCGGCAGTGAAGATACAGTGAGCAGGGTGCTTGGCTGGCTTCACCTAATTCAGCTACAGTACTCTGCTGCCATCTAGTGACTACCCAGACTAACTGCATATCAAATTTAGTACTACAGTTGCTCCAGCGAACTCCATGGTATTTCAGCATCAAACTCAAATTAATTTTACCTTCAAACACATACCACTGATGTGAATTTTCTACCTGTTTCCGAAGGTCAACACTACTCAATGATTATACAATTTTTATAATGGCGCCTGCCTTTATGTGCTTGGATAGATAACGGATAAAGCCCAACTCCATTGGGGCTCGCCTTCTGTATTGCGGTTGACCCCGGCCCTACCTTGGAAATATTTGTGCCTATTTGCTATTTAATCCTATCTACTGTTATGTAAGTTGCTTCAGCTAAACCCCGGCTGTGGTATCCCCCTCTTCTGTTACATGCTTACCTTGTGACTATACACCCTTCGTCATCACCCATGGATACATTTGTGAACCCTACTAGCTCTAAATCTGTGAAAACCAGAGCTCAGGTTGCTAAATCTCCTCATAAAACTCCAGACTCTATTACTGCCATGTCTGAGGAATCTCTGCAAGCCATCGCCACTTCTACTACAATGAAACTCATGCCGGTGATTGACGCCACATTTCAGTCTTTCCAATCCTCGATGGAAACAATCACACCCCAGTTGACTGACCACACCAATAAAATCTCAGCGGCAGAGCAGTGGATTTCCGATTTGGAGGATACTGTACAATCTTACGCTGCTCAGGTAAAGGACAAAGACCATGCATTAGAGCAGCTCCGGGAAAAACTCGACGACTTGGAGATTCTGAGTCATCGAAACAATCACCGGATCATTGGCGTCCCTTTAATATTGCCATAGATCCTTTGCTAAGATATCTCGAGATCATCCCTTCCTTTGTGGGTATTGGGATCGGCTGCCATACGCTTAAAACATTGGCATTTGCTGATGATATTTTACTCATTATAGCCAATCCTAAGGAATCCATTCCTTCTATAATGGATGCCTTTAACGAGTTTGAGTTTCAGGATTTCCCATAAATTATGATAAATCTCATGCTTTGGCAATCTTCAAAGCTGCTTAGAAACGGTGGTCGTTCCCTTTCCCCTTTCAGTGGAGGAGAGATTCCTTGCGTTATCTTGGGATATACTGTTTTTACCCTCAAATTCTCACGCCATTTATAAACTGAATGCGACGCCTCATTTCTGCGGTTGTACAGGAAATACAATCCTGGAAATCTCTTAAAGTATCTTATGCGGGCAAGGCCCATCTCATTAAAATGATTTCTTTCCCCAAAATACTTTTTCCCTTACAGACACTACCGGTTCTACTATCTAAAGCCGATGATAGGCTTTTGACAAAAATCGTCCATCAATTTATTTGGGGCTCAAAGTGGTTCTCTAGAATTAGTATTTTTAAGTTAAATCCTTAATCTCCCTAATATACGCCTATATAGTACAGCGGCAGTCTTCCGTCATTCCCTGGACCGGATCTACGCCTTCACTTGCTTTACTAATACTCCAGTAGATGAGGCGATGTGTAGACCTTTTAGTCTTCCTGCTATGCTTCACCTACGTCAAGCTGAGGTCCCAATGGAAATAAGGGATTACCCCTACTATGGTCAGTAATCTTGGGATGGCACCATGCTAGACGAATTAGTGGACTTGACCCCCATATCTCAGTGTTTCTTCCCTTCCCGAGGCAATCCCTCCTTTCTACAGGGCAGGTCATACATCCGGCTTTAGAGACTCAATGTAGTGTGGGCAAGAAGGTGTGTACATGTGAGAGGTTTGTATAGCGCTGGTGATGACGCCGGCGCTTGTAAGTCTTGATATCATGCCCATAAGGACATGATAACTTGCTAAGCGGGCAGTTTATTCCGTGGACACTGAAAGTAAGGAACTCAAATTACAGTAAAGGAAATAAATTCCTTTTAAATAGCAATCCAATTAAATAATATTTCGGTCCAGTAATTCCGCCTTCATCATATCTGATTGCCGTATGAAATCTAATATATAAAGCTGAATGTGTGTGTGTGTGTGTGTGTGTACGTCCGGGATCGGCATCTGAACCGTCGCAGCTACAGCCACAAAATTTTGCACAGTCACACGTCTGGACCCCGAGAGCGTCATAGGCTATGTTGTGAGGCGACATTTTAACCCCGCGCTTTCCAATTCACCAAGCAATTTTGCCCCTATCTACATAATGGGGAAAAAGTGAAAGGAAAAGTGTTGGAGGCAAATTGACAGCTGCCAGATGTGAACAAGGGGGACTTAAAGAATGAGAGCGATGGCGCCAAAGAGTATATACCGTACAGTTGCTAAGGTGGGGCCCCGACATGGGATACTCACCACACACGGGAATATGAACACACACAAAATGCGCCACACACTACCACGTGCGTGAACACATATACCACCCTCATCACACATTTCACCACACATACACCAACCTCGCCACATAAAAGTCGAAGCACAAAAGTCGCCGCTCAAAACTCGCCACGCGTAATACTCGCCACATGCAAAACTAGGCTCATACAAAACTCGCCACACGTGCAAAACTCACCTCATGGGAAAACTCGCCACCCGCAAAACTTGCACGCGCAGAAAAATTGCCACATGCACAAAAGTTGCCTCACACAAAACTTGCACATACTCAAAAGGCACCACACATAAAACTCGCCACGCGTGAAACTCGCCATGCGCAAAACTTGCTGCACACAACTTGCTACACTAACCCGTCACATGCAACTCGACACACAAAAAGTTGCTACACGCATGTCGCCACACAAAACTCATCTCACAAAAGTCGCTACATGCATGTCGCCACACGCAACTCAACTTGACACACGAAACTCGCCCTAAAACACACACAAGTCTGGTATTATCCTTCAAAAATAAAAATCTGATTAATAAGCAGACACACTACAAGAGCAACAAATGTACCATATAGGAAATACGCCAGCTGTCAGTCACATGACCTGTTGTGAATTCTGCTCTTGGGCTCCCTCCGGTGGTTATGAGTGGTAGTGCTGCTGTCTTTGGATCGCAGCATTTATCAGGTGTGTCCACTTATTGCAATTTGGACTGGGCTATATAGTCTTGCTTGATCCTTTAGTCAGTGCCAGTTGTCCATTGTTTTTGGAGGATTCACATCCCTACCTGGTCTCTCCTGTTTTGCTGCTCTTTTCAACAAAGATAAGTTCTGGCTTTGTTTTGCTGTCCACATGCTGTGGACTTTATAGTTCAGTGCATTTTCATGTTTTGTCTTGTCCAGCTTGGTCTGAGTAAGGATTTTTTCAGCCAAGCAGTATCTCTGGAGATGCAGATATACCCTCCATGTCTTTAGTCAAATGTGGAGGGTACTCTGTCCTATTCTTTCTTTTTAGCTAGAAAGGCCTCCTTTGCTAAATCCTGATTTCAGTCTGCGTATGTCATTTCCCTCTCCTCTCACAGTCAATATTTGTGGGGGGCTGTCTGTCCTTTGGGGATTTTCTCTGAGGCAAGATAGTCTTCCCGTTTCTATCTTTAGGGGAAGTTAGTCCTTAGGCTGTGTTGAGGTGTCTAGGGAGTGTTAGGTACATCCCACGGCTACTTCTAGTTGCGGTGCTAAGTTCAGGGTCTGCGGTCAGTACAGGTACCACCTTCTCCAGAGTACGTCTCATGCTGCTCCTAGGCCACCAGATCATAACAGTACAACTGGCCAAAAATGAGTTAAACGCATCTCAGAAAGGGAAGGAAAGTGCTGAGCCATTTTTTTTCTGTAGTCTGTTTTGTCTTTCCTTCCCTCTTTTTCTCTGGGTGGCTCAGGAGTTAGGCGCTGGCATGGAGGTTCAGGAATTGGTTTCTCATGTGGACCAACTTGCTGCTAGAGTACAGGGTATTTCCGATTATATCGTTCAGACTCCGGTTTTAGAACCTAGAATTCCAACTCCTGATTTGTTTTTTGGGGACAGGTCCAAATTTTTGAGCTTTAAAAATAACTGTAAACTGTTTTTTGCTCTGAAACCCCGTTCTTCTGGTGATCCCATTCAGCAGGTTAAAATTGTTATTTCCCTGCTGCGTGGTGATCCTCAGGATTGGGCATTTTCCCTGGAATCTGGGAATCCTGCTTTGCTTAATGTAGACACCTTTTTTCAGGCGCTAGGGTTATTGTATGATGAACCTAATTCAGTGGATCATGCAGAGAAGACCTTGTTGGCCCTGTGTCAGGGTCAAGAAGCGGCAGAATCATATTGCCAGAAATTTAGAAAATGGTCTGTACTGACTAAATGGAATGAGGATGCCTTGGCAGCAATTTTCAGAAAGGGTCTGTCTGAATCCGTTAAAGATGTTATGGTGGGGTTCCCCACGCCTGCTGGTCTGAGTGATTCTATGTCTCTGGCCATTCAGATTGATTGGCACTTTCGCGAGCGCAGAGTTGTGCACACTGTGGCGTTATCCTCCGAGCGGAGCCCTGAGCCTATACAGTGTGATAGGATTTTGTCTAGAGCTGAACGACAAAGATTCAGGCGTCAGAATAGGTTGTGTTTTTGTTGCGGCGATTCTGCTCATGTTATTTCTGATTGCCCTAAGCGTACAAAGGGAATCACTAGTTCTGTTGCTATCAGTACTGTACAACCTAAATTTCTGTTATCTGTGACCTTGATCTGCTCATTATCATCATTTTCTGTCATGGCATTTGTGGATTCAGGCGCCGCTCTGAACTTAATGGACTTAGAATTTGCCAGACGTTGTGGTTTCCCCTTGCAGCCTTTGCAGAACCCTATTCCTTTAAGGGGCATTGATGCTACACCGTTGGCTAAAAATAAACCTCAGTTTTGGACACAGCTGACCATGTGCATGGCGCCAGCCCATCAGGAAGATTGTCGTTTTCTGGTGTTGCATAATTTGCATGATGCTATTGTGCTGGGTTTTCCATGGTTACAGGTACATAATCCGGTGTTAGATTGGAAATCTATGTCTGTGACTAGTTGGGGTTGTCAGGGGGTTCATGGTCACGTTCCTTTGATGTCAATTTCCTCTTCCCCCTCTTCTGAAATTCCTGAGTTTTTGTCAGATTTCCAGGATGTATTCGATGAGCCCAAATCCAGTTCCCTTCCACCGCATAGGGACTGTGATTGTGCTATTGACTTGATTCCAGGTTGTAAGTTCCCTAAGGGCTGACTTTTCAACCTGTCTGTGCCAGAACATGCTGCCATGCGGAGCTATATTAAGGACTCTTTGGAGAAGGGGCATATTCGGCCATCTTCTTCACCATTGGGAGCAGGTTTTTTTTTTGTTGCCAAGAAGGATGGCTCCTTGAGACCCTGTATTGATTATCACCTCTTGAATAAGATCACGGTCAAATTTCAATACCCTTTGCTTACTGATTTGTTTGCTAGGATTAAGGGGGCTAGTTGGTTTACTAAGATTGACCTTCGAGGGGCATATAAGCTTGTTCGTATTAAGCAGGGTGACGAATGGAAAACTGCATTTAATACGCCCGAAAGGCCATTTTGAATACCTTGTGATGCCATTCGGACTCTCTAATGCCCCATCTGTGTTCCAGTCTTTCATGCATAATATCTTTCGGAGTTATCTGGATAAATTCATGATTGTATATTTGGATGATATTTTGATTTTTTCCGATGATTGGGAGTCTCATGTGAAACAGGTCAGGATGGTATTTCAGATCCTCCATGATAATGCTTTATTTGTGAAGGGGTCAAAGTGCCTCTTTGGAGTGCAGAAGGTTTCTTTATTGGGCTTCATTTTTTCTCCCTCATCTATAGAAATGGATCCGGTTAAGGTTCAGGCCATTCATGATTGGATTCAGCCCACATCTGTGAAGAGCCTTCAGAAATTCTTGGGCTTTGCTAATTTTTACCGTCGTTTCATTGCCAACTTCTCCAGTGTGGTTAAACCTCTGACCGATTTGACGAAGAAAGGCGCTGATGTGACGAATTGGTCCTCCGCGGCTGTTTCTGCCTTTCAGGAGCTTAAACGCCGATTTACTTCTGCCCCTGTGTTGCGTCAGCCGGATGTTTCTCTTTCATTTCAGGTTGAGGTTGACGCGTCTGAGATTGGGGCAGGGGCCGTTTTGTCTCAGAGGAATTCTGATAGTTCCTTGATGAAACCGTGTGCCTTCTTTTTTCGGAAGTTTTCGCCTGCGGAACGCAATTATGATGTCGGCAATCGGGAGTTGTTGGCTATGAAGTGGGCATTTGAGGAGTGGCAACATTGGCTTGAGGGGGCCAAGCACCGTATTGTGGTCCTGACCGATCATAAGAATCTGATTTACCTCGAGTCTGCCAAACGACTGAACCCTAGACAGGCTCGATGGTCCCTGTTTTTCTCCCGTTTTGATTTTGTGGTCTCGTATCTTCCGGGTTCTAAGAATGTTAAGGCTGATGCCCTCTCTAGGAGTTTTTTTCCTGATTCTTCTGGGGTCCTTGAGCCGGTCGGCTTTCTGAAGGAAGGGGTGATTCTTTCTGCCATCTCCCCTGATTTACGACGGGCTCTTCAGGAATTTCAGGCTGATAAACCTGACCGCTGTCCAGTGGGGAAACTGTTTATTCCTGATAGATGGACTAGTAAAGTGATTTCTGAGGTTCATTGTTCTGTGTTGGCTGGTCATCCTGGCATTTTTGGTACCAGAGATTTGGTTGGTAGGTCCTTTTGGTGGCATTCTTTGTCGCGGGATGTGCGTTCTTTTGTGCAGTTTTGTGGGACTTGTGCGCGGGCCAAGCCTTGTTGTTCCCGTGCTAGTGGGTTGCTTCTGCTTTTGCCGGTCCCTGAGAGGCCTTGGACGCATATTTCTATGGATTTTATTTCAGATCTTCCGGTTTCCCAGAGGATATCGGTTATCTGGGTGGTTTGTGATCGGTTTTCTAAGATGGTTCATTTGGTACCTTTGCCTAAATTGCCTTCCTCTTCTGATTTGGTTCCGTTGTTTTTTCAGCATGTGGTTCGTTTGCATGGCATTCCGGAGAATATTGTGTCCGATAGAGGTTCCCAGTTTGTTTCTAGGTTTTGGCGGGCCTTTTGTGCTAGGCTGGGCATTGATTTGTCTTTTTCTTCCGCATTTCATCCTCAGACAAATGGCCAAACCGAGCGAACTAATCAGACTTTGGAAACTTATTTGAGATGCTTTGTGTCTGCTGATCAGGATGATTGGGTGCCTTTCTTGCCATTGGCCGAGTTTGCCCTTAATAATCGGGCTAGTTCTGCTACCTTGGTTTCACCTTTTTTTTGTAATTTTGGTTTTCATCCTCGTTTTTCTTCAGGGCAGGTTGAGCCTTCTGATTGTCCTGGTGTGGATTCTGTGGTTGACAGGCTGCAGCAATTTTGGGCTCATGTGGTGGACAATTTGGTGTTGTCTCAGGAGGAGGCTCAGCGTTTTGCTAACTGTCGTCGGTGTGTTGGTTCCCGGCTTCGGGTTGGGGATTTGGTCTGGTTGTCTTCCCGTCATGTTCCTATGAAGGTTTCTTCCCCTAAGTTCAAGCCTCGGTTTATTGGTCCTTATAGGATTTCTGAGATTATCAGTCCAGTGTCTTTTCGTTTGGCCCTTCCAGCCTCTTTTTCCATTCATAATGTTTTCCATAGATCTTTGTTGCAGAAGTATGTGGTGCCCGTTGTTCCCTCTGTTGATCCTCCGGCCCCGGTGTTGATTGATGGGGAGTTGGAGTATGTGGTTGAGAAGATTTTGGATTCTCGTTTTTCGAGGCGGAAGCTTCAGTATCTTGTCAAATGGAAGGGTTATGGCCAGGAGGATAATTCTTGGGTTGTTGCCTCCGATGTTCATGCTGACGATTTGGTTCGTGCCTTTCATTTGGCTCGTCCTGATCGGCCTGGGGGCTCTGGTGAGGGTTCGGTGACCCCTCCTCAAGGGGGGGTACTGTTGTGAATTCTGCTCTTGGGCTCCCTCCGGTGGTTATGAGTGGTAGTGCTGCTGTCTTTGGATCGCAGCATTTATCAGGTGTGTCCACTTATTGCAATTTGGACTGGGCTATATAGTCTTGCTTGATCCTTTAGTTAGTGCCAGTTGTCCATTGTTTTTGGAGGATTCACATCCCTACCTGGTCTCTCCTGATTTGCTGTTCTTTTAAACAAAGATAAGTTCTGGCTTTGTTTTGCTGTCCACATGCTGTGGACTTTATAGTTCAGTGCATTTTCATGTTTTGTCTTGTCCAGCTTGGTCTGAGTAAGGATTTTTTCAGCCAAGCAGTATCTCTGGAGATGCAGATATACCCTCCATGTCTTTAGTCAGATGTGGAGATTTGTATTTTCTGTGGTGGATATTTTCTAGTGTTTTAATACTGACCGCATAGTACTCTGTCCTATTCTTTCTTTTTAGCTAGAAAGCCTCCTTTTGCTAAATCCTGATTTCAGTCTGCGTATGTCATTTCCCTCTCCTCTCACAGTCAATATTTGTGGGGGGCTGTCTATCCTTTGGGGATTTTCTCTGAGGCAAGATAGTCTTCCCGTTTCTATCTTTAGGGGAAGTTAGTCCTTAGGCTGTGTCGAGGTGTCTAGGGAGTGTTAGGTACATCCCACGGCTACTTCTAGTTGCGGTGCTAAGTTCAGGGTCTGCGGTCAGTACAGGTACCACCTTCTCCAGAGTACGTCTCATGCTGCTCCTAGGCCACCAGATCATAACAATGACCTGTCTATTATGTGTATGTGTGAGCTAATATATACTGCCAGGGGGAGGGCTTCCTGTTGGCTGGGGATTTATCAGGCTGCCAATTTAGCTTACAAATACTGAGGTAAAAATACTGACTAAATAACGTGTGAACGAGGTCTAATACAGGAGGAGATGACATACAGATATATACTATGTACAGGGGAGATAACACACAGGTATATACTATATACAGGAGAGATGACATACAGGTGTATACTATATAGAGGAGATGACATACAGGTACATACTATATACAGGAGGAGATGACATACAGGTATATGCTATATATAGGAGGAGATGACATACAGGTACAGTGGGGCAAAATATTATTTAGTCAGTCAGCAATAGTGCAAGTTCCACCACTTAAAAAGATGAGAGGCGTCTGTAATTTACATCATAGGTAGACCTCAACTATGGGAGACAAACTGAGAAAAAAAAATCCATAAAATCACATTGTCTGTTTTTTTAACAATTTATTTGCATATTATAGTGGAAAATAAGTATTTGGTCAGAAACCAACAATCAAGATTTCTGGCTCTCACAGACCTGTAACTTCTTCTTTAAGAGTCTCCTCTTTCCTCCACTCATTAACTGTAGTAATGGCACCTGTTTAAACTTGTTATCAGTATAAAAAGACACCTGTGCACACCCTCAAACAGTCTGACTCCAAACTCTACTATGGTGAAGACCAAAGAGCTGTCAAAGGACACCAGAAACAAAATTGTAGCCCTGCACCAGGCTGGGAAGACTGAATCTGCAATAGCCTACCAGCTTGGAGTGAAGAAATCAACAGTGGGAGCAATAATTAGAAAATGGAAGACATACAAGACCACTGATAATCTCCCTCGATCTGGGGCTCCACGCAAAATCCCACCCTGTGGGGTCAGAATGATCACAAGAACGGTGAGCAAAAATCCCAGAACCACGCGGGGGGACCTAGTGAATGAACTGCAGAGAGCTGGGACCAATGTAACAAGGCCTACCATAAGTAACACACTACGCCACCATGGACTTAGATCCTGCAGTGCCAGACGTGTCCCACTGCTTAAGCCAGTACATGTCCGGGCCCGTCTGAAGTTTGCTAGAGAGCATTTGGATGATCCAGAGGAGTTTTGGGAGAATGTCCTATGGTCTGATGAAACCAAACTGGAACTGTTTGGTAGAAACACAACTTGTCGTGTTTGGAGGAAAAAGAATACTGAGTTGCATCCATCAAACACCATACCTACTGTAAAGCATGGTGGTGGAAACATCATGCTTTAGGGCTGTTTCTCTGCAAAGGGGCCAGGACGACTGATCCGGGTACATGAAAGAATGAATGGAGCCATGTATCGTGAGATTTTGAGTGCAAACCTCCTTCCATCAGCATGGGCATTGAAGATGAAACATGGCTGGGTCTTTCAACATCACAATGATCCAAAGCACACCACCATGGCAACGAAGGAGTGGCTTCGTAAGAAGCATTTCAAGGTCCTGGAGTGGCCTAGCCAGTCTCCAGATCTCAACCCTATAGAAAACCTTTGGAGGGAGTTGAAAGTCCGTGTTGCCAAGCGAAAAGCCAAAAACATCACTGCTCTAGAGGAGATCTGCATGGAGGAATGGGCCAACATACCAACAACAGTGTGTGGCAACCTTGTGAAGACTTACAGAAAACGTTTGACCTCTGTCATTGCCAACAAAGGATATATTACAAAGTATTGAGATGAAATTTTGTTTCTGACCAAATACTTATTTTCCACCATAATATGCAAATAAATTGTTAAAAAAACAGACAATGTGATTTTCTGGATTTTTTTTTCTCAGTTTGTCTCCCATAGTTGAGGTCTACCTATGATGTATTTTACAGACGCCTCTCATCTTTTTAAGTGGTGGAACTTGCACTATTGCTGACTGACTAAATACTTTTTTGCCCCACTGTATATACTATATACAGGAGGAGATGACACACAGATATATACTATATACAGGGGAGATGACACACAGGTATATACTATATACAGGAGGAGATGACATACAGGTATATACTATATATAGGATTAGATGACATACAGGTATATACTATATACAGAGGAAATGATACACAGCAGGTATATACTATATACAGGGGAGATGACATACAGGTATATACTATATACAGGAGATGACATACAGGTGTATACTATATATAAGGGAGATGACAAACATGTATATACTGAGGTGGAAATGAGAGGTGTGAGGTGAAAATGAAAAGATGTGAGTGCAAAATGAGAGGAGTGAGGGAAAATAGTGGAGTGATCGGAAAATGACAGATGTGAGGTCGGAATGACAAGTGTGAGGGGGGAATGAGAGGAGTGAGGGGGAAAATAAGAGGAGTGAGGGGAAAATGAGAGGTGTGAGGGAGAAAATGAGAGATGTGAGAGGGAAAATGAAAGATGTGATGGGGAAAATGAGAGGCATGATGGGAAAATAAGAGAAGTGAGGTGCTATAACTAACCACAGATATTTACTATGCCCAGGCAACGCCGGGCTCTTCAGCTAGTATACTTATATTCTGCCAGGATGCAGCACTGTCAGAAATGCGACATCAGAGATCATTCTGACTAAAGGTACCGTCACACTAGACGATATCGCTAGCGATCCGTGACGTTGCAGCGTCCTCGCTAGCGATATCGTCCAGTGTGACAGGCAGCAGCGATCAGGCCCCTGCTGTGCTGTCGCTGGTCGGGGAAGAAAGTCCAGAACTTTATTTGGTCGCTGGACTCCCCACAGACATCGCTGAATCGGCGTGTGTGACACCGATTCAGCGATGTCTTCACTGGTAACCAGGGTAAACATCGGGTAACTAAGCGCAGGGCCGCGCTTAGTAACCCGATTTTTACCCTGGTTACCATCCTAAAAGTAAAAAAAACAAACAGTACATACTTACCTACAGCCGTCTGTCCTCCAGCGCTGTGCTCTGCACTCCTCCTGTACTGGCTGTGAGCGTCGGTCAGCCGGAAAGCAGAGCGGTGACGTCACCGCTCTGCTTTCCGGCCGCTGTGCTCACACAGACAGTACAGGAGGAGTGCAGAGCACAGCGCTGGAGGACAGACGGCTGTAGGTAAGTATGTAGTGTTTGTTTTTTTTACTTTTAGGATGGTAACCAGGGTAAACATCGGGTTACTAAGCACGGCCCTGCGCTTAGTTACCCGATGTTTACCCTGGTTACCGGCATCGTTGGTCGCTGGAGAGCGGTCTGTGTGACAGCTTTCCAGCGACCAAACAGCGATGCTGCAGCGATCCGGATCGTTGTCGGTATCGCTGCAGCGTCGCTAAGTGTGACGGTACCTTAAGCCACACTTCCCAAAAATCCTCAAGGTTAGATGACAGCAGATATGGTAGCAGCAAGGCTTCTACCTCTGCTTCTTTTTTAGGGGATCCACGTGGACATAGAAATGGAAGACGAGGCACGGGGGCCAGTGGTATCGGGGAATCCAGAATCCAAGTGATTACGTGCTCACAGGTACTTAACTCCCCCTGGTGGTGAATTTGTCTTCAAAAATCTGGACTCAATTGTTTTTGTTACAGAAGGGTTTATCTTTTTGCCTATCATACAAGTACAACTTGTTTGATCTCAATATGGACTTACAGAGATTCTATCGGAACCTTCCACTACCATAACATTAAAAACATAACCCCATAGGTGACTTCTACTACTATCACACTGTTCTATTAGTCTCATTGTCTCTTCTTTCATTGGACTGGCTGCTACCTTGCAACATATTTGTGGAATCCTATTCTGGATCACTGCTATATGTGTTTTCTAAAAAGAGTATTCAATATTGCTTGTGTTTTTGTAAGAATCTTTGTCTCATAAAATATAATCTAGAAATACTGTTTTTATAAAAAACAACCTGAATGACATTATAGAAATGGAATGAATAAACCCCGTATCCTGTACTGTGGAATTATATCTACTGACATTTTTGAGTATATGTACATTGCCTTGTGAAAGTATTCGGCTCCTTGGAACTTTTCAACCTTTTCCCACATACCATGCCTAAAACATAAAGATACCAAATGTAAATTTTTGGTGAAGAATCAATAAAAAGTGGAACACCATTGTGAAGTTGAACAAAATTTATTGGCTATTATTTTAAATTTTTGTGGAAATTCAAAAACTGAAAAGTGGGGCGTGCAATATTATTCGGCCCCTTTACTTTCAGTGCAGCAAACTCACTCCAGGAGTTTATTGTGGATCTCTGAATGATCCAATGTTGTCCTAAATGCCTAATGATGATAAATATATTCCACCTATGTGTAATCAAGTCTCCGTATTAATGCTCCTGCTCTGTGATAGTCTCAGGGTTCTGTTTGAAGCACAGAGAGCATTATGAAGACCAAGGAACACAGCAGGCAGGTCCGTGATACTGTTGTGGAGACGTTTAAAGACAGATTTGGATACAAAATTATTTCCAAAACTTTAAACATCCGAAGAAGCACTGCGCAAGCGATCATATTGAAATGGAATGAGTATCTGTTGTGAATTCAGCTTTTGGGCTCCCTCCGGTCGTTGTAGAGGGTAATGCAGTTGTGCCTGGACTGCAGGAGTGGACAGGTGTATCTACTAATTGCAAAACTGACTGGGGTATATAGCTTTGCAGGATCCTTTAGTCAGTGCCAGTTGTCCATTGTTCTTGAAGGATTCACTTACCTGCTGGTCTCTCCAGTTTGCTGTGTTTTTCTACAAAGATAAGTCCTGGCTTTGTTTTTGCTGTCCACCTGCTGTGGACCTTATAGTTCTGTGCATTTTCATGTTTTTGTCTTGTCCAGCTTAGTCTGTGAAGGATTTTTTGCAGCCTAGCTATTTCTCTGGAGCTGCAGATATACCCCCCATGTCTTTAGTCAGATGTGGTGATTCGTATTTTCTGCGGTGGATATTTTCTAGTGTTTTTATACTGACCGCATAGTACTCGGTTCTATTCTTTCTTTTTAGCTAGTATGGCCTCCTATGCTAAAATCTGATGTCATATCTGCGTATGTTATTTCCCTCTCCTCTCACAGTCAATATTTGTGGGGGGCTATCTATCCTTTGGGGATTTTCTCTGAGGCAAGATAGGTTTCCTGTTTCTGTCTTTAGGGGTAGTTAGATCTTAGGCTGTGCCGAGGGGTCTAGGGAGTGTTAGGTACCCCCCACGGCTACTTCTAGTTGCGCTGCTAGGTTCAGGGTTTGCGGTCAGTACAGGGACCACCTTCTCCAGAGTCCGTCTTATGCTGCTCCAAGGCCACCAGATCATAACAAGTATCATAACACTGCAAATCTACCAAGACCTGGCCGTCCCTCTAAACTTTCATCTCAAACAAGGAGAAGACTGATCAGAGATGCAGCTAAGAGGCCTATGATCACTCTGGATGAACTGCAGAGATCTACAGCTGAGGTGGCACAGTCTGTCCATAGGACAACAATCAGTCGTACACTGCACAAATCTGTCCTATATGGAAGAGTGGCAAGAAGAAAGCCATTTCTCAAAGATATCCATAAAAAGTGTCGTTAAAGTTTGCAACAAGCCACCAGGGAGACACACCAAACATGTGGAAGAAGGTGCTCTGGTCAGATGGAACCAAAATCAAACTTTTTGGCAACAATGCCAAACAATATGTTTGGCGTAAAGGCAACACAGCTCATCACCCTGAACACACCATCCCCACTGTCAAACATGGTGGTGGCAGCATCTTGGTTTGGGCCTGCTTTTCCTCAGCAGGGACAGGGAAGACGGTTAAAATTGATGGGAAGAAGAATGGAGCCAAATACAGGACCATTCTTGAAGAAAACCTGTTGGAGTCTGCAAAAGACCTGAGACTGGGATGGAGATTTGTCTTCCAACAAGACAATGATCTCAAACATAAAGCAAAATCTACAAAGGAATGGTTCACAGATAAACGTATCCAGGTGTTAGAAAGGCCAAGTCAAAGCCCAGACCTCAATCCAATCGAGAATCTGTGGAAAGAGCTGAAAACTGCTGTTCACAAACGATCTCCATCAAACCTCACTGAGCTTGAGCTGTTTGCTGTTTTGACCTGTCACCTGAATTTGGCGGGACCGGTTTTCGGTCATATGGGCGGAGTTTTCAGGTGTTTGATTCACCCTTTCCTGACCCGCTGGCTGCATGCTGGCCGCAATATTGGATCGAAGTTCATTCTCTGTCCTCCGTAGTACACGCCTCTGTATCTCCCATCTCTGTTGCATGTGTCTCCTCTAAAAGTTAGTCCTCTTTTATATCTTATACTGTCCAATGTATCTCAGTAAAAAACGTTGATGGTCATTGGAATGCCAGGAAGAAACCTCCTTAAACCGGTCAGTTACTGACAACAAGTAGCTGGTCAGTTACTAACAACAAATACATTTACTAATAACAAATAACCTGTCATTTACTAAACAACAAATGACCTTCTGCTAGGTGGGTCATCTGGTTGGAAATTTAAACTTCAATGACCTTATGCAAACTCCATGAAAGTTTAATATACTTATATTATAACTGATTGAAACCATATCAATATCTCAATAATTAGTATTAATTAATTGGAGTGTTGAAACCATTTAAAAATAACTACTACACGGATCCTCTCTCTGGGTCAGGGATGTCAGGGAACCTTTAACTTCTGCTCTAATGATGGACCTTAGCTCAGTGGCAAACTTAGGGGTCCCTTCTGCTACTGTTTGCTCTATACAGACTGGCAAAGTCTTTTTTGGAAGGAATCTGGCAACCCCACTTTACAATGTGCACACTCCTTTTGCTTAGATTTTGACACACATTTCATTCCCTGAAATTTCTTTCACTTTACTGGAGGTCTGCTTACTGGACCTGCTACCCCTCGCAGTAGCACGTTTTTCACCGGCATGGCTCCCACCGCCACTGCCACGGGTCCGACGCCGCTGCACCTGCTCTTGGGGCTTCCCATGTTGCTGCTATGGCACCTGCTGCTGCTCTGTGCCTGGCTCCATCTTTATGGAAGGACAACCAGACCACGGAAAGTGCTAACCAGGCGGCCCTACCTCACCTAAATGCGGGACCTGCTACAGCCCAACCTTCCAGTTCACTTTCGGTCTCACAGGAAGTTCTGGGTAATATGGCTTCTGTGTGGGCATCATTTTGACGTCTCCTGGCATGCTTGTCAACCATGCGTGCACGTGCAGTGATAAAGATGCACAGAAGCTGGCCACCACTACCAGTATGATGCCGCTGCATGTGCCTGCACACAGGTGAAAGTCCCCTTTAGACCGACTGTGGCGCTTCTAAGGACCCTATACCAGCCAAGACAGGGAAGAGATCACTGCCTGAGCCTACAAACGAGCGAAGATGTTTCTGAGTAAAGTCATCAAGTGTGAGACATGCCAGGGAGTGACCTATGAAGCATCCTTCTTAAAATTACACACCATAGGTTGCTGCTAGTGATGAGCGAATATACTCGTTACTCGAGGTTTCTCGGGCACGCCCAGGAGACCTCCTAGTATGTTTTAGTTCTCGGAGATTTAGTTTTCATCGCCTCAGCTGAATGATTTACATCTGTTAGCATCATAAGTACATGTGGGGGTTGCCTGGTTGCTAGGTAATCCCCACATGTAATCAAGCTGGCTAACAGATGTAAATCATTCAGCTGGACCTAGATCAGCACCATTAGGCCGGTGTCACACTTGCAACTGCATTGCGAGAAACTCGCTCAAATCTCTCGCCTCAATACCCAGCACTCAGGACCGGCTGCATGTATTTCTATGCAACTGAAGGCTCCGGACTGAACCGCCGGCGGCAGTGCCGGGTATTGAGGCAAGTTTCTCGCATTGCAGTTGCAAGTGTGACACCGGCTTTAAAGGGAACCTGTCACCCCGTTTTTTCAAGAAGAGCTAAAAATAGCGTTAAATAGGGGCAGAGCTGGGCTTTACATTAGTGTATTTTGGAGCCTTTATTCCCCACCTATGCTGCCGAAATACCTTTGTAAAGTCGCCGTTTTGGGCTGTCACTCACGCTGGTCAGGTCATATAGGCGTGGTGACAGCGCTGTTTCTCCCCCAGACCTCCGTTGGTGGCGTAGTGGTGTGCGCATGTCCTAGTGGCGAATCCACTGCGCAGCTTCAAGGAAAATAGCGCGATCTGCGATATTCAGGCGTTTATCGGTGGGCGCGGCCATCTTTGTGAGGCCGCGCGTGCGCAGATGGTTCTTCTCGGCTTCCGGAAAATGGCTGCAGAATGCCGCGCGTGCGCAGATGGAGATCGCGGCGGCCATTTTCCTGCAGCCGAGATGCTTGATCCTTGAAGCTGCGCAGTGGATTCGCCACTTGGACATGCGCACACCACTACGCCACCAACGGAGATCTGGGGGAGAAACAGCGCTGTCACCACGCCCATATGACCTGACCAGCGTGAGTGACAGCCCAAAACGGCGACTTTACAAAGGTATTTCGGCAGCATAGGTGGGGAATAAAGGCTCCAAAATACACTAATGTAAAGCCCAGCTCTGCCCCTATTTAACGCTATTTTTAGCTCTTCTTGAAAAAACGGGGTGACAGGTTCCCTTTAACAATCTTCCTGATGGAGACAATGGAAACTTTCACAGGTAAAGTGGAGAAAATAGGAGACATTTTAGGCCCCTCAATTTTACTTCAGAAATGAGTTGGTCTCCAAAAAAAAAACCATCCATTCTGGGAATTTGTTACTAAACTTATAAGACTATTAACATCCTAAAAAATAACAGGACAGAGAAATGGGGGTGTAAGGGAAAAACTGGGTGTGCCAAGGGGGGACACAATAATATACACACGGCTCCGCTCCATAAATACACGGCTCAGCACACGAGGCTCCGCTCTGTACACGTCGTACACACGTTCTGATCCGTACACACACGGCTCTGCTCCGTACACCTCGTACACACACGGCTCCGCTCCGTACACCTCGTACACACACGGCTCCGCTCTGTACACCTCGTACACACGGCTCTGCTCCGTACACCTCGTACACACAGCTCTGCTCCGTACACCTCATACACACGCGGCTCCGCTCCGTACACCTCGTACACACACGGCTCCGCTCTGTACACCTCGTACACACGGCTCTGCTCCGTACACCTCGTACACACACGGCTCTGCTACATCCACACTGTAAACCCCTCCTGACCCCACACATAAACTTCCCCTCATCCAGCACCATGACAACCAGCACAGCACAGTCCTGCATACACTGAGGCCCCTGATCATGTGACCCCTGACTCCTCCCCTCCTGTGACCTCATCACAGGTCCTGTGCGCACAGAACCGCCATATATCTAGGGTTGTGGCTAAATCCAACACTGCTTCCTGGTATCAGGTTTGCAATGAAGGAGGCAACCACCCTTTCCGATGACATAATTTCCTTCCAAGATCACATGGGTATGACATCCGCAGAGGTCCTTTAGCCACTTGGATTTCGCCTCTACCATATATGTGGTGTGCGGCTCTGCAGGTGGAGGTAGGTGCTGGAGATTCCCCATTACTGGGCGGGGGCAGTAACCCCTTCAGTGCTGAGACTATTTTGGTGCTTTTCTTTTCCCACCTTCATGATGTTTTTGTTCCTTATCCTCTGATAGTTCTCTTAGTACTCATGGGTTTATCTAAGTAATGTAATAGATACAGTTAGGGCCAGAAATATTTGGACAGTGACACAATTTTCGCGAGTTGGGCTCTGCATGCCACCACATTGGATTTGAAATGAAACCTCTACAACAGAATTCAAGTGCAGATTGTAACGTTTAATTTGAAGGGTTGAACAAAAATATCTGATAGAAAATGTAGGAATTGTACACATTTCTTTACAAACACTCCACATTTTAGGAGGTCAAAAGTAATTGGACAAATAAACATAACCCAAACAAAATATTTTTATTTTCAATATTTTGTTGCAAATCCTTTGGAGGCAATCACTGCCTTAAGTCTGGAACCCATGGACATCACCAAACGCTGGGTTTCCTCCTTCTTAATGCTTTGCCAGGCCTTTACAGCCGCAGCCTTCAGGTCTTGCTTGTTTGTGGGTCTTTCCGTCTTAAGTCTGGATTTGAGCAAGTGAAATGCATGCTGAATTGGGTTTAGATCTGGAGGTTGACTTGGCCATTGCAGAATGTTCCACTTTTTGGCACTCATGAACTCCTGGGTAGCTTTGGCTGTATGCTTGGGGTCATTGTCCATCTGTACTATGAAGCGCCGTCCAATCAACTTTGCAGCATTTGGCTGAATCTGGGCTGAAAGTATATCCCGGTACACTTCAGAATTCATCCGGCTACTCTTGTCTGCTCTTATGTCATCAATAAACACAAGTGACCCAGTGCCATTGAAAGCCATGCATGCCCATGCCATCACGTTGCCTCCACCATGTTTTACAGAGGATGTGGTGTGCCTTGGATCATGTGCCGTTCCCTTTCTTCTCCAAACTTTTTTCTTCCCATCATTCTGGTACAGGTTGATCTTTGTCTCATCTGTCCATAGAATACTTTTCCAGAACTGAGCTGGCTTCTTGAGGTGTTTTTCTGCAAATTTAACTCTGGCCTGTCTATTTTTGGTATTGATGAATGGTTTGCATCTAGATGTGAACCCTTTGTATTTACTGTCATGGAGTCTTCTCTTTACTGTTGACTTAGAGACAGATACACCTACTTTACTGAGGGTGTTCTGGACTTCAGTTGATGTTGTGAACGGGTTCTTCTTCACCAAATTAAGTATGCGGCGATCATCCACCACTGTTGTCATCCATGGACGCCCAGGCCTTTTTGAGTTCCCAAGCTCACCAGTCAATTCCTTTTTTCTCAGAATGTACCCAACTGTTGATTTTGCTACTCCAAGCATGTCTGCTATCTGATGGATTTTTTCTTTTTTTTCAGCCTCAGGATGTTCTGCTTCACCTCAATTGAGAGTTCCTTTGACCGCATGTTGTCTGCTCACAGCAACAGCTTCCAAATGCAAAACCACACACCTGGAATCCACCCCTGACCTTTTAACTACTTAATTGATTACAGGTTAACGAGGGAGACGCCTTCAGAGTTAATTGCAGCCCTTAGAGTCCATTGTCCAATTACTTTTGGTCCCTTGAAAAAGAGGACGCTATGCATTACAGAGCTATGATTCCTAAACCCTTTCTCCGATTTGGATGTGGAAACTATCATATTCCAGCTGGGAGTGTGCACTTTCAGCCCATATTATATATATAATTGTATTTCTAAACATGTTTTTGTAAACAGCTAAAATAACAAAACTTGTGTCACTGTCCAAATATTTCTGGCCCTAACTGTAAACCATTATTTCTTATTTTTAGGGACTCTATAGCGACGGGGTCTGTTCCGCAGGACTGGCGCATAGCAAATGTGGTGCCAATATTCAAAAAGGGCTCTAAAAGTGAACCTGGAAATTATAGGCCAGTAAGTGTAACCTCTATTGTTGGTAAAATATTTGAAGGGTTTCTGAGGGATGTTATTCTGGATTATCTCAATGAGAATAACTGTTTAACTCCATATCAGCATGGATTTATGAGAAATCGCTCCTGTCAAACCAATCTAATCAGTTTTTATGAAGAGGTAAGCTATAGGCTGGACCACGGTGAGTCATTGGACGTGGTATATCTCGATTTTTCCAAAGCGTTTGATACCGTGCCGCACAAGAGGTTGGTACACAAAATGAGAATGCTTGGTCTGGGGGAAAATGTGTGTATATGGGTTAGTAACTGGCTTAGTGATAGAAAGCAGAGGGTGGTTATAAATGGTATAGTCTCTAACTGGGTCGCTGTGACCAGTGGGGTACCGCAGGGGTCGGTATTGGGACCTGTTCTCTTCAACATATTCATTAATGATCTGGTAGAAGGTTTACACAGTAAAATATCGATATTTGCAGATGATACGAAACTATGTAACCGTTATAATAAATGAAATGTGGATTACATCTGCGCTGCTGCGACAAACAATAGATCCAGATATACTGTTAGGGTGTTCGGGTGGTTTATTCAACGCGTTTCGAAGCTCAAAGGCTTCTTCTTCAGGAAGTTTCCACACAAAGATAGGTATCTTTGTGTGGAAACTTCCTGAAGGAGAAGCCTTTGAGCTTCGAAACGCGTTGAATAAACCACCCGAACACCCTAACAGTATATCTGGATCTATTATTTGTCGCAGCAGCGCAGATGTAATCCACATTTCATTTATTATAACGGTTCTGAGAGGTCGCAACACCGACCTGTGGATCTGCAGCAGCTGACAACTACACGCTTGTACTGTGTACTACCAGGTGAGCAGTTCTCTCACAATTGATTAAGAACAATCCTGGGGATAAGACCCTATTTGCGCTTTTTTTGTCTCCTATCTTTCAATACTAACGAAACTATGTAAAGCAGTTAATACAAGAGAAGATAGTATTCTGCTACAGATGGATCTGGATAAGGTGGAAAGGGGTTCAAGAGAGGCCTGGATGTCTTCCTGGAGTGTAACAATATTGTATCTTACAGTTATTAGGTTCTTTAGAAGGACGTAGATCTGGGGATTTATTCTGACGGAATATAGGCTGAACTGGATGGACAATTGTCCTTTTTCGGCCTTGCTAACTATGTAACTATGTATGTAGATACATAAGACCCAACTATGGAAAACAGAAAACATTGAAATACAGTTTCCTGACACAGTATTATGTTTCCACAGTACCGCCATTCCCCACACTAAATAATGTTCCCACAGTAACACCAGCCCTCACACACAGTATAATATCCCCACTATACTGCCATTCCCCCACACACAGTATAATGTTCCCACAGTACCGCCATCCCCCACACACAGTATGATGTTCCCACAGTATCGCCATCCCCCACACACAGTATGATGTTCCCACAGTACCGCTATCTGCCAGACACAGTATAATGTTCCCACAATACCGCCATCCCTCCACACAGTATAATGTTCCCACAGTACCACCATCCACCCCACACAGAGTATAATGTTCCCACAGGACAGCCATCTCCCCACACAGTATAATGTTCCCACAGTACCACCATCCCCCCACACACAGTATAATGTTCCCACAGTACCGCCATCCTCCCACACACAGTATAATGTTCCCACAGTACCACCATCCCCCCACACACAGTATAATGTTCCCACAGTACCGCCATCCCCAACACACAGTATAATGTTCCCACAGTACCACCATCCCCCCACACACAGTATAATGTTCCCACAGTACCACCATCCCCCCCACACACAGTATAATGTACCCACAGTACCGCCATCCCCCCACACATAATATAATGTTCCCACAGTACCTCCATTTCCCACCCCCACACTATGATACCACCCACCCCACTGGCTAATGATTACTCGGTTAGCCCCGTTCTGAATGTCTATAAAGTTTAACCCACAACATAACGGATTTCACCAACATTGTGCATTGTTTTAGCTATAAGAAATATACATCACTATAAGGAAAACAGTGGGGGGTTTCTTAACTCATTAATCATCTGTCAAGAGGTCTCCATATACATTAGGCAGCATCCGATCCTGCTCAAATCAGTGGCTTTATCTGAATTTAGTTTGGGTTTGGGGCCTAAGATCATACCTCCCAACTTTTAGCGAAGAGAAAGAAAGTTAAGTCATACGGCACATTTAGCAAATTTTGACCACACACCTATTTATCATTTCTACCCTGGAAGGAGGAGATGTCAGAGCAGCGGTGTCTGTGAGGGACATAAAGCAGACACTTGAGACTGCAGGGCGTAGACCCAAATCAGGACTGTACCACTGTATCTGGGGTTACCGAATAAGCTGCAGAGGGAGCCCGGCTTCCTTGATCGCTCCAGCTGATCAGCTGTTCGGCTATATATCTGCATGTGTCACGGCTGTGTAACATTCACAACACACAGGCTCTCCATGCTTGTGACCGTCATGTAGCTGTGGAGCTGAACGATCATGCTCCGCCGGAGCGATCCAGAAAGCCAGGATCCCTCTGCAGCTTTTGCAGTAAGCTCTATAGCAGTGTTCCCCAAGTCCGGTCCTCAAGAGCCACCAACAGGTCAGGTTTTCAGTATTTCCTGAGCAATAGAATAAATGCAGCCTTTATGCTACATGTGAGCCAAAATGTCCAAGCAAAGTGGATGTGATTGGATGTGATTTCACGATAACTCTTCCCACGGTGCATTTTTTCTTTATTGGCTTCTATGTGGAGCCTGAAAAAAACACCTGCAAAAAAAACCCTGCTTTTCTGCGCTCACGTATCCAAAAACAAATTGCCTCAACACTGTACATGTATGTTTCAAATAAGGCTAGGTTCACATTACGTTATGTGAACCCGTTAAACGCATAACGCGGTGTAACATAGTCCGTTAACGCCGTCATTACTTGTAATGGCGAACGCATCGCTGGTGCATGCCCACATTGGGTGTGCGATAGCGATGTGTCATTATTTGAGTGACGGACCTCGAACGCTGCTTGCGGCATGGCGTTAGCGCAGTCCGTAGCGCTATGCGCTAAGCGGACTGCCCTAACGCAATGTGAACCTAGCCTTACTCCTGTCCAAGTTTCTCAAGCTTCTGTGTGTGGATCAGACATATCTAACATGATAGAAGATTACAGCCCGGGGAAGACGGGAAACATTCATACAGGCGGCTGGTGGTGATGGAGTCCGTGACGGACTCTGGCCAGATATGTTTATAGAGATGTAGCAGAAAATGCTTGTGTGTGTTATAAAACATTTAGGATTTACTAGTAGAAGTAAAGAAAAAAATTAATACTGGAAAATAATAAAAATATTATTACTCACATATATGCTTCCCCCCATACCCCACAACACCTGTAGCACCACTGTTGGGAAACTTTCGAGTCTCTGTATTTTCTGGCCACATAAGATCTCTACAGCCAATCAGCGACTGAAGCAGTGATGAAAATAGGCAGTGAATTGGGCCAGCTGTCACTAATTCAACTAATGTTGCAGCATATACTGTATGATCTAAGACTACAGCAACTACACGTTATATCATTTCATATGTTTCCCCTTATTATCTCCAGTAATTGCATGGGATTCTTTATGGTTTTACATTTTCTCATCTTCTTCCCATTCTGGTCCCTACAATATCGGATCCTCTCAGTGGAGGTCTGTAAGAGAGAATTTTCTTGATTGACCCGTCAAGGATGGATAGGCACAGAGAAAAGATGGACAGAGACAAGATGGCGGAGAGGATATTACACCTCACCCTAGAGATTCTCTTCCGGCTTACAGGAGAGGTGAGAGATTCTGATGACGTCACATTACATCATTCTTATCTATGGGAATAACAGGTGGACAGAACTGGAGAGGTGAGGACTCTGGAAATGTCTGTAGTGAGATTTATTAATGTGTCTCTCCATAACCAGGATTACACAGTAGTGAAGAAGACCTCTAGTGAGCGCTGTCAGGCTCCTGTGCCTCATGGATGGAGAAGACCCCTGAGCCCAATCACTGGGCCTCCACCTCACCCCCTGATACATGAGGACATCAATGAACAGAAGATCCTAGAACTCACCTACAAGATGATTGAGCTGCTGACTGGAGAGGTGACACTGCTGGGAATGCTGGGACTTTATACAGTAACCCTATGCAGGGATCATGGGGTGATGGTATGATTGTATGTGTCAGGTTCCTTTAAGGTGTCAGGATGTCACCGTCTATTTGTCCATGGAGGAGTGGGAGTATTTAGAAGAACACAAAGATCTGTACAAGGACGTCATAATGGAAGTTTCCCAGCCCCTCCCATCACCAGGTAATAGACCGGACTAAACGCAAACGGCCTATAATTATCTCTATGTAAAGAATGAATTCAGTCCCTGTATGTGTTTCCTCCAGACCTATCCAGTAAGAGGCCAACACCAGAGAGATGTCTCCGTCCTCTTCTTCTACAGGACTGTAAACAAGAAGATTCCAGTGTTCCTCAGAATTTTAAGGTAGATGGAGAGAAGGTGTCATGAGATCTCCTCTATGATGTGTAGACGGCTGTGAAGGTCTTGTGCTCAGTCTTGTTTTATCCACCAGTATTATATGTTTTATACTTGTGTAATGAGAACGGTGGAGATGGCAGGATTAGAGCTGATTATAGATGTGACTTCTCCATCTGTCTGTGACTTGTGCAATATTTGTTTCAGGGTGAAGATCTGACCCATATTAATACTACAGAGACATATGTGTGGGGTGATGAGTGGTGTAAAGAGGAGATTCCTACATATGACTACCCAGGTGAGTAGTAACCACTAAATGTAAAGAAATTACAGATTCTTCTCATTCACTGGCTGTGGCTGCTTTATCGGTGATGTAGTCTGGCCATATCGCAATCAAGCAGTCACCATTCTGCTAAACCCAAACTGTCCCCATTACTTTTGGCATTGGAAGTCCTTCTTTTGGAGTGAGACCTGTCCTGGCCAGATAATGCAGCCTAGTGCCTGAAATTAGAAGATGCTGACCCCTACTGTCACGATCCAAGTTTGGATCTGTGGCAGATCTGGTTTCCCTCTGATTTAAACCTTTTTTTCTCTTCGCCACGACAGCACCCACTTGAGAGAGGGGATCCACCCCTAGAAACAGGAAACCCTATGGAGAGATAAAAGGAGCGGTCCCCCTCGCTCCAACAGTTGGTTTCCTACGGGAGACCCCTGTAGAGAAGAGGATGCCCAGCCTGGAGGCCGCTTGCGCAGTTTACCTTTAAAGGGACGGCAAGGGCTCCAGAGCTGGAAGCAGCGTCGGGGGGTCCTGTGGCAGCTTCCCCCCCTCTGCTGGCAGGTACCGTGAGGCCAGGTCTGGGGAGTTGCCTGGCTCAAGGGAGTCCATCCAGCGGACCAAATCGCTGCGGTAGGAGATCCTGTGACGCCATCTTCGGTGGCGTGCAGGCAGCGTGTGGCCCAGTATATCGTCCCCCGGAAGCATTACCACAACTTCCGGGGTGATACAGGAGGAGGACGGCACCTGCGCTAACGCTGGTGAGGGCGCAGGCGCGTACAGCATGGCCGCGACCCGGATGCAGCGGTCACTTCCGGGTATGGCAGGAAGAAGATGGCGGCCCCCATTACAAAAGGATGCCGGCACCGATACCCGGCGTCCATCATGGCATCTCCACAGGACCCAGCGCTGGCTTCATCTGAAGTCACCGCTATTACGCCTGGTAGCCGGACAAGCAGCAGCCGCAGATCTTCTTCAAAGAGCACCAGGGGTAGGAGGTCGGACCGGTCGGCTCCTCCATCTGTGCCTCCGTCTCCTCCTCATCAGCCGGTACTGTGACAACAGCTTCACTGGGGTGAGTGTCTGTCTACCCTATTTAGGCTGATTATACTTCCCTCTTTGTCTAATTCCCTAGGCAAAAAGAACAGGGAAGTCCAAACAAAAGCAATGTGCTTTATGCTCTCAGCCGCTCCCGGATAGTTATTTAAAGAAGCTGTCCCAGTCATGCATCGAATCCACCTTACGTGAGGAGTCTTCAGTAAGGTCGGAGGATATAAGGAGTATGATTAGAGAAGAATTACGAGCCTTTCGAAGCTCGGACATAATTCCTGAGGGTAGGAAAAAATATAATTCTCCTAGGTCTGAACAATCTTCCGATATTGAAGATAAAGATTCGGAGGGTTCCCAAGAGATTATTTCCTCAGAAGGCGAGCAGGATACATGCTTTCCCACAGACAGTGTTGACAATTTAGTCAAATCAGTATGTAACACCATGGGCATTGAAGATACAAAAATCGTTAAAACGCCACATTACGTGATGTTTGCTGGCCTGTCTGAAAGAAAAAGACCTTCTTTTCCAGTAATTCCAGCAATAAAAAATCTAGTCAAAAAAGAATGGGAAAGCCAGGGACAAAGAGGGTTGCCGTCTTCGTCAAAAAGACACTATCCCTTTAACGACGAGGATTTCTCCACATGGTCAAAAGCCCTGAAGGTAGATGCGGCAGTGGCATCCACTTCTAGAAAATCTTTACTGCCCGTAGAAGATTCGGGTTCTTTGCAAGACCCGCTTGACCGGAAAGCTGATTCCCTTTTAAAAAGGGCATGGGAATCCTGTACAGGAGCTTTCAGACCAGCTATATCGGCTACATGCACTGCTAGGTCCATGCTAGTCTGGTTGAATGATTTAGAAGAAGGATTGAAAGGTGGCCTTTCCCGGGATAAACTTATTTCTTCCATACCATTGATTAGAGGAGCTACTGCCTTTTTGGCGGATTCTTCAGCTGATTCCATACGATTAGCAGCCAAATCGGCAGGTCTGACTAACGCGGCTCGCCGCGCTTTGTGGCTAAAGGGGTGGAAAGGAGATCCCCAAACGAAGTCTAAATTATGTGGTCTTCCATGCCAGGGTGAGTACCTATTTGGTACTAAGTTGGATGAAATACTTACCAAAGCAGGTGAGAGGAAGAAGGGGTTCCCCAATAACACTTATCTTCCATCCTACAGGAGAGCGTTCCGAAAGCCCATGTTTAATAGAAGAAGAGACTATAAAAACCAGGGCCGCTGGGCTAATAAAGACTTTAAACAAACAGGAGCTTTTTTCGGAAAACGCCCATTCAAACCTGAGGATAAACCCCGTTAGGACAGATCTACCCATTGGTGGTAGGTTGTCTTTCTTCTCTACACAATGGCTGGCAATAACTTCCAATCCGTGGGCAACTAGCCTTATAACTACGGGTCTAAAATTAAAATTTGCCCGAGTCCCTCCGGACTCATTTTTATTGACTTCCTTAAGGTCTCAATCACAACACGAGGCCTTAGAGCGGGAAATAATAAATCTCCTGTCCAAAGGAGTATTAGTGGAAGTCCCTTTTCATCAAAAAGGAAGGGGTTTTTATTCCCCTTTATTTTTGATTCCGAAACCAGACTGATCATTTAGAACAATAATTAACCTTAAGAGACTAAACGTCTTCTTGGAGAACCAAACTTTTAAAATGGAATCTATACGGTCAACTATAAAACTTCTGTTTCCCCATTGCTTTATGGCAGTTCTTGACCTTAAAGATGCATATTATCATCTTCCAATCTTCATTGAACATCAACAATATCTACGGGTGGCAGTTATGATGAAAGGTCAAATACGGCATTATCAATATACAGCAATGCCCTTTGGACTGTCAATAGCCCCTCGAGTCTTCACAAAATTAATGTCAGAGGTAATGTCATATTTGAGGTTAAGACACCCTCATAATATCATATTTAGATGACCTTTTGATAGTGGGGAACTCCCTTTCTCAATGCCATCAACGTTTATTTGATACAATTTCGTCCCTGTAGGAATTAGGGTGGTTAGTAAATTGGGAAAAATCCAGATTGTCCCCCACAACTCGACAAACATTTCTAGGACTTATTCTAGATTCTATAAATCAAAGGTGCTTTCTTCCCGAATCTAAACAAATAGCAATTATAAACAAGGTACAATCGGTGATTAACAACCCCCTAATTTCCCTAAGAGAAGGTATGTCCCTTCTTGGTTCTTTCACATCATGTATTCCAGCTGTTCCATGGGCCCAATTCCATAGTAGGAAATTACAGTATACAATACTACAAGAGGAAGAAAGATTACAGGGCCGATTAGATAGTCGGTTATCTTTACCAACAGACGTGTTACAATCTCTTACCTGGTGGTTAGATCTGAATCATTTTACCAGTGGGGTTCCCTGGGTGGTTAAACCTTCAAAAACTATCTTCACTGACGCCAGTCCTAGTGGTTGGGGAGCACACTTAGGAGATCAAATAGTTCAAGGTCTGTGGTCTCTTAGAGAATCGAATGATTCTTCTAATAAAAAAGAGCTGAAGGCTATCTATCATGCCTTATCTAAATTCCTTCCGCAGCTACACGGAACGCATACAAGAATTCTTTCAGACAACATGACAGCGGTTGCATATATATAAACCACCAAGGGGGAACAAGATCGGAAGCTCTCATGTCTATAGCCGGCGACATTCTAGCCATAGCAGAGGAGCACCTTCTATCCCTATCAGCACTGCATGTGAGAGGAGTCGACAATCCAAAGGCAGATTTCCTCAGCCACCACACCCTCTACCAAGGAGAGTGGGTTCTCAGTCGTCGTATCTTTTTCATGATAGCCAAAAAATGGGGCACTCCCGAGATAGACCTTTTTGCGACAAGACACAACAGACAAGTCAAAAAGTTTGCTTCATTGTTCCGATCAATCCAGATATCTTCGACGCCCTACAAGTTCCATAGGCATTCCGGAAAGCGTATGCCTTTCCCCCGTTGATACTACCAACGGTGATCAGGAAGATAAGGGAGGACAGAGCAAACGTGATCTTAATAGCTCCGTTTTGGCCCAAGAGGCCATGGTTTTCCTGGCTGAGAGCCATGTCAATCTCAGACCCATGGATTCTCCTGGAGGATCAGGATCTTCTCTTCCAGGGCCCCTTCAACCACCCTCATGTGAAGGGTCTACGGTTGACAGCCTGGAATTTGAGAGGCAGCTGCTAAAAATGAGGGGCTTTTCAAACAAAGTAATTGACACTCTGCTACTAAGTAGAAAAAAATCCACTACATCCATCTATGTAAGAGTGTGGAAAAAATTTCTAAACCTCTACCGGACGGCCCTGTCAAACAAAATTCATATTCCTATGATTTTAGAATTTCTTCAAAAAGGGCGCGATTTAGGTCTAGCAGTCAGTACCTTTAAAAGTACACATTTCTGCGCTTGGTGCTTTATATGGTCACGATATTGCAGGTAACAAGTGGGTAGCCAGGTTTGTTGCAGCATGCCAGAGGTCAGAGACAGTTCGAATTCCCCACGTACCACCTTGGGATGTTAATTTAGTCCTCGAAGCTCTAACAGACCAACCTTTTGAGCCACTACATTCAGCTCACATAAAACACGTCTCCCTCAAGACGGCTCTTCTTGTCGCCTTAGTATCAGCAAGAAGAGTAAGTGACATACAGGCATTATCGATAGATCCTCCTTTTATGTCAATATTTCCAGATAGAGTTGTCCTAAAGACGGACCCTTCCTACTTACCCAAAGTATGCACTAAATTTCACAGATCGCAAGAAATTTTCCTTCCTTCCTTCTATGATAACCCTACAAATCAGGAAGAACAAAAATACCACACATTAGATGTGAGGAGAGCCATAATAGCCTATTTAGATAGAACTAGCGCCTGGAGGAAGAGCAGGGCTTTCTTTGTTTCCTTCCAGGGTCATAGAAAAGGAGCTGGAATCACAAAGGGTACTTTATCTCGGTGGATTCGGGATGCAATATGTCTGGCCTATTCATCCAAAGGGGAGAGTCCGCCTGAGACCGTAAAAGCACATTCCACCCGGGCGATAGCATCATCCTGGGCTGAACTAGCGGAGGTTCCAACAGAACTGATATGTAAGGCCGCAACCTGGTCTTCTCCTACTACCTTCTATAATCACTATAGATTGGATTTGTCTACTTCATCTGACCTGTCCTTTGGTAGACCAGTTCTTAACACGGTGATCCCTCCCAAATGACTATC
Organism: Ranitomeya imitator; assembly: GCF_032444005.1. Taxonomy (NCBI): domain Eukaryota; kingdom Metazoa; phylum Chordata; class Amphibia; order Anura; family Dendrobatidae; genus Ranitomeya; species Ranitomeya imitator. Next base: position 365,146,636 of record NC_091283.1, read on the forward strand.
TCTGAAAATCTCTCAAGTGGGTGCTGTCGTGGCGAAGAGAAAACACCGGATTATTTACCGGTAATGCTCTTTTAGAGAGCCACGACAGCACCCCTTCGCTTCCCACACTAATAGATTTATTTTGTTTAGGGGCACGGTTAAGGGTGTTTGGTTCTTGTAGTTAGCCATACTTAAGTTAACTAATGATAAATGATGATGTCGAATTGCCTACTAAATCTGGTGGGCGGTTCCTCGCAATCTCTGTAACCCAACTGTGGGAGTGAGGGGGACCTCCCCTTTTATCTTTCCATAGGGTTTCCTGTTCCTAGGGGTGGATCCCCTCTCTCAAGTGGGTGCTGTCGTGGCTCTATAAAAGAGCATTACCGGTAAGTAATCCGGTGTTTCCTTTCTGGTCATTGGGGGTTAATGCATTTCCCCCACCCCCCCCGGTGGCCGCTGGTGTTATTGCATTACATTGCTGCTGGGTCAGCTGATGTTTGTGACCACTCCCACCATCCTTTATAAGGTTACCTGGTGCATCAGCTGACTGTTGGTTATACAGGTCCTTTGGATACCAACCTTGCTGGAATAGGAGCGTGCTGTGGTTCTACAGCTGAATACTCATTCCAGGTGCCTTGCTCTGCTGTGCGGTGCATTGCAGCAGAGAAGGCTAAGTGTGGTGTTATTGTTTCTTTGTAGTTTGTGCATTCACCTTTTGGTATCATGTTCCCCTCACTCTCATATTGTTTATTTGCTTTATGGTGCTGTTTACACTGTTCACCCCCTGGGGTGGGGGTTGGGGGTTTAGTTCAGGGTATAACGGGAGACAGGTACAGGTCGGTGACTTGGGCCTCCCTACTTTCAAGGGTACCCCCAAGTTAAGGAAAGACAGGGCTTCCCCTAGCCTGAGGGGCAGTTCAGGGGCCCAGATTCCTCATCTTCTGTTTTCCTATTTCTGCCCCGTGACATTATAACCAACCATCCCATTTTTTTTCTGGTGAGCTATGGCTCAAATGCAGGCCTTTGCCCAACTGCTTCAGACACTCACTGATGAGTTTAAAGGGAACCTGTCACCCCGTTTTCTCAGTATGAGATAAAAATACCGTTAAATAGGGCCTGAGCTGTGCTTTACAATAGGGTATTTTTTGTCCCCTGATTCCCCACCTATGCTGCCGAAATACCTTACAAAAGTCGCCGTTTTCGCCTGTCAGTCAGGCTGGTCTGGTCGAAAGGGCGTAGTCACAGCGCTGTTTCTCCCGCGGTGTAACGCACTCCATTAACGCAGCTATTAACCCTGTGTGACCAACTTTTTACTATTGATGCTGCGTATGCAGCATCAATAGTAAAAAGATCTAAAGTTACAAATAATAATAATTAAAAAAAAAAGCTTATTCTCACCCTCCGACGTGCGCCCTCTCCTCTGCAGTGCAAGCGGCAGGTTCCGGTGGCAAGGATGCTATGTGAGAAGGACCTTCCATGACGTCAAGGTCATGTGACCGCGACGTCATCACAGGTCCTGCACTCATACCAACCCTGGGACCGGAAGCTGCCACGTGCACCGCACACAAGCGCCAGGACTACAATACGCCCTCGGAACGTGAGTATATGTTTATTTTTTATTTTAAGTCTTTTTTAACCTGTTACATACGTGGCTGGCCAATATACTACGTGGCTGGCCAATATACTACATGACTGGCCAATATACCACGTGACTGGGCAATATACTACGTGTCTGTGCTGTATACTACGTGGCTTTGTGCTATATACTACGTGGCTGGGCAATATACTACACCACTGGGCAATATACTACGTGGCTGGGCAATATACTACGTGGCTGGGCAATATACTACGTGGCTGGGCAATATACTACGTGGCTGGGCAATATACTACGTGGCCTGTGCAATATACTATGTGGCTGGGCAATATACTACGTAACTGGGCAATATACTACGTAACTGGGCAATATACTACGTGGCTGGGCAATATACTACGTGGACATGCATATTCTAGAATACCCAATGCGTTAGAATCGGGCCACCATCTAGTATATACAGGTCCTTCTCAAAAAATTAGCATATAGTGTTAAATTTCATTATTTACCATAATGTAATGATTACAATTAAACTTTCATATATTATAGATTCATTATCCACCAACTGAAATTTGTCAGGTCTTTTATTGTTTTAATACTGATGATTTTGGCATACAACTCCTGATAACCCAAAAAACCTGTCTCAATAAATTAGCATATTTCACCCATCCAATCAAATAAAAGTGTTTTTTAATAACAAACAAAAAAACCAACAAATAATAATGTTCAGTTATGCACTCAATACTTGGTCGGGAATCCTTTGGCAGAAATGACTGCTTCAATGCGGCGTGGCATGGAGGCAATCAGCCTGTGACACTGCTGAGATGTTATGGAGGCCCAGGATGCTTCAATTGCGGCCTTAAGCTCATCCAGAGTGTTGGGTCTTGCGTCTCTCAACTTTCTCTTCACAATATCCCACAGATTCTCTATGGGGTTCAGGTCAGGAGAGTTGGCAGGCCAATTGAGCACAGTAATACCATGGTCAGTAAACCATTTACCAGTGGTTTTGGCACTGTGAGCAGGTGCCAGGTCGTGCTGAAAAATGAAATCTTCATCTCCATAAAGCATTTCAGCCGATGGAAGCATGAAGTGCTCCAAAATCTCCTGATAGCTAGCTGCATTGACCCTGCCCTTGATGAAACACAGTGGACCAACACCAGCAGCTGACATGGCACCCCACACCATCACTGACTGTGGGTACTTGACACTGGACTTCAGGCATTTTGGCATTTCCTTCTCCCCAGTCTTCCTCCAGACTCTGGCACCTTGATTTCCGAATGACATGCAAAATTTGCTTTCATCAGAAAAAAGTACCGTATATACTCGAGTATAAGCCGACCCGAGTATAAGCCGACCCCCCTAATTTTGCCACAAAAAACTGGGAAAACTTATTGACTCGAGTATAAGCCTAGGGTGGAAATGCAGTGTTTATACTGGCCCCATAGATGCCCCAATACAGTGCTCTGCAGTGTTTATACTGGCCCCATAGATGCCCCAATACAGTGCTCTGCAGTGTTTATACTGGCCCCATAGATGCCCCAATACAGTGCTCTGCAGTGTTTATACTGGCCCCATAGATGCCCCAATACAGTGCTCTGCAGTGTTTATACTGGCCCCATAGATGCCCCAATACAGTGCTCTGCAGTGTTTATAGTGGCCCCATAGATGCCCCAATACAGTGCTCTGCACTGTTTATATTGGCCCCATAGATGCCCCAATACAGTGCTCTGCACTGTTTATATTGGCCCCATAGATGCCCCAATACAGTGCTCTGCAGTGTTTATACTGGCCCCATAGATGCCCCAATACAGTGCTCTGCAGTGTTTATAGTGGCCCCATAGATGCCCCAATACAGTGCTCTGCACTGTTTATATTGGCCCCATAGATGCCCCAATACAGTGCTCTGCACTGTTTATATTGGCCCCATAGATGCCCCAATACAGTGCTCTGCAGTGTTTATACTGGCCCCATAGATGCCCCAATACAGTGCTCTGCAGTGTTTATACTGGCCCCATAGATGCCCCAATACAGTGCTCTGCAGTGTTCATAGTGGCCCCATAGATGCCCCAATACAGTGCTCTGCAGTGTTCATAGTGGCCCCATAGATGCCCCAATACAGTGCTCTGCAGTGTTCATAGTGGCCCCATAGATGCCCCAATACAGTGCTCTGCAGTGTTCATAGTGGCCCCATAGATGCCCCAATACAGTGCTCTGCAGTGTTCATAGTGGCCCATAGATGCTCCACATTAATCTGTGCGATGGCCGCTGCTGCTGCAATAAAAAAAAAAAAAAGCCATACTCACCTCGCTACTTGCAGCTCCCAGCGTCTGGTCCCGGCGTCTGTCTGCACTGACTGATCAGGCAGAGGGCGCCGCGCACACTAGTGCGTCATCGCGCCCTCTGACCTGAACAGTCAGAGCGCAGATAGACGCCGGGAAGATGGATCGGCGGCTGGAACGAGGACAGGTGAATATAACATACTCACCTAGTCCTGGCGATCCTCGCGCTGTCCCCTCCTGTCTTCGGTGCCGCAGCTTCTTTCTCTGTCAGCGGTCACCGGCACCGCTGACAGAGAAATGAATACGCGGCTCCGCCCCTATGGGAGGTGGAGCCGCTTATTCATATCTCTAATGAGCGGTCCCACGTGACCGCTGAAGAGAGGAAGAAGCTGCAGCGCGGAAGCCCGTGGGACGGCAGGGACAGCGCGAGGATCGCTGGGACTAGGTAAGTATACCCCAGCGCCCTCAGCCCCTCACCCGCCGACCCTGCCACTACCGTGACTCGAGTATAAGCCGAGGGGGGCACTTTCAGCCCAAAAATTTGGGCTGAAAATCTCGGCTTATACTCGAGTATATACGGTACTTGGGACCACTTAGCAACAGTCCAGTGCTGCTTCTCTGTAGCTCAAAAGTGGCTTTACCTGGGGAATGCGGCACCTGTAGCCCATTTCCTGCACACGCCTGTGCACGATGGCTCTGGATGTTTCCACACCAGACTCAGTCCACTGCTTCCTCAGGTTCCCCAAGGTCTGGAATCGGTCCTTCTCCACAATCTTCCTCAGGGTCCGGTCTCCTCTTCTCGTTGTACAGCGTTTTCTGCCACATTGTTTCCTTCCAACAGACTTACCATTGAGGTGCCTTGATACAGCACTCTGGGAACAGCCTATTTGTTGAGAAATTTCTTTCTGGGTCTTACCCTCTTGCTTGAGGGTGTCAGTGATGGCCTTCTTGACATCTGTCAGGTCGCTAGTCTTACCCATGATGGGGGTTTTGAGTAATGAACCAGGCAGGGAGTTTATAAAAGCCTCAGGTATCTTTTGCATGTGTTTAGAGTTAATTAGTTGATTCAGAAGATTAGGGTAATAGGTCGTTTAGAGAACCTTTTCTTGATATGCTAATTTATTGAGACAGGTTTTTTGGGTTATCAGGAGTTGTATGCCAAAATCATCAGTATTAAAACAATAAAAGACCTGACAAATTTCAGTTGGTGGATAATGAATCTATAATATATGAAAGTTTAATTGTAATCATTACATTATGGTAAATAATGAAATTTAACACTATATGCTAATTTTTTGAGAAGGACCTGTATATATAATTAGCTGAAGAGCCTGGCGTTGCCCGGGCGCATAGTAACTAACTGCCATCCCACTCTCTCCCTCCGCAGCCCGATCTCCACTCGCCATCCTGCGCTCTCCCTCCGAAGCCCAGCTCTCTACCTGCCGTCCCGAATTCTCCCTCAGCAGCCCCGCTCACCATCTACCGTCCCGCTGTCTCCCTCCACAGCCCGTCTCCACTGGCCGTCCCTCTCTCTCCCTCAGCAGCCCAGCTCTCCACCCGCCATCACGCTCTCTCCTTCCCCAGCCCCACAGTTCATGCGCCCCATCCCGCTCTCCCTCCACAGCCCCGCTCTCTCTCTCCCCCTCCTAGAGTGGTCTCCACGTGCCATCCCACTCTATCCCTCCGCAGCCCCGCTCTCCTTCTGTGTCCCTTTCTCTCCGGGGGGTCCGGCGATGACTCCCTGGTGATACTGCGCAAGGGCCTAGTACCACCAACGGTTGCCATATTGGAATACCCATCACTTGGGTATTCCAATATGGTGGTCAGCGTACTTCCGACGCGGTGGATTGTTGAATTCGAGGACGTCCAGATGGAAGTGAATGACAGACAATTTATCCCCTTCACGACCTTGCCCTTTTCCGTTTTTGCATTCTCGTTTTTCGCTCCCCTCCTTCCCAGAGCCATAACTTTTTTATTTTTCCGTCAATGAGGGCTTGTTTTTTGCGGGACAAGTTGCACTTTTCAACGACCTCATTGGTTTTAGCATGTCGTGTACTAGAAAATGGGAAAAAAATTCCAAGTGCGGTGAAATTGCAAAAAAAGTGCAATCCCACACTTGTTTTTTGTTTGGCTTTTTTGTTAGGTTCACTAAATGCTAAAACTGACCTGCCATTTTGATTCTCCAGGTCATTACGAGTTCATAGACACCAAACATGTCTAGGTTACGTTTTATCTAGGTGGCAAAAAAAATTCCGAACTTTGCTAAAAACTAATTTTTTAAAAATTGCGCAATTTTCCAATACTCGTAGTGTCTCCATTTTTCGTGATCTGGGGTCACGTAATTCTGGCGTTTTTAATTTTTTTTCTCACTAGGCTGTTTAGCGATCAGGTTAATCCTTTTTTTTCATTGATAGATCGGGCGATTCTGAACGCGGCGATAACAAATATGTGTAGGTTTGATTTTCATTTTTTTTTTAATTGTTTTATTTTGAATGGGGCGAAAGGGGGGTGATTTAAACTTTTTTGTTTTTTCTTTTTTTTTTAAACTTTTATTTTTTTACTTTTGCCATGCTTCAATAGCCTCCATGGGAGGCTAGAAGCTGGCATAGCCTAATCGGCTCTCCTACATAGCAGCGATCATCAGATCGCTGCTATGTAGCTGAATTGCAGGCTTGCTATGAACGCTGACAACAGGGTGGTGCTCACAGCAATCTGGCATCAGCAACCATAGAGGTCTCAAGGAGACCTCTGGTTGCTATGCCGACGCATCGCCAACCCTCGTCACATGATCGGGGGTGAGCGATGCGTCGGCTCATCTCCGGCCGCGCGGCCGGAAGCGCCGGTTAAATGCCGCTGTCAGCATTTGTCAGCTTCCCTGCACTGTGTAAAGCGCCGGCCGTAAAGCAGAGGGTGACGTCACCGCTGTGATCTGCTTTACGGCCGGCCGGCGCTGACACAGTGCAGGGAAGCTGACGCCGGGGGACGCGACAGACACCGGAATGTATGTAGTGTTTGTTTTTTTTTACATTTACAATGGTAACCAGGGTAAATATCGGGTTACTAAGCGCGGCCCTGCGCTTAGTAACCCGATGTTTACCCTGGTTACAAGTGAACACATCACACACGCCGATTCAGCAATGTCAGCGGGTGATCCAGCGACAAAATAAAGTTCTGGACTTTCAGCGACGACCAGCGATGTCACAGCAGGATCCTGTTCGCTGCTGCGTGTCAAACACAACAATATCGCTATCCAGGACGCTGCAACGTCACGAATCGCTATCGTTATCGTTCTAAAGCTGCTCAGTGTGACGGTACCTTTAAAAGCTCATTGGGAAGATCTGTTGCTGTACCATCATATAACTACACATTGTAGTGCAAATGCCTATAGGCCTTTGTTCTTTCAAGCTGAATGTGCCCAAGTTTGATAATTTGTCCCGTTTACGAAGAAATAAAAAATCCCTATGTCCACACAAGTCTCTTGTATTGGTGCAAATTTAACCCCATTGTCTTTGGGATATAGTCAAGCCCGGAGGTGATGTAGTCTGTTTCTTGTATGAAAGATTCTTTCGAAGAGCTACCTCAGTTGGACCGAGGACCTGTATTAAGAGCTACTGATACTGTATAACAAATTCAGTTCATGATTTTTCTTACCTTATAAACATATTTAGAATTGAGAGTACTCAGTGGTTGATGCCTTTTAATGGCTAACTGAAAAGTTGTTAACAAATAGCAGGCTTTCGAGACTATTCAGGTCTCTTCATCAGGCATAGACTAATACAAAATCTGAAGAGTCACATATTTATGCACAACACAGCACAGAAATAATGCAATAGATAAGACAGGTGATGTGAAGCAGAACTATCATTATGGGAGAGGGATAAACATTTGTGGCCATAAGTACTGGAATATTGTGGGGGCATCACAACATAGAACCAGACCCCAATCACAGGACAATAAAACTTTCACATTCCTTATTTATGAACTGTTCCAATATTTATGAACCACACGCCTCTACCAGATGGTGTGATGATGGATACCTGCCAGACTCTGGTTGTATATTTCTTTAGTTTCAATGGTGGCCAACTCCTTATTTCAGGCCCAGGTGTTTATTGATTTAGAAGAGACGTAAGTGGGCTTTGGGGTGTGTAATGTATCAACATCCCAATGCTGTGCCCATTTATGCATATCTTAAAGGTTAATTGATTATTCTTTCGGCAATTCAGGGTCTCTTTCCTGCAGGACTCCTTGTGGTATGCTAAGGTGGTTTGTATCCAGGGTTTAGTTCAGTTGGAGTGCCGGTGACAGAACAATCCTGTTTTATTAGGCACATGCGTGTTTACTATTGGTCTACATCCGTCCTTATTGCAGCTATTGTGGACACCGCCATCCTTTTCTGTTCAGCAAGGGGTGTTCGATGTATATTCTGTGGCTGCGGTGTTTATAAGTATAATTCATCTAACACCGTTACTGCAGCTCATTATTAGAGTTGTGGTACAACAGTGGGGTGATGTTCTTTATCCGCTTTCTGCCGTATAATTTAGCTACCATATTTCTGCTAAATGTTTAGCGTTATGCATATAGTGGAATGTAAAAATTTGGGCAAACCTTGTCAAAATTACAGTTATTGTGAGCAGTTAACCAATTAAAGATGAAATGATCTCTAAAAGGGCTAAAGTTAAAGCTGACACACTTTAGGGAAAAAAATAATATATTGTCATTTTTTTTACATTTTTAAAAAATTACTAAAAAAAAGGAAATGGGGTGATCCCATCAGCAAGGTTTGAGAGCCCTTGGAGATTTGTGTGTTCAGGTAACTTAGACCAATATTTCATACTTTAATTAACCTGTTAGCGTTAGGGCTTGTTCGCGAACATCATTAGGCCAGGTGATGCAAATTTCCCAGCTTTATAAAAACCCAGCCTTCTCTAACATGTTGCCAAAAAAAGAGCAGCAATGCATGCTTCTAAGTAGCTGCCCAGCACTCAGAAAATGAAAATGGTGGAGGCCCACAAAGCAGGAGAAGGCTATAAGAAGGTAGAAAAGCGTTTTCAAGTTGCCCTTTCCTCATTTCAAAATGTTGTTAAGAAATTGCATTTAAGGTCTGCACGACCAAGCAAAATTTCATTGAGATCTGCTCATAGGAATGCTAGAGGTGAATCGGAACTTCCACTTGACTGCAAAAGTTTTTCGGAAAGATTTATCAGACTCTGAAGTTGTGGTACATTGTTCTATTGTTCAGAGACACCTGCACAAATATGGCCTTCATGAAAGAGTCATCAGAATAAAACCTCTCCTGCGTCCTCACCATAAAATAAAGCATCAGAAGTATGCAAAAGAACATCTAAACCAACCTGATTAATTTTGGAACAAATCCTGTGGACTGATGAGGTTAAAATAGAACTCCTTGGCCACAATGATAAAGGGTATGTGTGGAGAAAAAAAAGAGGACAGAATTTCTGGAAATGAACATTTCACCAACTATCTAACATGGGGATAGATCAATCATGCTTTGGGGTTGTGTTAAAGTCAATGGCACAGGGAATAGTTCACGGGTAGAGGGAAGAATGAATTCAATGAAATTTCAACAAATTCTTGATGAAAATATCTGTAAACAAGCTGAAGTTAAAATGTGTGGCTAAACCTCAAAATAGCAGTGCATTACAAGACAACCCAGGAATCTCACAGAACTGGAAGAATTTTCTAAGGAAGAATGGGTGAAAATTCCTCAAACAAGAGCTGAAAGTCTCTGGCTACAAGAAAGCAGTTACAAGCTGTGACTGTATACTTTTGCATTGGTCCATTTTCCTTTTTTTAATTTTTAAAATGGAAAAGATGAAAATGATATACATACAGCTCTGGCAAAAATTAAGAGAACACTGCAAAGTTTTCAGTTTGTCTGATTTTTCTCTTTATAACTATATTTTTGAGTAAAGTGTAAATTGTTCCTTTATTCTATAAACTACTGACAACACACTGTATCTCCGAAGTTCCAAGCAATAGATTTTGTATTTTTATTTTCTGGAAATGAGAATTGGTCAAAAATACAAAAAATGCATTGCTTGCAGACCTCAAATAATGCAAAAAAAAAAGCAAGTTCATAATCATTTAGAAACAATACTAATGTTTTAACTCAGGAAAAGTTCAGAAATCAATATTTTGTGGAATAACCATGATTTTTAATCACAGCTTTCATGCGTCTTGGCATGCTCTCCACCAGTCTTTCACACTGCTTTTGGATGACCTTATGCCACTCCTGGTACAAAAATGTAAGCCGTTCTTCAGCCTTGCTAAAGCATCCCCAGATCATCACCGATCCTCCACCAAATTTCACAGTGGGTGCAAGACACTTTGGCTTGTACGCCTCTCCAGGTCTTTGTCTAACCATTAGATGACCAGGTGTTGATCTGGTAAATGTGCCATCCTTAACTTCAGCTCTTTTAGAGATCATTTCATCTTCAACTTGCTTAGCTGTTCATGATAATAGTAATTTATTACCAGGAGTATGGTAGTTCAATGAATTATGCGCTGTAAATTTTTTCATAAGAATTTGGGAAAGTTATGAAATGTACTATAAATGTCTGTTCTATTCCTGATGTAGGCTTTAGTTTATTTGAATCTGTGCTGTACTTTATGTGCATGCTCAGTATTGAGGCAACCTGCAATCTCAGAGCACACATCAGCTGGAAGCTTTGCAGCATTGCCTCAGCGAAGCGTCAACAGGCTCTACTGAAGCTAATTTATCTAGGAGAGAAATCATATACCACAGAACAGTTATGGAAAGTAATAACCGACCAGACAGATCTGTGGCTCTTGACCCTGAATCTACAACCAGGCATGGTCTTGTGTGATAATGTTCATGACCTGATGGTGGCTGTGAAGCTTGGCTCACACACGTACCATGCTTGGCCCATATGCCCAACTTGGTAGTTTAGCAGTTTTCCCACAAAAATGATTTTTAGCCCCCAATTTATTATTCTTCCAAGGGTACCAAGAGAAATTGGACCCCAAAAGTTGTTGTCCAATTTGTTTTGAATACGCTGATACCTCATATGTTGGGTTAACCCTTGTTTGAGCGCATGGCAGAGCTCGGAAGGGAAGGAGCACTGTTTTACTTTTCAACACAGAATTGGCTGGAATTGAGATTGGATGCCATGTCACGTTTGGAGAGCCCCTGATGTGCCTAAACAGTGGAAACCCCCAATTCTAACTCCAACCTAATCTGAACACGCCCCTAACCCTAATCCCAACCCTAACCACACCCGTAACTCCAACACACCCCTAACCCTAATCCCAACCATACCCCTAACTCTAACGCACCCCTCTCCCTAATCCCAACCGTAAATGTAGTCCAAACCCTAACTTTAGCCCCAACCCTAACCCTAACTTTAGCCCCAACCATAACCTTAGCCCCAACCCTAATCCTAATGGGAAAATGGAAATAATTACATTTTTTTTTAATTTTTATTTTCCCTAACTAAGGAGGTGATGAATGGGGGTTTGATTTACTTTTTATAGCGGGTTTATTAGTGGATTTTTATGATTGGCAGCTGTCACACACTAAAAGATGCTTTTTATTGCAAAAATAGCTTTTGCATCTCCACATTTTGAGAGCTATAATTTTTCCATATTTTTCTCCACAGAGTGATGTGAGGTCTTGTTTTTTGCTGGACAAGTTGATGTTTGTATTGGTGCCATTTTCGGGCACGTGACCTTTTTTGATCGCTTTTTATTCCGATTTTTGTAAGGCAGAATGACCAAAAACCAGCAATTCATGAATTTCTTTTTTTTTTTTTTTGGGGGGGGGAGGGCTTTATACCGCTCCACGTTTGGTAAAATTGATAAAGCAGTTTTATTCTTCCGGTCAGTACGATTACAGCGATACCTCATTTATGTCTTTTTTTATATTTTGGCGCTTTTATACAATAAAAACTTTTATATAAAAAATAATTATTTTTGCATCGCTTTATTCTGAGGACTATAACTTTTTTATTTTTTCGCTGATGATGCTGTGTGGGAGCTCGTGTTTTGCTGGACAAAATGACGTTTTCAGCGGTACCATGTTTATTTATATCCGTCTTTTTGATCACGTGTTATTCCAGTTTTTGTTCGGCGGTATGATAATAAAGTGTTCTTTTTTTGCCTTTTTTTTACGGTGTTCACTGAAGGGGTTAACTAGTGGGACAGGTTTATAGGTCGGGTCGTTACAGATGTGGTGATACTAAATATGTGTACTTTTATTGTGTTTTTTTCATTTAGATAAAGAAATGCATTCATTGGAACTATATTTTTTTTTTCTTTATTTAGGTTTTTTTTTTACACACATGTAAATATTTTTTTAAAACTTTTTTTACTTTGGGACATCATCCTATAGTGTCAGATCGCTGACCTGACACTTTGCAAAGCACTGTGTCAGATCAGTGATCTGACAGGCAGTGCAGGAGGCTTGCCGTCGCCTGCTCTCGTCTGACTGCTGTGCTTGCCAACAAGGGTTTTGCCACCAAGAATTAAGTCTATTTGCCAAAGGGATCAAATACTTATTTCTCACTGCAAAATGCCAATAAATTTATATAATTTATACAATGTGATTTTCTGGATTTTAGTTTTGTTATTCTATCTCTCAATGTTAAAATTAACCTACTGTTCATGTCTTGTCAGTGGGCAAGCTTACAAAATCAGCAATGGATCAAATACTTATTTCCTCCACTGTATTCCATCCATTTCAACATTTTTTCACTGACCCCCAGACCGCCATATAGAGTCTGACGGAAAAATGCTCAGATTTCCCATTGACCACCTTTATATTCGTTACTCGAAACGAGCATTCGAACATTAGGAATTGCTTGGTTTGAGTAACGAGTATCCGAGCCTCTCAGTGCTCGCTCCTCTCTACTATATAACTTGCAACTTCTATGTATATTTTAGAAATGTTATACAACTATATTTTTAAAGGATATTTTATTCAAAATAATCTTTATTCTTGACAGATGACTGTACCTGGAGATCACAAGGACAAAGGAAATCTGAATTTTTTAAATCAGAAGATCTTGAACTCACACAAGACATAGCTGAAATGTATGCCATTGCTCCAGATATTCCTTTATCTTTGCACAACAAAGATCTATCATGTGATCCTTTTGAACCGGTCCAAACCTCTGACTCATCACAGAATATTAAGAAAAATAAAAGTCACAAAAGAGGCAATAAAAATCAAACTGCTTTTACAGCAAAGAAGCTATTATCAGATGCAGAAAACAGAAATAATTTTTCCCTCAAAATGTCTTTTGTTACTTATAAAAATCTTCACACAAACGAGATAAGATTTTCTTGTTCACAGTGTGGGAAATATTTTAACCAGAAAGCAAAACTTGTTAGACATGAGAGAGTTCACACAGGGGAGAAGCCATTTCCATGTTCAGAATGTGGGAAGTGTTTTAATCAGAAATCACATTTAGTTGGTCATCAGAGAACTCACACAGGGGTGAAACCTTTTTCATGCTCAGTATGTGGGAAATGTTTTGCAGAGAAATCAAGTCTTGTTTTACACCAGAGAACTCACATAGGGGGGAAGCCTTTTTCATGTTCAGAATGTGGGAAATGTTTTGCCGAAAAATCAAGTCTTCTTTTACACCAGAGAACTCACACAGGGGAGAAACTTTTTTCATGTTCAGAATGCGGGAAATGTTTTCCAGTGAAATCACGTCTTGTTAGACACCAGAGAACTCACACTGGGGAGAAGCCATATTCATGTTTAGAATGTGGGAAATGTTTTAATCAGAAATCACATGTAGTTGTCCATCTGAGAACTCACACAGGGGAGAAACCACATCCCAAAAAGATACCCAACATTTCTTCCTCTTTTTCCCTAACACCCAATCCTAGTGATCTGCCATTCATTGCAACTTCTTCAAATCCAAGTCTGAACAAATGCCTTTAATAAATAATAAACATGTTCATGTTGTAATTTTCAATTTACATCTACGATCTATTCCTTTTTTGTAGAATCATCTGGTGGGATTCTTTTTCTTAACCCCTTTCTGACATTGGACATACTATCCCGTCGAGGTGGGGTGGGCCCTTATGACCACCGACGGGATAGTACGTCCAGCGCGATCGGCCGCACTCACGGGGGGAGCGTGGCCGGGTGTCAGCTGACTATTGCAGCTGACATCCGGCACTATGTGCTAGGAGCGGTCACAGACCGCCCCGGCACATTAACCCCCGGAACACCACGATCAAACATGATTGCAGTGTTCCGGCGGTATAGGGAAGCATCGCGCAGGGAGGGGGCTCCCTGTGTGCTTCTCTGAGACCCCCGGAGCAACGCGATGTGATCGCGTTGCTGCGAGGGCCTCTTACCTCCTATCCATGCAGGTCCCGGATCCAAAATGGCCACGGGGCTGCATCCGGGTCCTGCAGGGACTACTTCCGGGACCAGTGCAGGCGCTGGTAAGCCTGCAGCGATGTAAGTAAGATCGCCGATCTGACAGAGTGCTGTGCAAACTGTCAGATCAGCGATCTGTGATGTCCCCCCTGGGACAAAGTAAAAAAATTTTTAAAAAAATTCCACATGTGTAAAAAAAAAAAAATTCCTTAACGAATAGCAGTGGACGCCGCGATGACAGCACCCATATAGGCTGTAACTTTTCTCTCTGGATATCCAATACTATATTGGTAGCAACCTCCGGGCAGGCCATATAGCCACCTGAATCTATACATTGTCCCAGTAAACGTTACTGATGAAGGTCCAGCTGTGGGACCGAAACGTTTTCTGATTTGGGATAATAAATCTTTCGTTTCTTCACACCACAAAGTTGAGTGCCGTTTTTTTTTATTATTTACCAATAAAAACGTCAACTCGTCTCGCAAAAAACAATACCTCACATGACTCTGTGGACCAAAATATGGAAAAATTATAGGTCTCAAAATGTGGAGACGCAAAAACTTTTTTGCTATAAAAAGCGTCTTTTAGTGTGTGACAGCTGCCAATCATAAAAATCCGCTATAAAAAATGCTATAAAAGTAAATCAAACCCCCCTTCATCACCCAATTAGTTAGGGAAAAATAATAAAATAAAAAAAATGTATTTATTTCCATTTTCCTATTAGGGTTAGGGCTAGGGTTGGAGCTAAAGTTAGGGTTGGGGCTAAAATTAGGGTTAGGGTTTAGATTACATTTACGGTTGGGATTAGGGTTGGGATTAGAGTTAGGGGTGTGTCAGGGTTAGGGGTGTGGTTAGGGTTACTGTTGGGATTAGGGTTAAGGGTGTGTTTGGATTAGGGTTTCAGGTAGAATTGGGGAGTTTCCACTGTTCAGGCAGATCAGGGGCTTTCCAAACGCGACATGGCGTCTGATCTCAATTCCAGCCAATTCTGCGTTGAAAAAGTAAAACAGTGCTCCCTCCCTCCCTTCCGAGCTCTCCTGTGCGTCCAAACAGGGGTTTACCCCAACATATGGTGTATCAGCCTACTCAGGACAAATTGGACAACAACTTTTGGGGTCCAAGTTCTCTTGTTATCTTTGGGAAAATAAAAATTTGGGGGGGCTAAAAATCATTTTTGTGGGAAAAAAAAGATTTTTTATTTTTACGGCTCTGCGTTATAAACTGTAGTGAAACACTTGGGGGTTCAAAGTTCTCACAACACATCTAGATAAGCTCCTTGGGAGGTCTAGTTTTCAATATGGGGTCACTTGTGGGGGGGTTCTAGTGTTTGGGTACATCAGGGGCTCTGCAAATGCAACTTGACGCCTGCAGACCAATCCATCTAAGTCTGCATTCCAAATGGCGCTCCTTCCCTTCCGAGCTCTGCCATGTGCCCAAACAGTGGTTCCCCCTCACATACGGGGTATCAGCGTACTCAGGACAAATTGGACAACAACTTTTGGGGTCCAATTTATACTGTTACCCTTGTGAAAATACAAAACTGGGGGCAAAAAAATCATTTTTGTGGAAAAAAAAAATTATTTTCACGGCTCTGCGTTATAAACTGTAGTGAAACACGTGGGGGTTCAAAGCTCTCAAAACACATCTAGATAAGTTCCTTAGGGGGTCTACTTTCCAAAATGGTGTCACTTGTGGGGGGGTTTAATGTTTAGGCACATGAGGGGCTCCCAAACGCGACATGGTGTCCCATCTCAATTCCAGTCAATTTTGCATTAAAAAGTCAAACGGCGCTCCTTCCCTTCCGAGCTCTGCCATGCACCCAAACAGTCGTTTACCCCCACATATGGGGTATCAGCGTACTCAGGACAAATTGCACAACAACTTTTGGGGTACAATTTCTTCTATTACCCTTGGGAAAATAAAAAATTGGGGGCGAACAGATCATTTTTGTAAAAAAATATGATTTTTTATTTTTACGGCTCTGCATTATAATCTTCTGTGAAGCACTTGTTGGGTCAAAGTGCTCACCACACATCTAGATAAGTTCCTTAAGGGGTCTACTTTCCAAAATGGTGTCACTTGTGGGGGGTTTCAATGTTTAGGCACATCAGGGGCTCTCCAAACGCATGGCGTCCCATCTCAATTCCAGTCAATTTTGCATTGAAAAGTCAAATGGCGCTCCTTCACTTCTGAGCTCTGCCATGCGCCCAAACAGTGGTTTACCCCCACATATGGGGTATCAGCGTACTCGGGACAAATTGTACAACAACTTTTGGGGTCCATTTTCTCCTGTTACCCTTGGTAAAATAAAATAAATTGGAGCTGAAATAAATTTTGTGTGAAAAAAAGTTAAATGTTCATTTTTATTTAAACATTCCAAAAATTCCTATGAAGCACCAGAAGGGTTAATAAACTTCTTGAATGTGGTTTTGAGCACCTTGAGGGGTGCAGTTTTTAGAATGGTGTCACACTTGGGTATTTTCCATCATATAGACCCCTCAAAATGACTTCAAATGAGATGTGGTCCCTTAAAAAAAAATGGTGTAAAAATGAGAAATTGCTTGTCAACTTTTAACCCTTATAACTCCCTAACAGAAAAAAATTTTGGTTCCAAAATTGTGCTGATGTAAAGTAGACATGTCCGAAATGTTACTTATTAAGTATTTTGCGTGACATATGCAGCGCCCCAGAGTCCTGGTCGTGCAGTATTGTTGCTCCTCCACCAGGGGGAGCGGTTCTATCTATTAGGCCACTCCTCACACTCTGGTAAAACTGGGGGTTGGATAGGAAGTTAGTCAGAAAGCAGCCTGGGAGAGTTCCAGGGAGGACCTGTCATGTGTGGGATCCTGACAGCGGCCTAGCACAGAAAGATCGTTACGGAGCTGCGCCTTCACTGCATAGCGGCAGTCTCCTAAGAAAGGACAAGAAGCGAAGTATATTGTGGAGAATTGAGAAAGGAGATCACAGCACTAGGAGATATAACCAGGAGGAGTCCTGCCCTAAGATCGTGGCAACATCCTTCTGAGGCATGTAGCCAATGGCCGGAACACCGAGGGAGTACTGACTACACGCATTGCTCCAGATAGCGGCAGGGGCCGCCAATTCCAAGTTGACTGTCCACCCTTTACACCTACGAAGACAACGGAGGCAAGTTGTGGGAGAGGGGAGTCTCTAGGGTCCTTATAAACTAACTCCAGGCCTACCCTGTCATACGGGTGCGTCCTATCCATATCATCTGGGGGACGGAGATAGGACATCAGAAACAGATAACGGAGTTGTGAGGACTATCCTGTGGTGCTCAGCAGGGAGGTACTACAACACACAGGCGCTGGTAGGAAGGCTACTGATTTCCACCTGCAAAGGGAACTCTGGATGTGCCTTCGGACCGGCCGGTCTCAGCCAGCCCTGTTAGCAGTGTTCTGGATTGTGGATGCTGAAGTCTACAGTAAAAGGTAAAGAGACTTTAACCCTGTGTCCTCGTTATTTACGGCAACCAACACCTTTAATTGGACGTCCCTTAGCAGGGCCACGGACCGGGTCGGACCACCGTGATATCCCTAGAACCGAGATAGACAGACCCGGTACCGAATACCCCGCGGCCCTGCATCTGGGGGCGCTCCAAACTTGGTGTCATGAACAGGATCTACTTAAGCCTGAGAATCAGGTCATGTGTGCCTTGGAACTGTGTCTGAATTGTGCTTGAACTGTGTATTGCCATTTGCCGCCAAAATCCGCCATTGCTGCGCCGTGTGGAGGGCAAGGGGAGGAGCCATAGCTTTGTGGGCGGAGCCGGCCGAAAAGAGCGGGAAGGCGGGTGCCATACTGCTGCCTGGGAAGCCGGAAGGGAGTAGCGGCCATGTCTGACCCGGGAGGGGAGGTAGCGGTGGTCGCAGCCGCAGATGCAGAAGCCCCTCTGGGTCCCGCAGTAGGCGCCGCCATGGGCCTGGTACCGCTACCGTGTCCTGCGGAGCTTGCTGCTCCTATCAGCCAGCCGGACACTGCCTCAGCTACGGCGGCCATTATGCCCTTTTCCATGCCATACATACCCGGAGCCGCCTGGCTCCCGCGATACTCTGGAGAATCGCATACATTAACTGACTTTAGAGACGGGATCTGCAGCCTGCTTGAGTTTTATCCCCTGACAGAGCCTCAGAAAGTTCACATGATAATGGGCCAACTATTTGTAGCGGCTCTGAGGGAAGTGAAGACCTGGCCCGCTGCGGATAAGAGAACTGCGGAGCAGGTCTTTGCAAAGCTTAAAACCACTTTTTACACCCGCACCGCCACAGAAATTAAATTGACGTTCTATGGGTGCAAGCAGAGGTCACAGGACAGCTTACGGGACTATGCCCTTAATCTCCAGGAGGCATTGCGGGCCATTAAGCAGAATGACCCAAACAGCATGCAAGATGAGGATAAACTCTTAAAAGAGCGGTTCATCGAGGGGCTCCTGTGCAGTCACCAAAGGGCCCAATTACACCTCATGGTCATGCAGAATCCTGACCTTCGCGCAGTTTAAAGACAAAGCCATCCAGATGCTCCAGGAGCGACAGCTGTTATGACCTGGTGGTTAGGAGCACCGGAATGACCTGATAGTTAAAACTCACACAGGACAAGCTCTGGGATGTGGGAGCTCTGCTGACCGCAATCCCTAATCCTATCACACACACTAGAAATAGCCGTGGAGCGCTCCTGACGCTCCCTAGGCGCCTCGTCACAGCCTAAGAGCTAGATAGCCCTAGAGAAAGAAAATAAAGCCTATCTTGCCTCAGAGAAATTCCCCAAAGGAACAGGCAGCCCCCCACATATATTGACTGTGAGTAAAGATGAAAGTCACAAACGCAGAAATGAAACAGGTTTCAGCAAAGGGAGGCCAGACTTACTAAATAGACAGAGGATAGGACAGGTAACATTGCAATCAGCACAAAAAAACTACAAAAGACCACGCAGAGTGTGCAAAAAAGACCTCCGCACCGACTAACGGTGCGGAGATGCCACTCTGCATCCCAGAGCTTCCAGCTAGCAAGACAAAATCATGATATCCAGCTGGACAAGAAAACAATGAACGAATTAGATACTATCAGGAACTTAGCTTCTGCTGGAGTAGACAGGTCACCAGAAAGATCCAAGAGCGAACTGAACCAATGCAGAAACATTGACAGCTGGCATGGAGTAACGATCTAAGTGGAATTAAATAGAGCAGCCAACCAAAGGATAAACCACGTCACCTGTGTAAGGAACCTCAGAAGCAGCAGCTCCACTCACAGCCACCAGAGGGAACCCACGGACAGAACTCACCGAAGTACCATTCACAACCACAGGAGGGAGCTCGACAACAGAGTTCACAACAGACAGCCCAGCCGTGCAGTACTTCCCAGGCGTCAAGCTCTCACGTACCACCAGGAGGTGGCATCTGATGCGCTAGTTTCTGCCGAGGCCGATGCCCAGATCCTAGAAGACGACTCCCCTGCAGGACTACGCCTCCAGATGCAGGAGCTGACCAAGAGCGTTGCTGCCTTAGCCCGGTCCATCCAGTCCCTACAGGAGGCCCCCAAGGAGAAGATCCAGCTGGCTTCCAGACCGGAGGATGTTCCCTGGCGACGACAGAGGAAGATCCCACCGACCAGAGACGATCGCTTTCATCAGGATGGACGACCCATCTGCCGCCGCTGTAACCAGGTGGGCCATGTTGCAAGGTACTGTCATTTAAACGAGCAACCCCTGGGGCAAGGGGCCAACCCCCAAGAGTAGGACGATCAGGCCCGCAAAATTGGAGAGCCAAATACATTGGAGGACGACCAGTTCTCCCCATTGTGATCGAAGGTATCCCCATGAACGCTTCGTTGGACACCGGTTCTCAGGTGACAACTATGCCCTACATCCTTTATAAACGTTATTGGGAGGACACCGACCTCACTCGAGGCCCCGATGATGATTTCGCCATAATAGCCAGCAATGGTCAGCTATTGCCACAAGTGGGGTATAAAGAGGTCACCATTAAAGTGGGTCGGGTAGAGTTGGAGGCCCAAGGAGATTACACAAGCTTGATGACCAATGGGAAGTGGAACCATATACCATCCTGCCATCCGATTTTGATAATACGAAGGTCTGTCTCATCAGTAAAGATGGGGGAGAAACTTCAACAGCAATATCCAGGGACCACCTCAAAATATGCCGAGAAGTTGAGTGATAGGGAAACAGATCCAGGGACATCTTCACCCATAGAAGAGGGGAAGATGATACACACTGTCCTTGACGATTTTCCCCAGTCATGGACTCAAATAAATCAGGCCATCGTGGTACCTGTTGTAACGTTTCGTCAGCTGAATCCGCCGGAATCAAATGTGATGCAGGATCATCCGGAGCCTCGACCACAGCAGATTCCACCAGAGGATACCAGGCCAACAGATGAACCGGTTGCCCCCCCCCCTCTGCTATCGGTGAACCTGCCATGCCCATAATTAGCAGCAGTCGTGAGAACTCCAGCATACCAGTGCTACCCAGACTCACTAGAAGTGTAGCTAGAAGACAGTGCACTACACCAGTGGTAGCAAGCACAGCGGGCCCTGTTAGGTCACTAGCAACCCCTGCACTGCGGAGGTCTCCACGTAGCACCAAGAATCAAACCCCAATTCGCTACAAAGCTTGGAAATATTAACAGGTGCTGCAAAAATGTTTGTATATATGTGTTCCTTACAGATTTAAAATGGACAATGGAGTAATGGACAGTGAATTGCTCCAAAACCTTCAAAAGGGATCCCTTTGTTTACCCGGGATCCCTATTGGTTCAAGTTTCTACTTTTTGTTCTCAAGACCGAATCATGGACGGTGAATGATTCACAAACTGGTGCTGTATATAGTTTGCGCCTTGTTAAAGGTACCCTCTACTGGTTTGACAATAAGAGCTTTTGCTTTAAAGTTTGATGGCATGCCTTTAGTGGGTTCAGTATACGCCCTTAAAGGAAAAGTTAAATTATTGTTCACAATATATATCTGTTTCTGTTTGTAACGTTCAAAGTGTCCTCACCTCCCATAAAGGGAAGCACTGTTATATTTACTTTACAGCATTTCAAAATTTTGTATGTCTTTTACTGACATGTATTGTTGTCCGGGAGTACTGGATTTAACGGGGGGGGGGGGGGGGAGTGCAGCGCCCCAGAGTCCTGGTCGTGCAGTATTGTCACCCCTCCACCAGGGGGAATGATGGTACGTCTGATTGTACTAAGAGTTCACCTGACCAGGTATCACAGTCACACACTACACTTCACACTCTGGCCACCAGGGGGAGCGGTTCTATCTATTAGGCCACTCCTCACACTCTGGTAAAACTGGGGGTTGGATAGGAAGTTAGAAAGCAGCCTGGGAGAGTTCCAGGGAGGACCTGTCAGTTGTGGGATCCTGACAGCGGTCTAGCACAGAAAGATCGTTACAGAGCTGCGCCTGCACTTCATAGCGGCAGTCTCCTAAGAAAGGACAAGAAGCGAAGTATATTGTGGAGAAGTGAGAAAGGAGATCACAGCACTAGGAGATATAACCAGGAGGAGTCCTGCCCTAAGATCGTGGCAACATCCTTCTGAGGCGCGTAGCCGGTGGCTGGAACACCGAGGGAGTACTGACTACACGCATTGCTCCAGATAGCGGCAGGGGCCGCCAATTCCAAGTTGGCTGTCCACCCTTTACACCTACGAAGACAACGGAGGCAAGTTGTGGGAGAGGGGCGTCTCTAGGGTCCCTATAAACTAACTCCAGGCCTACCCCGTCATACGGGTGCGTCCTATCCATATCATCTGAGGAACGGAGATAGGACATCAGAAACAGATAACGGAGTTGTGAGGACTATCCCGTGGTGCTCAGCAGGGAGGTACTACAACACACAGGCGCTGGTAGCAAGGCTACTGATTTCCACCTGCAAAGGGAACTCTGGATGTGCCTTCGGACCGGCCGGTCTCAGCCAGCCCTGTTAGCAGTGCTCTGGATTATGGATGCCGAAGTCTACAGTAAAAGGTAAAGAGACTGCAACCCTGTGTCCTCGTTATTTACTGTGACCTACACCTTTAATTGGACGTCCCTTAGCAGGGCCACGGACCGGGTTGGACCACCGTGACATCCCTAGAACCGAGATAGACAGACCCGGTACCGAGTACCCCGCGGCCCTGCGTCTGGGGGCGCTCCACATATCTCTGTGATTTAAGGGTATAAAAAGTCAAAGTTGGAAAATTGCGAAATTTTCAAAATTTTTGCCAAATTTCCATTTTTTTCACAAATAAACGCAGGTAATATCAAAGAAATTTTACCACTATCATGAAGTACAATATGTCACGAGAAAACAATGTCAGAATCACCGGGATCCGTTGAAGCATTCCAGAGTTACAACCTCATAAAGGGACAGTGGTCAGAATTGTAAAAATTCGCCTGGTCATTAACGTGCAAACCACCCTTGGGGGTAAAGGGGTTAAATACACTTTCCGTGATAAGTATGGTAGATCTTTCACTATTGTGAAGAATATGGGTTCTATACTTTCTTACTGATCAACTATCATATCCGGTTCAAAATTGTAGTCCTTTTACAAAATGTGAAGCTGAGACAGGAAACCATTCTCTGTAGGTGGCTGAGCTAAATGCACGCCTCCAGCAGATAACTGAGATAGCCATTCCTGGCAGGATGGATCACTGTTGAGAGTGTAAAGCTACCGTATATACTCAAGTATAAGCCGACCCGAGTATAAGCCGAGACCGCAAAATTTTGCCACCAAAAACTGGGAAAACTTAATGACTCGAGTATAAGCCTGGAGTGGAAAATGCAGCAGCTACCAATAAATTTCAAAAATAAAAATAGGCACCAATAAAAGTAAAATTAATTTAGACATCAGTAGTTTAAGTGTTTTTGAATATCCATATTGAATCAGGAGCCCCATATAATGCTCCATACACTTCATGATGGGCCCTATAAGATTCTCCATATTAAAATATGCCCCATATAATGCTGCACAAATGTTGATTATGACTCCATAAGATGCTCAATACAGACATTTGCCCCATATAATGCTGCACAAATGCTGATTATGGCCCCATAAGATGCTCCATAGAGATATTTGCCCCATATAATGCTGCACACATGCTGATTATGGCCCCATAAGATGCTCCATAGACACATTTTCCCCGTATAATGCTGCGACACATGCTGATTATGGCCCCATAAGATGCTCCATAGAGATATTTGCCCCATATAATGGTTCACAAATGTTGATTATGACCCCATAAGATGCTCCATACAGACATTTGCCCCATATAATGCTGCACAAATGCTGATTATGGCCCCATAAGATGCTCTGTAGAAATATTTGCCCCATATAATGCTCCACAAATGCTGATTATGGCCCCATAAGATGCTGAATAGACACATTTGCCCCATATAATGCTGCACACATGCTGATTATGGCTCCATAAGATGCTCCATAGAGACATTTGCCCCATATAATGCTCCACAAATGCTGATTATGGCCCCATAAGATGCTCCATAGAGATATTTGCCTCACATAATGCTGCACACATGCTGATTATGGCCCTATAAGATGCTCCATAGAGACATTTGCCCCATATGCTGTTGCTGCGATGAAAAAAAAATAAAAATCACATACTCTCCTCTCGTCGCTCAGGCCCCCGACACTTGCTATAGTCACCTTTCCCCGTTCCACCGCGGGACGCCGCTGCGTCTTCTGTACTGACTGTTCAGGCAGAGGGCGGCGCACACACTAATCGCGTCATCGAGCTCTCTGATCTGAACGTCACTGCAGAGAACGCTGAAGACGGAGCGGCGATGGGATGCGGACAGGTGAATATCCCACAATTCCCCCGTTATACTCACCTGCTCCTGGCGCGGTTCCTGCATGTCCCTGGTTCTCCGGCAGCTTCTTCCTATGTTGAGCAGTCACATTGTACCACTCATTACAGTAATGAATATGTGGCTCCACCCCTATGGGAGTGGAGTCGGGTCCATATTCATTACTGTAATGAGCGGTACCATGTGACTGCTCAACGCTGGAAGAAGCTGCCGGCGGCCTGAGAACCAGGGACATGCAGGGACCACGCCAGGAGCAGGTGAGTATTATTAGACAGCTGCCACTCCCCCTCCCCTGCCGACCCCTGGAAATGACTAGAATATAAGCCGAGAGGGGCAATTTCAGCCTAAAGAAATGGGCTGAAATTCTCTGCTTATACTCGAGTATATATGGTAATTAACTGATGAAAGAATTCTCCCAGCTGGATGGGAGCTATCTTTTCATAAGGAGTTGTTGACTTATCGTAGCTGTATACCGCTTGCATTTTCGAGGTCACAGGAACAGGCCGCATTCCAGCCGGGGTCTTGACCCGTTCTAGCACCCAGGGGTAGGGGAGATACATAGAACAGCTAGTAAATGCCAGGTAGCGAAACCGTGTTTGGTCTCTAAGGGTAACGGGGACTCGGCCGGATCTGATGGTGCCAAATCTGCCGCCTTATGACCTTCCATAGAGAAGTTATCCATCATTGGTTTTTGGAGTTTGAGCTGCCAGAGAAAGTGAGAGGGAAACTAGGACCATCCCCGGGGGAAGAAACTGAAAATGGCTGGACCCCTCACCTCCCATGTCGTTGCTAGTATCCAACGGCTGAACATCAAGCTGGTAACTGAGTTTTGTATCATCTGCTTTTATCTTTTGTACGTCACCTGTATTTGCATATTGGACCATTGTATATGTATAACCATTGTGTGTATAGTGTACTGTCTAGTGTGCCCTTTAAGGCGATTAAATATAAACTGTATAGTAGGACAATGTATGCAATACCACATATACAAACAGAAAACAATTGTTGAGTCTAATGGGAAATCCTTAGAAAGGAGTCTAGTATATGCTAGGTGAACACAAAATAAAGTAAGGTGCAAATTATTTAATAATAAATGGGTTGTATCCACAAAACAGTGTTTTCAAAGTAGTTCACATGTAAAACAATAAAGGCTAAATAATGTACACTGGTTGAATGATCAAGTCTGTTGTAAGATTGCTGCCAGACAGGTCCTTGAGGGGAGATATGTATCATCGAGGTTTGTAGCTTCGGTGATGTGAGCTCGGCATGCACACTCCAGCACATGTAGTGCTGAGAGAGTTATTAGGCCATTCCAGGGCCAGGTTTTACAAGCAAAAGAGATGGATGGGAATGACTGCTCACATATCCCCACCGCAGGGGCGTGGTTTGGCAGATAAAATGGAGACCGAGTATCTCTTTCAGTATAAGGGTCTGGAAATATTTGGATCTCATGTGTGTTGGTCTGTGCTAAGCCTAAAGAACCGTACACTATCCTGAGTAAGGCAGACGCGCAATATTGTATGAACTTTTTACTTTGTGCCCGAAAAGGCTGTTCTTTTGTCTGGTTCCCTAAGAAATTTATGCAGTCTTAATAAACCTGCCTGGACGTTTTCACGAAACTGCCTCCCGTGACTACCTTAAATTGCAGTACAGTGAGTACAAAATCCCACACCGTATAGATTATAATAACTGCTGGGTAAAACAAAAAACGAATATTTCGCAATATGTAGATAAACATCTACAGTGATGCATTACAGCCCTACCAACATATATAAAAGACACGGGCCATATAATAACCCCTTAACGACCAGGGGTATTTTCATTTTTGCGTTTCCATTTTTTGCTCCCCTTCTTCCCACGGCCATAACTTTTTAATTTTTCCATTAATATGGCCATGTGAGCGCTTGTTTTTTTGCGGGACAAGTTATACTTTTGAACAACACCATTGCTTTTGCCATATCATGTACTGGAAAACAGGGGAAAAAATTGCAAATGCGGTGAAATTGCAAAAAAAGTGCAGTTCCACAATGGTTTTTTTAAATTTGTTCTTGCCATGTTCATTAAATGCTAAAACTGACCTGCCTTTATGATTCTCCTGATAATTATGAGATCACAGACACCAAACATGCATAGGTTCTTTTTTATTTAAGTGCTGAAAAAAAATTCCAAAGTTTGTAAAAAAAAAAAAAGCCAATTTCTTAGACCTGTAGCGTCTCCGTTTTCTGGGATATGGGGCCGGGTGAGGGCTTATTTTTTGCAAAACAATCTGATGTTTTTATTGATACCAATTTGGTTTGTATACGATCTTTTGGTCCCCAGTTATTGCATTTTATTGCAATGTTACAGCTATAAAAAAAAACGTAATTCTGGAGTTTAGATTTTTTTTTCTTGCTACTCCGTTTACCGATTAATTCTTTTTATATATTGATCGGGCGATTCTGAACGCGGCGATACCAAATATGGGTATATTTGAATTTATTTTACTATATTTTGAATGGGGCGAAAGGGGGTGATTTGAACGTTTATATTTTGCATTTTTTTATATTCTTAAAAACATTTTTTTTTTACTTCAATAGTCTCAATGGGAGACTACAAGCTACAGTTGTCAGATCGCACAGGGCTGCAGCCCTGCTTTATGTAGCAGATATGCTCACTGCTAGGCGGCGCTCACAGCTATTCGGCTATGACAACCCCAGGGGTCTCCTGCTTACCCCGGGTTGTCATGCCAACTCATCGGCGACCCGCGGTCATGTGACATGGGCGCCAATGGGAGGAGTTAATGACGCGCTTCCTGCGCGTATGTTAAATACCGCTGTCAGAGTTTGACAGCGGCATTTAACATGTTAACAGCTGCGGGTAGATCGCGATTCCACCCGCGGCTGTTAGGGGCACATGTCAGCTGATCAGATCAACCGCCTTGTGCTGAAAAAGGTGTGGGTCCACCACCGGAGCCCCAACCAAACGGGGAGGCGTCCACTGACGGACTATGTCCGTCATTGGACGTTAAGGGGTTAGATATCTTGGAAACAACTGCCTGGAAAATTCACTATATTTTGGGAACCTTGGTTATTAAGTCACTCCATGCAATGAATAAGCACGATAAAGGATGTGAGGCAGTCACCCATTTCCTCACTCAAAGAAATATATAATGATATCCAAATACACTTCATAGTGGAAAGCATTAAAGGGAACCTGTCACCTGAATTTGGCGGGACTGGTTTTGGGTCATATGGGCGGAGTTTTCAGGTGTTTGATTCACCCTTTCCTTACCCGCTGGCTGCATGCTGGCTGCAATATTGGATTGAAGTTCATTCTCTGTCCTCCATAGTACACGCCTGCACAAGGTAATCTTGCCTTGCGCAGGCGTGTACTATGGAGGACAGAGAATGAACTTCAATCCAATATTGCAGCCAGCATGCAGCCAGCGGGTAAGGAAAGGGTGAATCAAACACCCGAAAACTCCGCCCATATGACCCAAAACCAGTCCCGCCAAATTCAGGTGACAGAGTCCCTTTAAATTCATCCTCAACCACAACTTCTTCATATATGAAAAGCAATTCCATATACAAAAGTGGGGTTCGACAATAGCAATCCGATTTGCCCGCAGCTATGCAAACTTATATGTAGGGAAGTAGGAGGAGTCAAATATATTTGTGCAAGGCAGTTTACGAAATGGACTAAAACTACAGCGCTGGTTGATTGATGATATTCTTTTCATTTGAAATAGCTCAGAATACAAACTATCTCAATTTTTGAAAGACATAAATCAGTAAGAGTTTGGCTTGAAGTTCACCTCCACACATAGCAGAACCAATGTCAAGCAGAACCCACCGGCAACAATGTGTTACTATAAGGAGGTAGACTCAAACAGTTACATTCATGTACACAGCTGTCATCTCTCAGCCCGGTTAACAAACATCCCTAAGGATCTATTTATGCACATTCAATGCAACTGTACAGACATTGATATGGATGTCTTCTGTAAAAAAAAAAAAGTGGTCAAACAATAGTTAAAGGACAAAGGATATGATGAAGAAAAATTGGAAAAGTGCTTAAAAGAAGTTGAATCTATCTCTAGGACCCGTCTGCTACGTAACAACAAAAAAAACAAATGCACCCTCCACTATAATTTTGCAGATTGGCCAATTACCATTCATAACCCAATTCCACAACAACTATGGAAATTTTAAAAGAATTATTCAAAAACACTGGCTCATCCTAAAACAGGATAAAATCATAGGGGATTACCTATGCCCACAACCAAAATTTATCTATTGGAAAGCCCAAACTTTGGGGAGTTTGTTAGCCCCAACAACTAAGCAACGGACTTATTTCAAAAGTCAAACAGATACCATACAGAATTGCAGCATAAAGCCAGTGGGAAAGAATACACAAGGCACATTTACCAACACAGGTAGAACAGAATGCAATGTCATGCCACATGCCAGGGGGTAACATATGTCATACAATGTCCATTTAATAAAATATATGTGGGCAGCACAAAAAGAAACCTATGTAAGAGAATAAAAGTACATTATACTAACACCTCTAAAGGCTACTAGGGACAGCTTTTATCCCACCACTGTAGCCAGCACCACAACAAATCATGTAAAGATACCTATCTTTTCAGGATCCAAAAAGTCCCACGAAACTGGAGGGGTGATGATTATCTCAAACAGATGTCTAGACCTGAATCCAAATGGATTTTTACACTGGGCAGCGTGGCTCCAGCGGGACTAGACCACAACTATGAGAGTCAAAATGAGAAAACAAATCCAGAATATCACCTTGTCAGATTTGACAAGATTTAATTTGCAAAATATGTTGGAAAATAAGTATTTGGTCACCTAAAAACATGCAAGGTTTCCTAGTCTCACAGACCTGTAACTTATTTTTTAAGAGACTCCTCTGTCCTCCACTCATTACTTATAGGAATGGCACCTGTTTGAACTTGTTATCAGTATAAAAGACACCTGTCCACAACCTCAAACATTCACACTCCAAACTCCACTATGGTGAAGACCAAATAGCTGTCAGAAACAAAATTGTAGCTCTGCACCAGGCTGGGAAGACAATCTTCAGTAGGCCAGCAGCTTGGTGAAATCAACTCTGGGAGCCAAAATAAGAAAATGGAAGACATACAATACCACTGATAATTTCCCTCGATCTGGGGCACCATGCAAGATCTCACCCCGTGGGGTCAAAATGATCACAAGAATGGTGAGCAAAAATCCCAGAACCACACGGAGGGACCTAGTGAATGACCTGCATAGAGCTGAGACCACCGTGACAAAGGCTACCATCAGTAACACACTACACCACCAAGGAGTCAGATCCTGCAGTGCCAGACGGGTCCCCCTGCTTAAGCCAGTTCATGTCTGGGCCCATTTTAAGTTTGCTAGGGAGCATTTGGATTATCCAGAAGAGTTTTGGGAGAATGTCATATGATCTGATGAAACCAAAGTAGAACTGTTTTGTAGAAACAAAACTCATCATGTTTGGAGGCGACAGAATGCTGAGTTGCATCCAAAGAACACCATACCTACTGTGAAGCATGGGGGTGGAAACATCGTGCTTTGGGGCTGTTTCTCTGCAAAGGGACATGGATGATTGATCCATGTACATGAATGAATGGGGCCATGTATCGTGAGATTTTGAGTGCAAACCTCCTTCCATCAGTAAGAACATTGAAGATGAAACATAGATGGATCTTTCAGCATGATCATGACCCCAAGCACACCACCAGGGAAATTAAGGAGTGGCTTTGTAAGAAGCATATGAAGGTCTTGGAGTAGCTTAGCCAGTCTCCATATCTCAACTCCATAGAAAACCTTTGGAGGGAGTTGAAAGTCTGTGTTGCCCAGCGACAGGCCAAAAACATCACTGCTCTAGAGGAGATCTGCATGGAGAAATGGGCGAACATACCACCAACAGTGTGTGCCAACCTTGTGAAGACATGCAGAAATATTTTGACCACTGTCATTGCCAACAAAGGATATATAACAAAATATTGAGATGAAATTTTGTTAATGACCAAATACTTATTTTCCACCATAATTTGCAAAATAAATCTTGCCAAATCAGACAAGGTGATTTTCTGGATTTGTTTTCTCATTTTGACTCTCATAGTTGTGGGTTACTTATGATGTCAATTACAAGCCTCTATCTTCTTTTTTAAGTGGGAGAACTTGCACAATTGGTCGCTGACTAAATACTTTTTTTCCCCAGTGTATGTCCTCATCGATCCTGTTACTGTATTTCCAAATTTGAGATGTTAGAAAACAGTTTTTCCCCTTATATTCTATGTATAGTGTATAAAAGTAATCAGAGCATCTAATTTCTCCAAACATGAGCTGAATGGAAAAACAAACTAAAACATCAAGCATACAGAGATAACATATACTGGACTATTGATTTATGCACAGTTTATTAAAAGTTTAGATATGCTTTAAGAAGTACTTGCCTTCCTTATTCCTGCTTTCCTGTTTACTTCAGAACTTCTGAGATGAATGTAAGCTTTCTTTCCCTGTGTGTTTGTTATTTTTTTCCCTTATCTGTAGAGGAGGAGCTTCACTACTTATCATGAACATAAACTGCAGCACAGATTAAGCTCAGCTAAAAGTCTAGACCTTAGATCAGGAATAGACATTTCATAACTTTCCAAAATTCTTATGAAAAAAATATTCCCCACAAACTGCATTGAATTACTGTACCCAATATATTATATATTATTGGAGTCGGTCCATTTGATACCGACTCCACGAAAATGGGCTCCGACTCCACTACTCCAACTTCACAGTCCAGCCCACAAATAACATCAGCTGGAATACAGGACTCTCTGAAAACTAGTGGTGTGGCTGTTTCAAGATGCACAATAAGGAGACACTTGAAAAAAAATGGGCTGCATGGCTGAGTTGCTAGAAGAAAGCCATTACTGTGCAAATGCCATAAAGTATCTCGCTTACAATATGCAAAACAGCACAGAGACCAGCCTCAAAACTTCTGGAACAAGGTAATTTGGAGTGATGAGACCGAAATTTAACTTTTTGGCCACAACCATACACGTTACAGTTGGCGAGAGGTCAACAAGGACTATGATGAAAGGAACACCATTCCTAGTGTAAAGCATGGAGGTGGATTGCTGATGTTTTGGGGATGTGTGAGCTACATAGGCACAGTAAACTTAGTCAAAGTTGAAGGAAAGATGAATGAAGCATGTTATGATGCCCTCTGTTATGGCTGGCAATCAGGCAACACAGCGTGCAGTAATCAGCGCACATACAGAGATCTGGCAATAACCAAAAACAATAGGACGAGCTCTGAGACGTGGAATCTCTGTAGACTGCAGTACCTGATCTATCCTCACACAACTATAAGCAGCAGTGGATTGCGCCTATCACTACCTATGCAACTCGGCACTGCCTGAGGAGCTGACTAGCCTGAAGATAGAAATACAAGCCTGACTTACCTCAGAGAAATACCCCAAAGGAATAGGCAGCCCCCCACATATAATGACTGTTAGCAAGATGAAAAGACAAACGTAGGAATGAAATAGATTCAGCAAAGTGAGGCCCGATATTCTAGACAGAGCGAGGATAGCAAAGAGAACTATGTAGTCTACAAAAAACCCTAAAACGAAAACCACGCAAAGGGGCAAAAAGACCCACCGTGCCGAACTAACAGCACGGCGGTGCACCCCTCTGCTTCTCAGAGCTTCCAGCAAAAGACAATAGCAAGCTGGACAGAAAAAAAACAGAAAACAAACTAGAAGCACTTATCTAGCAGAGCAGCAGGCCCAAGGAAAGATGCAGTAGCTCAGATCCAACACTGGAACATTGACAAGGAGCAAGGAAGACAGACTCAGGTGGAGCTAAATAGCAAGGCAGCCAACGAGCTCACCAAAACACCTGAGGGAGGAAGCCCAGAGACTGCAATACCACTTGTGACCACAGAAGTGAACTCAGCCACAGAATTCACAACAGTACCCCCCCCTTGAGGAGGGGTCACCGAACCCTCACCAGAACCCCCAGGCCGACCAGGATGAGCCACATGAAAGGCACGAACAAGATCTGGGGCATGGACATCAGAGGCAAAAACCCAGGAATTATCTTCCTGAGCATAACCCTTCCATTTGACCAGATACTGGAGTTTCCGTCTAGAGACACGAGAATCCAAAATCTTCTCCACAATATACTCCAATTCCCCCTCCACCAAAACAGGGGCAGGAGGCTCCACAGATGGAACCATAGGTGCCACGTATCTCCTCAACAACGACCTATGGAATACATTATGTATGGAAAAGGAGTCTGGGAGGGTCAGACGAAAAGACACCGGATTGAGAATCTCAGAAATCCTATACGGACCAATAAAACGAGGTTTAAATTTAGGAGAGGAAACCTTCATAGGAATATGACGAGAAGATAACCAAACCAAATCCCCAACACGAAGTCGGGGTCCCACACGGCGTCTGCGATTAGCGAAAAGCTGAGCCTTCTCCTGGGACAAGGTCAAATTGTCCACTACCTGAGTCCAGATCTGCTGCAACCTGTCCACCACAGAATCCACACCAGGACAGTCCGAAGACTCAACCTGTCCTGAAGAGAAACGAGGATGGAACCCAGAATTGCAGAAAAATGGAGAGACCAAGGTAGCCGAGCTGGCCCGATTATTAAGGGCGAACTCAGCCAACGGCAAAAATGACACCCAATCATCCTGGTCAGCGGAAACAAAACATCTCAGATATGTTTCCAAGGTCTGATTGGTTCGTTCGGTCTGGCCATTAGTCTGAGGATGGAAGGCCGAGGAGAAAGATAGGTCAATGCCCATCCTACCACAAAAGGCTCGCCAGAACCTCGAGACAAACTGGGAACCTCTGTCAGAAACAATATTCTCAGGAATGCCATGTAAACGAACCACATGCTGGAAGAACAAAGGCACCAAATCAGAGGAGGAAGGCAATTTAACCAAGGGCACCAGATGGACCATTTTAGAAAAGCGATCACAGACCACCCAAATGACCGACATTTTTTGAGAAACGGGAAGGTCAGAAATGAAATCCATCGAAATATGTGTCCAAGGCCTCTTCGGGACCGGCAAGGGCAAAAGCAACCCACTGGCAGGTGAACAGCAGGGCTTAGCCCTAGCACAAATTCCACAGGACTGCACAAAAGCACGCACATCCCGTGACAGAGATGGCCACCAGAAGGATCTAGCAACCAACTCCCTGGTACCAAAGATTCCTGGATGGCCTGAACCTTAACCGGATCCATCTCGATAGTAGAAGGGGAAAAGATGAACCCCAAAAATGAAACTTTCTGCACACCGAAGAGACACTTTGATCCCTTCACGAACAAGGAATTAGCACGCAGTACCTGGAAAACCATTCTGACTTGCTTCACATGAGACTCCCAATCATCTGAGAAGATCAAAATGTCATCCAAGTAAACAATCAAGAATTTATCCAGATACTCACGGAAAATGTCATGCATAAAAGACTGAAAAACAGATGGAGCATTGGCAAGTCCGAACGGCATCACCAGATACTCAAAATGACCCTCGGGCGTATTAAATGCCGTTTTCCATTCATCTCCCTGCCTGATTCTCACCAGATTATACGCACCACGAAGATCAATCTTAGTAAACCAACTAGCCCCCTTAATCCGAGCAAACAAGTCAGAAATCAATGGCAAGGGATACTGAAACTTAACAGTGATCTTATTAAGAAGGCGGTAATCAATACACGGTCTTAGCGAACCATCCTTCTTGGCTACAAAAAAGAACCCTGCTCCCAATGGTGACGACGATGGGCGAATATGTCCCTTCTCCAGGGACTCCTTCACATAACTGCGCATAGCGGTGTGTTCAGGTACGGACAAATTAAATAAACGACCCTTAGGGAATTTACTACCAGGAATCAAATCGATAGCACAATCACAATTCCTATGCGGAGGTAGGGCATCAGACTTGGACTCTTCAAATACATCCTGAAAGTCCGACAAGAACTCTGGGATGTCAGAAGGAATGGATGACGAAATAGACAAAAATGGAACATCACCATGTACTCCCTGACAACCCCAGCTGGTTACCGACATAGAGTTCCAATCCAATACTGGATTATGGGTTTGTAGCCATGGCAACCCCAACACGACCACATCATGCAAATTATGCAGTACCAGAAAGCGAATAACTTCCTGATGTGCAGGAGCCATGCACATGGTCAGCTGGGCCCAGTACTGAGGCTTATTCTTGGCCAAAGGTGTAGCATCAATTCCTCTCAACGGAATAGGACACCGCAAAGGCTCCAAGAAAAATCCACAACGTTTAGCATAATCCAAATCCATCAGATTCAGGGCAGCGCCTGAATCCACAAACGCCATGACAGAATACGATGACAAAGAGCACATTAAGGTAATGGACAAAAGGAATTTGGACTGTACAGTACCAATAACGGCAGAGCTATCGAACCGCCTAGTGCGTTTAGGACAATTAGAAATAGCATGAGTAGAATCACCACAATAGAAACACAGTCTGTTCAGACGTCTGTGTTCTTGCCGTTCTACTTTAGTCATAGTCCTGTCGCACTGCATAGGCTCAGGTTTACTCTCAGGCAGTACCGCCAGATGGTGCACAGATTTACGCTCGCGCAAGCGACGACCGATCTGAATGGCCAAGGACATAGACTCATTCAAACCAGCAGGCATAGGAAATCCCACCAATACATCCTTAAGAGCTTCAGAGAGACCCTTTCTGAACAAAGCCGCTAGTGCAGATTCATTCCACAGAGTGAGTACTGACCATTTCCTAAATTTCTGACAATATACTTCTACATCATCCTGACCCTGGCATAAAGCAAGCAGATTTTGCTCAGCCTGATCCACTGAATTAGGCTCATCGTAAAGCAATCCGAGCGCCAGGAAAAATGCATCAACATTACTCAATGCAGAATCTCCTGGTGCAAGAGAAAACGCCCAGTCCTGTGGGTCGCCGCGCAAAAAAGAAATAATAATCAAAACCTGTTGAATAGGATTACCAGAAGAATGAGGTTTCAAGGCCAAAAATAGCTTACAATTATTTCTGAAGCTCAGGAACTTAGTTCTGTCACCAAAAAACAAATCAGGAATCGGAATTCTTGGTTCTAGCATCGATTTCTGATCAATAGTATCTTGAATCTTTTGTACATTTACAACGAGATTATCCATTGAGGAGCACAGAGCCTGAATATCCATGTCCACAGCTGTGTCCTGAAGCACTCTAATGTCTAGGGGAAAAAAAAGACTGAAGACAGAGCTAAGAAAAAAAAATGCTGTCAGGATTTCTTTTTTCCCTCTATTGGGAATCATTGGTGAGGCTCCTTGTACTGTTATGGCTGGCAATCAGGCAACACAGCGTGCAGTAATCAGCGCACATACAGAGATCTGGCAATAACCAAAAACAATAGGACGAGCTCTGAGACGTGGAATCTCTGTAGACTGCAGTACCTGATCTATCCTCACACAACTATAAGCAGCAGTGGATTGCGCCTATCACTACCTATGCAACTCGGCACTGCCTGAGGAGCTGACTAGCCTGAAGATAGAAATACAAGCCTGACTTACCTCAGAGAAATACCCCAAAGGAATAGGCAGCCCCCCACATATAATGACTGTTAGCAAGATGAAAAGACAAACGTAGGAATGAAATAGATTCAGCAAAGTGAGGCCCGATATTCTAGACAGAGCGAGGATAGCAAAGAGAACTATGCAGTCTACAAAAAACCCTAAAACGAAAACCACGCAAAGGGGCAAAAAGACCCACCGTGCCGAACTAACAGCACGGCGGTGCACCCCTCTGCTTCTCAGAGCTTCCAGCAAAAGACAATAGCAAGCTGGACAGAAAAAAAACAGAAAACAAACTAGAAGCACTTATCTAGCAGAGCAGCAGGCCCAAGGAAAGATGCAGTAGCTCAGATCCAACACTGGAACATTGACAAGGAGCAAGGAAGACAGACTCAGGTGGAGCTAAATAGCAAGGCAGCCAACGAGCTCACCAAAACACCTGAGGGAGGAAGCCCAGAGACTGCAATACCACTTGTGACCACAGAAGTGAACTCAGCCACAGAATTCACAACAGCCCTCATCATCTCCCGCCTTGACTACTGCAGCATCCTTTTCTGTGGCCTCCCTGCTAACACCCTTGCACCTCTCCAGTCCAACCTTAACTCTGCTGCCCAAATAATTCATCTCTCTCCTCGCTACTCTTCCGCTTCCCCCCTCTGTAAATCTCTTCACTGGCTCCCATTCCCTCAGCGTATCCAGATCAAACTACTAATACTGACCTACAAGGCCATCCATAACCTGGTCTCCTCCATATATGTCTGAACTAATCACCCGATATCTTCCCTCACGTAATCTTCAGTCCTCCCAAGACCTCCTCTCCTCCACACTTATCCGCTCCTCACCCAACCGCCTCCAGGACTTCTCCAGCATATCCCCCATCCTCTGGAATTCCTTGCCCCGACACATCCGACTATCAAGCACATTTGGATCCTTCAGACAGAACCTGAAAACCCACCTCTTCAGGAAAGCCTACAGCGCGCACTGACCTTGCTGCCTCCTCACCACTACCGAAGCTACCTCCTCACCTACACTGGAGCTCCTGCAACTTTCATCCTATTGTCTCCTTCCCCATAATCCTGTAGAATGTAAGCCCGCAAGGGCAGGGTCCTCGCCCCTCTGTATCAGTCTGTAATTGTTAGTTTGCTTACTGTAAGCAATATCTGTAATTTGTATGTAACCCCTTCTCATGTACAGCACCATGGAATCAATATGGTGCTATATAACAAAATAATAATAATGTTTTCAGCAAATACTGGAGACAATTTTGTACTCAGCCCGGAAGCTGCACATGGGATGTACTTGGACGTTCCATCATGACAATGATCCAAAACACAAGGCCAAGTCGACCTGTCATTGACTACAGCAGAACAAAGTGAAGGTTTTGGAGTAGCCATCTCCTGACCTCAATTTCATTGAGCCACTCTGGGGAGATCTCAAGCAAGCAGTTCATGCTAGACAGCCCAGGAATTTATGGGAACTGGAGGCGTTTGCCAAGAAGATTGGGCAGCTTTACCATCTGAGAAAATAAAGAACCTCATCCACAACTACCACACAAGACTTCAAGCAGTCATTGATGATAGAGGGGGCAATACACGGTATTAAGAAATGAGGAATGTGAATTTTTGACCAGGGTCATTTGGATGTTTTGGGTTGTCATTATGATTTCAAAAGGCCTAATACCTAATCTGACCTGAGAGTAAGGGGGCGCCAGAGAGCTGCAAGTGTTAAGTGGAACTGTAAGCGGGATATACATAAATCCCTGCAGTTCGTGGTATATAGAAAAGCAGTGGGATACCTAGAATAAGCCCCTGCTGTAAGCAAGAGGTCAATAGCCTTGTGTGTGGTTTTTCATCACATTGTTAGCAGTGGAGGGATAACTAGGATAAGCCCCCCTGCACATGTGATAGCCGTCTGTTGGCCTAAAGTCACCCTGATCCGTGACGTAGGGGTGACGGTCACGGTGTGAATCCTGACCCAGTGGTGACAGCGGTCAGGGGAATCGTGACAATTCCCCTGACCGCTGTCACCACTGGGTCAGGATTCACACCGTGACCGTCACCCCTACGTCACGGATCAGGGTGACTTTAGGCCAACAGACGGCTATCACATGTGCAGGGGGGCTTATCCTAGTTATCCCTCCACTGCTAACAATGTGATGAAAAACCACACACAAGGCTATTGACCTCTTGCTTACAGCAGGGGCTTATTCTAGGTATCCCACTGCTTTTCTATATACCACGAACTGCAGGGATTTATGTATATCCCGCTTACAGTTCCACTTAACACTTGCAGCTCTCTGGCGCCCCCTTACTCTCAGGTCAGATTAGGTACTGCACCCTGGGTAATTAGTCGCCAGAAAGGCTGCCTGCTATGTACTGGCTATTGGGCACGCTGCAGTTACGCGATAACTACTCCCACACAGGCAGGAACAATAATTATCAAACCCGCAGTTGCTTCAGCATAATCCAACCGTCAGCACACTTTCGCTGCCACCTCCTATCTCTCTGACCGATCCTTCACTGTATGTTTCGCTGGTTCCTCCTCCTCTCACCTTCCCCTTACTGTTGGGGTTCCTCAAGGATCAGTCCTAGGCCCCCTCCTCTTCTCTTTGTATACTGCCCCTATTGGACAAACAATCAGTAGATTTGGCTTCCAGTACCATCTCTATGCTGACGACACCCAACTATACACTTCTTCTCCTGATCTCACGCCTGCCTTATTAGAAAACACCAGTGATTGTCTTACCGCTGTCTCTAGCATCATGTCCTCCCTCTATCTGAAACTAAACCTGTCAAAAACTGAACTCCTCGTGTTTTCTCCCTCTACTAACCTACCTTTGCCTGACATTGCCATCTCCGTTTGCGGTTCCACCATTACTCCAAAGCAACATGCCCGCTGCCTTGGGGTCATCCTTGATTCTGACCTTTCATTCACCCCCCACATCCGATCACTGGCTCGCTCTTCTTACCTGCATCTCAAAAACATTTCTAGAATTCGCCCTTTTCTTACTTTCGACTCTGCAAAAACTCTTACTGTTTCACTTATTCATTCTCGTCTGGACTATTGTAACTCTCTACTAATCGGCCTCCCTCTTACCAAACTCTCCCCGCTCCAATCTGTCCTGAATGCTGCTGCCAGGATCATATTCCTCACCAACCGTTACACCGATGCCTCTACCTTGTGCCAGTCATTACACTGGTTACCCATCCACTCAAGAATCCAGTACAAAACTACTACCCTCATCCACAAAGCACTCCATGGCTCAGCACCACCCTACATCTCCTCTCTGGTCTCAGTCTACCACCCTACCCGTGCCCTCCGCTCCGCTGATGACCTCAGGTTAGCATCCTCAATAATCAGAACCTCCCACTCCCGTCTCCAAGACTTTACACGTGCTGCGCCGATTCTTTGGAATGCACTACCTAGGATAATACGATTAATCCCCAATCCCCACAGTTTTAAGCGTGCCCTAAAAACTCATTTGTTCAGACTGGCCTACCGCCTCAATGCATTAACCTAACGATCCCTGTGTGGCCTATATTAAAAAAAAAAAAAATTAATTAACTGGTTCATGCAGCTTTACACGAACACCCAAGCCTTACACTATGGCTGGTCCGAATAACTATAGCAATTGTTACCATCCACCTCTCGTGTCTCCCCTTTTCCTCATAGTTTGTAAGCTTACGAGCAGGGCCCTCACTCCTTTTGGTATCTGTTTTGAACTGTATTTCTGTTATGCTGTAATGTCTATTGTATGTACAAGTCCCCTCTATAATTTGTAAAGCGCTGCGGAATATGTTGGCGCTATATAAATAAAAATTATTATTATTATTATTAAAAGAGAAAACACAGTAGTTTGACAATAAATGGCTTCACCCAACCACTATCCATGAGTGGAGAAAAAGTTTTGGTGTTATCATTCATATTCTCTGAAAAAAGGCCAAGAAAGCAAAAACTCTGCCTCGGTATGTAAATTTTTGAGCACCACTGTATCTAGTGACAGGATAGTACAAGGAAAGTGAGGGAGAGCCCGAAGAGCCAGGTCGCCTATCTCGTATCTTAGGGTGACACCATCCGCTGATTGATAGTCACAGCAATAGGTTTAGAATAGGGTCATATAGTTTTCTTTTTTTTGTGTCAATTTATTTATTACATTTAACATTACACAGTCATATATATGCACTGTTTTTTTGTTTGGTATGATTTTAGATGTTCTAATAAATATTTTTTAAGGGATTCTATGTTCACAACATTATTGTCACTCTTTGATCATTTATTGTTCAACAGTGTATGGAAATACCATCTTTTTTTTTATCAGAGGCCCCTGAACATTTCTTCCTGAACTATTTGGGTGGTGTTCTCTTACTCTACTCTCATGGTATTTCTTACAGCAGTAAGGAATTCTTCCATATTTTTCAAAAGAAAAATAATATTTTGTATTCTCTTGGGCTACCTTTGGGGGGTTAAGATTAATGCCTTCTCTTCCAGTAGTTCTTCCTCCATGAACTCCACGATTGTCCTGGGAATCTGAGTCTAACACCTCCTCCAAGCTAATTTTCCTCTTTTTAGCCTTGGAAAGGATCTTGGATGTGGACTTGGAAAAAGAGGCCAGGGAAGATTGAATCTTCTGTCGAACCATCCCCTTAATTTTCTCCACTAAGGAAGGCTGCTCCTCCTTAATAATCTTATCTGTTTATCCCTTGCATAGTGGTTTTCTATAGGAGAGTAAAAGCTTCTTAGCACATATTGCACATGTGTATCTTGTCGCTTTAGCTTTACTCTTGAGATGGATCCTTGTCCCTCTGAAAGGAGGAATAAGACCATAAACTGACATGAATGAAGGCTTATTATACTTTTTCTTGTATAATACATTTAGGCAGTAGGAGGATCTAGACACTAAGTGACTCTATAAGGCAGTGTTCCCCAACTCCGGTCATCAAGAGCCACCAACAGGTCATGTTTTCAGTATATCCTTAGTATTGGTGATAGTTGCATCACATGCACAGGCATTAATTCCATCACCTGTGCAATAGTAAGGAAATCCTGAAAACATGACCTGTTGGTGGCTCTTGAGGACTGCAGTTGGGGAACACTGCTATAAGTTATATGAAAGACAGAGGCATAAAAAGACCAGAGTGAATAAGAGGACCATATATGATAGTAAGCACATACTGTAAGTATGTATAAGGTATATTCACAGATTGGGCTCAATAGTATCTATAATATCCCTCCCAACGGGGGACGAAGTACCATTAAACTCCTGAAGAAGCAGTGTGAAACGCGCGTCGGGGCAGAGGGACGCCGCGGCTTATCCCCATTGGACTGACTATCAGGTATATTTTAGATATTTACATCTTAATGCCTTTGTAGGGTCATCTTTGTCTTGTTTGGTCATATAACTAGGAGACATAGCGTTCAAGCCTCTCCTATATGTATATATGATAAACTAAAAACCATACAGATATCTTACCGTTCACATGTTTATAAGGCTATGTATGATGTTTTAGTATTATTAGAAGTCGACCAGTTCATATGTTAGAGATAAGCCTATGGCAGATCCATCCCTCGTTCTTTGGTTCCAGCACCTTCCTTACTAGTAGAAACTTGTTGTTTTTAACATCATATAATAAATATTGTTTTTATTTTTTGTACCATGGTCGGGGTCATTTCATTTACTGATCACGCCGGTGTGTAAAAGTATGTATAAGGATAAGATATAGTACCTCAGTCTGGAACAGGAGCAATAGTAAGTGGATGGAAGTAACTTCCCCCAACGCATGTTTCGCCATTGCTTCTTTGGTCGATTTTATCACCATAGACTCTTTAACATCAGATAAAGTATAATAAGCATGTTTAATCAGTTTATGGGCAGGCACCTTAGTATTGTGCTGAGTATCTGTAATCTCTTATAATAGGAGCATATTTATACCTCCAATAATCAGAACCTCCCACTGCCGTCTCCAAGACTTTTCACGTGCTGCACCAATTTTTTGGAATGCACTACCCAGGGAAATTGAATTAATCCTCAATACCCACAGTTTTCAGTGTGCACTAAAAATGCACTTCTTCAGTCTTGCCTACCGCCTCAACACATTAACTATCCCTGCATTGCCTATTCAAAAGTTTTAACATAACCCGGTTCCTCGTATCATGTTCTCATACACTTTATGCAGTTAATAGCCCTCTGAGTCTGTACTGTTACATATTCTGGCTGATAACCGGTTCATGCAGCATTACATGAACACCCGATCTGTACACTATGGCTGGTCCGAACAATGAGAGCAATTGTTATCCACCTTTCGTGTCTCCCTTACTTCCTCATAGTTTGTAAGCTTGCGAGAAGGCCCTCATTCCTCTTGGTATCTGTTGATCTATGTGCTTATTGTTATGCTGTAATGTCTATTGTCTGTACTAGCCCCCTCTAAAATGTAAAGCGCTGCAGAATATGTTGGCGCTATAGAAATAAAATTATTATTATTATTATTATTATTATTATTATAACCTCCATCTCTCAGATATTACTGATGGTATACACTTCCCCTTTCTGGGCACTCAGCTTTTTTATAGTTTGTTTTCTATGTAATATTTTAACTTTATGCTAAATAAAAATTGATTTTATATCTCACCTCCTGGTTCTCTTCGTGGGCTGCTGGTATGTAAGTCCAAATCTTTGTTTAAATATTGTTTCAGAGACTGCAGATTGACTACATACAACTACCCAAGGTGGGATTGTATGAATATGACCTGTTATGTGTAGATCTATAGTTGGCCAGAAGCCTATTTTGTAAAATGTGCTAATGCTAAAACAACTGCCGACAAACTTATGAAAGAGCTGATCTGAAGATACAATGTCCCAGAAACCATAGAAAGGGATATGGGTAAACACCTCACTGGAGGAATAGTGAAGGAAATTATGCATGCCCTGCAGTGACCACAGTAACTGGATGAACCGTCCCTTCAAGAAAATGCCTCCATTCGTCAAGGACCAATTTATCAGCAAGCTAACTCACTCGTAAGTCAACTCATGTTTCCCAACATCTTAATTTCTTTCTGCACAAATAGCACCGTGTCTGCAAATTGAGATTCTGATTTGGTTTTTATCCTAATGTCAAAAAACTGACTGGCACACCCAGACTGGTGGACCTCCATATACAATATACAAAAAAAGTTGCACTCTACCATGCTAAAGCATGTCGAATATGAAATACATGAAATATAAATAGTAAATAGGCTTTTGAATAGTAGGAAACAAATTTGAGACGCTTAGCATAACATTTGGCCAAATTATAACTGCCCATCAACCATTGTCAAAGTGGTCTCAAAAACTGTTGGGTACCTACATGTGTGAACAGCTCTCCTAGGCTGATGTCTGAATTCCTGGGTGAATGTGAACACCTCTGTCAGCAATGCCTGCATTTATGGGTAAGTAGGAACCTGCAAAAAACTGACTGGCAAATCCAGACTAGTGTGAATAGCTGCATATCAGGAGGAGCTACCTCCATATAGATCAGTTTTTGAGACCACCTTGACGATGGTTGATGGGCAGATATAATCTGGCCAAATTTTATATTAAGTGTCTCAAATTTTTTTCCCTAATATTCAAAAGCTGTATTGCTATTCATATTTCATATGTTTCACCACATTGACATGCTTTAGCATGATAAGAGTGCAACCTTTTTTTGTGTATTGTATATGGAGGTAGCTTCTCTTGGTATGCACCAATTCACACTAGTCTGGATGTGCCAGTCAGTTTTTTGTCATTTGAATGTTAGCTTACTGACCGAGCACTCCGCCCTTCAACACGTGGTGATTTTAATTATAGCAGGAATAGCAGGGGAGTGGATGTCACACTGAGGGTGGATGGGCGAGACAGGTGGTAAATCCCCTTAGGCCAGGTTCACACTGTGTTTTAGCAGTCCGTTAGATGGACTATGTTACACCGCGGCATAACGCGGTGTAACGCAGTCCGTTAATGCCGCCATTAAGCCCTATGGCGGACGCATCGCTAGTGCACAATAGCCCCAGGCAGCACACGAGGGCCCCAGGCAGCGCACAGGGCCCCAGGCAGCACACAGTGGCCCCAGGCAGCACATGGGGGGCAGAGACAGCGAACGGGGTGCCAGGCAGCACACGGAGCCCCAGGCAGCATAAGGGGGCTCCAGGAAGCGCACAGGGCCCCAGGCAGTACACAGGGCCCCAGCCAGCGCACAGGGGCCTCAGGCAGCGCACAGGGCCCCAAGAAGCACACAGGGGCCCCAGGC
The DNA here is from genome assembly GCF_032444005.1 of Ranitomeya imitator. NCBI lineage: Eukaryota > Metazoa > Chordata > Amphibia > Anura > Dendrobatidae > Ranitomeya > Ranitomeya imitator. Next base: position 365,190,562 of record NC_091283.1, read on the forward strand.
AGCGCACTGGGCCCCAGGCAGCATACAGGGGCCTGAGGCAGTGCACAGAGGGGCAGAGACAGCGCATCGGATCCCAGACAGTGCACAGGGAGAAGAGACAGCGCGCAAGGTGAAGAGAGACAGAGCACAAGGGGGAAGAGACAGCGCGCAGGGCCCCTGTGTGCTGTCTCTGCCCCCCGTACGCTGCCTGGGACCATCTGTGCGCTGTGTTGGACCTCCAATGTGATGTCTGATGCACTGCTTGGGGCCCCTGTGCGCTGCCTGGGACCCCGTGTGCTACCTGGGGCCTCGTGTGCTGCATGGGACCCCATTCGCTGTTTCTGCCCCTGTGTTTCCTGGGACCCCCGTGCGCTGCCAGGGGCCTCTGTATGCTGCCTAGGGCCCATAGGGCCCTGTGCACTGCTTGGGGCCCCTGTGGCTGCCTGGGGCCCCTTGTGCTGCCTGTGACACCGTTCACTGTCTCTAACCCCCGTGTGCTGCCTGAGGCGCTGTGCACTGCTTGATGCCCCATGTGCTACCTGGGACCCCATTCCCTGTCTCTTCTCCCCCCCCCATGTGCTGTCTGGGGCCCTGCTCTGTGTCTCTGCCTCCCCATGTGCTGTCTGGGGCCCTGTGTGCTGCGCCTGGGACCCCGTTCTTGAGTATATCACTCAATCCTGTGCGATGTCTGGGACCCCTTGCGCTGTCTGCAGCCCCATGCGCTGTCTCTGCCTCCAGTGTGCTGCCTGGGGCCCCTGTGCACTGACTGGGGCCCCGTTATTAAGTATATCACTCAATGGTTCTCAAAAGCATGAAAAATCTGATCTACAGCAGCTGGGGAATATTCTGGCCCAGAGGGGTATAAACTGGCCTAGTACAATTTATACCCCGGGGTATAGTTTGGCCTTGACCAGAATATACCCGGGGTATAATGTGGCCTAGCTTTAACCCCATTCTGGGTGGGGGTGGGGGGTTAATCTGGCCTGTTACATTGACATATTTGACTTTGGGTCAAAGCAAAACAGCTACAAGAAATGCATTGTACCTGTCAATGTCACACTGCCACTGCTCCTGGCATGATCTAACAGGCTACCACAGTTGGCAGACCTGGAGCTCGTCATGATGACCTCGGGTTGCCATAGCAACGAACGGCTCTTGCCACAATGCCCATTCGCTCTCCTAGCCTCCTAAATGCTGCGATCTGAATTGGTCACAGCATTTAGTGGGTCAAGTGACCAGGGCGGTGCATGCACCACTCCTGGCAATGACAGTCAGAGCTACAGGTGCTTCTCACAAAATTGGAATATCATCAAAAAGTTATTTTTTTCAATTCTTCAGTACAAAAAGTGAAACTCCATATATTATATAGAGTTATTACAAACAAAGTGATCTATTCCAAGTGTTTATTTCTGTTAATGTTGATTGTGGTTTACAGCCAATGAAACCCAAAAGTCATTATCTCAGTAAATTAGAATACTTTATAACACCAGCTTGAAAAAAGGATTTTAAAATCCGAAATGTTGGCCTACTGAAATGTATGTTCAGTAAATGCACTCAATATTTGGTCGGGGCTCCTTTTGCATCAGTGCGGTGTGGCATGGATGCGATCAGCCTGTGGCACTGCTGAGGTGTTATGGAAGCCCAGGTGGCTTTGATAGCAGCCTTCAGCTCGTCTGCATTGTTGGGTCTGGTGTCTCTCATCTTCCTCTTGACAATAGACCATAGATTCTCTATGGGGTTAAGGTCAGGCAAGTTTGCTGGCCAATCAAGCACAGTGATACTGTTGTTTGTAAACCAGGTATTGGTACTTTTGGCAGTGTGGACAGGTGTCAAGTCCTGCTGGAGAATGAAATTTCCATCTCCAAAAAGCTTGTCGGCAGAGGGAAGCATGAAGTGGTCTAACATGTCCTGGTAGACGGCTGTGCTGACTTTGGTCTTCATAAAACACAGTGGACCTACACCAGCAGATGACATGGCCCCCAAACCATCACTAATTGTGGAAACTTCAGACTAGACCTCAAGCAGCTTGGATTGTGGCCTTTCTACTCTTCCTCCAGATCTTGATTTGCAAAATTTACTTTCATCTGAAAACAGCACCTTAGACCACTGAGCAACAGTTCAGTTTTTTTTCTCCTTGGCCCAGGTAAGACGTTTCTGGCATTGTCTATTGGTCATGAGTGGCTGACACAAGGAATGTGACACTTGTAGCCCATGTCCTGGATACATCTGTCTGTGGTGGCTCTTGAAGCTATGACTCCAGGAGCAGTCCACTCCTTGTGAATCTCCTCCAAATTTTTGAATGGCCCTTTCTTAACAATCCTTTCAAGTTGCTTGTGCACCTTTTTCTACCGCACTTTTTCCTTCCACTCAACTTTCCATTAATATGCTTGGATGCCGCACTCTGAACAGCCAACTTCTATAGCAATGACCTTTTGTGGCTTATCCTCCTTGTGGAGTGTGTCAATGACTGCCTTCTGGACATCTGTCAAGTCTGCGGTCTTCCCCCCATGATTGTGGAGCTACTGAAACAGACTATGGGCTCCTTTTCACTTGCGAGACATACGTGCGAGTCTCGCATGTTAAAACCAAGCTCTGGCGCCGGCACTCCAGAGCGGAGCGTGCAGCTGCATAGCAATACATGGAGCTGCACGCTCCGCTCCTGAGTGCCGTCGACAGAGCTTGGTTTTAACCTGCGAGACTCGGCCGTATGTCTCGCAATTGAAAAGGAGCCCTAAGGGACCTTTTTAAATGCATTGGAAGCCTTTACAGGTGTTTTTTGTTAATTATTCTAATTTACTGAGATAATGACTTTTGGGTTTTCATTGGCTGTAAGCCATAATCATCAACATTAACAGAAATAAACACTTGAAATAGATCACTCTGTTTGTAATGACTCTATATAATATGAGTTTCACTTTTTATATTGAAGAACTGAAATAAATTAACTTTTTGATTATATACTAATTTTGTGAGAAGCACGTGTATTAATTACACCGAACTCCCAGCGGCAATTGCTCAGGAAAAGCTCATGTACCACCATGATCGCCATGATGTAAACTTATGTCAAAGTTCATGAAAAGGTTAAACAAATTAAACCTATTTGTGCATACTGGGCTCTGCTCCACTGATGTCGAACACAGGGCTCCGCTCAGCACTCATACACGCACAAGCCCGCTTCCTACACAATGCTCCACAGACGTTATACACACGCGGCTCCGCTCCGTACACCTCGTACACACACGGCTCTGCTCCGTACACCTCGTACACACACGGCTCCGCTCCGTACACCTCGTACACACACGGCTCTGCTCCGTACACCTCGTACACACACGGCTCCGCTTCATACACCTCGTACACACACGGCTCTGCTCCGTACACCTCGTACACACACGGCTCTGCTCCGTACACCTCGTACACACACGGCTCCGCTCCGTACACCTCGTACACACACGGCTCCGCTCCGTACACCTCGTACACACACGGCTCCGCTCCGTACACCTCGTACACACACGGCTCCGCTCCGTACACCTCGTACACACACGGCTCCGCTCTGTACACCTCGTACACACACGGCTCTGCTACATCCACACTGTAAACCCCTCCTGACCCCACACATAAACTTCCCCTCATCCAGCACCATGACAACCAGCACAGCAGAGTCCTGCATACACTGAGGCCCCTGATCATGTGACCCCTGACTCCTCCCCTCCTGTGACCTCATCACAGGTCCTGTGCGCACAGAACAGCCATATATGTGGTGTGCGGCTCTGCAGGTGGAGGTAGGTGCTGGAGATTCCCCATTACTGGGGGGAGGCAGTAACCCCTTCAGTGCTGAGACTGTTTTGGTGCTCTTCCTCTAATATATAAAGATTATTATATAGCACCAACATACTCTGCAGCGCTTTACAGAGGTTCATACAGCAGTCTTAAGTAACATAGTTAAAGATAATCAAGCAAAACTAAAACAATAACCAGACTCTTCAAAGCGTACGAGCTAACAATGAAGTGGAGGTGATACAAAAGTACAGGGGCTTATTTACAACTGGATGGTGGCCCGATTCTAACGCATCGGGTATTCTAGAATATGTATGTCCACGTAGTATATTGCCCAGTGACGTAGTATATTGCCCAGCCACGTAGTATATTGCCCAGCCACGTAGTATATTGCCCAGCCACGTAGTATATTGCCCAGCCACGTAGTATATTGCCCAGCCACGTAGTATATTGCCCAGCCACGTAGTATATTGCCCAGTCATGTAGTATATTGCCCAGCCACGTAGTATATTGCCCAGTGACTTAGTATATTGCCCAGTCACGTAGTATATTGCCCAGTGACGTAGTATATTGCACAGCCCACGTAGTATATTGCCCAGTCACGTAGTATATTGCCCAGCCACGTAGTATATTGCCCAGTCATGTAGCATATTGCCCAGTCATGTAGCATATTGCCCAGTCATGTAGTATATTGCACAGCCACGTAGTATATTGCCCAGCCACGTAGTATATTGCCCAGCCACGTAGTATACTGCCCAGTCACGTAGTATATTGCCCAGCCACGTAGTATACTGCCCAGTCACGTAGTATATTGCCCAGTCACGTAGCATATTGCCCAGCCACGTAATATATTGCCCAGCCACGTAGTATACTGCCCAGTCATGTAGTATATTGCCCAGTCATGTAGTATATTGCCCAGCCACGTAGTATATTGCCCAGTCATGTAGTATATTGCCCAGCCACGTAGTATACTGCCCAGCCACGTAGTATATTGCCCAGTGATGTAGTATATTGCCCAGTCACGTAGTATATTGCCCAGTCATGTAGTATATTGCCCAGTCATGTAGTATATTGCCCAGCCACGTAGTATATTGCCCAGTGACATAGTATATTGCCCAGTCACGTAGTATATTGCCCAGTGACGTAGTATATTGCACAGCCCACGTAGTATATTGCCCAGTCACGTAGTATATTGCCCAGCCACGTAGTATATTGCCCAGTCATGTAGCATATTGCCCAGTCATGTAGTATATTGCCCAGCCACGTAGTATATTGCCCAGCCACGTAGTATATTGCCCAGCCACGTAGTATACTGCCCAGTCACGTAGTATATTGCCCAGTCACGTAGTATATTGCCCAGCCACGTAGTATACTGCCCAGTCACGTAGTATATTGCCCAGTCATGTAGCATATTGCCCAGCCACGTAGTATATTGCCCAGCCACGTAGTATATTGCCCAGTCACGTAGTATATTGCCCAGCCACGTAGTATATTGCCCAGTCACGTAGTATATTGCCCAGTCACGTAGTATATTGCCCAGCGACGTAGTATTCAGCACAGAGCCACGTAGTATATTGCCCAGCCACATAGTATATTGGCCAGTCGCGTAGTATATTGGTCAGCCACGTAGGTATATAACACTGCCCACGCAGTATTTAGCAGTGTGTGCACCATATCCCTGTAAAAAAAAAAAAATTAAAATAAAAAATAGTTATATACTCACCCCTGGGATCCAGCGAAGCTGTGTGATGTGGCTGCTATCTTCCGTTCCCAGGATGCATTGCGAAATTACCCAGATGACTTAGCGGTCTCGCAAGACCGCTAAGTCTTCTGGGTAAGTTCGCAATGCATCTCTAGGAACGGAAGATGGCGGCCGGCGCGAGCGCATTGTCCGATGATGGAAGGTGAGAATAGCAGGTTTTTTGTTTTTTTATTATTTTTAACATATCTTTTTACTATTGACGCTGCATAGGCAGCATCAATAGTAAAAACTTGGTCACACAGGGTTAATAGCTGCGGTTATGGAGTGCGTTACCCGCTGCTTAACGCGGTCCGTTACCGCTGGCATTAACCCTGTGTGAGCGGTGACCGGAGGGGAGTATGGAGCGGGAACTGACTGCGGGGAGTATGGAGCGGGCGTCGGGGACACTGCGGGGAGTATGGAGTGGGGAGTATGGAGCGGGCGCCGGGGACACTGACTGTGGGGAGGATGGAGCGGGCGCCGGGGACACTGACTGCGGGGAGTATGGAGCGGACACTGTGACTGCAGGGTAGTAGGGGAGGGACTAATCGGACTGTGGCCGTCGCTGATTGGTTGCAGCAGCCATGACAGGCCGCTGGCGAGACCAATCAGCGACTTGGATTCCATGAAAGACAGAGGCCGCGACCAGTTAATATCTGTGACAGACAGAAAGGCAGAAGGACAGAAAGACGGAAGTGACCCTTAGAAAATTATATAGTAGATGATGGTCCAGCCATCTTGAGGGAATGGGGGGTAGATAATGGCTGCATGAACTAGTCACCATAGATACAGACAACCCAACCAGTAAAGACAGGAAACACGTTTTACTTACACAGTATAATGTTCCCACAGTACCGTCATCCCCCCACACACAATATAATATTCCCACAGTACCGCCATCCCCCCACAGTATAATGTTCCCCCAGTACCACAATCCCCCCCACACAGTATAATGTTTCCACAGTACAACCATCCTCCCACACAGTATAATGTTCCCACAGTGCCGCTATCTACCTACACACAGTGTAATGTTCTCACACCCCACCATCCCCCTCAGACAGTATAATGTTCCCACAGTACTGCCATCCCCCCACACAGTATAATGTTCCCATAGTACCACCATCCCCCCACACAGTGCAATGTTCTCCCAGTACCGCCATCCCCACACACAGTATAATGTTCCCATAGTACCGACATCCCCCCACACAGTATGTTTCCCCAGTACACCATCCTCCCACACAGTATAATGTCCCCATAGTACCACCATCCCCCTCATACAGTATAATGTTCCCACAGTACCACCATCCCCCAACACAGTATGTTCCCCCAGTACAACCATCCTCCCACACAGTATAATGTTCCCACAGTACCGCTATCTACCTACACACAGTGTAATGTTCTCACAGTACCACCCCACCATCCCCCTCAGACAGTATAATGTTCCCACAGTACCGCCATCCCCCACACAGTATAATGTTCCCACAGTACCACCATCCCCCCACACAGTATAATGTTCCCCCAGTACCACCATCCCCCCACACAGTATAATCTTCCCCCAGTACCACCATTCCCCCACACAGTGCAATGTTCCCCCAGTACCGCCATCCACCACACACAGTATAATGTTCCCATAGTACCGACATCCCCCCACACAGTATGTTCCCCCAGTACACCATCCTCCCACACAGTATAATGTTCCCACAGTACCGCTATCTACCTACATACAGTATAATGTTCCTACAGTACCGCCATCCCCTCCACACAGTATAATGTTCCCCCAGTACCGCCATCCCCCCACACAGTATAATGTTCCCCCAGTACCGCCATCCACCACACACAGTATAATGTTCCCACAGTACCGCCATCTACCTACATACAGTATAATGTTCCCACAGTACCGCCATCCCCCACACAGTATAATGTTCCCACAGTACTAGTGATGAGCGAGTTTACTCGGTGCTCGGGTTTTCCCGAGCACGCTCAGGTGGTCTCCGAGTATTTGTTATTGCTCGGAGATATAGTTTTCATCGCCTCAGCAGCATGATTTACGACTGCTGGACAGGCTGAATACCTGTGGGAATTCCCTAACAAACAGACATTCCTCACATGTATTCAGTGTATCTGGCAGCCGTAAATCTTGCAGCTGAGGCGATGAAAACTATATCTCCGAGCAATAACAAATACTCGGAGACCACCCGAGCAACGAGTATACTCGCTAATCACTACACAGTACCGCCATCCCCCCACATATAGTATAATGTTCCCACAGTACCACCATCCCCCACACACAGTATAATGTTCCCACAGTACCGCCATCTCCCACACACAGTATAATGTTCCCACAGTACTGCCATCCCCCCACACACAGTATAATGTTCCCACAGTACAGCCACCCCCCCACACATTATAATGTTCCCACAGTACCGCCATCCTCCACACACAGTATAATGTCCCCACAGTGCCTCCATCCCCCCACACACAGTATAATGTTCCCACATTACAACCTGTTTTTAAAGGGAACCTATCAACAGGATTGTGCATATTAACTTACAGACAGTGTCTGGTTGGCGCCGTTATATACAGAGAGAGGAGTGAAGAGAGGAAAGCTGGGGCCGTGCTGCCATGTGAGGTGCTGCACCTCCTGGAAAGGAAAGAAAGGAACAGAACAGTTTGTAGAGACAGTGAAGGAGGAAGAGAAGCAAAGGAGACTCACTAACTCCTCCACCAAGCCAGGTATATATTATCTAGGGAAGCTCCCCAGAAACCGGGTTCAGAGCTCCCTCCTCTGGCCTGAAGTCAGAACGTGTTGCATGTGTGTGAATACCTGTTAAAGGGATCCTTCCTCACTTCCAAGCATGACATCACTCTCCCCAAGAGGAAAGCAATGCCACTGTAACAACCAGTTACCTGGGGTGTTACATATCCATCTATCATCTATCTATCTCACAATCTATCTATCTGTCTATCTATCTATCCCATATCTATCTATCTCACAATATATCTACCTATCCATCTATCTATCTTTCATCTATCTATGTACCTATCTCACAATATATCTATCCATCTATCATCTATCTATCCATCTATCATCTATGTCTTTATCTCACAATGTATCTATCTATCATCTACCGTATATACTCGAGTATAAACCGACCCGAGTATAAGCCGACCCCCCTAATTTTGCCACAAAAAACTGGGAAAACTTATTGACTCGAGTATAAGCCTAGGGTGGAAATGCAGCATTTACCGGTGAATTTCCAAAATAAAAATAGATCATTATTTCCCCATAGCTGTGCCATATAGTGCTCTGCACTGTTCATTATTTCCCCATAGCTGTGCCATATAGTGCTCTGCACCGTTCATTATTTCCCCATATCTGTGCCATATAGTGCTCTGCACCGTTCATATTGCCCCATAGCTCTGCCATATATTGCTCTGCACCGTTCATATTGCCCCATATCTGTGCCCCATATATGCTCTGCACCGTTCATATTGCCCCATATCTGTGCCATATAGTGCTCTGCACCGTTCATATTTCCCCATATCTGTGCCCCATATAGTGTTCTGCACCGTTCATATTGCCCCATAGCTCTGCCATATAGTGCTCTGCACCGTTCATATTGCCCCATATCTGTGCCCCATATATGCTCTGCACCGTTCATATTGCCCCATATCTGTGCCCCATATAGTGCTCTGCACCGTTCATATTTCCCCATATCTGTGCCCCATATAGTGCTCTGCACCGTTCATTTTTGTCCCATAGCTGTGCCCCATACAGTGCTCTGCACTGTTCATTATTGCCCCATAGCTGTGCCATATAGTGCTCTGCACTGTTCATTATTGCCCTATAGCTGTGCCATATAGTGCTCTGCACTGTTCATTATTGCCCCATAGCTGTGCCCCATATAGTGCTCTGCACTGTTCATTATTGCCCCATAGCTGTGCCATATAGTGCTCTGCACTGTTCATTATTGCCCCATAGCTGTGCCCCATACAGTGCTCTGCACTGTTCATTATTGCCCCATAGCTGTGCCATATAGTGCTCTGTACTGTTCATTATTGCCCAATAGCTGTGCCCCATACAGTGCTCTGCACCGTTCATTTTTGTCCCATAGCTGTGCCCCATACAGTGCTCTGCACCGTTCATTTTTGTCCCATAGCTGTGCCCCATATATGCTCTGCACCGTTCATTTTTCCCCATATTGTGTCCCATACAGTGCTCTGCACTGTTCATTATTGCCCCATAGCTGTGCCCCATATATGCTCTGCACCGTTCATTTCTCCCCATAGCTGTGCCCCATACCCTGCTCTGCACCATTCATATTGCCCCATAGATGCTCCACATAAATCTGTGCCGCTGCTGCAATAAAAAAAAAAAACACATACCTCTCTTGATTGCAGCTCCCAGTGTCCGGTCCCAGCGTCTCTCTGCACTGACTGATCAGGCAGAGGGTGCCGCGCACACTATATGCGTCATCGCGCCCTCTGACCTGCACAGTCAGAGTGCAGATAGACGTCGGGAAGATGGAGGGGCGCCCGGCGGCTGGAACCTGGACAGGTGAATATGAGATACTTACCTAGTCCCAGCGATCCTGGCGCTCCCCGCCTGTCCCACGGTCTTCTGTGCTGCAGGCAGCCTCTTTCTCTATCAGCGGTCACCGGCACCGCTGATTAGAGAAATGAATAGGCGGCTCCACCCCTATGGGGTGAAGAGGGGAAGAAGCTGCAGCACAGAAGACCGTGGGACAGGCGGGGAGCGCCAGGATCGCTGGGACTAGGTAAGTATGCCTCAGCGCCCTCTCCCCCTCACCCGCCGACCCCACCGCTACCGTGACTCGAGTATAAACCGAGAGGGGCACTTTCAGCCCAAAAATTTGGGCTGAAAATCTCGGCTTATATTCGAGTATATACGGTATTTATCATCTATCTGTCTCACAGTATATCTATCCATCTTTCTATCATCTATCTATCCATCTATCTATCATCTATGTATCTATCTCACCATATATCTATCTATATATTTATCTATCATCTATCATTCTATCTATCTATCTATCTATCTATCTATCTATCTATCATCTACCATATATCTATCTATTGTGATGCAGTGACCCCTGTTACAGCTAGGGGCACTGTATGTGCTCCCCAGGACACGCATGGAGGCGTAATGGGGATAGTAAGACAATGTCCGGCTTTGTGGTGAATGGTCGGTATGTGTGTCGCAGAGGAGCAAACTCTGCATTGTCAGCCTGAAGCAATGTTGTGTTCTGGGACCTCTAGTCCCACAAGTAGTTGTGTAATTCTTGAGGGAGGCTGGCAAGGCTAGTTATGAGTGATGGGCGGGTCAAACTAGCAACACACCCATACTCCCACCCAGGGGAGTGGTTACAGGTATGTAATGTGACCAGGGTTTGGGTCACATGGTCTGAGTGAGGGGACCTGAATGGTCCATGTGCAAGGTCCTGGTAGAAACCTTGGTGTTGGGTGTGCTAGCCCTGAAGAGCACGTGGTGGGACTTTGCTACTGGTGGCCTGGGTATTGGACGGTCCCAGCCGGGTATGGACGTCCTGAATAAAACCCGGACAGGCTATCTGTGTGATCCCGAGTAACCTGGGTGTTGGGAGGTCCTGGGAGGAGGACTGGATTCCTGAACAGCACGAGGTGAGGGCAGGGATCTGCAGAGCCAGTTACAGCTACTGTGTGGGGAAGCTACAGTTCTTCGGTGGGTCTGGAACTGACTAGTGTGTGCCGGCCGGGCAAGTTGGTGATCCCCGTAAGGCAGTTTCCTCAGGAGAGTGGACTGACAAGGAGTCAGCAGGTGTAGCAGGAGCTTCCGTAAGGTACCTCAATAGACTGTTGATGTTTATGATGTTCCATGAACTGTGTGGTAACCCACGGCAACTGGTCAGAAGAGGACCAGCATGTTTAGTGGCCGCAGACTTAATAATGTGAAACTTAATGTGATGTCCTGATAGAATGTGTAATGGACTGTTCATGATATGGTTTATGAGTCTCTAATAAACCAAATAGACTGTTTTGTGTAAAAAACCGTGCCCGTGTGCCTGAATATCGCGGCCAAGCGAGTATTCCCCAACCCGTAAGTAAGTGCAATCTTACACTATCTGTCTATCTATCCCATATCTATATATCTATCCATCTGTCTATCTATCCCATATATACAGTGGGGCAAAAAAGTATTTAGTCAGTCAGCAATAGTGCAAGTTCCACCACTTAAAAAGATGAGAGGCGTCTGTAATTTACATCATAGGTAGACCTCAACTATGGGAGACAAACTGAGAAAAAAAATCCAGAAAATCACATTGTCTGTTTTTTTAACATTTTATTTGCATATTATGGTGGAAAATGAGTATTTGGTCAGAAACAAAATTTCATCTCAATACTTTGTAATATATCCTTTGTTGGCAATGACAGAGGTCAAACGTTTTCTGTAAGTCTTCACAAGGTTGCCACACACTGTTGTTGGTATGTTGGCCCATTCGTCCATGCAGATCTCCTCTAGAGCAGTGATGTTTTTGGCTTTTCGCTTGGCAACACGGACTTTCAACTTCCTCCAAAGGTTTTCTATAGGGTTGAGATCTGGAGACTGGCTAGGCCACTCCAGGACCTTGAAATGCTTCTTACGAAGCCACTCCTTCGTTGCCCTGGCGGTGTGCTTTGGATCATTGTCATGTTGAAAGACCCAGCCACGTTTCATCTTCAATGCCCTTGCTGATGGAAGGAGGTTTGCACTCAAAATCTCACGATATATGGCCCCATTCATTCTTTCATGTACCCGGATCAGTCGTCCTGGCCCCTTTGCAGAGAAACAGCCCCAAAGCATGATGTTTCCACCACCATGCTTTACAGTAGGTATGGTGTTTGATGGATGCAACTCAGTATTCTTTTTCCTCCAAACACGACAAGTTGTGTTTCTACTAAACAGTTCCAGTTTGGTTTCATCAGACCATAGGACATTCTCCCAAAACTCCTCTGGATCATCCAAATGCTCTCTAGCAAACTTCAGACGGGCCCGGACATGTACTGGCTTAAGCAGTGGGAAACGTCTGGCACTGCAGGATCTGAGTCCATGGTGGCGTAGTGTGTTACTTATGGTAGGCCTTGTTACATTGGTCCCAGCTCTCTGCAGTTCATTCACTAGGTCCCCCCGCGTGGTTCTGGGATTTTTGCTCACCGTTCTTGTGATCATTCTGACCCCACGGGGTGGGATTTTGCGTGGAGCCCCAGATCGAGGGAGATTATCAGTGGTCTTGTATGTCTTCCATTTTCTAATTATTGCTCCCACTGTTGATTTCTTCACTCCAAGCTGGTTGGCTATTGCAGATTCAGTCTTCCCAGCCTGGTGCAGGGCTACAATTTTGTTTCTGGTGTCCTTTGACAGCTCTTTGGTCTTCACCATAGTGGAGTTTGGAGTCAGACTGTTTGAGGGTGTGCACAGGTGTCTTTTTATACTGATAACAAGTTTAAACAGGTGCCATTACTACAGGTAATGAGTGGAGGAAAGAGGAGACTCTTAAAGAAGAAGTTACAGGTCTGTGAGAGCCAGAAATCTTGATTGTTTGTTTCTGACCAAATACTTATTTTCCACCATAATATGCAAAAAAAATGATAAAAAAAACAGACAATGTGATTTTCTGGATTTTTTTTTTCTCAGTTTGTCTCCCATAGTTGAGGTCTACCTATGATGTAAATTACAGACGCCTCTCATCTTTTTAAGTGGTGGAACTTGCACTATTGCTGACTGACTAAATACTTTTTTGCCCCACTGTATCTATCATTTATCTATCTCACGATATATCTATCTGTCTATCTATTGCAAAAAAGTGAGAGCAGCACAGAAAAGAAAAACAAAAATCAGGGTGCAGGGCCCCTCCGGCATGTACCAAACCTTGTCATAGAAGTTCAAAAATTAGAGGCAGCACACCATTCTGGTGTGAAGGTATTCAACTTTAATAGCCCATCATGGCAATGTTTCGGCCCGTGGAGAGCTTGAGAAAGGTTAAATTTGAATACCTTCATAACCTTATCCAGAATGGTGTGCTGCCTCTGATTTTTGGATTTCTATCTGTCTATCCATCTATCTATCATCTATCCATCTTTCATCTACCTATCTGTTTGTCTGTCTATCCATCTATCTATCATCTTGAAAAAGGTTCATATCTATTTGAACTGAAACGTTGCTGAGATGGGCTAATAAAAGTTAGTTAGTTAGTAAGTAAGGCCGAAAAAAGACATTTGTCCATCCAGTTCAGCCTATATTCCATCATAATAAATCCCCAGATCTACGTCCTTCTACAGAACCTAATTGTATGATACAATATTGTTCTGCTCCAGGAAGACATCCAGGCCTCTCTTGAACCCCTCGACTGAGTTCGCCATCACCACCTCCTCAGGCAAGCAATTCCAGATTCTCACTGCCCTAACAGTAAAGAATCCTCTTCTATGTTGGTGGAAAAACCTTCTCTTCTCCAGACGCAAAGAATGCCCCCTTGTGCCCGTCACCTTCCTTGGTATAAACAGATCCTCAGCGAGATATTTGTATTGTCCCCTTATATACTTATACATGGTTATTAGATCGCCCCTCAGTCGTCTTTTTTCTAGACTAAATAATCCTAATTTCGCTAATCTATCTGGGTATTGTAGTTCTCCCATCCCCTTTATTAATTTTGTTGCCCTCCTTTGTACTCTCTCTAGTTCCATTATATCCTTCCTGAGCACCGGTGCCCAAAACTGGACACAGTACTCCATGTGCGGTCTAACTAGGGATTTGTACAGAGGCAGTATAATGCTCTCATCATGTGTATCCAGACCTCTTTTAATGCACCCCATGATCCTGTTTGCCTTGGCAGCTGCTGCCTGGCACTGGCTGCTCCAGGTAAGTTTATCATTAACTAGGATCCCCAAGTCCTTCTCCCTGTCAGATTTACCCAGTGGTTTCCCATTCAGTAGCTCCTGCTTTTTCACTGAGAATGGTATGCTGCCTTCATTTTTTTGATTCCTACAATTGAGGTTTGGTCTATGCCTGGGGGGCTCTGTACCTGATTTTTCTTTCTTTTCTTTTGTATTTTTGTGCTGCTCTAAATTTTTTTCTATCTATCTATCTATCTATCTATCTATCTATCTATCTATCTATCTATCTATCTATCTATTTTTCTGTCTATCTATTCCATATCTATCTATCCAGCTATCTAACCATCTATCTATCCATCTATATATCTATCTATCCATGAATCTTTCCATCTAGCTATCTTTCTGTCTATCATCTATCCATCAATCTGTCCATCTATCTATCGATCTATATATCCATCTGTCCATGAATCTATCTATCTAAACATAATGTAAATGGGGTTTTTAAACCCTATATGTCCATGACCTGACCCTCATACCTGATGAAAGAACTTTTATTCTCTCTCTCCCTGAATCCTATTCGGTTCGGGAGTCTGCTCGGAGCACCATGTGTATAAGGTCCTCGACCACTTGGCTGCAAAGGCCGCACTTGCGCCTGCGCAGTGGAGCGGGTCACGGTGCTCCATTGAAGATAGTGCCAATGTCTCACAAGAATTGTAAAGTCTCCTAAGACTTTGGCACTCATATCGAGGGGCACGGTGACCAGCTCCACTGCGCAGGCGCAAGGCACGCCTGTCGGTAAACAAGTATGCCACAGGAGGGGCAGGAATTTTAAAAGTGAAAGGCGTGTTTTTCTGACTGTGGCGTGGTAAGTACTTTATACAGTGGGACAGCAGAGCAGCCTCCCGGACCTAATGGGAAAGTAATGTTGCGCCCCCCCCCCCCCCCTAAAAAAAAAAGGGATGAAGTATGTTGCCCTACAAAATGTGTTTGTTTTTCTTCTGAACATTATATATATATATATATAAATATATATATATATATATATACACACACATTTATAACCTGTATCTCTTTTCTTTACATTACAGGCAAAAACATTTAGAGAGAATGCCAAGTTGCCTAGTAAATGGCTGTGTTTTCACGACTGGCAGGCCTGCTCAGGGCATTCGTGGTATTTTACACACTTTTCCAAAGGATGTTGACAAAATTAAGAAATGGCTTTTCGCAACGGGTCAAGATTTTGAAAATCTTGATTCATTAGCTCAAAAAATTTTTGATGGAAGCAAAATCAACAGATATCGCTTGTGTTCGCGGCACTTTGATTCAGATTGCTATATAGTGGATCAGCGAGGAAGAACTTTGCGACCAGTTGCAATACCTTCCATATTCCCTCCTGTTCAAGAGGGACAAACTTTAATTGATGAAAGCTTATCGAGGAAAAAGTTTAGGCCAAGGAAAAGGCTACGTCAACAGCCAGAATCTACAGAATCCGTTTCACATGATAGTTTAACCATTCCAGACTTTGTTTCTACAGATACTTTAACCGGTCTAGAATCTTTTTATACAGATACTTTAACTGTTCCAGAATGTGTTATTACAGATACTTTAACCATTCCAGAATCCCTTTCAACAGATACTGAGAGCATGGGTGAAAATTCTGCATCTTCTGAAGCTAGTGGTACTAAATATGTTAGTATTGCTATACAGACTGATTGTACTTTGGAAAATTCAAGCATATCCTACACTGAAACGGTAGACATATCACATATTCTACAAGAACCAGTTTTTGACCAGGCCATTCCAGCCAAGTGTGACCTACTACAGTCAATTTCTACTCCTGATCAAGGTACTGATTTCAATTCACCATTGAAGAAAAGACCAACTTTGGCTCAGTCCAAAAAAAAGAATCTAGGATTTAAAAGTGATTTTTTCTGCAGGACAACGCCACTGTCACCATTACCTAATGTATCCACTAATTTACAGTCTTTTTCTGAAGAAGTATCCCAACACATGGAGGAAAGTCTGTCCAATAAAGAGGATTCCGATTTTATTCCGGAGTTTAACAGTGCTAACGAATCAGAGTTCTGTTCTTTGGCATCTGTCAGTGGAGTTGAGAATATGTCAGTCATAGATGATGGTACACCATCTTTAAAAGAAACAGTCAGTGAAAGGAAGCTGCTTGTGTTCGAGTCTTGTTTGGATATCCTAATTAAAAAAGTTAAATGCCAGTCTAAATACGGATGCAACCATGTTGTTTCTTCTTTCACTAAGAATGTAGATGGATGCTGCTTAACAGTTATCGGAAAGTGTACTGTTGGTCACAAATTCAAAATTTTTACTTCACAGACTAAAATTTGATGTTATTCGGCCTGAAAACATTTTGATGGCTTCAGCAATTCTTTTTAGTGGCCTCAACTTTGAAAAAGTCAAAGAACTTTGTAACATTTTGGGATTTGTTGTCTATATCCAAAAAATCTTATCAGAGATACCAAACTAAGTTTCTCTTCCCTGCAATTGATCGTGCATGGAAACAAGAGCAGGAGAACATCAGAAATGAAATAAGAGGCAAGAGCTTAACCATTTCTGGGGTAGGACAATGTGACAGTCTAGGGCACAGTGCAAAATACGGTGTTTACGCCATGATGGACACAATAAGTGATAAAATAATCGACTTTCAGGTAGTGCAACGCTGACAATGCACATCATCAGCTGCAATGGACTATTTGCATGAATCGATTGCTCAATTCAGGCCTTCGCATCAAGATTTTCGCCTCAGATCGGCATGTCGGGATACGTAAACAAATGCGAGAAGAGTATTCTACTATAAACCATCAAATTGATATTTGGCACTATGCCAAATCACTTAAGAAAGGGGTCAAACAAACAAGTCATCGGAAACTCTGCAGGGAAATAACATCATGGATAGACAAACTTGCGTTACATTTCTTTTGGTCTGTCAAAACCTGTGACAACAATATTGATTTACTTGAAGAGAAATGGCTGTCCTGCTTGGAACACATAACCAACAATCATCAGTGGGAAGGCAGGCTTTACAAACAGTGCAGCCATGGATCAGGGTTTGGGCCTGGTGATGAAGGGTGGATCTTGTGGTTAAGGAAAAATATGCCACTATTCATAAATATAAAGGAGATTTTGTCAAGCCAACAGTTACTAAACGACTTGCCGCACTTAGTGCATAATTGTCACACTGGTTCTCTTGAAAATGTTCACAGCAAATGCCTTAAAGTACAAGACAAAGCTCATCCATTTTGGTATCGATTCGATGGAGGCTCGGACTAAGCTTGCAGCTTTGACACACAACTTCAAAGTGGGAAGACCGATAGCCACAGTTAAAGTAGCCAAGAAGAATGTTGAGTCAATCAGCACTAAACGGGCAAAATTGTTTTCTCCAAAAGGTACTGCAAGATGGATTGTTCGGGACGTTTTCGAAAAACTGACTGTGGAATACATTGAAGAACTGTGTGTCACTGTATTGCAGCTTGTGAAAGGTGACATCAAATCCGAATGGATGTCCAGAGCTCCAACACTTCCCAAAAATATAAGCAACTGCGAGCGGCCACAAAAAGAGGACATTAAAGGACAACTTATTGCCCAATTCAAAATAAACAACCGATTACTTTTACAATAACTAAACTATCACCATAAAATGGTGATGAAGATGTTTTGAAAATGTTATATACCTTTTCATGCTCATTTTATGTTAAGCAATACTTTTGTCATTTCACCCTTTTAAGGCTACGTTCACATTTGCGTTGTGCGGTGCTGCGTCGGCGATGCAACGCACAACGCAAACAAGAACGCATGCAAAACGCATCATTTTGTGACGCATGTTTCCTTTTTTGGCATGATTTTGGACGCAAAAAAAATGCAACTTGCTGCGTCCTGTGCGCCATGACGCTTGCGCCAAAAAAGACGCATGCGTCACAACGCATGTCCATGTGCCCCCATGTTAAATATAGGGGCGCATGACGCATGCATCGCCGCGGCTGTGCCCGACGCAGCCCCGCAAAACGCTAATGTGAACGTAGACTAAGGGATAATTTTACATTTCACTTTACTAAACAGTACGTTTTTTGGGGAGTTTAGTAAAAATATTTTGGTAACATCATTTCTATGTACATCTGTTAATGCAAATGTAAAAAAAAAGTTAATAGCTTAAAAGAACAACATTTGATACAAATGTTGCGTTCACTTGTGCTTCCAATTACAATTTTAACCCCTTAGTGACCGAGCCAAATTTTTGAAATCTGACCAGTGTCACTTTATGTGGTAATAACTCTGCAACGCTTCAACAAATCCCAGTGATTTTGAGATTGTTTTTTCGTGACACATTATACTTTATGATAATGGTAAATTTAGTTCAACATTTTTTGTGTTTATTTATAAAAAATATCAAAAATTTGAGAAAAATGTTAAAAAATTAGCAATTTTCTAAATTTGACTGATTATCCCTTTAATCCAGATAATCATACAACAGCAAACCATTAATAAATAACATTTCCCACATGTCGGCTTTACATCAGGACCATTTGTAAAATGTTATTTTATTTTGTTAGCATTTTAGGAGGTTTAAAAATGTAGCAGCAATTTTTCATTTTTTCAAAGAAATTTACAAAATTGATTTTTTTAGGGACTTATCCATGTTTGAAGTGACTTTAGGGGTCCCATATATTGGGAAACCCCCAAACGTGATACCATTTTAAAAACAGCACCCCTAAACATATTGAAAACTGCTGTCAGGTAGTTTATTAACCCTTCAGGTGCTTTACAGGAATTAATGCAAAGTGGTATAGCAGAAATGAAAATGTTTATTTTTACCACCTAAATGTTGCTAACTTCTAAACAGATTACTACAGCCGTCAGACTCTAAGGCCACTATTTGGTCATGAATTGCCATGGCAAACATCAGGACAACAAAATCATGATCTGAGGGCACCAATTGGGACAAAGAAGAAGCCCCCACACTCTGTTAACCATTTATAATGATGTAGTCACTATTGACAGCAGCATCTAAGGGGTTAAACAGATTTAGATGGTGCAAATACTGATCCTGGCTGATACAGAAAGTTGTCAGCTATAGTGTACAACCGACAGATGCTAGATTGTCATCTGTATGGGGATACTATTCTCTTATATCTCAGGTCAGTTAAAAGACGTATTGGCGGTCATTAAGGGGTTAATAAAGTTTGCGTTTGTTAACCTATCAAAAGTATTACCTCTGTCCTTGTTTCATATATCTGATACAAAGAGCAAGTGTTCTGAAAAAAAAAATCCTACCTTTTTTATTCTAAATTATTTAATAAGTTTATCAACATTAATATTAAGGTACACTTAGAACGTACTCAAGACACTGTTCCACATTTGTGAATAAGGTCGTGTACAATACTCTGTGGACTGACATGACGAAACTCAACGTCCATTTTTGTCGGTTATACTTGATAATTATAAAAGTTGATTTTGCTGATATGCATAAACATACAGATAATAACAAAATGCTGTATATCTAGTGTTTGAAGATTATGCTCCGTTATTATCGACTAGATGTGGGACCGATGGCGATGACATCAGAATGGGTGCTGGCTCTGCGGTGCTGGGAGCTGCAGCTGTCTCACACACCCCTGTGCGCTCTCACATCTTTCCTGTCTCTGTTCAAACTGGGTTCTCTACTTTGACTACTCTCCCCCAATGTGCTGTGTTCTCCTTTTGTGCACTCCTTAGCCTGTGCGCCCTCTCTTCCCCTTTGTGCGCTCTCTCTGCCCCTTTGTGCGCTCTCTGTCCCCTTGGTGTGTGGTCGGTGTCCCCCTGTGCGTGGTCTCTGTCACCCTCTGCTCTGTCTCTATGCCCTAACTGTTAACGCTGTCTCTGCCCCCCATGTGCAGACACCGTGAGAGGGGAGCAGAGCGTGCGGAGAGCGGGAGAGGAGAGGGTAGCGGAGCTGGTAGGGACCGGGTAGAGGGGAGCGGAGCACACATACAGTGGGACTTTTTAGAGGGGAGTGAATAATGCAGAGAACGGGGCCGGTGTAGTGAGTTTGGAGTGGGCTGCAGGAGTGAGTATGTTGTGGGAGTGAGGGGGCTGTGGACCAGCCAGTAGTGGGAGCGTGGATCGGTGTCAAGGGGCAGAGTGGTGTGAGCGACTTGTGCTGCCTACTGTACCTGTCTGCTTTGCTTTCTCTGCAGTTGAGGACCTGTCATGAAATCACAGTCATGTGATCAGTCACATGCACCTGTCACATTATCACAGGTCTTGTATGCAAAGGGACAAAGGTGAGTCTTAGGCATGTGGCGTCACCGATGTGCGGCGAGGGGCAGAGGATGGAGGTGGTGTGGCGTACGTTGGTAGAGGGTGCAGCGTGCGGTGTATGCATCATCGCTTTTGGTCAATAACTGAGTCAGTGTTTGGCATAATAGTACGTCCATATCTTGGGTTCCATTATATGGCAACCGAATATTGTTCTGTCCTCTGGCCAATCACATGATAGTGGAACCTGATTACGGGTGGAAGCTAAAGAGATAAGCCACAAGGGAATTATTAAAGTAGATGGAGATGTAATGTTGAAGCGTTGAAAATAAATTGACAGGGTACGTGTAGCATTGATTTCTGGTCTTTTTGATTTCCCACAATGGAGAGTACATATATAATGAGTGTTGAAACCATTAACAATATATTTATTGTAAATATTATTTAAAAGGTGCAAATATTTAACTTATGGTTACCCCCAATTTTTTTTTTAAATAACATATTTATATTAAAGTTTTGACTTTAAATAACATACTTAACAAGATAAGCTTTTTAATACTTTTAAAATAAAGCTCTTCATTCCTCAATACTGTGTAATGGTCAATATAGATAACTCAGTCGTATGGGAGCCATGCAACTGAAGCTAATATAGTAGCCAATTGTTATTTTAACTTATTATTTAAAAAAATTAACAAGAATTATATGTCGGTAAATATTAAACAAGGTGTCAGTGAGCTGTTTTACAGTTCATTCTTTGAAAAAGGAAAGTTAATTATATTATTCAAATGCCATGAATTCTGCTGGGTTTTCATTACTGAACTTGAATCCCATGAATTGTTGATCTTCCTCAGGAAATGAATCGCGGACTCTTTTCACCACACATGACGGTATTGGACGTCAGTTTCCTACGCCGGGAAAGCCATGGATCCATGCAGTGAAAGCTCTATAAGCAGTCTTCCATTCTTTGCTGTAAAAGATAACTCGGTTATGATCTTAAATTTACCTAAAGAATCCATGTGTGAAATTATTTGAAACGGTAAGCTTAGAAAATGGTTATTTATTGATTTTTTAATAATAAAAAAAAATTATAGCCAAGCCGTAACAGGCATATAATTGTCACCTCACTGCCTGTTGTTCACCTCTGGCGCAGTTCTGTCACAGACTTCTCCTGCCGGGGACAACATGGCAAGGTAAAGAAATCAGAGGCTGTTGTTACACTGTGCTCTAAGAAGTGTTTGCATAGCAGACGTCACTCATCTAAAGTTAACTTCTCGCTAACGGATTGTGGGGGGCTGGCGCTCATTCAACATGATATGGGCTATGGGCCCGTCGGCTGAGGTGAGATGCTGCCTGTCACGAAGTGACTGTCCTAGCGTGACACGACCCGACGAGAGGTTGGTCACAAAACGGCGAAACCACAAGGGTACACTGGGGACACAATAACAAAGGTGGTCCCTGACAATAGGGAACGGAATTGGACACCTGCACTCACCTGAGGATGTGCCCTGCTCTTACTATCGTCCCTATACGGGTTCTTTCACCCCATCGCCAAGCAGGATACCTAATCCCTCACTTGCCCTGCTCCTATCCTTAAGGCTAGTTTCACATTTGTGCTTGAGTCTGCAGCTGAAAACACCTGCTAACGTAGCATTTTTTTTATCCGCATCAGCTTACGCATGATGAAAAAAAAAACCGATGCATTTGCATGCGTTTTTTGCATGCATTTTCACTTTTTATGCGCATGCGTTCGAAATTTCCAGGAGGGAGCGTTATTTCAATAGGGATTAACAGTCATAACATAAATAAAGCGTCTTAAAATCAAAAGTGAAATTACCACGAGATGATGATGATGATGCTATAATGTGTTGAAGTTACTACTGTAGTTTGTTGTGGCTTGTCAACTCTTCAGGTGATTTTACAACACACTCGCTTTAACAATGTACGCAGACATAACTCAATAAAATACTCTACTCTCCTCCAGAGCTGGTGTGGTCAAAGCGTTTTCAGTTATCGTGTTCAGAAGTCCCAAATGACATTGTTATGACACACAGTCCGCAAGTCTTAGTCACAGCTTAATTCCTCCCTCCTTCTAATCTAAACGATCAAGTATTAAGGCTGTGTGCTCACGGTCATGGAATGCAGCATATTTGACGCCAACATTTTTGAGACCAAAACACTGCGTAATACAGCAGAAGCATAATGGATGTGCTTCGTAGAAATACCATCCTTACTATGCTTCACTCATGATCAGCGGTTTGACAGCTGTGGTGCGTGTTGCCAGCATTCCACTCCTCCTCAGCATGTTCATTTCATTCTGCGTATTCTGAAACGGCCATCATCGGGTGCATGCATGGAGAACCCGCACCCACTGTAGATGGTGATAACAAGGCAGCTGAAGGCTCCCTGCACTCACGCGTGGGTTCCCTCAGGTCTGGAGGAGCTGCATCCAGCACCCAGCTCCTCCGGACCGTGAGCACATACCCATAAACAAATTGAAAGTTGCATGGAACACTCACTTAAAGGTAAATGCACCAGTGTCATAAGTTGGGAAGAAGAAAGCTGCCAGTCATTGCCATAGGATGTCCATAACATATCACGTGAGGGCACAGGGACGCAATTACTGACCACCCTGAGACCTCCACCGCCACTGTCGGTGACTATAATATTTTTTATTTTTAAGTGAGTGCACATGGGGAATGGCATGTCGTTGCACAAGTGCCACTCTACACCTTTATGCTGCAGGAACAACCATCATTAATACCAGCATGATGGAAACAGCAGGTTTGTGCGGTGTTGTACAGTAGAAGCACAATGTATGTCATTTACCCAAATGCAATGCACACCGGGCGTTTTTATTCCACTGCATTGATGAACAGAACGCGCTTGATGACGCCCAACCACTTAGCTGCAGCGCAGTATAGCGATCAACTACATGTTAAGTATAAACCGCTCAGCAACTAGTGGGCAAAGGGTCTATGCGTTCACCACCATAGGTCTCTGACTTCAATCAGGTGTATAGTCAATGAGTACAGGATGCAGTGAATAATGATTGGGTGCACATACCCTAAAGGAGAACAACAGTAATTTACAAGGATTATATAAAAAAACAGTTATATTTTTAAAGTATGTGTTGCATGTTTAAAATGT
The DNA here is from genome assembly GCF_032444005.1 of Ranitomeya imitator. Lineage (NCBI taxonomy): Eukaryota > Metazoa > Chordata > Amphibia > Anura > Dendrobatidae > Ranitomeya > Ranitomeya imitator. Next base: position 365,214,332 of record NC_091283.1, read on the forward strand.
CTTGCCCCGTAATAGAAAGTCATACAAAATGGAAGTACAGTAGTTACAGCAATGGTGTGGTAACATACACCACAATTACATTCTGCTTTGTTGTTTTATGTAAGTAACATACATTAAAAAAAACATTATTTGGTTGTATAGTTATAATCAGGGCCGGACTGGCCATCTGGCAAATCCCAGAAGGGCCTCTCTTGTTGTGGGCCACCTTGTCTGCTACTTTGTTAACAGAATCGTGTGTTCTCAAGATACCCATACTGTTAAGAGTTGTGATGGAGGTATCATTAGAAATTTCGGTCTAGTAGTAAATATTGCTTTCCTCCATGAAGAGTAATATTAGTAATTTATCCCATCTGGTGCTTGGGGATGAGAACAGCATGGGCCTGTGTGATTTCGAATGCCAGGACTGAATTTCATTTCCTGGTTATAATGAAAGATGTGACAATAATTCAGACAACATAACTAAATAGTGAAAATCACAGACCAACAAGGCTAGTCCACCACAATTACCTAATGAATATGAACATCTATTATATAATTTCTCTGTCCCGTCCATCCTCCACTTCCTTCCTTCTAGTTTCTGATTGGTCAGAGGATAGAACAAGTTCTGGTGTCAAGAAATGGACACCCAAGTGATGGATCTCATAATATGTTGCCTGGGGCTGCTGAAAACTGTGTCACCGGCTCCACGAACCCCGAACAAATGATGCCGCAGGTCGATCACTCCCGCCTATTCTCTGCACCCTGCATACAGCCCACAAAACCTGTGCACCCACCGCCACAAACTCAACTGAATTACAAGCTCCGGACCTCTGGTGATGTCCTTGTCATGGCCGAACTCAGAGACCACATGACCGAGACATCACAAAAGGTCATTTAGCACGCCACACAAGGAGTTGTTGAGCACAGACAGCAGGTAAAGACAGCGGCTCACCCGCTATGCTTATCCTCGCTCAGCCCCGCTCATCTCCAGTGTCCTCCAATTTACGCCACTGGACGATGTTCTCCCCCTCAGCATGAGAGTGAGGATGGAGGGGAATAAAGAGACCACCGCAGGGGGGCCATAGTACACTAGCATTAGGGGCAGACTGTGATATCGGGGGGGAGACCAGAGAGCGACCACAGGGGGGGTGACAGCACATGCATGGGGAGGGAAGAGTGTGTGCACGGGGTTGGGTGGGCAGAGAGAGGGCATTGGGGGGGCAGTGTGTCCATGGTGGCAGACTGAGCACAGGGGGTAGACAGCAGGTGTCCCAGGCACCACAGAGCCTACCCCGTCGTCATGTCTCCGCACCCCCAATGCGATAGCATCATGCTCCCTTATCCATTTTTTTTATTATAATATTTTTGTTCTAAATAGTTACTTACCACGTTAGCTACTTTCTACTCTTTATTGCTTTCCATTCTAATTTAAATAATAAAGGAAGTAAAATTGAAATAACAATATTCGGTCCTACAATCACATTTGTCCAGCCTTGAAAAACTAAATAAAAGTGTAATTTTTTTGATACACATCGTAGTCAATCTTTGTTTTTAAATTGTCAATCAAGCCTAAAACATCAACTTGTAGCGTTGCCTCAATAGGGGTCATTACGGATTGCAAACATGGATGATAGATGGAAATAATATCTTTATATATAGCTTACATATGTGCCAATTTTCGATAGGTGTACGATTGAGATAGATGCACAAATCATTAGCGATTCATAGAAAGGTAATATTGGCAAAAATATTGGCAGCACTCCAAAACGAACTGTGTGCAATAAACCTGTAAAGGTGATGTCCAAACCTCCAAAATAGAAAAATCAGAAATAAAGAGGCAGCACTCAAAAAAATTGCAGTGAAAAAAAAGGGGCTTGACTAATCCATTGGCAACGTTTCTCAAGTTTGAGAAAAGCAGATAAATGTTCTGAAACATTGCCAATGGATGAGTAAAGGCCCATTTTTTCCACTTTAATTTTTTGTAGTACTGTTTTTTCTTCTTATACCGCTAGAAAGATAGATACAATCAAAGATGGTTATAATGATAGATAGATAGACTGATACATAAATCTAGATAGATAGTATATTAGATGGATAGAATGATATTCGAATTGCATTTTCATAATTTGATATAAGGATAGATATAGATAGATTGATAGATAGAAAGATAGATTGAATGAAACATACATACATAGAATGATACATACAGACAGATTAGTAGATTATAAATAGTCACAATGATAGATGGACCAAATGATAGATATAATTACATAAACATAGAGAGAAATTGAGATGGAGAGATATGTCCTTAAATAGAGGAACATGTGAGCCCGATGCAATGACATCATGTGGGTGGTGACGTCACGATGGGGGCATGCTCTGTGGCACTGGGGGCGGCTTCCTTCTCTCCCCCCGTAAGCTGTATTTTCAACTCACTGTCCAGCACCCCCCTGTGGTCCCTCTCAGCCCCCCACTGTGGTGACACTCTGCCCCCGCTGTGCTCATTAAGTGCCCCTCCCACCATGATTTGTTAATTCCCCCTGGTCTCTCTCTGCCCCCACCTGCGGTCTCAACCCCCTCACTCCCCCCCCATGTTTGCTCTATGTCACCCCCTGCACTTACTAAGATACAGCAGCAGTAGTAATCTGAAGGCACCATGGGGAACTGGCTTAGTTCCCACATCGTGTTGTGGATTGAGCTGTCTGGGCTGAACTAGCTGCATGGTGAGTCTTGAGAGGGGTGAATGATGGTTGGCACGAGTGGTGAGTGGCTTTAGTGGGCCGAGTGGTCATGGTCCTCTCTTCTCACCAGGGATTCAAGCTTCAGGAGGCTAATTTGCATATTCCAGGTGCCTTCTGGGAGAAGCGAAGTCTCCCTAAGCTAGAAGATCGTTGGGTACAGCCGGGACCAGCTGCTTCGAAAGCATCACCAAACCAGGGATTCAAGCTTCAGGAGGCTAATTTGCATATTCCAGGTGCCTTCTGGGAGAAGCGAAGTCTCCCTAAGCTAGAAGATCGTTGGGTACAGCCGGGACCAGCTGCTTCGAAAGCATCACCAAACCAGGGATTCAAGCTTCAGGAGGCTAATTTGCATATTCCAGGTGCCTTCTGGGAGAAGCGAAGTCTCCCTAAGCTAGAAGATCGTTGGGTACAGCCGGGACCAGCTGCTTCGAAAGCATCACCAAACCAGGGATTCAAGCTTCAGGAGGCTAATTTGCATATTCCAGGTGCCTTCTGGGAGAAGCGAAGTCTCCCTAAGCTAGAAGATCGTTGGGTACAGCCGGGACCAGCTGCTTCGAAAGCATCACCAAACCAGGGATTCAAGCTTCAGGAGGCTAATTTGCATATTCCAGGTGCCTTCTGGGAGAAGCGAAGTCTCCCTAAGCTAGAAGATCGTTGGGTACAGCCGGGACCAGCTGCTTCGAAAGCATCACCAAACCAGGGATTCAAGCTTCAGGAGGCTAATTTGCATATTCCAGGTGCCTTCTGGGAGAAGCGAAGTCTCCCTAAGCTAGAAGATCGTTGGGTACAGCCGGGACCAGCTGCTTCGAAAGCATCACCAAACCAGGGATTCAAGCTTCAAGAGGCTAATTTGCATATTCCAGGTGCCTTCTGGGAGAAGCGAAGTCTCCCTAAGCTAGAAGATCGTTGGGTACAGCCGGGACCAGCTGCTTCGAAAGCATCACCAAACCAGGGATTCAAGCTTCAGGAGGCTAATTTGCATATTCCAGGTGCCTTCTGGGAGAAGCGAAGTCTCCCTAAGCTAGAAGATCGTTGGGTACAGCCGGGACCAGCTGCTTCGAAAGCATCACCAAACCAGGGATTCAAGCTTCAGGAGGCTAATTTGCATATTCCAGGTGCCTTCTGGGAGAAGCGAAGTCTCCCTAAGCTAGAAGATCGTTGGGTACAGCCGGGACCAGCTGCTTCGAAAGCATCACCAAACCAGGGATTCAAGCTTCAGGAGGCTAATTTGCATATTCCAGGTGCCTTCTGGGAGAAGCGAAGTCTCCCTAAGCTAGAAGATCGTTGGGTACAGCCGGGACCAGCTGCTTCGAAAGCATCACCAAACCAGGGATTCAAGCTTCAGGAGGCTAATTTGCATATTCCAGGTGCCTTCTGGGAGAAGCGAAGTCTCCCTAAGCTAGAAGATCGTTGGGTACAGCCGGGACCAGCTGCTTCGAAAGCATCACCAAACCAGGGATTCAAGCTTCAGGAGGCTAATTTGCATATTCCAGGTGCCTTCTGGGAGAAGCGAAGTCTCCCTAAGCTAGAAGATCGTTGGGTACAGCCGGGACCAGCTGCTTCGAAAGCATCACCAAACCAGGGATTCAAGCTTCAAGAGGCTAATTTGCATATTCCAGGTGCCTTCTGGGAGAAGCGAAGTCTCCCTAAGCTAGAAGATCGTTGGGTACAGCCGCGACCAGCTGCTTCGAAAGCATCACCAAACCAGGGATTCAAGCTTCAGGAGGCTAATTTGCATATTCCAGGTGCCTTCTGGGAGAAGCGAAGTCTCCCTAAGCTAGAAGATCGTTGGGTACAGCCGGGACCAGCTGCTTCGAAAGCATCACCAAACCAGGGATTCAAGCTTCAGGACGCTAATTTGCATATTCCAGGTGCCTTCTGGGAGAAGCGAAGTCTCCCTAAGCTAGAAGATCGTTGGGTACAGCCGGGACCAGCTGCTTCGAAAGCATCACCAAACCAGGGATTCAAGCTTCAGGAGGCTAATTTGCATATTCCAGGTGCCTTCTGGGAGAAGCGAAGTCTCCCTAAGCTAGAAGATCGTTGGGTACAGCCGGGACCAGCTGCTTCGAAAGCATCACCAAACCAGGGATTCAAGCTTCAGGAGGCTAATTTGCATATTCCAGGTGCCTTCTGGGAGAAGCGAAGTCTCCCTAAGCTAGAAGATCGTTGGGTACAGCCGGGACCAGCTGCTTCGAAAGCATCACCAAACCAGGGATTCAAGCTTCAGGAGGCTAATTTGCATATTCCAGGTGCCTTCTGGGAGAAGCGAAGTCTCCCTAAGCTAGAAGATCGTTGGGTACAGCCGGGACCAGCTGCTTCGAAAGCATCACCAAACCAGGGATTCAAGCTTCAGGAGGCTAATTTGCATATTCCAGGTGCCTTCTGGGAGAAGCGAAGTCTCCCTAAGCTAGAAGATCGTTGGGTACAGCCGGGACCAGCTGCTTCGAAAGCATCACCAAACCAGGGATTCAAGCTTCAGGAGGCTAATTTGCATATTCCAGGTGCCTTCTGGGAGAAGCGAAGTCTCCCTAAGCTAGAAGATCGTTGGGTACAGCCGGGACCAGCTGCTTCGAAAGCATCACCAAACCAGGGATTCAAGCTTCAGGAGGCTAATTTGCATATTCCAGGTGCCTTCTGGGAGAAGCGAAGTCTCCCTAAGCTAGAAGATCGTTGGGTACAGCCGGGACCAGCTGCTTCGAAAGCATCACCAAACCAGGGATTCAAGCTTCAGGAGGCTAATTTGCATATTCCAGGTGCCTTCTGGGAGAAGCGAAGTCTCCCTAAGCTAGAAGATCGTTGGGTACAGCCGGGACCAGCTGCTTCGAAAGCATCACCAAACCGCGCGCCGTAATTTTGCCTGTAGGACATTATTGCAAGAGAGCTTGGCTGAGTAGATTACACAAGAAGGAAAACACACAGCAAGTCAGCAGGATCTAGGAGCAACATGGCAGATGTGACAACCTACATGGTGAGCTGCAGCATGTGCTACATGTTCACAGATCGACCAGAAGAAGAATCCAATTTCACCTGTCAGAAGTGTAGACTAGTGGCCCTTTTAGAAGAAAAGGTGCGGGGTCTGGAAGAAAGAATAGCAACTTTGAAACTCATCAAAGAGAATGAAGACTTTCTAGACAGAACAGAAGCATCTCTACTGGTCACAGAAGGTGCAAAAAGTGTCAGAGAACCTCCAAAAGCAGATGAGTGGAAGCATGTGACCAAAAGAAGCAAGAAGACCATGGAGAAATCACCAACCACACAACTGAAGAACCGATATCAAATCTTTGTAGAGGATGAAGATGGCACACCTAAGAATGAAGCAATACCAGCAAGCAAAAAAGAAAAGGGCACACAGCAACAAGTGACAGCAAAAAGTACAGCCAAGAAGCAACGAAGAGTGGTGGTGGTGGGAGACTCACTACTGAGAGGCACCGAAGCAGCCATCTGCAGACCGGACATAACTGCAAGAGAAGTATGCTGCCTTCCAGGTGCGATGATCAAGGATGTGACCGATAGGATACCAAAGCTCTTCAGCTCCAAGGACGTCCACCCATTTCTTCTGATACATGTTGGCACCAATGACACGGCAAGGAAGGACCTACCGACAATCTGCAAGGACTTTGAAGAGTTGGGGAAGAAAGTAAAGGAACTGGATGCACAGGTAGTTTTTTCTTCTATCCTTCCAGTAGACGGGCATGGCACCAGGAGATGGAACAGGATCCTTGATGCAAACAACTGGCTAAGACGATGGTGCAGACAACAAGGATTTGGATTCCTGGACCACGGTGTGAATTACTGGTATGATGGACTCCTCGCCAGAGACGGACTACACCTCAACAAACCTGGGAAACACACATTCGCCAGAAGACTCGCTACACTCATCAGGAGGGCGTTAAACTAGAAGAAGAGGGGACGGGAAGAAAAACATTAGACTCGAACAAAGACGACCCAGGAAAACATACTCAGAAGGGAGGTAAGAACATTTCTAAAACAATCCACAGCGAGGAGATTGGAACAAAACAAAATCCTCTAAACTGCATGCTCGCAAACGCCAGAAGCCTGACAAACAAGATGGAAGAGCTAGATGCAGAAATATCTACAGGTAACTTTGACATAGTGGGAATAACCGAGACATGGTTAGATGAAAGCTATGACTGGGCAGTTAACTTACAGGGTTACAGTCTGTTTAGAAAGGATCGTAAAAATCGAAGAGGAGGAGGGGTTTGTCTATATGTAAAGTCTTGTCTAAAGTCCACTTTAAGGGAGGATATTAGCGAAGGGAATGAGGATGTCGAGTCCATATGGGTTGAAATTCATGGAGGGAAAAATGGTAACAAAATTCTCATTGGGGTCTGTTACAAACCCCCAAATATAACAGAAACCATGGAAAGTCTACTTCTAAAGCAGATAGATGAAGCTGCAACCCATAATGAGGTCCTGGTTATGGGGGACTTTAACTACCCGGATATTAACTGGGAAACAGAAACCTGTGAAACCCATAAAGGCAACAGGTTTCTGCTAATAACCAAGAAAAATTATCTTTCACAATTGGTGCAGAATCCAACCAGAGGAGCAGCACTTTTAGACCTAATACTATCTAATAGACCTGACAGAATAACAAATCTGCAGGTGGTTGGGCATTTAGGAAATAGCGACCACAATATTGTGCAGTTTCACCTGTCTTTCACTAGGGGGACTTGTCAGGGAGTCACAAAAACATTGAACTTTAGGAAGGCAAAGTTTGAACAGCTTAGAGATGCCCTTAATCTGGTAGACTGGGACAATATCCTCAGAAATGAGAATACAGATAATAAATGGGAAATGTTTAAGAACATCCTAAATAGGCAGTGTAAGCGGTTTATACCTTGTGGGAATAAAAGGACTAGAAATAGGAAAAACCCAATGTGGCTAAACAAAGAAGTAAGACAGGCAATTAACAGTAAAAAGAAAGCATTTGCACTACTAAAGCAGGATGGCACCATTGAAGCTCTAAAAAACTATAGGGAGAAAAATACTTTATCTAAAAAACTAATTAAAGCTGCCAAAAAGGAAACAGAGAAGCACATTGCTAAGGAGAGTAAAACTAATCCCAAACTGTTCTTCAACTATATCAATAGTAAAAGAATAAAAACTGAAAATGTAGGCCCCTTAAAAAATAGTGAGGAAAGAATGGTTGTAGATGACGAGGAAAAAGCTAACATATTAAACACCTTCTTCTCCACGGTATTCACGGTGGAAAATGAAATGCTAGGTGAAATCCCAAGAAACAATGAAAACCCTATATTAAGGGTCACCAATCTAACCCAAGAAGAGGTGCGAAACCGGCTAAATAAGATTAAAATAGATAAATCTCCGGGTCCGGATGGCATACACCCACGAGTACTAAGAGAACTAAGTAATGTAATAGATAAACCATTATTTCTTATTTTTAGTGACTCTATAGCGACAGGGTCTGTTCCGCAGGACTGGCGCATAGCAAATGTGGTGCCAATATTCAAAAAGGGCTCTAAAAGTGAACCTGGAAATTATAGGCCAGTAAGTCTAACCTCTATTGTTGGTAAAATATTTGAAGGGTTTCTGAGGGATGTTATTCTGGATTATCTCAATGAGAATAACTGTTTAACTCCATATCAGCATGGGTTTATGAGAAATCGCTCCTGTCAAACCAATCTAATCAGTTTTTATGAAGAGGTAAGCTATAGACTGGACCACGGTGAGTCATTGGACGTGGTATATCTCGATTTTTCCAAAGCGTTTGATACCGTGCCGCACAAGAGGTTGGTACACAAAATGAGAATGCTTGGTCTGGGGGAAAATGTGTGTAAATGGGTTAGTAACTGGCTTAGTGATAGAAAGCAGAGGGTGGTTATAAATGGTATAGTCTCTAACTGGGTCGCTGTGACCAGTGGGGTACCGCAGGGGTCAGTATTGGGACCTGTTCTCTTCAACATATTCATTAATGATCTGGTAGAAGGTTTACACAGTAAAATATCGATATTTGCAGATGATACAAAACTATGTAAAGCAGTTAATACAAGAGAAGATAGTATTCTGCTACAGATGGATCTGGATAAGTTGGAAACTTGGGCTGAAAGGTGGCAGATGAGGTTTAACAATGATAAATGTAAGGTTATACACATGGGAAGAGGGAATCAATATCACCATTACACACTGAACGGGAAACCACTGGGTAAATCTGACAGGGAGAAGGACTTGGGGATCCTAGTTAATGATAAACTTACCTGGAGCAGCCAGTGCCAGGCAGCAGCTGCCAAGGCAAACAGGATCATGGGGTGCATTAAAAGAGGTCTGGATACACATGATGAGAGCATTATACTGCCTCTGTACAAATCCCTAGTTAGACCGCACATGGAGTACTGTGTCCAGTTTTGGGCACCGGTGCTCAGGAAGGATATAATGGAACTAGAGAGAGTACAAAGGAGGGCAACAAAATTAATAAAGGGGATGGGAGAACTACAATACCCAGATAGATTAGCGAAATTAGGATTATTTAGTCTAGAAAAAAGACGACTGAGGGGCGATCTAATAACCATGTATAAGTATATAAGGGGACAATACAAATATCTCGCTGAGGATCTGTTTATACCAAGGAAGGTGACGGGCACAAGGGGGCATTCTTTGCGTCTGGAGGAGAGAAGGTTTTTCCACCAACATAGAAGAGGATTCTTTACTGTTAGGGCAGTGAGAATCTGGAATTGCTTGCCTGAGGAGGTGGTGATGGCGAACTCAGTCGAGGGGTTCAAGAGAGGCCTGGATGTCTTCCTGGAGCAGAACAATATTGTATCATACAATTATTAGGTTCTGTAGAAGGACGTAGATCTGGGTATTTATTATGATGGAATATAGGCTGAACTGGATGGACAAATGTCTTTTTTCGGCCTTACTAACTATGTTACTATGTTACTATGTTAATGTATCCTCACCCATCCATTGTACACTTGTGGCCCTCGCCGGCAGGGTCCTCTATCCTCACCTTCTGTATCCTCACCCATCCCTTGTACAGTACACTTGTAGCCCTTGCAGGCAGGGTCCTCTCTCCTCACCTTCTGTATCCTCACCCATCCCTTGTACAGTACACTTGTAGCCCTTGCAGGCAGGGTCCTCTCTCCTCACCTACTGTGTCCTCGCCCATCCCTTGTACAGTACACTTGTAGCACTTGCAGGCAGGGTCCTCTCTCCTCACCTACTGTGTCCTCACCCATCCCTTGTACAGTACACTTGTAGCACTTGCAGGCAGGGTCCTCTCTCCTCACCCACTGTGTCCTCACCCATCCCTTGTACAGTACACTTGTAGCCCTTGCAGGCAGGGTCCTCTCCCCTCACCTACTGTATCCTCACCCATCCCTCGTACAGTACACTTGTAGCACTTTCAGGCAGGGTCCTGTCTCCTCACCTACTGTACCTTCACCCATCCCTTGTACAGTACACTTGTAACCCTTGCAAGCAGGGTCCTCTCCCCTCACCTACTGTGTCTTCACCCATCCCTCGTACAGCACACTTGTAGCCCTCGCCGTCAGGGTCCTGTCTCCTCACCTACTGTACCTTCACCCATCCCTCGTACAGTACACTTGTAGCCCTCTCCGTCAGGGTTCTGTCTCCTCACCTACTGTACCTTCACCCATCCCTTGTACAGTACACTTGTAGCCCTCACCGTCAGGGTTCTCTCTCCTCACCTACTGTACCTTCACCCATCCCTTGTACAGTACACTTGTAACCCTTGCAGGCAGGGTCCTCTCTCCTCACCTACTGTATCCTCATCTATCCCTTGTACAGTACACTTGTAAGCCTCACCAGCAGGGTCCTCTCTCCTGTGTCCTCACCCATCCCTTGTACAGTACACTTGTAGCACTTGCAGGCAGGGTCCTCTCTCCTCACCTACTGTGTCCTCACCCATCCCTTGTACAGTACACTTGTAGCCCTTGCAGGCAGGGTCCTCTCCCCTCACCTACTGTATCCTCACCCATCCCTTGTACAGTACACTTGTAGCACTTGCAGGCAGGATCCTCTCTCCTCACCTACTGTGTCCTCACCCATCCCTTGTACAGTACACTTGTAGCCCTTGCAGGCAGGGTCCTCTCCCCTCACCTACTGTATCCTCACCCATCCCTTGTACAGTACACTTGTAACCCTTGCAGGCAGGGTCCTCTCCCCTCACCTACTGTATCTTCACCCATCCCTCGTACAGCACACTTGTAGCCCTCGCCGTCAGGGTCCTGTCTCCTCACCTACTGTACCTTCACCCATCCCTTGTACAGTACACTTGTAGCCCTCGCCGTCAGGGTCCTGTCTCCTCACCTACTGTACCTTCACCCATCCCTTGTACAGTACACTTGTAGCTCTCGCCGTCAGGGTCCTCTCTCCTCACCTACTGTACCTTCACCCATCCCTTGTACAGTACACTTGTAACCCTTGCAGGCAGGGTCCCCTCTCCTCACCTACTGTATCATCTATCCCTTGTACAGTACACTTGTAAGCCTCACCAGCAGGGTCCTCTCTCCTCCTGTATCTTCACCCATCCCTTGTACAGTACACTTGTAGCACTTGCAGGCAGGGTCCTCTCTCCTCACCTACTGTATCCTCACCCATCCCTTGTACAGTACACTTGTAGCACTTTCAGGCAGGGTCCTGTCTCCTCACCTACTGTGTCCTCACCCATCCCTTGTACAGTACACTTGTAGCCCTCGCCGTCAGGGTCCTCTCTTTTCACCTATTGTATCCCCACCTATGCCTTGTATTCTGTGAACCTCATGGGCAGGGTCCTCTCTCCTCACCCATCACTTGTAGACAGTGAACCATCGAGGGCAGGGTCCTCTACTCTCCTGTATCTGTGTGTATCTTAAATAGCTCATAAATACTTGTGTATGGGTGCCCCTTTGACATGTAAATGGTGCTTTAATAGTACTAAAGAAGACAAATTGTTTATAATAAAAGATAGATAGATAGATAGATAGATAGAGAGAGTCCAAGAAGTCAAAGGCAGCACACCATTGCAAATGAGTTCAAAAAGTGTTCAAGTTTAATAGCCCATCATGGCGACGTTTCGGCTCATGGAGAGCCTTTCTCAAGCAAGGTAATGGTGTACAAACCTGGTATTTAACATACAGTAAACGATTCAATGTTAATTAGCAATCTACACTCAGCTGCATTTCATGAATCATTTCATGGCTCACCCCGTCCTGCAATCACATATGCATGCCCATCCGCACGTGTGCAGTAGACAGCTTACAGAGCCGGCGCCATCTTGGTTGCTGGAAAACCAATACCAAGACTACACCTGCTGTCAGAATGAATGGTAATCCACACATCGGCATACAGTATAACAGCGCCACCTTCTGGCGTATTTTAAAGGGGCATAAGCCCTCATACACTCCTATTAGATGTCTCATATGGTATAGGTTCCTAACCCAACAGTGCTGGGATGGCCATAGTTAACCCATAATGGTACGTACACCCCCCATTTGCTGGGGCTGGTCACGTACCATAAAGGACCAAGGGAGACCAATGCCCTGTGACAGACACGATCGCATCCTCAGTCACCACTGGGAACATCAACCAAATCTCTAATAACCGTGAGAAAAGAGATCCACCATAAATGCCCACTTGGACTCTATTTCATTCACATATCCAATAAAACAAACATAACAAAAATTAAAAAAAAGCATTCCAATAGTTGACTTCATGAATAGGGTAAGCCATGAACCCTGATCTTCAGAGAAAAAAAATTCTTCTTTCATACTTCTCAATATATCTAGAAAACATAAAAAACTATTGTAATTAATACCATCATATTGCTATACCCATCCGAGAGGCGAGGCCCCCAAGTACAGATGAAAAGGAATATATCCTGCCATTCTCCTATAATGTGACTTGCAGCTTAAAATCCACATTTAAACCGTGTGGCTTCAATGTGTTTAGTCTTCGAATCCACGTAAGTTCTCTGATCTGTAAAAGTTTAACCCTGTCACCTCCGCGTCTCAATGGGGGCATATGATCAATAATCCTGAACTTCAGATTTTTCTCTGCATGTCCACAATCCAGAAAATGTTTAGAAACTGGTAAATCACACTTTTTCTTTCGCATGGTAGACCTGTGGCGATTTAGACGGGTTTTGAAGTCCCACGTAGTTTCACCCACGTACCACAATTTACATGGATAGATATAATTTACAGAGGTATATAGCTAGATAGATTGATATTATTATGATATTATTATGATACATGTGGAGATAGTCCTGCATACACTGAGGCCCCTGATCATGTGACCCCCTGACTCCTCCCCTCCTGTGACCTCATCACAGGTCCTGTGCACACAGAACAGCCATATATGTGGTGTGCGGGTGGAGGTAGGTGCTGGAGATTCCCCATTACTGGGGGGGGGGGGGGCAGTAACCCCAGTAACCCCTTCAGTACTATTACTGGGTGGCCCGGCTGTGTTGGACCCCTATGAAATGTGTGTTCCCTCAGATGATCACATATGTTTGGTAAAATCCCCATATTTTGATGCAGCCGGCCCCTCTTCACCCTCAGGCAGCCATTGCTGAGCATTCTCCTTAGGGTGGGCTTTCAGCTCCATGTGAATATGGCCATGTCATCCCCAGAAAGAGCCCAGAGTTATGTCGGCTGATAACCGAGAAAGCCCCCTCAGGTTCGGCCGTTCTCCACCAGGTTCGGCCGTTCTCCATCACTTTCGGCCGTTCTCCTTCAGGTTCGGCCGTTCTGTACCAGATTCAGCCGTTCTTCTTCAGGTTCTGCCGTCCTCCGTCAGTTTCTGATGTTCTCCATCAGGTTCGGCCATTCTCCGCCATTTTCGGCCGTTCTCCGTCACATTCGGCCGTTCTCCATCACGTTCGGCCGTTCTCCGTCACTTTCGGCCGTTCTCCTTCAAGTTCGGCCGTTCTGTACCAGATTCAGCCGTTCTTCTTCAGGTTCTGCCGTCCTCCGTCAGTTTCTGATGTTCTCCATCAGGTTCGGCCGTTCTCCGTCACTTTCGGCCGTTCTCCTTCAGGTTCGGCCGTTCTGTACCAGATTCAGCCGTTCTTCTTCAGGTTCTGCCGTCCTCCGTCAGTTTCTGATGTTCTCCATCAGGTTCGGCCGTTCTCCGTCACTTTCGGCCGTTCTCCTTCAAGTTCGGCCGTTCTGTACCAGATTCAGCCGTTCTTCTTCAGGTTCTGCCGTCCTCCGTCAGTTTCTGATGTTCTCCGTCACATTCGGCCGTTCTCCGTCACTTTCGGCCGTTCTCCTTCAGGTTCGGCCGTTCTGTACCAGATTCAGCCGTTCTTCTTCAGGTTCTGCCGTCCTCCGTCAGTTTCTGATGTTCTCCATCAGCTTTGGCTGTTCTCTGTCAGGTTCTGCCGTTCTCCTTCAAGTTTGTCCGTTCTTGATCAGGTTCGTCCATTCTCCACCAGTCAGACGTTCTCTTTGGATTATTTACAATTTGGTCCAGAAACAGTTGGACAGTGGTCGAATCTTCATGATTTCCGCTCTGCAGGCCACAACTTTGGAGGTAAAATGAAGCATCTGAGATGCAATTGAGACTTTCAGGTGTAATTAAAGGGGTTGAACAAAAATCTCCTGTGAAACGTTTAGGCATTGCGGCCATTTTCCTACAAAGCCGCCTCATTTCAGGGGCTCAAAAGTAATTGGACAAAGTAACTTTCCTATAAATAAAATGTTCATTTTTAATACTCTGTATAGAATTCTCTGCAGATAATCATGACTTAAGGTCTGAAAGCCATGGATGTCACCAAACGCTGGGTCTCCTCCTCTGTGAGGCCTTGCCAGTCTTTACTGTGGTGACTTCAGTCAATGCTTGTTTGTAAGTCTTTCTGCCTTAAATTTTGACTTAGGCTGGTTTCACATTTGCGGACGAGGGCTTTGCGGAGGGCTGCGTAGTTCCTCTGTTAAGCCCCGACCACTGCCACGCCTCATCATGCATCCTGTATACCCTATCTTTAACATTGGGTATGCAGGCCATGCGGATGTATGCAGATGCCTCCGCATGCGTTGTTTTGACGCTGCACCGACCTGCGTCGAACGCAACATGTTGCGGTCGGCGCAGCGTCAAAACGACGCATGCGGAGGCATCCGCATGGCCTGCATACTCAATGTTAAATATAGGGTATGCAGGATGCATGCCAACGTAGGTGGAGCTGAAGGAAGAGGCGCGGTAGTGGGTGGGCTTAACGGAGGAACTACTCAGCCCTCTGCAAAGCCCTTGTCTGCAAATGTGAAACTAGCCTTTATCATGTGAAAATGCAGCTCGATGATGCCGAGATGTGGTGTTGACTCGGCCATTGCAGAATATTCCACTTATCTAATCTCAGCACAAGATACAGTCACCATTAGTGATGAGCGAACACTAAAATGCTCGGGTGCTCGTTGCTCGGGTTGAGCAGATTGGAATACTCGGGTACTCACCAGAACAACAAACTCAATGTAAGTCTATGGGAGACCCGAGTATTTTTACCGTGATTCCCCCCCGGAGGTCCTTTCAAGGGCTAAAAACGTCTGAAAATGATTGAAACACTGCTCAAAAGACACAGGTACCTCATGGGGATCGCCCCTGGAAGCATTCCTGACTCCTAGTTCACAGCTTTAATCAAAAAACACTAAAATGAAACCAAAGCGGGTTTTGCTGGGAAATATGTCAAGGTACATCCTTTGCAGGTTAATGACTTGCCTGTAAGGCCAAATATTTAACCCCAGACAGAAAATTTCCTCCCCCACTTAGGCTTAGTTCAGACGCAGCGTTTTTAAAGCTTTTTTCAACTTTAACATTGCTTAGTTTCAACCACTACAAATGCATTAACTGGAAAATGTCATTGTAATATTTAACAACCCTAGCTGGCCATGTGCTGTGTGACACATAAGCAGACCCATCTTGTTTCATTTAGGAAAGAGGGACTCTTAAAGTCAAAGAGCCTATTTTTACTGGTGCATCAGGCGGCATTAATCTTCTTAAAGGGCCATTATGAAACAGTGGGTCTCCTAAGCTGTTGTAGCCTACGCTGTGAGTGGATGGGCTGCCAAGAATTACGACGCACCACAATAACCTGTTGTGAATTCTGCTCTTGCTGCAAGAGTACAGCGCATCCAGGACTATGTTGTCCAGACTCCGGCTTTAGAGCCTAGAATTCCTACTCCTGATTTGTTTTTTGGGGACAGATCCAAGTTTTTGAACTTTAAAAATAACTGCAGATTGTTTTTTGCTTTGAAACCCCATTCTTCTGGTGATCCCATTCAGCATGTAAAAATCATCATATCCTTGCTGCGGGGTGACCCTCAAGACTGGGCTTTTTCTCTTGAAGCAGGGGATCCGGCATTATTGAATGTTGATGCATTTTTTCAAGCGCTCGGATTATTGTACGACGAACCTAATTCTGTGGATCATGCAGAAAAAACCCTGTTAGCCCTGTGTCAAGGTCAGGAAGAGGCAGAGTTATACTGCCAGAAATTTAGAAAATGGTCTGTGCTCACTAAATGGAATGAAGAGGCTCTGGCTGCTATTTTCAGAAAGGGTCTTTCTGAAGCCCTTAAAGATGTTATGGTGGGCTTTCCTACGCCTGCCGGTTTGAGCGAATCTATGTCTCTAGCCATTCAGATCGATCGGCGTTTGCGCGAGCGCAAAGCTGTGCACCATATGGCAGTATCCTCTGAGCAAAGTCCTGAACCTATGCAATGTGATAGGATTTTGACTAGAATAGAACGGCAGGAATTCAGACATCAGAATAGGCTGTGTTTCTACTGTGGTGATTCTGCTCATGTTATCTCTGATTGCCCTAAGCGTACTAAGAGAGTCGCTAGGTCTGTTACCATTAGTACTATACAGCCTAAATTTCTCTTATATGTAACCCTGATTTGCTCATTGTCGTCCTTTTCTGTCATGGCATTTGTGGATTCAGGCGCTGCCCTGAACTTAATGGACTTAGAATTCGCCAGGCGCTGTGGTTTTTCCTTACAGCCTTTGCAGAGCCCTATTCCTTTGAGGGGTATTGATGCTACACCCCTGGCCAAGAATAAACCTCCGTACTGGACACAGATGACTATGTACATGGCTCCAGCACATCAGGAAGATTGCCGTTTTCTGGTGTTGCATAACCTGCATGATGTTGTTGTACTAGGTTTCCCATGGTTACAGGAACATAATCCGGTGCTGGATTGGAAAACTATGTCGGTGACTAGTTGGGGTTGTCAAGGGGTACATAGTGACGTTCCTTTGATGTCAATTTCCTCTTCCCCCTCTCCTGAGGTTCCTGAGTTTTTGTCAGATTTCCTGGATGTATTTGATGAGCCCAAGTCCAGTTCCCTTCCTCCGCACAGGGACTGTGATTGTGCTATTAACTTGATTCCTGGTTGCAAGTTCCCTAAGGGCCGACTTTTCAATCTGTCTGTGCCGGAGCATGCCGCCATGCGGAGTTATGTTAAGGAGTCTTTGGAGAAGGGGCATATTCGGCCCTCTTCGTCACCTTTGGGAGCGGGTTTCTTTTTTGTTGCTAAGAAGGATGGCTCCTTGAGACCCTGTATTGATTATCGTCTTCTTAATAAAATCACGGTCAAATTCCAATACCCCTTGCCCTTGCTTACGGATTTGTTTGCTCAGATTAAGGGGGCTAGTTGGTTTACTAAGATTGACCTCCGAGGGGCATATAATCTTGTTCGTATTAAACAGGGTGACGAATGGAAAACTGCATTTAATACGCCCGAAGGCCATTTTGAATATCTTGTGATGCCATTTGGGCTTTCTAATGCTCCATCTGTGTTCCAGTCTTTCATGCATGATATTTTCCGCAATTATCTTGATAAATTCATGGTCGTATATTTGGATGATAATTTGATTTTTTCCGATGATTGGGAGTCTCATGTGAAGCAGGTCAGGATGGTGTCCCAGATCCTTTGTGATAATGCTTTATTTGTGAAGGGGTCTAAGTGCCTATTCAGAGTTCAGAAGGTCTCTTTTTTGGGTTTTATTTTTTCTCCCTCGTCTATAGAAATGGATCCTGTTAAGGTCCAAGCTATTCATGACTGAATCAAACCCACATCTGTGAAGGGCCTTCAAAAATTTTTGGGCTTTGCTAATTTCTATCGCCGTTTCATTGCCAACTTTTCCAATGTGGTTAAGCCCCTTACTGATTTGACGAAGAAAGGCGCTGATGTAACAAATTGGTCCTCAGAGTCTGTTGAGGCCTTTCAGGAGCTTAAACGCCGATTTACTTCTGCCCCTGTATTGCGTCAGCCGGATGTTTCTCTTCCTTTTCAGGTTGAGGTCGACGCTTCTGAGATTGGGGCAGGGGCTGTTTTGTCTCAAAGGGAATCTGATGGTTCTTTGATGAAACCGTGTGCTTTTTTTTCCAGAAAGTTTTCGCCTGCGGAACGCAATTATGATGTCGGCAATCGGGAGTTGTTGGCTATGAAGTGGGCGTTTGAGGAGTGGCGACATTGGCTTGAGGGTGCTAAACACCGCGTTGTGGTCCTGACCGATCATAAGAATCTGATTTACCTCCAGTCGGCCAAGCGGCTGAATCCTAGACAGGCTCGATGGTCCCTGTTTTTCTCCCGTTTTGATTTTGTGGTCTCGTATCTTCCGGGATCTAAGAATATTAAGGCTGATGCCCTCTCTAGGAGTTTTTCGCCTGATTCTCCTGGAGTCCTTGAGCCGGTTGGCATTCTTAAGGAGCGGGTGATTCTCCCCTGATTTGCGGCGGGTGCTTCAGGAATTTCAGGCTGATAGGCCTGACCGCTGTCCAGTGGGGAAGCTGTTTGTTCCTGATAGATGGAGGAGTAAGGTGATTTCTGAGGTTCATTGTTCAGTGTTGGCTGGTCATCCTGAGATTTTTGGTACCAGAGATTTGGTTGCTAGGTCCTTTTGGTGGCCTTCCTTGTCGCGCGATGTGCGTGCTTTTGTGCAGTCCTGTGGGACTTGCACCCGGGCCAAGCCTTGCTGTTCGGATCTTCCTGTTTCCCAGAAGATGTCTGTTATCTGGGTTGTTTGTGACCGGTTCTCTAAAATGGTCCATCTGGTACCTTTGCCTAAGTTGCCTTCCTCCTCGGATCTGGTTCCATTATTTTTTCAGCATGTGGTTCGTTTGCATGGCATTCCGGAGAATATTGTCTCTGACAGAGGTTCTCAGTTTGTCTCTAGATTTTGGCGGGCCTTTTGTGCTAGGATGGGCATTGATTTGTCTTTTTCTTCGGCGTTTCATCCTCAGACTAATGGCCAAACTGAGCGAACTAATCAGACCTTGGAGACCTATTTGAGATGCTTTGTGTCTGCTGATCAGGATGATTGGGTGGCTTTCTTGCCGTTGGCCGAGTTTGCCCTTAATAATCGGGCTAGTTCGGCCACTTTGGTTTCACCTTTCTTTTGTAAGTTTGGTTTTCATCCTCGTTTTTCTTCTGGGCAGGTTGAGCCTTCTGATTGTCCTGGTGTTGATTCTGTGGTGGACAGGCTGCAGCAGATTTGGACTCATGTGGTGGACAATTTGACGTTGTCTCAGGAGAGGGCTCAACGTTTTGCTAACCGCCGTCGGTGTGTTGGTCCCCGGCTTCGTGTGGGGGATTTGGTTTGGTTTTCTTCTCGTCATGTTCCTATGAAGGTTTCCTCCCCTAAGTTTAAGCCTCGGTTTATTGGTCCTTATAAAATTTCTGAAATTATTAATCCGGTGTCTTTTCGTTTGGCTCTTTCTGCCTCTTTTGCCATTCATAATGTTTTCCATAGATCTTTGTTACGGAGATATGTGGTGCCCGTTGTTCCCTCGGTTGACCCTCCTGCCCCGGTGTTGGTTGAGGGAGAGTTGGAATATGAGGTTGAGAAGATTTTGGATTCTCGTTTTTCGAGGCGGAGGCTTCGGTATCTTGTCAAGTGGAAGGGGTATGGCCAGGAGGACAATTCTTGGGTTGTTGCCTCCGATGCCCATGCCGCCGATTTGGTTTGTGCTTTTCATTTGGCTCGTCCTGATCGGCCTGGGGGCTCTGGTGAGGGTTCGGTGACCCCTCCTCAAGGGGGGGGGGGGGTACTGTTGTGATTTCTGCTCTTGGGCTCCCTCTTGTGGTTTCAAGTGGTATGGCTGCTCCTTGGAGTTAGCTGTTGTCAGCTGCCTCCACTTATCATCTCCTCTCTCGCCTATTTAAGCCTGGCTGTTCCTTCAGCTAGTGCCACTTGTAAATGGTTCCTGGTTGGATTCACATCTCTTTGGAGTTCCCGGTTATCCTGTCCAGTTCAGCAAAGCTAAGTGTTTGCTTACTTTTTCTGTCCATAGTTTGTGGACTTATCCATTCTGTGCTTTCTTTGTTTGTCCAGCATTATCAGTTTGAATTATTTTCTGTCTTGCTGGAAGCTCTGGGAAGCAGAGTGACCCTCCACACCTTTAGTCAGGTTTGGAGATTTTTTGTTTACTCTGTGTGGATTTTTGTAGTGTTTTATACTGACCGCACAGTGTTCCATCCTGTCCTATCTATCAAGCTAGACTGGCCTCCTGTGCTCATCCTGGTTTCATTCTGTGTATGTCTTTTTCCTCTCCACTCACAGTCATTATTTGTGGGGGGCTAATCTATCCTTTGGGGATTTTCTCTGAGGCAAGATAGTTTTCCTGCTTCTGTCTTCAGGGGTAGTTAGCTCTTAGGCTGTGACGAGATGCCTAGGGGGAGTTAGGAGCATTCCACGGCTGCTTCTAGTGTTGTGTTTAGCTTAGGGTCTGCGGTCAGTACAGTTACCACTTCCCTCAGAGCTCATTCCATGTTGCTCCTAGACCACCGCATCATAATAATAACCCTTTCAAAAGATGTCCAGGGTGGACTCCTGAAAAGGTGTTGCATTGATTTCAAGGCCTGCCCTGCTACCAATTCATTTGCACCCCAATAAGCCTTAGAACCCACATACTGGAAGGGCCCATGAAAATCCACTTCACAATATGCATTTTGTACTCCGTACTCCTTTGTTTTACACATTGGCAGCAAGGTCAGCCCTGCTGCATAGTCATATGCACCCCATTAGGCCTTTGAACCCACATACTGGATGGGCCCATGAAAATCCACTACAAAATATGCATTTTATACTCCCGTACTCCTTTGTTTTACACATTGGCAGCAAAGCCAGCCCTGCTGCATAGTCATATGCACCCCATTAGGCCTTTGAACCCACATGCTGGATGCGCCCAGGAAAATCCACTTCACAATATGCATTTTGGACTCCCGCAATCCTTTGTTTTACACATTAGCAGCAAGGCCAGCCCTGCTGCATAGTCAGTCATATGCACCCCATTACGCCTTTGAACCCACATACTGGATGGGCCCATGAAAATCCACTCGTATTTTTTAAAGGTATGATGGTTCCCACTTTGCACAATTATTAACAGGAGAATTTGGCAATTTTATTTGACATGTTCTTAACAATAAGGTTCAGCTACGGCTTTAAAAAAGGCTAATACTTGCAATACAAGGCAATTTTATTGTGAACTACAAAATTCAAGGAATAGTATGATTGAATAGTGTGAGTGCGTACACTTTTGTATATGTTAACATACACAGGTTAATAAGTACATATAAGGATTAAATAAATGTAGTGGTTACGTATATATGAAGATTAACTACATACAGTATACTTAGATCATCACCAAGAGGCTTTTAATCATCATCCGTCTGGAATATCAGAGAAGCAACCCCAAGACAGAGAACTCCTGGGAGATTAACTACACTGCATGGGCGTCCCCAATTATGCAGGTATCAGCACACTGTACATGTACAGGTACCCCAGTTTTGGCATCTGTCTTAGTCATGTTTCTCAGGTCTTATATAGTGAATAACACTATGTAGTAACTCTAGTTTCACCCACACCTTCAAGAGGCCACTTTTCAAGGTTGGATGAAACTGAGATATCATGGAGTCATCAGACGAGGGGCCATAAACCCCTAGAAAATAAGAGCCACAAGGATTTAGATCAAACCACCACCGGCATAGTTTCAGTAAACCTTAATGTTTTACAATGACAAACAGCAAACATATAGAGGCTTAGAACTGTTTGCGAAGTGAATAAACAAACATTTATCAAGATTGTGTCACTATGAGCATTGTCACATCTGTAAATGTTTTACGAGAAATGCAGCTATGTGATTGTCTGAATGCATTGGGTATACAGTATTTTAATCTTGGTTACAAATCGCCATTTGAATATTGGCCATTTGAGGCAGCCAAAGTTATGGCTCTCAAGGAGAGAAACTAATATAGTGGACCAAGCTCTATTTTTAATGGACTACTGAGCCAAACTAACAGCATTGCATTTATCAAATTTATATGAAGTGTATTGTGTCCAATGTGAGCAACCAGGCAACACAAATAGGAGCTTTTTAAGGGAGCTCCTTAAGGTACACAAATGTTATCAAGTCTTTGCCAACAAGGATGTGATTTCCCCAATGTGGGGCACCTTTTATAAAAAATAGACTAGTGCCATCGCAGGGCTCTTGCCCAAAATTAACCGACCTATAACAGTACAAAGCACGTTCACCCTGGTGATCTAGTGGCAGTTAAACAAGAGACATTGCAGGAGACAGAGTTAGGAAGTAAGCCCAATGTAGTGGTGTGGGTCACTGAGACTTGTAATGCAGTGCATGAGCTGCCAAACAATTCCCCAATGGGGGTACCTTTTTTAAAAATAGACTAGTGCCATCACAGCCCCCTTGCCCAAAATGCACCGTACAGAGCACGTTCACCCTGTTGATCTAGTGGCAGGTGAAGGACACACTGCAGGAGACAAAGTTAAGAAGTAGGCCCAATGTAATGCAATGCCCAATTCCCCAATGTGGGTACCTTTTTTTAAAAATAGACTAGTGCTATCACAGCCCCCTTGCCCAAAATGCACCATACAGAGCACGTTCACCCTGTTGATCTAGTGGCAGGTGAAGGACACACTGCATGACACAGAGTTAAGAATTAGGCCCAATATAAAGTAATGCCCAGTTCCCCAATTTGGGTTCTTTTTTTACTAAATAAACTAGTGTCATCACACCCCCGTGCCCAAAAATTCACTGGCCTATAACAGTACAGAGCACGTTCACCCCAGTCATCTAGTGGTTGTGCATGATGAGGATACGGAGGAGAACAACAAACAGACCAAATGTGTGGTTGTGAAGAGGTGCATGAGAATACACCTCCCCAAAAGAGAGAATGTATTTGAGGTTATGTTGCGCTGGTTTCACTTGGTGGTGTACAGAAGTCTTTCCCAATCCAGCCCCATTTTTATAAGAGTCAGCTTGTCAGCATTTTCAGCAGACAGGCGGATGCACTTATCTGTGATAATTCCACCAGCGGCATTAAAAACCCGCTCTGACAGAACGCTAGCAGCAGGGCAGGCCTGGACTTCCAAGGCATAGAGAGCCAGTTCATGCCACTTGTCCAGCTTGGATACCCAATAATTAAAAGGCACAGAGGAATCACGGAGGACGTTTGTACGATCTGCAAGGTACTCCCTCACCATCTTCACAAACATTGCACTTCTTGTGACAGCACCCCTTGCCTCTGTGGCATCACGATGGGAGGGTCTGAGAAAACTGTCCCAGAACTTTGCCATTATTCCCCTGCCTGAGCTGGATTGTACTTCTGTGTCTCTCGCTTGGACTCCTTGGTTATACAACAAACTCTGACGTCTGCTGCCAGCGTTCTCAGATGGGAATTTTCTAAGTATTCCCGCTACAAGGGCCCTCTGGTACTGCAACATTTTAGTACACCTTTCTGCCTCTGGTAGGAGAGATTGAAAGTTCTCCTTGTAGCGTGGGTTTAGAAGTGTCACCAACCAGTAATGAGTGTTACCCAAAATTTTTATACTGCGAGGGTCACGTGAAACGCAGCGCAACATAAATTCAGTCATGCGTGCCAGACTGCTAACAGGCAAGACTATCGCGTCCTCACCATCAGGACGACTGACCATGCTGTCCTCCTCATCCTCATCCTCCTCCTCTCTGTCCTCAGGCCATCCCCGCTGAACAGATGGTATGACAGCTGTGTTTATTGTACCGTCTATAGCTCGTGAAAGTAGCTCCTGTTCTTCCTCCTCCTCATTGACTACCAGTCCACGATGAGAAGACATGAGGCTGGGCTTAGTGTAATCCCCCTGTATGGTTCCTTGCTCCATGTCCTCGTGCTCTGCCTGCAATGCATCCTCTTTAATTGTGAGCAGAGAGGTTTTCAGAATGCTGAGAAGCGGGATGGTGACGCTATTTATGGCGTCATCGCCGCTCACCAAATTGGTGCAGTCATCAAAGTTTTGGAGGATGGTACATATGTGGGACATCCATGTCCATTCCTGAGGTCTTATGCGTGGAGTCTGAACTGAATATCGACGGCCTTGTTGATGTTGGTAGTCAACAACTGCCCTCTTCTGCTCACAAAGCCATTCCAACATAAGCAGCGTAGAGTTCCAGCGCATGGGGACATCACACACCAGCCGGTGAGCTGGAAGCTGCAAATGCTGCTGAAGCACGGCAAGGGTGGCTGAAGCTGAATTTCTAAAATGGGCAGACAGACGGCATACTTTCACTAGCATATTTGGCAGCTCCGGGTAGCTTTTCAGAAAATGTTGAACCACAAGGTTGAGCACATGGGCCAAACAAGGTACGTGTGTGAGCTCACCTTGCCTCAGAACCACCACCAGGTTACGGCCATTGTCACACACGACCATGCCTTCTGTAGGTTCAGTGGTGTCATCCAAACATCTGATGGCTCTTTCAGCACTGTTCACAACTCTTCTGCATTGTGGGGTTTGTCACCTATGCAGATTAGCTTCAGCACAGCCTGTTGCCGCTTGACTGAGGCAGGGCTGCAGTGCTTCCAGCTAGCAATCCTCAGCATGGGGAGGATGTGTATCAGACAGCAAAAAAAGGGGTACACCGGCCTACAATGAGCAAACTTGGAGCACGCAGATATATCAGGGCTGTCACGGAAATACCACACTGGCAAGTATGTGGCCTTTTTTTTGTTTAATATGCAATATAGTGCTGTATAGAATTAAGAGTATCAGACAGCAAAAAAAAGGGGTACACCGGCCTACAATGCCCAAACTTGGAGCACACAGATATATGAGGGCTTTGACGGAAATACCACACTGGCAAATATGTGGCCTTTTTTTGTTTAATATGCAAAATAGTGCTGTATAGAATTAGAGTATCCGACAGTAAAAAAAGGTGTACACTGGCCTACAATGTCCAAACTTGGAGCACGCAGATATATGAGGGCTGTCGCGGAAATGCCACATTGGCAAATATGTGGCCTGTTTTTATATGCAAAATAGTGCTGTATAGAATTAGAGTATCCAGTCAGCAAAAGGGTCATCGGCCTACAATGAGCAAACTTGGAGCACGCAGATATATGACGGCTGTAACGGAAATACCCCACTGACAAATATGTGGCCTTTTTGTAATTTTGGAAGCTAAATAGTGCTGTATAGAATTTGAGTATCAGACAGCAAAAAAAGACGTACACCGGCCTACAATGACCAAACTTGGAGCACGCAGATACAGTATATGAGGGCTGTCATGGAAATACCACACTGGCAAATATGTGGCCTTTTTGTAATTTTTGGAAGCTAAATAGTGCCGTTTAGAATTAGAGTCTCGGACAGCAAGAAAAGGGGTCCACCGGCCCACAATGTACAAAGTTGGAGCACGCAGATATAGGAGGCCTTTTTAGATGAATTTAAAAGACAAAAAAAAAATGGCACAAGGCTAGCACACACAACTATGCTACGTATGCCTGACACAAAAGCGCACAGAGAGGTAAAAAAATACTCTGTTGTAAAAAAAGTCACAGTAAATAAGCAAGTGCTAGTCAAAAAATGAAAAAATACAGGGTATTTAGTTAATACGTTTTTTTGCAAAAAAAAAAAATGCCTGACACACTATGATTTCTCAACAGGCCTCAGTCTGACAGAACAGACTGTATATTTTTGTTTTTTGGGGGTAAATTTTTTGGGGAAAAAAACGAAACAACCTTGGTATATAGTAAAGAAGCTGCAGCAGCAGACAGTTATGGAGCTTTGGGAGGGATGCAGTGGGAGCAATGGATGCACATACAGTGCCTGCAGACCTTGCACTGATATGGATATGCTGTACACTGCTGTTGTGAATTCTGTGGCCAAGCTCCCTCCTGTGGTCGAGAGTGGTACTGCGGCTTCTGAGTTTCCTTCCTCAGGTGATGAGGTTAAGTCGTTAAGTGCTGCTCTATTTAACTCCACCTGGTGCTTTGATCCTGGCCTCCAGTCAATGTTCTAGTATTGGTCTTGCTTCCTCCTGGATCGTTCCTGTGGCCTGTTTATCCTGCATAAGCTAAGTTTTGCTTGTGTTATTTTTTGTTTGCTATTTTTTCTGTCCAGCTTGCTATATTGGTTTTTCTTGCTTGCTGGAAGCTCTGAGACGCAGAGGGAGCACCTCCGTACCGTTAGTCGGTGCGGAGGGTCTTTTTGCCCCTCTGCGTGGTTGTTTGTAGGTTTTTGTGTTGACCGCATAGCTATCTTTCCTATCTTCGGCCTATTCAGTAAGTCGGGCCTCACTTTGCTAAATCTATTTCATCTCTGTGTTTGTATTTTCATCTTACTCACAGTCATTATATGTGGGGGGCTACCTTTTCCTTTGGGGAATTTCTCTGAGGCAAGGTAGGCTTATTTTTCTGTCTTCAGGGCTAGTTAGTTTCTCAGGCTGTGCCGAGTTGCATAGGGAGCGTTAGGTGCAATCCACGGCTACCTCTAGTGTGGTGTGTTAGGATTAGGGATTGCGGTCAGCAGAGTTCCCACGTCTCAGAGCACGTCCATAATTTTTGGTTATTGTCAGGTCACTTGTGTGCTCTGTACTTCTATGTCCATTGTGGTTCTGAATTACCTGTTCATAACACCCTGCCTACCTAGCGCTGCAATCTTGGGACCCACGAATTAGCCCTAAAAAGGACTGTTGGTCTCTCAGGAGTTGTGGATGTAAAAGTTGCAGACCTACACTACCTCTAAAAACCACGATTCTGACCCTATTTCGGCACCAGCACTGGCGTACAGACCCGGTGGGCAGAGGGGGCCCGCATTGGGCCCCGTCTCGTCTGCTCACCGGGCCCCTACCGGCGCTGCGGCAGTTTCACCTATTGACCTGCTGGCGCGTGCCCGCACGTCAATAGTTAACAACATCCGTCAGCCAATTGGAGGCTGGCAGCTGAAGTCGGCCGCAGGCGCAGCGCACACGCCGCCGGCGTCTGACGTCATTGTCAGTCGCTGGCGAGTGCGCGCTGCTGGAGGGAGCTCGCCGCCTGGAGCGCAGGTCAGGTGAGGAGAACTCGTTTTTTTTTTTTTGTTTGTTTTTTTCTTTGCTAACGGCAATCCGGGACACTCTCTGGGGGCAATATGCTGGAGGACACACTGGGGCAGATGATTGCTGGACACACTGGGGGCAATGCTGGAGACACTGGGGCAGATTGCTGGACACACTGGGGCAATGCGGGACACACTGGGGCAGACTGCTGGACACACTGGGGCAGTGCTGGAGACACTGGGGGCAATGCTGGACACACTGGGGCAGATTGCTGTGTGAGGGTGATCTCTTAAAGTGAGATCAATATGATTGCTTGTACCTGACCAAATATAAGCTGAGTGCTAGCTTAGGGGCTAGGAATGCATTGGACACACATGCGATACAGACAGCCTCTCTCAGCGAAAGTTGTGCCCAACTGACCTTTATTCTGAACAAAGGAAATACTTAAAACAGGAAATAGGGGAGGTCTCACAACTTCTGAATAGTTAGTGTCACTGTGATTGGTTCATTCCAAGCTTCATTTCCAAATACGGTGTATTCGTGTCTTCACTCCTGCATTCCAAAGATTCCTTCCAAGACAGTTTCAAGGGTCTCCAAGACATCTTCAAAGACGCAATCACCATCTTGCTACACCATATCTAAACTGACTTATATAAGGTTTAATAATTGATTTCATTAGACATTTTCTCCTTCACAGCTGGACACACTGGGGGCAATGCTGGACATACTGGGGCAGATTGCTGGACACACTGCGGGTAATATGCTGGACACACTGGGGCAGATTGCTGGACACACTGGGGCAGATTGCTGGACACACTGGGGCAGATTGCTGGACACATTGTCTGTGGGCAATGCTGGACACACTGGGGCAGATTGCTGGACACACTGTCTGGGGCAATGTTGGACATACTGGGGCAGATTGCTGGACACACTGGGGCAATGCTGGACATACTGGGGCAGATTGCTGGACACACTGGGGGTAATATGCTGGACATACTGGGGCAGATTGCTGGACACACTGGGGGTAATATGCTGGACACACTGGGGGTAATATGCTGGACACACTGGGGCAGATTGCTGGACACACTGGGGGCAATGCTGGACACACTGGGGGCAATGCTGGACACACTGTCTGGGGCAATGCTGGACACACTGGGGGTAATATGCTGGACACTGGGGCAATATGCTGGACATACTGGGGCAGATTGCTGGACACACTGGGGCAGATTTCTGGACACGCTGGGGGCAATGCTGGACACACTAGGGCAGATTGCTGGACACACTGTCTGGGGGCAATGCTGGACAGACTGGGGGCAATGCTGGACACACTGGGGAAGATTGCTGGACACTGGGGCAATATGCTGGACATACTGGGGCAGACTGCTGGACACACTGGGGGCAGGACTAGAGGCATGGGCAGAATGTAGATACGGGGCATGATTGGAGACACGGGGCAGAATGAAAGACATGGGGCAGGATTGGATCATGGGGCAGGATGGATACACTGGGGGAGATTACTGGACACACTGGGGCAGATTGCTGGACACACTGTCTGGGCAATGCTGGACACACTGGGGCAGATTGCTGGACACACTGGGGCAGATTGCTGGACACACTGGGGCAATGCTGGACACACTGGGGCAGATTGCTGGACACACTGGGGCAGATTGCTGGACACATTGTCTGGGGGCAATGCTGGGCACACTGGGGCAGATTGCTGGACACACTGTCTGGGGGCAATGCTGGACACACTGGGGCAGATTGCTGGACACACTGGGGGCAATGCTGGACATACTGGGGCAGATTGCTGGCCACACTGGGAGTAATATGCTGGACACTGGGGCAATATGCTGGACATACTGGGGCAGATTGCTGGACACACTGGGGGTAATATGCTGGACACACTGGGGGTAATATGCTGGACACACTGGGAGCAATGCTGGACACACTGGGGCAGATTGCTGGACACACTGTCTGGGGCAATGCTGGACACACGGGCAATGCTGGACACACTGGGGCAGATTGCTGGACACACTGGGGACAATATGCTGGACACACTGGGGGTAATATGCTGGACATATTGGGGCAGATTGCTGGACACACTGGGGGCAGGACTGGAGGCATGGGCAGAATGTAGATACGGGGCATGATTGGAGACACGGGGCAGAATGAAAGACATGGGGCAGGATTGGATCATGGGGTAGGATGGATATGATGGAGACAGATGGAGCAGGATGGGGAGATCATATGGGGTAGAATGGATACTCATGAGGGCAGGATGCGAGAACATATGGCTGGAGCCAGGAATGAGATAAACGGGGCCAGGATGGGGAATATTATTACCATAGGGGCTAATTAAGGGATATTATTACTGCAGTGATGTATTTTTTTTATTTTTTGAGTATACTGTTTTTAATGGGGAGGCGGTCCTGTTACTGTGTAGAGTGACACTGTCGCCTCTTTTTCTTCATGTGGTGTAATGTAGAAGTTGTGAAAAATTAAGTAATGTGCTCTGCAAGCGGAGCTTGAGATAACTGTGTTATTTCCTGCAGAAACGAGTCCTGGCTGGAAGAAATGATGGCGGTCTGTGCTGGATGAAAGATGAAGGACTTCATCTAGAGACGTCACTCGTGAGTCAGTGTTACCTATACACTGACACTATACACTGTATACTATATACAGAGGTCCTGTGTACAATGTCACCAGTGATCACTGTATTACCTACAGTCATGGCCAAAAGTATTGACACCCCTGCAATTCTGTCAGATAATACTCATTTTCTTCCTGAAAATGATTGCAAACACAAATTCTTTGGTATTATTATCTTCATTTAATTTGTCTTAAATGAAAAAAACACAAAAAGAATTGTCCTAAAGCCAAATTGAATATTATTCCACACCAAACATAAAAAAGGGGGTGGACAAAAGTATTGGCACTGTTCGAAAAATCATGAGATGCTTCTCTAATTTGTGTAATTAACAGCACCTGTAACTTACCTGTGGCACCTAACAGGTGTTGACAATAACTAAATCACACTTGCAGCCAGTTGACATGGATTAAAGTTGACTCAACCTCTGTCCTGTGTCCTTGGGTGTACCACATTGAGCATGGAGAAAAGAAAGAAGACCAAAGAACTGTCTGAGGACTTGAGAAACCAAATTGTGAGGAAGCATGAGCAATCTCAAGGCTACATGTCCATCTCCAAAGACCTGAATGTTCCTGTGTCTACCGTGCGCAGTGTCATCAAGAAGTTTAAAGCCCATGGCTGTTGTGAATTCTGTGGCAGAGCTCCCTCCTGTGGTCACAAGTGGTACTTCGGCTGATTCTCTCTGTGAGCTTCCGTTGGTGGAGGGAAGTGGTACTGCGGCTTCTGAGTTTCCTCCCTCAGGTGATGTGGTGAGGTCGTTAGGTGCTGCTCTACTTAACTCCACCTAGTGCTTTGATCCTGGCTTCCTGTCAATGTTCCAGTATTGGACTTGTT
This sequence comes from Ranitomeya imitator, assembly GCF_032444005.1. Taxonomy (NCBI): domain Eukaryota; kingdom Metazoa; phylum Chordata; class Amphibia; order Anura; family Dendrobatidae; genus Ranitomeya; species Ranitomeya imitator. The sequence goes on from NC_091283.1 coordinate 365,244,819, forward strand.
TTCCTCCTGGATCGTTCCTGTGGCCTGCTGCTCTGCATAGCTAAGTTTTCCTTTGCTAGTTTGTTTGCTTTTCTTCTGTCCAGCTTATCTATTTGTTTTGCTGGAAGCTCTGGGACGCAGAGGGTGTACCTCTGTGCCGTTAGTTCGGTACGGAGGCTCTTTTTGCCCCCTTTGCGTGGTTTTTAGGGTTTTGTGTTGAACGCAAAGTTACCTTTCCTATCCTCGCTCTGTTCAGAAAGTCAGCCTCACTTTGCTAAATCTATTTCATCTCTACGTTTGTCTTTTCATCTTAACTCACAGTCATTATATGTGGGGGGCTGCCTTTTCCTTTGGGGTATTTCTCTGAGGCAAGGTAGGCTTATTTTCTATCTTCAGGCTAGCTAGTTTCTCAGGCTGTGCCGAGTTGCATAGGGAGCGTTAGGCGCAATCCACGGCTGCCTCTAGTGTTGTTGGAGAGGATCAGGGATTGCGGTCAACAGAGTTCCCACGTCTCAGAGCTCGTTCTATGTTTTTGGGTTAGGCTGGGTTCCCATTGCGTTATGGGACCGCGTTAAACGGACAGCGTTGCACGGCGAAATTAACGCCGTGCAACGCGGCCGTTAACGCGCCCATTCACGCTAATGGGAACGCGCTCCACTAGCGCGTGCCATGTTCGGCACGCGCTAGCGACGCGCCGGTGATTCCTGGCGCGCGAGGCGCGCCCGCGGTCCGTTCCCCGCTCTCGCAGATCGGGGATCTGCGAGAGCGGGGACGTTACCGCGACCCCGACCGCAGCCCCATAGAAAACATTGCGTTAGCGCAATCCGCTAGCGCTAGCGCTAAACGGATTGCACTAACGCAATGTGACCCTAGCCTTATTGTCAGATCACTGTATGTGCTCTGACCTCTATGTCCACTGTGGTACTGAATTGCCTAAACATAACAGTACAGGAAGCCAAAGTACTAATGATTCTCAATAGAGGGAAAAAAGAAGTTCTGAGACCATTTTTTTTTCTCTGCACTGTGTTTTGCCTTTTTTTCCCCTAGACATTTGGGTGGTTCAGGACACAGGTGTAGCAATGGACATTAGAAGTCTGTCTTCATGTGTGGATCAGCTCTCGGCAAGAGTACAAAAGATTCAAGACACTATTGATCAGAAATCTATGTTAGAACCAAGAATTCCTATTCCTGATTTGTTTTTTGGAGATAGAACTAAGTTTCTGAGTTTCAAAAATAATTGTAAACTATTTCTGGCCTTGAAACCTCGCTCCTCTGGTGATCCAGTTCAACAGGTTTTGATCATTATTTCTTTTTTGCGTGGCGACCCTCAGGACTGGGTATTTTCTCTTGCGCCAGGAGATCCTGCATTAAGTAATATCGATGCGTTTTTCCTGGCGCTCGGATTGCTGTACGATGAACCTAATTCAGTGGATCAGGCAGAAAATAATTTGCTGGCTCTTTGTCAGGGTCAGGATGAGATAGAGTTATATTGTCAGAAATTTAGAAAGTGGTCCGTGCTCACTCAGTGGAATGAAGGTGCGCTGGCAGCTATGTTCAGAAAGGGTCTCTCTGAAGCCCTTAAGGATGTCATGGTGGGATTTCCTATGCCTGCTGGTTTGAATGAGTCTATGTCTTTGGCCATTCAGATTGGTCGACGCTTGCGTGAGCGTAAATCTGTGCAACATTTGGCGGTATTACCTGAGCTTAAACCTGAGCCTATGCAGTGCGATAGGACTTTGACCAGAGTTGAACGGCAAGAACACAGACGTCTGAATGGGCTGTGTTTCTACTGTGGTGAATCCACTCATGCTATCTCTGATTGTCCTAAGCGCACTAAGCGGTTCGCTAGGTTTGCCACCATTGGTACAGTACAGTCAAAATTTCTTCTGTCCGTTACCTTGATCTGCTCTTTGTCATCGTATTCTGTCATGGCATTAGTGGATTCAGGCGTTGCCCTGAATTTGATGGACTTGGAGTATGCTAAGCGTTGTGGGTTTTTCTTGGAGCCCTTGCAGTGTCCTATTCCATTGAGAGGAATTGATGCTACGCCTTTGGCCAAGAATAAGCCTCAGTACTGGACCCAGCTGACCATGTGCATGGCTCCTGCACATCAGGAGGTTATTCGCTTTCTGGTGTTGCATAATCTGCATGATGTGGTCGTGTTGGGGTTGCCATGGCTACAAGTCCATAATCCAGTATTAGATTGGAAATCCATGTCGGTGTCCAGCTGGGGTTGTCAGGGGGTACATGGTGATGTTCCATTTCTGTCAATTTCGTCATCCACCCCTTCTGAGGTTCCAGAGTTCTTGTCTGATTACCGGGATGTATTTGATGATCCCAAGTCCGATGCCCTACCTCCGCATAGGGATTGTGATTGTGCTATCAATTTGATTCCTGGTAGTAAGTTCCCAAAAGGCCGATTGTTTAATTTATCTGTGCCTGAGCACGCCGCTATGCGCAGTTATGTGAAGGAGTCCCTGGAGAAGGGGCATATTCGCCCGTCATCGTCGCCATTAGGAGCAGGGTTCTTTTTTGTAGCCAAGAAGGATGGTTCGCTGAGACCTTGTATAGATTACCGCCTTCTAAATAAGATCACGGTTAAATTTCAGTACCCCTTGCCGTTGTTATCTGATTTGTTTGCTCGGATTAAGGGGGCTAGTTGGTTCACCAAGATAGATCTTCGTGGTGCGTATAATCTTGTGCGAATTAAGCGAGGCGACGAATAGAAAACTGCATTTAATACGCCCGAGGGTCATTTTGAGTATCTAGTAATGCCATTCGGACTTGCCAATGCTCCATCAGTGTTTCAGTCCTTTATGCATGACATCTTCCGAGAGTACCTGGATAAATTCCTGATTGTGTACTTGGATGACATTTTGATCTTCTCGGATGATTGGGAGTCTCATGTGAAGCAGGTCAGAACGGTTTTTCAGGTCCTGCGTTCTAATTCTTTGTTTGTGAAGGGATCAAAGTGTCTCTTTGGTGTGCAGAAGGTTTCATTTTTGGGGTTCATCTTTTCCCCTTCTACTATCGAGATGGATCCTGTTAAGGTCCAAGCCATCCATGATTGGACTCAGCCGACATCTCTGAAAAGTCTGCAAAAGTTCCTGGGCTTTGCTAATTTTTATCGTCGCTTCATCTGCAATTTTTCTAGTATTGCTAAACCATTGACCGATTTGACCAAGAAGGGTGCTGATGTGGTCAATTGGTCTTCTGCTGCTGTGGAAGCTTTTCAAGAGTTGAAGCATCGTTTTTCTTCTGCCCCTGTGTTGTGTCAACCAGATGTTTCGCTTCCGTTCCAGGTCGAGGTTGATGCTTCTGAGATTGGAGCAGGGGCTGTTTTGTCGCAGAGAGGTTCTGATTGCTCAGTGATGAAACCGTGCGCCTTCTTTTCCAGGAAGTTTTCGCCTGCTGAGCGAAATTATGATGTGGGCAACCGAGAGTTGCTGGCCATGAAGTGGGCATTCGAGGAGTGGCGTCATTGGCTTGAAGGAGCTAAGCATCGCGTGGTGGTATTGACTGATCATAAGAACTTGACTTATCTCGAGTCTGCCAAGCGGTTGAATCCTAGACAGGCTCGTTGGTCGCTGTTTTTTGCCCGTTTTGACTTTGTGATTTCGTACCTTCCGGGCTCTAAAAATGTGAAGGCGGATGCTCTGTCTAGGAGTTTTGTGCCCGACTCTCCGGGTTTGTCTGAGCCGGCGGGTATCCTCAAGGAAGGAGTAATTGTGTCTGCCATCTCCCCTGATTTGCGGCGAGTGCTGCAAAAATTTCAGGCTAATAAACCTGATCGTTGTCCAGCGGAGAAACTGTTTGTCCCTGATAGGTGGACGAATAAAGTTATCTCTGAGGTTCATTGTTCGGTCTTGGCTGGTCATCCTGGAATCCTTGGTACCAGAGAGTTAGTGGCTAGATCCTTTTGGTGGCCATCTCTGTCGCGGGATGTGCGTACTTTTGTGCAGTCCTGTGGGATTTGTGCTCGGGCTAAGCCCTGCTGTTCTCGTGCCAGTGGGTTGCTTTTGCCCTTGCCAGTCCCGAAGAGGCCTTGGACACATATCTCTATGGATTTTATTTCAGATCTTCCCGTTTCTCAAAAGATGTCAGTCATTTGGGTGGTCTGTGATCGCTTTTCTAAGATGGTCCATTTGGTACCCTTGTCTAAATTGCCTTCCTCCTCTGATTTGGTGCCATTGTTCTTCCAGCATGTGGTTCGTTTACATGGCATTCCAGAGAATATCGTTTCTGACAGAGGTTCCCAGTTTGTTTCGAGGTTTTGGCGAGCTTTTTGTGGTAGGATGGGCATTGACTTGTCTTTTTCCTCGGCTTTCCATCCTCAGACTAATGGCCAGACCGAACGAACCAATCAGACCTTGGAAACATATCTGAGATGTTTTGTTTCTGCTGATCAGGATGATTGGGTGTCCTTTTTGCCTTTGGCTGAGTTCGCCCTTAATAATCGTGCCAGCTCGGCTACCTTGGTTTCGCCATTTTTCTGCAACTCTGGGTTCCATCCTCGTTTCTCGTCAGGACAGGTTGAGTCTTCGGACTGTCCTGGTGTGGATACTGTGGTGGACAGGTTGCAGCAGATTTGGACTCAGGTAGTGGACAATTTGACCTTGTCCCAGGAGAAGGCTCAACGTTTTGCTAATCGCAGACGCTGTGTGGGTCCCCGACTTCGTGTTGGGGATCTGGTTTGGTTATCTTCTCGTCATATTCCTATGAAGGTTTCCTCTCCTAACTTTAAACCTCGTTTCATTGGTCCGTATAGGATTTCTGAGGTTCTTAATCCTGTGTCTTTTCGTCTGACCCTTCCAGATTCTTTTTCCATACATAACGTTTTCCATAGGTCATTGTTGCGGAGATACGTGGCACCTATGGTTCCATCTGTTGACCCTCCTGCCCCGGTTTTGGTGGAGGGGGAGTTGGAGTATATTGTGGAGAAGATTTTGGATTCTCGTGTTTCAAGACGGAAACTCCAGTATCTGGTTAAGTGGAAGGGTTATGCTCAGGAAGATAATTCCTGGGTCTTTGCCTCTGATGTTCATGCTCCTGATCTTATTCGTGCCTTTCTTGTAGCTCATTCTGGTCGGCCTGGGGGCTCTGGTGAGGGTTCGGTGACCCCTCCTCAAGGGGGGGTACTGTTGTGAATTCTGTGGCAGAGCTCCCTCCTGTGGTCACAAGTGGTACTTTGGCTGATTCTCTCTGTGAGCTTCCGTTGGTGGAGGGAAGTGGTACTGCGGCTTCTGAGTTTCCTCCCTCAGGTGATGTGGTGAGGTCGTTAGGTGCTGCTCTACTTAACTCCACCTAGTGCTTTGATCCTGGCTTCCTGTCAATGTTCCAGTATTGGACTTGTTTTCCTCCTGGATCGTTCCTGTGGCCTGCTGCTCTGCATAGCTAAGTTTTCCTTTGCTAGTTTGTTTGCTTTTCTTCTGTCCAGCTTATCTATTTGTTTTGCTGGAAGCTCTGGGACGCAGAGGGTGTACCTCCGTGCCGTTAGTTCGGTACGGAGGGTCTTTTTGCCCCCTTTGCGTGGTTTTTAGGGTTTTGTGTTGACCGCAAAGTTACCTTTCCTATCCTCGCTCTGTTCAGAAAGTCGGGCCTCACTTTGCTAAATCTATTTCATCTCTACGTTTGTCTTTTCATCTTAACTCACAGTCATTATATGTGGGGGGCTGCCTTTTCCTTTGGGGTATTTCTCTGAGGCAAGGTAGGCTTATTTTCTATCTTCAGGCTAGCTAGTTTCTCAGGCTGTGCCGAGTTGCATAGGGAGCGTTAGGCGCAATCCACGGCTGCCTCTAGTGTTGTTGGAGAGGATCAGGGATTGCGGTCAACAGAGTTCCCACGTCTCAGAGCTCGTTCTATGTTTTTTGGTTATTGTCAGATCACTGTATGTGCTCTGACCTCTATGTCCACTGTGGTACTGAATTGCCTAAACATAACACATGGCACTGTGGCTAATCTCCCTTGATGTGGATGGAAAAGAAAAATTGACAAGAGATTTCAACGCAAGATTGTGCGGATGTTGGATAAAGAACTTCGACTAACATCCAAACAAGATCAAGCTGCCCTGCAGTCCGAGGGTACAACAGTCAACCCATACTATCCATCGGCGTCTGAATGAAAAGGGACTGTATGGTAGGAGACCCAGGAAGACCCCACTTCTTACCCCGAGACATAAAAAAGCCAGGCTGGAGTTTGCCAAAACTTACCTGAAAAAGCCTAAAACGTTTTGGAAGAATGTTCTCTGGTCAGATGAGACAAAAGTAGAGCTTTTTGGGCAAAGGCATCAACATAGAGTGTACAGGAGAAAAAAAGAGGCATTCAAAGAAAAGAACACGGTCCCTACAGTCAAACATGGCGGAGGATCCCTGATGTTTTGGGGTTGCTTTGCTGCCTCTGGCACTGGACTGCTTGACCGTGTGCATGGCATTATGAAGTCTGAAGACTACCAACAAATTTTGCAGCATAATGTAGGGCCCAGTGTGAGAAAGCTGGGTCTCCCTCAGTGGTCATGGGTCTTCCAGCTGGACAATGACCCAAAACACACTTTCAAAAAGCACTAGAAAATGGTTTGAGAGAAAGCACTGGAGACTTCTAAGGTGGCCAGCAATGAGACCAGACCTGAATCCCATAGAACACCTGTGGGGATATCTAAAAATGGCAGTTTGGAGAAGGCACCCTTCAAATATCAGGGACCTGGAGCAGTTTGCCAAAGAAGAATGGTCTAAAATTCCAGCAGAGCATTGTAAGAAACTCATTAATGGTTACCGGAAGCGGTTGGTCGCAGTTATTTTGGCTAAAGGCTGTGCAACCAAGTATTAGGCTGAGGGTGCCAATACTTTTGTCTGGCCCATTTTTGGAGTTTTGTGTGAAATGATCAATGTTTTGCTTTTTGCTTCATTCTCTTTTGTGTTTTTTAATTTAAGACAAATTAAATGAAGATAATAATACCAAAGAATTTGCGATTGCAGTCATTTTCAGGTAGAAACTGAGTATTATCTGACAGAATTGCAGAGGTGTCAATACTTTTGGCCATGACTGTATACATTATATACAGAGCTCCTGTGTATAATACCACCAGTGATCTCTGTATTACCTCTACACAGACATTTCATACTAAGTACAGATCTCCTGTGAATACTGGCATTTATGGTGATAATATTGTGTTTTTTGTTTTTTTTTTATTACTGATTAGTATTGTAGTATTCAGTCACTATGTGGTGGTAATATATGGTCTGGAAATGGTGTTGCGGTATTTGTCCCTTGTATGTGCTATTTGGTCACCAAGTGGTGGTAATATGTAGTCTTGACATGGTGCGGTGGCATTTGTGCCTTGTATGTGATATTATTCGATCACAGAGGTTGTAATTTGTGGTGTGGTCATGGTGCTGTGGTATTTGTTCCTTGTATGTGATATTGGTCATTTAAAAAATTTAAAAATAAATCGAAATATACCTAAATTGTATTTCATATTTTAACAAATATTTAATAGATTACAGTAGAGTAGGGCCCGGCCATTTTTCTGGAATAATCTGGTTCAGGTATATCATGATCCCGGTCACATGACCCCCGTCACATGACCGGGAGGTCCACAGTGTCTGAACAGCCTGGGGCCCTGGCTACCCTTAAGGTACCTTCACACTAAACGATATCGCTAGCGATCCGTGACGTTGCAGCGTCCTGGCTAGCGATATCATTCAGTGTGACACGCAGCAGCGATCAGGATCCTGCTGTGATGTCGCTGGTCGGGGCTAGAAGGCCAGAACTTTATTTGGTCGCTGGCTCTCCCGCTGACATCGCTGAATCGGCGTGTGTGACGCCGATTCAGCAATGTCTTCGCTGGTAACCAGGGTAAACATCGGGTTACTAAGCGCAGGGCCGCGCTTAGTAACCCGATGTTTACCCTGGTTACCATCGTAAAAGTTAAAAAAACAAACACTACATACTTACCTACCGCTGTCTGTTCCCAGTGCTCTGCTTCTCTGCTCTGGCTGTGAGCACAGCGGCCGGAAAGCAGAGCGGTGACGTCACCGCTGTGCTTTCCGGCTGCCCGGCGCTCACAGCCAGAGCAGAGAAGCAGAGCGCCGGGGACAGACAGCGGTAGGTAAGTATGTAGTGTTTGTTTTTTTAACTTTTACGATGGTAACCAGGGTAAACATCGGGTTACTAAGCGCGGCCCTGCGCTTAGTAACCCAATGTTTACCCTGGTTACCGGCATCATTGGTCGCTGGAGAGCTGTCTGTGTGACAGCTCTCTAGCGACCAAACAGTGACGCTGCAGCGATCGACATCGTCGGTATCGCTGCAGCGTCGCTGTGTGTGAAGGTACCTTTAATCCACCCCTGCTCGAAATGATGCTGTGCGGCCAAGCCAATCACTGCACAACCACAACAAAGATGGCTGCGGCGTTTCAGGGCCTGGCAGACAATCCCTGCACCGTGATTGGGTCTCTAAAGTCCGCCAAAAACGCTGGGTGGAGACACCAATTACCGCCGAATAATCCTGGAAATGCTTGCTGCTCACCGAGTACACCGAGCATAGTGATACTCGGGCGAGTAACGAGTAATGGCGAGCACATTCACTCATCACTAGTCACCATATTTAATTGCATCCTGTGTGATAGACTCTGCTTAGCCCTGTGTCTATTCCCCTCGTAAGGTATACACTACACAGAGCTGCATATCTATCAGGGCATGACACAGTCCATGTATTAAATCCCAGTGAATTATATAGTCCGTGTATGTAATCCCATCCTGTTTTGTACTCTTCTGAACCCTGTGTCTAATCCCATCAAATGTGATACACTACACTGAGCCCAGTATCTAAACCCAGCGTGTGATACAGCGAGCAGCACCAACTAACAGAATCGGTGCTGCCAGCCAACCTCAGTGACTGTCTACATCTCGGTATCACCTTGCAGTCACCAGTAATGTCTCTGCGCTGTGATTTTAAACTTTATCCTCCTTTATCCTTTTACAAACGCCAAGAAGGGGAGGAGTGATATCAGCCATGCATGGGCAAATCCCATCCACATTTACAGCAGTCGTAGTGCGAGACAGCAGTAGACTAGGTTTTCATGTGCCATAAATGTGCAACACCCTGCTGTGACCTGTGATGCATCTGGGATCTGAAGCTCAGAGAGATTAGCTTATCACGGGTCCTCTTTGGACATGACTGGTACAGGTTTATTGATTTTTATGGTACAGAATGGATTAAGAGTTCCTGGTTTAAATCTGTTGAGATTCCATTTGGCTTTTTGTCTCAGCTGCTGATCTTTGAGACCACTCCCCTTCAATATTTAATCCCACTCCTGACTTCCTCTCATGCCAGTAATAGAGTTTCTATCCAGAGCCTGACTTCTCTGGAGAAAGGTGTTAATGGAGAAGCTGTTGTGTCTTCCATTGAAGCTGTGGAGTTCTATTTGTGTGTTTTCCCCTGCTTGTCTCCTTCCCTGTTTTGTCTTGTCATAGTAGTAAGACCAGTGTCTTGCTGCCCATCTCATTATCCAGGGCAGAGCCCAGGGTCACCGACTGTGCATGGGGGGAAGGACCCGTTTAGGGTGATAGGGAGCGCAGGGTTCAGTATTCAGTGCCGAGTCAGCATCTTCCCCTCTCCCCATCATCAGGGCCCTCCCTTTCCTGTTTGCGCCACTCCCCATGCATCTCTCTACTCTGGCATAACATTATTGTTGGTCCCATTTTCCCAAGATCCCAACATGGATGCGGTTGCAACTCTTGCAATACAAATGCAGACTGTGTCTCTAGAATTAGAAGATCTGTGGTTATTAGTTATGGAACAGCAGCAACAGACCTCCAGGTCTGGTGGTCTCGTCTGTCAACCTGCCTGAACCCAAACAGTGGGACAAGTTTGCGCTGTTTAAGCCTGTAAACTTTTTTTCAGGCTGCACCCTCGTTCTTCTGCTAATGAAGAACAGCGGGTAAAGATTGTGATTTCCTTACTTCAATGGAATCCTCAATCCTGGGCCTTTTCCCTTCCGGCATCCTCTGTTGGAAAAAGTCTTCATTCCCTGCAGCCGTGGACTCTAGTCTATAACCAGCTTCTCACAATGGCCACATTGTTTCTCTAGAATGTTTCTGGGGAAAAGTGGCTGACAGCGTATATACAGTCATGCCCCTGCATTGCTACACAATTCCTATGGGCAACTTGTGAGCAGGTCATACTTGGGTACTACCCTTGTAAGGGCAGGAGCAATGCAGGCGAATGACAAGGAGTATTAGGGGAAAAGAGTAACTTCAACTTCCACCCTCCCCTGTAATCATTGTTCCTCTCCTGCTCCTATCTTGTGCACCTGACAGGGAAAGAAAACTGTGTTGGTGAGATCAAACCAAATTTTTATACGAGCACTGGTTACTTTGACCACTAGCACTTTATGTATTGTCTTGGTTATTATGTATATATGTTAGCCTTGTAGATTTTACAGTACTAATTAAAGGTTTATATTTTATTTAATTTCTCACCTTGCTATAGTCTACTGTACTTGTTGGAAGGAATAGAGACCAGTTATACCCACAACACTCTTCCTGGGTCCTTCCTCTGTGCACAGTCTAACTAATCAGAGTCCTCTAATGATGATACTGGTGCTGATGCTGAACTATCATACTAACAGTCCTTCTAAGGGTTAATACTGTGCTTTGCTGTTTGTATCAGATACATACTGCATTTAGCCTTGGGACAATGGAGGAGCAGGGAGAGGGACTGAATACAGCCTATAGGCAGGGCTTGTTATGATTTGTGTGAAAGTTGTTGGCTTGTGCGTTAGGGGTTAATTCGGTTGGCCTCTTTCTGGCTATAGGAGGACTTCACATATTATTTTCATGTATTTCGACCCATATAGACTCAACATCCTCATTCCCTCTGCTAATATCCTCCCTTAAAGTGGACTTTAGACAAGACTTTATAAAAAGACATACTCCTCTCCGATTTTTACGATCCTTTCTAAACAGACTGTAACCCTGTAAGTTAACTGCCCAGTCATAGCTTTCATCTAACCATGAGGATGTTGAGTCCATATGGGTCGAAATACATGGAGGGAAAAATAGTAACAAAATTCTCATTGGGGTCTGTTACAAACCCTCAAATATAACAGAAATCATGGAAAGTCTACTACTAAGGAAGATAGATGAAGCTGCAACCCATAATGAGGTCCTTGTTATGGGGGACTTTAACTACCTGGATATTAACTGGGAAACAGAGACCTGCAAAACCCATAAAGGCAACAGGTTTCTGCTAATAACCAAAATTATCTTTCACAATTGGAGCAGAATCCAACCAGAGGAGCAGCACTTTTAGACCTAATACTATCTAATAGACCTGACAGAATAACAAATCTGCAGGTGGTCGGGCATCTAGGAAATAGCGACCACAATATTGTACAGTTTCACCTGTCTTTCACTAGGGGGACTTGTCAGGGAGTCAAAAAAAACACTGAACTTTAGGAAGGCAAAGTTTGACCAGCTTAGAGATGCCCTTATTCTGGTTGACTGGGACAATGTCCTCAGAAATAAGAATACAAGTAATAAAAGGGAAATATTTAAGTACATCCTAAATAGGCACTGTAAGCGGTTTATACCTTGTGGGAATAAATGGACAAGAAATAGGAAAAACTTAATGTGGCTAAACAAAGAAGTAAGAGGGGCAATTAACAATAAAAAAAAGCATTTAAACTACTAAAGCAGGATGGCATCGTTGAAGTTCTAACAAACTATATAGAAAAAAATACTTTATCTAACAAACTAATTAAAGCTGCCAAAAAAAGAAACAGAGAAGCACATTGCTAAGGAGAGTAAAACTAATCCAAAACTGTTCTTTAACCATATCAATAGTAAAAGAATCATAAGTGAAAGTGTAGGCCCCTTAAAAAATTGTGAGGAAAGAATGGTTGTAGATGACGAGGAAAAAGCTAATATATTAAACACCTTCTCCACGGCATTCAAGGTGGAAAATAAAATGCTAGGTGAAATGCGGAGAGACAAAGAAAACCCAATATTAAGGGTCACCAATCTAACCCAAGAAGAGGTGCGAAACGGGCTAAATAAGATTAAAATAGATAAATCTCCAGGTATGGATGGCATACACGAGTACTAAGAGAACTAAGTAATGTAATAGACAAACCATTATTTCTTATATTTAGGGACTCTGTTGCGACGGGGTCTGTTCCACAGGACTTGCGCATAGCAAATGTGGTACCAATATTCAAAGAGGGCTCTAAAATTGAACCTGGAAATTATAGGCCAGTAAGTCTAACCTCTATTGTTGGTAAAAGAATTGAAGGGTTTCTGAGAGCTGTTGTTCTGGATTATCTCAATGAGAATAACCGTTAACTCCATATCAGCATGGGTTTATGAGGAATCGCTCCAGTCAAACCAATCTAATCAGCTTTTATGACGAGGTAAGCTAAAGACTGGACCATGGTGAGTCATTGGACGTGGTATATCTTGACTTTTCCAAAGTGTTTGATACCGTGCCACACAAGAGGTTGGTACACAAAATGAGAATGCTGGGTCTGGGGGAAAATGTGTGTAAATGGGTAAGTAACTGGCTTAGTGAAAGAAAGCAAAGGGTGGTTGTAAATTTTACGTACTCATGCACTGGTTAGAGTTACTTCACCATCGTATTAAACAGTGCAGGTTTTTTCCTTGCTAGCAGTTCAAGGGTTAATCTGTTCAGTTGAGGCTCCTGGAGATTTCCTTCCACTATTGCCTCAACTGTTCAATGTTGGCCACTTCCCTCTGCAATATATGCTGGCCACTGGCACTTAAGGATTACCAGTGTTAGTTCTAACTGCCTAGTTCTGGAGTTGGAGGTGTTGTCTTTGGTTGTAGTTGTTGTTTGAAGATTGTTCAGGAGATTATTACTTGGAGTTTTGTCTGTGTGCACATCCTCATTCTCTCCTATTTAGTTTATACCTTCAGGTCCCTGTGTCCAACTCTGTTGTTTGGTGAGTGTATTTGTTTATCTAGTTAGTGAGTTCCTATGCACTTCAATTTCCACATCCCTGGGTGGTGGATGGGACAGATAAGGGTTGATATAGGACCATAGCAAGGCACGTGAACCCGGCGTCTCCACCTTCAGGAGTAACCCGAGTGACAGGAAAAGACTAAGGCTCCCCTAGTTCTAGGGACCTGGTTAACACTCAACACCATCCTAATACACATCTTGCACAACAGATTTGAGGAGCCCAGGATTTGTCTTGATCCACAATCTTGCATCCAAAGTACAGCTCATTGGCTTTCATAATGAGAGCGTGTACACTCCGCAAATGTAACAAAAGGTATCGCTACTGTTCCGACACTGGCCAGAGATTTTATCTATATCAGATTGTACTGTACGGTAGTAGTTTAAAGCTGCTTAAGGTTGGAATAACTTGCAGTATCTTTGGAAGCAGATTTTAAAGCCTCTGCAGGCAGGTCCAGACATGCCTAGTCTGTAACAATTTGACTGAAATTTTGTAACTTTAATGAAATGACATGACAGCACATACCGCATATATTCGATTATAAGCCGAGATTTTTAGCCCATTTTTTTAGGCTGAAATTGCCCCTCTCGGCTTATACTTGAGTCATTGTCCAAGGGTGTCGGAGGGGGAGCTGCAGCTGTCCATCATACTCACCTGCTCCAGGCGCATCTCTGCTTCTCCGGCGCCTGCAGCTCTTCCTGTACTCAGCGGTCACGTGGTACCGCTCATTAAATTAATGAATATGACGTGACTCCACTCCCATAGGGGTGGATCCGCATATTCATTACTTTAATAAGCGGTACCAGTGACTGCTGAACACAGGAACAAGCTGCCGGTCCGGGACGATGGAGAAGCAGGGACTGCGCTTGGAGGGTGAGTATAACGAGGGAGGGTGAGCATTACGATATTCACCTGTCCCCGTTCCATCGCCGGGCTCCGTCTTCCGCGTTCTCTGGCTGTGACGTTCAGGTCAGAGGGCTCGAAGACGTAGTTAGTGCACGCCGCCCTCTGCTTGAACAGTCAGAGAGCCGGAAGACGGAGCGGTGTATGGTGGTGGAATGGGGATAGGTGAATATCACAAGTGCTGGGGGCCTGAGCGACGAGAGGTGAGTATGTCATTTTTTTTTCTTCATTGCAGCAGCAACAGCATATGGGGCATGATCTATGGAGCATCTAATGGGGCCATCAACCTTTATGCAGGATTGTATGGGGCATAATCTATGGAGCATATTATGGGGCCATCAACCTTTGTGCAGCATTACATGGGGCATAATCTATGGAGCATCTTATGGGGCCATCAACCTTTATGCAGGATTGTATGGGGCATAATCTACGGAGCATCTTATGGGGCCATCAAACTTTGTGCAGCATTATGTGGGGCATAATCTATGGAGCATCTTATGGGCCATCAACCTTTGTGCAGCATTATATGGGGCATAATATTCTATAGAGCATCTTAACGGGCCATCATTAACATTTTGTGCAGCATTATATGGGGCATATTTTTAATATGGAGCATCTTATGGGTCCCATCATGAACTTTATGGGGTTTATTTTGTATAGAACATCTTATGGGGCCCGTCATGAACTGTATGGAGCATTATATGGGACTCCTGATTCAATATGGATATTCAAAAACACTTAACCTACTGATGTTTCAATCAATTTTACTTTTATTGGTATCTATTTTGATTTTTGAAATTTACCAGTAGCTGCTGCATTTCCCACCCTAAGCTTATACTTGAGTCAATAAGTTTTCCAAGTTTTTTGTGGCAAAATTAGGGATCTCGGCTTATACTCGGGTTGGCTTATACTCGATTATATACTGTATATTGTGGGCAATACATGGACAGCCTGAAAATCTGAAATAAAAAAATGCTCGAACAGAAGATTTCAGAAAAACAGTACGTGATAGGAAAAAGTGTTCAGGAAGCAATAGCTTACTTGTCCAGTGTAATCTATCTATCTATCTATCTATCTATCTATCTATCTATCTATCTATCTATCTATCTATCTATCTATCTGTCTATCCCATAACTGCTTTTTGCATGTTGTTTACGCCCTGAATCTTTCTATCTTCTATATCCTTATGTAGCCTACCTATCTCTCCCTTTCCCTATGTAACTAATTAGCCAGAATAATTATATTCATTATATATTTTATTGGGTTGAACTTGTTTTTTATAGTAATACTGTTTTTCTGAAGTTGCCTTCACTGGAGAGATATTTTGAGCAGCTGCGATATATTATTTCACTTCTGCGCGCTCCCACCCTGGTCCTCTGCATATAGTAGGCAGCGCATGCACAGATTTAGAAACGAGATCGATATAGTGGAAATATGACTGCGAATGCGCCACTGCCGTCATAATTTTGATCACAGCAATTATAGCGCCGGCGCAATATTTAAAATAGGAATAGGGTCACTGACGGATCAGTAACCTGTATTCAAAAAGGGGGATGACTAAAGGACAATAGCACTTAGACTTGGTCCACAGGCCACGCTGGTGCACGAAGATATGATTACAGGAGAACTTCAAACACTAGTTAAACAAAAAGCACAAAACTGATTTCTTCACCACATATATAAGTTTAATCAGTATTACAACACCAGTATAATCATGTTTGTACTTTACTTTGCAAAATCCTTCTGACTGGTTCTCTTTAAGATGTACCGTATTTTTCGGATTATAAGAAAATGAGAGAAGAGATGGGGATGCGTCTTGCAATCCAAATGTAAATTACCCGGAGGGGGGCTGCTGCAGTGGAGCGGTATTCTAGGGGGCAGGATCACTGCTGCAGGAAGTTGGCAGCAAAGGCGTCAG
Source organism: Ranitomeya imitator (assembly GCF_032444005.1). Classification (NCBI taxonomy): domain Eukaryota; kingdom Metazoa; phylum Chordata; class Amphibia; order Anura; family Dendrobatidae; genus Ranitomeya; species Ranitomeya imitator. Next base: position 365,260,594 of record NC_091283.1, read on the forward strand.
GAGTGGGGCGATGCTGCGGGCCCCGGGCTGGGAGAAGGGGGTGTTCGGCAGTTGGAGACCCGCGTCACCTTTTCTCAAAATGTCGGCAGAGTCCCCATAGTTCTCATTGTTTCCATGGCAGTTTACTCCAAGAAAATGTCGACTCTCGGGAGATGATCACACAAGTTTCATCAATTCCAAAAAGGACAGAGCTGTGGTAGAAGAGGGGATCGCTGGTGGGGCCTAATGCAACTCATGTTTCAACCCATACTAGAAGAGCAAATATGACATCTACACGTTATATCTCCTCATACGTTTCCCCTTATTATCTTCAGTAATTGTATTATTACTCAGGGTTCCTTATGATTTTACATCAGCTCATCTTCTTCCCATTCAGGTCCTAGAATATCAGATCCTCTCAGTGGACATCTTCTATATAAGAACATTTTCCTGATTGACCAGTCAAGGATGGATAACGACAGGGACAAGATGGCGGAGAGGATATTACACCTCACCTTAGAGATCCTCTTCCGGCTTACTGGAGAGGTGAGAGATTCTGATGATGTCACCTTACATCATTCTTATCTATGGGAATAACAGATGGACAGAACTGGAGAGGTGAGGACTCTGGAAATGTCTGTAGTGAGATTTATTAATGTGTCTCTCCATAACCAGGATTACACAGTAGTGAAGAAGACCTCTACTAAGCGCTGTCAGGACCCTGTGTCTGAGGGATGGGGAGGATCCCTGAGCCCAATCACAGGGCCTCCATCTCACCCCCTGATACATGAGGACATCAATGACCAGAAGATCCTAGAACTCACCTACAAGATAATTGAGCTGCTGACTGGAGAGGTGACACTGTTGGGAATGCTGGGACATTATACAGTAACGCTATGAAGGGATTGGGGGGATGACTGTATCATTATATGTGTCAGGTTCCAATAAGGTTTCAGGATGTCGCCGTCTATTTCTCCATGGAGGAGTGTGAATATTTAGAAAGACACAAAGATCTGTACAAGGACATTATGATTGAGGTTCCCCAGCCCCTCACATCACCAGGTAACAGAAAAGACTAAATACACACAACCTATATCTGTATGTAAAGAATGAATTCAGTCCCTGTATGTGTTTCCTCCAGTTCCATCCAGTGAGAGGACAACACCAGAGAGATGTCCCCGTCCTCTTCTTCCACAGGACTGTAAACAAGAAAATCCCAATGTTCCTCAGGATCATCAGGTAGATGGAGAGAAGGTGTCATGAGATCTCCCCTATGATGTGTAGACGGCTGTGAAGGTCTTGTGCCCAGTCTTGTTTTATCCACCAGCATTATATGTTTTGTACTTGTGTAATGAGAATGGTGGAGATGGCAGGATTAGAACTGATCATAGATGTGACTTCTCCATCTGTCTGTCACTCTTACAATATTTTTTCAGGATAAAGATCTGAGACGTATTAATACTAAAGAGACATATGTGAGGAGTGATGAGTGGTGGTGTAAAGTGGAGATTTCTACAGATAGCTGCCCAGGTGAGTAACTACTAAATGTAGGAAAGTCACAGATTCTTTTCAGTCACTGGATGTGACTATCTTATCTTTGGTGTAGTCCGGTCATATCACTATCAAGCAGTCACTATTCTCCTGCTAACTGAAAACTTCCCCCATTACTTTGGGCATTAGAAGTCCTTCTGTTGGTGTGAGACCTGTTCTGGCCTGGAGAATACACCCTAGTACCTGGAATTAGAAGATTCTGACCCTTACCTTCCTAGATTTGTAACGTGCAAATCCAAATGACAGCATGCGTAGAATGTGCTGACAACATAGAAAATCATGTGAACAAAAATATAATCCTTATGGTGGGCCTAACTTTTATGACAAGACACCAGTCCAAGTCCTTTTTATTTATATGCTCAAAATGTAAACAGTGGACACATAAACATAAGAAATTAGAAAAATATGATAATTGTATTTTTCTATTTAAACGCTTCGCCCTCACCTCTCCCTTCCCCCATTCAGAGGAGAGAAAAGAAGAGAAAACTCTTCAATCAATAATTGTTGCCCATATTTCCTAAATTCTTTGCTTCTACTTATTCCAGGAATTAATTTATTGGGACGTGTAAGTTGGCAGAAGTTGTTGTTAGAAATATATATTTTTTAGAAGTTATCTAGTCCTTAAAAATCATTTCCATTGCAGATAATGAACGTGAAATAATTAGATCCTTAGTAGGACAATCCATCTTGACTCCTTTAAAGAAAATAAAATGGCAAAACAAAATTCAGCCTCTCAGCAACAAATGTGATAACCGGTTCCCAAAATTCCCTAATTTCCCGGCAGTCCCAATACATGAGATAGATCTGCCACCTCTGAGTTACACTTGGGACATTTAGAATATTTAATATATCCACTCTTCTACATAAAAGCCGTGGGACGGTGCAACCTGTGAATAACCATAAATTGGAACATTCTCCCATGTGACGTAGAGAAGAACATTATCAGAATTTACAATTATTTCCTATTGTGTAAGATAACTCCAAGATCTGATTCCAGAATTTATTCTCTTCTGCAAGACAATTCATCAAATGTTTTTATAGGGAACTAATTCTGCCTTTACAGATTTCAGTTGACAATAAATAAATCCATGAAAAGATATGTTCACCCAAAACGAAAAACAAGGGTGAAGACTGAATAGAACGTCTTGTCTGCAAATATGGAAAGAAATCTGAAACCTCTAATCCTACTTGTATAACAAATCCCTCTATTAATATCTGTGACAATAATTACCGTATATAATCGAGTATAAGCCGACCCGAGTATAAGCCGACCCCCCTAATTTTGCCACAAAAAAATGGGAAAACTTAATGACTCGAGTATAAGCCCAGGGTGGGAAATGCAGCAGCTACCGGTAAATGTCAAAAGTAAAAATAGATACCAATAAAAGTAAAATTAATTGAGACATCACTAGGTTGTGTTTTTGAATATCCATATTGATTCAGGAGCCCCATATAATGCTCCATAAAGTTTATGATGGGCGCCATGCTCCATATTAACCCCTTCCCGACCTGTGACACAGCGTATGCGTCATGAAAGTCGGTGCCAATCCGACCTGTGACGCATATGCTGTGTCACAGAATGATTGCGTCCCTGCAGATCGGGTGAAAGGGTTAACTCCAATTTCACCCGATCTGCAGGGACAGGGGGAGTGGTAGTAAAGCCCAGGGGGGGTGGCTTCACCCCCCCGTGGCTACGATCGCTCTGATTGGCTGTTGAAAGTGAAACTGAGAATCAGAGCGATTTGTAATATTTCACCTATTAAAACTGGTGAAATATTACAATCCAGCCATGGCCGATGCTGCAATATCATCGGCCATGGCTGGAAACACTGGTCTGCACCCCCCCACCGCCACCGATCCGATCCCCCCCCCCAGTCCTCCGATCAGTCCGGTACACAGTTCCGCTCCCCTCCGTCCTCCTGTCCGCTCCCCCTGTTCTCTTGTCCGCTCACCCCCGTGCTCCAATCCCACCCCCGTGCTCCAACCACCCCCCCTGCACTCCGATCCACCCCCTGCCCTCCGATCCACCCCCCCTGCACTCCGATCCACCCCCCGGTGCTCCAATCCACTCCCCCTGTGCTCCGATCCACCCCCCCCCCCCGTGCTCCGATCCACCCCCCGTGCTCCGATCCACCCCCCCCACGTGCTCCCCCCCCCACCCCATCATACTTACCGAGCCTCCCGTGGTCCGTCCGTCTTCTTTCCTGGGCGCCGCCATCTTCCAAATGCCATCTTCTGCCGGCCGACAGATTAGTTTCAAGTGCATTTTGATCACTGTGACCCATCACAGTGATCAAAATAAAAAAAATACTAAATGACCCCCCCCTTTGTCACCCCCATAGGTAAGGACAATAATAAAATAAAGACATTTTTTTTTTTCTTCCACTAAGGTTGGGGTAAGAACTAGGGTTAGGGTTAGGGTTAGGGTTTCGGTATGTGCACACGTATTCTGGTCCTCTGCGGATTTTTCCGCAGCGGATTTGATAAATCCGCAGTGCTAAACCGCTGCGGATTTATCGCGTTTTTTCTGCGCATTTCGCTGCGGTTTTACATCTGCAGTTTACTATTGGAGCAGTTGTAAAACCGCTGCGGAATCCGCAGAAAGAAGTGACATGCTGCGGAAACCCCTGCGTTTCCGTGCAGTTTTTCCGCAGCATGTGTACAGCGATTTTTGTTTCCCATAGGTTTACATTGAACTGTAAACTCATGGGAAACTGCTGCGGATCCGCAGCGTTTTCCGCAGCGTGTGCACATACTTTTAGAATTAGGCTATGTGCACACGGTGCGGATTGGCCGCTGCGGATTCGCAGCAGTGTTCCATCAGGTTTACAGTACCAAGTAAACTTATGGAAAACCAAATCCGCTGTGCCCATGGTGCGGAAAATACCGCGCGGAAACGCTGCGTTGTATTTTCCGCAGCATGTCAATTCTTTGTGCGGATTCCGCAGCGTTTTACACCTGTTCCTCAATAGGAATCCGCAGGTGAAATCTGCACAAAAAACACTGGAAATCCGCGGTAAATCCACAGGTAAAACGCAGTGCCTTTTACCTGCAGATTTTTCAAAAATGGTGCTGAAAAATCTCACACGAATCCGCAACGTGGGCACATAGCCTTAGGGTTAGGGTTGGAATTAGGGTTAGGGTTGTGATTAGGGTTATGGCTAAAGTTGGGATTATGGTTAGGGGTGTGTTGGGGTTAGTGTTGGAGGTAGAATTGAGGGGTTTCCACTGTTTAGGCACATCAGGGGTCTCCAAACGCAACATGGCGCCACCATTGATTCCAGCCAATCTTGTATTCAAAAAGTCAAATGGTGCTTCCTCACTTCCGAGCCCCGACGTGTGCCCAAACAGTGGTTTACCCCCACATATGGGGTACCAGCATACTCAGGACAAACTGCACAACAATTATTGGGGTCCAATTTCTCCTGTTACCCTTGTGAAAATAAAAAATTGCTTGCTAAAACATCATTTTTGAGGAAAGAAAAATGATTATTTATTTTCACGGCTCTGTGTTGTAAACGTCTGTGAAGCACTTGGGGGTTCAAAGTGCTCACCACATATCTAGATAAGTTCCTTGGGGGGTCTAGTTTCCAAAATGGGGTCACTTGTGGGGGGTTTCTACTGTTTAGGCACACCAGGGGCTCTGCAAACGCAACGTGACGCTCGCAGACCATTCCATCAAAGTCTGCATTTCAAAACGTCACTACTTCACTTCCGAGCCCCGGCATGTGCCCAAACAGTGGTTTACCCCCACATATGGGGTATCGGTGTACTCAGGAGAAACTGGACAACAACTTTTGGGGTCCAATTTCTCCGGTAACCCTTGGGAAAATAAAAAATTCTGGGCTAAAAAATTATATTTGAGGAAAGAAAACGTATTTATTATTTTCACGGCTCTGCGTTATAAACTTCTGTGAAGCACTTGGGGGTTCAAAGTGCTCACCACACATCTAGATAAGTTCCTTTCAGGGTCTAGTTTCTAAAATGGGGTCACTTGTGGGGGTTTCTATTGTTTAGCCACATCAGGGGCTCTGCAAACGCAACATGACGCCCGCAGAGCATTCCATCAAAGTCTGCATTTCAAAACATCACTACTTCACTTCCAAACCCCGACGTGTGCCCAAACAGTGGTTTACTCCCACATATGGGGTATCAGCGTACTCAGGACAAACTGGACAACAAAATTTGGGGTCCAATTTCTCCTATTACCCTTGGGAAAATAGTAAATTCCAGGCTAAAAAATCATTTTTGATGAAAGAAAAATTATTTTTTATTTTCATGGCTCTGCGTTATAAACTTCTGTGAAGCACCTGGGGGTTTAAAGTGCTCAATATGCATCTAGATAAGTTCCTTGGGGGGTCTAGTTTCCAAAATGGGGTCACGTGTGGGGGAGCTCCAATGTTTAGGCACACAGGGGCTCTCCAAACGCGACATGGTGTCCGCTAACAATTAAAGCTAATTTTCCATTCAAAAAGTCAAATGGCGCGCCTTCCCTTCCGAGCCCTGCCGTGTGCCCAAACAGTGGTTTAGCCCCACATATGAGGTATCGGCATACTCGAGAGAAATTGCCCAACAAATTTTAAGATCCATTTTATCCTATTGCCCATGTGAAAATGAAAAAATTGAGGCGAAAAGACATTTTTTGTGAAAAAAAAGTACTTTTTCATTTTTACGGATCAATTTGTGAAGCATCTGAAGGTTTAAAGTGCTCACTGTGCATCTAGATAAGTTCCTTGGGGTGTCTAGTTTCCAAAATGGGGTCACTTGTGGGGGAGCTCCAATTTTTAGATACACAGGGGCTCTCCAAAAGCAACATGGTGTCCGCTAAAGAGTGGAGCCAATTTTTCATTCAAAAAGTCAAATGGCGCTCCTTCCCTTCCAAGTCCTGCCATGCGCCCAAACAGTGGTTTACCCCACATATGAGGTATCAGCGTACTCAGGACAAATTGGACAACAACTTTCGTGGTTCAGTTTCTCCTATTACCATTGGGAAAATAAAAAAATTGTCGCTAAAAGATCATTTTTGTGACTAAAAAGTTAAATGTTCATTTTTTCCTTCCATGTTGCTTCTGCTGCTGTGAAGCACCTGAAGAGTTAATAAACTTCTTGAATGTGGTTTTGTGCACCTTGAGGGGTGCAGTTTTTAGAATGGTGTCACTTTTGGGTATTTTCAGCCATATAGACCCCTCAAACTGACTTCAAATGTGAGGTGGTCCCTAAAAAAAATGGTTTTGTAAATTTCGTTGTAAAAATGAGAAATCGCTGGTCAAATTTTAACCCTTATTACTTCCTAGCAAAAAAAAATGTTGTTTCCAAAATTGTGCTGATGTAAAATAGACATGTGGGAAATGTTATTTATTAACTATTTTGTGTCACATAACTCTCTGGTTTAACAGAATAAAAATTAAAAATGCGAAAATTGCGAAACTTTCAAAATTTTCGCCAAATTTCCGTTTTTATCACAAATAAATGCAGAATTTATTGACCTAAATTTACCACTAACATGAAGCCCAATATGTCATGAAAAAACAGTCTCAGAACCGCTAGGATCCGTTGAAGCGTTCCTGAATTATTACCTCATAAAGGGACACTGGTCAGAATTGCAAAAAACGGCCAGGTCATTAAGGTCAAAATAGGCTGGGTCATGAAGGGGTTAAAATATGCCCCATATAATCCTGCATAAAGGTTAATAATGGCCCCATAAGATGCTCCATAGACACATTTGCCCAATATAATGCTGCACAAATGCTGATTATGGCCCCATAAGATACTCCATAAAGATATTTGCCCCATATAGTGCTGGACAAACCTTGATTATGGTCCTATAAGATGCCCCATACAGACACTTGCCCCATATAGTGCTGCACAAATGTTATCGCCCCATAGATGTTCCATACAGACACTTGCCCCATTTGCTGTTGCTGCGATAAAAAAAAATAAATCACATTCTCACCTCTCCATCGGTCAGGCCCCCAGCACTTTCAATAGTCACCTGCTCCTTGTTCCGGCGCCACTCCATATTCAGCATCTTCAGCACTGACGTTCAGGCAGAGGGCATGCACTAACCACGTCACCGCGCCCTCTGACCTGAGCTGTTGTGAATTCTGCTCTTGGGCTCCCTCCGGTGGTTATGAGTGGTAGTGCTGCTGTCTGTGGATCGCAGCATTTATCAGGTGTGTTCACTTTTTGCAATTTAGACTCAACTATTTAGTCCTGCTTGATCCTTTAGTCAGTGCCAGTTGTCCATTGTTTTTGGAGGATTCACATCCCTTTCTGGTCTCTCCTGTTTGCTGTGCTTTTCAACAAAGATAAGTCCTGGCTTTGTTTCTGCTGTCCACATGCTGTGGGCCTTATAGTTCAGTGCATTTTCATGTTTTGTCTTGTCCAGCTTGTCTGTGAAAGGATTTTTTGCAGCCAAGCGGTATCTCTGGAGATGCAGATATACCCTCCATGTCTTTAGTCAGATGTGGAGTTTTGTATTTTCTGTGGTGGATATTTTCTAGTGTTTTAATACTGACCGCATAGTTCTCTGTCCTATTCTTTCTTTTTAGCTAGTAAGGCCTCCTTTGCTAATCCTGATTTCAGTCTGCGTTTGTCATTTCCCTCTCCTCTCACAGTCAATATTTGTGAGGGGCTGTCTATCCTTTGGGGATTTTCTCTGAGGCAAGATAGTTTTCCATTTCTATCTTTAGGGGAAGTTAGTCCTTAGGCTGTGTTGAGGTGTCTAGGGAGTGTTAGGTACATCCCACGGCTATTTCTAGTTGCGCTGCTAAGTTGAGGGTCTGCGGTCAGTACAGGTACCACCTTCTCCAGAGTACGTCACATGCTGCTCCTAGGCCACCAGATCATAACAGTACAACTGGCCAACAATGAGTTAATTGCATCTCAGAAGAAGGGAGGAAAGGTTTTGAGCCATTTTTTTTTCCTTAGCCTGTTTTGTCTTTTCCTACCTCTTAATCTCTGGGTGGCTGCAGAACCTAGTAATAACATGAATGTTCAGGAGTTAGTTTCTCGTGTGGATCAGCTTGCTGCTAAGTTACAGGGTATTTCAGATTATATTGTTCAGACTCCTGCCTTAGAACCTAAGATTCCCACTCCTGATTTATTCTTTGGTGACAGATCCAAATTTTTGAGTTTCAAAAATAACTGTAAACTGTTTTTTGCATTGAGACCCCGGTCCTCTGGTGATCCCATTCAGCAGGCTAAAATCATATCCCTGCTGCGTGGTGACCCACAGGATTGTGCATTTTCCCTGGAAACTGGCAATCCTGCTTTGCTTAATGTTGATTCTTTCTTTCAAGCATTGGGGTTATTGTATGATGAGCCTAATTCTGTGGATCAAGCTGAGAAGATCTTGTTGGCCCTGTGTCAGGGTCAAGAAGCGGCAGAATCGTATTGCCAGAAATTTAGAAAATGGTCTGTACTGACTAAATGGAATGAGGATGCCTTGGTGGCAATTTTCAGAAAGGGTCTTTCTGAATCCGTTAAAGATGTTATGGTGGGGTTCCCCACGCCTGCTGGTCTGAGTGATTCTATGTCTCTGGCCATTCAGATTGATCGGCGCTTGTGCGAGCGCAGAGTTGTGCACACTGTGGCGTTGTCCTCTGAGCGGAGCCCTGAGCCGATGCAGTGTGATAGGATTTTGTCTAGAACTGAACGTCAAGGATTCAGGCGTCAGAATAGGTTGTGTTTTTACTGCGGCGATTCTGCTCATGTTATTTCTGATTGCCCTAAGCGTACAAAGAGAATCACTAGTTCTGTTACCATCAGTACTGTACAACCTAAATTTCTGTTATCTGTGACCTTGATCTGCTCATTATCATCATTTTCTGTCATGGCATTTGTGGATTCAGGCGCCGCTCTGAACTTAATGGACTTAGAATTTGCCAGACGTTGTGGTTTCCCCTTGCAACCTTTGCAGAACCCTATTCCTTTAAGGGGCATTGATGCTACACCGTTGGCTATAAATAACCCTCAGTTTTGGACACAGCTGACCATGCGCATGGCGCCATCCCATCAGGAAGATTGTCGTTTTCTGGTGTTGCATAATTTGCATGATGATATTGTGCTGGGTTTTCCATGGTTACAGGTACATAATCCAGTGTTAGATTGGAGATCTATGTCTGTGACTAGTTGAGGTTGTCAGGGGGTTCATGGTCACGTTCCTTTGATGTCAATTTCCTCTTCCCCCTCTTCTGAAATTCCTGAGTTTTTGTCAGATTTCCAGGATGTATTCGACGAGCCCAAATCCAGTTCCCTTCCACCGCATAGGGACTGTGATTGTGCTATTGACTTGATTCCAGGTTGTAAGTTCTCTAAGGGCCGACTTTTCAACCTGTCTGTGCCAGAACATGCCACTATGCGGAGCTATATTAAGGAGTCTTTGGAGAAGGGGCATATTCGGCCATCTTCTTCACCATTGGGAGCAAGTTTTTTTTTTTTTTGCCAAGGATGGATCCTTGAGACCCTGTATTGATTATCGCCTCTTGAATAAGATCACGGTCAAATTTCAATACCCTTTGCCTTTGCTTACTGATTTGTTTGCTAGGATTAAGGGGGCTAGCTGGTTTACTAAGATTGACCTTCGAGGGGCAAATAATCTTATTCGTATTAAGCAGGGGGACGAATGGAAAACTGCATTTAATACGCCTGAAGGCCATTTTGAATACCTTGTGATGCCATTCGGACTCTCTAATGCCCCATCTGTGTTCCAATCCTTCATGCATGATATCTTTCGGAGTTATCTTGATAAATTCATGGTTGTATATTTGGATGATATTTTGATTTTTTCCAATGATTGGGAGTCTCATGTGAAACAGGTCAGGATGGTATTTCAGATCCTCCGTAATAATGCTTTGTTTGTGAAGGGGTCAAAGTGCCTCTTTGGAGTGCAGAAGATTTCTTTTTTGGGTTTCATTTTTTCTCCCTCATCTATAGAAATGGATCCGGTTAAGGTTCAGGCCATTCATGATTGGATTCAGCCCACATCTGTGAAGAGCCTTCAGAAATTCTTGGGCTTTGCTAATTTTTATCGTCGTTTCATTGCCAACTTCTCCAGTGTGGTGAAACCTCTGACCGATTTGACGAAGAAAGGCGCTGATGTGACGAATTGGTCCTCCGCGGCTGTTTCAGCCTTTCAGGAGCTTAAACGCCGATTTACTTCTGCCCCTGTGTTGCGTCAGCCGGATGTTTCTCTTCCAATTCAGGTTGAGGTTGACGCGTCTGAGATTGGGGCAGGGGCCGTTTTGTCTCAGAGGAATTCTGATGGTTCCTTGATGAAACCGTGTGCCTTCTTTTCTCGGAAGTTTTCGCCTGCGGAACGCAATTATGATGTCGGCAATCGGGAGTTGTTGGCTATGAAGTGGGCATTTGAGGAGTGGCGACATTGGCTTGAGGGGGCCAAGCACCGTATTGTGGTCCTGACCGATCATAAGAATCTGATTTACCTCGAGTCTGCCAAACGGCTGAATCATAGACAGGCTCGATGGTCCCTGTTTTTCTCCCGTTTTGATTTTGTGATTTTGTGGTCTCGTACATTCCTGGTACTAAGAATGTTAAGGCGGATGCCCTCTCTAGGAGTTTTTTTCCTGATTCCCCTGGGGTTCTTGAGCCGGTCGGCATTTTGAAGGAAGGGGTGATTCTTTCTGCCATCTCCCCTGATTTGCGACGGGTTCTTCAGGAATTTCAGGCTGATAAGCCTGACCGCTGACCTGTGGGGAAACTGTTTGTTCCTGATAGATGGACTACTAAAGTGATTTCTGAGGTTCATTGTTCTGTGTTGGCTGGCCATCCTGGGATTTTTGGTACCAGAGATTTGGTTAGTAGGTCCTTTTGGTGGCCTTCTTTGTCGCGGGATGTGCGTTCTTTTGTGCAGTCCTGTGGGATTTGTGCGCGGGCTAAGCCTTGCTGTTCCCGCGCTAGTGGGTTGCTTTTGCCATTACCGGTCCCCGAGAGGCCCTTGACACATATTTCTATGGATTTTATTTCCGATCTTCTTGTTTCCCAAAAAATGTCGGTTATCTGGGTTGTCTGTGACCGATTTTCTAAGATGATTCATTTGGTGCCTTTGCCTAAATTGCCTTCTTCTTCTGATTTGGTTCCGTTGTTTTTTCAGCATGTGGTGCGTTTGCATGGTATTCCAGAGAATATTGTGTCCGACAGAGGTTCCCAGTTTGTTTCTAGGTTTTGGCGGGCCTTTTGTGCCAAGCTGGGCATTGATTTGTCTTTTTCTTCTGCATTTCATCCTCAGACAAATGGCCAGACTGAGCAAACTAATCAGACCTTGGAGACCTATTTAAGATGCTTTGTGTCTGCTGATCAGGATGATTGGGTGGCTTTTTTGCCATTGGCCGAGTTTGCCCTTAATAATCGGGCTAGTTCGGCTACTTTGGTTTCGCCTTTTTTTTGTAATTTTGGTTTTCATCCTTGTTTTTCTTCTGGGCAGGTTGAGCCTTCTGACCTTCCTGGTGTGGATTCTGTGGTCGACAGGTTGCAGCAGATTTGGGCTTATGTGGTGGACAATTTGGTGCTGTCTCAGGAGGAGGCTCAACGTTTTGCTAATCGTTGTCGGTGTGTTGGTTCCCGGCTTCGGATTGGGGATCTGGTTTGGTTATCTTCCCGTCATGTTCCTATGAAGGTTTCTTCCCCTAAGTTTAAGCCTCAATTTATTGGTCCTTATAGGATTTCTGAGATTATTAATCCGGTATCCTTTCGCCTGGCGCTTCCGGCCTCGTTTGCTATTCATAATGTTTTCCATAAATCTTTGTTGCGGAAATATGTGGAGCCCGTTGTTCCCTCTGTTGATCCTCCGGCCCCTGTATTGGTCGATGGGGAGTTGGAATATGTTGTTGAGAAGATTTTGGATTCTCGTTTTTCGAGGCTGAAGCTTCAGTACCTTGTCAAGTGGAAGGGTTATGGCCAGGAGGATAATTCTTGGGTTTCTGCCTCTGATATCCATGCCGTTGATTTGGTTCGTGCCTTTCATCGGGCTCATCCTGATCGGCCTGGGGGCCCTGGTGAGGGTTCGGTGACCCCTCCTCAAAGGGGGGGTACTGTTGTGAATTCAGCTTTTGGGCTCCCTCCGGTGGTTGTAGAGGGTAATGCAGTTGTGCCTGAATTGCAGGAGTGGACATGTGTTTCTACTAATTGCAGGACTGACTGGGGTATATAGCTTTGCTGGATCCTTTAATCAGTGCCAGTTGTCCATTGTTCTTTAAGGATTCACTTCCCTGCTGGTCTCTCCAGTTTGCTGTGTTTTTCTACAAAGATAAGTCCTGGCTTTGTTTTTTCTGTCCACCTGCAGTGGACCTTATAGTTCTGTGCATTTTCATGTTTTTGTCTTGTCCAGCTTGGTCTGTGAAGGATTTTTTGCAGCCTAGCTATTTCTCTGGAGATGCAGATATACCCCCCATGTCATTAGTCAGATGTGGTGATCCGTATTTTCTGCGGTGGATATTTTCTAGTGTTTTTGTACTGACCGCATAGTACTCTGTTCTATTCTTTCTTTTTAGCTAGTATGGCCTCCTATGCTAAAATTTGATTTCATATCTGCGTATGTTATTTCCCTCTCCTCTCACAGTCAATATTTGTGGGGGGCTATCTATCCTTTGGGGATTTTCTCTGAGGCAAGATAGGTTTCCTGTTTCTGTCTTTAGGGGTAGTTAGATCTTAGGCTGTGCCGGGGGGTCTAGGGAGAGTTAGGTACCCCCCACGGCTGCTTTTAGTTGCGCTGCTAGGTTCAGGGTTTGCGGTCAGTACAGGGACCACCTTCTCCAGAGTACGTCTCATGCTGCTCCAAGGCCACCAGATCATAACAGATTGGGTGGCTTTCTTGCCATTGGCCGAGTTTGCCCGTATTAATCGGGCTAGTTCTGCTACCTTGGTTTCGCCTTTTTTTTTTAATTTTGGTTTTCATCCTCGTTTTTCTTCAGGGCAGGTTGAGCCTTCTGATTGTCCTGGTGTGGATTCTGTGGTTGACAGGCTGCAGCAGATTTGGGCTCATGTGGTGGACAATTTGGTGTTGTCTCAGGAGGAGGCTCAGCGTTTTGCTAACCGTCGTCGGTGTGTTGGTTCCCGGCTTCGGGTTGGGGATTTGGTCTGGTTGTCTTCCCATCATGTTCCTATGAAGGTTTCTTCCCCTAAGTTCAAGCCTCGGTTTATTGGTCCTTATAGGATTTCTGAGATTATCAATCCAGTGTCTTTTCGTTTGGCCCTTCCAGCCTCTTTTTCCATCCATAATGTTTTCCATAGATCTTTGTTGCGGAAGTATGTGGTGCCCGTTGTTCCCTCTGTTGATCCTCCGGCCCCGGTGTTGATTGATGGGTAGTTGGAGTATGTGGTTGAGAAGATTTTGGATTCTCGTTTTTCGAGGCGGAAGCTTCAGTATCTGGTCAAATGGAAGGGTTATGGCCAGGAGGATAATTCTTGGGTTGTTGCCTCCGATGTTTATGCTGACGATTTGGTTCGTGCCTTTCATTTGGCTTGTCCTGATCGGCCTGGGGGCTCTGGTGAGGGTTCGGTGACCCCTCCTCAAGGGGGGGTACTGTTGTGAATTCTGCTCTTGGGCTCCCTCCGGTGGTTATGAGTGGTAGTGCTGCTGTCTGTGGATCGCAGCATTTATCAGGTGTGTTCACTTTTTGCAATTTGGACTCAGCTATTTAGTCCTGCTTGATCCTTTAGTCAGTGCCAGTTGTCCATTGTTTTTGGAGGATTCACATCCCTTTCTGGTCTCTCCTGTTTGCTGTGCTTTTCAACAAAGATAAGTCCTGGCTTTGTTTCTGCTGTCCAAATGCTGTGGGCCTTATAGTTCAGTGCATTTTCATGTTTTGTCTTGTCCAGCTTGTCTGTGAAAGGATTTTTTGCAGCCAAGCGGTATCTATGGAGATGCAGATATACCCTCCATGTCTTTAGTCAGATGTGGAGTTTTGTATTTTCTGTGGTGGATATTTTCTAGTGTTTTAATACTGACCGCATAGTTCTCTGTCCTATTCTTTCTTTTTAGCTAGTAAGGCCTCCTTTGCTAATCCTGATTTCAGTCTGCGTTTGTCATTTCCCTCTCCTCTCACAGTCAATATTTGTGGGGGGCTGTCTATCCTTTGGGGATTTTCTCTGAGGCAAGATAGTTTTCCGTTTCTATCTTTAGGGGAAGTTAGTCCTTAGGCTGTGTCGAGGTGTCTAGGGAGTGTTAGGTACATCCCACTGCTATTTCTAGTTGCGCTGCTAAGTGTTGTGTATTCTGTTGTCGAACTCCCTCCTGTGGTCGTGAATGGTACTTCGGCGAGTTCTGTCCATGGACTCCCTCTGGTGGCTATGAGTGAAGCTGCTGCTTCTGAGGTTCCTTACACAGGTGACGTGGGTTATCCTTTGGTTGGCTGCTCTATTTAACTCCACTCAGATCGTTACTCCAGGCCAGCTGTCAATGCTCCTGTGCTGGTTCAGTCGCTCTTGGATTTTTCTGGAGACCTGTCTCTTCCTGCAAGAAGCTAAGTCCCCGTTTGTTATTTTCTGTTCATGGTTTTCTTGTCCAGCTTGCTTTCATGATTTTGTCTTGCTAGCTGGAAGCTCTGGGATGCAGGGTGGTGCCTCCGCACCGTGAGTCGGTGCGGGGGTCTTTTTGCACACTCTGCGTGGTCTTTTGTAGTTTTGTGCTGACCGCAAAGATACCTTTCCTATCCTCTGTCTATTTAGTTAGTCTGGCCTCCCCTTTGCTAAAACCTGTTTCATTTCTGTGTTTGTGACTTTCATCTTTACTCACAGTTAATATTTGTGGGGGGCTGCCTTTTCCTTTGGGGAATTTCTCTGAGGCAAGGTAGGCTTTATTTTCTATCTCTAGGGCTAGCTAGTTCTTAGGCTGTGTCCGAGGCATCTAGGCCTGTTAGGTAGGCCCCACGGCTATTTCTAGTGTGTGTGATAGGATTAGGGATTGCGGTCAGCAAAGTTCCCACTTCCCAGAGCTTGTCCTGTGAGTTTAACCATCAGGTCATTCCGGGTGCTCCTAACCACCAGGTCATAACAGTACAGCTGGCCCAAAGTATTAATGCATCTCAATAGAGGGATAAGAGAAGCTCTGAGACCATTTTTTTTTCTTTGCACTGTGTTTTGTCTTTCTTATCCCCTAGACCTTTGGGTGGTTCAGGACACAGGTGTAGGTATGGACATTCAAGGTCTGTCCTCTTGTGTGGATCATCTCACTGCAAGGGTACAAAACATTCAAGATTTTGTGGTTCAGAATCCTATGTTAGAGCCTAGAATTCCTATTCCTGATTTATTTTCTGGAGATAGAGCTAAGTTTCTGAATTTCAAAAATAATTGTAAACTGTTTCTAGCTTTGAAACCCCGCTCCTCTGGTGACCCCGTTCAACAAGTAAAAATCATTATTTCCTTGTTGCGTGGTGACCCTCAAGACTGGGCATTTTCCCTTGCGCCAGGAGATCCTGCATTGCGTGATGTTGATGCGTTTTTTCTGGCGCTTGGATTGCTTTATGATGAACCAAATTCAGTGGATCAGGCAGAGAAAATCTTGCTGGCTTTGTGTCAGGGTCAGGATGAAGCGGAGGTGTACTGTCAGAAGTTTAGAAAATGGTCTGTGCTTACTCAGTGGAATGAGTGTGCCCTGGCGGCAATTTTCAGAAAGGGTCTTTCTGAAGCCCTTAAGGATGTCATGGTGGGATTTCCCACGCCTGCTGGTCTGAATGAGTCTATGTCCTTGGCTATTCAGATCGATCGGCGCTTGCGTGAGCGCAAAGCTGTGCACCATCTGGCGGTATTCTCTGAGCATAGGCCTAAGCCTATGCAGTGTGATAGGACTTTGAACAGAGCTCAGCGGCAAGAACACAGACGTCGGAATGGGCTGTGTTTTTACTGTGGTGAATCCACTCATGCTATCTCCGATTGTCCTAAGCGCACTAAGCGGTTCGCTAGGTCTGCCACCATTGGTACTGTACAGTCTAAATTTCTTTTGTCCGTTACTCTGATTTGCTCTCTGTCTTCCTATTCTGTTATGGCATTTGTGGATTCAGGCGCTGCCCTGAATTTGATGGACTTGGAGTTTGCCAGGCGCTGTGTTTTTTTCTTGGAGCCCTTGCAGTATCCTATTCCATTGAGAGGAATTGATGCTACGCCTTTGGCCAAGAATAAGCCTCAGTACTGGACTCAATTGACCATGTGCATGGCTCCTGCACATCAGGAGGATATTCGCTTTTTGGTGTTGCATAATCTGCATGATGTGGTCATTTTGGGGTTGCCATGGCTACAGATCCATAATCCAGTGTTAGATTGGAAATCTATGTCTGTGTCCGGCTGGGGTTGTCAGGGGGTACATGGTGATGTTCCATTGTTGTCTATTTCGCCTTCCACTCCTTCTGAAGTCCCTGAGTTTTTATCAGATTACCGGGATGTATTTGAAGAGCCCAAATCCGGTGCCCTACCTCCTCATAGGGATTGCGATTGTGCTATTAATTTGATTCCTGGTAGTAAGTTTCCTAAGGGCCGTCTGTTTAATTTATCTGTGCCAGAGCACGCCGCTATGCGGAGTTATATAAAGGAATCCTTGGAGAAGGGTCATATTCGCCCGTCGTCGTCACCATTGGGAGCAGGGTTCTTTTTTGTGGCCAAGAAGGATGGCTCTTTGAGACCTTATATTGATTACCGCCTTCTTAATGAGATCACAGTCAAATTTCATTATCCTTTGCCGCTGCTGTCTGATTTGTTTGCTCGGATTAAGGGGGCTAGTTGGTTCACCAAGATAGATCTTCGAGGGGCGTATAATCTTGTGCGAATTAAACAAGGCGATGAATGGAAAACAGCATTTAATACGCCCGAGGGCCATTTTGAGTACCTGGTTATGCCATTCGGGCTTTCTAATGCTCCATCTGTGTTTCAGTCCTTTATGCATGACATCTTTCGAGAGTACCTGGATAGATTCATGATTGTATATTTGGATGACATTTTGGTCTTTTCGGATGATTGGGAGTCTCATGTGAAGCAGGTCAGAATGGTGTTCCAGGTCCATCGTGCGAATTCCTTGTTTGTGAAGGGGTCAAAGTGTCTCTCTGGAGTTCAGAAGGTTTCATTTTTGGGTTTCATTTTTTCCCCTTCTACTATCGAGATGGACCCTGTTAAAGTTCAGGCCATTTATGATTGGACTCAGCCGACATCTGTGAAGAGCCTGCAGAAGTTCCTGGGCTTTGCTAATTTTTACCGTCGCTTCATCGCTAATTTTTCTAGCATTGCTAAACCGTTGACTGATTTGACCAAGAAAGGTGCTGATGTGGTCAATTGGTCCTCTGCGGCTGTAGAGGCTTTTCAGGAGTTGAAGCGTCGTTTTTCTTCTGCCCCTGTGTTATGCCAGCCAGATGTTTCGCTCCCGTTTCAGGTCAAGGTTGATGCTTCTGAGATTGGAGCAGGGGCTGTTTTGTCACAAAGAAGTTCTGATGGCTCGGTGATGAAACCATGTGCCTTCTTTTCTAGAAAATTCTCGCCTGCTGAGCGCAATTATGATGTTGGCAATCGAGAGTTGTTGGCCATGAAGTGGGCATTCGAGGAGTGGCGACATTGGCTTGAAGGAGCTAAACATCGCGTGGTGGTCTTGACGGATCACAAGAATCTGACTTATCTCGAGTCTGCCAAACGGTTGAATCCTAGACAGGCTCGATGGTCGCTCTTTTTCTCCCATTTTGATTTTGTGGTTTCATACCTTCCGGGATCTAAGAATGTGAAGGCTGATGCCCTGTCAAGGAGTTTTGTGCCTGACTCTCCGGGTGTTCCGGAGCCGACGGGTATTCTTAAAGAGGGGGTAATTTTGTCTGCCATCTCCCCTGATTTGCGGCGCGTGCTGCAGAAGTTTCAGGCTGATAGACCTGACCGTTGTCCAGCGGAGAAACTGTTTGTCCCTGATAGATGGACTAGTAGAGTTATCTCTGAGGTTCATTGTTCGGTGTTGGCTGGTCATCCTGGAATCTTTGGTACCAGAGACTTGGTGGCTAGATCCTTTTGGTGGCCTTCTTTGTCACGGGATGTGTGTTCTTTTGTGCAGTCCTGTGGGACTTGTGCTCGGGCTAAGCCCTGCTGTTCTCGTGCCAGTGGGTTGCTTTTGCCCTTGCCGGTCCCGAAGAGGCCCTGGACGCATATTTCCATGGATTTTATTTCGGATCTCCCTGTTTCTCAAAGAATGTCGGTCATTTGGGTGGTTTGTGATCGCTTCTCTAAGATGGTCCATTTGGTACCCTTGTCTAAATTGCCTTCCTCCTCTGATTTGGTGCCATTGTTTTTCCAGCATGTGGTTCGTTTGCATGGCATTCCAGAGAACATCGTCTCGGACAGAGGTTCCCAGTTTGTTTCGAGGTTTTGGCGGTCCTTTTGTGCTAAGCTGGGCATTGATTTGTCTTTTTCTTCGGCTTTCCATCCTCAGACTAATGGCCAAACCGAACGAACTAATCAGACTTTGGAAACATATCTGAGATGCTTTGTTTCTGCTGATCAGTATGATTGGGTGTCCTTCTTGCCTTTGGCTGAGTTTGCCCTTAATAATCGGGCCAGCTCGGCTACTTTAGTTTCTCCTTTTTTCTGTAATTCTGGTTTCCATCCTTGTTTCTCTTCAGGGCAGGTTGAGCCTTCGGACTGTCCTGGTGTGGATACGGTGGTGGACATATTGCAGCAGATTTGTACTCATGTGGTGGATAATTTGACATTGTCCCATGAGAAGGCTCAACGTTTCGCTAACCGCCGGCGCTGTGTTGGTCCCCGACTTCGTGTTGGGGATTTGGTTTGGTTGTCATCTCGTCATGTTCCTATGAAGGTTTCCTCTCCTAAGTTTAAGCCTCGTTTCATTGGGCCATATAAGATTTCTGAAGTTCTTAATCCTGTGTCATTTCGTTTGGACCTTCCAGCTTCTTTTGCCATCCGTAATGTGTTCCATAGGTCATTGTTGCGGAGATACGTGGCGCCTATGGTTCCCTCCGTTGATCCTCCTGCCCCGGTGTTGGTCGAGGGGGAGTTGGAGTATGTGGTGGAGAAGATTTTGGATTCTCGTGTTTCGAGACGGAAACTCCAGTACCTGGTCAAGTGGAAGGTTTATGGTCAGGAAAATAATTCCTGGGTTTTTGCCTCTGATGTTTATGCTGCTGATCTAGTTCGGGCCTTTCATTTGGCTCATCCTGATCGGCCTGGGGGCTCTGGTGAGGGTTCGGTGACCCCTCCTCAAGGGGGGGTACTGTTGTGAATTCTGTTGTCGAACTCCCTCCTGTGGTCGTGAATGGTACTTCGGCGAGTTCTGTCCATGGACTCCCTCTGGTGGCTGTGAGTGAAGCTGCTGCTTCTGAGGTTCCTTACACAGGTGACGTGGGTTATCCTTTGGTTGGCTGCTCTATTTAACTCCACTCAGATCGTTACTCCAGGCCAGCTGTCAATGTTCCTGTGCTGGTTCAGTCGCTCTTGGATTTTTCTGGAGACCTGTCTCTTCCTGCAAGAAGCTAAGTCCCCGTTTGTTATTTTCTGTTCATGGTTTTATAGTCCAGCTTGCTTTCATGATTTTGTCTTGCTAGCTGGAAGCTCTGGGATGCAGGGTGGCGCCTCCGCACCGTGAGTCGGTGCGGGGGTCTTTTTGCACACTCTGCGTGTTCTTTTGTAGTTTTGTGCTGACCGCAAAGATACCTTTCCTATCCTCTGTCTATTTAGTTAGTCTGGCCTCCCCTTTGCTAAAACCTGTTTCATTTCTGTGTTTGTGACTTTCATCTTTACTCACAGTTAATATTTGTGGGGGGCTGCCTTTTCCTTTGAGGAATTTCTCTGAGGCAAGGTAGGCTTTATTTTCTATCTCTAGGGCTAGCTAGTTCTTAGGCTGTGTCCGAGGCGTCTAGGCCTGTTAGGTACACCCCACGGCTATTTCTAGTGTGTGTGATAGGATTAGGGATTGCGGTCAGCAAAGTTCCCACTTCCCAGAGCTTGTCCTGTGAGTTTAACCATCAGGTCATTCCGGGTGCTCCTAACCACCAGGTCATAACAGCTAAGTTCAGGGTCTGCGGTCAGTACAGGTACCACCTTCTCCAGAGTACGTCACATGCTGCTCCTAGGCCACCAGATCATAACACTGAGCGTCACTGCTGAAGACAGAGCGGCGCCCGGATCAGGGAGCAGGTAAATATCGCGCAGCGCTCCCCCTCCCCGTTATACTCCCCTGCTCCTGGCGCTGTGCAGTCCCTGCTTCTCCGATGCCACAGCTTCATCCTGTACTGAGCGGTCACCGTTACCACTCATTACAGTAATGAATATGTGGCTCCACCTCTATGGGAGGTGGAGCCGCATTTAATTTTCAACATGTTTTGAGGTGATCCTACCACTTCATCAGGACAAACCACAATGATCGTTGTGGTTTGTCCTGATGAAGAGGTGTGATCACCTCCAAATGTGTTGACAAACAAAACCGTATCCATACTGTATCTGTTTCCTTATCATATATTATATTGGATCCTCAGCAGTGCAAGTTTTGTTTACTATCTGTTTGGTGGATCTGCAGCAGCCATCGTTTGCTTTGAAGCTAATAAAGAGGTTGTGATTTTCACAACCCCCCAGATAAGCAAGTCCATTTTTAATACTTCTTTTGTAATCCAGATACGACCCTGTTGCTCTTTTTGTCATTCCAGTTTTTATCTAAATATATCCTGTTTTTACAGGTGATAGTCACATAAGAGTTTCTCTAAGGGTGACGATATCTGATGTTGTGGAATTGAATTGTACGGACTCAGGTGGGATCAGGAACTCACAGCCTTCCCTTTCCCCTGTCAAGCGGTCTGAGGCAGACACCACTGTGTTAGTGTACTGACTCAGGTGGTATCAAGGGGTCTGGGTCTTCCCTTTCCCTGGTCAATTGGTCCGGGGCTGACCTCTCTCTGGGCAGAAGTCACTCAGCCATCAGCCAGTCTGTGCTTCATTTACTATAATGCAGCATTTCTGATTGTGCCGCCGCGTCCCTCCATAGTGGGCTCTCGGTGTTACCAGCTTCCCCTGTCCATAATCTGGAGAAATTTCTGAGATAGGGTGGAGCTACAGGATGGTGTGGAATTAGCACAGGTAAGTGCACTGTGTAAATATTGTATGGGCTAGGCTTCTGGGCTGATACTAGCCACAAGATGTTATACCGAAGCTGGGCTTTAGGCTTCAGGTTCTGACGTTTTGTTTTAGCCACGCTAGCTAGACCTTAGGCCTCCGAGCTAATGTTAGGTCACATGCCTGAGTGATGTCTCATCATTTTACTTCAGTTTGCTGCCTCATGTATTGGCCGTTGCTATTTGGATGTTTTCATGGTTTTGCTGCTCGAGGCCTCATGATTGGTGGTTGAATAACACTCAGATATTTCCACTATTGTTTTACCAGACAAGGTTTAGTCTGACTACTTCATCTATACGAGGGCATATGATTCAGCATATTATCTCCTATATGCACACTGCTCTCCATCTGCGCCTCATGGTGAAATAATTGGCTCCTTCTGGTGGGGCTAGCCTGACAATTGAGATATACCATTCAAAGAAAATGTCCTGAATTCACAGATGGATTACTCTTTTGATGCACTGCTCTGGCTGCTTCTTCTTAGAGTGCAGCTCTGGCCTCGTGCCTTATGTCTCTGAGCGCAGGCTCTGATCTCGTGCCTCATGCCTCTGAGCACGTACTCCTCATGCCTCAGGGCTTCGTACACCTCACACCTTGTACATCTTTTGCCTCCAGGTCTCTGGACTCTAGCTGTGTGCCTCTGACCTCCGGACTTGTGTCTCTGACCTCTGGACTTGGGCCTCGTGCTTCTGTGTTTAGGCCTCATATACCTAGGGACTCATAAACCTCAGGACTCCGAGCCTCTAGCCTTGGCCCTCTCTGCCTTAAACCTTTCTGTCTCGTACGCTTCATGTTTCCTGGCTTTATGCCTCTGGCCTTACGCCTCGGGGCTTCTGCCTCGCACCTTATGTCCCTATCCTCAGTTCTGTTTAGAGGGGCCTCGTGCCTCTGGACCTGGATCCAGCTTCACTTGCCTCATTCTGTCGGACTCGGACCTTAATTGCCTAACTCTGGATTCCATTTTATAGTAAATTCTTGATGTGAAACATATGTCTATTGAGTTCATCCTAGAACATGACATATTGATCCAGGGAAAGGAGTTAAAACCCAGTGAGGCAAATGCTAACTTCAGCAGTGTGAGTAGCTTGCCTTCTTGTAAAGACTAGTGAACCAATGGATGTAGAGCATAATCCACAGCTCTAAGGGATACTGACTTTTTCCAGCACGGAACACTGGTTACGTCCAAATTATTGACGTAGAGATTTATTTGATAATGGCTTGCTCGTCAGTTAAAGTGCACTTTTTTCACCTGGAAAGTGTTCTGCCTGTGGAATCAATGTTTCCATTCAGTGACAGTAAGCAGAGGAATACGTGCGGGCTGGATCTTATATATACATAAGATGAAGGTAAAGGTAAAAGCAATCATTCCATTTCTCTTGTTGGTATCTCAGAAGCCTAAATTGAGCAATTCTTTCATATAAGACTGTACGTTGACTCTTGTTGTATGGTAATTTGTGAATGCATGGGGATTACATATTGCATCAGCCTACTGTAGTTTACTAACCTACACAATTTAGGATAAATACACAGATCATTTGAACAATCGACCAATGAAGATCACGTACCCCACTGTCCTCCAATCATGTTGAAAAATGTTCTAAATGGGAGCTGTGGCTATAAATAGCCTCTGGCTTCCTCTGCCAACAGACCATCTTCAGGAACAGGCAAAGGAACCATTTTCTCCATCTGGTGGAATTAAGGTCTGCTCTTGTGCCCATCGCTGATCCCACACAGACATTTGGAGAACCTCGGTTGGGACTGTACTATATGTGGTTGCCGACTGTAGCTTTATACACATGCTATGGTCGTGATATCTATCGTCCAGATGTTAGGAACTATCTTAAGGACTGTTGTTGCCGGCTGGACCTTGACACACATGCTACGGTCATCATATCTATCTTCTGGATGTGAGGAACTATCTTAAGGATTGTATTTTCCATCTGGAGAGGGAGACGTGGTACGGTCGTTGTATGGAACATGGACTGTGACTATAGACCATACTGGAGGGAGATAGAAAAGCTGTGGGCCAACTATCCTTGGGAGACATTGGGTATGGGAGGCAGTGGAACGATCGGCCCCAGGATGGGATCTTTTGGACTAGAGAAATTGCATTGTGACCATCTAACCGGAATTGCAGTAAGACTATGAATGTAAGGCGTAAAAAATACTTGCATTGTTAACCTGCCTAGGTGATTATTACAATCTTTCTGATCTTCACACCCATATTAGGGTAAAAGTTCCTTTCCAACTCCACTCGTTCCGGGATCAATGTCCCATCACAGAATCGAGTGTCCATAACCTCTAATATTACATTGATCAAGAAAGGCATCCAGGTCCTTCTTATAATTTGTTGGGAATCAAACATTACAACATTATGTTACAGTAAAGAATCCATAGTCTCATTGCTCTTGTATTAATGATTCCATATGTTCTGACAGTAATGATTTGCCCTCTGTGATTGGCGAGAGACCTTCTTTACCTGGACGCCGAGATTGGCCCCTTGTCGCTGTTGCAGACTAAGAACAAAAAGATCAGTGTGAAAATCTTTTGCTGTTCCCTCATATATTTGCACATTGTAGTGGATATGCCTTTAGGCCTTTGATCTACTAAGTTGGTGAGCCTAATTTTAATAATCTGTCCCGTTTACCAAGGAAAGAAAATATGGGATCCAAAAAAATTGGGATATACTGAGTGGATTTAGGACTTTTTTTTTAGACCATTCAAGTATGTTGTAAAAGCGACCCTTATAACAGAGGCCCTAGTGGTGATGTCTGTACTTTTTATAGGAAAAACTTGTTGACACGTTCCGTTTAATACATTAGGGTCTGCTATTTTTACTTTCAAGAGCTTGAAAGATATTTTCTATGTAAATAATTCTACAAATGTCTATTATATAAGAACTGGTATGAGGGCTATCCATGGTTGAGTCTAAGATGGCAGAAAATAAAAGCCCCCTTTTATTACAAGAGTTAGTGAAGTTAACCTTTTAATATCTAGAATATTGGTCATTTTTGGACTTTTGTGTTTTTCTTGTCTTCTTCCAAGACCCATAACTTTTTTTTTTCTTGTCGACAGACGTTTTTGTAGTACAAGTTGTAGTTTTGAATTACACAATTTCTTTAACCATGTAATGAACTAAAAAACAGGAAAAAACTTCTAAGTACGACTTAACGTTGAAAAATGCAATGCTGCCATTATTTTTGGGGTTTTGCTTTTAGAATGTTAATTTTGCTGTAAAAATGTCTGGAGACATAATGTCTCTTTACGGCGATAGCAAATGTTGATAGTTTGTTTATATTTATATAATGAAAAAAATTCTGGCATTCTTGGCATTTTACGTGACCCATTTATTGGGTACCGTAAGTTTTTATTGGTATCATTTTGGCCTGCATAATATTTTTTGCTGGTGTATTATTCCAGTATCTGTTAGAACAAACAAACAGGGTTGAAAATCACACTCTACACATTCATGCTCTAATGTTTGATTGTCAACTGGTTTTGTCTACGTAACTTGCAATTTCTATGTATATTTTATAAATGTTATACAAATATATTTTTAAGAATATTTTATTCAAAACTAATAATTTTTTTTCTTGGCAGATAACGGTACCTTGAGATCAGAGGGACAAGTGACTTCTGCAATTTTTAAATCAGAAGACCTTGAGATCACACAAGATATAACTAAAAAAAATGTCATTACTCCAGATATTTCATCATCCCTTCACAGTAAAGATCTATCATATGATTCTTTTGAACATGTACAAACTTCTGATTCATCACAGACTATTAAGAAAAATGAAAATCGCGAAAGAGGCATTAAAAATCAAACTGCTCTTAGAGCAAAGAAGCCATTGTCAAATGCAGAAAATAGAAATATTTTTTCCCTCAAAATGTCTATTGCTGCTCTAAAAAAAATGCACACAAAGGAGAAAATATTTTTTTGTTCAGAGTGTGGGAAATATTTTAACCATAAATCAAAGCTTGTTAGACATGAGAGAATTCACACAGGAGAAAAGCCATATTCATGTTCAGAATGTGGAAAATATTATACAGATAAGTCAAGTCTTGTTAGACATCAAATATTTCACACAGGAGAGAAGCCCTTTTCATGTTCAGAATGTGGTAAATGTTTTTCAGAGAAATCAAGACTTGTTATACACCAGAGAACTCACACAGGGGAGAAGAAATATTCCTGTTCAGAATGTGGGAAATGTTTTCCAGTGAAATCACATCTTGTTATACACCAGAGAACTCACACAGGGGAGAAGCCGTTTTCATGTTCAGAATGTGGAAAATGTTTTAATCAGAAAACACATTTAGTTGGCCATCAGAGAACTCACACAGGGGAAAAACCTTTTTTATGTTCAGAATGTGGAAAATGTTTTGCTGAGAAATCAAGTCTTGTTTTACACCAGAAAACTCACACAGGAGAGAAGCCATATTCTTGTTCAGAATGTGGGAATTCTTTTACTCGGAAACTCGATTTAGTTGTCCATCATAGAAGTCACACAGGGGTGAAACATTTTTCATGTTCAGAATGTGGGAAATGTTTTGCAGGTAAATCATGTTTAGTTAAACACCAGAGAATTCACACAGGAGAGAAGCCATATTCATGTTCAAAATGTGGGAAATGTTATACAGATAAATCAAGTCTTGCTAGACATCAGATATTTCACACAGGAGAGAAACCATTTTCATGTTCAGAATGTGGGAAATGTTATGCAAATGAATCAAGTCTTGTTATTCATCAGAAAATTCACACAGGGGAGAAACCTTTTTCATGTTCAGAATGTGGGAAATGTTTTGCAGATAAATCAAATTTTGTTAGACATCAGAAACTTCACACAGGGGAAAAGCCATATTCATGTTCAGAATGTGGGAAATGTTTTAATCAGAAATCAGATTTAGTTGTGCATCTGAGAACTCACACAGGGGAGAAACCTTTTCCTTGTTCAGAATGTGGGAAATGTTTTTCAGAGAAATCAAGTCTTGTTATACACCAGAGAATTCACACAGGAAAGAAGCCCTTTTCATGTTCAAAATGTGGGAAATGTTTTAATCAGAAATCACATTTAGTTGTCCATGAGCGAACTCACACAGGGGAGAAACCTTTTTCATGTTCAGAATGTGGGAAATGTTTTGCAGTTCAATCAAATCTTGTTAAACATCAGAAACTTCACATAGGGTAGAAACTATATTCAATGTTTAGAATGTGGGTAATATTTTAAACATAAATCACGTTTAGTTGTCCATAAAGAAAACTCACACAGATTAGAATCTATATATTTTGACAAACTGTACAAGAAAATACATAATAGAGACAGTCAAAGTAACAGCAAATAAGTAAATGATAAAGATAAGCAAGTTAGAACTTATATTAGAATTAAAATACACACAGTTACTAATAGGCATCTCATATCTAAAAAGCAATATAACATTGAATATTTCATGTTGTTATTATTTATATATTCACTATATGGACAAGAGTATTGTGACCCCATCCACTGCCCCAAACCAGAAAAAAAATACCTAACATTTCTTCCTCCTTTTTTCTTAACTCCCAATCTCAGTGATCTGCCATTCTTTACAGGTTCTGTAAATCCTCAATCTCCGTGTCTGAACAAATGTCTTGAGTTTATGTATATTACAATAATAAACATATTAATGTTGTAAATTACTATTTACATCTATGATCCATTCCTTCTTTGTAGGAACATCTCAGGAGATCCATTTTAAGCACTTTCTGTGCTAAGTATAGTAGTTTTTCTCATTATTAGGAACTGATTCCCTTTTCTATACCCCAATACACATATTATTGGGTATAGAGAGGATTTGACTTCAATAGCCTTCCACAATTGTCTCAATAACCTGACCCCCCACACAATTTACACTTTATAGCATAACAATAACATACGATGGGTTAATGTGACATTTAGGACACTCAGGGTCCCTTTTGTTATTCATCTTTGACAATATCTCTGGTGTTAAATTAATCTTATGTACAATGAACAATTCCAAGATGCTAACCTTTGGATTTTTGTAAGACAAATTCTTAGGCCCGAAATTGTTAAGACTGATGTTTCATACACCAGTCTTAATGAGGAAGGTGCAGCAATAAGATGTACCAAATGCAATGCGACGGCACTTAATGAATTTGGGGAATCTTATCAGTAGCTTTCACCTCACGAGAAATAGTACTCCAGTTAGGAATCGGAGTAACAGTTCTGATTTTCTCTCACCTTTCCCTATCCAAAATGTTGGAGTAAGACTATCTCTACAGCGAATAATGCTCACCGGCACTGGAAGCCCCAGATAACCACTACGTAGTAGGATGGAGAGGGAAACATCCAACCACAGATCTTATAGTACTCCCCAAAGCAAGTAGAAAAGGAGACACAGGCAGTGGTGCTCATCTGATAGTGAGAACTTTGTTGTAATCGAGGTAAGAAAAATAGCGTCACTCAATACCAAATAGAGAGCTAACCTTTTATTGAAGCATGAAATTGCTAAACTGGGAAGATGAAAACCCAGCGGGCAACGCCATTTTGTGTGAACACTCACTTTCTCAAGGCACTCACTTTCTCTAAGGTATTTTTCTTACCTGGATTATCTCTACATAAGTCTCATGAACAGAAATATTAGGGCTACATCAACATCACATATTTTATTGTTGTGAATTCAGCTTTTGGGCTCCCTCCGGTGGTTGTAGAGGGTAATGCAGTTGTGCCTGGACCGCAGGAGTGGACAGGTGTATCTACTAATTGCAAAACTGACTGGGGTATATAGCTTTGCTGGATCCTTTAGTCATTGCCAGTTGTCCATTGTTCTTGAAGGATTCACTTCCCTGCTGGTCTCTCCAGTTTGCTGTGTTTTTCTACAAAGATAAGTCCTGGCTTTGTTTTTGCTGTCCACCTGCAGTGGACCTTATAGTTCTGTGCATTTTCATGTTTTTGTCTTGTCCAGCTTGGTCTGTGAAGGATTTTTTGCAGCCTAGCTATTTCTCTGGAGATGCAGATATACCCCCCATGTCTTTAGTCAGATGTGGTGATCCGTATTTTCTGCGGTGGATATTTTCTAGTGTTTTTATACTGACCGTATAGTACTCTGTTCTATTCTTTCTTTTTAGCTAGTATGGCCTCCTCTGCTAAAATCTGATTTCATATCTACGTATGTTATTTCCCTCTCACAGTCAATATTTGTGGGGGGCTATCTATCCTTTGGGGATTTTCTCTGAGGCAAGATAGGTTTTCTGTTTCTGTCTTTAGGGGTAGTTAGATCTTAGGCTGTGTCGAGGGGTCTAGGGAGCGTTAGGTACCCCCCACGGCTACTTTTAGTTGCGCTGCTAGGTTCAGGGTTTGCGGTCAGTACAGGGACCACCTTCTCCAGAGTATGTCTCATGCTGCTCCAAGGACACCAGATCATAACATTTTATACAGAGAATAGCGCTATCTCATAGTTCTCTAATCTATATATATAATTGTCTAAGGGTTTTTCTGTCTGTCTGTCTTTCTGTCTGTCTGTCCTGGAAATCCCGCGTCTCTGATTGGTCGAGGCCGCCAGGCCTCGACCAATCAGCGACGGGCACAGTATCGACGTAGAAATCCCACGTCTCTGATTGGTCGAGGCCGCCAGCATTGATGCTACACCATTGGCCAAGGATAAACCTCAGTACTGGACGCAGATGACCATGTACATGGCTCCAGCACATCAGGAAGATTGCCGTTTTCTGGTGTTGCATAACCTGCATGATGTTGTTGTACTGGGTTACAGGAACATAATCCGGTGCTGGATTGGAAAACTATGTCTGTGACTAGTTGGGGTTGTCAAGGGGTACATAGTGACGTTCCTTTGATGTCAATTTCCTCTTCCCCCTCTTCTGAGGTCCCTGAGTTTTTGTCGGATTTCCAGGATGTATTTGATGAGCCCAAGTCCAGTTCCCTTCCTCCACATAGGGACTGTGATTGTGCTATTAACTTGATTCCCGGTTGTAAGTTCCCTAAGGGCCGACTTTTCAATCTGTCTGTGCCAGAGCATGCCGCCATGCGGAGTTATGTTAAGGAATCTTTGGAGAAGGGGCATATTCGGCCGTCTTCGTCACCATTAGGAGCGGGTTTCTTTTTTGTTGCTAAGAAGGATGGCTCCTTGAGACCCTGTATAGATTATCGTCTTCTTAATAAGATCACGGTCAAATTCCAATACCCCTTGCCTTTGCTTTCTGATTTGTTTGCTCAGATTAAGGGGGCTAGTTGGTTTACTAAGATTGACCTTCGAGGAGCATATAATCTTGTTCGTATTAAACAGGGTGACGAATGGAAAACTGCATTTAATACGCCCGAAGGCCATTTTGAATACCTTGTGATGCCATTCGGGCTCTCTAATGCTCCATCTGTGTTCCAATCTTTCATGCATGATATTTTCCGCAATTATCTTGATAAATTCATGGTTGTATATTTGGATGATATTTAGATTTTTTCCGATGATTGGGAGTCTCATGTGAAGCAGGTCAGGATGGTATTCCAGATCCTTCGTGATAATGCTTTATTTGTGAAGGGGTCTAAGTGCCTATTCGGAGTTCAGAAGGTCTCTTTTTTGGGTTTTATTTTTTCTCCCTCGTCTATGGAAATGGATCTTGTTAAGGTCCAAGTTATTCATGACTGGATTCAACCCACATCTGTGAAGAGCCTTCATAAATTTTGGGGCTTTGCTAATTTCTATCGCCGTTTTATTGCCAACTTTTCCAGTGTGGTTAAGCCCCTTACTGATTTGACGAAGAAAGGCGCTGATGTGACGAATTGGTCCTCTGCGGTTGTTGAGGCCTTTCGGGAGCTTAAACGCCGATTTACTTCTGCCCCTGTGTTGCGTCAGCCGGATGTTTCTCTTCCTTTTCAGGTTGAGGTTGACGCTTATGAGATTGGGGCAGGGGCCGTTTTGTCTCAGAGGGATTCTGATGGTTCTTTGATGAAACCGTGTGCTTTTTTTTCCAGAAAATTTTCGCCTGCGGAACGCAATTAAGATGTCGGCAATCGGGAGTTGTTGGCTATGAAGTGGGCGTTTGAGGAGTGGCGACATTGGCTTGAGGGAGCTAAGCACCGCGTTGTGGTCTTGACTGATCATAAGAATCTGATTTACCTCGAGTAGGCCAAGCGGCTGAATCCTAGACAGGCTCGATGGTCCCTGTTTTTCTCCCGTTTTGATTTTGTGGTCTCGTATCTTCCGGGATCTAAGAATGTTAAGGCTGATGCCCTCTCTAGGAGTTTTTTGCCTGATTCTCCTGGAGTCCTTGAGCCGGTTGGCATTCTTAAGGAACGGGTGATTCTTTCTGCCATCTCCCCTGATTTGCGGCGGGTGCTTCGTGAATTTCAGGCTGATAAGCCTGACCGCTGTCCAGTGGGGAAGCTGTTTGTTCCTGATAGATGGACAAGTAAGGTAATTTCTGAGGTTCATTGTTCAGTGTTGGCTGGTCATCCTGGGATTTTTGGTACCAGAGATTTGGTTGCTAGGTCCTTTTGGTGGCCTTCCTTGTCGCGCGATGTGCGTGCTTTTGTGCAGTCCTGTGGGACTTGCGCCCGGGCCAAGCCTTGCTGTTTCCACGCTAGTGGGTTGCTTTTGCCTTTGCCGGTCCCTGAGAGGCCCTGGACGCATATTTCCATGGATTTTATTTCGGATCTTCCTGTTTCCCAGAAGATGTCTGTTATCTGGGTTGTTTGTGACCGGTTCTCTAAAATGGTCCATCTGGTACCTTTACCTAAGTTGCCTTCCTCCTCAGATTTGGTTCCATTGTTTTTTCAGCATGTGGTTCGTTTGCATGGCATTCCGGAGAATATTGTGTCTGACAGGTTCTCAGTTTGTCTCTAGGTTTTGGCGGGCCTTTTGTGCTAGGATGGGCATTGATTTGTCTTTTTCTTCGGCATTTCATCCTCAGACTAATGGCCAAACTGAGCGAACTAATCAGACTTTGGAATCCTATTTGAGATGCTTTGTGTCTGCTGATCAGGATGATTGGGTGGCTTTCTTGCCGTTGGCCGAGTTTGCCCTTAATAATAGGGCTAGTTCGGCTACTTTGGTTTCACCTTTCTTTTGTAATTTTGGTTTTCATCCTCGTTTTTCTTTGGGGCAGGTTGAGCCTTCTGATTGTCCTGGTGTGGATTCTGTGGTGGACAGGCTGCAGCAGATTTGGACTCATGTGGTGGACTGTTGTGAATTCTGTGGTCAAGCTCCCTCCTGTGGTCATGAGTGGTACTTCGGCTGGTTCTGTCTATGAGCTTCCTCTGGTGGATGTGAGTGGGGCTGCGGCTGCTGAGTTTCCTTCCTCAGGTGACGAGGTTAAGTCGTTAGGTGCTGCTCTATTTGACTCCACCTAGTTCTTTGTTTCTGGCCTCCAGTCTATGTTCCAGTATTGGTCTTGCTATCTCCTGGATCGTTCTTGTGGCCTGTCTGCCCTGCATAAGCTAAGTTTTGCTTATGTTACTTTTGTTTGCTATATTTTCTGTCCAGCTTGCTATATTGGTTTTTCTTGCTTGCTGGAAGCTCTGAGACGCAGAGGGAGCACCTCCGTACCGTTAGTCGGTGCGGAGGGTCTTTTTGCCCCCTCTGCGTGGTTGTTTGTAGGTTTTTGTGCTGACCGCAAAGTTATCTTTCCTATCCTCGGTCTATTCAGTAAGTCGGGCCTCACTTTGCTAAAATCTATTTAATCTCTGTGTTTGTATTTTCATCTTACTCACAGTCATTATATGTGGGGGGCTGCCTTTTCCTTTGGGGAATTTCTCTGAGGCAAGGTAGGCTTATTTTTCTATCTTCAGGGCTAGCTAGTTTCTCAGGCTGTGCCGAGGCGCCTAGGTTTTGTCAGGAGCGCTCCACGGCTACCTTTAGTGTGGTATGATAGGTTTAGGGATTGCGGTCAGCAGAGTTCCCACGTCTCAGAGCTCGTCCTATGTTAGTAACTAACAGGTCACTTGTGTGCTCTTAACCACTAGGTCCATTGTGGTTCTGAATCACCTGTTCATAACAGTAGTGGAGGCCAGGAACAAAGAACTAGGTGGAGTCAAATAGAGCAGCACCTAACGACTTAACCTCGTCACCTGAGGAAGGAAACTCAGCAGCCGCAGCCCCACTCACATCCACCAGAGGAGGCTCATAGACAGAACCAGCCGAAGTACCACTCATGACCACAGGAGGGAGCTTGACCACAGAATTCACAACAGTAACCGTGCACCATTTGGCGGTATTATCTGAGCATGGACCTGAGCCTATGCAGTGCGATAGGACTTTGACCAGAGCTGAACGGCAAGAGCACAGACGTCAGAATGGGCTGTGTTTTTACTGTGGTGATTCCACTCATGCTATCTCCGATTGTCCTAAGCGCACTAAGCGGTTCGCTAGGTCTGCCACCATTGGTATGGTACAGTCGAAATTTCTTTTGTCCGTTACTTTGATCTGCTCTTTGTCATCCTATTCTGTTATGGCATTTGTGGATTCAGGCGCTGCCCTGAATTTGATGGACTTGGAGTATGCTAGGCGCTGTGGGTTTTTCTTGGAGCCTTTGCAGTATCCTATTCCATTGAGAGGAATTGATGCTACGCCTTTGGCCAAGAATAAGCCTCAGTACTGGACCCAGCTGACCATGTGTATGGCTCCTGCGCATCAGGAGGATATTCGCTTTTTGGTGTTGCATAATCTGCATGATGTGGTCGTGTTGGGGTTGCCATGGCTACAAGTCCATAACCCAGTATTGGATTGGAAATCAATGTCTGTGTCCAGCTGGGGTTGTCAGGGGGTACATGGGGATGTTCCATTTCTGTCTATTTCATCATCCACCCCTTCTGAGGTCCCAGAGTTCTTGTCGGATTACCGGGATGTATTTGATGATCCCAAGTCCAGTGCCCTACCTCCGCATAGGGATTGTGATTGTGCTATCGATTTGATTCCTGGTAGTAAGTTTCCTAAAGGTCGACTGTTTAATTTGTCTGTGCCTGAGCATGCTGCTATGCGGAGTTACGTAAAGGAATCCTTGGAGAAGGGTCATATTCGCCCGTCGTCGTCGCCATTGGGAGCAGGGTTCTTTTTTGTTGCCAAGAAGGATGGTTCGCTGAGACCTTGTATTGATTACCGCCTTCTAAATAAAATCACGGTCAAATTTCAGTACCCCTTGCCGCTGCTGTCTGATTTGTTTGCTCGGATTAAGGGGGCTAGTTGGTTCACCAAGATAGATCTTCGTGGTGCGTATAATCTTGTGCGTATTAAAAAGGGCGATGAATGGAAAACAGCATTTAATACGCCCGAGGGCCATTTTGAGTACCTGGTTATGCCATTCGGGCTTTCTAATGCTCCATCTGTGTTTCAGTCCTTTATGCATGACATCTTCCGAGAGTACCTGGATAAATTCCTGATTGTATACTTGGATGATATTTTGGTCTTCTCGGATGATTGGGAGTCTCACGTGAAGCAGGTCAGAATGGTGTTCCAGGTCCTGCGTGCGAATTCTTTGTTTGTGAAGGGGTCTAAGTGCCTCTTTGGTGTTCAGAAGGTTTCATTTTTGGGTTTCATTTTTTCCCCTTCTACTATCATCTCGTTAAACCGTGTTAAAGTTCGAGCCATTTATGATTGGACTCAGCCGACATCTCTGAAGAGTCTGCAAAAGTTCCTGGGCTTTGCTAATTTTTATCGTCGCTTCATCAATAATTTTTCTAGTATTGCTAAACCGTTGACTGATTTAACCAAGAAGGGTGCTGATGTGGTCAATTGGTCTTCTGCTGCTGTGGAAGCTTTTCAAGAGTTGAAGCGTCGTTTTTCCTCTGCCCCTGTGTTGTGCCAACCAGATGTTTTGCTTCCGTTCCAGGTCGAGGTTGATGCTTCTGAGATTGGAGCAGGGGCTGTTTTGTCGCAAAGAAGTTCTGATGGCTCGGTGATGAAACCATGCGCCTTCATTTCCAGGAAGTTTTCGCCTGCTGAGCGTAATTATGATGTTGGCAATCGTGAGTTGCTGGCCATGAAGTGGGCATTCGAGGAATGGCGTCATTGGCTTGAAGGAGCTAAGCATCGCGTGGTGGTCTTGACTGATCACAAGAACTTGACTTATCTCGAGTCTGCCAAACGGTTGAATCCTAGACAGGCTCGTTGGTCGCTGTTTTTCTCCCGTTTTGACTTTGTGGTTTCGTACTTTCCGGGCTCTAAAAATGTGAAGGCGGATGCCCTGTCTAGGAGTTTTGTGCCCGACTCTCCGGGTTTGTCTGAGCCGGCGGGTATTCTCAAGGAGGGGGTAATTTTGTCTGCCATCTCCCCTGATTTGCGGCGGGTGCTGCAAAAATTTCACGCTAATAGACCTGACCGTTGCCCAGCGGAGAAACTGTCCCTGATAAATGGACGAGTAGGGTTATCTCTGAGGTTCATTGTTCGGTGTTGGCTGGTCATCCTGGAATCTTTGGTACCAGAGATTTGGTGGCTAGATCCTTTTGGTGGCCGTCTCTGTCGCGGGATGTGCGTTCATTTGTGCAGTCCTGTGGGATTTGTGCTCGGGCAAAGCCCTGCTGTTCTCGTGCCAGTGGGTTGCTTTTGCCCTTGCCAGTCCCGAAGAGGCCCTGGACACATATCTCTATGGATTTTATTTCGGATCTCCCCGTCTCTCAAAAAATGTCGGTCATTTGGGTTGTTTGTGATCGCTTCTCTAAGATGGTCCATTTGGTACCCTTGTCTAAATTGCCTTCCTCCTCTGATTTGGTGCCATTGTTCTTCCAGCATGTACTTCGTTTACATGGCATTCCGGAGAACATCGTTTCTGACAGAGGTTCCCAGTTTGTTTCGAGGTTTTGGCGAGCCTTTTGTGCTAGGATGGGCATTGATTTGTCTTTTTCCTCGGCTTTCCATCCTCAGACAAATGGCCAGACTGAACGAACCAATCAGACCTTGGAAACATATCTGAGATGTTTTGTTTCTGCCGATCAGGATGATTGGGTGTCCTTTTTGCCTTTGGCTGAGTTCGCCCTTAATAATCGGGCCAGCTCGGCTACTTTGGTTTCGCCATTTTTCTTCAATTCTGGTTTCCATCCTCGTTTCTCTTCAGGGCAGGTTGAGTCTTCTGACTGTCCTGGTGTGGATACTGTGGTGGATAGGTTGCAGCAGATTCAGTGGCGTAGGAAGGGGGGTGCGGAGGGGGCGGTCCGCCCCGGGCGGCACAATGCTGGGGGCGGCCGGCGCTGCAGAAGAAGATAAAAAAAAAAAAAAAAAAAAAAAGACGCCCCTTTAAATCTTCGGGCGGCGCCGTCCGCCGCCACGACCAGGGCCAGCTCCCCCCACCCCCGGGTCCCGCCCCCGCCCCCGCCCCCCGCTCTATACTCACCTCTCCTGGTTCCTGCGGCGCCGGCAGCTGCAGCCTCCTCTGACTCTGCGACGTCTCAGAGCAGAGGGCGCGATGACGTCAGTACTGTGCGCGCCGCTCTGCCTCTCTGTCCTGAGCGTCGCAGAGCCGGAGAGACGCTGACTGCACCGGACCTGCGCTGGGAACGGGAGAGGTGAGGATTTTACTTTTTTTTTTTTTTCTTTATTTCTGACTGTCTGGGGCTGGGGCAATGCTGGAGACCATGGGGCAGAATGCTGGACACACTGGGGCAATACAGGAGACCATGGGGCAGATTGCTGGACACACTGGGGCAATACTGGAGACCGTGGGGCAGATTGCTGGACACACTGGGGCAATACAGGAGACCATGGGGCAGATTGCTGGACACACTGGGGCAATACAGGAGACTATGGGGCAGATTGCTGGACACACTGGGGCAATACAGGAGACCATGGGGCAGATTGCTGGACACACTGGGGCAATACAGGAGACCATGGGGCAGATTGCTGGACACACTGGGGCAATACTGGAGACCATGGGGCAGAATGCTGGACACACTGGGGCAATACTGGAGACCATGGGGCAGATTGCTGGACACACCGGGGCAATACTGGAGACCATGGGGCAGAATGCTGGACACACTGGGGCAATACAGGAGACCATGGGGCAGAATGCTGGACACACTGGGGCAGTACAGGAGACTATGGGGCAGAATGCTGGACACACTGGGGCAATACTGGAGACCCTGGGGCAGATTGCTGGACACACTGGGGCAATACTGGAGACCCTGGGGCAGATTTCTGGACACATTGAGGCAATGCTGGAGACCCTGGGGCAGACTTCTGGACACACTGGGGCAATGCTGGACACTGGGGCAGATTGCTGGACACACTGGGGGTAATATACTGGACACACTGGGGCAATGCTGGACACTGGGGGTAATATGCTGGACACACTGGGGCAGACTGCTGGACACACTGGGGAAAGGCTGGACACTGGGGCAGATTGCTGGACACACTGAGGGCAGATTGCTGGACACACTGGGGGTAATATGCTGGACATACTGGGGCAGATTGCTGGACACACTGGGGGTAATATGCTGGACACACTGGGGCAGATTGCTGGACAACATGGGGGTAATATGTTGGACACACTGGGGCAGATTGCTGGACAACATGGGGGTAATATGCTGGACACACTGGGGGCAGGACTTGAGGCATGGGCAGAATGTAGATACGGGGCATGATTGGAGACACGGGGCAGGATTGGATCATGGGGCAGGACGGATACGATGGAGGCTGGTGGGGCAGGATGGGGAGATCATATGGGGTAGAATGGATACTCATGAGGGCAGGATACGACAACATATGGCTGGAGCCAGGAATGATATAAACGGGGCCAGGGTGGGGAATATTATTACCATAGGGGATAATTAAGGGATATTGTTACTGCAGTGATGTATTTATTTTATTTTTTGAGTATACTGTTTTAAATGGGGGGGCGGTCCTGTTACTGTGCAGAGTGACACTATATCACCTTTTTTTCTTCATGTGGTGTAATGTAGAAGTTGTGAAAAATTAAGTAATGTGTTCTGCAAGCGGAGCTCGAGATAACTGTGTTATTTCCTGCAGAAACGAGTCCTGGCTGGAAGGAATGATGGCGGTCTGTGCTGGATAAAAGATGAAGGACTTCACCTAGAGACGTCACTGGTGAGTCAGTGTTACCTATACACTGACACTATACACTGTATACTATATAGAGGTCCTGTGTATAATGTCACCAGTGATCTCTGTATTACCTCTACACAGACACTGCATACTAAGTACAGATCTCCTGTGAATACTGGCACTTATGGTGATAGTATTGTGGTTTTTTTTTTAATTACTGATCAGTATTGTAGTATTCAGTCACTATGTGGTGGTAATATGTGGTCTGGAAATGGTGCGGTGGTATTTGTCCCTTGTATGTAGTATTACTCGGTCACTATGTGGCCTGGTCATGGTGTGGTGGTATTAAGTCACAGGTGTGGCATGTGGGGGTGACACCATTAGGCCCAGTTTAAGTTCTACAAAACAGGAAAACCATTTTTGGTAACCTTTGTGTGTATTGAGCTGGAGGGGGGGGGGGATGGGGGGATGGGGGGGGGGGGGGCGCCAAACTCGGGAACAGCCCCGGGCGGCAAAAGCTCTAGCTACGCCTCTGAGCAGATTTGGACTCATGTGGTGGACAATTTGACATTGTCTCAGGAGAAGGCTCAGCGTTTCGCTAACCGCAGGCGCTGTGTGGGTCCCCGACTTCGTGTTGGGGATTTGGTTTGGTTGTCATCTCGTTATATTCCTATGAAAGTTTCCTCTCCTAAATTTAAGCCTCGTTTCATTGGTCCGTATAGGATTTCTGAGGTTCTTAATCCTGTGTCTTTTCGTTTGACCCTTCCAGCTTCTTTTTCCATCCATAACGTGTTCCATAGGTCATTGTTGCGGAGATACGTGGCACCTGTGGTTCCATCCGTTGATCCTCCTGCCCCGGTTTTGGTTGAGGGGGAGTCGGAGTATATAGTGGAGAAGATTTTGGATTCTCGTATTTCGAGATGGAAACTCCAGTACCTGGTTAAGTGGAAGGGTTATGGTCAGGAAGATAATTCCTGGGTCTTTGCCTCTGATGTTCATGCTGCCGATCTGGTTCGTGCCTTTCATTTGGCTCATCCTGGTCGGCCTGGGGGCTCTGGTGAGGGTTCTGTGACCCCTCCTCAAGGGGGGGGTACTGTTGTGAATTCTGTGGTCAAGCTCCCTCCTGTGGTCATGAGTGGTACTTCGGCTGGTTCTGTCTATGAGCTTCCTCTGGTGGATGTGAGTGGGGCTGCGGCTGCTGAGTTTCCTTCCTCAGGTAACGAGGTTAAGTCGTTAGGTGCTGCTCTATTTGACTCCACCTAGTTCTTTGTTCCTGGCCTCCAGTCTATGTTCCAGTATTGGTCTTGCTATCTCCTGGATCGTTCTTGTGGCCTGTCTGCCCTGCATAAGCTAAGTTTTGCTTATGTTACTTTTGTTTGCTATATTTTCTGTCCAGCTTGCTATATTGGTTTTTCTTGCTTGCTGGAAGCTCTGAGATGCAGAGGGAGCACCTCCGTACCGTTAGTCGGTGCGGAGGGTCTTTTTGCCCCCTCTGCGTGGTTGTTTGTAGGTTTTTGTGCTGACCGCAAAGTTATCTTTCCTATCCTCGGTCTATTCAGTAAGTCGGGTCTCACTTTGCTAAAATCTATTTAATCTCTGTGTTTGTATTTTCATCTTACTTACAGTCATTATATGTGGGGGGCTGCCTTTTCCTTTGGGGAATTTCTCTGAGGCAAGGTAGGCTTATTTTTCTATCTTCAGGGCTAGCTAGTTTCTCAGGCTGTGCCGAGGTGCCTAGGTTTTGTCAGGAGCGCTCCACGGCTACCTTTAGTGTGGTATGATAGGTTTAGGGATTGCGGTCAGCAGAGTTCCCACGTCTCAGAGCTCGTCCTATGTTAGTAACTAACAGGTCACTTGTGTGCTCTTAACCACTAGGTCCATTGTGGTTCTGAATCACCTGTTCATAACAGTGGACAATTTGACGTTGTCTCAGGAAAAGGCTCAACGTTTTGCTAACCACCGTCGGTGTGTTGGTCCCCGGCTTCGTGTGGGGGATTTGGTTTGGTTGTCTTCTCGTCATGTTCCTATGAAGGTTTCTTCCCCTAAGTTTAAGCCTCGGTTTATTGGTTCTTATAAGATTTCTGAAATTATCAATCCGGTGTCTTTTCGTTTGGCTCTTCCAGCCTCCTTTGCCATTCATAATGTTTTCCATAGATCTTTGTTGCGGAGATACAGTATGTGGTGCCTGTTGTTCCCTCGGTTGATCCTCCTGCCCCGGTGTTGGTTGAGGGAGAGCTGGAATGTGAGGTTGAGAAAATGTTGGATTCTCGTTTTTCGAGGCGGAGGCTTCAGTATCTTGTCAAGTGGAAGGGTTATGGCCAGGAGGATAATTCTTGGGTTGTTGCCTCCGATGTCCATGCCGCCGATTTGGTTCGTGCTTTTCACTTGGCTCGTCCTGATCGGCCTGGGGGCTCTGGTGAGGGTTCGGTGACCCCTCCTCAAGGGGGGGGTACTGTTGTGAATTCCGCTCTTGGGCTCCCTCCGGTGGTTGTAAGTGGCACTTTTGTGAGTTCTGCTCTTGGGCTCCCTCCGATGGTTTTAAGTGGAATGGCTGCTCCTTGGATTTAGCAGTCTGCAGCTGCTTCCACTGATTGTCTTTCTGCTTGGCTATTTATGCCTGGCTCTTCCCTTCAGCTAGTGCACTTGTCAATGGTTCCTGGTTGGATTCACATCTTTGCTTGGATTTCCCTGATTTCCTGACCAGTTCAGCAAAGATAAGTCCTTGCTTTGCTCTTTTCTGTCCACATGTTGTGGACTTATTCGTTCTGTGCATTCTATGTTTTGTCCAGCTTGTCAGTATGGATTAATTCAGTTAAGCTGGAAGCTCTGGGAAGCAGATTTACCCTCCACACCTTTAGTCAGGTGTGGAGATTTTTGTAAACTCTGTGTGGATTTTTGTAGTTTTTTATACTGACCGCACAGTATTCTATCCTGTCCTATCTATCTAGCTAGACTGGCCTCCTGTGCTACATCCTGGTTTCATTACTTGTGGGGGCTATCTTTCCTTTGGGGATTTTCTCTGAGCCAAGATAGTTTTCCTGTTTCTATCTTTAGGGGTAGTTAATTTTCAGGCTGTGATGAGATGCTTAGGGAGTGACAGGAGCATCCCACGGCTACTTCTAGTGTTGTGTTGAGCTTAAGGACTGCGGTCAGTACAGGTACCACCTCCTTCAGAGCTCGTCCCATGTTGCTCCTAAACCACCAGATCATAACAGTTGACCCTGTGGAGAAACAGATATGTCGTAGTCAGCGCCAACATTTGGGGAAGGGGGTGAAGACTGGGCAATTGCTCAGGGCCCAATCCACTAAGGGGCATTTGACTCCAGGCAATGATTATCTTTTATTTCCCCTGAGTTTATAGTGCACATGTGGAGTGCCCTGTCAGGGCAAGGGGGTACTCGGTACCGGGTCCGGTTGGCTCAAAGGGGGAATGTCACTGTGGCTGACCCGGTCCGTGGCCTTGGAACGTCCATGAAAAAGGGAAAGGTCTTTAAAGGGATAAAGTTTATGTTCGTGACGCACCTGTGGCACTCGGTCAGGGTGACCGACGCTGCTTTAAGGGGTCCTCTGGGGTGATGTTATGGCAGCTAGATGGTGTACCTTCCTACAGATGAAGTACATCCCCAGGGCTTCCCGGTGTGTAGATGGTGGTATGGTGAGAGGCGCAGAGAAGAACGAGGACACAAGGTTGCAGTCTCTTTACCGTTACTGAAGACTTCAGCATCCACAGTCCAGAGCACCAGACCACAGGATAGGCAGAGTCCGGCTGGTCCAGAGTCCCCTTGTCCAGGTGGAAATCAATAGCCTTCCCTTGCGCTGTAGTGGTGTAGTCTCTTACTGCATAAGCTTCAAATAAGGTCCTCACAGATGTGGTGTTTCTCTCTCTCTGTCCCCCGTAGTCGGATAGGACAAAACCCGTATGACTGGTGACTTGAGCCTGTCTATAGGGTCTCTTAGATAACCCGGCTCTGTGGGATGTCACC
Source organism: Ranitomeya imitator (assembly GCF_032444005.1). Lineage (NCBI taxonomy): Eukaryota > Metazoa > Chordata > Amphibia > Anura > Dendrobatidae > Ranitomeya > Ranitomeya imitator. The sequence goes on from NC_091283.1 coordinate 365,302,206, forward strand.
GTGCCTCCTGGGTGTAGGTGCGGACAGGTAACATAAAGTTCAGCTGTCCTGCCGGTCTCTGAAGTAAGGAGAAGAGGTCCTTACTACCTCGGTGTTCTGGCTACCGGCGTTCTGCGCCTCAGAAGGAGGCAGCCAGTTTGGGGCTGGCCCCCTTCTGGTATCCTCTCCTTTTGCTTTGACTACCCTCACGCTCGCTGCAATACAATTCTCCTTCAAAATATCTCTTTCTGGGAGCTGCATCTCTGTGGGCATGCACAGCTCCATGGACCCTCTGTCCTCCTCAGACTCATATCTGGAACTCACTAACTTTCCCTACAGACTACCAGTTATATATATGGGGAGTCACGTAGTAAATAGGATCAGAAGCTCCCCCTGGTGGCATGGAGTGTGAATGTGTTGCATGTTTGTGGTACCTGGTTGCAGTTATCCTTTCTTGCCTTCAAGCATAACATCACTCTCCCCGTGAGGAAAGCCATGCTTCTGTGATGACCAGGACCCTGGGGCGCCACACATGTGTCACAAATGACATGCACAGTACAAACTCAAACACAGGGAGCAAGCAGGGGAGAAGGGAGGACAGACCACCAATCAAAGTGCAGAGTGAGTCATGTGACCAGCCATCTGCGGAGAAGAGGGGAGTTCACTCACCCAATCCCAGCTCAGTGCTCTTCTTTAACCCCTTCACCCCGAAGCCTGTTTTCACCTTCCTGACTGGGCCAATTTTTACAATTCTGACCACTGTCCCTTTATGAGGTCTTAAAGGGACTTTGTCACCTGAATTTGGAGGGAACAATCTTCAGCCATAGGGGCGGGGTTTTTGGGTGTTTGATTCACCCTTTCCTTACCCGCTGGCTGCAATATTGGATTGAAGTTCATTCTCTGTCCTCCATAGTACACCCCTGCGCAATAAGTTTATTAACCCTTCAGGTGCTTCACAGGAAATTTTGGAATGTGGAAGAAAAAAATAAACATTTACTTATCTTTCACAAAAATTTTCCTTTAGACCTATTTTTTTTAACTTTTGCAAGGGTAACAGGAGAAAATGGACCATACATTTTGTTGTGCAATTTCTCCTGAGCATGCTGATACCCTATATGTGGGGGAAATCTACTGTTTGGGCGCACAGCAGGGCTTGGAAGGGAAGGAAAATTTGCTGGAATAATTAGCGGTTGCCATGTCGCATTTGGAGAGCCCCTGATATGCCTAAACAGTGGAAAACCCCAACAAGTGACACCATTTTGGAAACTAGACCCCTTAGGGAACTTATCTAGATGTGTATTGAGCACCTTGAACCTCCAGGTGCTTCACAGAAGTTTATAACATTAAGCCGTTAAAAAAAAAAAATTTCTCCCAGAAATCTTTTTTAGCTCCAAATTTTGCATTTTCATAAGGGTAACAGGAGACATTGATCCATACAATTTGTTGTGCAATTTCTCCTGAGTACACCGATGCCCCATATGTGGGGGAATACTACTGTTTGGGCGCACGGCAGGGCTTGGAAGGATAGGAGCGCCATTTGAATGTAAGAATTTACTGGAATAATTAGCTGATGCCATGTCACGTTTGGAGAGCCTTTGATGTGCCTAAACTGGAAAACCCCCACAAGTGACACCATTTTGGAAATTATAACCCTTTGGGAATTTATCTACAGATGTTGTTGTGAGCAGGAGGTGGGATGCAGTAACGGACCGGAGACAAAGCAAGAGTTAACGGAATTTTACTTGAACGGGGGTATACTCCAGCCAGGGAGGAGATAGGATAAACTGGGGTTTAACAGTTGGTATACGGGATGAGGGCAAAGTATGAGATAAGGATAAAGATAACAGTTCTCAAGGGTTAACTGATCAGTCCGACAGCTTCCTGAGTCCACAATGGAAACAGTGGCGCCAATACGGTCAGCGCGGGGTGGATCTGGTGTCGTCATGTGGGTGTCCTTGAGTCGAATCCTGACGGCGGCGGTTTGTCCTCGGTATCTTTAACGAGTTCCTTGGTCCAGGATTTGCTGCATAGGGTGCAGTACAGTCCATAGCACTAACGGAGCCCAAAGTGGCTCGACAGATGTACACCAGGGAGTCAGAGCACAGTTCACGGTGAGTCACCTGGTCCTTCCTGAGCAGTGCATGCGCGTCACCTACGGGCCCGGAGTGTCTGGCACCTCGCGTCGCAGGAGCCAGCGGGCACAAGGCAAGATTCTGGTCACAGTCTTTGTGAGTTACCACAGGGAAGCATGAGTGCGGGCTTGTGCTATTCCGGTGCTCAGGAGTCAGAGCACTCTGGTCCCTGCTGCGCGCAGCTTCTTCTCGCCAAGTCTGTCTGCTCACGCGCACGCTCAGGCTTTATCCTAGTAGCCACGCCCCCTGCTCTGTAGTCAGTCCAGGTTTCTAAGTTCTCCCCCGGACAACAGAGGAGACAGCCCCGACAGTTCCGGACCTGGAACAAGACAGGTACCCCTGGTCCAGTTCCTCTTCTTAAATAGTAACGATTTTGACTCCATGTGTGTTTTCCAGAAACCGGCAACAGTGGATGTTGCTGAGTTAAAGTTGCAAACTGCTGTTGTGGTGACCAGTGCATTGTGCCCAGCTCATGCTTCTGGAGACACACACCTGTGAGGAGCCTGACTGTGAGGAGCAGCAGCCAGGACTAAAGGATATGAGGGGATTAGTGATGAGATGTATTCTCACCCATCCCTTGTAGATTGTGAGCCTTCGCGGGCAGGGTCTTCACTCCTCCTGTACCATTTATGACTTGTATTGTTTAAGATTATTGTACTTGTTTTTATTATGTATACCCCTCCTCACATGTAAAGCGCCATGGAATAAATGGCGCTATAACAATAAATAATAATAATAATAATAATGAGCGAGCACTAAAATGCTCGGGTGCTCGTTGCTCGGGTCGAGCAAATTGGAATACTCAGGTACTCGACCCGAGCAACGAGCCCAATGTAAGTCTATGGGAAACTCAAGCATTTTTGTCACGATCCCCCCGGAGGTCTTTTGAGGGTCTAAAAATTGTGGAAATTGATGGGAAAAGTGCTCAAATGACATTGGAGCAGCATGGGAACAATTTTGCATTTTGAAAGAATATGTGTCTGTCTGTGTATGCATGTATGTTCGGGTGTCTGTGTGTGTGTGCGGGTGTCTGTGTGTGTGTGCGGGTATCTGCGGGTGTGTGTGGGTGTCTGTGTGTGCGGTAACGCTATCGCCGGAACTGTCGGGCCAAGCCTGCTTCACCACTGCGGGTCACAGCTTCAGAATCATGCTGACATCTGCCAGCATGATCCCGCAGCGCTGTGACCGACAGTACCAGTGGTAGCATTACCGCACACACAGACACCAGCACATACCTGCAGACACAAGCGACACACATACACCCGCACACACAGACACCCACACACACAGGCTGATAACAGAGAGCACAGGGAGTGACAGGCTGATAACAGAGAACACAGACACAAGGGGTGGATCACAAGCAAATGATAGCACAAAAGCACCAGGGTTGTGAGGCAGACAACAGCTCACAGAAAGAAACATGACACAGGATGCTAGCACAGAGAGTGAGAGGCAGACCAGATTACTGGGTGAAGAACGAAATATAAACATGGAGACTATGGCAAGAAAAGAGAAGCTGATAACAGGACACTAATGACTAGAGAAGAGCGAATTTGATCGGGTCCCTGCTTATTTGGCAAGCTATAGCGCTAACCGAATAAGCTGCAGAGGGAACCTAGATACCTGGAGCGCTCCATCTGATCAGCTGTTCAGCGCCACAGCTACATGTGTCGCTGCTGTGTGACTGTCACGACACATGCATGGAGAGTCTGTGTTAAAGCATAGAGAGCCCACATGGTGCTGCATATAGGTGTGACATGCTGCACATTTGGAGGCTATGGGGGTGACATACTGCACATGGGGATGCTATTGGGGTGTCATGCTGCACATGGGGAGGCTATGGGGTGACATGCTGCACATGGTGCTGCATATGGGGTTGACATGCTGCACATGGGGAGGCTATGGGTCCTCATGCAGTATAAGGGGAGGATGTGTGGGGGCTCATGCAATGTATATAGGGATGCTCTGAGGCTCATTCTGCGTATAGGGAGTGTCATGATCCATTCCGGGGTTTAGTTCTGTCTGCCCTTTTCCCAGGTGGATCATGTCAAGGGTTAACTTTGCTCGGCCTCGTTCTGGGTTCAGGTTTGCTATTTAGCTCCGAAGCAACCTGCTGGTGGTGTCAGCTATAGTTCTGCCTTCGGCGTGTGTACCTGACTCTGGTAGATCTTGCTTTGTCCTGCTGTCATCCCTGACATGCCCCGTGTCTGTTAACTCCCTATGTCTGCCTTTTCCAGTGTCTCCCTGTAAGCTTGTTTCATTCCCTGGTTTTGACTTGGCTTGCATTCGGACTTGCTTCTGCCTTCTGTCTTTGTCTTATCCGCTTCCAACTGTTGCTGAACCCCCTGGCTTGTTCCTGTCCACGTGTACTTCTGCTCCTGTTTTTCGACTTGGCTTGTCTTACCAATCTTTGCACTTGGTGGCGCCTGTGCTGCTGCTCTGTGGTACTCCTCTCAGCCTCCTTTTCCTCACTAGCTCCCCCTGGTGGAGGTTGCGCTATACTGCACTGCAGCAGCACGACAGGGAGGCTGTGTGTGGCTCATGCTGCATATGGGGGAGGCTGTGGGGCTCATATAATACACAGAAGGGCCTGTACTCGGGTTCATACTGTTAGGGCTAGCGGAAAGCACCAAATAATTAGAGAGAAGGTATGAGGTGCGTTCGCAGCCCGGGGTCCACCGTGCAGAGATGGAACCTGCTGCTGAGTAATGACGGACTATATGGTGGTACAATGTAGATACACACATGGGTTAACTTCACCCTGTATGAAGGAAGCGAACCCTGTTGCATCACAGGGCCGCGGTACCGCACAAAGAGCGCAAGCAAGGAATCACAGAACTCTATCCCAGGACACAGGATTAGAGTTTGTGTAGACCTTTTGCGCTCGACACCACAATAAGGGTATCAGAGTAACAGAAAAGGTAACTTATATGCACAAAAGTGCGTGCTGTGCCACTCTGGCGAACGCCACTAACCACCCAGACTTGGGACAGGAAAGCGCTCTAATAGTGTACGGCGCCGCACTAGCGGTCACAGCAATTAGACACTGTTTTGTGTGTTTTTGTGCTGATAGCTCAGCCGGGCGCTAGATAGCAGACATCCACCTTACACGAGCAGTCATACACACACAAGGGAGAGGATGATTAAAGAACGACTTGCACGCATCAACACACACACGTTTTCAAATGTACACTAGCGCATGGCCGAGCGGCCATGCAAACCTTTTATAGCGGCAGTGCTACAAGACCTTCCAGATGGACCAATAGGAGCCGCAACAGGACCTGAGCATGTGATCCCCGACCTCCAATGGGAGGTCATCCCGTGGGCATGCTCAGTATGAGAAAAGCAGGACTTAGTCCCAGAAAGACCTGCTCTCTGCTGATCACTGCTGGCTACAAAGACAGAGTCTGGAAGGGCATTAGTAACCAGTTGTCCAGTATCAGCCTGAGTTAGACGCTGGGACTGATGTCTCTGCTGAGCAGGCTGAACTGTGGCCAGAGAAGAATGGGAGACCGCAGTGGAGATGGCTCGAGATTCCCCCTGTGCAGAGGTGGGAATTCGACACCTAACGTTATCCCCCCTCCTTGGGCCTCACTACGCTTGAAGGCTGCAATGAGCTGTGGTGCTCAGCAGGCTCCCAGGACCTGTCCTCTGGGCCATAACCATTTCTATCCACCAAATAAAATTTTTTTACCACGTACCAACTTACACCCCAAGATAGCATTCATCTCATAATTGTTCGTAGACGAACCTGCTGTCCCAGCAGATGACTCAGAAAACTGGGACATGTGTACGGGCTTTAAGAGGGACACATGAAAGGTGTCGGTGATACCAAGGCATGGAGGAAGGGCCAGACGGTAGACCACAGGATTAACCTGTTCGAGGACATTGAAGGGACCAAGTAGCGAGGTGCAAACTTAGTGGACTCAACTCGCAGCCTGATGTTGCGGGCCACACTAAGTCTCCAGGAGCAAAGGTCGGAGTGGGGTGCCGATGTGCATCGGCGGAGGACTTCATTCTCTCCTTGGAGGCCCGGATGGCATCCTGAGTACGATCCCAAATGTCCTCCACAGCTCAGTCTGCCACCCTGGAGTCGGGGGATGACACGGGCATAGGCACAGGAACCCACAAATGCGGGCCATAATTAAGGAGGAATGGGGTCTCCGCCCACAGTAGCAAGGATGCCCAGTCATCCTGCCTGGCTGAAACAAAATGTGATAGATATGTGACCAGAGTCTGGTTGGCACTCTCTACCAACCCATTCGTCTCTGGATGATATGCTGAAGAGAGATTCAACTCAATGCTGAGTAGACAACAAAGCTCTCTCCAGAACCGAGACGCAAACTGGGGACCCCAGTCACTGACAATTTTGTCCGGCATACCGTGTAGGCGACAGATATGCTTAATAAACAACGCTGCCAGAGCCCATGTAGAAGGTAGCCGTGGAAGAGGCACCAAGTGCACCATTTTGGACAAATGGTCGGTGATCACCCAAATAATGGTGCAGCTACGTGACTTGGGTAAGCCCACCACAAAATCCATCCCGACCATCTCACAGGGCCTGTCCACCACCGGCAGGGGGTAAAGTAACCCAGCTGGCTGTTGTCGAGGGGACTTGTTCTTGGCGCAGGAGACACGCCCGAACTCTGACATCACGGGCCATATGTGGCCACCAGTATGTCCTTGCCAGCAGCTCAGATGTCCTTTTGGCCCCAAAATGTTCACCCACCCTGGACGAGTGAGCCCAAGAGAGAACCTCTGGATGCAAATTAGTTGGTACAAAAGTCTTGCCCGGGGGCTCAGACTCTAGCAAAACCGGAGCCATGGTTCTCAGGCTCTCAGAAGGGACAATTAGCTGAGGCTCCTCTTCCTCCTCCTCAGATGATACAACGGAGCGAGAGAGAGCATCGGCACGAATATTCTTCTACCCGGAGAAAAAATGGAGGGTGAAATGGAACCGGGAGAAGAACAGGGACCATCTGGCCTGGCGAGAATTTAGCCGCTGGGCTGTCTGTAAGTAGACCAAGTTTTTGTGGTCTGTGAATACTTGGAAGGGAAAGCGAGCCCCCTCCAAAAGGTGTCTCCACTCAGAGAAAGCCAACTTCATTGCAAGCAACTCCCTGTCCCCGATGGAATAATTCCTCTCTGCTGGTGTGAAGGTCTTGGAAAAGAAGCAGGGATGCTTCTGACCTTGAGCATCCTTTTGGAAGAGGACTGCTCCAGCACCAACGGATGAGGCATCCACCTCCATTATAAATGGCTTAACAACATCGGGGCGACGTAAGATGGGAGTGCTAGAAAAATGAGACTTAATAGTAGTGAAGGCCTTGGAGACCTCCTCAGACCACAATTTGGGACTTGCTCCCTTCTTGGTGAGGGCTACAAGGTAGCTACCAAAGTCGGGACATGAAGGATGAACTGGCGATAATAGTTAATGAACCCCATAAAGCGCTGCACTGCTTTAAGAGAATGGGGTTCTTGCCAGTCCATCACAACCTGTAGTTTGGCAAGATCCATAGCCAATCCCTGGGAGGAGATGATATAGCCCAGGAAAGGTAAAGACTCCTGCTCAAACACACATTTCTCCAACTTGTCATAGAGGGAAGACACTGCAAACATCTCTCCGGTGGGAGTCAATATCTGGAGAGTAGATGAGAATATCATCCAGATAGACTACGACTAGGGTGGAGAGCATATCCCGGAAGATATCATTTACAAAGTCTTGGAAACGGCCGAGGCACTACAGAGCAAAAAGGGCATCACTAGGTATTCATAGTGCCCATCCCTAATGTTAACAGCCGTCTTCCATTCGTCCCCCTCACAGATGCGAATCAGGTTGTAAGCACCCCGCAGATCTAGTTTAGTAAATACCCTTGCTCCCCGAAGCATATCAAAGAGCTCAGATATCAGGGGCAGAGCATACTTATTCTTAACGGTGATGGCGTTAAGTCCCCTGTAGTCTGTGCATGGACGTAGTTCCCCATTCTTCTTCTGCACGACGAAGAACCCAGCCCCTGCAGGTGACACGGACTTCTAATGAGTCCTCTTGCCAGATTTTCCTGGATGTACTGTGACATTACCTCCGTCTCCGGGAGAGATAACGGATAGACTCGACCCCGGGGAGGCTCAGCACCAGGCAAGAGGTCAATAGGACAATCATAGGGGGGGGGGGTGAGGCGGAAAGGTCTCCGCAGCTCTTTTGGAGAACATATCCGCATAGGACCAATATTGCTTGGGGAGAGAGGAAAGATCTGCGGGTACCTCCGTAGCAGCAACCTGAATGCATTCCCTCTGACATCTACCCCCACAAGATTCACCCCATTCCAAAATTCTGCCTGTGGACCACTCAATATGAGGAGAGTGGTACCGTAGCCAAGGTATCCCTAGCAGGATCTCATCAATTCCCTCAGGAATGACGAGCAGAGATATAATCTCCTGATGAGATGGCGTGTGTTATGTTGTTATGTGGTGTGTTATCTGTGAGGGCAGTGTTGACCCATTTACCACTTGTACGGTTACTGGTTGAGTAAGCATCATCAGGGGTATTGCCTGACGTTGGGCGAAGGCAAAAGACATAAAATTGCCCTCCGCCCCAGAATCCATGCAAAGCTCTACCGAATGAGTGGATAAGCCTATTGTAATTGTCCCCTTAAAGGACAATTTGGAGGCAAACGTCGACGAGTCTAGTGTACCTCCACCTACTACCACTAGACGCTGATGTTTCCGCTGAGAACATCTGGTGGCAAGATGTCCTGACTGCCGGCAAACATGGCAGACCTTGAGTGTACGAGTGGTACGGGACTTAGATCCCGCTCGTGACACTTCCATGGCCTCATGTGATTCAGGAGCTTGGACCGGAGATTCCAAAGGTTTGGCGAAGGTGGGAGCTAGCCGAAACCTCTGCCTACACTGGGCTCGTTCTAACCTCCGCTCGTTAAAATGGAGGTCAATACGAGTGGATATAGCTATTAGCTCCTCCAGTGTGGCGAGAATCTCCCTAGTGGCCAAAGCGTCCTTCTCATGTTCAGCCAGCCCCCTCCAAAATATAGGGATAAGGGCTTTATCCGACCACTACAGCTCAGATGCTAAGGTGCGGAAGTGGACGGCAAATTGGCTGACCAAGGACGAGCCCTGAGTCAATGTCAACAGTTGGAGCGCCGTATCACTGGTGACTCGAGGTCCTAAAAAGACCTGTTTTAGAGTGCTCAGGAACAGCAGAGAGCTCTGCACCACATGATCGCCACGCTCTCACAGCGGCGTAGCCCCTTCCAACACCCTGTCTGACAGGAGAGACAAAATGAATCCCACCTTTGCCCGCTCTGTGGGGAAACGTGCAGCCAGGAGCTCACGGTGTATAGAGCACTGGCTCACGAATCCCCTACAAGATTTGCTATCACCAGAAAATGTATCTGGCAGCGGGAGGCGAGATAGGGTCGGAACAGGGGTGGCAGTGGAAAAAGTTGCTGCAGTCACGCTAGCAGCCTGAACAGCTACTGTGGTAACATGAACAGCTGAGGTTGTGCGCTCGAGAGCTGCCAAGCTACCCTCCAGCTGCTGGATGTACCGCAAAGATTGCTATTTGTCTGTCATTACAAGCCAGACCCTGGCGCTAGTGTAATGTTAGGGCTAGCGGAACGCACCAAATAATTAGAGAGAAGGTATGAGGTGCGTTCGCAGCCCGGGATCCACAGTGCAGAGATGGAACCTGCTGCTGAGTAATGATGGACTATATGGCGGTACAATGTGGATATGCACATGGGATAACTTCACCCTGTATGAAGGAAATGAACCCTGTTGCGTCACAGGGCCACTAACGACCCAGACTTGGGACAGGAAAGCGCTCTAATAGCGCACGGCGCCGCACTAGCGTTCACAGCAATTATACGCTGTTTCGTGTGTTTAATGCTGATAGCTCAGCCGGGTGCTAGATAGCAGACATCCACCTTACACAAGCAGTCATACACACACAAGGGAGGGGATGATTAAAGAACGACTTGCACTCATCAACACACACACATTTTCAAATGTACACTAGCGCATGGCCGAGCGGCCATGCAAACCTTTTATAGCGGCAGTGCTACAAGACCTTCCAGATGGACCAATAGGAGCCGCAACAGGACCTGAGCATGTGACCCCCGACCTCCAATGGGAGGTCATCCCGTGGGCATGCTCAGTATGAGAAAAGCGGGACTTAGTCCCAGAAAGACCTGCTCGCTGCTGATCACTGCTAGCTACAAAGACAGAACCTGGAAGGGCATTAGTAATCAGTTTTCCAGTATCAGCCTGAGCTAGATGCTGGGACCGACGTCTCTGCTGAGCAGGCTCCACTGCAGCTGGAGAGGAATGGGAGACCACAGTGGAGATGGTTCGAGATTCCCACTGTGCAGAGGCGGGAACTTAACACATAAGATATATAGGGGGATGTCAGCATCCTTAATATTAAGTGATGGAATTAATATAATTATCAATAATATAACCATTATAATATATTAATACTGAGTAGAATTCATTTTGGCATATTGGTTCAGCCTTCTACAACAGTTATGGTCTCTCCTGTGGCCCCTCAGGGAAATTACGGTAATTCCTCACCCCTGCTCTAGCACCTCCAGCTTCCTCCTCCCCCACAGTCGTAAGAAAGATCTTACTTGTGAATTGAGGGTGAATGATCAGTCCCAGAAGGGGAAATAATCTGATTTCTGTGATTACATATTACAGCATTTATTTTCTCTGATTGTAATATTCATGAAAAGGAAACTGCTGAGATGCCCGGTGTCTATTGATCACTGCATCCAGATATTCATACTTGTTTTCCATCTTTTTCCATCACATATTCATCTATCCCAACGCTGCCCCCCCCCCATTCCCACTGATGGAGTCCCGCATGGAGGACGGGGGAAGCAAAGCCAAACAGTGGCTCAGTGGTTAGCACCAACTCCATGAGGATGGTCTGAGTGCCCGATGTCCACAGATGGGTCTCACAGCCCAACACCGTGCAGGACACTTGGCATTTGCCACAGAACAACAGGATGGGCAAGTTTGCCACTGGCGTCCTGTGCTCTTAACCACAGAAAAAAAACAAAACCCTAAAAGCATTTTTTATTCATAAATATTTAAAAAGACCAAATGATCAACACTAGACAAATACATAAATTACATAACCAAACTGAAATTGGGTATTGGTACAAGGGTACTAATCTGGAAGGTGCCAGATTAAAGATAATGGTACACAAACCTAATGTGGCCCTAATAAAGTCCTACACACGCTGTGCCTTCCTGACAGTAGAGGTTGGCACCCTAACTTCGACACGGCGCCCCCACTCCGCGGCGGCTGTCCCTTCTATCCCTGAAGGCCCTGTCAGCTACCCAACCCAAGACCCACCACCATGCACACAAATAGTTCCTTTGGCTATAAAAATATAGAATAGCCTCTCCTAAGATAGAAAAAAACAACCCTCTAGGGTTTATTGGGAGTTGCCAAACAGTGTCCATTCAAAGGACTACAAATTGCCCTTATATTAAAGGCTCATGCTGTAACTGTCATTGGCATGACTAAGAAAAAGAGCAAATGCAAGATGACTATGTATATATTATCCTCGAATTTCAAATTAACATCCAAATCTACTCTTTAGTAAATTATGAGCAAAAGGAATAAAAATAATTTCATAGCAAGCTCTGGTACAGTCCAATAGATATATGCATTCACCAAGTTCTCCTGGTACCGCTGTGCCACATGTAGTATCAAATCTATTGCCATAAATGTTTGTGGCCAGCAAGCTATAGAAACTAGTTACTTATCTGAGTCACGTAAATTGTTTCATAGTCCACGTTCCTACGCGTTTCACCCCTTCCTGATATAGGGGCTCATCAGGGGACCATCAATAGAGGCAAAGCCATAGTGGCCTAAAGTGCATGTGGCCCTGTGCTCTTCACAGATGAAAGCAGGTTCACGGGGCGTGGCATAGCGAGGAATGTGAGCGGACGTGCGACGGATCTCTCTCCCTGCACCGCTCCTAAAACTCACCTTTGAAGGCGCCGCCGAACGCCGAAAACCGGGCAGAGAGGCCCCGCAAGTCCCTGGCGTGAGGGAGAAAGCACCGGAGACAGTGTGCGGTGAGGAGCGGAGATGCCATGCCGAAAGCAGTCGGCGCCTGCGGCCGGCGCGAAAATCCAAGATGGCGCCGTGGCAGAGGAGGAGGCGGCCAGAGCCAGCGCTTCATACCGCCGGAGGCTGGAGGTAATAGCCCGGCTGGAGCGATTTGCCCGCACGGAGGAGGGGGGAGCCCTGCTGCTAGATCCAGAGGGGCTTGGAGAGGAGGAAGCCCTGATGAGGCTGAAAAGTGGAGGGGAAGTTAACCCCAGTGAAGTGGAGCTGCAACGTTCCCCAGGGAGGGTGCAGGGAGTGCACAGTGCAGAAAATGTGACACCTGCTGCTAGCCCTGTGCAGACCAATGATTCTGATGAAGTGCAGCAGCCAAGTATGGGGGAACCAACGCTGCAGGACATTTTCTCTGTCGTTATACACTGCAAATCTGCTTTGGCCGCGCTGAATCTAAGGGTGGATGATCTGACAGTTGAAATGAAGTCCCTTAACTCTGCTATGCGCAAAGTGGAAAAAAGAGTGGAGGTGGTGGAGGAGCGTGTGGGCAGTGTGGAGGATCAGACAAATGAACTGTTAAAAAGAGAAAAGAAATATATTCAACGAATTGCAGAGTTAGAATTCAAGACAGACGATTTGGAAAATCGATCTCGGAGAAACAATTTAAGAATAATCGGGGTTCCGGAGAAGGTGGAGGGAAACAACCCCACTGAATATATTGAGGCATGGCTTAAAAACTCGGTGGGAGGAGCAGACCTTACCAACCACTTTCCGGTGGAGAGGGCTCATCGATTCCCCACTCGCCCTCTGCCGCCCGGCTCTGCCCCTCGAGCTATATTGGCAAAAATTTTGGACTACCGGGATCGGGAAACCCTACTGAGGACAGCTAGGCTCAGTGATGGCCTGAGCATAAACGGAAATCGGATCTCCATTTATCCGGACTACTCGGCATAGGTGCAGAAACTCAGAATGAAGTTTGGGGAAGTAAAGCGACGGCTCCGTGAACTGGACCTAAAATACTCAATGCTCTACCCAGCCAAGCTCAGGGTGGTGGCGCTGGACCGTGTTCAATTTTTTCAAAGTCCGGAGGAGGCGATGCAATGGCTGGACACTAACGCCAAGAAAATTGGCACTGATTGGAACCGTTGAGACTGATTCTGAAGATTTATAACTCTACTGGTTCTGCCTCTCTTTGGGGGAGGGGTTCTTTTTGAATGTGATTGGTGAAGTTGGTCTAATTGCACCTAACGGTTACAGTATTGTGTTCGGCGGCGCAATGAATAGTTCATATTGGTCGCGGTGGGAGGGGGAGAGATGGACGGTAAAGGACCTAGTTCTAGGGTAAATCAAGTGCTCTCAGTTCTCATATAGAGAAAGAAAGTTCGGAGTATCTGAGTTATTTTGAGTTTCAGATGGGGGAGGTTGGTTTAGTTGTTGGGGAGAAGGGTGGGAGGGGGGGGGAGGAGGGCATTAGTGGAGACCTGGGAGAGACGATTCTCATCTTTTATCTTTCTTTAAGGAAATGGGAGGGAACGTTAATATTGTAAGTTGGAATGTTAGGGGGCTAGCGGATGCTAATAAGCGTGCGGCAATATTTCAGTACCTATTGAAACAGAGGCCCTCGGTGATATGCCTGCAAGAAACTCATTTAGTGGAGGAAAAAGTTCATATGTTACAGAAGAAATGGGTGCGCAGGGCGTATCACTCGACGTTCTCTAATTATGCCAGGGGGGGTGTCTGTTTTGATCCATACAAGTACTCCATTTGTGGAAATTGAGGTAAAAACTGATAAAGATGGTCAATATGTCCTTTTAGTGTGTAAAATTTTTAACCGTTTGATTTGCATCGTTTCACTATATATACCCCCGCCGTATTCTGGTAAGAAAATTCAAGAGATTTTGGAGCATATGAGAGGGTGGGTCGGGGTTCCCCTTCTGGTGGTGGGAGATGTGAACAACATTGCTGACGACCATTGGGATAAGAGTAATCACGCTCCACCACGCAGGGACAGTAACAGCACTCCTTTTGGGAGCTATCTTAGAGAAATAGGCTGGATTGACTTATGGCGGGTTCGCAATGTTAATACATACTCTTACTTCTGTTACTCGACCACGTATGGTTCTATGTCTCGAATCGATGTCGCCTTGGGTAATGATGGGATGAACGAACTGATAAGTGGGGTGGAATATAATCCCAGGATTCTATCAGATCATAGTCCAGTTCAGGTCTCATTAAAGCTATCAGAACAGGTTGGGTCACGGAAGATGGGATGGAAGGTTCACCCCTCCTGGCTACGGCTCTTGGACATAGAAAGGGTGGGGGCTGAGATAGAGGAGTTTTTTAAGATTAACGATGGTAGTGCGGAATGTCATGTAGTATGGGACACTGTGAAGGCGTATTTAAGGGGCATTTTGTTTCGGGACATTTCACGACACAAGACAAGGACTAGAGTACAGGATCAAGCTGTCCTGGAGGAACTGAAGGCAGCTGAGGCGGCATTGGGGGCCCATGGCACTAGGGAGTCTCAGAGTCGGATGAGGAAGGCTCAACAGGAGGTCAACCAACTATATTTGAGAAAGGCGGAGAGATTGCGGGCTTTTCAAAGAGCATCTTTCTATTCAGAGGGGGAAAAGGTGGGGCATTTACTTTCGGTAGTGGCGTCCGCACAGAGGGACTCTTCACATGTCTACTCAATTAAGACGGAGGATGGAACATTGGTTACTCGGGGGGAGCAAATTCTGGAGGTGTTTAGAAAATTTTACTATAAATTATATACTTCTAGTGCGGAGAGGGGGGCTGAGGACATGACGGGCTACTTGGAGGGGATTGACCTGCCTAGGTTGAGCAGAGAAGAATGTGAGGTGTTGGAGGAGCCGATTGGGGAAGAAGAATTGGGGGCCGCATTGGCGGGTGTTGCTGGGGGTAAGGCTCCGGGGGCGGATGGTATTCCAGCCGAGGTTTGTAAGGTACTGACAGAAACTTTGTTGGCCAAATTGTCGGAGGTGTATAATAGATCATTGTAAAGAGGGGAGCTACCTTTATCAATGAGTGGAGTGGAGTTATCTATGGTCAGTACTGGAACGAATGGGGTTTGGACCTAAATTTATTTCCTGGGTGCGGCTGTTGTACTCTTCTCCGGTGGCCAAAATTACAGTGAATGACGCTCTCTGTGAGACCTTTTCTTTGTCTAGGGGTGCTAGACAGGGCTGCCCTCTGTCCCCGCTGCTCTTTGCCTTGGCGGTGGAACCCCTTGCTGCGAAGATCAGAGGGTCCCGAGAGGTGAGGGGTTTTATGTACGGGGAGGCAGAAGAAAAAGTAGCGTTATACGCTGATGATATTCTGCTTTTCTTGGAGGATTCTGAGGGGACCCTGGTTAAGACGGAAGCCATTATTGAGGAATTCGGGAGTTACTCGGGCCTAAGGATCAATTGGGACAAATCGAATATGATGTTGATAGATGGGAGTTGCGGTGTCGATGGAGGGGGGACTCTTTCACAAGGTTGAGGTTAGTTGATAAATTTAAATACTTGGGGATCCAGATCGCTTTCCCTTTGACTAGTTTTGAGGAACTGAATTTGGCACCTCTTCTGCGTAAGATACGTACTAAGGTCCAGGCATGGAAAAAGTTACATTTATCAGTAATCGGCAGGATAAACCTGATAAAGATGATTGGATATCGCAGAATAGATTTCGGAGGATTAGATCTTTGTTTGGCGAGTTGATTTGGGGTGGAAAGAGCCCCAGATTTAAACAGGAAACTCTACAAAGGCCAAAGACGGAGGGAGGGGTGGCATTGCCTAATCCGTGGTTGTATTTTTTGGCTTCACAGTGTCAGCATTTCAAGGGATGGGGTGATGTGTCAGGTGGGATGCGGGCACCCTGTAGCCTGAGATCATTGATTGGGATGAATGTACTGAGTGAGGGCCTGGAGGGGGGGCACTTCCGTGAGAAAGGTTCTAAATTTTGTACTATTAGGCTTATTCACAAGGTTTGGGACAAAGTTAAAGGAATTAGGGGAGTGCGGGCACTTACTAGATTCTCACCCATTTGGAATAACTGTTTCCTACAAGAGTTTAGACAGATGGAGGGATTTCATATTTGGAAGGAGGCAGGCATCTCTCGGATGGGCCAGATTTTACACCAGGGCAGAATTAGAAACTTTGAGACCTTGCAGGAAGAGTTTTTACTCCTGAACTCTGAGATGTTTCAATACCGCCGTCTTTCTCACGCATACCGAGCACAGTGTAGGAGAGGACCCGTGGAGATCCAGGTGGATCTTATGCTGGATTTTATCCTTGTAGGGGGAGGCACGAAGGGGGTGATCTCGGGAATATATGAATTCCTTCTATTCTCTTTTTTGGAGGAGCACCCTATTAGAGCAAGGGCGAAATGGGAGGCTGACCTGGGGGCGATTGATAATGACCACTGGGAATCAGTACTGGACTATGTGCCCAAGATATCAATGAGCGAGCCTGGGAGGCTGTCACAATTATTTGTTATTCATAGGGCTTATAGAACCCCGGACATGTTATTCAAAGCCGGATTGAGACCTAATTCAGAATGCCCTAGATGCTCGCAGTCCAAGGCGGGCATCCTTCATATGTTGTGGCAGTGCCCCAGGTTGTCCTCTTTCTGGGTGGTGGTGCTGAATAAAGTGGGACTGGCATACAGTTGCACTGTGCCGCGGGATCCTTTGGTATGTGTTTTGGGCTATGTGGAGGAGATTATAACTGATAAGTTGTATAAAATGGTTATTGCTAGACTGTTATTTATTGCACGAAAGTTGATCGCCAAATTCTGGATTAGGGAAGAGCCACCAACAAGGAGAGACTTTATGAAGCAAGTGGACCATATTATTGCTTTGGAGAGGAGTATCTACGCTAGGAGGAACAAGATGGACCTCTTTGACAGGTTGTGGAACCCGTGGCTTGAATCAATGTGATCTAAAGGCCTTTTGCCCCACTGGGAGTATTATTGACAAGTCATCTTCCTTTTCTTGTACTTTTATATATGATGTAGTAGGGGGGGCGACTCTTGACAGGTCTCTAGAGGGTGGGGGGAAGGGGGGTGGGAGTTTGGTTTGGGATTAAATACGTTTTCTAAAAAAAAAGTATTGTACATCTGTATATTGCTGATAACAAAGTATTCCTTTTTATTGTCTACTAGCTGAAGAGCCCGGCGTTGCCTGGGCATAGTAAATATCTGTGGTTAGTTATAGCACCTCACTTCTCTTATTTTCCCATCACGCCTCTCATTTTCCCAATCACATCTTTCATTTTCCCCCTCACATCTCTCATTTTCTCCCTCACATCTCTCATTTTCTCCCTCACTCCTCTCATTCCCACCTAACACTTGTCATTTCGACCTCACATCTGTCATTTTCCGATCACTACACTATTTTCCCTCACTCCTCTCATTTTGCACTCACACCTTTTCATTTTCACCTCACACCTCTCATTTTCACCTCAGTATATACATGTTTGTCATCTCCCTTATATATAGCATACACCTGTATGTCATCTCCTGTATATAGTATATACCTGTATGTCATCTCCCCTGTATATAGTATATACCTGCTGTGTGTCATCTCCCCTGTATATAGTATATACCTGTATGTCATCTCCTCCTATATATAGTATATACCTGTATGTCATCTCCTCCTATATATTATATACCTGTATGTCATCTCCTCCTATATATAGTATATACCTGTATGTCATCTCCTTCTATATATAGTATATACCTGTATGTCATCTCCTCCTGTATATAGTATATACCTGTGTGTCATCTCCCCTGTATATAGTATATATCTGTGTGTCATCTCCTCCTGTATATAGTATATACCTGTATGTCATCTATATATAGCATATACCTGTATGTCATCTCCTCCTGTATATAGTATATACCTGTAGGTAATCTGCTCCTGTATATAGTATATACCTGTGTGTCATCTCCTCTTGTATATAGTATATACCTGTATGTCATCTCCTCCTGTATATAGTATGTACCTGTATGTCATCTCCTCCTCTATATAGTATATACCTGTGTGTCATCTCTCCTGTATATAGTATACAGTGGGGCAAAAAAGTATTTAGTCAGTCAGCAATAGTGCAAGTTCCACCACTTAAAAAGATGAGAGGCGTCTGTAATTTACATCATAGGTAGACCTCAACTATGGGAGACAAACTGAGAAAAAAAAATCCAGAAAATCACATTGTCTGTTTTTTTTTAACAATTTATTTGCATATTATGGTGGAAAATAAGTATTTGGTCAGAAACAAACAATCAGGATTTCTGGCTCTCACAGACCTGTAACTTCTTCTTTAAGAGTCTCCTCTTTCCTCCACTCATTACCTGTAGTAATGGCACCTGTTTAAACTTGTTATCAGTATAAAAAGACACCTGTGCACACCCTCAAACAGTCTGACTCCAAACTCCACTATGGTGAAGACCAAAGAGCTGTCGAAGGACACCAGAAACAAAATTGTAGCCCTGCGCCAGGCTGGGAAGACTGAATCTGCAATAGCCAACCAGCTTGCAGTGAAGAAATCAACAGTGGGAGCAATAATTAGAAAATGGAAGACATACAAGATCACTGATAATCTCCCTCGATCTGGGGCTCCATGCAAAATCCCACCCCGTGGGGTCAGAATGATCACAAGAACGGTGAGCAAAAATCCCAGAACCACGCGGGGGGACCTAGTGAATGAACTGCAGAGAGCTGGGACCAATGTAACAAGGCCTACAATAAGTAACACACTACGCCACCATGGACTCAGATCCTGCAGTGCCAGACGTGTCCCGCTGCTTAAGCCAGTACATGTCCGGGCCCGTCTGAAGTTTGCTAGAGAGCATTTGGATGATCCAGAGGAGTTTTGGGAGAATGTCCTATCGTCTGATGAAACCAAACTGGAACTGTTTGGTAGAAACACAACTTGTCGTGTTTGGAGGAAAAAGAATACTGAGTTGCATCCATCAAACACCATACCTACTGTAAAGCATGGTGGTGGAAAGATCATGCTTTGGGGCTGTTTCTCTGCAAAGGGGCCAGGACGACTGATCCGGGTACATGAAAGAATGAATGGGGCCATGTATCGTGAGATTTTGAGTGCAAACCTCCTTCCATCAGCAAGGGCATTGAAGATGAAACGTGGCTGAGTCTTTCAACATGACAATGATCCAAAGCACACCGCCAGGGCAACGAAGGAGTGGCTTCGTAAGAAGTATTTCAAGGTCCTGGAGTGGCCTAGCCAGTCTCCAGATCTCAACCCTATAGAAAACCTTTGGAGGGAGTTGAAAGTCCGTGTTGCCAAGCGAAAAGCCAAAAACATCACAGATCTAGAGGAGATCTGCATGGAGGAATGGGCCAACATACCAACAACAGTGTGTGGCAACTTTGTGAAGACTTACAGAAAACGTTTGACCTCTGTCATTGCCAACAAAGGATATATTACAAAGTATTGAGATGAAATTTTGTTTCTGACCAAATACTTATTTTCCACCATTATATGCAAATAAAATGTTAAAAAAACAGACAATGTGATTTTCTGGATTTTTTTTTCTCAGTTTGTCTCCCATAGTTGAGGTCTACCTATGATGTAAATTACAGACGCCTCTCATCTTTTTAAGTGGTGGAACTTGCACTATTGCTGACTGACTAAATACTTTTTTGCCCCACTGTATATCTGTGTCATCTCCCCTGTATATAGTATATACCTGTGTGATCTCCTGTGTTAGACCTCGTTAACACATTATTTGCTCAGTATTTTTACCTCAGTATTTGTAAGATAAATTGGCAGCCTGATAAATCCCCAGCCAACAGGAAGCCCTCCCCCTGGCAGTATATATTAGCTCACACATACACATAATAGACATGTCATGTGACTGACAGCTGCTGTATTTCCTATATGGTACATTTGTTGCTCTTGTAGTTTGTCTGCTTATTAATCAGATTTTTATTTTTGAAGGCTAATACCAGACTTGTGTGTGTTTTAGGGCGAGTTTCGTTTGTCAAGTTGTGTATGTTGAGTTGTGTGTGGCGACATGCATGTAGCAACTTTTGTGAGATGAGTTTTGTGTGGCAACATGCGTGTAGCAACTTTTTGTGTTGAGTTGCATGTGACAGGTTAGTGTAGCAAGTTGTGTGCAGCAAGTTTTGCGCATGGCGAGTTTTGGGCGTGGTGAGTTTTATGTCTGGTGCCTTTTGAGTATGTGCAAGTTTTGTGTGAGGCAACTTTTGCATGTGTTGCAAATTTTGTGCATGTGGCAATTTTTCCGCGTGTGCAAGTTTTGCGTATGGCGAGTTTTCCATGAGGTGAGTTTTGCACTTGTGGCGAGTTTTGCGTGAGCCTAGTTTTTGCATGTGGCGAGTTTTGCGCGTGGTGAGTTTTGAGCCGCGACTTTTGTGTTTCAACTTTTATGTGGCGAGGTTGGTGTATGTGTGGTGAAATGTGTGCTGAGGGTGGTATATGTGTTCAAGCACGTGGTAGTGTGTGGCGCATTTTGTGTGTGTGTTCATATCCCCATGTGTGGTGAGTATCTCATGTCGGGGCCCCACCTTAGCAACTGATCGGTATATACTCTTTGGCGCCATCGCTCTCATTCTTTAAGTCCCCCTTGTTCACATCTGGCAGCTGTCAATTTGCCTCCAACACTTTTCCTTTCACTTTTCCCCATTATGTAGATAGGGGAAAAATAGTTTGGTGAATTGGAAAGCGCGGAGTTAAAATTTCACCTCACAACATAGCCTATGACGCTCTCAGGGTCCAGACGTGTGACTGTGCAAAATTTTGTGGCTTTAGCTGCGACGCCTCCAACACTTTTCCTTTCACTTTTTTCCCCATTATGTAGATAGGGGCAAAATTGTTTGGTGAATTGGAAAGCGCGGGGTTAAAATTTCGCCTCACAATATAGCCTATGACGCTCTCGGGGTCCAGACGTGTTCCTGTGCAAAATTTTGTGGCTGTAGCTGCGACGGTGCAGATGCCAATCCCGGACATACACACATACACACACACACATACACACATTCAGCTTTATATAGTAGATGTACAATATTTATGGTTTAATAAAAATATCTGATTTAAAAAAAGAAAGCAGGTTCACACTGAGCACATGTGACAGACGTGAGAGAATCTGGACACGCCGTGGAGAGCGATCGGCTGCGTGCAACATCCTTCAGCATGACCGGTTTGGCAGTGGGTTCAAATCTCACCAAGGACAACATCGGCAAGTTTGTATGTTCTCCCCATGTGTGTGTGGGTTTCCTCCGGGTTCTTCCATTTTCTCGCACATTCCAAAGATATATTGACAAACCGGAGTACCCGGAGGAAACCCACACAAACACGGACAGAACATACAAACTCCTTGGAAATGTTGTTCTGGTGGGATTTGAACCCAGGACTCCAGTGCTGCCTATAGTATATATATATATATATATATATATACTTCATTCAGAGATATCTAGGATGTGGGATGTTAGTGTTCCCTTTTTTTTTGAGCAGTGTGCATGTATATACAGCACGCCCCGGCCTCGGAGGGGTGCCACCATGCCTCCTGGATGTTAGTTCGGACAGGTAACGTAAAGTTGAGCTGTCCTGCCGGTCTCTGATGTAAGTCATAGAGTGCCTTACGAACCTCGGTGTTCCGGCTACCGGTCCTGCACCTCAGAAGGAGACAGCCTGCTCGGGGCTGGTCTCCCTCTGATATCCACTCCTGTGCTTTGGCCTCCTGCACGCTCTCTGCAATCAATTCGGCTTTCTGAATGTCTCTTCCCAGGAACTGCTGCACTGGGGCTACACAGCTCCATAAAACCTTCTACTTTGCCTCAGACTTATCCAGTCTGTACTGTGGCAAGTAGTGACTGACTTCTCCCAACAGACTACCAGTTATATATATATATATATATATATATATATATATATATATATATATGGAATCACCTAGCAATTAGGATCAAAAGCTCCCCCTGGTGGCCTGGAGTGTGAATGTGTTGCATGTTTGTGGTACCTGGTTGCAGTTATCCCTTCTTGCCTTCAAGCGTAACATCACTCTCCCTGTGAGGAAAGCAATGCTACTGTGACGACCAGGACACTGGGGCGCAACAGATCTCCTCCCAGACCTGGACTAAAGCATCCGCCAACTCCTGGACAGTCTGTGGTGCACTGTGATGTTGGTGG
The DNA here is from genome assembly GCF_032444005.1 of Ranitomeya imitator. Taxonomy (NCBI): domain Eukaryota; kingdom Metazoa; phylum Chordata; class Amphibia; order Anura; family Dendrobatidae; genus Ranitomeya; species Ranitomeya imitator. Next base: position 365,324,591 of record NC_091283.1, read on the forward strand.
ATAGTGCGAGACATGATGTCCCAGATGTGTTCAATCGGATTCAGGTCTGGGGAACGGGCGGGCCAGTCCATAGTTTCAATGTCTTCATCTTGCAGGAACTGCTGACACACTCCAGCCACATGAGGTCTGGCATGGTCCTGCATTAGGAGGAACCCAGGGCCAACCGCACCAGCATATGGTCTCACAAGGGGTTTGAGGATCTCATCTCGGTACCTAATGGCAGTCAGACTACTTCTGGAGAGCACATGGAGGGCTGTGTGGCCCTCCAAAGAAATGCCACCCCACACCATTACTGACCCACTGCCAAACCGTTCATGCTGAAAGATGTTGCAGGCAGCAGATCGCTCTCCATGGCGTCTCCAGACTCTGTCACGTCTGTCACATGTGCTCAGTGTGAACCTGCTTTCATCTGTGAAGAGCACAGGGCGTCAGTGGCGAATTTGCCAATCCTGATGTTCTGTTGCAAATGCCAAGCGTCCTGCACGGTGTTGGGTTGTGAGCACAACCCCCATCTGTGGACGTCGGGCACTCAGACCATCCTCATGGAGTCGGTTTCTAACCGTTGGTGCAGAAACATTTGTGGCCTGCTGGAGGTCATTTTGCAGGGCTCTGGTAGTGCTCCTCCTGTTCCTCCTTGCACAAAGGCTTAGGTAGCAGTCCTGCTGCTGGGTTGTTGCCCTCCTACTGCCCCCCCACGTCTCCTGGTGTACTGGCCTGTCTCCTGGTTGTGACTCTGGACACTTCGCCGACAGATACAGCAAATCTTCTTGCCACAGCTTGCATTGATGTGCCATCCTGGACGAGCTGCACTACCTGAGCCACTTGTGTGGATTGTAGAGTTCGTCTCATGCTACCACAAGTGTGAAAGCACAACCAACATTCAAAAGTGACCAAAACATCAGCCAGAAAGCATTGGTACTGAGATGTGGTCTGTGGTCCCCACCTGCAGAACCACTCCTTTATTGAGGGTGTCTTGATAATTATCAATAATTTCCATCTGTTGTCTATTCCATTTGCACAACAGCATGTGAAATGGATTGTGAAGCAGTGTTGCTTCGTAAGTGGACAGTTTGATTTCACAGAAGTTTGATTTACTTGTAGTTATATCCTGTTGTTTAAGTGTTCCCTTTATTTTTTTGAGCAGTGTATATACTGTATGTATATGTGCGAATGACATATATATATATATACAGTACAGACCAAAAGTTTGGACACACCTTCTCATTTAAAGATTTTTCTGTATTTTCATGACTATGAAAATTGTACATTCACACTGAAGGCATCAAAACTATGAATTAACACATGTGGAATTATATACTTAACAAAAAAGTGTGAAACAACTGAAAATATTTCTTATATTCTAGGTTCTTCAAAGTAGCCACCTTTTTCTTTGATGGCTGCTTTGCACACTCTTGGCATTCTCTTGATGAGGTTCAAGAGATAATCACCAGAAATGGTTTTGACTTCACAGGTGTGCCCTGTCAGGTTTAATAAGTGGGATTTCTTGCCTAATAAATGGGGTTGAAACCATCAGTTGTGTTGTGCAGAAGTCTGGTGGATACACAGCTGATAGTCCTACTGAATAGACTGTTAGAATTCGTTTTATGGCAAGAAAAAAACAGCTAATTAAAGAAAAACAAGTGGCCATCCTTACTTTAAGAAATGAAGGTCAGTCAGTCTGAAAAATTGGGCAAACTTTGAAAGTGTCCCCAAGTGCAGTGGCAAAAACCATGAAGCGCTACAAAGAAACTGGCTCACATGAGGACCGCCCCAGGAAAGGAAGACAAAGAGTCACCTCTGCTTCTGAGGATAAGTTTATCCGAGTCACCAGCCTCAGAAATCGCAGCTTAACAGCAGCTCAGATTAGAGACCAGGTCAATGCCACACAGAGTTCTATCAGCAGACACATCTCTACAACAACTGTTAAGAGGAGACTTTGTGCAGCAGGCCTTCATGGTAAAATAGCTGCTAGGAAACCACTGCTAAGGACAGGCAACAAGCAGAAGAGACTTGTTTGGGCTAAAGAACACAAGGAATGGACATTAGACCTGTGGAAATCTGTGCTTTGGTCTGATAAGTCCAAATTTGAGATCTTTGGTTCCAACCACCGTGTCTTTGTGCGACGCAGAAAAGGTGAACGGATGGACTCTACATGCCTGGTTCCCACCGTGAAGCATGGAGGAGGAGTGATGGTGTGGAGGTGCTTTGCTGGTGACACTGTTGGGGAATTATTCAAAATTGAAGGTATACTGAACCAGCATGGCTACCACAGCATCTTGCAGCGGCATGCTATTCCATCCGGTTTGCGTTTAGTTGGACCATCATTTATTTTTCAACAGGACAATGACCCCAAACACACCTCCAGGCTGTGGAAGGGCTATTTGACCAAGAAGGAGAGTGATGGGGTGCTACGCCAGATGATCTGGCCTCCACAGTCACTAGACCTGAACCCAATCGAGATGGTTTGGGGTGAGCTGGACCGCAGAGTGAAGGCAAAAGGACCAACAAGTGCTAAGCATCTCTGGGAACTCCTTCAAGATTGTTGGAAGACCATTCCCGGTGACTACCTCTTGAAGCTCAAGAGAATGCCAAGAGTGTGCAAAGCAGTCATCAAAGCAAAAGGTGGCTACTTTGAAGAACCTAGAATATAAGACATATTTTCAGTTGTTTCACACTCTTTTGTATATAATTCCACATGTGTTATTTCATAGTTTTGATGCCTTCAGTCAGAATGTACAATTTTCATAGTCATGAAAATACAGAAAAATCTTTAAATGAGAAGGTGTGTCCAAACTCTTGATCTGTATATATATATATATATATATATATATATATATATATACATACATATATATATATATACCTATACTATGTGTATATATCTATTCTAACCTGTCAGTGTAATTTTACATTACACCGCACACTCTGCTCCGCACACCTTGTACACATGCGGCTCCGCTCCGTACACACACGGCTCTGTTCCGTACACTTCATCCACACGGCTCCACTCCGGACACATCATACACACACAGCTCCACTCCGTACACCTCGTACACACGCGGCTCCGCTCCATACACACACGGCTCTGTTCCGTACACCTTGTACACACACAGATCCGCTCCGTACACCTCGCACACATACGGTTCCGATCCGTACCCCTCGTAAACACACGGCTCCGCTCCGTACACCTCGTATACACGTGGCTACGCTGCGTACACCTCGTACACATACGGCTTTGCTCCGAACACCCCATACACACGCGGCTCCGCTCTGTACACACACGGCTCTCCTCAGGATACCTCGTATACACACGGCTCTGCTCCGTACAGCTCGTACACACACAGCTCCACTCTATACACCTTATACACACACGGCTCCTCTCCGTACACCTTGTACTCACAGGCGGCTCCGCTCCGTACACCTCATACACATGCGGCTCCGCTCCCTACACACACGGCTCTGTTCCGTTCACCTCGTATACACACGGCTTTGCTCCATACACCTTGTACACACACAGCTCCGCTCTATACACCTTATACACACACGGCTCCTATCAGTACACCTCCGCTCCGCTCCCTACACACACGGCTCTGTTCTGTTCACCTCATACACACACGGCTCCGCTCCGTACACCCTGTACACACGCGGCTCTGCTCTGTACACACACGCCTTTGCGCCATACACCTCGTGCACACGCAGCTCCGCCCCGAACACCTCGTACACATGCGGCTCCACTCCCTACACACGTGGCTCTGCTCCGTACACCTCGTACTCACAGGCGGCTCCGCTCCATACACCTCATACACATGCGGCTCCGCTCCCTACACACACGGCTCCTCTCTGTACACCTCGCACACACACGGCTTCGCTCTGTACACCCTGTACACACACGGCTCTGCTCTGTACACACATGGCTTTGCTCCATACACCTCCTACACACGCAGCTCCGCCCTGAACACCTCGTACACATGCAGCTCCACTCCCTACACACGCGGCTCTGCTCCGTACACCTCGTACTCACAGGCGGCTCCGCTCCATACACCTCATACACATGCGGCTCCGCTCCCTACACACGGCTCCTCTCCGTACACCTCGTACACACGCGGCTCTGCTCCGTACACCTCGTACTCACAGACGGCTCCGCTCCGTACACCTCGTACTCACAGACGGCTCCGCTCCGTACACCTCGTACTCACAGACGGCTCCGCTCACCTCGTACTCACAGACGGCTCCGCTCCGTACACCTTGTACTCACACAGCTTCGCTCCGTACACACGCGGCTCCGCACTGTACACACACGGCTTCGCTCCATACACCTCGTACACACGCAGCTCCACCCCGTACACCTCGTACACATGCGGCTCCACTCCGTACACCTTGCACACACACGGCTCCGCTCCGTACACCTCGTACACACACGGCTCCGCTCCGTACACCTCGTACACACACGGCTCCGCTCCGTACATCTCGTACACACACGGCTCCGCTCTGTACTCCTCGTACACACACGGCTCTGCTCCGTACACCTTGTACACACACGCAGCTCCGCTCACCTCATACACATGCGGATCAGCTCCCTACACACATGGCTCTGCTCCGTTCACCTCGTACAAACATGGCTCCGTACACCTCGTACACACACGGCTCCGCTCCGTACACCTTGTACACACACGGCTCTGCTACATCCACACTGTAAACCCCTCCTGACCCCACACATAAATCCCCCTCATCCAGCACCATGACAACCAGCACAGCAGAGTCCTGCATACACTGAGGCCCCTGATCATGTGACCCCTGACTCCTCCCCTCCTGTGACCTCATCACAGGTCCTGTGCGCACAGAACAGCCATATATGTGGTGTGCGGCTCTGCAGGTGGAGGTAGGTGCTGGAGATTCCCCATTATTAGGCTGCCATCACATTAGCAGTCTTTGTAAGCTTAAAGGGAACCTGTCACCCCCAAAATCGATGGTGAGGTAAGTCCACCGTCATCAGGGGCTTATCTACAGCATTCTGTAATGCTGTAGATAAGCCGCCGATGTTACCTGAAAGAGGAGAAAAAGAATTTAGATTATACTCACCCAGGGGCGGTCCTGCTCCGGTGGGTGTCTCAGGTTCGGTACAGCACCTCCCATCTTCATTCCATGACGTCCTCTTCTGGTCTTCACACCGCGGCTCCGGCGCAGGCGTACTTTGTCTGCCCTATTGAGGGCAGAGCAAAGTACTGCAATGCACTGGAAAGGTCAGAGAGGCCCGGCGCCTGCGCACTGCAGTACTTTGCTCTGCCCTCAACAGGGCAGACAAAGTACGCCTGCGCCGGAGCCACGGCGTGAAGACCAGAAGAGGATGTCATGGAATGAAGATGGGAGGCGCTGTCCCGGACCTGAGACACCCATCCCATCGGAGCAGGACCACCCCTGGGTGAGTATAATCTAAACTCTTTTTCTCCTCTTTCAGGTAACATCGGCGGCTTATCTACAGCATTACAGAATGCTGTAGATAAGCCCCTGATGACGGTGAGCTTACCACACCATCGATTTTGGGGGTGACAGGTTCCCTTTAACCCCTTTATCCCATATGACGTACTATCCCGTCGAGGTGCCCTGGGACTTAATTCCCAGTGACGGGATAGTACGTCATATGCGATCGGCCGCGCTCACGGGGGGAGCGCTGCCAATCGCGGCCGGGTGTCAGCTGCCTATCGCAGCTAACAACGGACCGCTCCCGGCACATTAACCCCCGGCACACCGCGATCAAAGATGATCGCGATGTGCCGGCGGTATAGGGAAGCTTCCCGCAGGGAGGGGGCTCCCTGCGGGCTTCCCTGAGCCCCCCGCAGCAACGCAATGTGATTGCGTTGCTGCGAGGGTCTTACCTCCCTCCCTGCTACTTCCAGGCCCGGATCCAAGATGGCCGCGGATCCGGGTCCTGCAGGGAGGGAGGTGGCTTCACAGAAGCCTGCTCAGAGCAGTGCACTGTGAAGCAGCCTGCACTTCTATCAGATTGGTGATCTGACAGAGTGCTGTGCAAACTGTCAGATCATCGATCTGTGATGTCCCCACCTGGGGCAAAGTAAAAAAGTAAAAAAAAAAATTTCCAAATGTGTAAAAAAAAATAAAAAAAAATATTCCGAAATAATGAAAAAAAAAAAATATATACACTATTCCCATAAATACATTTCTTTATCTAAATAAAAAAAAATAAAAGTACACATATTTAGTATCGCCGCGTCCGTAACGACCCGACCTATAAAACTGGCCAACTAGTTAACCCCTTCAGTAAACACCGTAAGGAAAAAAAAAAAAACGAGGCAAAAAACAACGCTTTATTATCATACCGCCGAACAAAAAGTGGAATAACACGCGATCAAAAAGACAGATATAAATAACCATGGTACCGCTGAAAGCGACATCTTGTCCCGCAAAAAACAAGCCGCCATACATCATGATCAGCAAAAAAATAAAAAAGTTATAGTCCTCAGAATAAAGCGATGCAAAAATAATTATTTTTTCTATAAAATAATTTTTATCGTATAAAAGCGCCAAAACATAAAAAAATAATATAAATGAGGTATCGCTGTAATCGTACTGACCCGAAGAATAAAACTGCTTTATCAATTTTACCAAACGCGGAACGGTATAAACGCCTCCCCCAAAAGAAATTCATGAATAGCTGGTTTTTGGTCATTCTGCCTCACAAAAATCGGAATAAAAAGCGATCAAAAAAATGTGACGTGCCCAAAAATGTTGCCAATAAAAACATCAACTCGTCCCGCAAAAAACAAGACCTCACATAACTCTGTGGACCAAAATATGGAAAATTTATAGCTCTCAAAATGTGGTAACGCAAAAAATATTTTTTGCAATAAAAAGCGTCTTTCAGTGTGTGACGGCTGCCAATCATAAAAATCTGCTAAAAAACCCGCTATAAAAGTAAATCAAACCCCCCTTCATCACCCCCTTAGTTAGGGAAAAATAAAAAAAATGTATGTATTTCCATTTTCCCATTAGGGCTAGGGTTAGGGTTAGGGCTAGGGTTAGGGTTAGGGCTAGGGTTAGGGTTAGGGCTAGGGTTAGGGTTGGGGCTAGGGTTAGGGTTAGGGCTAGGGTTAGGGCTAGGGTTGGGGCTAGGGTTAAGGCTACCGTTAGGGTTGGGGTTAAAGTTAGGGTTAGGGTTGGGGCTATAGTTACGATTAGGGTTTAGATTACATTTACGGTTGGGAATAGGGTTGGGATTGGGGTTGGTGTGTCAGGGTTAGAGGTGTGGTTAGGGTTACTGTTGGGATTAGGGTTAGGGGTGTGTTTGGATTAGGGTTTCAGTTATAATTGGGGGGTTTCCACTGTTTAGGCACATCAGGGGCTCTCCAAACGCGACATGGTGTCCGATCTCAATTCCAGCCAATTCTGCGTTGAAAAAGTAAAACAGTGCTCCTTCCCTTCCGAGCTCTCCCGTGTGCCCAAACAGGGGTTTACCCCAACATATGGGGTATCAGCGTACTCAGGACAAATAGGACAACAACCTTTGGGGTCCAATTTCTCCTGTTACCCTTGGGAAAATACAAAACTGGGGGCTAAAATATAATTTTTGTGGGGAAAAAAAGATTTTTTATATTCACTGCTCTGCGTTATAAACTGTAGTGAAACACTTGGGGGTTCAAAGTTCTTACAACACATCTAGATAAGTTCCTTAGGGGGTCTACTTTCCAACATGATGTCACTTGTGGGGGGTTTCTACTGTTTAGGTACTTTAGAGGCACTGGAAACGCAATGTGACGCCTGCAGACCATTCCATCTAAGTCTGCATTCCAAATGGCGCTCCTTCCCTTCCGAGCCCTTCCATGCGTCCAAACGGTGGTTCCCCCCCACATATGGGGTATCAGCGCACTCAGGACAAATTGGACAACAACTTTTGGGGTCCAATTTCTCCTGCTTCCCTCGGGAAAATACAAAACTGGGGGCTAAAAAAATAATTTTTGTGGGAAAAAATTTTTGTTTTATTTTTACGGCTCTGCATTATAAACTTCTGTGAAGCCCTTGGTGGGTCAAAGCGCTCACCACACATCTAGATAAGTTCCTTAGGGGGTCTACTTTCCAACATGGTGTCACTTGTGGGGGGTTTCTACTGTTTAGGTACATTAGGGGCTCCGCAAACGCAATGTGACGCCTGCAGACCATTCCATCTATGTCTGCATTCCAAATGGCGCTCCTTCCCTTCCGAGCCCTTCCATGCGTCCAAACGGTGGTTCCCCCCCACATATGGGGTATCAGCGCACTCAGGACAAATTGGACAACAACTTTTGGGGTCCAATTTCTCCTGCTACCCTCGGGAAAATACAAAACTGGGGGCTAAAAAAATAATTTTTGTGGGAAAAAATTTTTGTTTTATTTTTACGGCTCTGCATTATAAACTTCTGTGAAGCCCTTGGTGGGTCAAAGCGCTCAAAACACATGTAGATAAGTTCCTTAGGGGGTCTACTTTCCAAAATGGTGTCACTTGTGGGGGGTTTCAATGTTTAGGCACATCAGTGGCTCTCCAAACGCAACATGGGGTCCCATCTCAATTCCTGTCAATTTTGCATTGAAAAATCAAACGGCGCTACTTCCCTTCCGAGCTCTCCCATGCGCCCAAACAGTGGTTTACCCCCACATATGGGGTATCAGCGTACTCAGGACAAATTGTACAACAACTTTTGGGGTCCAATTTCTTCTCTTACCCTTGGGAAAATAAAAAATTGGGGGTGAAAAGATAATTTTTGTGAAAAAATATGATTTTTTATTTTTACGGTTCTGCATTATAAACTTCTGTGAAGCACTTGGTGGGTCAAAGTGCTTACCACACCTCTAGATAAGTTCCTTAGGGGGTCTACTTTCCAAAATGGTGTCACTTGTGGGGGGTTTCAATGTTTAGGCACATCAGGGGCTCCCCAAACGCAACATGGCATCCCATCTCAATTCCAGTCAATTTTGCATTGAAAAGTCAAATTGCGCTCCTTCGCTTCCGAGCTCTGTCATGCGCCCAAACAGTGGTTTACCCCCACATATGGGGTATCGGCGTACTCAGGACAAATTGTACAACAACTTTTGGGGTCCATTTTCTCCTGTTACCCTTGGTAAAATAAAACAAATTGGAGCTGAAGTAAATTTTTTGTGAAAAAAAGTGAAATGTTCATTTTTATTTAAACATTCCAAAAATTCCTGTGAAGCACCAGAAGGGTTAATAAACTTCTTGAATATGGTTTTGAGCACCTTGAGGGGTGCAGTTTTTAGAATGGTGTCACACTTGGGTATTTTCTATCATATAGACCCCTCAAAATGACTTCAAATGAGATGTGGTCGCTAAAATAAAATGGTGTTGTAAAAATGAGAAATTGCTGGTCAACTTTTAACCCTTATAACTCCCTAAAAAAAAAAAATTTTGGTTCCAAAATTGTGCTGATGTAAAGTAGACATGTGGGAAATGTTACTTATTAAGTATTTTGTGTGACATATCTCTGTGATTTAATTGCATAAAAATTCAAAGTTGGAAAATTGCGAAATTTTCAAACTTTTCGCCAAATTTCCGTTTTTTTCACAAATAAACGCAGGTAATATCAAATAAATTTTACCACTATCATGAAGTACAATATGTTCCGAGAAAACAATGTCAGAATCACTGGGATCCGTTGAAGCGTTCCAGAGTTATAACCTCATAAAGGGACAGTGGTCAGAATTGTAAAAATTGGCCCGGTCATTAACGTACAAACCACCCTTGGGGCTTAAGGGGTTAAAACCAGGAGTGGGTGATAAATACAGAAGTGGTGCATATGTTTCTATTATACTTTTCCTCTATTTGTTCCACTCCTGGTTTTGGCTACAAATACTGATGTAAAATACTGACCAAATACTGCTAGTGTGACAGCAGCCTTAGGGCTCATACTCACTTGCGCGAGACTCGGATGAGTCTCGCATGTCAATTCCTGGAACAGAGGTGTGGAGCTTGCAGCTGCATGTATTCCTATGTGGCCGCACGTTCCGATCTGAGTGTCGGCAGCAGCGCAGGGTATTGCCTCGTGAGTATGAGTCCTTAGGCGGGGGCAGTATCCCCTTCAGCGCTGAGACAATTTTGGTGTTTTTCTATTGTCCCTTTCTAAGCATTACTTATTTTTTGAACCTTTTCCCCTGACAGATACATACGACCCAACTATAGGAAACATAGAAACACATTTGACTCACACAGTACAGTGCCCTTTATTGGACTCTACACCAGGGGTGTCAAACTGCATTCCTCGAGGGCCTCAAACCATGCGTGTTTTCAAGATTTCCTTAGCATTGCACAAGGTGCTGGAATCATTCTCTGCAGGTGATTAAATTATCACCTGTGCAATGCAAGGAAATCCTGAAAATATGACTGTTTGCAGCCCTCGAGGAATGCAGTTTGACACCCCTGCTCTACACAGTATAATGTTCTCCCAGTACCTCCATCCCCCCACAAAGTATAATATTCCCACAGTACCGCCATCCCCCACACACACAGTATAATGTTCTCCCAGCACCTCCATCCCCCCACACAGTATAATGTTCCCACAGTACCGCCATCCCCCACACACAGTATAATGTTCCCACAGTACCGCCATCCCCCACACACACAGTATAATGTTCTCCCAGCACCTCCATCCCCCCACACAGTATAATGTTCCCACAGTACCGCCATCCCACACACACAGTATAATGTTCCCCTAGTACTTAGTAACTATAGGTAAACTGACTGAACAGCAATCTAGTCTGACTTGAACGCCCCGCCCTTCACCATGCTGTGATTTTAATTACCTCCACACACAGTTGGTTCCGACCTTTCTATAAATGCAGGCTTTACCATGTTATTAGCCAGAGGTAAGTGTTCACACAAAGTAGACAGGTCAGGGACCCATCCGATCTGAGATTACCTTGACGTTTGGTGGATGGGCTCACATTTTTTGGCCAAATCTTGTGCTAAGCATCTCATGTGTTTTTTTTCATAGATTTCACAAGCCATTATGCTATTCACATTTCATGTATCGCACATTTCCTTGCTTTAGTACAGTTGAGTGCAGCCATTGATCTATTTGCTATGTTCCCCTAGTACTGCCATCCCCTCCACACACAGTATAATGTTCCCATAGTACCTCCATCCCCCCATACACAGTATAGTGTTCCCGTAGTACCGCCACCCCCCCACACAGTATAATGTTCCCACAGTATCGCCATCCCCCCACACACAGTATAATCCCATAGTACCGCCATCCTTCCCACATACCGTGTAATGTTCCCACAGTACCGCCATCTCCCCCAAATACAGTATAATGTTCCCACACTACTGCCATTTCCCACACACAGTATAATGTTCCCACAGTATCGCCATCCCCCCACACACAGTATAATCCCATAGTACCGCCATCCTTCCCACATACAGTGTAATGTTCCCACAGTACCGCCATCTCCCCCAAATACAGTATAATGTTCCCATAGTACTGTTATTTCCCACACACAGTATAATGTTCCCACAGTACCGCCATCTCCCCCAAATACAGTATAATGTGCCCACAGTACTGCCATCCCCCCACACACAGTATAATGTTCCCCCAGTACCGCCATCCCCTCACACACAGTATAATGTTCCCCCAGTACCACCATCCCCTCACACACAGTATAATGTTCCCACAGTACCGCCATCCCCCCACACATAGTATAATGTTCCCACAGTACCGCCATCCCCCCACACACAGTATAATGTTCCCTCAGTACCGCCATCCCCCCACACATAGTATAATGTTCCCACAGTACCGCCATCCCCCCACACACAGTATAATATTCCCATAGTACCGCCATCCTTCCCACATACAGTATAGTGTTCCCACAGTACCGCCATCTCCCCCAAATACAGTATAATGTTCCCACAGTACCACCATCCCCCCCACACACAGTATGATGTTCCCACAGTACCGCCATCCCCCCACACACAGTATAATGTTCCCACAGTACCGCCATCTCCCCCACATACAGTATAATGTTCCCACAGTACCGCAATCCCCCCTCACACAATATGTTCCCACAGTACTGCCATCCCCCCCACATACAGTATAATGTTCCCACAGTACTGCCATCCCCCCACATACAGTATAATGTTCCCACAGTACCGCCATTCCCCACATACACAGTATAATGTTCTCACAGTACCGCCATCCCCCCACACACAGTATAATGTTCCCCCAGTACCACCATCCCCTCACACACAGTATAATGTTCCCACAGTACCGCCATCCCCCCACACATAGTATAATGTTCCCACAGTACCACCATCCCCCACACACAGTATAATGTTCCAACAGTACCACCATCCCCCCACACACAGTATAATGTTCCCACAGTACTGCCATCCCCATGCACAGCATAATGTTCCCACAGTACCGCCATCCCCATACACAGTTCTGCCATGCCCATACACAGTATGATACTATAGGCCGCCCCCCCAGTCTGGTACTACCCTCCCCACTGGCTAATAAATACTCGCTTAGCCCCAATCTTAATGTCAGTACAGCTGAACCCGGGACATATGAGATAATCACCACACAATAGTTGTATAGTTGACGTCGCTGTGGACGTGATTTCCCCAACATTGTGCAGGGAGATTGTTTTCCCTATAGTGATGTATATTTCTTATTGCTAAAATTGAGGTGTTTTTTTTCTTCATTTACAACTTCCTCCAAGGATCCTCAGTAGAGCTCATACTCACATGCGAGAAACTCGGACGAGTCTCGCATGTCAATACCCGACAATACCGCCGGCATAAGCTATATGGGCATCTAAATAGAGCTGTATGGAAAACTCTTTTCCTTATTTATGTGTCTATGCTTTATGAATGTTATATTGAATACCAAATTTGGCTGACATATGAGTCCAAAAGCACTGTTTGCAAAGTGAAATATATTGAGTTATATAACATTGATTAACATTCAAGAAAGCTTTGTTCCAAATATAAGATAGCCCTTTCTGAGGAACCCAAGAGAAAAATGTTTTCTTTATATGTTCTGGATATTTATCCATTTTTTTGAATATGTTTATGGCATGGGTATAGTAATTCCTGTGTTCTCAGGTCCATATGTGTGTATTCATCCACTGAATCTTTTTAAATAGTTGTGTGTCAATATTTGTTAAATACATTTTTATTTTTATTTTTACTTGGCATATGCTTCAGTTTATTTGTAGGTAGTCTTTTATACCATTGAGCGGTAAAGAAAGAATACATTACATTTTTACCTCTAAAATGTTAAGACCCAAGTTTTTAATTTTTCTAGGGGCTAATAGGACATTTTTACAACAAACAGGTACATTTATTCTGAGTGCACCTATACCCTACATGTAATCGGGAAATACTTTTATGCAGTAGCGTAGCTACCAGGGGGGCAGAGGGTGTGATTGCCCTGGGCCCCTTGCTCTGAGCTACTGCCACTGTTAATGTCAGCGTCCGCAGCACGCCGATGTAGTTAAGCTCCACTGTAATGCAAGAAGACATGATCTCCCTGTACTACCACTGTCTGATCTAGAGATGTGAGAATACGCCCCCCGGGACTCTAGATGTCTGCACTGTACCTGTAAGCTGGCTCTGGCAAACTGCAGACACGCTACATTGCACCCTGTGTGACTGCAGGAGAGACGTTACAGCGCAGAGCACCAGCTTCTTCTCGCCAGAGAAGAGCAGGACGAATGACAGGATGGTGCTGTGAGTAGGAGCTCAGGCTACTGCCTGCACCCGGGATCGGAGGAGGGGGCAGGATGCTGATCACGTCCTGACAAGTCCTGGATGTTTCCTTTTATTGTATTTGCCATCTTGCTGAGGCACAGTAGATTTATGGAGGCTGTTTGAAATTTTGAACAGATCGGTGTCTCTGTCTGCAAATCGCCTGATCTGTAAAAAACTTCAAAGCAGTTGCCATAAATCTCATGGTGCCTCAGATAGAGGGACTGACATATAGTGCCTTGCGAAAGTATTCGGCCCCTGGAACTTTTCAAACTTTTCTCACATATCATGCTTCAAACATAAAGATACCAAATGTAAATTTTTGATGAAGAATCAGCAACAAGTGGAACACAATTTTGAAGTTGAACGAAATGTATTGATTATTTTAAATTTTTGTGGAAATTCAAAAACTGAAAAGTGGGGCGTGCAATATTATTCGGCCCCTTTAACTTAATACTTTGTTGGATACTCGATTGGATTGAGGTCTGGACTTTGACTTGGCCATTCTAACACCTGGATACGTTTATTTGTGAACTATTCCATTGTAGATTTTGCTTTATGTTTGGGATCATTGTCTTGTTGGAAGACAAATCTCAGTCTCTGGTCTTTTGCAGACTCCAACAGGTTTTTTTTTAAGAATGGTACTGTATTTGGCTCCATCCATCTTCTCATCAATTTTTACCATCTTCCCTGTCCCTGCTGAAGAAAAGCAAGCCCAAACCATGATGCTGCCACCACCATGTTTGACAGTGGGGGATGGTGTGTTCGGGGTGATGAGCTGTGTTGCCTTTACGCCAAATATATAGTTTGGCATTGTTGCCAAAAAGTTCAATTTTGGTTTCATCTAACCAGAGCACCTTCTTCCACATGTTTGGTGTGCCTCCCAGGTAGCTTTATGCAAACTTCAAATTACATTTTTTTATGGATATCTTTGAGAAATGGCTTTCTTCTTGCCACTCTTCCATAAGGCAAGATTTGTGCACTGTACGACTGATTGTTGTCCTGGACAGACTGTCCCACCTCAGCTATAGATCTCTGCAGTTCATCCAGAGTGATCATGGGCCTCTTGGCTGCATCTCTGATCAGTCTTCTCCTTGTTTGAGATGAAAGTTTAGAGGGACGGCCGGGTTTTGGTAGATTTGCAGTGGTATGATACTCCTTCCATTTCAATATGATCGCTTGCACAGTGCTCCTTGGGATGTTTAAAATTTTGGAAATCATTTTGTATCCAAATCCGGCTTTAAACTTCTCCACAACAGTATCACGGACATGCCTGTTTTCCTTGGTCTTCATAATGCTCTCTGTGCTTCAAACAGAACCCAGAGACTATCACAGGGCAGGTGCATTTATACGGAGACTTGATTACACACCGCTGGATTATATTTATAATCATTAAGCATTTAGGACAACATTGGATCATTCAGAGATCCACAATGAACTTCTGGAGTGAGTTTGCTACACTGAAAGTAAAGGGGCCGAATAATATTACACGTCCCACTTTTCAGTTTTTGAACTTCCACAAAAATTTTAAATAACCAATAAATTTCATTCAACTTCACAATTGTGTTCCATTTGTTGTTGATTCTTGACCAAAAATTTACATTTGATATCTTTGTTTGAAGCATGATATATGGGAAAAGGTTGAAAAGTCCCAGGGGGCCGAATACTTTCACAAGGCACTGTAAATGGTCATCATGTCATGCACTGCACTGATAGACATCACCCCGACTGCAGGACAGCGCAGATAACAATATGTCTCTTTACCTCTTCATATATACTGTATACCTTGTATATATAAAAAAAATGTAAAAATATATAGTGGAAAAAAAATGAAGACAGCACACCATTGACAAAATGAAAAAATGGTGTTATCATTGGGGACTCATCGACATTTTGGTTGTACTGAGAACCTTTTTTCAGGAGAATCGAAATGCTACTTTTCATTTTATCTCAATGGTGTGCTGGCTTATTTTTTTTGCTATCATATTGAGGATCTGTAAATGCTGGAAGGTTTGGCGCCCTTATATTATACATTCGTTGCTAGCGCTGCTTTTATATCTCTTTTTTTCTGTATGAGTTGAGGATGAATATCCCTCATATATGATAGAGTCAGTAGGTGTGTTCAGATGATCACATATAGGTGCAGGTCCCTGAACGTATACTCAGTCTGGACAACAAGACCCCCCCCCCCAAGGCAGAAAAGGGGAAAAAAATAAGATGTACCAGGGGGCGCAGTTTTTTCTTTACATGACTAATATTTTACCTCCCCGTCTTCTAATTCCCTCTTTCTTTCCGGTCCCCTCTTTGGGGTCTTGTACAGACAAGAGTATTTCTTTTAGGGTCACCTGGATACATTCAGGGAGCTATACCCATATGTTGGCCTCTATACGCTCCCACTGGCTGTTGCTATTTCCTTCTATTTAGTTCTTTGTCATATATATCAGGGCTGTGCAAGTTGCCTCCCACAATCCGGGACAGTCATAGCATTGGAGCTACCTCGGGGGGCCATTATACAGTGTTAGAGCTACTTCAGGGGTTAATATACAATAAGGAGCAACACCTAGGGCCATTATACAACGTGAGAGCTACTATGGGGGTTATTACACAGTATGGGAGCAAATGCGTGGGTCGTTATACAGTATGGGAGCTAATGCATGGGTCATTCTACAGTATGGGAGCTAATGCGTGGGTCATTATACAGTATGGGAGCTAATGTGGGGGTTATTGTACAGTATGGGAGCTAATGCGGAGGTCATTATACAGTATGGGATCTAATGCGGGAGCCAGTATACAGTGTGATAGCTGTTGCGGGGGGCCATTATACAGTTTTGGAGCTAATGCAAAGGTCATTAATACAGTTTAAAAGCTACTGTGAGGGCCTATATACTGTGTGGGAGATACTGTGGGGGTGTTATAAACTGAGGTTTATATACAGTGTGGGGACTACTGAGGGGGCCTGTAGACAGTGTGGGAGCTACTGTGGGGGCACAAAAGAGACATTCTGCTATGTAAGGGCACAGTGGTGGCATTACTATGTAAAGCAGTATGAGGATTCCTGCTTTTGTACCACACAGCAGGGGCAGTAATAGGGACACATACGGCAGCAGCGGCTCAGTATTGGGGTATCGGGCAGTAATAGGGACACATACGTCAGCAGCGGCTCAGTATTGGGGTACCAGGGGCAGTAATAGGGACACATACAGCTGCAGCGGCTCAGTATTGGGGTATCAGGTGCTGTAATAGGGACACATACAGCTGCAGCGGCTCAGTATTGGGATATCAGGTGTAGTAATAGGGACACATACGGCAGCAGCGGCTCAGTATTGGGGTATCAGGTGCAGTAATAGGGACACATACGGCAGCAGCGGTTCAGTATTGGGGTATCAGGTGCAGTAATAGGGACACATACGGCAGCAGCGGCTCAGTATTGGGGTATCAGGGGCAGTAATAGGGACACAACGGCAGCAGCGGCTCAGTATTGGGGTATCAGGTGCAGTAATAGGGCCACATACGGCAGCAGCGGCTCAGTATTGGGTATGAGGTGCAGTAGTAGGGACAAATACGGCAGCAGCGGCTCAGTATTGGGGTAGCAGGTGCAGTAATAGGGACACATACGGCAGCAGCGGCTCAGTATTGGGGTATCAGGTGCAGTAATAATAATAATAATAATAATTTTTATTTATATAGCGCCAACATATTCCGCAGCGCTTTACAAAATATAGAGGGGACTTGTACAGACAATAGACATTACAGCATAACAGAAATACAGTTCAAAACAGATACCAGGAGGAATGAGGGCCCTGCTCGCAAGCTTACAAACTATGAGGAAAAGGGGAGACACGAGAGGTGGATGGTAACAATTGCTTTAGTTATTCGGACCGGCCATAGTGTAAGGCTTGGGTGTTCATGTAAAGCTGCATGAACCAGTTAACTGCCTAAGTATGTAGCAGTACAGACACAGTGGGCTATTAACTGCATAAAGTGAATGAGAACATGATGCGAGGAACCTGATAGTTTTTTTTTTTTTATAAATAGGCCACACAGGGATAGTTAGGTTAATGCATTGAGGCGGTAGGCCAGTCTGAACAAATGAGTTTTTAGGGTACGCTTAAAACTGTGGGGATTGGGGATTAATCGTATTAACCTAGGTAGTGCATGAGGATTCCTGCTTTTGTACCACACAGCAGGGGCAGTAATAGGGACACATACGGCAGCAGCGGCTCAGTATTGGGGTATCGGGCAGTAATAGGGACACATACGTCAGCAGCGGCTCAGTATTGGGGTACCAGGGGCAGTAATAGGGACACATACAGCTGCAGCGGCTCAGTATTGGGGTATCAGGTGCTGTAATAGGGACACATACAGCTGCAGCGGCTCAGTATTGGGATATCAGGTGTAGTAATAGGGACACATACGGCAGCAGCGGCTCAGTATTGGGGTATCAGGTGCAGTAATAGGGACACATACGGCAGCAGCGGCTCAGTATTGGGGTATCAGGGGCAGTAATAGGGACACATACGGCAGCAGCGGTTCAGTATTGGGGTATCAGGTGCAGTAATAGGGACACATACGGCAGCAGCGGCTCAGTATTGGGGTATCAGGGGCAGTAATAGGGACACAACGGCAGCAGCGGCTCAGTATTGGGGTATCAGGTGCAGTAATAGGGTCACGTACGGCAGCAGCGGCTCAGTATTGGGGTATCAGGTGCAGTAATAGGGACACATATGGCAGCAGCGGCTCAGTATTGGGGTATCAGGTGCAGTAATAGGGACATATACGGCAGCAGCGGCTCAGTATTGGGGTATCAGGTGCAGTAATAGGGACACATACGGCAGCAGCGGCTCAGTATTGGGGTATCAGGTGCAGTAATAGGGACACATACGGCAGCAGCGGCTCAGTATTGGGGTATCAGGGGCAGTAATAGGGACACATACGGCAGCAGCGGCTCAGTATTGGGGTATCAGGGGGCAGTAATAGGGACACATACAGCTGCAGCGGCTCAGTATTGGGGTATCAGGTGCTGTAATAGGGACACATACAGCTGCAGCGGCTCAGTATTGGGATATCAGGTGCAGTAATAGGGACACATACGGCAGCAGCGGCTCAGTATTGGGGTATCAGGTGCAGTAATAGGGACACATACGGCAGCAGCGGCTCAGTATTGGGGTATCAGGGGTGCTGTAATAGGGACACATACAGCTGCAGCGGCTCAGTATTGGGATATCAGGTGCAGTAATAGGGACACATACGGCAGCAGCGGCTCAGTATTGGGGTATCAGGTGCAGTAATAGGGACACATACGGCAGCAGCGGTTCAGTATTGGGGTATCAGGTGCAGTAATAGGGACACATACGGCAGCAGCGGCTCAGTATTGGGGTATCAGGGGCAGTAATAGGGACACAACGGCAGCAGCGGCTCAGTATTGGGGTATCAGGTGCAGTAATAGGGCCACATACGGCAGCAGCGGCTCAGTATTGGGTATGAGGTGCAGTAGTAGGGACAAATACGGCAGCAGCGGCTCAGTATTGGGGTAGCAGGTGCAGTAATAGGGACACATACGGCAGCAGCGGCTCAGTATTGGGGTATCAGGTGCAGTAATAATAATAATAATAATAATTTTTATTTATATAGCGCCAACATATTCCGCAGCGCTTTACAAATTATAGAGGGGACTTGTACAGACAATAGACATTACAGCATAACAGAAATACAGTTCAAAACAGATACCAGGAGGAATGAGGGCCCTGCTCGCAAGCTTACAAACTATGAGGAAAAGGGGAGACACGAGAGGTGGATGGTAACAATTGCTTTAGTTATTCGGACCGGCCATAGTGTAAGGCTTGGGTGTTCATGTAAAGCTGCATGAACCAGTTAACTGCCTAAGTATGTAGCAGTACAGACACAGTGGGCTATTAACTGCATAAAGTGAATGAGAACATGATGCGAGGAACCTGATAGTTTTTTTTTTTTTATAAATAGGCCACACAGGGATAGTTAGGTTAATGCATTGAGGCGGTAGGCCAGTCTGAACAAATGAGTTTTTAGGGTACGCTTAAAACTGTGGGGATTGGGGATTAATCGTATTAACCTAGGTAGTGCATTCCAAAGAATCGGCGCAGCACGTGTAAAGTCTTGGAGACGGGAGTGGGAGGTTCTGATTATTGAGGATGCTAACCTGAGGTCATTAGCGGAGCGGAGGGCACGGGTAGGGTGGTAGACTGATACCAGGGAGGAGATGTAGGGTGGTGCTGAGCCATGGAGTGCTTTGTGGATGAGGGTAGTAGTTTTGTACTGGATTCTGGAGTGGATGGGTAGCCAGTGTAATGACTGGCACAAGGTAGAGGCATCGGTGTAACGGTTGGTGAGGAATATGATCCTGGCAGCAGCATTCAGGACAGATTGGAGCGGGGAAAGTTTGGTAAGAGGGAGGCCGATTAGTAGAGAGTTACAATAGTCCAGACGAGAATGAATAAGTGAAACAGTAAGAGTTTTTGCAGAGTCGAAAGTAAGAAAAGGGCGAATTCTAGAAATGTTTTTGAGATGCAGGTAAGAAGAGCGAGCCAGTGATTGGATGTGGGGGGTGAATGAAAGGTCAGAATCAAGGATGACCCCAAGGCAGCGGGCATGTTGCTTTGGAGTAATGGTGGAACCGCACACGGAGATGGCAATGTCAGGCAAAGGTAGGTTAGTAGAGGGAGAGAACACGAGGAGTTCAGTTTTTGACAGGTTAAGTTTCAGATAGAGGGAGGACATGATGTTAGAGACAGCGGTAAAACAATCACTGGTGTTTTCAAAAAAGGTCGGTGTGATAGCAGGAGAAGAAGTGTATAATTGGGTGTCGTCAGCATAGAGATGGTACTGGAAACCAAATCTACTGATTGTTTGTCCAATAGGGGCAGTATACAACGAGAAGAGGAGGGGGCCTAGGACTGATCCTTGAGGAACCCCAACAGTAAGGGGAAGGTGAGAGGAGGAGGAACCAGCAAAACATACAGTGAAGGATCGGTCAGAGAGATAGGAGGAGAACCAGGAGAGAACGGTGTCCTTGAGGCCGATGGAGCGGAGCATAGTGAGGAGGAGCTGATGATCCACAGTATCGAAAGCTGCGGAGAGATCCAAGAGAATTAGCATGGAGTAGTGACCATTAGATTTAGCTGTTAGTAGGTCGTTAGAGACTTTAGTGAGGGCAGTTTCAGTAGAGTGTAAAGAGCGGAAGCCAGATTGAAGAGGGTCGAGAAGAGAGTTATCTGAGAGATAGCGGGTAAGACGGGAGTGGACCAGGCGTTCGAGGAGTTTAGAGATGAAGGGAAGATTAGAGACAGGTCTATAATTAGCGGCACAGTTTTGATCGAGGGATGGTTTTTTAAGTAATGGATGTATGATGGCATGCTTAAATGAGGAGGGAAAAATACCGGAAGTGAGGGAAAGGTTGAATATTTTTGTTAGGTGAGAGGTGACAGCCGGGGAAAGGGACTGGAGGAGATGTGACGGAATGGGGTCACTGGTGCAAGTGGTCGGGCGAGAAGATGCAAGGAGCCTGCTTACTTCTTCTTCTGTAACTGCTTCAAAGTCAGAGAGTGAACTAGATGCAGTGGGGGAGGGAGGACAGTGCATGGTATGAAGAGATTGGGAGATGATTTCCTGTCGAATGTGGTCAATTTTTTCTTTGAAGTAATTGGCCAGATCGTCAGCACGGAGATCCGTGGTTGGGGCCTGCTCTCTTGGGTTGAGTAGGGACTGGAACGTGTCAAAGAGACGTTTAGGGTTATTGGACAGGGAGGTGATGAGGGTGTTGAAGTAGGTTTGTTTGGAGAGGTGAAGGGCAGAATTGTATGTCTTTAGCATGAACTTATAATGGATGAAGTCTTCGGGTAGATTAGATTTTCTCCACAGACGTTCTGCGCACCTGGAGCACCGCTGCAGGAAACGTGTTTGCAGCGTGTGCCACGGTTGTTGCCGTCTGTGCCGAGTTGTTTTATGTATAGGAGGAGCAGCTTCATCCAGAGCACTTTGCAGGGTTTCATTGTAATGCTTCAGAGCAGAGTCAGGACATGAGATGGAGGAGATTGGGGCCAATGAGGACTGCAAGTTCTTCATAAGTTTCTGGGTGTTAATGGCCTGTATGTTTCTATAAGTGTGGAAAGTGGGGGTGACCTGAGCGGGATGGCAGTTCTTGATAGAGAATGAAAGAATGTTGTGGTCAGAGAGCGGGAGAGGGGAGTTTGTGAAATCATCCAGTAATAAGGACACATACAGCAGCAGCGGCTCAGTACTGGGGTATCAGCAGGATGAGTATTTTCCGCAGACTGGGAATAAATGGGGACAGTGCAGGAAATGTGAGAAATCAAATGTCTTTGTTGTAATCTCAGCAAGCAAGTCGTGGCAGGAGAAGTTGTCATGTCGGTCTGAGTAAGATGTAAAAGTGAATGTCACCTGTAAGTTATCTGTAACTGTATTGTAAACTCTTGCCTATTCTTCAGGACTGGTATCTACCACTGTATGCCACTGTATGGCAGCAATATCAGTATTGGTTTTTGTATAGAGATTTTTTTCAGCTACAGCGCGGTCATCTGCTGAGGTTCTCCTACGTCCACAACAAGAGTGCTCCACCTGAGTTGTAATCAGGGTTACCGGTTAAGGGCCCACTCGGATTTTTTGCCCCCTCCCTGAGCTGAACCCCTAGCTACAACTCTGCTTTTCAGGCATAGTGCAAAAGCTCAGAAGGGAAAGAGCACCATATTATATATAAGTGCAGATTTTACTGTTATGGTTTCAGGGTGCCATGATCCACTGGGACATCCCCTGAGGTGCCAGAACGGCAAAAAACCCATAAGTGACCCCATTTTACCATTGAGCAGTGACGAAAGAATAAATTACATTTTTACCACTTAAATGTTGTTGAAGACCCAAGTTTCTAATTTTTCTAAGGGCTTATAGGAATTTTTTTTTACAACAAACTGAGGTCCATTTTTTCCTGAGTGTGCATCAATACCCTACATGTAATTGTGAAATATTTTTCAGGCACAGTGCAAAGCTCCGAAGGCAATGAGCTCCAGATTTTACTGTTATGGTTTGCAGGTGCCGTGACCCACTGGGAGAGCCCGTGAGGTACTAGAACTGCAGAACTCCCATAAGTGACCCCATTTTACAAACTACATATTTCTTTTTTTTTTTTTTAAATCTGTTTATTAAATTTTCCAATATAACCATCATACAGTTGGTAATGACAAAATGAATTAGCAGTCATAAACTCAACCCAAACCCTCCCCCTCCCAAGAACCCCAATCTCTGCATGCGCATAACCGTCAAAGCAAGTCACGGAACTGGTGAGTTGCCGCCTATCCTCTGTAACAAGTACCATTGTGTGTTTTCAAACTGCGCTTTCAGCTTCTCCCTAGTCTCCAAAGGCAGAGACGGGATGAGAGTAGACCATGTAGACAAAAATCTGCCTGCCATTTTCTCTTTGTTAGACAAAGCATCCATCCATTCCATTTTAAATATGAATTGGATTTTTGTACGAACAAGAGAAAGCGATGGAGCTGCCGGATTTAACCATTGATGAAGTATGCTCTTCCTGGTTGCCGAGGCCCATATCATGAGTGTAGCTTTGATATATTTAGATAATTTGTTTTGTGCCTCATCAAGAATGTTAAAAATAGCCCATTGAGGGGTAAGCGCAAAACTGACTCCACATAACTTTTGTAGCTCATCATGAACACTACCCCACAACTCCTGAATTTTCGGGCCGCTCCACAGATGGTGATAGATATCCGTGTTGCGGGATTTACATTTAGAACACAAGTAGACTGAGACCGGAGACATCCTAGACTTCCCACGTCCATTTTTTGCGTATTACCGAGTAGATGTTGCTTATGGATGCCGGTTGTGTTCTTGCATTTCTAATAAATCCATCCAGGTTTGTCCTCCCCTTCCCTGCCCCTCCACTCGGCTGACACTTCTGTGCTAAGCTACGCGCATATAATACCGAAAAGTTAAGATCCAATAGGTCGATTGCTTGCCTACAACCCTGAGAAGCCAGACATCTATAGAAAGATGGTGCGGAGCCCCTTATGAACCCAGGATTGTCCAAGAAAGGCTGATATGGGGACAAACCTGCCCTTAGTTTACAAATTTTTCTACAACGTCTCCAGGTCAGTACTGTTTGCCATATAGTTGAATGATCCCGTATCTCTACTGGGAGACCCTCCCCTTTCAAATGTAACAATGCCGACAATGAGATGTGCGGGTAAAATTGTTGTTCTAGGTCAACGTTGGCGTAATGAGAGACACCCCTTATCCAGTCAATGGCATATCTAAAATTAGCTGCTAAATTGTATCTACCCAGATCAGGAAAATTTATACCACCTTCTGCCCTTGTCGCCTGCAATTTAAAGAGACCTATACGCGTTCTGCCTCCCACCCCCCATATGAATTTACGAAAATTTGAGTTTAGTATACTAAGGTCTGCCCTAGTCAGGAGCAGTGGTAACGTCTGAAAGGCATATAACAATTTAGGGAATACTATCATCTTAATTAGATGACATCTACCTGAGAATGATAACGTAAAATGTTTCCACGATTGGAGAAGATTAATTATGGAGGAAATCAAAGGTTTATAATTTACTCTATACAAGATGGAGGGGTCCGCAGGCAATCTTATCCCCAGATATTTAATAGATTCCTGGCTCCACTGAAATGGAAACAAGGGATCGTTCGACCTCCCAGATCTGAAAACCGCCATAGCCTCAGACTTACTATAATTAACCTTAAAACCAGAACATTTACCAAATTTCTCCAAGATGTTCATGATAGCCGGAATTGCCTGAGTTGGGTTTGCAATAAATAAAAGGATGTCGTCAGCGAAAGCCGAGATCTTTAAAGATGCAGTTCCCACTCTCACCCCCTCAAATGTCGCCTCACTCTGCAATGTCCTCAAGAATGGGTCTAGTGCCAAATTAAACAAAAGGGGAGACAAAGGGCAACCCTGGCGTGTCCCTCGCTGAATTTCAAAGGGCTTAGATAGTGTGTTATTTACTGACATCCTAGACAACGGGTTTTTATAAATAGATTTAACTGCCTCACAGAACCATGAGCCAAACCCTCTAAATGATAACAGATCAAACAGGTAGCCCCACGCCACCCTGTCGAACGCCTTGTCGGCGTCCAGGCTAACCACGATAGATTTCATATGTCGTTTCACTCTACAGTAGGATATGGCTCCCAGGGCTGTTCTGATGTTGTATGTGATGGATTTCCCATGTACAAACCCAGTTTGCTGCGGCGAGATCAGACTAGGGATAATTCTTTGCAATCTGTCAGCCAAAATTTTTGTGAATATTTTGAAATCTGAGTTAAGTAACGATATTGGTCTATATCCTTCAACCTGCGAGTGATCTTTACCTGGCTTTGGAAGAATAATGACAACCGCCTCGTTGAACCGGTCAGGAAGGCGGCCCAACTTAACTATGTTATTATATAACTCACACAGGTGTGAAGTCAAGCTGGTTCCCAGGATTTTATAGTGCTCGTTGCTGAACCCATCTGGGCCTGGTGCCTTAGATAATTTCAGTTTAGTTATAACTTGCAAAATCTCCGAGGGCGTTATAGGAGAATTGATGGCCTCCCTTTCTTCATCTGTAAGTGTCGGTGCTAGGTGATCTCTAAGAAACTCCCCACTCGCCTCTTCCCCTCCCGACTCCGAGCTGTATAGCTCGCTAAAAAATGCTCTGAATTCGTCTACTATTTCCTCATTATTTGCCAAGATGTGACCATCACGTAGTTTGATTTTATGTATTTTCGTCGCTTTCCTATATGGACGTGTAAGGGACGCCAACACCCTCCCTGGTTTATTGCCCCATTTAAAATATTTATGTTTTTGGTAGTCTAAGTTGAACATGGCCTTCTCGTGAGCCAACGCGTCCGCCTCCTCCCTAGCCCTTAAGAATTTTTCTTTTGTTGTTGGTGTATTGTTTAGTTTGAAGTCCTTGTATGCCTGGGTTAATGATGTTTGTGTGTCCACCCTACGTTTCATCACTTCTTTTTTTTGTGACTAACATAAGAAATAATCTGGCCCCTCAATACGGCCTTAGAGGCCATCCAAAACAAATGAGCGTCTTCGCAATGAGCACAGTTGTCACCCTTATAGACCTCCCATGACATCTGCAAATATTTTTTAAAATCGTCCGACTGATAGAGGTACGAAGGAAAACGCCACTTCCTCTCCTGATGTATTAGGGTTGTTAGATTAGATTTGAATGTTACTGGGGCATGATCCGATATATGGATATTTTGTATGTTTGACTGTGTGATTAGGGGTATTAATGACGGGTGCACCAACCAACAATCAATCCTAGCGTGGGAATCGTGTAAGTGGGAGTAGTCCCTATCCAGGGGGTGCTGTATTCTCCACACGTCAACCAGATCTAGGTGGTCTAAGAGTGATTGGATGCCATTCCCTCGTCCTTGTCCGTGAGTGACCCCAGAACCGGATCTATCCATGGTCACGTCTGCTACGTCGTTAAAGTCTCCGCCCACAACTATCCGAGACGTCTCCCACCCCGCCAAACTCTCCAACAATCTAGTCTGGAATTGTGCTTCAGGTGTATTAGGGGCATAGATATTAACCAGGCTAAAATGCATACCCTCGATTACGATTCTAACCAAAAGAAATCTGCCTTGTGGGTCCTCCAGTGTATCAGTTATCTCGTATTTAAGATCATTATGTATTAATATGGCTACACCTCGCTGTTTTTTGGAAAATGAAGCTTCAGCACAGAGCGTATACTTCCTACTGAGTAAAGAAGGGTGATTATTTTTAATCCAGTGTGTTTCCTGTAGGAAGATGATGTGGAAATTTTGTTTTTGTAAAAAATTTAAAACCTTTTTCCTCTTAATTGGGGTATTTAGCCCGTTCACATTCCATGAGCACCATTGTAAAGCTCGGATTACGGCATCTTCTTTGCCAGATTGATCCGCCATTAACCGATACCTTTGCGAACAGCTCTATGACTTATGTATAAATACTGTGTGTGAGACCCCCACCCATCCCAGCGAGTGAGTGTAAGATCTCCCAGAACCTGAACATTATGTTTGCGCATGCAGAGATCCCTCCCCCCTCCCATAACCCCACACCATTCAAACTTTTTAACTGTAACCAAGGTGCTCATCCACAGAGTGAGCACTACGTGAAAAAATAACATTCCTATTAAAGACAAAAGGGTATTAACATAAACGCGACATCACTTAAAAAATGACAAATTATAACAGCTCTACTCGTTCAGGTTTTGTCAGGGCTAGCAAGTGCCCGAGACTCCTCTTGCAAAAATTTCAAAGCCTTCTCTGGGTCACTGAAGGACCAATTTTTCCCCCCATAATCAAAGCGTAAAGTTGAAGGATACTGCAAGCCAAACCGGATATTCTTATCCACCAAGAGTTTGCATGCGGGGTTGAAGGCTTTGCGTCTGGCAGCCAAGGCGGCCGAGTAGTCTTGGAACAGGAGTAGTTTGTGATTCTCATATAACAGGGAACGTTGTTTTCTAAATGCTGCTAAGATGCGGATTTTGTCCTGAAAATCCAATACTTTAAAAATGACTGGTCTTGGTCTGTCGCTGCCTCCTCCCCTCGGCGGTCCCAGCCTGTGCGCTCTCTCAATGGCTATTGCACCTGACGATGGTAAAACTCCAAGGGATTTTGGCAGCCATATTGATGTTATTTTGACCAATTCCGAGGGGGGGACAGATTCTGGAAGGCCTATGAGCCTCAAGTTGTTGCGTCGGGATCTGTTTTCAAGATCATCCACCTTGTCCACAAGGTCTGAGATGTCCTTATCCTTACTATCCAGTTTGTCCTTGAGGGCTTTAGCAGAGTCCTCCAGATCCGAAATTCTTTGTTCCGCTTCTGCTATTCGCGCTCCCTGAGAATTGACTTGTGAGACAATTGTGTCCAATGAGGTTTGAAAAGCTGCTAGTCTGTTATCAATCTCAGGCATCAACCGTTCAATAATAGCATTTGCAATGGACTGCGGGTTCTGAGCCTCAACTTCAACGTTTTGTGACGTAGGAGATGTGCCTGCCTGGCTACATGTGGAGCAGTGGCGTAGGAAGGGGGGTGCGGGGGGGGCGGGCCGCCCCGGGCGGCACAATGCGGGGGGCGGGCATCTAGCCCTGCTGGCACAAGCATCTCTTCAGTCAGTGCAGGGCCAGGCAGTGCAGGCACATCGGGGTTAACAAGGCAGCCAGCGTGACATTGTTTTGTGGGCGGAGAGTTCTCCTGCTCTGCTCCTCCGCCCGCCCCTCGCTGACTGCTGAACTTACATCAGGACAGGCAGATTCTGGAGGAGCTCCTTGGCAAGCCTTGCTGCCCTGAGTGAGTGCGATGTATCCCTGTATTCTGACAGTCTGGGTGACCTGGGGCGGCCACAGCTGATATACTGTATATTATATACTTCAGCAGCCGCCCAGGTCCCCAGCACCTGTCCTGTATATGTATATACTGTATCTATACAGCCTGCATGACAGTATATATAATATATATACAGGACAGGTGCTGGGGGCCTGGGCTGGGCGGCTGCTGAAATATATACACTGCACAGTACCATCACTCCCCTGTATATATACACTGCACAGTACCACTGCCCTGTATATATACACTGCACCGTACCACTGCCCTATATATATACAATGCACCGTACCACTGCCCTGTATATATACAATGCACCGTACCACTGCCCTGTATATATACACTGCACAGTACCACTGCCCTGTATATATACAATGCACCGTACCACTGCCCTGTATATATACACTGCACAGTACCACTGCCCTGTATATATACACTGCACCGTACCACTCCCCTGTATATATACACTGCACAGTACCACTGCCCCTGTATATATACACTGCACAGTACCACTCCTCCTGTATATATACACCGCACAGTACCACTCCTCCTGTATATATACACTGCACAGTACCACTCCTCCTGTATATATACACTGCACAGTACCACTCCTCCTGTATATATACACTGCACAGTACCACTCCTCCTGTATATATACACTGCACAGTACCACTCCTCCTGTATATACACTGCACAGCACCACTCCTCCTGTATATATACACTGCACAGTACCACTCCTCCTGTATATATACACCGCACAGTACCACTCCCCTGTATATATACACCGCACAGTACCTCTCCCCTGTATATATACACTGCACAGTACCACTCCCCTGTATATATACACTGCACAGTACCTCTCCCCTGTATATATACACTGCACAGTACCGCTCCTCCTGTATATATACACTGCACAGCACCACTCCTCCTGTATATATACACCGCACAGTACCACTCCTCCTGTATATATACACTGCACAGTACCACTCCCCTGTATATATACACTGCACAGTACCGCTCCTCCTGTATATATACACTGCACAGCACCACTCCTCCTGTATATATACACCGCACAGTACCACTCCTCCTGTATATATACACTGCACAGTACCACTCCCCTGTATATATACACTGCACAGTACCACTCCTCCTGTATATATACACTGCACAGTACCACTCCCCTGTATATATACACTGCACAGTACCACTCCTCCTGTATATATACACCGCACAGTACCTCTCCCCTGTATATATACACCGCACAGTACCTCTCCCCTGTATATATACACTGCACAGTACCACTCCCCTGTATATATACACTGCACAGTACCTCTCCCCTGTATATATACACCGCACAGTACCTCTCCCCTGTATATATACACCGCACAGTACCACTCCTCCTGTATATACACACCGCACAGTACCACTCCTCCTGTATATATACACTGCACAGTACCACTCCTCCTGTATATATACACCGCACAGTACCACTGTCCTGTATATATACACCACACAGTACCACTCCTCCTGTATATATACACTGCACAGTACCACTCCTCCTGTATATATACACTGCACAGTACCACTCCTCCTGTATATATACCCTGCACAGTACCACTCCTCCTGTATATATACACTGCACAGTACCACTGTCCTGTATATATACACTGCACAGTACCACTCCTCCTGTATATATACACTGCACAGTACCACTCCTCCTGTATATATACACTGCACAGTACCACTCCTCCTGTATATATACACTGCACAGTACCACTCCTCCTGTATATATACACTGCACAGTACCACTGTCCTGTATATATACACTGCACAGTACCACTCCTCCTGTATATATACACTGCACAGTACCACTCCTCCTGTATATATACCCTGCACAGTACCACTCCTCCTGTATATATACACTGCACAGTACCACTCCTCCTGTATATATACACTGCACAGTACCACTCCTCCTGTATATATACACTGCACAGTACCACTCCTCCTGTATATATACACTGCACAGTACCACTCCTCCTGTATATATACACTGCACAGTACCACTCCTCCTGTATATATACACTGCACAGTACCACTCCTCCTGTATATATACCCTGCACAGTACCACTCCTCCTGTATATATACACTGCACAGTACCACTGTCCTGTATATATACACTGCACAGTACCACTCCTCCTGTATATATACACTGCACAGTACCACTCCTCCTGTATATATACACTGCACAGTACCACTCCTCCTGTATATATACACCGCACAGCACCACTGCCCTGTATATATACACTGCACAGTACCACTCCTCCTGTATATATACACCGCACAGTACCACTCCTCCTGTATATATACACTGCACAGTACCACTCCTCCTGTATATATACACTGCACAGTACCACTCCTCCTGTATATATACACTGCACAGTACCACTCCTCCTGTATATATACACCGCACAGTACCACTCCTCCTGTATATATACACCGCACAGTACCACTCCTCCTGTATATATACACTGCACAGTACCACTGTCCTGTATATATACACTGCACAGTACCACTCCTCCTGTATATATACACTGCACAGTACCACTCCTCCTGTATATATACACTGCACAGTACCACTCCTCCTGTATATATACACTGCACAGTACCACTCCTCCTGTATATATACACTGCACAGTACCACTCCTCCTGTATATATACACTGCACAGTACCACTCCTCCTGTATATATACACTGCACAGTACCACTCCTCCTGTATATATACCCTGCACAGTACCACTCCTCCTGTATATATACACTGCACAGTACCACTGTCCTGTATATATACACTGCACAGTACCACTCCTCCTGTATATATACACTGCACAGTACCACTCCTCCTGTATATATACACTGCACAGTACCACTCCTCCTGTATATATACACCGCACAGCACCACTGTCCTGTATATATACACTGCACAGTACCACTCCTCCTGTATATATACACTGCACAGTACCACTCCTCCTGTATATATACACTGCACAGTACCACTGTCCTGTATATATACACTGCACAGTACCACTCCTCCTGTATATATACACTGCACAGTACCACTCCTCCTGTATATATACACTGCACAGTACCACTCCTCCTGTATATATACACCGCACAGCACCACTGCCCTGTATATATACACTGCACAGTACCACTGTCCTGTATATATACACTGCACAGTACCACTCCTCCTGTATATATACACCGCACAGTACCACTGCCCTGTATATATACACTGCACAGTACCACTCCTCCTGTATATATACACCGCACCGTACCACTGCCCTGTATATATACATCGCACAGTACCGCTCCTCCTGTCCTGTATATATACACTGCACAGTACCACTCCTCCTGTATATACACACTGCACAGTACCACTCCTCCTGTCCTGTATATATACACTGCACAGTACCGCTCCTCCTGTCCTGTATATATACACTGCACAGTACCACTCCTCCTGTATATATACACTGCACAGGACCACTGCCCTGTATATATACACTGCACAGTACCACTCCTCCTGTATATATACACTGCACAGTACCACTGTCCTGTATATATACACTGCACAGTACCACTCCTCCTGTATATATACACTGCACAGTACCACTCCTCCTGTATATATACACTGCACAGTACCACTCCTCCTGTATATATACACCGCACAGCACCACTGCCCTGTATATATACACTGCACAGTACCACTCCTCCTGTATATATACACCGCACAGTACCACTGCCCTGTATATATACACTGCACAGTACCACTCCTCCTGTATATATACACCGCACCGTACCACTGCCCTGTATATATACATCGCACAGTACCGCTCCTCCTGTCCTGTATATATACACTGCACAGTACCACTCCTCCTGTATATACACACTGCACAGTACCACTCCTCCTGTCCAGTATATATACACTGCACAGTACCACTCCTCCTGTCCTGTATATATACACTGCACAGTACCGCTCCTCCTGTCCTGTATATATACACTGCACAGTACCGCTCCTCCTGTATATATACACTGCACAGTACCGCTCCTCCTGTCCTGTATATATACACTGCACAGTACCACTCCTCCTGTCCTGTATATATACACTGCACAGTACCGCTCCTCCTGTCCTGTATATATACACCGCACAGTACCGCTCCTCCTGTATATATACACTGCACAGTACCGCTCCTCCTGTCCTGTATATATACACTGCACAGTACCACTCCTCCTGTCCTGTATATATACACTGCACAGTACCACTCCTCCTGTATATATACACTGCACAGTACCACTCCTCCTGTCCTGTATATATACACTGCACAGTACCGCTCCTCCTGTCCTGTATATATACACCGCACAGTACCGCTCCTCCTGTATATATACACTGCACAGTACCGCTCCTCCTGTCCTGTATATATACACTGCACAGTACCACTCCTCCTGTCCTGTATATATACACTGTAGAATTTACAATAGCTGTCACTCATGTAAGAAGTGAAATCTGGCATTGGACTATACCTAGATTTCTCTGCCGTATCTGGGCATCATGAATCGTGGTATGTGTTAAAAGGGGGGGGGGGACCCACTGAGACTCTTTTGCCCGGGGCCCTCAAAAACCTGGAGCCGGCCCTGGGGGTGGGTCACCGGGCTGCGGCCGGCGCTGCAGCTGTTTAACGCTATTGACGTGTGGGCCCGCGCCCGCACGTCAATAGTTAACAGCCGCCAGCCAATCTGAGGCTGGCAGCTGACGTCAGTCCCAGTGTGCATGTCGCCGGCGTCTGACATCATTGTCAGTCGCCGGCGAGTGCACGTTTCAGCTGCGTGGAGAGAGCAGGAGCGTGGTCAGGTAAGCAGAACTTGGTTATTTTTGCAGTCCCGATCATGTGATGGTAACATTCACCGGCGAAACAATTAAAGTTCTACATCTGAGGTCTTATTCCTGCTGGGGGGGGGGGGGGGGGGGCGCCAAGCTCGGGACCAGCCCCGGGCGGCAAAAGCTCTAGCTACGCCTCTGATGTGGAGCTTCTGCCAGGTTTAACATTTTTACCCACAAATTTATCCATGGTGAAATAGGTGCCTGAGAATTAAAGGAAGTTGTCAGTGATATCGCTAAATGTGCTTATTACATTTTATGATAAATTGAAAAGTCTAATGAACTGCTGCAGCCCTGCTGCCAAGCTCCCCTCTGCGTGGGCCCTTCCCCAGCGTTCCACAGTTTCTGTGCCAGGAGGAGTCACAATGCCCTCCTGTAAGTAAACAGTAGTCCTGCTTAATAAGGAACAATGTCTGTGGGGCTCAATAATCCTCCTGGTGGAGACCCACTAAAGCCCAGTACCTTTACCTGAGCAATGGCTCCCGCCCGTTCTCTGCTCCCACACTTCCTTTCACAATACCTCCGCTGGCACAATTAGCTGGTGCCAGAAACGCTGCTGTTCTCCTCAAGCGATGCCCCTCTCACTTCCTCTGTTGCAGCTGCAGGACGGCTTTTCTCCTGTGCTCGTCCGCTGCTGTGATCTTGTGCGGCTGGTAGTGTGGTGACTGGCGCGCTTTCAGCAAGATGGCGCCTGGCGCCCAGCCACCTCCTCCCCCACGCTGTCTCCTTCTTCCTCTTCAACACCTGCGTGCCGGGGACACCACGATTCCACGCCACCTCTCTTCTCTTCTTACCGCGGCCGTCTGGTGAGTCTGCTTAGCTCAGCTGCTCTGTCAGATGAAGCGTTCTGTTCGCTCTCCTTCAGCAGCTTCTTCTCCAGCCGCTGGTCTCCAGCCACGAGGGGGGATGCTTCGGTGCTTGCGGTGCTATCTGCGCCTTGGAGAACTGGGGAAACCGGAGAGCCGGGTCTGCTTCCACTAACCCTTGTCCGGTCCTTATCCTGACCTTTGGGGGGTTTTTTAGAGATTATTTTCAGGCTTATGTCCCCTTCAGGTTAGGAGCTCAAGTAAGATGCGGCCATCTTCAGGCTCCGCCTCCCGGAAGTCCCCAAACTACATATTTCAATGAATTCATATAGGGATGCAGTGATCATATTGACACCATGGTTGTGTCACACATTCTTATAACATTGGGCAGTGAAGACAAAATAACTACATTTTACCACCAAAATTTTGTTTTAGCCCCAGATTTTACATTTTCACACAAAAAGTAGGTAAAAATGGTGCCAAAGTTTGTCCCACTATTTCTACTGAATGTGGCAATACCCCATATGTGACTGTACAGTACTGCTTACAGCCATACAGAGAGACTCGGGAGGAACAGAGCGCTATTTGCCTCCTGGAGTGCAGATTTTCTTGGACAGTTTGCGAATTCCATATACAGAGACCCTACTTGCTAGAAGAATAGAAATCCCCCTCAAGTGACCCCATTTTGGAAACTATACCTTTTGGGGAATTTATCTACAGTTGTACTGCGGCCCTGCGCTTAGTAACCCGATGTTTACCCTGGTTACCAGGGGACTTCGGGATCGT
Source organism: Ranitomeya imitator (assembly GCF_032444005.1). NCBI lineage: Eukaryota > Metazoa > Chordata > Amphibia > Anura > Dendrobatidae > Ranitomeya > Ranitomeya imitator. The sequence goes on from NC_091283.1 coordinate 365,359,260, forward strand.
TGCTCGCTGGAGAGCTATCTGTGTGACAGCTCTCCAGCGACCAAACAGCGACGCTGCAGCGATCGACATCGTTGTCGGTATCGCTGCAGCGTCGCTTAGTGTGATGGTACCCTTACTCTGGACCCTGTATAAGCTGATCGCTTGTATAGCATAGAGATGCAGGAGCATCCCTAAGCTATACAAACTGTTAGCGCTGTACTGACAGACGAATTTGCTTCATCATGCTCTGAGCATGATCAAGCAACTTTGCTAGCACTGGTGACCCAAATGTCATCATAACGACTTTGGGACACCATGGCAACAATCAGGCCCAGCGATTGTCATTATGGGGTCTCCGATCCAAGGGCAGAAAGGCTTTCTTCACTCTGCCCGCTTCCGAAATCGAGTTAGATCGCAGCATTTATAGGGGGTTAAAGTGCCAGGAGCGGTTTAGGACCCCTCCTGGCGCTGAGTGCCGGGTTTAAGCTTTCAGAATCACTTGGACGTATCCACACGGCACAGGTTTGTAAGTACCAGCCCACAGGGACTTATAGACACATCTAGGGTCGGAAGGGGTTAACATTTGATAAAAAGGAGCATGTGTCTGACATTTTCTTGCCTGTTCTTTACAAAAATTGTTCCTGCCAAGTTTATTTTGTAACATTTTAACATCTGCTTTTTTCTGGCAATTTTCTTATAATATAAGTAAACCTAAAGGGAAGATGCCGCAAAAAAAAAACATTCAAAAAGGCCACAACACTCTACATGTAGGTTTTAAATATCGTATTTTGCAAACCATAAGACGCACCCCAAATGTAAATAGAAAACCAGGTTTTTTTTAATAACATGGTGGTGCATCTTATATTCCTATTCTACGATAGTTTACCAGATGGGTTGCGGCGGTGGAGAGGTGTCACAGGAGGCAAAGTTGCTGCTGAAGCAACCTGGTGGTGGCGGTAGTGGGGCGATGCTGCATCGGGCTGGGAGGAGGGGGTATCCCTTCTCTGCGAGGCTGCGAGCCCTGGGCTTTCAGAAAGTGTTTGCTGTGAGCAAAGTCCCTGCACTTCCCATTAATTTCTCTGCAGTGGCTTCGGGACAATGGCCGCTGTAGGCAGTGAATGCGCAGTTTGAGATCTTAATAGACGTTATCTCGGAAGCCGAGATCTAAGTCTTCGCATACGCTGCCTAGGGCGACCATTTTCCCTGAGCCACCACAGAGAAATCAATTGGAAGTGCATGGACTCCGCTCATTGCCGACGTTTTCTGAAAGCCCAGGGCCAGCTGCCTCGCACCGCCAGATCACCCCCTCCTCCCAACCATGGGCCCACAGCATCGCCCCCCTCCTGCCACCGTCTGCTTCCTGCAGTAATGGCCTTGCCTCCTATGACCCTGCTCCACCGCCACCGATTTTTCCCTGGTAAGCTGCATTCGGATTATGTGACACACCCCCATTTTCCACCCATATTCTTGGGGAAAAAAGTGCATTTTGAAATCCGAAAAATACGGTAACTACTATCTGCGGTGTTTCTGAAAACCAAAATGCCTCAAACTTCTGTGTGTGAATGAGACATAAGATTTACCACAATAGAATAAGGGAAGACGGGAAACATTCATACAGGCGGCCAATGAGATGGAGTCAGTGACGGACTCTGGTCAGATATGATTCTAGAGCCGTAGTAGAAGATGAAGATGTCGTCCTCATCATGAAGTAGTTACTTCTCATGTCACGTGTAATAAATATCTCCTGCAGTATTGCTAATACCGATTCCAGTGTCGGTAAATGAGAGGAGAATTAGCGTTATGGAAGATGAGTCTATGAGAAACGTATTCAGCTGCCAATTCTGAGGAAAAACTGCTTTTGTGTGGTTTAAAATATATAGGATTTATTAGTAGATGTAAACAAAAAAAAATGAATACTGGAAAAAGATTAAAATATTATTACTCTATTTCCCGGTCACATCGGTGGATGAAGCAGTCACCAAAATAGCCAGTGAATGGAACAATCTGACTTTGTCACTAATGTTCCAGTGTATATGAACTAACAATACAACATCTACACATTCTAGTTCCTCATATGTTTCCTCTTATTATCTCCAGTAAATGTATTATTACACGGGATTCTTTATGATGATACATTGGTTCATCTTCTTCCCATTTAGGTCCTTACAATATCGGTTCCTCTTAGTGAAGATCTATGAAAGAATTTTCCTGATTTACCCATCAAGGATGGATAGTGACAGAGACAAGATGGTGGAGAAGATGTTACACCTCACCCTAGAGATCCTCTTCCGGCTTACTGGAGAGGTGAGAGATTCTGATGATGTCACATTACATCATTCTTATCTATGGGAATAACAGATGGACAGAACTGGAGAGGTGAGGACTCTGGAAATGTCTGTAGTGAGATTTATTAATATGTGTCTCTCCATCACCAGGATTACACGGTAGTGAAGAAGACCTCTAGTGAGTAGTGTTGAGCGATACCGTCCGATACTTGAAAGTATCGGTATCGGATAGTATCGGCCGATACCCGAAAAATATCGGATATCGCCGATACCGATATCCGATACCAATACAAGTCAATGGGACATCAAGTATCGGAATGTATCCTCATGGATCCCAGGGTCTGAAGGAGAGGAAACTCTCCTTCAGGCCCTGGGATCCATATTAAAGTGTAAAATAAAGAATTAAAATAAAAAATATTGTTATATTCACCTCTCCGGCGGCCCCTGGACATCAGCGGGAGGATCCGGCGTCCGGCACGGCTTCTTTCTTCAAAATGCGCGCCTTCAGGACCTGTGGAATGACGTCCCGGCTTCTGATTGGTCGCGTGCCGCCCATGTGACCGCCACGCGACCAATCAGAAGCCGCGACGTCATTCCTCAGGTCCTAGAAGGCGCTCATTCTAGGACTTTAGCTGAGGAATGACGTCGCGGCTTCTGATTGGTCGCGTGGCGGTCACATGGGCGGCACGCGACCAATCAGAAGCCGGGACGTCATTCCACAGGTCCTGAAGGCGCGCATTTTGAAGAAAGAAGCCGTGCCGGACGCCGGATCCTCCCGCTGATGTCCAGGGGCCGCCGGAGAGGTGAATATAACAATATTTTTTATTTTAATTCTTTATTTTACACTTCCGATACCGATACCCGATATCACAAAAATATCGGATCTCGGTATCGGAATTCCGATACCGCAAGTATCGGCCGATACCCGATACTTGCGGTATCGGAATGCTCAACACTACTAGTGAGCGCTGTCAGGCCCCTGTGTCTGAGGGATGTGGAAGACCCCTGAGCACAATCATGGGGCCTCCACCTCTCCTCCTGATACATGAGGACATCAGTGACCAGAAGATCCTAGAACTCATCTACAAGATGATTGAGCTGCTGACTGGAGAGGTGACACTGCTGGGAATGCTGGGACCTTATACAGTAATGCTTTGAAGGAATCGGGGGGATGACGGTATCATTGTATGTGTCAGGTTCCTATAAGGTTTCAGGATGTCGCCGTCTATTTCTCCATGGAGGAGTGGGATTATTTAGAAAGACACAAAGATCTGTACAGGGACGTCATGATGGAGGTTCCCCAGCGCCTGACATCACCAGGTAATAGAAAGGACTAAATACACACGGTCTATAATTATCTGTATGTTAAGAATGAATTCAGTCCCTGTATGTGTTTCCTCCAGATCTTTCCAGTTTGAGGACAACACCAGAGAGATGTCTCCGTCCTCTTCTTCCACAGGACTGTAAACAAGAAAATCCCAATGTTCTTCAGGATCATCAGGTAGATGGAGAGAAGGTGTTGTAACAACTCTGCTGGCATCACTGCATTGCCTCCCATCCCCCACCTGCATTACACTCAAACTCACTCACTTCTCTGGGCCTTGTTGTGACTTCTCTCTGCTGCCAGCTCCATGCTGTGTGCCTCATGTATCCTGCTTGCTCTGTGCATGCTCTGTCTGTGTGCATAGGGGGGAGCCGGCAACTCCTGTTTCTTATAGAGACTGTGTGCACCTTGCTAAGGTGTCCCTGGCCAATCGCCATGAGGCTTCCTGTATTTAAGACATCCCCACCCATTGGTGGGGGCCTGTGCAACTTACTCCCTCAGTCAGTTCTTAGCTGCTGAGGTGCCAGGCCCTGTCTTGTTTACTCTCATCTCATGTCTGCCACCCAGGGGGGCGTTGTACCCTGGCCTATGTTTTTGTGTAGCGACCCAGCGGGGCTTCGTACCCTGGCCTATGTCCGCCACCCAGAGGGGCATCGTACCCTGGCTTGTGTCCATGTCTCTGTGTCTTGTCTCGTTCCTGACTCTGTCTTAGTCTAGTCCTATTCCGGTGTCCGTTTATATCCCTGTCTTGGTTTGCCTTTTCTGCTGTGCGTACTCTGTGTCTTGCTTTGCAATCTGTATCTAGCTTTGCTCTGCTCTGCCCTCTGTGTCTTGCTTTGCTCTGCTGTCGGCTCCGCTCTCTGCTACCTTGCTTTGCTCCTTGCTCTGCATTCTCTGACCTTGCTCTGCACTCCGTGTCTTGCTCTGCACTCTCACTCTGCTCTCAGCTCTGCACTTTGTGGCTTCGCTATCAGCTCTGCTCTCTGTAGCTTTGCTCTGCACTTTGCTCTGCACTCTGTGGCCCTGCTCTGCGGCTCCGCTCAGCTCTCGCTCTGCGGCTCCGCTTCTTGTGGTTCTACCTTGCTCCGCTCCTTGCGGTTCTACCTTGCTCCGCTTCTTGCGGTTCTACCTGGCTCCGCTCCTTGCGGTTCTACTTCTCCCGCTCTTGGCTCCGCCTCCTGGGTTTCTGCACTTGGATCCGCCTCCAGCTCCTGGCTCCGCCTCCTGTGTTTCTGCACTTGGCTCCGCCTCCAGCTCTTGGCTCCGCCTCCTGCGTTTCTGCACTCGGCTCCAGCTCTTGGCTCCGCCTCCTGCGTTTCTGCACTTGACTCCAGCTCTTGGCTCTGCCTCCTGCGTTTCTGCACTTGGCTCCGCCTCCTGCTTTTGGCTCCACCTCCGGCATCTCTGTTATTGGCTCTAGCTCCTGTGCTTTCGCTCTGCATCTGCTCTTCCTCTACCTTTTCTTAAGTCCTCCTGTCTGAACAGGTTCTTCCCTGTTTTACACACCTGTCTGCAGACCGGTCCCTACCGGTTCTTCCAGTATGCCAGCCTTGTCCGCCTGTCCTGCCAGAGAGCCAGCCGTACCTGCCTGCCTACCAGAGAGCCAGCCGTGCCCGCCTGCCTGCCAGTGTCTCTGTTGTACCCGTCTGTCTGCCTGTGTCCCAGCCGTGCCTGCCTGTCTGCCAGAGTGCCAGCCATGCCCGCTTGCCTGTCCTATGTTCCCCGGTGGGATCAGCAGCCACAGCCAGACACCACCCTGGAGTGGTACCTGGTAGCTTCCTATTGCCCAAGTCTGACCTCACCATCAGAGGCTCCAGCGAACACCTAGGAAGCTACTAGGTTACGCCCCTTCCAGGGAAGTTTGGTCTGTGGTCCAGTGGGGCCACACCCCCGCACACCCGCACCAACCAGTCTGGGCGCGAGCGTGACAGGTGTCATGAGATCTCCCCTATAATGTGGAGATTGCTGTGAAGGTTTTGTCTTCATTCTTGTTGTTTTCATCAGTATTGTATGTTTTATACTTGTGTAATGAGAATGGTGGAGATGGCAGGATTAGAGCTGATCATAGATGTGACTTCTTCTGTCAGTGACTTGTGCAATATTTGTTTCAGGGTGAAGATCTGACCTATATTAATGCTACAGACACAAATGTGATGGGTGATGAGTGGTGTAAAGAGGAGATTCCTACATATGACTACCCAGGTGAGTAGTAACCATTAAGGATGAGCTAGCACTAAAATGCTCGGATACTCGTTGCTCGAACTGAGCAATTGCTAATACTCGCATGCTCATTTCGAGTAACAAGAATAATGGGGGTCAATGGAAAAGCCAAGCTTTTTTTCTGGCAGACCCTGCCAAGAGGTCTGGGGGGCAGTGAAAATGTTGAAATGGATGGAAAAAAGTGCGAAATGGAAGGAAAATAAGCATGGGGAAGACCCCTGGAAGCATCTCTGACTCCTAGATCAGATACTCTGAGGGGAGATCTATGAGAGAATTTTCCTGAGAACAATGGTGTCACACTTTTTTTACTCCACTTAACCCCTTCCCGACCTGTGACACAGCGTATGCGTCATGAAAGTCGGTGCCAATCCGACCTGTGACGCATATGCTGTGTCACAGAAAGATCGCGTCCCTGCAGATCGGGTGAAAGGGTTAACTCCCATTTCACCCGATCTGCAGGGACAGGGGGAGTGGTAGTTTAGCCCAGGGGGGGTGGCTTCACCCCCCCGTGGCTACGATCGCTCTGATTGGCTGTTGAAAGTGAAACTGCCAATCAGAGCGATTTGTAATATTTCACCTAAAAAACTGGTGAAATATTACAATCCAGCCATGGCCGATGCTGCAATACCATCGGCCATGGCTGGAAACACTTATGTGCCCCCACCCCACCGATCGCCTCCAGCCCCCCGATCTGTGGTCCGCTCCCCTCCGTCCTGTGCTCCGCTCCTCCGTCCTCCTGTCCGCTCCCCCCGTGCTCCAATCACACCCCCGTGCTCCAATCCAACCCCCCGCACTCCGATCCACCCCCCCGCACTGCGATCCCCCCGTGCTCCAATCCACCCCCCCGCACAGCGATCCCCCACCCCGTGCTCCAATCCACCCCCCCGTGTTCCGATCCACCCCCCCCATGCTCCGATCCACCCCCCCGTGCTCCGACGCCCCCCCCCCGTGCCCTGATCTCCCCCCCCCCCTTATATTTACCTAGCCTCCCGGGGTCCGTCCGTCTTCTCTCCCGGGCGCCGCCATTTTGGCGGGCGCATGTGAGGTGCGCCCGCCGAATCCGGCCGGCAGATTCGTTCCAAAGTGAGTTTTGATCACTGAGATAGGTTATATCTCAGTGATCAAAATAAAAAAAATAGTAAATGACCCCCCCCCCCCCCCGCTTTGTCACCCCCATAGGTAGGGACAATAAAAAAAATAAAGAATTTTTTTTTTTCCCACTAATGTTGGGGTAAGAACTAGGGTTAGGGTTAGGGGTAGGGTTAGGGGTAGGGTTAGGGTTAGGGGTAGGGTTAGGGTTAGAGATGTGCATACGTATTCTGGTCCTCTGCGGATTTTTCCGCAGAGGATTTGATAAATCCGCAGGGCTAAACCGCTGTGGATTTATCGCGGATTTACCGCGGTTTTTCTGCGCATTTCACTGCGGTTTTACAACTGCGATTTTCTATTGGAGCAGTTGTAAAACCGCTGCAGAATCCGCAGAAAGAAGTGACATGCTGCGGAATGTAAACCGCTGCGTTTCCGCGTGGTATTTTCCGCACCATGTGCACAGCGATTTTTGTTTTCCATAGGTTTACATTGAACTGTAAACTCATGGGAAACTGCTGCGGATCCGCAGCGTTTTCCGCAGCGTGTGCACATACCTTTAGAATTAGGCTATGTGCACACGGTGCGGATTTGGCTGCGGATCCGCAGCAGTGTTCCATCAGGTTTACAGTACCATGTAAACATATGGAAAACCAAATCCGCTGTGCCCATGGTGCGGAAAATACCACGCGGAAACGCTGCGTTGTATTTTCCACAGCATGTCAATTCTTTGTGCGGATTCCGCAGCGTTTTACACCTGTTCCTCAATAGGAATCCACAGTTGAAATCCGCACAAAAAACACTGGCAATCCGCGGTAAATCCGCAGGTAAAACGCAGTGCCTTTTACCCGCGGATTTTTCAAAAATGGTGCTGAAAAATCTCATACGAATCCGCAACGTTGGCACATAGCCTTAGGGTTAGGGTTGGGTTGGAATTAGGGTTGTGGTTAGGGTTGTGTTGGGGTTAGGGTTGTGGTTAGGGTTAGGGGTGTGTTGGGGTTAGGGTTAGGGGTGTGTTGGGGTTAGGGGTGTGTTGGGGTTAGGGTTGTGATTAGGGTTACGGCTACAGTTGGGATAAGGGTTAGGGGTGTGTTGGAGTTAGAATTGAGGGGTTTCCACTGTTTAGGCACATCAGGGGGTCTCCAAACGCAACATGGCGCCACCATTGATTCCAGCCAATCTTGTATTCAAAAAGTCAAATGGTGCTCCCTCATTTCCGAGCCCCGACGTGTGCCCAAACAGTGGTTTACCCCCACATATGGGGTACCAGCATACTCAGGACAAACTGCGCAACAATTACTGGGGTCCAATTTCTCCTGTTACCCTTGAGAAAATAAAAAAATTGCTTGCTAAAACATCATTTTTGAGGAAAGAAAAATGATTTTTTATTTTCACGGCTCTGCGTTGTAAACGTCTGTGAAGCACTTGGGGGTTCAAAGTGCTTACCACTTATCTAGATAAGTTCCTTGGGGGGTCTAGTTTCCAAAATGGGGTCACTTGTGGGGGGTTTCTACTGTTTAGGCACACCAGGGGCTCTGCAAACGCAACGTGACGCCCGCAGACCATTCCATCAAAGTCTGCATTTCAAAAGTCACTACTTCCCTTCTGAGCCCCGACGTGTGCCCAAACAGTGGTTTACCCCCACACATGGGGTATCAGCTTACTCAGGAGAAACTGGACAACAACTTTTGTGGTCCAATTTCTCCTGTAACCCTTGGGAAAATAAAAAATTCTGGGCTAAAAAATTATTTTTGAGGAAAGAAAACGTATTTATTATTTTCACGGCTCTGCGTTATAAACTTCTGTAAAGCACTTGGGGGTTGAAAGTGCTCACCACATATCTAGATAAGTTCCTTTGAGGGTCTAGTTTCCAAAATGGGGTCACTAGTGGGGGGTTTCTACTGTTTAGGCACATCAGGGGGTCTCCAAACGCAACATGGCGCCACCATTGATTCCAGCCAATCTTGTATTCAAAAAGTCAAATGGTGCTCCCTCACTTCCGAGCCCCGACGTGTGCCCAAACAGTGGTTTACCCCCACATATGGGGTACCAGCATACTCAGGACAAACTGCGCAACAATTACTGGGGTCCAATTTCTCCTGTTACCCTTGAGAAAATAAAAAAATTGCTTGCTAAAACATCATTTTTGAGGAAAGAAAAATGATTTTTTATTTTCACGGCTCTGCGTTGTAAACGTCTGTGAAGCACTTGGGGGTTCAAAGTGCTTACCACTTATCTAGATAAGTTCCTTGGGGGGTCTAGTTTCCAAAATGGGGTCACTTGTGGGGGGTTTCTACTGTTTAGGCACACCAGGGGCTCTGCAAACGCAACGTGACGCCCGCAGACTATTCCATCAAAGTCTGCATTTCAAAAGTCACTACTTCCCTTCTGAGCCCCGACGTGTGCCCAAACAGTGGTTTACCCCCACACATGGGGTATCAGCTTACTCAGGAGAAACTGGACAACAACTTTTGTGGTCCAATTTCTCCTGTTACCCTTGGGAAAATAAAAAATTGCGGGCTAAAAAATCATTTTTGAGAAAATAAATTTTTTATTTTATTTTCATGGCTCTGCGTTATAAACTTCTGTGAAGCACTTGAGGGTTCAAAGTGCTCACCACACATCTAGATTAGTTCCTTTGGGGGTCTAGTTTCCAAAATGGGGTCATTTGTGGGGGATCTCCAATGTTTAGGCACACAGGGGCTCTCCAAATGCGACATGGTGTCCGCTAATGATTGGAGCTAATTTTCCATTTAAAAAGCCAAATGGCATGCCTTCCCTTCTGAGCCCTGCCGTGCGCCCAAACAGTGGTTTGCCCCCACATATGGGGTATCTGCGTACTCAGGACAAACTGGACAACATTTGTGGTCCAATTTCTCCTATTACCATTGGCAAAATAGGAAATTCCAGGCTAAAAAATCATTTTTGAGAAAAGAATAATTATTTTTTATTTTCATGGCTCTGCATTATAAACTTCTGTGAAGCACCTGGGGGTTTAAAGTGCTCAGTATGCATCTTGATAAGTTCCTTGGGGGGTCTAGTTTCCAAAATGGGGTCACTTGTGGGGGAGCTCCAATGCATAGGCACACAGGGGCTCTCCAAACGCGACATGGTGTCCGCTAACGATGGAGATAATTTTTCATTCAAAAAATCAAAAGGCGCGCCTTCCCTTCCGAGCCTTACCATGTGCCCAAACAGTGGTTTACCCCCACATGTGAGGTATCGGTGTACTCAGGAGAAATTGCCCAACAAATTTTAGGATCCATTTTATCCTGTTGTCCGTGTGAAAATGAAAAAATTGAGGCTAAAAGAATTTTTTTCTGAAAAAAAAGTACTTTTTCATTTTTACGGATCAATTTGTGAAGCACCTGGGGATTTAAAGGGCTTACTATGCATCTAGATAAGTTCCTTGGGGCGTCTAGTTTCCAAAATGGGGTCACTTGTGGGGGAGCTCCAATTTTTAGGCACACGGGTGCTCTCCAAACGTGACATGGTGTCCGCTAAAGAGTGCAGCCAATTTTTCATACAAAAAGTCAAATGGCGCTCCTTCCCTTCCAAGCCCTGCCGTGCGCCCAAACAGTGGTTTACCCCCACATATGAGGTATCAGCGTACTCAGGACAAATTGGACAACAACTTTTGTTGTTCAGTTTCTCCTTTTACCATTGGTAAAATAAAAAAATTGTTGCTGAAAAATCATTTTTGTGACTAAAAAGTTAAATGTTCATTTTTTCCTTCCATGTTGCTTCTGCTGCTGTGAAGCACCTGAAGGGTTAATAAACTTCTTGAATGTGGTTTTGTGCACCTTGAGGGGTGCAGTTTTTAGAATGGTGTCACTTTTAAGTATTTTCAGCCATATAGACCCCTCAAACTGACTTCAAATGTGAGGTGGTCCCTAAAAAAAATGGTTTTGTAAATTTCGTTGTAAAAATGAGAAATCGCTGGTCAAATTTTAACCCTTATAACTTCCTAGCAAAAAAAAAATTTGTTTCCAAAATTGTGCTTATGTAAAGTAGACGTGTGGGAAATGTTATTTATTAACTATTTTGTGTTACATAACTCTCTGGTTTAACAGAATAAAAATTCAAAATGTGAAAATTGCGAAATTTTCAAAATTTTCGCCAAATTTCCGTTTTTATCACAAATAAACACAGAATTTATTGACCTAAATTTACCACTAACATGAAGCCCAATATGTCACGAAAAAACAATCTCAGAACCGCTAGGATCCATTGAAGCGTTCCTGAGTTATTACCTCATAAAGGGACACTGGTCAGAATTGCAAAAAACGGCAAGGTCTTTAAGGTCAAAATAGGCTGGGTCATGAAGGGGTTAAAGGACTGACAATAAAACATTGCAAATCCACGAGAAATTTCATTTTACAGGTAAAGAAATTTAAACATTTTTTCCTGTATAATGACTTGTAAATAAGGCAACATTTAAATGAGATGCAAAAAAGATAATTTAAGTTAACCAAAATAGATTTTTTACATTAAAAAGTAGGAAATTTCAGTTAAATGAAGCAAAAACTGCCAAAATTAGGGACTCAGATAAACTCTCTTTTCCTATCGCCACGACAGCACCCCTACGAGAGAGAGGGGATCCGCCCACCTTCCGGACAGGAACCTACAGGATTTAAAGGGGCGGTCCCCCTCACCACTCCAGTTTGGGTTCCTGTCTGGACGGCGGGAGCCTGCAGTAAGGATCAGTCTTACCCGGGCCTCCATGCCTCTGCGCGGTATCTGTGAGAACGGCAGAATCGGGGGCTCGGAAGCAGCGTCGGGGGTGTCCTGCTTGCAGACCCCCCTTCGTCTGACCAAGCGATTGCGTCCCAGGAGTCGGGCAGTGCCGTCCTGGTCCGCAGTGGAGCGCGGTACACACCGGCGCTGGTGATCCCGGAAGTAGTTCGTACACTTCCGGGGTAAGCCGGGGGAGGAGCGCTGCAGCGTTATGAAAAGAGCGGCGGCTGTGGAATGAAGCGTGCAGCAATGTCCTCAGTAGGGGACGCCGAGCACCCTCATGGAGAGGGAACGGAGCAGCACAGCAAGAGTGGTAACGGCCGCTCAAGGAGAAGCAGCAGCAGCGTGGTACGGGGGCAGCAGCGTGCGAGCGCCCCAGCGTCACATTTGGATCCTACTCCTCCAGAACCGGTATTCACAGAATCAGCCTTATGGTGAGTGTTAACAAAACACCTGGTGCTGATATGGTCTGTTATTTGTGCTTTGTTTTAGGGTAAAAAATCAGCAAAATCTAAGCACAAGCAATGTGCTCTATGCACGACTCCTTTGCCTGACAGTTACAGTAAAAGGCTTTGTCAGACTTGTATCTGTCAGACCTTAGAAGAGGAAGCTCCCCTTAGGTCATCAGACCTTAGAGCGGTCATCAGGGAGGAAATAAGCTATTCCCTTAGAAGCAGCCGCCAGGAAAGGTCGGGCAGGGACATATCTCCAGGATCTAGTCTGTCCCTGCAAGAAGATGAATGTTCCCGCTCCTCATCTCCATCCTCCTCAGATGAAGAGGGAAGGCCTTGTTTCTCGGTGGATAACATGGATATGTTAGTTAAAGGAGTCCGAGCTACCATGGGTGTTATAGAGAACAAGGAGCCAAGGTCCGCACAGGACATAATGTTTGCGGGCTTGTGCCAGAGGAGTCGTAAGACATTCCCAGTTGTGGATACAGTTAAGTCCCTTATAAAACGGGAATGGGATAAGCAGGATAAAGGTTTCCTGCCGTCATCAGCCAAAAGAAGGTATCCTTTTGACGACGATGATCTAGCAGAATGGATGAAAATCCCAAAAGTAGACGCAGCGGTGGCTTCTACGTCTAAAGCCGGTGCTTTGCCGCTGGAGGACGTGGGCCTTCTGAAAGATCCGTCGGATAGAAAGGCCGACATGTTTTTGAAAAAAGTATGGGAATCATCTGCGGGAGCGTTCAAGCCTGCTATCTCTAGCACGTGTACGGCTAGATCCGTCATGGTATGGATATCCCAGCTGGAGGAACAGCTGAAATCCAAGGTGCCCAGAGACAAGATGCTGAACTCCCTTTTGCAAATACGGGAAGGGGTGGCGTATTTAGCGGATGCCTCGGTGGATTCCTTAAAATTAGCAGCAAGATCAGCAGGTCTCTCAAACGCTGCTCGCCGAGCCCTATGGCTTAAGACCTGGAAAGGGGATGCCCAGGCGAGAGCTAAACTGTGTACAATACCGTGTAGGGGTGAGTACCTGTTTGGCCCGGTATTGGACGACATCCTAGCTAAGGCTGAGGATAGGAAGAAAGGTTTTCCTAAAGCTTTCAATCCTACCTTTAGGAATACCTTCAGGAGACGCTTCCAATACCGAAGACCTTACCACAACCGAGACTGGGAACCAACAGACCCGAAAAAGAAAGGTTCGGACTTTAATGCTTCATCATCTTCCTCCAGAAGAAGAAGAAATTATCGTTAATAAAGATCTTCCAGTAGGGGGCAGATTAAAATACTTCTATGCTCAGTGGGCCAAAATATCTTCGAGCAAATGGGTTCTGGGTATAATTAATTCAGGGCTAAAATTAGAATTCCAGGAAAACCCCTCTGATTTTTATATCTTGACTGCCCCTGATTCCTTAGACCAACAAAAGGCCCTTGAAAATGAGATTCAGATATTAAGACGGAAGGAGGTTATAGTAGAGGTTCCAAAACATCAGCAGGGGAAAGGGTTCTATTCCCCTTTATTTTTGATCTCCAAGCCAGATGGATCCTTTCGAACCATCATAAATTTACGGAGATTGAACAAACATCTAAAATACAATGCCTTTAAAATGGAATCTATTAAAACAGAGACTAAACTTCTTTTTCCCAGATGTTATATGACAGTCCTGGATTTAAAAGATGCGTATTACCATTTGCCCATTCACCAGGATCATCAACAATTCCTCAGAATGGCGGTGCGCTTAAACGACCAGGTCAGACATTTTCAGTTTGCTGCAATGCCATTTGGTCAATCTATGGCGCCGAGGGTGTTTACTAAGGTCATGGCGGAAGTAATGGCCTATGTCAGAGAGCATGATACGTTAATTATACCCTACTTGGATGACTTCCTGGTAGTGGGAAATTCATTTTCTCAATGTAGAAGTCGCCTAAATCATGTAATATCTTCCTTACAGGACTTGAGTTGGCTAGTCAATATGGAAAAATCAAGATTGGAACCATCAACGACTCAGACTTTCCTGGGTATTCTGCTAGATTCGGAAGAGCAACTATGTTTCCTTCCAGAAGAGAAAAAGCAGAGAATTGTACACAAAGTCAGTACGGTAACAAAAAGACCAGATCTGACTTTGAGAGATGCTATGTCCCTCCTGGGATCCCTAACATCTTGCATACCAGCCGTCCAGTGGGCTCAATTCCACACTCGAGTGTTGCAGGCCCAGGTCTTGGATGCAGAGAGGAGTCTTCAAGGGCAATTAGGCGGAAGACTCAGGCTATCCACCGCCACTCTACACAGTCTGAGATGGTGGCTAAACATAGGACATTTAGGGAAAGGAGTACGCTGGAGTATAGTTCCAGACAATACGGTTACAACCGATGCCAGTCCGATAGGATGGGGAGCTCATATAGGAGATGTTTGGACTCTAGGGCTATGGTCTCTCTTAGAGGCTCAAGAGTCCTCGAATTGGAAAGAGCTTACGGCAGTAAAAAAGGCCCTACTCAGGTTGCTACCATCTCTGCAGGATTCGCACGTAAGAGTCCAATCAGACACCACAACAGTAGTAGCATATCTCAACCGTCAAGGAGGTACAAGGTCAAGATCTCTAATGAATATCACCACGGACATACTCAACGTAGCCGAGGCTCACTTTCACTCTCTGTCAGCCGTTCACATTCAGGGAGAGCTCAACACAGAAGCAGACTACCTCAGCCGTCATTCTCTGCGTCAGGGAGAATGGGTGCTAAATCGATGAGTGTTCAAACAGATTGTAGACCTATGGGGGTTGCCCGTTATAGATCTATTTGCAACGAGAGAGAACAGACAGACCAGGAGGTTTGCTTCTCTTCGAGTGGCGGACAAGCCCTGTATAATAGACTCCCTTCAAATTGACTGGGATTTCCCTCTGGCTTACGCGTTCCCCCCAATGTGTCTGATCCCTATAGTCCTCAGGAAGATCAGGGAGGAGAGGGCGAGAGTGATCCTGATTGCCCCCTTCTGGCCCAGGAGGGCATGGTTCTCGTTACTCAGGACAATGTCTGTGACCGACCCCTGGGTACTACCGGTCAGTCAGGAGCTTCTTTCTCAGGGTCCATTCAGCCACCTCAATGTGGAATCCCTGCATCTGACGGCGTGGAATTTGAGAGGGAGTTATTGAGGAGAAGAGGGTTTTCAGAAGCTCTGATAGCTACCCTTTTAAATAGCCGGAAAGAGGTTACTACAAAGATCTATGCTAAAACTTGGAAAAAGTTCCTTGCCTTCTACCAACATCCCTTTTCAGGCAAGGTTCCAATTCCGGCTATTCTGGAGTTTTTACAGAAAGGCCGAGAATTGGGCTTGGGGGCATTATATAACAGTGATGTGGCGGGAAATAGATGGGTTTCCCGATTTATTAAGGCCTCTGAACGTAGTAACCCAGTGTATATTCCTAGATTACCACCATGGGATTTAAATTTGGTTTTAGACGCCTTAACAGAACCTCCCTTTGAGCCGTTAGATTCTGTCTCCATCAAAAATTTAACTTTAAAGACAGCCTTCCTAGTAGCCCTGACCTCTGCTAGGAGAGTGAGTGATTTACAAGCGTTATCGATAGATCCTCCTTATTTAATGGTCTTTCAGGACAGGGTAGTGTTAAAACCTGATCCAGCATACCTACCAAAAGTGGCTTCCTAATTTCATAGAAGTCAGGAAATAATTTTACCATCTTTCTGTGACAATCCAAATTGGGCGGAAAGAGCGGACGTCTCCATAGACGTAATATGTAAGGCGGCAACGTGGTCATCTCCTTCCACCTTTTATAGACATTATCGTCTTGATTTATCTTCAGAGGCCAATTTAGTTTTTGGCCGTACAGTACTTAGTGCTGTAGTCCCTCCCAGGTGATTGATCTTTGAAAATCTCTCGTAGGGGTGCTGTCGTGGCGATAGGAAAACCGTTTTTTACGTACCGGTAATAGGATTTTACGGAGCCACGACAGCACCCGCACATTCTCCCCCGTAGTTGATCACTGGTTTCTGCACCCTTTTGGGAAAGTGTGCTTTTAAAAAATCACTCTTTAGAAGGTGATGGTATTTAGTAATGTTTAAGTATATATGTTTATGTACTAACTCAATGGCGGTGTCCCTTATACTCTGAAACACAAACTGGAGTGGTGAGGGGGACCGCCCCTTTAAATCCTGTAGGTTCCTGTCCGGAAGGTGGGCGTATCCCCTCTCTCTCGTAGGGGTGCTGTCGTGGCTCCGTAAAATCCTATTACCGGTACGTAAAAACCGGTATTAGACATACTGGAGGACCTCATACACATTCTGTTTAAATTGTATTGGTATTCCTATGGGCAGCATGGTGGCTCAGTGGTTAGCACTGTTGCTTTGCATTACTGGGGTCCTGGGTTTAAATCCCACCAAGGACAACGTCTGCAAGGAGTTTGTACTCCCCATATTTGCATGGGTTCTAGGTTCTCCGGTTTCCTTCCACATTCCAAAGACGTACTGTTAGGGAATCTAGATTGTGAGCCCCAATGGGGACAGTGATGATAATGTATGTAAAGCTCTGCAAAATAAGATAGCTGTTATGGTATAGGACATGGTTCATGTCCTGCTCTCTCAGGGTTAATGTTGCTGGCCTCTCTTTTGATCTGGGAGGGGTATTTATACACACTCCAGACTAGGATTCCCTGTCAGCTATACTTTCCTTTAGTCTGTGTGTCTGACCCCTTGAGTGTGTTCTCGGTTTGCAATTTGTTTGCCTTGCACTCCGTGCATAACTTTGCTTTCTTGTTATGCTGGTTTTCTGACCTTTGGCTCCCTTTCTGACTATCCCTCCGCCTCACCCTTGGTTACCTCGTTATCCCCTGGTTTGATCTTGGCACGTTTAACTACTCTCTAGTGTACATATTCTCCTCTGCACACTGGCGTCTGGCGCCGCCCTCAACCACCTCCTTCCCTGTCACGTGGTTAAGGTCCTATTTGCTACCCGGTTAGTTTCCCACCGCTCTGCTTTCAGCTCCCTTGCTGTGGCGCTTAGCTCTCCCCGCAGCAGTATACCCAGGAGTTGTGACAATAGCGCTATATAAAGGTAGGAGACAAAAAAAAGCGTAAATAGGGTCTTATCTCCAGGATTGTTTCCAATCAATTATGAGAGAACTGCTCACCTGGTGGTACAAAGTAAAAGCATGTAGTTGGCAGCTGCTGCAGATCCACAGGTCGGCGTTGCGACCTCTCAGAACCGTTATACTAGATGAATGTGGATAAAATCCGCGCTGCTGCGACAAATGATGGATCTAGGTATAGTTATAAGATGTTCGGGTGGTTTATTCAACGCGTGGCTCATGGCTTCTTCAGGAAGTTTCCACAGAAAGATATATACTCTGAGGACACCCGAGCGTGCTCGGGAAATCTCGAGTAACGAGTATATTCGCTCATCACTACTGGTTACCACGGACCAAGGCATTCGGCAGCAGCCACCACCAGTTCACCATTAACGTGGGCACAGGGGAGGCAGCTGTTCAAGTGGCTGGAGCAGCAGACGTCCCAGCCAGAGGAACAGAGCATCTCAAAATTTCTTGGTGTCCAGAGAGGATGCGTTAGGTGTCCCTCAACTGCCTCCGAATCCGGTACCCTTAACTGACAGCAGATGGTGACTGATCTTTGTGAATGTCACCATTTGTTAATAGGACCCTTATTGTTTGTTTAAATCACTAGGAGAGGCCTAGGAATGCTAGCGCTAAGATGAGGAACAGGGAGTGTGTGCTATGCAACAACCCGCTAGCAGTTGACTGGCAGAAAGACTACTGCATCCACAGGACTATTAGGAAACCCTTGACTTTGCAGCAAGCCTTAGGTCCATTATCAGATCTGAGGTGGAGTGCTCCCTAAAAACCCTATTAAAGAAAGGGAAGAAAACACTTACGGTACCGTCACACATAACGATATCGTTAATGATATAGTTGCTTTTTGTGACGTAGCAACGATATCGTTAACGAAATCGTTATGTGTGACAGTGACCAACGATCAGGCCCCTGCTGGGAGATCGTTGGTCGCTGGGGAAAGTCCAGCACTTTTTGTCGCTGGATCTCCCGCTGACATCGCTGAATCGGCGTGTGTGACGCCGATTCAGCGATGTCGTCACTGGTAACCAGGGTAAACATCGGGTTACTAAGCGCAGGGCCGCGCTTAGTAACCCGATGTTTACCCTGGTTACCGTTGTAAATGTAAAAAAACAAACAGTACATACTTACATTCCCGGTGTCTGGCCAGGTCCCTCGCCGTCAGCTTCCCGCACTGACTGGTTAGCGCCGGTCAGCCGTAAAGCACGCTGTGCAGCGGTGACATCACCGCTGTACTTTACGGTCGGCGCTCAGTCAGTGCGGGAAGCTGAAGGCGAGGGACATGACCAGACACCGGGAATGTAAGTATGTAGTGTTTGTTTTTTTACATTTACAACGGTAACCAGGGTAAACATCCGGTTACTAAGCGTGGCCCTGCGCTTAGTAACCCGATGTTTACCCTGGTTACCCAGGGACTTCGGGATCGTTGGTCGCTGGAGAGCTGTCTGTGTGACAGCTCTCCAGCGACCAAACAGCGACGCTGCCGCGATCGACATCGTTGTCGGTATCGCTGCAGCGTCGCTTAGTGTGACGGTACCTTTAGGGAAGTTTGTTATAACTCTGTCTCCTTTCCAAAGTTATCAGAAGGACAATATTAAGCAAGTCCTCTTGGAACAGTGATATGGGGCAGTCTGTGCTTTCCAGTGGAGCACACAGATAAGTTGCTTAAAGCTGTTAGGTCAAAATCCCTTTTAAACCCTTAATGACCACCAATATGCAATAAAACAGCGGTTGTTATGAGGCCTTATTCCTGATCGCCGTTTTAAAAAAGCGGTGAGAACTATGTGAATAGTGACTCTCCCACCCGCAGGCGCAATTCCCACGGGTATCTGTTCCCATCCCCAACAGATGCCTCTGAGGGAAGTTTGCAGGCAGACATCACAGAGACTGACAAAATCTGGGAAGATATTAGAGCATGTATACGTGCTATCCCCACCATTGAGGATATGGAGAACTATGTATCTAGACTGGACTCATCATACAGGGCTGAAGCTGCCTCTATTAGAGGGGAAATGCAACAACTAACAGAGAGGGTGTCTATCACAGAAAATAACACCGCTAATATGGAAGAAAAGCTGATCTCTCATGAAAGTTATTTCTTCTCATTCATACCAACTAGAATACTTAATGAAACTTGTAGAGAACATTGAAAACAGAGGACGGCGTAACAATATCAGGGTTGGGGGGTTCCCTGAAACAGTGGCTCAGAAGGATCTGTATGACACTGAGATATCTTTTCAACTCCATTCTGGGAGCACACCCGGACTCTGTATTGGAATTAGCTAGAGCACATAGGTCTCTGGGTCCTAGATCCACTGATGAAACCAAACCTCGTGACGTAATTTGTCACGTTCACAGATATAAACAGAAGGAAAGCATTCTATTCAAAGCCCAAAATATGGACCCTATCCTATACAAGGATCATTCGATCCAGCTTTTGTATGACTTCTCGTGGCACACGCTTCAAAAAAGAAGGGCCCCCTTAGACCACTTCTGGAGGTCCTGAGACAGTGAAACATTCCATATTCATGAGGATTCCCGTTCTGTCTTCAGGTTCTTCGGGAGGGATGCACTCATGTTCATCCAGTTCCTGGTGACTTATCACTGGCCAGGTCTCCCTGAGGGCCCTAACCTGGAATATAACCCTCAGCCACAAAGAGCCCCAAGACGTAAACCTAGAAGGGTCTCCAGGATTGGAGGAGACCGTACACATGTTTCTCCCACTCCTGCCCCACCCGACTGAACTTTTCCTTCACACTCTGCTCTTGCTCTCTTCTGAGAAACAAGTTGGTAAAGTTTGGTTCCCTTTTTTAGAAAGATTGTCAAACTTGACCTTTGAAGGATCTATAGCCCTGGTGTTTTTGATCTGAATTAATGCTGGTAACAAGTTAATGTTAGCACAATTATACTTGGTAGGGTTTGTTTTCTTTTGTCATCTTCAGTGTTTTCTACACAGGTGGGGTTTGATGTTCAGCCATGGGGGAGGTGTCCCCTATTAAAAGTACACCCCCATACAGGGGATCTACACTCTGCTGTGCAGGTGTGGAATAAATCTTTCCCCTCACTTATTGTCTAACTTGCATTTTAGTTCTTTTTTTCTCTTATATTTCACCTAATTCCCTTCTTCCCTCCCCTTCTAACTCGCCTCCGTTTTCCATTCACTTTCTCCCAATCATGGCGTCATGGCGTCATTTAAAATAACTTTGCTTAACCCTCATCTGGTGAGGTGGGCTATTTGTCACGCAAATGGTGATGTGGGGTTTCCTATACCCCAATGTTTATAAATCTCTTATTTTTACAGAAAATGCAAAGATCACGTTTGTTTGAATCGTTTTCTTATTGGCGATTGATTACACATGAGTATACCAAATTTTTGACACCCACAAGTATCGGAAAATGTAATACTTTGATAAAAATAAAGAAGTTTTCAAAATTTGAAAATGTGTAAAAAAAGAATTACATGAGTGGTGATGTGGGGTTCAGCAAGGCCAAGACTGCACTTAACGACAGCTCTGTTATGCGTGGCCAGAAGAGAGAGGCCTTGATGACATCCTGTTGACAAGGAAATGGATGGACGCTAGTGAGACACATATCCTCATACCAGCATTTTCAATGAATGGTAGCCGAACAAAAATTCCCTGGGGTGTGGCAAACCCCACCTCACCAGTTGAGGGTTAACATAAGAGGCTTTAATATTCCACAGAAGTGATCTCAATTGCTATATTCCATGCATAAACAGAAAGTGCAAATCCTTTTGTTGCAGGAAACTCACTATAAAACAAGACATGTCCCTATCTTAATAGACATACTTTCATCATTGGTTTCACAGCACTAACCCAGAGTCGAGATCCAGAGGGGTCTCTATAGCAGTTCATAAATCCCTAGCCTTTACTCTTCTCGATTCTATCGTTGATGACCAGGGCAAGTTCATATTCATTAAACTAAAATTAGCAGGCCC
This sequence comes from Ranitomeya imitator, assembly GCF_032444005.1. Taxonomy (NCBI): domain Eukaryota; kingdom Metazoa; phylum Chordata; class Amphibia; order Anura; family Dendrobatidae; genus Ranitomeya; species Ranitomeya imitator. The sequence continues at coordinate 365,380,394 of NC_091283.1, forward strand.
ACTGTGTACAATAGCCAATCGGTACCTCCCAAATAGGGATCAGATTGCTACTTGATGTAATTTTTTAACATCTCTCTGATTTTACAGAAGGTGTCTTAATTGCTGGCGGAGACTTCAACCTTACCTTAAACCCCTCATTGGACTCCTTTTCTGGACGGGATTCTGTTCCTGTGAGACAGTTGCATTCACTAAAACGGATCCTCCATGCCCTCCGACTGACAGTTGTCTGGCGTGTTCTAAATCCACAGGGTAAAGACTACACATATTTTTCCCACGCACACAATACATATAGACGCATAGACTTATTTTTGAGTCACCAGGCTCTGGCGTGGCAATTTGTCGCTAAAATAGGAGATATTTTGTGGTCAGATCATGCCACAATCTATCTTTCTTTAACCCTCCCATCTCGGTCCTAACGCTCATGGACTTGGAGACTACAGTAAATGACAACCTTCTTAAGGGTAGCCTTTGCACTGCAGAGTTGTCTGAAGCTATATACTCCTTTCTTCAGGTACATACAGTACCTAAGATCAAACCCCCATCCCAGTACAGTGGGAGACTCTAAAATGTGTAGTGAGAGGCATTTTAATCACACTGCTCCAGACTTAAAAATGAGAGCTGTATTGAGGTAGATAATCTCATGAAGCAGATTCATTCACTGGAGACCCTATGCAAACAAACGCTTTCATCTTCTATTCTAGGGGAATTATCCAAGAAAAGAACCTCTCTGACTGTGGTTAGATCAGAAATATCATAGAGAAAGAGAACATTTTAGACACTACATGTATGAGACATCTGATAAATGTTAGCAAGACTCCTTCACCCCCGGCTGGTAGCTACATACAAGTGTACTCAAAAGTTTACATACCCCGGCAGAATTTTTGCTTTATTGACCTTTTTTCAGAGAATATGAATGATAACACCAATACTTTTTCTCCACTCACAGTTAGTGGGTGAAGCCATTTATTGTCAAATGACTGTGTTTTCTTTTTTGAAATCATAATGACAACCCAAAACATCCAAATGACTCTGATCAAAAGTTTACATACCCCATTTCTTAATACCGTGTATTGCCCCCTCTAACATCAATGACCGCTTGAAGTCTTTTGTGGTAGTTGTGGATGAGGTTCTTTATTTTCTCAGATGGTAAAGCTGCCCACTCTTCTTGGCAAAAAGCCTCCAGTTCCTGTAAATTCCTGTTCCCCTGTCCCCTCTGTTCTATATATTAGTGATGGAACATCTTCCTAATGCAATTAGGAACAATCCTAACATAGATGGGATACATATAGGCTGAGCAAATCACATAACAGCACTATATGCAGATGATCTCCTTTTGTACGTATCACAGCCCCAAATTTCTTTACCCTCTGTAATGAAAGAGTTTGACAGATTTAGAGCAACTTCAAAGTGAATTATTCAAAGTCAGAACCATTGAATATTTCACTTTCCAATGAGGAGGTTTACTTAGCAACGTCAAACTTTCCTTTCAAATGGTGTGCAGATGCCATAAAATATTTGGGAGTCCTCATTCCTTCTGACCCATCCAAGCTTTTCTCTCTTAGCTATCAAAAACTTTTAGACCGAACCCTTAAGATCTTTGGATGATATAGCAAACTGAGATTATCATGGTTCAGAAGGATGAATGCCATTAAAATGGATATTCTACCTCGATTTCTGTATATTTTTCAGACCAGGGCTGTATCCCCTCCCCACAGTTTTTTTTTGATAAGCTTCATTTTGTTATGATAAGATTTGTGTGGTGGAGATCTAGGCCTAGAATTTGTATGCAAACTTTAACACGCCCTAAAGCATTGGGAGGTGTAGGGCTTCCTAACTTTAAAACATACTTCCAAGACTCTACCATAGCTCTGTTTATAGATTGACATTTTTCCCCTGGTAAGAAGCAATGGGTTGAGATTGAACAAGGAGGGGAGATACCTTCAAATCACTTCCGTGGATTCCGTGGACACAGGCTTCCAGGCTGGGTTGCTTTAATAATTTAACAGTAGAGACACTCAAAATATGGCACACTTTCTGTAAGAAAAAATATACGGTACCTCTGGGTGTATCAGTTATTTGAGAGAGAATTTACTCAGTTGGAGGGCCGTGGTGGACACCCGTGTACATCATGTTCTTATTGACGGTAAGATGTCATCATTCAATTATCTGCAGGCTCAGTACCCATCCAAAGTCCTTTCTTGGTTTGAATATCTACAATTGCAATATTTTATATATTCTAAGGGTCTAAACCGCTTATGCCACTTCACACCTTCCCCTTTTGAAAAATGATTTTTACAGGAACCTCCACCTAAGCATGTGATTTCAGTTATACACAATTATCTAATCAGAGAGGGATGTGGGGTGAAAATGGGCTATCAGGTGGCATGGGAATGGGAACTTGGGGAATCCTTATCTCAGTCGGAGTGGGAGAAAGTTTTTACGTGTAAATAGAAATCCTATCACTCGCTTGCCCTGCCCAGGAAAAAAAACTATAAAATTATTATAAGATGGTATCTTTATCCCTCAAAATTGCATGCTATTTTTCCATCTGTTCCTGACACGTTGGCTATGTGGAAGAGATAGTGGTAATATGATACACATATGGTGGGATTGTAGTAGAATCAAGCCATTCTGGGAAAAAAAATTTTGAAATTACTTTTTGGTTGCAGGTAGAAGTCTGAAGTTTAGCCCTAAGATTGCTCTTCTTTCTATTTTTCCCTCTTCAATTGGTTCTCAAAAAAAAGATAGTCTCCAATTTTAGTTAACTGCAGCTCATTCAGTGATCCCAAGACATTGGAAAACAACCCATACTCCCCGAATGTTGGAATGGTAGTTTTAGGAGATTGTGGAGCGACTGGATCCTGTTTTAGGACTCGGAGGATTTTTGTAAACTATTCCAATAGATGGGCTGTTCTCTCGGGAAGTGTCACTGGGTTGTTGCTCTGTGCTCCCTCCCTTTTTCCATAAGCGTTCTTCCTGTTGCCTCCCCCTTCTTTCAGCACTCTTTTCCCTTCTAATCCTCCCACCCACCCCCCCAAAAAATATTTATTTAGTTCTCTTCTCTTTCTAACCTCTGTGTTGGAATTTTCAGAATAATTTTTCATTTGCGGATATTAAAATTTAGGTAGTTTCTTTTTTGCAGCTGCAATGTTGAGTGACCAGTTTATATTTCCATATGAATATTGTTATTACAAGTTTTGTTAAGTCCTGCGTAACTTATTTGATCATATTATATTTGGTAGTATTTTATGTTTTTTTTTTAATTTTCAAAATTGATTAATAAAGACAAATTGAACATAACCCTAAGAAATCAGGGAGGAGAAGTTTCATAATCTTGATGTCAGAAGGGCACTACTATAGTTTATATCTATGACTAGCCAGTGGATGAAAGTCCCGTTCCTGTTTGTAGCCTTCCAGGGTAATAGGAAAGGTTACGGGTGTAATAAAAGGTACCATTGCCAGATGGATTAGGGAGGCCATTTAGGGAGTAGTTTAGCTTACTGTGTTAGTGGTGCTCTGATCCCTGACAGTATCAAGGCTCATTCCACTAGAGCCGTGGCGACCTCCTGGGCAGAGAAAGCGGTGGTATCGATTGATCAAGTTTGTAAGGCTGCTGCCTGGTCCTCACCATGTACCTTCTTCAGGCACTACAGACTGGATCTATTCTCCTCTGCTGACCTTGACCTGTGGTAGAAGGGTGCTGCAAGCGATGGTCCCTCCCTAAGGTGTTTCAATTCTCCAGAAATCTCTCAGATGTGCTGTCATGGGTGAAAGAAACCCCAAGGTTACCTACCGGTAGCCAGTTTTTCCAGAACCCATGACAGTACCCATATATCCCCCCCAACTATGGGTGAGCAAGAGACTAATACATTTTTAACTAATTTTTAATAATTTTTTGGAGGTTTTTATAGCAACTAAATGTACCCAATATGTAATACCCCATGATTGACCAATTTTAATACCGATAAATTTTGAACAAGGTTTTTTGAGGGTTATATACCAAGGAAATGTACTCCAGACCACGGAATAGTCTATAGGTGCTCAATATAATAATTAACTTTTTAAAAAGTTATTTCGATGGTTATATACCATCGAAATGTACCCAGGAATACGTAATATTGTACAGCAACATTTTTAAACATTTTTTTGGAGTCTTTTATATCACAAAAATGTACCCCAGAACTAGTGTATGGGTAAGAAATATGAAGAAACAAGCAACATTTTCTAACGATTTTATCTACTGTTATATACCACCAAAATGTGACAGAAAGCAATGCATAGATGAGTAATCTAATCCTGAGCTATTTTTCTATGCTTTTTTAACATTTTATATACCACTGTAATGCAATAATAACGGTGTTAAACTGTATGAATGAGTCTTTGAATCCATAATAAAACTAAAGAAAATATTTTGAAAAAGTAGTTATGTACTTATACAGTCATAAAGGCATTACAGAAAGTGCAAAGCCAAACAGAAGGCAACAACTGGCATATGTAATTTATAATATTGGATATTACAAACACTTTATGTGCTGCTGTCATTTCGTGGTGTTTAAAATTGTGGGCTAATCCAGGCTTTGTTTATTTTTATGACAGTGAGCATCTCTTCTCATGTACAGCACCATGGAATCAATGGTGCTATATAAATAAATAATAATAATAATAATCTCTGTATCCTCTGTTGACAGGCCAAAGAGCCTGTCTGTTATGACCTCCCAGCGGCACTCAAAAACGCTCAGACAAGATGATAGTGGCAGGGCAGCATAACACATCCAAGGCATAGAGGGATAGCTCTTGCCAGGTGTCCAGCTTTGAGAGCCAATAGTTGAAAGTTTGAATTGGGGAATACGATGGATTCGTCGACCAGGTATTGCTTGACCATCTTTAAAAACTATCCCCTCGTTGTCAAAAATTCCCTGTAATCAGGCTCTGGGCGTTGGGCTGGAGTTATGAAATTGTACTCCTGCCTCTGCTGTGTTTGCCTGGCCTCTCCTCCTTGGTTGGGCAAGGAAGTTTGTCCCCTGCCGCTAGCATTGTTGCTAGGAATTTTTTCAACATATTTTCCACAATGGCCTTCTCATATAGCACCATTTTAAAAGACCTCTCCACCTCAGGAGGAAAAAATGCAAAGTTCTCCTTGTATCATGGTCTATCATGGTGAAGGTGACAGGTGATGTTCCTGGACATGTGCTGGTACAAGGCGGCACCCTTCACTGGGATAAAAAGTGGCGGCTGGGGAAAGAATAACGAGGGACGGTTGCCTCCATGAGTCAGCAGAAATCCTCCATGTCTACCAGCCTAAATGGCAACATTTCCACTGCAAGCAGCCTGTATATGTGCCCGTTTATCATTTACTTTTCTGGTCCAAGGCCTGGTGTACTGACAGCTGAACTCTGGGCTGGAACAAGGATTTGGAAGTGCCTGATGATCGAAGGCCAAATGTGCAGGGTGAGGGCAATCACCTTCAGTGTTTTGGACGTGGAATTGGGTAGCACCTAGCACAGGGGAAGAGGCCGTGGTGTCACCCAGTGGCACCAATCATGAACCCAGGTGTTCGACTCACCAAAGTGGGTGCGTAGATGACATGTACCTAACCTAATGCTGGTGGTGATTACGTTCCTAGTGGTCATGCCCCTGCTTATCTTGGCATGGCACAGGTTGCAAATGACAATTTTGTTACTCTCAGAACTCTCTTAAAAAAAGTCCCAAACAGGGGAACACCTAACACTTTGAATGAGAAATGCACAAGTATTGGTGCTCTGCAGAACAGTTTTCCACCTTGTCCCTCTGGTCACCCCACTGCCTCTTCCTGTCTGTTTGAGTGCGGCCAATCTCTCCCCCTCAGCGCTGCTGGGCTTTCTCTGCATTCCAGCATCCCTGGATGGGTCAGTGAGTTCGTCATCCACCACCTCGCCTTCCACTACCACACACTGGTCCTCCTGATTTCATGACTTAATAATAAGAAGACTTAGGGGCAACTGTGTCTCATCATCATCATCCTGCAACTTATGCCAAATTTGCCAGTTCTCACTGTCATGTTCTTGTGGCCATTGCTGCTCTAACTTTTGTACATCACTAAACAGCATGTCATCCTGTCCCTATTGGAGCATGCAGGTTGAGAGGCCACAATCAAGAAATGTTGTAAAGAGCACCTCGGAGTGTTCTAATGTGGGATCACCAGTCTCCTGCGACTCAACATGGTAGGAGGAAGAAAGATCCGAGTGAGGATTAAGTGATCAAGACTTTAGGCTTGGAGACTGGACCATATAGAAGACTGGGTGGTGCTGCCAAGCCTGCTGGAAGCATCTGCTATTCAGCCATCTGTTCGCACTGCTCTAGCTTCAGAAGTGTTGTACTGTGTCTTTCTGCAAAGTGGGACAGGAACCTATGTGTCATGGATTGGTGTGTTTCCTGTGCTCCAGCAACATACATAGTCGCACCTTCCCCACATCCTTGGCATCTGCGTGTACCATCATCCGCACTTCTCTTTCCTGTCCTTTAAAGCATGCCTTACGCATATTGTAATTGCTAGGTCTATTGAAACCAAGTTTATTTTTAAGAAAAGAAAAACATTGGTCAACTGCAGCAGTAAAAGCTGTTTTTGTGAATTTACTCCACCGTAATGAAACAGAACGTGAAAGCGTATGGATAACATTAAAATTCAATCCATTTTTAAACAAATTTTTAAAAGCTTAGAAACGTATGGCTGAGAAATGTAGCCCAGGAAAATGTTTCAACGATTTTTGGGTGTGATATATATCTTTCTCCTGTGACTCTCTCTCCCTTTTTAAGTTAAATGCAGATTGTATGTGCGGCAAACGATTAGCTCTTAGAGGAGCTGTTGGTCTGAAGGTTCAGCTTCAGCACCAGTATCAACACTACAGGCCTCTGATTCGTAATACTGTGCACACAGGCCTTGACAAGCACTCTCTACCTTCAATACAAAGTGTCAAAGAGCTGTGCAATGGTTTCAGTGTGCCAAACCGTGTTTCGCTTGTCCTTCTATAGCCCCTAATGATGTCACACGGCGAGCAAATCACAGTAATGCCACAACTAAGATGGCTACGGTATTACAGTGACACGCAGACAATCCCCTCATGCCTATTGTCTGTGTCACCGGCGCCAAACATGCAGTGCGAGGATTAGTTTTTCATCGATCAGCACTCAATACTCTCCGAATAATGAGTACATCCGAGCACGCTAATACTTGAGTGATAACTGAGTATCACCAAGCACCTTCTCTTATCTCTTGTGCTGAACATTTGACATTATACATATACAGTATCAGACACTCACTATGGTAATGTATCTTTCCAAAGATTTTATCCTTCTAATCTGTTTCATCAAAGCTTTGCTGTTCTGGGGTATTATGGATCTAAAACCAGGCAAATTGTTCCTGGTTAGGGCCCTGGAGATGCACCTCATAGGTTTTCAACTGCTTGATAAATTGATTCTATTGTCTAGATTTTCTTCTCATTGTACCGATCAGTTACTATATCTAGCCTAGTTCTTGCCCGGGACCATGGTCTTTTAAGGCTTCTGCAACCACTCCCCTCTCCCCATTGCTTCTGCTCTGGTATTTACTCCTGTGTGCTGTCCGGAATGACGTACTGGAAAAGGTCAATTAGACCTACCAGTAATTCTATGTCCAGGTAGTCCTAGAGGATGGCACCATTCTTTCTCCTCCCTTATGTTTTATCTTGCTGAGGATTCTGTTGGTTCATGTAGTCCATTTGCACACACCCTTCTTTGGTAGTTTGAAAGACCCTGGAAGATAGAGGTGGGAGCAGCATTTTAACCTCTCTGTGATCCTGTACCTGCATAGGTCAAGGACAGACTACCTTCCGGTTTCCTGTCCTGAGGGACTATCTGGAAATCAAATTACCAGTAGGTTTAATTAATCTTTTTGGGATCTACTGAGTGGATTTGGGACTTTTTTTTTAGAGCATTCTAGTATGCCGTAAAAGAGGCTGTAATGGTAGTGGCTGTAATTTATATGGGGGAAATCCTGGTGACAGGTTCCATTTAATACAGAAAGGTCTGATATTTTTACCTTCAAGAGCCTCTAAGATATTTTCTCTGTTAAAAACTCTAAAAATGCCGTGCTCATCGGGAAATCGCGGCCGGGTGTCGGCTTATTATCACAGCTGACATCTGGCACTATGTGCCAGGAGCGGTCATGGACCGCTCCCGGCACATTAACCCCCGGAACTTCGATCAAACATGATTGCAGCGTTCCGGCAGCATAGGGAAGCATCGCGCAGGGAAGGGGCTCCCTGCGTGCTTCCCTGAGACCCTCGGAACAACGCGATGTGATCGCGTTGTTCGGAGCATCACCTCTGTCCTCCTCCCTGCAGGCCCCGGATCTAAGATGGCCGCGGGGGGCCTTCCGGGTCCTGCAGTGAGGTGGCTTGCTAGCGTCTGCTGAGAGCAGGTGTCGGCAAGCCTGCAACACAGCCTGTCAGATTGCTGATCTGACACAGTGCCGTGCAAAGTGTCAGATCAGCGATCTGACACTATAGCATGATGTCCCACCCTGGGACAAAGTAAAAAAAATATATATATATTTACATGTGTAAAAAAAAGAAAAGAAAAAAATTGTTCCAATAAATACATTTCTTTATGTACCGTATTTTTCGCTTTCTAAGACGCTCTTTATTTCCCCCAAATTTGGGGGGGAAATGGGGGTGCGTCTTATAAAGTGGATATACTGCTTACCGTTACAGGCTGAGATGAGGGATTGTCCGCTTCTGCCCGGGGTGATGCTGGAGGCTCCGGTGCTGCTGGGGGCTCTGGCGACATTTTGTGAAAGGCCAGAGTCCCCCGGCACTTCGTCCATGCTTTCCTGTGTGACGGACTCCTGGAAAATGGCCGCCGGAATCTCAGGAGATGAGATTTCAGCACTGAGATCTCATCTCTCGAGATCTTGGTCCCAAGATCTTCATCTGCGCATGCGCCACCTCCCGGCGGCCATTTTCCCGAAGTGCACCGCACAGGAAAGCATGGACGAACTGCCGAAGGGCTCTGGCCTTTCACAAAATGTTGGCAGAGCTCCCAGCAGCACCGGAGACACCCTTTCAGCACAGGAGCCGCCCTGCAGCACAGGACACCTGCACACCCCCTCATCCCAGCCTGCAGCAACGCTCCACTCCTGCTTCCTCCAGCAGCGACCCTGATCCACCGCAGCCACAAACCCCGGTAAGCAATAAGACACATGGATTATAAGAAGCCCCACCAATTTATAAAAAAAAAAAAAAAAAAAAAGTTTTTTGCTATTTTTCTCCTCAAAATTTGGGGTGTGTCTTATAATCCGGAGCATCTTACAAAGCGAAAACTACAGTAAATAAAAAAACAAAACAACAAAACAATAAAAGTACACATATTTAGTATCGCCGTGTCCGTAACGACCCGACCTATAGAACTGTCCCACTAGTTAACCCCTTCAGTGAACATCGTAAAAAATAAAAGAGGCAAAAATCAATGCTTTATCATCATAACGCTGAACAAAAAGTGTAATAACACACATCAAAAAGACGGATATAAATAAACATGGTACCACCGAAAACGTCATCTTGTATCGCGTAATCAGCAAAAAAATATAAAAGTTATAGCCCTCAGAATAAAGCGATGCAAAAATAATTATTTATTCTATAAAATTGTTTTTATTGCATGAAAGCGCCAAAACATAAAAAAATGATATACATAAGGCATCGCTGTAATCCTACTGACCCGAAGAATAAAACTGCTTTATCAATTTTAACAAACGCCAAACGGAATAAACGCCCCCGAAAAGAAATTCACGAATTGATGGTTTTTGTTCATTCTGCCTAACAAAAATCGGAATAAAGAGCGATCAAAAAATGTCATGTGCCTGAAAATAGTACCAATAAAAACGTGAACTCGTCCCACAAAAAAACAGACCTCACATGACTCTGTGGACCAAAATATGGATAAATTATAGCTCTCAGAATGTGGTAACGCAAAAAATATTTTTTGCAATAAAAAGCGTCTTTTAGTGTGTGACAGCTGCCAAACATAAAAACCAGCTATAAATAGTAAATCAAACCCCCCTTTATCCCCCCTTTATCTCATCTCCGCCTTAGTTAGGTAAAAATAATAAAATAAAAAAATATTTATTTCCATTTTCCCATTAGGATGAGGCTATGTGCACACATCTGGAATTGCCACAGAAATTTCCACAGCAATTCCGCAACTGTGCCGTGGGTTTTTCCGCTAAACACTAGCGTTTTACAAGCATAATTAGCTTGCAGAATGCAAACCTTTTCCAAGCGATCTGAAAACTGATTGACATAGTGTTTGACAAGTGTGACCAACTTTTTACTATTTATGCTGCCTATGCAGCACCAATAGTAAAAAGATCTAAAAGTTAAAAATAATACAAAAAAATAATAAATTGTGATATTCTCACCTTCCGGCGTCCACCGCAGCGTTCCCACTCCTTGCGATGATCGCGTTCCCAGTAATGCCTCGTGGCAATGACCCCAGATGACGTATCGGTCTCGCAAGACCACTACGTCATTACAGGTCATTGCCACAAAGCATCACTGGGAACAGAAGCATCGCGAGGAGCGGGAACGCTGCGAGGGAAGCCGGAAGGTAAGAATATAACGATTTATTATTTTAATTCTTTCTTCTTCTTTTTTTAACAATTATATGGTTCCCAGGGCCTAAAAAAGTAAGACGGTGCTCCTTCCTTCCGAGCTCTGCCGTGTGCCCAAACAGTGGTTTACCCCCACATATGGGGTATCAGCGTACACACAAACTTTTGAGGTACAATTTCTCCTGTTACCCTTGGGAAAATACAAATCTGGGGGCTAAAAATCATTTTTGTGGAAAAAAATTTTTTTTTTTTTGTTTAAGATTATTGTACTTGTTTTTATGTATACCCCTCCTCACATGTAAAGCGCCATGGAATAAATGGCGCTATAACAATAAATAATAATAATTTTCACGGCTCTGCGTTAGTCATGGCCAAAAGTATTGACACCCCTGCAATTCTGTCAGATAATACTCATTTTCTTCCTGAGAATGATTGCAAACACAAATTATTTGGTATTATGTTCATTTAATTTGTCATAAATGAAGAAACAAAAAGAATTGTCCTAAAGCCAAATTGTATATAATTCCACACCAAACATTAAAAAAGGGGGTGGACAAAAGTATTGGCACTGTTCGAAAAATCATATGATGCTTCTCTAATTTGTGTAATTAACAGCACCTGTAACTTACCTGTGGCACCTAACAGGTGTTGGCAATGAACTAAATCACACTTGCAGCCAGTTGACATGGATTAAAGTTGACTCAACCGCTGTCCTGTGTCCTTGTGTGTACCACATTGAGCATGGAGAAAAGAAAGAAGACCAAAGAACTGTCTGAGGACTTGAGAAACCAAATTGTGAGGAAGCATGAGCAATCTCAAGGCTACAAGTCCATCTCCAAAGACCTGAATGTTCCTGTGTCTACCGTGCGCAGTGTCATCAAGAAGTTTAAAGCCTATGGCACTGTGGCTAACCTCCCTAGATGTGGACGGAAAGGAAAAATTGACAAGAGATTTCAACGCAAGATTGTGCAGATGTTGGATAAAGAACCTCGACTAACATCCAAACAAGTTCAACCTGCCCTGCAGTCCGAGGGTACAACAGTGTCAACCCGTACTATCCGTCGGCGTCTGAATGAAAAGGGACTGTATGGTAAGAGACCCAGGAAGACCCCACTTCTTACCCCGAGACATAAAAAAGCCAGGCTGGAGTTTGCCAAAACTTACCTGAAAAAGCCTAAAACGTTTGGGAAGAATGTTCTCTGGTCAGATGAGACAAAAGTAGAGCTTTTTGGGCAAAGGCATCAACACAGAGTTTACAGGAGAAAAAAAAAATAGGCATTCAAAGAAAAGAACACGGTCCCTACAGTCAAACATGGCGGAGGCTCCCAGATGTTTTGGGGTTGCTTTGCTGCCTCTGGCACTGGACTGCATAATGTAGGGCCCAGTGTGAGAAAGCTGGGTCTCCCTCAGAGGTCATGGGTCTTCCAGCAGGACAATGACCCAAAACACACTTCAGAAAGCACTAGAAAATGGTTTGAAAGCACTGGAGACTTCTAAGGTGGCCAGCAATGAGTCCAGACCTGAATCCCATAGAACACCTGTGGAGAGATCTAAAAATGGCAGTTTGGAGAAGGCACCCTTAAAATATCAGGGACCTGGAGCAGTTTGCCAAAGAAGAATGGCCTAAAATTCCAGCAGAGCATTGTAAGAAACTTATTGATGGTTACCGGAAGCGGTTGTTCGCAGTTATTTTGGCTAAAGGTTGTGCAACCAAGTATTAGGCTGAGGGAGCCAATACTTTTGTCTGGCCCATTTTTGGAGTTTTGTGTGAAATTATCAATGTTTTGGTTTTTGCTTCATTCTCTTTTGTGCTTTTTCATTTAAGACAAATTAAATGAAGATAATAATACCAAATAATTTGTGTTTGCAATCATTTTCAGGAAGAAAATGAGTATTATCTGACAGAATTGCAGGGGTGTCAATACAGCATACTCAGGACAAATTGCACAACAACGTTTGGGGTCCCAATTTCTCCTGTTAAAATTTGTTTTATTTTACCAAGGGTATCTGAAGTAATTTTTATTGTGAAAAAAAGTTAAATGTTCATTTAAAAAAAAAAAACATTCCAAAAATTCCTGTGAAACACCTGAAGGGTTAATAAACTTATTGAATGTGGTTTTGAGCACCTTGAGGGGTGCAGTTTTTAGAATGGTGTCACACTTGGGTATTTTCTATCATATAGACCCCTCAAAGTGACTTCAAATGTGATGTTGTCCCTAAAATAAGTGGTGTTGTAAAAATGAGAAATTGCTGGTCAACTTTTAACCCTTATAACTCCCTAACAAAAAAATGTTTTGGTTCCAAAATTGTGCTGATGTAAAGTAGACATGTGGAAAATGTTACTTATTAAGTATTTTGGGTGACATATCTCTGTTATTTAAGGGTATGAAAATTCAAAGTTGGAAAATTGCAACATTTTCAAAATTTTCGCCAAATTTCCATTTTTTTCACAAATAAATGCAAGTAATATGAAAGAAATTTTACCACTAACATGAAGTAAAATATGTCACGAGAAAGCAATGTCAGAATCACCGGGATCCATGCAAGCGTTCCAGAGTTATAACCTCATAAAGGGACAGTGGTCAGAATTGTAAAAATTGGCCCAGTCATTAATGTGCAAACCACTCTTGAGGGTAACGGGGTTAATTAATCTGCCATGTTGGAAACTCTGGGAGTCTTAGCTGAGCACAGTTAGCCAATCCTATCCACGATATAATCTGGGTCCTGACTGACACATATCGTCAGAGCTAGTTTATGCTGCATGGATTGGAGGATTGTTGTTTGGTGGTTATATTAGGAGTTTAGTGGATTTATATGTGACTGTTGCTTGGGTTTGTACAGTGTGTACGGAAAGTATTCAGACCCCTTTAAATTTTTCACTCTTTGTTTCATTGCAGCCATTTTGTAAATTTAAAAAAAGTTAATTTTTTTGACCCCCCCCCCCCCCGCGAAATGTTGAAATTTTTTGCAAATTTAAAAAAAAAGAAAAACTGAAATATCATATGGTCATGAGTATTGAGACCACTTTCTCAGTATTGATTAGAAGCACCCTTTTGAGCTAGTACAGCCATGAGTCTGCTTGGGAATGATGCTACAAGTTTCACACCTGGATTTGAGGATCCTCTGCCATTCTGCCTTCTCCATTTCCATCAGGTTGGATCATATACAGCTATTTTCATGTCTCTCTAGAGATGCTCAATTGGGTTTAGGTCAGGGCTCTTGCTGGGCCAGTCAAGAATGGTCACAGAGTTGTTCTGAAGCCACTTATTTGTTATTTTAGCTGTGTGCTTAGGGTCATTGTCTTGTTGGAAGTTAAATCTTTGGCCAAGTCTGAGGTCCAGAGCACTCTGGAAGAGGTTTTCATCCAGGATATCTCTGTACTTGGCCACATTCATGTTTCTTTCACCCCCATAGCATGATGCTGCCACCACCATGTTTCACTGTTGTGATAGTATTGGGCAGGTGATGAGCAGTGCCTGATTTTCTCCACACATTCTGCTTAGAGTTATCACCAAAAAGGTCTGTCTTCATCTCCTCAGACCTAAGAAACTTATTTCTCACAGTCTGGGAGTCCTTCATGTGTTTTTTTTTTAGCAAACTCCATGCGGGCTTTCATATGTCTTGCACTGAGGAGAGGCTTCCATTGGGCCACTCTGCCATATAGGCCCGACTGGTGGAGGGCTGCAGTGATAGTTGATTTTGTGGAACTTTCTCCCTACTGCATCTCTGGAGCTCAGCCACAGTGATCTTGCGGTTCTTCTTTACCTCTCTCACCAAGGCTCTTCTCCCATGATTGCTCCGTTTGGCTGGATGGCCATGTCTAGGAAGACTTCTGGTGGTCCCAAACTTCTTCCATTTAAGGATTATGGAGGCCACTGTGCTCTTAGGAATCTTGAGTACTGCAGAAATTCTTTTGTAACTTGACCAGAGCTGTGCCTTGCCACAATTCTGTCTCTGAGCTCCTTGGCCAGTTCCTTTGACCTCATGATTCTCATTTTGTCTGACATGCACTGTGAGCTGTAAGGTCTTATATAGATAGGACTTGATTTGGAAAGGCACACTCCTATCAGTGTAATTAAACACAGCTGGACTCCAATGAAGCAGTAGAACCATCTCAAGGAGGATCACAAGGAAATGGACAGCATGTGACTTAAATGAGTGTCTGAGCAAAGGGTCTGAATACTTATGACTGTGATATTTCGGTTTTTCTTTTTTATTAAATTTGCAAAAATTTCTACTTTACTGTTTTTTTTCAGTCAGGATGGGATGCAGATTGCACATTAATGAGAAAAAAATTAACTTTTTTTAATTTACCAAATGGCTGCAATGAAACAAAGAGTGAAAAATGTAAAGGGGTCTGAATACTTTCTGTACCCGCTGTAAGTGTGATAATTCCCTTTCCTCCTCTAACTTCGGTTTTTCCCCATCCTCCACTCCCCGGATTATAGAATGCTGTAGATAAGCCTTGAAAGGCAGTGGCCACATCTTATAGCAGCAAAATCTGCTGACAGGTTCCCTTTAAGGACCTGAGTAATTCTCATTTTTGCACTGTTTGTGTTATGCTTGTTCTTTTTCCAAGACTCATAACTTTTTTTCTCTTGTTGATGTGTTAGCACTTGTGTTTTTGCGGGACAAGTTGTAGTTTTGAATGACACTATTCCTTTTGCTAAAGCAAAAAAATTGAAAAAAATTCTAGGTGCAACGAAATCTTAAAAAATGCAATGATGCCTTTTTTGGGGGGTTTGCTTTTACAGCGTTAATTTTTCTGTAAAAATGGCTGAAAACATAATTGTCCACATCAGTCTGATTACAGTGATAACAAACATTGATAGTGTATTTTTTTCTATTAAAGTCTTGGAAAAAAAAAATCTGAATATTGCAAAAAAATATATTTTTTTCCCATTGTGTTGGCATTTGCCGAGACCCATTTATCAGGTACGTTTTTATTAGTATTATTTTGGCCTACATAATCTTTTTTGCTGGTGTGTTATTCCACTATTTGGGAAGCTGAAAAAAGTGTTGCACATTATGCTCTACTCGTTCGTGTTCTGAGGTCTATTGTTTGATTGTCAACTGGTTTTGTCTGCATCACTTGCAATTTCTATGTATATTTTAGAAATGTTCTATAAATGTATTTTTTAAGGATATTTTATTCAAAAATATATTTTTTTTATTCTTGACAGATGACTATACCTGGAGATCAGAGGGACAAGTGACATCTGCAATTTTTAAGTCAGATGACCTTGATATCACACAAGATCTAATTGAAATGAATGCCATTACTTCAGATATACCATCATACTTTCACAGTAAAGATCTATCATCTGATCCTCTTAAACAGGTCCAAACTTCTGATTCATCATGGACTAACAGTCAAACTGCTCTTAAAGCAAAAATGCCATTATCAAGTGCAGAAAATAGAAATAAGTTTTCCCTCAAAATGTCTCGAGTTACTCATAAAAAAATTCGCACAAAGGAGAGGAGATTTTTTTGTTCACTGTGTGGGAAATATTTTAACCATAAATCAGAACTTGTTAGACATGAGAGCGTTCACACACAGGAGAAGCCATATTTATGTTCAGAATGTGGGAAATGTTTTAATCATAAATCGCATTTAGTTGGCCATCAGAGAACTCACACAGGGGAGAAACCTTTTTCATGTTCAGAATGTGGGAAATATTTTCTAGTGAAATCACGACTTGTTAGACACCAGAGAACTCATGCAGGAGAGAAGCCAATATTTTCTTGTTCTGAATGTGGGAAATATTTTAAACAGAAATCCTTGCTCGCTAGACACGAGAGAGTTCACACAGGAGAGAAGCCATATTCATGTTCAGAATGTGGAAAATGTTTTAATCAGAAATCAAATTTAGTTGTCCATCAGAGAACTCACACAGGAGAGAAACCTTTTTCATGTTCAGAATGTGGGAAATGTTTTGCAGAGAAATCAGGTCTTGTTATACACCAGAGAACTCACACAGGGGAGAAACTTCATTCTTGTTCAGAATGTGGGAAATGTTTTGCAGAGAAATCAGGTCTTGTTACACACCATAGAACTCACACAGGGGAGAAGCCAAGATTTTCTTGTTCACAGTGTGGGAAATATTTTAACCAGAAATCAAAGCTTGTTAGACATGAGAGAGTTCACACAGGAGAGAAGCCATATTCATGTTCAGAATGTGGGAAATGTTTTAATCAAAAACCAGTTTTAGTTGTCCATCAAAGAACTCACACAGGGGAGAAGCCATATTCATGTTCAGAATGTGGGAAATGTTTTAATCAGAAATCACATTTTGTTGTCCATCAGAGAAGTCACACAGGGGAGAAACCTTTTTCATGTTCAGAATGTGGGAAATGTTTTGCAGAGAAATCAAGTCTTGTTACACACCAGAGAACTCACACAGGGGAGAAGCCAAGATTTTCTTGTTCTGAGTGTGGGAAATATTTTAACCAGAAATCAAAGCTTGTTCGACATGAGAAAGTTCACACAGGAGAGAAACCTTTTTTATATTCAGAATGTGAGAAATGTTTTGCAGAGTAATCTGGTCTTGTTTTACACCAGAGAACTCACTGTCACGGTTTCATATCTGACTCTGGCCTAGGGTCCCCTTGAGTGACAGCTCAGCCGCCCTATAGGATCTGGAGTGTGCTGGGCTGTTGGTTTTTATGAGTGATGGTCCAGTCATACAACCTGATCCTGGAGCATGCTGGGCTGTCATCATTTTGATTGACAGCCTTGCTGCTCAATCTTATGTAGCCTTTGGGTATTTCCCCAGGTACCTCTCATTTTTCATTATTTTCAAGCAATTTAGCTAGGTTGTGATTTGCAGTCCAGGATCAGTTGTAGCTTTCCTTAACTTGGGTGTGTGTGCTAGCTGTGTCTGGCTTCTTTATCTTGCTGATGACCTCAGATGATTTGTTCTAACTATTCTTGTGGATTATCCTTTCTGCCTTGGACACTCTGACTTCAGGTATCTGACTTGGGACATGGTCTATATGTCTTTGTCATACTCCCTTGTCTTGACAAATCCTCCTGGCATTTGACCCCGGACTGTTACCTGACCGCACCTTTGTATTACCTATCTGTATTCAGAGTACCCCTGATATCTGACCTCGTGCCTCCTGACTACCCTGTCTCTTTGCTTGCCCATGAATAATGACTCATCATCACACTCTCACACAAGGAAAAATAAATATTCATGTTTAGTATGTGAAAAATGTTTTCAAGTTAAATCACATGTTTTTAGACATCAGAGAACTCGCACAGTGGAGAAAATTTTTTCATGTTCAGAATATGGGTAATGTTTTCCAGGGAAATGAGGTTTTGCTATACACAGGAGAACTCACACAGGGGAGAAGCCATATATTTTATCACACTGTGCAAAACAACAGAAAACAGAGACAGGCACAGTAATGGCAAATACATAAATGAGAAAGGAATAGCAAGTTAGAACTTACATTAGAATTAAAATATATGTAGTTCCTAAAATACATCTGTTATCTATAATGCAATATAACATTAGCATTAAATATTTCATATTGTTATATATTTATGTATTCACTATATGGACAAGGGTATTGTGACACAGACCCCCACACCACCGAAAAAATACCCAACATTTCTTCTTTTTTCCTAATGCCCAGTGATCTGCCATTCATTACCGTTTGTTTAAATCCACAATTTCCATATCTGGACAAATTTTTTTAGTGTATGTATTTTACAAAAATAAACATTCATGTTGCAAGTTACTATTTACATCTATGATCCATTCCTTCTATGTAGGTTCATCTGAGGGGATCCATATTTTTAAAAGAACTTTCCGTGCTAAGTATAGTAGTTGTTCACCATGATTGGGAATTGATTCCCTTTTCTATTCCCCATATTATTAGGTTTAAGAGGATTTGATTTTAACCTCTTAGTAACAGAGACAAATTTTTTAAAATCTAACCAGTGTCACTTTATGTGGTAACTCTGGAACGTTGCGACAAATCCCAGTGATTTTTTTCGTGGCACATTATACTGTAACAACCCTGCTGGCATCACTGCATTGCCTCCCATCCCCCACCTGCATTACACTCAAACTCTCTTACTTCTCTGGGCCTTGTGGTGACTGCTCTCTGCTGCCAGCTCCATGCAGTGTGCCTCTTGTCTGCTGTCTGCTCTGTGCATGCTCTGTCTGTGTGTATAGGGGGGCGGCGCCAGCAACTCTTGTTTCTTATAGAGACTGTGTGCACCTTGCTAAGGTGTCCCTGGCCAATCGCCATGAGGCTTCCTGTATTTAAGACATCCCCACCCATTGGTGGGGGCCTGTGCAACTTACTCCCTCAGTCAGTTCTTAGCTGCTGAGGCGCCAGGCCCTGTCTCGGTTAATCTCTCTTGTCTGCCACCCAGGGGGGCGTTGTACCCTGGTCTGTGTCCTGTGTAGCCACCCAGTGGGGCTTAGTACCCTGGCCTATGTTTTTTGTGTAGCCACCAAGCAGGGCTTCGTACCCTGGCCTATGTCTGCCACCCAGAGGGGCATCGTACCCTGGCTTGTGTCCATGTCTCTGTGTCTTGTCTCGTTCCTGACTCTGTCTTAGTCTAGTCCTATTCCGTTGTCCGTTTATATCTCTGTCTTGGTTTGCCTTTTCTGCTGTGCATTCTCTGTGTCTTGCTTTGCTCCGCTTTTGGCTCCGCTCTCTGCGACCTTGCTTTGCTCCTTGCTCTGCATTCTGTTACCTTGCTCTGCACTCTGTGGCTTTGCTCTCAGCTCTGCACTCTGTGGCTTAGCTCTAGCTCTGTTCTCAGTAACTTTGCTCTGCACTCTGTGGCTTTGCTCTGCACTCTGTGGCTTTGCTCTGCGGCTCCGCTCTTTGCGGTTCTACCTGGCACCGCTCTTTGCGGTTATACCTGGCTCGCTCTTTGCTGTTCTACTTCTCCTGCTCTTGGCTCCGCTTCCTGCGTTTCTGCACTTGGCTCCGCCTCCTGCGTTGCTGCACTTGGCTCTGCCTCCAGCTCTTGGCTCCGCCTCCTGCTTTTGGCTCCGCCCTCCGGCATCTCTGTTATTGGCTCTAGCTCCTGTGTTTAGTTCTGTGTTGTGAATTCTGTGGTCAAGCTCCCTCCTGTGGTCATGAGTGGTACTGCGGCTGGTTCTGTCTATGAGCTTCCTCTGGTGGATGTGAGTGGTGTTATGCTGTGCTATCAGGCAACACAGTGTGCAGTAATCAGCGCACATACAGTGATATGGCAATAACCCAAAAACAATAGAACAAGCTCTGAGACGTGGAATCTCTGCAGACTGCAATACCTGAATCTATCCTCACACAACTAAAAGCAGCAGTGGATTGCGCCTGTCACTACCTATGCAACTCGGCACTGCCTGAGGAGCTGACTAGCCTGAAGATAGAAATACAAGCCTGACTTGCCTCAGAGAAATACCCCAAAGGAATAGGCAGCCCCCCACATATAATGACTGTTAGCAAGATGAAAAGACAAAACGTAGGAATGAAATAGATTCAGCAAAGTGAGGCCCGATATTCTAGACAGAGCGAGGATAGCAAAGAGAACTATGCAGTCTACAAAAAACCGTAAAGCAGAACCACGCAAAGGGGGGCAAAAAGACCCACCGTGCCGAACTAACGGCACGGCGGTGCACCCTTTGCGTCTCAGAGCTTCCAGCAAAAAAGAATAGCACAGCTGGACAGAAAAAACGGAAACAAAAACAAAGTAACACTTATCTAGCAGAGCAGCAGGCCACAGGAAAGATGCAGAAGCTCAGATCCAACACTGGAACATTGACAAGGAGCAAGGAAGACAGACTCAGGTGGAGTTAAATAGCAAGGCAGCCAACGAGCTCACCAAAACACCTGAGGGAGGAAGCCCAAAGGCTGCAATACCACTTGTGACCACAGGAGTGAATTCAGCCACAGAATTCACAACAGTACCCCCCCCTTGAGGAGGGGTCACTGAACCCTCACCAGAACCCCCAGGCCGACCAGGATGAGCCACATGAAAGGCACGAACAAGATCTGGGGCATGGACATCAGAGGCAAAAACCCAGGAATTATCCTCCTGAGCATAACCCTTCCATTTGACCAGATACTGGAGTTTCCGTCTAGAGACACGAGAATCCAAAATTTTCTCCACAATATACTCCAATTCCCCCTCCACCAAAACAGGGGCAGGAGGCTCCACAGATGGAACCATAGGTGCCACGTATCTTCTCAACAACGACCTATGGAATACATTATGTATGGAAAAGGAGTCTGGGAGGGTCAGACGAAAAGACACCGGATTGAGAATCTCAGAAATCCTATACGGACCAATAAAACGAGGTTTAAATTTAGGAGAGGAAACCTTCATAGGAATATGACGAGAAGATAACCAAACCAGATCCCCAACACGAAGTCGGGGACCCACACGGCGTCTACGATTAGCGAAAAGCTGAGCCTTCTCCTGGGACAAGGTCAAATTGTCCACTACCTGAGTCCAGATCTGCTGCAACCTGTCCACCACAGAATCCACACCAGGACAGTCCGAAGACTCAACCTGTCCTGAAGAGAAACGAGGATGGAACCCAGAGTTGCAGAAAAATGGAGAGACCAAGGTAGCCGAGCTGGCCCGATTATTAAGGGCGAACTCAGCCAACGGCAAAAATGACACCCAATCATCCTGGTCAGCACAAAACAAAACATCTCAGATATGTTTCCAAGGTCTCTTCGGGACCGGCAAGGGCAAAAGCAACCCACTGGCACGTGAACAGCAGGGCTTAGCCCTAGCACAAATCCCACAGGACTGCACAAAAGCACGCACATCCCGTGACAGAGATGGCCACCAGAAGGATCTAGCCACTAACTCTCTGGTACCAAAGATTCCTGGATGACCAGCCAGCACCGAACAATGAAGTTCAGAGATAACTTTACTAGTCCACCTATCAGGGACGAACAGTTTCTCGGCCGGACAACGATCAGGTTTATTAGCCTGAAATTTCTGCAACACTCTCCGCAAATCAGGAGAGATGGCAGACACAATGACTCCTTCCTTGAGGATACTCGCCGGCTCAGATAACCCCGGAGAGTTGGGCACAAAACTCCTAGACAGAGCATCCGCCTTCACATTTTTAGAGCCCGGAAGGTACGAAATCACAAAATCAAAACGAGCAAAAAATAACGACCAACGGGCCTGTCTAGGATTCAAGCGCTTGGCAGACTCGAGATAAGTAAGATTCTTATGATCAGTCAATACCACCACGCGATGCTTAGCTCCCTCAAGCCAATGACGCCACTCCTCGAATGCCCACTTCATGGCCAGCAACTCTCGGTTGCCCACATCATAATTACGCTCAGCAGCAGAAAATTTCCTGGAAAAGAAAGCACATGGTTTCAACACTGAGCAACCAGAACCTCTCTGTGACAAAACCGCCCCTGCTCCAATCTCAGAAGCATCAACCTCGACCTGGAACGGAAGAGAAACATCTGGTTGACACAACACAGGGGCACAGCAAAAACGACGCTTCAACTCCTGAAAAGCTTCCACGGCAGCAGAAGACCAATTAACCAAATCAGCACCCTTCTTGGTCAAATCGGTCAATGGTCTGGCAATGCTAGAAAAATTACAGATGAAGCGACGATAAAAATTAGCAAAGCCCAGGAATTTCTGCAGACTTTTCAGAGATGTCGGCTGAGTCCAATCCTGGATGGCCTGGACCTTAACCGGATCCATCTCGATAGTAGAAGGGGAAAAGATGAACCCCAAAAATGAAACTTTCTGCACACCGAAGAGACACTTTGATCCCTTCACGAACAAGGAATTAGCACGCAGTACCTGGAAAACCATTCTGACTTGCTTCACATGAGACTCCCAATCATCAGAGAAGATCAAAATGTCATCCAAGTAAACAATCAGGAATTTATCCAGATACTCACGGAAGATGTCATGCATAAAAGACTGAAAAACAGATGGAGCATTGGCAAGTCCGAACGGCATCACCAGATACTCAAAATGACCCTCGGGCGTATTAAATGCCGTTTTCCATTCATCTCCCTGCCTGATTCTCACCAGATTATACGCACCACGAAGATCAATCTTAGTAAACCAACTAGCCCCCTTAATCCGAGCAAACAAGTCAGATATCAATGGCAAGGGATACTGAAACTTAACAGTGATCTTATTAAGAAGGCGGTAATCAATACACGGTCTTAGCGAACCATCCTTTTTGGCTACAAAAAAGAACCCTGCTCCCAATGGTGATGACGATGGGCGAATATGTCCCTTCTCCAGGGATTCTTTCACATAACTGCGCATAGCGGTGTGTTCAGGCACGGACAAATTAAATAAACGACCCTTAGGGAATTTACTACCAGGAATCAAATTGATAGCACAATCACAATTCCTATGCGGAGGTAGGGCATCAGACTTGGGCTCTTCAAATACATCCTGAAAGTCAGACAAGAACTCTGGGATGTCAGAAGGAATGGATGACGAAATAGACAAAAATGGAACATCACCATGTACTCCCTGACAACCCCAGCTGGTTACCGACATAGAGTTCCAATCTAATACTGGATTATGGGTTTGTAGCCATGGCAACCCCAACACGACCACATCATGCAGATTATGCAGTACCAGAAAGCGAATAACTTCCTGATGTGCAGGAGCCATGCACATGGTCAGCTGGGCCCAGTACTGAGGCTTATTCTTGGCCAAAGGTGTAGCATCAATTCCTCTCAACGGAATAGGACACCGCAAAGGCTCCAAGAAAAATCCACAACGTTTAGCATAATCCAAATCCATCAGATTCAGGGCAGCGCCTGAATCCACAAACGCCATGACAGAATACGATGACAAAGAGCATATCAAGGTAATGGACAGAAGGAATTTGGACTGTACAGTACCAATGACGGCAGAGCTATCGAACCGCCTAGTGCGCTTAGGACAATTAGAAATAGCATGAGTGGAATCACCACAGTAGAAACACAGCCTGTTCAGACGTCTGTGTTCTTGCCGTTCAACTTTAGTCATAGTCCTGTCGCACTGCATAGGCTCAGGTTTACTCTCAGACAATACCGCCAGATGGTGCACAGATTTACGCTCGCGCAAGCGACGACCGATCTGAATGGCCAAGGACATAGACTCATTCAAACCAGCAGGCATAGGAAATCCCACCATGACATCCTTAAGAGCTTCAGAGAGACCCTTTCTGAACCAAGCCGCCAGTGCAGATTCATTCCACAGAGTGAGTACTGACCACTTCCTAAATTTCTGACAATATACTTCTACATCATCCTGACCCTGGCATAAAGCCAGCAAATTTTTCTCAGCCTGATCCACTGAATTAGGCTCATCATAAAGCAATCCAAGCGCCTGGAAAAACGCATCAACATTACTCAATGCAGGGTCTCCTGGCGCAAGAGAAAACGCCCAGTCCTGAGGGTCGCCGCGCAAAAAAGAAATAATAATCAAAACCTGTTGAATAGGATTACCAGAAGAATGAGGTTTCAAGGCCAGAAATAGCTTACAATTATTTTTGAAGCTCAGGAACTTAGTTCTGTCACCAAAAAACAAATCAGGAATAGGAATTCTTGGTTCTAGCATAGATTTCTGATCAATTGTATCTTGAATCTTTTGTACATTTATAACGAGATTATCCATTGAGGAGCACAGAGCCTGAATATCCATGTCCACAGCTGTGTCCTGAAGCACTCTAATGTCTAGGGGAAAAAAAAAAAAAAAACTGAAGACAGAGCTGAGGAAAAAAAAATGATGTCAGGACTTCCTTTTTCCCTCTATTGAGAATCATTGGTTTGGCTCCTTGTACTGTTATGCTGTGCTATCAGGCAACACAGTGTGCAGTAATCAGCGCACATACAGTGATATGGCAATAACCCAAAGACAATAGAACAAGCTCTGAGACGTGGAATCTCTGCAGACTGCAATACCTGAATCTATCCTCACACAACTAAAAGCAGCAGTGGATTGCGCCTGTCACTACCTATGCAACTCGGCACTGCCTGAGGAGCTGACTAGCCTGAAGATAGAAATACAAGCCTGACTTGCCTCAGAGAAATACCCCAAAGGAATAGGCAGCCCCCCACATATAATGACTGTTAGCAAGATGAAAAGACAAAACGTAGGAATGAAATAGATTCAGCAAAGTGAGGCCCGATATTCTAGACAGAGCGAGGATAGCAAAGAGAACTATGCAGTCTACAAAAAACCGTAAAGCAGAACCACGCAAAGGGGGGCAAAAAGACCCACCGTGCCGAACTAACGGCACGGCGGTGCACCCTTTGCGTCTCAGAGCTTCCAGCAAAAAAGAATAGCACAGCTGGACAGAAAAAACGGAAACAAAAACAAAGTAACACTTATCTAGCAGAGCAGCAGGCCACAGGAAAGATGCAGAAGCTCAGATCCAACACTGGAACATTGACAAGGAGCAAGGAAGACAGACTCAGGTGGAGTTAAATAGCAAGGCAGCCAACGAGCTCACCAAAACACCTGAGGGAGGAAGCCCAGAGGCTGCAATACCACTTGTGACCACAGGAGTGAATTCAGCCACAGAATTCACAACAGAGTGGGGCTGCGGCTTCTGAGTTTCCTTCCTCAGGTGACGAGGTTAAGTCATTAGGTGCTGCTCTATTTAACTCCACCTAGTTCTTTGTTCCTGGCCTCCAGTCAATGTTCCAGTATTGGTCTTGCTCTCTCCTGGATCGTTCTTGTGGCCTGTCTTCACTGCATAAGCTAAGTTCTGCTTGTGTTACTTTTGTTTGCTATTTTTTCTGTCCAGCTTGCTATATTGGTTTTTCTTGCTTGCTGGAAGCTCTGGGACGCAGAGGGAGCACCTCCGTACCGTTAGTCGGTGCGGAGGGTCTTTTTGCGCCCTCTGCGTGGTTGTTTGTAGGTTTTTGTGCTGACCGCAAAGCTATCTTTCCTATCCTCGGTCTGTTCAGTAAGTCGGGCCTTACTTTGCTAAAATCTATTTCATCTCTGTGTTTGTATTTTCATCTTTGCTCACAGTCATTACGTATGGGGGGCTGCCTTTTCCTTTGGGGAATTTCTCTGAGGCAAGGTAGGCTTATTTTTCTATCTTCAGGGCTAGCTAGTTTCTCAGGCTGTGCCCGAGGCGCCTAGGTCTGGTCAGGAGCGCTCCACGGCTACCTCTAGTGTGCTGTGATAGGATTAGGGATTGCGGTCAGCAGAGTTCCCACTTCTCAGAGCTCATCCTATGTTATTAGTAACTATCAGGTCACTTTGTGTGCTCTTAACCACCAGGTCTATTGTGGTTCTGAATCACCAGTTTATAACAGCTCTGCATCCACTCTTGCGGTCTTCCCCTACCTTTTCTTAAGTCCTCCTGTCTGAACAGGTTCTTACCTGTTTTACATACCTGTCTGCAGACCGGTCCCTACCGGTTCTTCCAGTGTACCAGCCTTGTCCACCTGTCCAGCCAGAGAGCCAGCCATACCTGCCTGCCTACCAGAGAGCCAGCCGTGCCCGCCTACCTAGCAGTGTCTCTGTTGTACCCGTCTGTCTGCCTGTGTCCCAGCCATGCCCGCCTGTCTGCCAGAGTGCCAGCCGTGCCCGCTTGCCTGTCTATGTTCCGTTCCCCGGTGGGATCAGCAGCCACAGCCAGACACCACCCTGGAGTGGTACCTGGTAGCTTCCTATTGCACAAGTCTGACCTCACCATCAGAGGCTCCAGCGAACACCTAGGAAGCTACTTAGATACGCCCCTTCCAGGGAAGTTTGGTCTGTGGTCCAGTGGGACCGCACGCCCGCGCCAACCAGTCTGGGCGCGAGCGTGACATATACTTTATGATGGTAAATTTAGGTTGATATGTTTTGTTTATTTATAAAAAAAATCTGAAATTTGACAAAAATGTAAAAAATTTGCAATTTTCAAACTTTGATTATATATTATCCCTTTAATTCAGATACCGTATACACCACGGCACCTACTGTATTTTTGGGACTATAAGACGCACCGGACCATTAGACGCACCCCAAATTTTGGGGTGAAAATAGCAGAAAAAAAGATTTTTATAAAATGGGGGTCCGTCTTCTTGTCCGAGTTTAAGGTATCTTACCTGAGGGCTGGCGGTGGTACAGCAGGGTCACAGGAGGCATGGTGGCAGCAGAGGTGCAGTGATGCTGAGGAGCGGTGGGCGGTACGGCGTGCACCTGAACAGGGTCCCTTCCTGCTATGGTGGGTGACACTGCTGCCTGGTGTCCACCGGGGGGTTGCAGCAGTGGTGTGGAGGCGGCAGAGGTGCGGCGATGCTGAGGTGTGGTGGGCGGTACAGCGTACACCTGAGCAGGGTCCCTTCCTCAGGTGTGGTGACGCCTCAGGTGAGGTCACGGGTTTCTTGGTGGCGGTGGCCATCCTTCTGAGGCCGCGTGTGCGCAGATTGAGTACTCTGCTTACTGAGGCTTCAGGAGAATGGCCGTGGGAAGCAGCGCGTGCACAGATGGAGATTGCGGCAGCAATTTTCCTGAAGCCGAGATCTCTCTGCGCAACTCAGCTTCAGGAAAATGGGCACCACAATCTCAATCTGAGGAAGGCACCCTGCTTAGGTGCACGCCATACCGCCCACCGCGCCTCAGCACCTCTGCCGCCGCCACACCACTGCCGAAACCAACCGGTAAGCCTGCTTTCGAATAAGACGCACCCCCCATATTCCTCACAATATTTTTTTGGGGGGGGGAAAGTGCGTCTTATAGTCTGAAAAATACGGTAATTTTACCACAAAAAGCTGGGAAAACTTATTGACTCGAGTATAAACCTAGGGTGGGAAATGCAGGAACTCCTGTTAAATTTCAAAAATAAAAATAGATACCAATAAAATTATATTAATTGAGACATGGGCCATACAAAATATGACCCATATAATGCTCCATAAAGTTGATGATAGCCCCTTAAGATGCTCCATAGAAAAATATGCCCCATATAATGCTGCATAAAGTTGATGATGGCCCCATAAGATGCTCCAAACAAAAATATGCCCCATATAAAAATATGCCCCATATAATTCTGCATAAAGTTGATGATGGCTCCATAAGATGCTCCAAACAAAAATATGCCCCATATAATGCTCTATAAAAATGATAATGGGCCCCATAAGATCCCCATATAGTGCTCAAATGCAGGTTATGTTGCTCATATATCGTATATTTCTGCTGCAATAGCAAAAAAAATTAAATGCCTCTCGTTGCTGGCCGCTGCTCCTCAGCGTCGCTGGATCTCTGCAGTGACTGTTCAGGCAGAGGGCATGCACTAATCATGTCATCGCGCCCTCTGACCTGAACGTCACGATCAGAGGATGCAGAAGACACAGCACGGTGGTGGAACGTGTACAGGTGAATATTGCAAGTGCCGGGGGCCTGAGCAAGCGGCGGCACAGGCACATGGCCCCCATAGTGCGCTGGTGTCCCCGCCTGCTCAGGACACCGGCACTTGCCCCGGTGCAAACACCGACCGCCGGCCCTGTCAGCAGCCACTGAAAAACTTACTGAGGCTGCAGGGGAGCGCGGACATGTTCCGGAGATGCTGGAGACCTCCGCACTGGGACCGTGGCTCGTGTATAAGCCGAGGGGGGTCTTATTAAGCTAAAAAAAAAGGGGCTGAAAAGCTGAGCTTATACACGAGTATACAGTTATATGAAAAAGTTTGGGCACCCCTATTAATCTTAAGCTTAATGTTTTATAAAAATTGTTGTTTTTTTTGCAACAGCTATTTCAGTTTCATATATCTAATAACTGTTGGACACAGTAATGTTTCTGCCTTGAAATGAGGTTTATTGTACTAACAGAAAATTTGCAGTCTGCATTCAAATAAAATTTGACATAAGGTGCATAAGTATGGGCACCCGTATCATTTTCTTGTTTTAAATACTCC
Source organism: Ranitomeya imitator (assembly GCF_032444005.1). Taxonomy (NCBI): domain Eukaryota; kingdom Metazoa; phylum Chordata; class Amphibia; order Anura; family Dendrobatidae; genus Ranitomeya; species Ranitomeya imitator. The sequence goes on from NC_091283.1 coordinate 365,408,888, forward strand.
TACCTACTTTTTACTGACTTACTAAAGCACTTTTTTTGGTTTTCTAACCTCATTGAGCTTTGAACTTCATAGCCAGGTGTATGCAATCATGAGAAAAGCTACTTAAAGTGGCCACTTGCAAGTTGTTCTCCTGTTTGAATCTCCTCTGAAGATTGGCATCATGGGCTCCTCAAAACAACTGTTTAATGTGTTGTGAATTCTGTTGTTAAGCTCCCTCCTGTGGTCATGAATGGTACTTCGGCTGGTTCTGTCCATGGGCTTCCTCTGGTGGTTGTGAGTGGAGCTGCGGCTTCTGAGGTTCCTTCCACAAGTGACGAGGTTAATTCGTTAGCTGGCTGCTCTATTTAACTCCACCTAGATCATTGCTCCATGCCACCTGTCAATGTTCCAGTATTGGTCTAGTTCGCTCCTGGATCGTTCTTGTGACCTGTCTTCCCAGCAGAAGCTAAGTTCCTGCTTGTTTTTCTCTGTTTGCTATTTTTTCTGTCCAGCTTGCTATTTTTATTTTTGTCTTGCTTGCTGGAAGCTCTGGGACGCAGAGGTAGCGCCTCCGCACCGTGAGTCGGTGCGGAGGGTCTTTTTGCGCCCTCTGTGTGGTCTTTTTGTAGTTTTTTGTGCTGACCGCAAAGTTACCTTTCCTATCCTCTGTCTTTTCAGTAAGTCGGGCCTCACTTTGCTAAATCTATTTCATCTCTGTGTTTGTAATTCTCATCTTAACTCACAGTCATTATATGTGGGGGGCTGCCTGTTCCTTTGGGGAATTTCTCTGAGGCAAGGTAGGCTTTATTTTTCTATCTGTAGGGCTAGCTAGTTCCTTAGGCTGTGACGAGGCGCCTAGGGAGCGTCAGGAGCGCTCCACGGCTATTTCTAGTGTGTGTGATAGGTTTAGGGATTGCGGTCAGCAGAGTTCCCACGTCTCAGAGCTTGTCCTGTGTTATTAGTAACTATCAGGTCATTCCGTGTGCTCTTAACCACCAGGTCCATTATTGTCCTCACCACCAGGTCATAACATTAATGATCTGAAAACAAAGATTATTCAACATAGTTGTTCAGGGGAAGGATACAAAAAGCTGTCTCAGAGATTTAACCTGTCAATTTCCACTGTGAGGAACATAGTAAGGAAATAGAAGAACACAGGTACAGTTCTTGTTAAGGCCAGAAGTGGCAGGCCAAGAAAAACATCAGAAAGGCAGAGAAGAAGAATGGTGAGATCAGTCAAGGACAATCCTCAGACCACCTCCAGGGAGCTGCAGCATCAACTTGCTGCAGATGGTGTCACTGTGCATCGGTCAACTAAACAACGCACTTTGCACAAGGAGAAGCTATATGGGAGAGTGATGCGAAAGAAGCCGTTTCTGCAAGCACGCCACAAACAGTCGGCTTAGGTATGCAAAAGCACATTTGGAGAAGCCAATTTCTTTTTGGAACAAGGTCCTGTGGACTGATGAAACCAAGATTGAGTTGTTTGGTCATACAAAAAGGCGTTATGCATGGCGGCCAAAAAACACAGCATTCCAAGAAAAACACTTGCTACCCACAGTAAAATTTGATGGAGGTTCCATCATGCTTTGGGGCTGTGTGGTCAATGCCGGCACCGGGAATCTTGTTAAAGTTGAGGGACGCATGGATTCCTCTCAGTATCAGCAGATTCTTGACAATAATATTCATGAATCAGTGGCAAAGTTGAAGTTACGCAGGGGATGGATCTTTCAGCAAGACAATGATCCAAAACACCGCTCCAAATCTACTCAGGCATTCATGCAGAGGAACAATTACACTGTTCTGGAATGGCCATCCCAGTCCCCAGACCTGAATATGAACATCTGTGGGATCATTTGAAGAGGGCTGTCCATGCTCGGCGACCATCAAACTTAACTGAACTGGAATTGTTTTGTAAGGAGGAATGGGCAAAAATACCTTCATCCAGGATCCAGGAACTCATTAAAAGCTACAGGAAGCGACTAGAGGCCGTTATTTTTGCAAAAGGAGAATCTACTAAATATTAATGTCACTTTTCTGGTGGGGTGCCCATACTTATGCACCTGTCAAATTTTGTTTGAATGCAGATTGCACATTTTCTGTTAGTACAATAAACCTCATTTCAAGGCAGAAACATTACTGTGTCCAACAGTTATTAGATATATGAAACTGAAATAGCTGTTGCAAAAAAAAACCAAAACATTAAGCTTAAGATTAATAGGGGTGCCCAAACTTTTTCATATAACTGTATACGATAGTTATACTACAGAAAAACATTAATAAATAACATTTCCCACATGTCTGCTTTACATCAGCACCATTTGTAAAATGTTATTTTATTTGATTTTATTTTAGCTTTTTAGGATGTTTAAAAGTGTAGCTGTAATTTTTCATTTTTTTTCATGAAAATTTACAACATTTATTTTTTTAGTGACCTTTCCAGGTTGGAAATGACTTTAGGGGTTGTATATATTGGAAAACACCCAAAAGTAATACCATTTTAACAACAACACCCCCTGACGTACTGAAAACTGCTGTCATGTAGTTTAATAACCCTTCAGGTGCTTTTCAGGAATTAATGCAAAGTGGCAAGACAGAAATGAAAATGTGTATTTTTGCATCCTAAATGTAGCTAACTTCTGAACAGGCCGCTGTAGCCCGGAGTCTCTAAGGCCGCTATTTGGTCATGAATTGCCATGGAAAACATCAGGACCACACAATCATGATCTCAGGGTTCCGATAGGGATAAAGAGGGAGCCCCCACACTCTTTTAACCATTTTTATGATATAGTCATTATTGACAGCAGCATCTAAAGGGTTAAACAGATATGGACGGTGCAGACACTGATCGTGGCTGATGCAGCAAGTTGTCAGCTATATTGTACAGCTGACAGCTGCTGGATTATCACCTGTATGGGGAGGCTATTGTCTTATATCTTAGGTCAGTTAAAAGACTTATTAATGGTCATTAAGGGGTTAAATGCTTCTTCAATTGTCTCAATAATCCAACCGCCCAAAATGTACACTTTATAGCATAATAGTAACATACAATGGGTTAGTCTCACACTTGAGACACTCAGGGCCCTTTTGTTAGTCAACTTTGGCAATATTTCTGGTGTTAAATAAATCCTATGTACAATAAACAATTACAAAATTCTATCCTGTGTTTTTTTGTGAAATAAAGACTTAGGCCCCAATTAATTAAGGCTGGTGTTTAATTCAGCAATAAGATGTGCAAAATTCACTAAGAAACGCCACTTAATGAATTTATGACATCTTATTAGGGAAGTGAGCCTCACCAGAAATAGTACTCCAGATAGGCATCGGAGTAACATTTTTGTCCTAAGAAATAAGCAATCAGATATATTTTATTACAGTTTTTTTTTACAGATATAACAACAAAATGTCTGCCTCTATCCCATTCCCAATCCAAAACCCTAGGGTAAGATTATCTCCATAGAGTGAGAAAGAGATTAGCTCCTTCCCGACATCCACAGTATATGTACGGAGCAGCATTCCCACAAACCACCGTACATGTACTTCCTGGCGATCGTGTGGGCTCACTCTGAGTGCCGCCGCAATAAAATGTGGGTGTCTGCTCTATATGAGAGTTAACACTCTGCAGCAACACCCACGATTGGTTCTAGCACCAATGATGGCTGATGTTTAACCCCTCTGATGCAGTTATTAAGTGACAGAATATGGAAGGGCATCGCAGAGAGAGGGAGCTTTCTGTCTGCTCTCTACTTCCATCGGCACAACGCAGTCGCAATAGTCCCCATGGTGATCCCGGACCATCATAGCCGGAGCTGACACGGCTCCCCCTGTGAGAAATGCTGATCTGATGCCATGCAATGCAAAAGCATTGCAGAGTGTTAGATCAGGGCAGGAAAAGTTGATATCCCATACTGGGACAATGTAAAAAAAAAAGATTAAAAAATTGTAGAAATATAAAAGAAAAATTACAAAATAAAGAGCAAAAAAAATATTAATACAATAAATACATTTATTTATATAGAAAAGGAGTGAGCAAAAAAGTACACATACCGTATATACTCGAGTATAAGCCGAGATTTTCAGCCCAAATTTTTGGGCTGAAAGTGCCCCTCTCGGCTTATACTCGAGTCAATGTCGGTGGCAGGGTCGGCGGGTGAGGGCGCTGAGGTATACTTACCTAGTTCCAGCGATCCTCGCACTGTCCCTGCCGTCCCACGGTCTTCTGTGCTGCAGCTTCTTCCCCTCTTCAGCAGTCACGTGGGATCGCTCATTACAGAAATGAATAAGCGGCTCCACCTCCCATAGGGGCGGAGCCGCCTATTCATTCCTCTAATCAGCGGTGCCGGTGACCGCTGATAGAGAAAGAAGCTGCGGCACCGAAGACCAGGCAGAGGGACAGCGCGAGGATCGCCAGGACTAGGTAAGTATAGCATATTCACCTGTCCGCGTTCCAGCCGCCGGGCGTCGCTCCATCTTCCCGGCCGGCGCCTCCATCTTCCCGGCGTCTGCGCTCTGACTGTTCAGGCAGAGGGCGCGATGACGCATATAGTGTGCGCGGCGCCCTCTGCCTGATCAGTCAGAACAGAGACGCCGGGAAGATGGAGGCGCCGGAACGAGACGCCGGGAGCTGCAATCAAGGGAGGTGAGTATGTGTTTTTTTTTTTTATTGCAGCAGCGGCGGCGGCAGAGATTTATGTGGATCATCTATGGGGCACAGTGAACGGTGCAGAGCACTGTATATGGCACATCTATGGGGCACAGTGAACGGTGCAGAGCACCGTATATGGCACATCTATGGGGCACAGTGAACGGTGCAGAGCACCGTATATGGCACAGCTATGGGGCACAATGAACGGTGCAGGGCACCGTATATGGCACATCTATGGGGCACAGTGAACGGTGCAGAGCACCGTATATGGCACATCTATGGGGCACAGTGAACGGTGCAGAGCACTGTATATGGCACATCTATGGGGCACAGTGAACGGTGCAGAGCACCGTATATGGCACATCTATGGGGCACAGTGAACGGTGCAGAGCACCGTATATGGCACATCTATGGGGCACAGTGAACGGTGCAGAGCACCGTATATGGCACATCTATGGGGCACAGTGAACGGTGCGGAGCACTGTATATGGCACATCTATGGGGCACAGTGAACGGTGCAGGGCACCGTATATGGCACATCTATGGGGCACAGTGAACGGTGCAGAGCACCGTATATGGCACATCTATGGGGCACAGTGAACGGTGCAGAGCACCGTATATGGCACATCTATGGGGCACAGTGAACGGTGCAGGGCACCGTATATGGCACATCTATGGGGCACAGTGAACGGTGCAGAGCACCGTATATGGCACATCTATGGGGCACAGTGAACGGTGCAGAGCACTGTATATGGCACATCTATGGGGCACAGTGAACGGTGCAGAGCACCGTATATGGCACATCTATGGGGCACAGTGAACGGTGCAGAGCACCGTATATGGCACATCTATGGGGCACAGTGAACGGTGCAGAGCACCGTATATGGCACATCTATGGGGCACAGTGAACGGTGCGGAGCACTGTATATGGCACATCTATGGGGCACAGTGAACGGTGCAGGGCACCGTATATGGCACATCTATGGGGCACAGTGAACGGTGCAGAGCACCGTATATGGCACATCTATGGGGCACAGTGAACGGTGCAGAGCACCGTATATGGCACATCTATGGGGCACAGTGAACGGTGCAGGGCACCGTATATGGCACATCTATGGGGCACAGTGAACGGTGCAGAGCACCGTATATGGCACATCTATGGGGCACAGTGAACGGTGCAGAGCACCGTATATGGCACATCTATGGGGCACAGTGAACGGTGCAGGGCACCGTATATGGGCACATCTATGGGGCACAGTGAACGGTGCAGAGCACCGTATATGGCACATCTATGGGGCACAGTGAACGGTGCAGAGCACCGTATATGGCACATCTATGGGGCACAGTGAACGGTGCAGAGCACCGTATATGGCACATCTATGGGGCACAGTGAACGGTGCAGAGCACCGTATATGGCACATCTATGGGGCACAGTGAACGGTGCAGGGCACCGTATATGGCACATCTATGGGGCACAGTGAACGGTGCAGAGCACCGTATATGGCACATCTATGGGGCACAGTGAACGGTGCAGGGCACCGTATATGGCACATCTATGGGGCACAGTGAACGGTGCAGGGCACCGTATATGGCACATCTATGGGGCACAGTGAACGGTGCAGGGCACCGTATATGGCACAGCTATGGGGCACAGTGAACGGTGCAGGGCACCGTATATGGCACATCTATGGGGCACAGTGAACGGTGCAGAGCACCGTATATGGCACATCTATGGGGCACAGTGAACGGTGCAGAGCACCGTATATGGCACATCTATGGGGCACAATGAACGGTGCAGAGCACCGTATATGGCACATCTATGGGGCACAATGAACGGTGCAGAGCACCGTATATGGCAGATCTATGGGGCACAGTGAACGGTGCAGAGCACCGTATATGGCACATCTATGGGGCACAGTGAACGGTGCAGAGCACCGTATATGGCACATCTATGGGGCACAGTGAACGGTGCAGGGCACCGTATATGGCACATCTATGGGGCACAGTGAACGGTGCAGGGCACCGTATATGGCACACCTATGGGGCACAGTGAACGGTGCAGAGCACCGTATATATGGCACATCTATGGGGCACAGTGAACGGTGCAGAGCATTGTATATGGGGCACATCTATGGGGCACAATGAACGGTGCAGAGCACCGTATATGGCACATCTATGGGGCACAGTGAACGGTGCAGAGCACCGTATATGGCACATCTATGGGGCACAGTGAACGGTGCAGAGCACCGTATATGGCACATCTATGGGGCACAGTGAACGGTGCAGAGCACCGTATATGGCACATCTATGGGGCACAGTGAACGGTGCAGAGCACTGTATATGGGGCACAGCTATGGGGAAATATGAACGGTGCAGAGCACTGTATGGCACATCTATGGGGCACAGTGAACGGTGCAGGGCACCGTATATGGCACATCTATGGGGCACAATGAACGGTGCAGAGCACCGTATATGGCACATCTATGGGGCACAGTGAACGGTGCAGAGCACCGTGTATGGCACAGCTATGGGGCACAATGAACGGTGCAGAGCACCGTATATGGCACATCTATGGGGCACAGTGAACGGTGCAGAGCACCGTATATGGCACAGCTATGGGGCACAATGAACGGTGCAGAGCACTGTATATGGGGCACAGCTATGGGGAAATATGAACGGTGCAGAGCACTGTATGGCACAGCTATGGGGAAATAATGATCTATTTTTATTTTTGAAATTCACCGGTAAATGCTGCATTTCCACCCTAGGCTTATACTCGAGTCAATAAGTTTTCCCAGTTTTTTGTGGCAAAATTAGGGGGGTCGGCTTATACTCGGGTCGGCTTATACTCGAGTATATACGGTATTTGGTATCGCTACGTCCAGAACTACCCGACCTATAAAATTGTCCCACTAGTTAACCCCTTTGGAGAACACCGAACATTTTTTTTATTTAAAAAAAAAAAGAAAAAAGGCAAAAAACAATGTTTTATCATCATGGCGTCAAACAAAAAGTGGAATAAAACACGATAAAAAAGACTAATGAAAATAAAAATGTACAGCTGAAAACATCAACTTGTCCTACAAAAAATAAGCTGCCATACATCTCCATCAGCCGAAAAACAAAAAAAGTTATAGCTCTTAGAATAAAGCGATGCAAAAATATTTATTTTTTCTATAAAAGTTTTTATTGTGTAAAAACGCCAAAACCTAAAATAAAATGAATGTAGTATCACAGTAATCTTACTGACCCGAATAATTATCGTGGCTTATCAATTTTACCACATGCAAAACGGCATAAAAACTCAACAGAAAAACAATTCCTAAATTGCTGGTTTTTGTTCATTCTGCCTCCCAAAAATCGGAATAGAAAGAGATCAAAAAATGTAATTTGCCCCAAAAAATTCATCCTGCAAAAAACAAGCCATCACATAACTCTGTCTGCCGAAATATGGAAAATTATAGCGATCAAAATATAGGGATGCAAAAACTTGTTTTTGCAATAAACAGCATCTTTTAATGTGTCACCGCAGCCAAATAAAAAAATGCTAGAAATCTGGTATCGCTGTGATCACATCGACCCGAAGAATAAAGTTGTCTAATCACTTATACCGCACAATGAAAAGATTAAAAAAAAATAAATAAAACCAATTCTTCCCCTGCTGTTGATTTGTTTATTCTGCCTCCCAAACTTCGCAGTATGGCTCGGCTCACATTTATCCTGCGCTCTTGTTAAATATTAATTATTGAATTCTTATTCTCAATTCTGTACTGAGCACATTGCCTCTCGCTGACATTACAAAAGCTATTTCTGTATATGTAGCTCAGCGTAATAGTTAACACCATGTAGAGAGAACACATGTTCTATGGGACATATATAATCACATCTCTTAGGAGGGTGGGGGGGTCACGTGGGGGCTGTCACCTTCAGTCTCTACAGACTTCAGACTCACAGAAGGAATGAACAGCTGGTAGCCATGATGACTTCTACTCCATGACAGACAGACGCCTTTTACCATCTCGGGAAAGATGAGGAACAAATGGACAATCTGTTCGTAACTATTTCACCTATTTTATGTTTTGCTGCATTGTGTTTTTTTGTGGACAATCCAATAAACCACTACAATTTTTATGAAAATATCTTGACATTTTTCTTTAAGAGTATCACATCTGGGGGCGTGTCCTAGCTGGCCATGTGAGCGGACGCATAGGAGAGCGCTCCCGCTGCTATTAACGTTAAAATCCACTGTGTGGTCTAAATCGTGCTGGCCGATGGTCCTGGGAGCGGAGCGGTGCTGATTTGGAGGCCCAGTAAAGGAGATGACCCGACAGAGGCAGAGAGACGCGGGGCTGGGGATGCAGGAGCTATCCAAGATGGGGCTGCGGCCAGAGAAGATGCCGATAAAGTTAACGCCGCATGTCAGCGGCGCATGGAGGTGGCTGCAAAGCTCAAACAGTTTGCCCGGGTTGAAGAAGCGGAAGAGGCAGAGACACTTGCCAGAGATGGATCTGATAAGAAGAAGGAGGAGGAAGCGATCTCTGCAGGGGAGAATGAGGTACAGAAGGGGGCAGGGGAAAGCAATATGGCAGTGGTAACGGGCTCCAGAAGATGTGATGCCGGGAGGAGAGCCGACCCTGAGGGATGTTTTTGCATTAGTCTCCTCATGTAAGCAATCCTTAAATGCCTTAACCCTCCATATGCAGGAGGTTGAAGGGTAAACCACGCAGATAAACGCTGCCCTACATAAGATGGACAGACGCATGGGTGTAGTGGAGGAGAGGGTGAGCACTGCACTGAAGATCATGTAGTAAAGCTGCAAAAGGCGGAGAAAATGTTTGCTCAAGTGATATCAGAACTGGCTGCAAAAAATGAGGACCTGGAAAATAGATCCAGAAGAAACAACCTTCGTATAGTGGGTCTGCCTGAAAAAAACAGAGGGGAGAAACCCTACTGAGTTTATTGAACGTTGGCTGAGAGAGAAAATTGGGGTCGAGGTGTTGACAAAAGTTTTTGCTGTTGAGGGAGCTCATAGGGTCCCATCGCAGCCCCCTGCCCCTGGAGCTAATCCCCGTACCATGCTGGCCAAAATACTGAACTATAGAGACAGGTACATTGTTCTCAGGAAGGCCAGAGAAATGGGGGATCTCACGGTTGGAGGACAGAGGATTGCCATTTTACCGGATTATTCTGCTGCGGTCCAGAAACAGAATGAAGTTTACTGGTGTCAAGAGACGACTGGGGGAGCTGGGGGTGCAATATTCTATGTTGTTTCCCGCGAAGCTAAGAGTGGTGGCTTTGAAGCTAAGAGTGGTGGCTTTTGACAAAATCCATTTTTTTCTGACACCAGAGGACACTACCCAGTGGATTGACATTAATGCTAAGAAATTAAAAGCTAAAGGAGACTGAAAATCCGTGGAGACCCAGATACGTGTTATTTCTTTGTTTCTGGAGGAGGAGAAATGTGTATATAATATACCTGCTCAATAATTGGGCTATTTTCAACTTTTGAGGTGTTGAGTTTAGCCATTTTGATTGATTGGCCAGATGGTGCAGTAATAGTTAACATGGAGGGAGGAGAAGGGCTTAAACGGTGTACTGCAATTATGTTTTGTAATTTCTTTACTTTGTTATATGCGCTGGAATGTTTTTGGTAGTTGTAAAGAGTTCTGGTTTTTATGGTGGCGGGAGGTGAGGGTAAACCAAGGAAGAGTGTTTGCAATAGGCAGAGGAGCCCCGCTCTTGATGAGAGGAAGAATCTTTAGTTGTGGGAGGGTTAGGGTTGGGAGCTGGGATTTGAAAGGGTGGGAGGGGGGGTTTAGACAGCTTGCACTTGGGAGTGAGGATATATTGGAGAATGATGAGTGGCATGATGGGGGACCATATTAAAATATTGAGTTTGAATGTAAGAGGCCTAGCGGATAAGACCAGACGGGCGCCGAGCTTACAGTATGCTCGAGATCAAAGGGTCTCTGTGATATGTCTGCTGGAGACACACTTGGTGCGTGAGAGGGTTGATGTGCTATGTAGGTGCTGGATACAGAAAGCATATCATTCTACTTTCTCTACGTATTCAAGGGGAGTGTCAGTATTGGTTCCCACGGGTGTGCGTTATGAGGAGGTGGAAGTGTATGTTGACGCGGATGGTCAATATGTGGTGGTGAAATGTAAAATGTATAGAGTGCTGCTATGTGTAGCGGCGGTGTACATTCCGCCTCCCTACTCCAGCAAGAAAATTAGAGAAGTGTTGGAGCTGGTTGGACGTAGGGGCTAGATACCACTTTTAATTATTGGAGACCTTAATAATATATGCGATGATTTTTGGGACAGAAATAAAAATAATCAGAATAGGTCTGAAGGTCCCATTACTGCGTTTGGTACCTATGTTCGGGAAATTGGTATGATTGATTTATGGAGAGTATTGTTATTCACCGACTCATGATACCCTATCTAGAATAGATATGGCTCTTGGCAATCGACTGTTAGACACAATGGTAGGGGACGTGACGCATCTACCAAGGGCTCCTTCAGATCATAGTCCAATTGACGTGGAGTTTCAATCGATGGGGACACAAGCCATAAGCAGAAGAGAGTGGAAGATTCACCCTAATTGGTTGCATAGTATGGATCTGGACAACATAAAGCGGGAGGTGGAGGAATTTGAGTTTAATGATGGGAGTGCGGATATTCTCACTTTATAGGAAGCTATGAAAGCCTATTTGAGAGGGTTACTGTTTAGAGATATCAGTAGATGTAAGCGACGGGTGAAGCTAGCAGAGAAAGCAGCAATTGATGGGCTAAGGGCAGCGGAAGATGATATGGCTATACTGGGTACCCTGTTGTGAATTCTGTGGCCAAGCTCCCTCCTGTGGTCGAGAGTGGTACTTCGGCTGGTTCTGTCTTTGAGCTTCCTTTGGTGGATGAGTGGTACTGCGGCTTCTGAGTTTCCTTCCTCAGGTGATGAGGTTAAGTCGTTAGGTGCTGCTCTATTTAACTCCACCTGGTGCTTTGATCCTGGCCTCCAGTCAATGTTCTAGTATTGGTCTTGCTTCCTCCTGGATCGTTCCTGTGGCCTGTCTTCCTGCATAAGCTAAGTTTTGCTTGTGTTATTTTTGCTTGCTATTTTTTCTGTCCAGCTTGCTTTATTGGCTTTTCTTGCTTGCTGGAAGCTCTGAGACGCAGAGGGAGCACCTCCGTACCGTTAGTCGGTGCGGAGGGTCTTTTTTCCCCTCTGCGTGGTTGTTTGTAGGTTTTTGTGTTGACCGCAAAGCTATCTTTCCTATCCTCGGTCTATTCAGTAAGTCGGGCCTCACTTTGCTAAATCTATTTCATCTCTGTGTTTGTATTTTCATCTTACTCACAGTCATTATATGTGGGGGGCTGCCATTGTTGGGGAATTTCTCTGAGGCAAGGTAGGCTTATTTTTCTATCTTCAGGGCTAGTTAGTTTCTCAGGCTGTGCCGAGTTGCATAGGGAGCGTTAGGCGCAATCCACGGCTACCTCTAGTGTGGTGTGTTAGGATTAGGGATTGCGGTCAGCAGAGTTCCCACGTCTCAGAGCTCGTCCTTTGTTTTTGGTAATTGTCAGGTCACTTTGTGTGCTCTGAACTTCAATGTCCATTGTGGTTCTGAATTACCAGATCATAACAGTACTGGAGGCCCAAAGTACTAATGCTTCTCAATAGAGGGAAAAGAGAAGTTCTGAGACCATTTTTTTTTCTTTGCACTGTGTTCTGTCTTTCTTTTCCCCTTTACATCAGGGTGGTTCAGAACACAGGTGTGGACATGGACATTCAAGGTCTGTTCTCTTTGATGGATAATCTCGCTATAAATGTACAGAATATTCAAGATTTAGTGGTTCAGAATCCTATGTTAGAACCTAAGATTCCTATTCCTGAGTTATTTTCTGGAGATAGAGCAAAGTTTTTGAATTTTAAAAATAATTGTAAACTATTTCTGGCTTTGAAACCCCGCTCCTCTGGTGACCCAGTACAACAAGTTAAGATCATTATTTCTTTATTACGTGGCGACCCTCAAGACTGGGCATTTTCCCTTGCGCCAGGAGATTCTGCATTATGTAATATTGATGCGTTTTTTCTGGCGCTCGGATTGCTGTACGACGAACCTAATTCAGTAGATTAGGCAGAGAAAAATTTGCTGGCTCTGTGTCAGGGTCAGGATGAGATAGAGATTTATTGTCAGAAGTTTACAAAGTGGTCCGTGCTCACTCAATGGAATGAATGTGCGCTGGCAGCTATTTTCAGAAAGGGTCTCTCTGAAGCCCTTAAGGATGTCATGGTGGGATTTCCTATGCCTGCTGGTCTGAATGAGTCTGTCTTTGGCCATTCAGATCGGTCGACGCTTGCGCGAGCGTAAATCTGTGCACCATTTGGCGGTATTATCTGAGCATGAACCTGAGCCTATGCAGTGCGATAGGACTTTGACCAGAGCTGAAAGGCAAGAACACAGACGTCAGAATGGGCTGTGTTTCTACTGTGGTGATTCCACTCATGCTATCTCCGATTGTCCTAAGCGCACTAAGCGGTTCGCTAGGTCTGCCACCATTGGTACGGTACAGTCGAAATTTCTTTTGTCCGTTACTTTGATCTGCTCTTTGTCTTCCTATTCTGTCATGGCATTTGTGGATTCAGGCGCTGCCCTGAATTTGATGGACTTGGAGTTTGCTAGGCGCTGTGGGTTTGTCTTGGAGCCCTTGCAGTGTCCTATTCCATTGAGAGGAATTGATGCTACGCCTTTGGCCAAGAATAAGCCTCAGTATTGGACCCAGCTGACCATGTGCATGGCTCCTGCGCACCAGGAGGATATTTGCTTTCTGGTGTTGCATAATCTGTATGATGTGGTCGTGTTGGGGTTGCCATGGCTACAAGTCCATAACCCAGTATTAGATTGGAAATCAATGTCTGTGTCCAGCTGGGGTTGTCTGGGGGTACATGGTGATGTTCCATCTCTGTCTATCTCATCATCTACCCCTTCTGAGGTCCCAGAGTTCTTGTCTAATTACCGGGATGTATTCGATGAGCCCAAGTCCAATGCCCTACCTCCGCATAGGGATTGTGATTGTGCTATCGATTTGATTCCTGGTAGTAAGTTTCCTAAGGGTCGACTGTTTAATTTATCTGTACCTGAGCACGCCGCTATGCGGAGTTACATGAAGGAGTCTTTGGAGAAGGGTCATATTCGCCCGTCATCGTCGCCATTGGGAGCAGGGTTCTTTTTTGTGGCCAAGAAGGATGGTTCGCTGAGACCTTGTATTGATTACCGCCTTCTAAATAAAATTACGGTCAAATTTCAGTACCCCTTGCCGCTGCTGTCTGATTTGTTTGCTCGGATTAAGAGGGCTAGTTGGTTCACCAAGATAGATCTTCGTGGTGCGTATAATCTTGTGCGTATTAAACGGGGCGATGAATGGAAAACAGCATTTAATACTCCCGAAGGCCATTTTGAGTACCTGGTTATGCCATTCGGACTTTCTAATGCTCCATCAGTGTTTCAGTCCTTTATGCATGACATCTTCCGAGAGTACCTGGATAAATTCCTGATTGTATACTTGGATGATATTTTGGTCTTCTCGGTTGATTGGGAGTCTCATGTGAAGCAGGTCAGAATGGTGTTCCAGGTCCTGCGTGCTAATTCTTTGTTTGTGAAGGGGTCAAAGTGTCTCTTTGGTGTTCAGAAGATTTCATTTTTGGGGTTCATTTTTTCTCCTTCTACTATCGAGATGGACCCTGTTAAAGTTCAGGCCATTTATGATTGGACTCAGCCAACATCTCTGAAGAGTCTTCAGAAGTTCCTGGGATTTGCTAATTTTTATCGTCTCTTCATCGCTAATTTTTCTAGCATTGCTAAACCGTTGACTGATTTAACCAAGAAGGGTGCTGATGTGGTTAATTGGTCTTCTGCTGCTGTGGAAGCTTTTCAGGAGTTGAAGCGTCGTTTTTCTTCTGCCCCTGTGTTGTGCCAACCAGATGTTTCGCTTCCGTTCCAGGTCGAGGTTGATGCTTCCGAAATTGGAGCAGGGGCTGTTTTGTCGCAGAGAAGTTCTGATTGCTCGGTGATGAAACCATGCGCCTTCTTTTCCAGGAAATTTTCGCCTGCTGAGCGAAATTATGATGTTGGCAATCGAGAGTTGCTAGCCATGAAGTGGGCATTCGAGGAGTGGCGTCATTGGCTTGAAGGAGCTAAGCATCGCGTGGTGGTCTTGACTGATCACAAAAACTTGACTTATCTCGAGTCTGCCAAACGGTTGAATCCTAGACAGGCTCGTTGGTCGCTGTTTTTCTCCCGTTTTGACTTTGTGGTTTCGTACCTTCCGGGCTCTAAAAATGTGAAGGCGGATGCCCTGTCTAGGAGTTTTGTGCCCGATTCTCCGGGTTTGTCTGAGCCGGCGGGTATTCTCAAAGAGGGGGTAATTTTGTCTGCCATCTCCCCTGATTTGCGGCGGGTGCTGCAAAAATTTCAGGCTAATAGACCTGACCGTTGCCCAGCGGAGAAACTGTTTGTCCCTGATAAATGGACGAGTAGAGTTATCTCTGAGGTTCATTGTTCGGTGTTGGCTGGTCATCCTGGAATCTTTGGTACTAGAGATTTGGTGGCTAGATCCTTTTGGTGGCCGTCTCTGTCGCGGGATGTGCGTTCTTTTGTGCAGTCCTGTGGGATTTGTGCTCGGGCTAAGCCCTGCTGTTCTCGTGCCAGTGGGTTGCTTTTGCCCTTGCCGGTCCCGAAGAGGCCTTGGACACATATCTCTATGGATTTTATTTCGGATCTCCCCGTCTCTCAAAGAATGTCGGTCATTTGGGTGGTTTGTGATCGCTTCTCTAAGATGGTCCATTTGGTGCCCTTGTCTAAATTGCCTTCCTCCTCTGATTTGGTGCCGTTGTTTTTCCAGCATGTGGTTCGTTTACATGGCATTCCAGAGAACATAGTTTCTGACAGAGGTTCCCAGTTTGTTTCGAGGTTTTGGCGAGCCTTTTGTGCTAGGATGGGCATTGATTTGTGTTTTTCCTCGGCTTTCCATCCTCAGACAAATGGCCAGACTGAACGAACCAATCAGACCTTGGAAACATATCTGAGATGTTTTGTTTCTGCTGATCAGGATGATTGGGTGTCCTTTTTGCCTTTGGCTGAGTTCGCCCTTAATAATCGGGCCAGCTCGGCTACTTTGGTTTCGCCGTTTTCCTGCAATTCTGGGTTCCACCCTCGTTTCTCTTCAGGGCAGGTTGAGTCTTCTGACTGTCCTGGTGTGGATACTGTGGTGGATAGGTTGCAGCAGATCTGGACTCATGTAGTGGACAATCTGACTTTGTCCCAGGAGAAGGCTCAACGTTTCGCTAACCGCAGGCGCTGTGTGGGTCCCCGACTTCGTGTTGGGGATTTGGTTTGGTTGTCATCTCGTTATATTCCTATGAAGGTTTCCTCTCCTAAATTTAAGCCTCGTTTCATTGGTCCATATAGGATTTCTGAGGTTCTTAATCCTGTGTCTTTTCGTTTGACTCTTCCAGCTTCTTTTTCCATCCATAACGTGTTCCATAGGTCATTGTTGCGGAGATACGTGGCACCTGTGGTTCCATCTATTGATCCTCCTGCTCCGGTTTTGGTTGAAGGGGAATTGGAGTATATAGTGGAGAAGATTTTGGATTCTCGTGTTTCGAGACGGAAACTCCAGTATCTGGTTAAGTGGAAAGGTTATGGTCAGGAAGATAATTCCTGGGTCTTTGCCTCTGATGTCCATGCTGCCGATCTGGTTCGTGCCTTTCATGTGGCTCATCCTGGTCGGCCTGGGGGCTCTGGTGAGGGTTCGGTGACCCCTCCTCAAGGGGGGGGTACTGTTGTGAATTCTGTGGCCAAGCTCCCTCCTGTGGTCGAGAGTGGTACTTCGGCTGGTTCTGTCTATGAGCTTCCTTTGGTGGATGAGAGTGGTACTGCGGCTTCTGAGTTTCCTTCCTCAGGTGATAAGGTTAAGTCGTTAGGTGCTGCTCTATTTAACTCCACCTGGTGCTTTGATCCTGGCCTCCAGTCAATGTTCTAGTATTGGTCTTGCTTCCTCCTGGATCGTTCCTGTGGCCTGTCTTCCTGCATAAGCTAAGTTTTGCTTGTGTTATTTTTGCTTGCTATTTTTTCTGTCCAGCTTGCTTTATTGGTTTTTCTTGCTTGCTGGAAGCTCTGAGACGCAGAGGGAGCACCTCCGTACCGTTAGTCGGTGCGGAGGGTCGTTTTTCCCCTCTGCGTGGTTGTTTGTAGGTTTTTGTGTTGACCGCAAAGCTATCTTTCCTATCCTCGGTCTATTCAGTAAGTCGGGCCTCGCTTTGCTAAATCTATTTCATCTCTGTGTTTGTATTTTCATCTTACTCACAGTCATTATATGTGGGGGGCTGCCTTTTCCTTTGGGGAATTTCTCTGAGGCAAGGTAGGCTTATTTTTCTATCTTCAGGGCTAGTTAGTTTCTCAGGCTGTGCCGAGTTGCATAGGGAGCGTTAGGCGCAATCCACGGCTACCTCTAGTGTGGTGTGTTAGGATTAGGGATTGCGGTCAGCAGAGTTCCCACGTCTCAGAGCTCGTCCTTTGTTTTTGGTAATTGTCAGGTCACTTTGTGTGCTCTGAACTTCAATGTCCATTGTGGTTCTGAATTACCTGATCATAACAGTACCCCTGAGCCTGGGAAAAGGTTAAAAGTAGCTCAAAATCATATGGATAAAATTATTTTGGAAAAGACAGAGAGGAAACGGGAATTTCAGAGATTGGCTTATTACCAGGAGGGGGAGACTGTGGGCCACATGCTGTCGCTGGTGGCTTCTGTGTTATGAACTGGTGATTCAGAAACACAATGGACCTGGTGGTTAAGAGCACACAAAGTGACCTGATAGTTACTAATAACATAGGACAAGCTCTGAGACGTGGGAACTCTGCTGACCGCAATCCCTAATCCTATCACAACACACTAGAGGTAGCCGTGGAGCGCTCCTGACCAGACCTAGGCGCCTCGGGCACAGCCTGAGAAACTAGCTAGCCCTGAAGATAGAAAAATAAGCCTACCTTGCCTCAGAGAAATTCCCCAAAGGAAAAGGCAGCCCCCCACATATCATGACTGTGAGTAAAGATGAAAATACAAACACAGAGATGAAATAGGTTTTAGCAAAGTGAGGCCCGACTTACTGAATAGACCAAGGACAGGAAAGATAGCTTTGCGGTCAACACAAAAACCTACAAACAACCACGCAGAGGGCGCAAAAAGACCCTCCGTACCGACTAACGGCACGGAGGTGCTCCCTCTGCGTCCCAGAGCTTCCAGCAAGCAAGAAAAACCAATATAGCAAGCTGGACAGAAAAAATAGCAAACAAAAGTAACACAAGCAGAACTTAGCTTATGCAGGGCAGACAGGCCACAAGAACGATCCAGGAGAGAGCAAGACCAATACTGGAACATTGACTTGAGGCCAGGAACAAAGAACTAGGTGGAGTTAAATAGAGCAGCACCTAACGACTTAACCTCGTCACCTGAGGAAGGAAACTCCGAAGCCGCAGCCCCACTCACATCCACCAGAGGAAGCTCATAGACAGAACCAGCCGAAGTACCACTCATAACCACAGGAGGGAGCTTGACCACAGAATTCACAACACTTCTGCCCAGAGGAGTACTTTGTTTGTCCATTCGCTGGTTTCGGGGAGTGGCACGAAGGTTTCGGAGACTCCGGAGATTTTGAAAGTCTTCATTGATTTTTACGCAGACCTATACTCCTCTCATGTGGCTGCATCGGTGGGAGACACAGTGGTATTTTTAGAGGGACTTGGGTTGCCTAGGTTGGATGATGATGATAGGGAAAGTTTAGAGGCACCTATTACAGATGAGGAGTTGTGTCGGGCATTACAGTCTATGGCAAATGGAAAGGCGCCAGGAGTGGATGGGTTACCTGCTGAAATTTATAAAAGTATGGGGGAAGTGTTAGTGCCTAGATTAAGGGTGGTTTTGGAGGAGGCTAAGAGTAGAGGGATTTTGCCAGCTTCCATGAGAGAAGCCATAATAGTGGAAATTCCGAAGGAGGATAAAGATTTACGGCAACCTGAGTCATACCGTCCAATTTCTTTGCTCACAATGGATGTCAAACTTCTGGCTAGGGTGTTAGTAACCCGACTAACGAGTGTTATCTCCAAGCTGGTACATTCAGATCAGTCTGGTTTTATGCCTGACAGATCTACGGCAGTTAATCTGAGAAGGCTTTTTATGAATGTGCAGCTGGGGGTTGACAACTATGGTTGGAGAGTTATCGCATACTTAGATGCCCACAAGGCATTTGATAGTGTAGAATGGGGATATTTGTGGCAGGTCTTACACTGTTTGGGCTTTGGCTCAGTTTGTGTCCTGGATTCAGCTGCTGTATGCTCAACCAGAGGCTACAATTAGGGTGAAGGGAGGGCTATCTCACACTATAAAGTTACATAGAGGGACGAGACAGGGGTGTCCACTCTCCCCTCTTTTGTTTGCTTTGGCTGTGGAACCGTTGGCTGCCAAAATTCGACAGTCTGCTGAGGTGTCTGGGTTCAAGAATGGGTCAATAGAAGAAAAGATAGCGCTATACGCGGACGATATACTACTGTTTTTGGGTGATCCAATTGCTTCCTTGGGAAGTGCCATTGGGCTTATTGAGAGATTTGGCTCTTTCTCGGGGTTGACGATAAATTGGAGTAAGTCAATTTTGTTTAAAGTTGACGTAGGGGATGAGGTGAGTGAGTCCGTAGATGGAGGGAGACTTAACCCCTTCTCGACCTTTGACGCCACGTAGGCGTCATGAAAGTCGGTGCCAATCCGACCTATGACGCCTATGTGGCGTCATGGAAAGATCGCGTCCCTGCCGATCTGCAGGGACAGGGGGAGTGGTAGTTTAGCCCAGGGGGGGTGGCTTCACCCCCCCCGTGGCTACGATCGCTCTGATTGGCTGTTGAAAGTGAAACTGCCAATCAGAGCGATTTGTAATATTTCACCTATTAAAACTGGTGAAATATTACAATCCAGCCATGGCCGATGCTGCAATATCATCGGCCATGGCTGGAAACACTAATGTGCCCCCACCCCACCCCACCGATCGCCCCCCCAAGCCACCGATCTGTCCGGTACACTGCTCCGGCTCCCCTCCGTCCTGTGCTCCGCTCCCCCCGTGCTCTTGTCCGCTCCCCCGTGCTCCAATCACCCCCCTGTGCTCTGATCCAACCCCCCGTGCTCCGATTCACCCCCCGTGCTCCGATCCACCCCCCTGTGCTGCGATCTACCCCCCGTGCTGCGATCCATCCCCCCGCGCTCCGATCCATCCCCCCGCGCTCCGATCCACCCCCCCATGCTCCGATCCCCCCCCCGTGCTCCCCCCATCCCATCATACTTACCGATCCTCCCGGGGTCCGTCCGTCTTCTCCCTGGGTGCCGCCATCTTCCAAAATGGCGGGCGCAAGCGCAGTGCACCCGCCGAATCTGCCGGCCGGCAGATTCGTTCCAAAGTGCATTTTGATCACTGAGATATAACCTATCACAGTGATCAAAATAAAAAAAATAGTAAATGATTCCCCCCCCCCCCCCTTTGTCACCCCCAAAGGTAGGGACAATAAAAAATAAAGAATTTTTTTTTTCCCACTAAGGTTAGGGTTAGGGTTTCGATATGTGCACACGTATTCTGGTCCTCTGCGGATTTTTCCGCTGCAGATTTCATAAATCCGCAGTGCTAAACCGCTGCGGATTTATGGCGGATTTACCATGGTTTTTCTGCACATTTCACTGCAGTTTTACAACTGCGATTTTCTATTGGAGCAGTTGTAAAACCGCTGCGGAATCCGCAGAAAGAAGTGACATGCTGCGGAATGTAAACCGCTGCATTTCCGTGCAGTTTTTCTGCAGCATGTGTACAGCGATTTTTGTTTCCGATAGGTTTACATTGAACTGTAAACTCATGGGAAACTGCTGCGGATTCGCGGCGTTTTCCACAGCGTGTGCACATACCTTTAGAATTAGGCTATGTGCGGATTTGGCTGCGGATCCGCAGCGGATTGGCCGCTGCGGATTCGCAGCAGTGTTCCATCAGGTTTACAGTACCATGTAAAC
Organism: Ranitomeya imitator; assembly: GCF_032444005.1. Lineage (NCBI taxonomy): Eukaryota > Metazoa > Chordata > Amphibia > Anura > Dendrobatidae > Ranitomeya > Ranitomeya imitator. The sequence goes on from NC_091283.1 coordinate 365,429,607, forward strand.
CTATGGAAAACAAAATCCGCTGTGCCCATGGTGCGGAAAATACAGCGCGGAAACGCTGCGTTGTATTTTCCGCAGCATGTCAATTCTTTGTGCGGATTCCGCAGCGTTTTACACCTGTTCCTCAATAGGAATCTGCAGGTGAAATCCACACAAAAAAACACTGGAAATCCACGGTAAATCCGCAGGTAAAACGCAGCGCCTTTTACCCGCGGATTTTTCAAAAATGATGCTGAAAAATCTCACACGAATCCGCAACATGGGCACATAGCCTTAGGGTTGGAATTAGGGTTGTGATTAGGGTTATGGCTACAGTTGGGATTAGGGTTAGGGGTGTGGGGAGGTTAGTGTTGGAGGTAGAATTGAGGGGTTTCCACTGTTTAGGCACATCAGGGGTCTACAAACGCAACATGGCGCCACCATTGATTCCAGCCAATCTTGTATTCAAAAAGTCAAATGGTGCTCCCTCACTTCCGAGCCCCGACGTGCGCCCAAACAGTGGTTTACCCCCACATATGGGGTACCAGCATACTCGGGACAAACTGCGCAACAATTATTGGGGTCCAATTTCTCCTGTTACCCTTGTGAAAATAAAAAATTGCTTGCTAAAACATCATTTTTGAGGAAAGAAAAATGATTTTTTATTTTCACGGCTCTGCGTTGTAAACGTCTGTGAAGCACTTGGGGGTTCAAAGTGCTCACCACACATCTAGATAAGTTCCTTTCGGGGTCTAGTTTCCAAAATAGGGTCACTTATGGGGGGTTTCTACTGTTTAGCCACATCAGGGTCTCTGCAAACGCAGCCCTTTCGCCCTCTTTTGCGGCGACTTGGGTAGCTAAGGCCATGATATCTTGGTCAGAAACTTTAACTAAGGCTCTACAGGAGAGGAACCTACCGGCGGAGTTAACAGAGATGTCAAATCAGATAGCCCTAACTGGGAGCTACCTGATCAATGCATCTTTGGATGCAGCGAATGGTGCGGCATTATCTGCCGCAAACGCAATTGCCATTAGATGGGCCCTTTGGTTGAGAACATGGTGGGCGGATTCTACCTCGAAAAAATCCCTTACAACTCTCCCATATCAAGGTGGTTGATTATTTGGGGAAAAACTGGATCAACTCATTTCTGATTCCACAGGGGGGAAAAGCAATTTTCTCCCACAGCAAAAGATTAAACAACCCTTTTGTCGCCAGTTTCAGGCTCGTTTCAAATCCTTTCGTAATCCCAGGTGGACCCCAGCGTCAAACCCCGCTGGCCCAGGTCGACCTAATCAGGACAAAGATCATCAGATCTCCTACAGGGCAAACCCGTTGGGAAGAATGCGGTCCCAGCTACCAAGGTCAAGGAGACCTAGGTCCCATAGGTTTTCGGCCAAATGACTGGAGGCGGTATCCGATCACCTCCAACAGAGTAGGCGGTCGTCTACTCTTCTTTCATCAGTCATGGCTGTCAGTGGTTCACGACAGGTGGGTAAGAGATCTAATGTTCTCAGGGTACAAAATAGAGTTTCTCAGTCTCCCCCCATGGCGGTTCTTTCCCTCCCGTTTTCCCACTTCAGGATCCCAGGTACAAGCCTTGTTCGGAACTGTAGAATCCCTTCGGCTCTGCGGGGTCATCATTCCAGTCCCGAAGGAAGAGAGATTTCAGGGGTTTTATTTCAACCTGTTCATGGTTCCCAAAAAAGACGGATCTGTAAGGCCCATTCTGGACCTAAAGTTTAAACAGGTTTGTCAACCTTGGTCACTTTCGAATGGAATCTCTCCGGTCAGTCATTGCGGCAATGGAAAAGGGAGAATTCTTGGCCTCAATAGATATTCAAGATGCTTATCTTCACATTCCCATGTTCCCTTCGCATCAAAAATTTATACGTTTTGCCGTAGGCAGCCTACATTTTCAGTTCACTGCCTTACCTTTCGGGCTGGCCACCGCACCCAGGGTATTTACAAAGGTCATGGCAGCAGTGGTATCCATCCTGCATTCCCGGGGCATACTCGTTTTGCCATACCTAGACGATCTCCTTATCAAGGGGTAGTATTTTCAAGCCTGCGAGGAAAATGTCAGCATTACCCTGGATACGCTTTCTCGCTTAGGGTGGCTGGTGAATCTAAAAAAATCATCCTTTGTGCCATCTCAGAAAATCTATTTTCTAGGGATGATCTTCAACACCTCACAAGGGTTGACAATCCTACACCGGGACAAGGTCCTGACCCTCTGCAAAGAGGTGAGGATCCTTCGCCGGCCGACCTACCATACAATCTGGTCCTGCATGAGAGTTTTAGGAAGAATGGTGGTGGCAATAGAGGCAGTACCTTTTGTGCAATTCCATCTCTGTCCTATCCAAGATGCACTGTTGGCAGCATGGGACAAGAATCTGTATTCTCTCAATCTCAGGTGTCGTCTGAAGATAGGAAAATGACAGCGCTCCATCCGGGTGTAATCCAAATATGAAAATTTATTAAGCCATAAAACAGCAAACAGCAACGTTTCGACCTAACAGGTCTTTATCATGCTTTATTATGGCTTAATAAATTTTCATATTTGGATTACACCCGGATGGAGCGCTGTCATTTTCCTATCTTCAGACTTCTACGGTCCTAGTGGGTTCCCTGGACTTGGACTGGCGCTCCGGTCAAGTGAAGTGCGGTTAGCCATCTTGCTTCTCAGGTGTCGTCTGTCTCTCCAGGTCAGACAGGCTCTTGCATGGTGGTCAACATGCCCTTCTCTATGACAAGGGAAACCCTTTCTCCCAGCCCATTGGCTGGTAGTCATGACAGACGCCAGTCTTCTCGGTTGGGGAGCAGTGTTTTGCCACCACACAGCCCAGGGACACTGGTCCTCGCGGGAGTCAACCCTCCCGATCAATCTATCGGAGATTCGGGCGATTCGGCTGGTGCTACAACATTTTCATCTTCTAGCAGGCCGTCCTGTCCGGATTCAATCGGACAATGCCACAGCAGTGGCCTACATAAATCATCAAGGGGGTACCCGCAGCAGGGCAGCCATGCACGAGGTAAAACAGGTCCTCGACTGGGCTGAAAAGAACCACTCTGTGATTTCAGCAGTCCACATTCCGGGCGAGGAAAACTGGGCTGCGGGTTTTCTCAGTCGTCAGGGCCTTGCATCCGGGAAGTGGTCTCTCCATCCCGAGGTGTTTCAGGAAATATGTCATCGCTGGGGAACCCCGGACATGGACCTGATGCCTTCCGGAATGAGTGCCAAGGTACCCAAGTTTGTCGCCTGGTATCGAGACCCACAGGCAATCACCGTGGACTCATTCATTCTACATTGGAACCTGTTTCATCTCCCATACCTGTTTCCCCCTCTTGCGCTGCTCCCAAAGGTAGTCAGGAAGATCCAGACAGATGGAGTTCCAACAATCCTGGTTGCTCCAGATTTGCCTCGTCGGTCATGGTACGATGACCTAGTGCAGCTACTCACCAAGGTTCCTTGGCGACTTCCAGAGCACCCAGACCTACTATCTCAGGGCCCGATCTACCACCAGAACTCAGAGGTCCTGTGTTTAATGGCCTGGCCATTGAATCTTGGATTCTGACGCAGGCCGGATTCTCACAAAAGGTTGCCGCTACCGTGATTAGCACCCGCAAATCCGTCTCAGCACGTATTTATAATCACACCTGGAAGGTTTTCTTTTCATGGTGCGGAAACCGTGGGCTTCCCCCTCTACGTTACTCCATTCCTAACATCCTTGCTTTTCTCCAAGCCAGCCTGGATTCGGGGCTTACACCAAGTACCCTCAGAAGACAGGTATCATCCTTATCGGTTCTTTTTCAGCGCAGGATTGCCATCAATTTACAGGTGAAAACTTTTCTACAGGGAGTCACTCACATGGTACCGCCTTACAGGGCCCCCCTGGGCCTCTTCAGGATGTCTCTTTGACCTATCTTTCCTGGAAAGTCGTGTTCTTGGTGGCCATAACTTCCATTAGGCAGGTATCAGAGCTGGTGGCTCTATCCTGCCGGGCTCTGTTTCTACATTTCCATCAGGATAAATAAAGTGGTGCTCAGGCCAGCACCCTCATTTTTCCAAAGGTGGTTTCCTCGTTCCACATTAACGAGGACATTGTCTTACCTTCTTTTTGCCCAGTGCCAACGCACCGCGTGGAAAAAGCTCTCTATACGCTAGACCTAGTGAGAGCACTAAGGAGGTACATTTCTTGGATGGCACCTTTTCGGCAGACGGATGCGCTGTTCGTCCTTCCTGAGGGTCACAGGAAGGGGCTCGCTGCATCAAGATCCACCATAGCAAGGTGGATACGATCAGCTATTCAGGAGGCCTACCGCGTCAAGGGCATGATCGTTCCGGCCGGAATCAGAGCTCACTCCACTCGAGCAGTGGGGGCTTCCTGGGCTTCGGCACCAGGCTTCGGCAGAACAGGTTTGCAAGGCAGCAACCTGATCCAGTTTGCATACCTTTTCCAAACACTATAATGTCCATACTCAGACTTTTGCAAATGCAAGCCTGGGTAGAAGGATTCTTCAGGCAGCGGTAGCGCACCTATAAGCGGCAGATGCCTGGATATTACTCCGGTGAGTCAATTTCCCACCCAGGGACTGCTTTAGGACATCCCACAGTCCTGTGTCCCCCAATGAGGGGAAGGAGAAATAGGGATTTTTGTCTTACGTAAAATCCTTTTCTCCGAGACACTCATTGGGGGACCCAGCTCCCTCCCTATTAGCCAGATGGCTCTTTTTTGTTATTTGACTTTATCAGTCGGTAGGGTCGTTTTCGAGACATGTTGTTTCTGTATTAATGCTGCCATATTTGTTCTCCTACTGCTTTTTTTCACCAAACTGGGTTTGCCTTCGGCCCATGTCAGGGTGTATACGACAGAGGAGGAGCTAAACCTTTTTTTATGTTTACTTAGTATCAGCCTCCTGGCGGCAGTAGCATACACCCACAGTCCTGTGTCCCCCAATGAGCGCCTCGGAGAAAAGGATTTTACGGTGAGTAACACAAAAATCCCTATTTCTCATGCTGTTCTTTTGAGAATGCAAAATTTGGAGCTAAAACATTTTTTTTGTTTAAAAAATGCAATTTTTATTTTCACAGCTCAACGTTATAAACTTCTGTACAGTGCCTGGGGGTTCAAGGTGCTTATCACACATCTAGATAAGTTTCTTGAGGGATCTAGTTTCCAAAGTGGGGTCAATTGTGGGGGGTTTCCACTGTATGGGCACATCAGTGGCTCTCTAACGCGATTTGCAGTTCGCGAATGATTCCAGCTAATTTTGCATACATAAAGTCAAATGGCACTGTTCTGTCCTCACTAAATGAGGGAGGCTCATATGTAGCTATATAGGCAGCTAAACCGCTATACCGGAGTCCAATAAGGAGACTGGTTGAGTCTGTGCTTTCTTGAACGTAGTAGTATATTGATGCGGTGAAACTGTAAACAATCATATACATACAATCAGTGCATGGTATAGCAGAAATATATACTAAACATGTTGCACATTATGCATGAACATTTATAAGGCTAGTATCTGAACTAGGAGTACAACACAGTAAGTTAGGCTACTATTAGAGCAGAAATTACCTACAGAAAGCATAAAGACATACCGGCAATGCAATCGCAAGGGGGATGAAGTGGAAGCGTCTTTCCTTGAAAGAAGACTGAAAGAAGTGAAAACAAAATGGAGGGAGATGTAAGCTGAGTCATCATAATGCTTTGCAAAGGGGAGGAGAATCAGACATGGAAAATAGAAAAAAAAGAAAATAGAACTGTGAACATGACTCTGACCGCTAGAAGGAGCCAAAACAGTACAGACAAATACAGGTATGAATATATCAGTTACTGTATACTAGCTACTAAGAAAACTGCAAATTATGCAAACAGATAATCAAAGGTAACAAATTAGATGGCGGAGACAGAACAGGCACTCCATCCCTTCTGAGATCTAACGTGCACCTGAACAGTTGTATCCGCATGCTCAGGAGAAATTGCACAAAAAATTATGGGGTCCATTTTCTCCTGTTACCCTTTTGAAAATAAAAAATGTGGTCTAAAGTTTAACAATAATTTAAGTTAAATGTTCACTTTTTTTTCACGTTGCTTCAGTTCCTGTGAAGCACCTGTAAGCTTCTTATGTGGTTTTGAGCACCTTGACTGGTGCAGTTTTCAGAATGCTGTCACTTTTCGGTATTTTCTGTTATATAGACCCCTCAAAGTCACTTCAAATGGCTTTGTAAATGTCATAAAAATGAAAAATCGCTGGTCAACTTTCAATCCTTCTAATTTCCTAACAAAAAAAAATGTTTAAAAATGTAGCTGATGTATAGAAGACATGTGGGAACTGTTATCTTGTGTGGCATAATTCTCTGATGTAAGGGCATAAAAATTAAAAGTTTGAAAATTGCAAATTTCCCCAAATTTCCGATTTCCCCCCCCTCCCCCACAAAAAACACAAGTGATATCGAGGAAATTTTACCACTGTAAAGTACAAAATGTCACGAAAAAATAATCTCAGAATCAGTGAGAACTGTTGAAACCATTCCAGAGATATCACCATATAGGCTGCCGTCACACTAGTAGTATTTGGTCAGTATTTTACATCAGTATTTGTAAGCCAAAACCAGAAGTGGAACAATTAGAGGAAAAGTATAATAGAAACATTTATCACCCACTCCTGGTTTTGGCTTACAAATACTGAGGTAAAATACTGACCAAATACTACTAGTGTGACGGCAGCCATAAAGTGACACTGGTAAGAGTTCTAAAATTTGGTCTGTCATGAAGGGGAAAACAGGCTTGGGGGTGAAGGGGTCAATGCTCACCAAAACTGCCAGCTGCAGATAACAGCTACTTAGTAGGACAGAGAGGGAAACGCCCATCCAAAGATCTTATAACACCACACAAGGCAGGTAGAAAAGGAAACGCAGGTAGTGGTGCTCATCCCATAGTGAGAACTATGTTGTAATCCAGGTAAGAAAAATAGCGGCACCTAATACCAAATAAAATGTTGACCTTTTATTCAAGCATGAAATTACTAAACTGGGAAAATGAAGACCCAGTGGACAATGCCATTTTGCACGAACACAGGTTTTTATCTGCCTGGTTTAGCAATTTCATGCTTAAATAAAAAGTAATCACTTTATTTGATAATAAGTCACACTATTTTTTCTTACCTGAATTACTGAACAGAGGCATCATCTACAGGAAATTTTAGGGCTACAGAAACATCACATATTTTATACAGAAGAATAGCACTATCGCCATTGTTCTCTGTGCAATGACCTATAGACCAGACATAGTCCTCATAATATTCTCACACACTCTTTGTGTGAATGATCAAGGTCTCCTTATACCGAGTAGAGCAGCCCCAGAGACATAGACCCCATCTGGTACTAACATGCTGGAGGCCAGATCCGGAGTATCCAGCCACGGGGCCTGGATTCTCTCATTTTGGGCTTTGGTGTTTCTTTCAGAATAAATCACCGTCTCATAAAGTTCTGTAGTAATGACTTTGTTAATCAGGTTTTGTAGGAGCGTTCGTCTGAATCCATCTAAATGTTAACAATATATGCAAGAAACGATAAAGGTACTACCACAGTTTTACCTTGCGTGTCCAGTGTCCGTGCTACATAAATACCCTGGTAAAAGAAACCTTGATGTCTCCAACCAAACCTGTTGATTATGATTATACAATTGTAATAACTTACTCTAAAAAAGAATTTATAATCTCGCAGTATGTGTATAAGATAATCTTCCACTAAACACTTCGGACTTTTGGCCTCTAGACGTATGCCGACCTTGTGAAGAAATAGATATGTGATAGTCAGAGTTGGTATTAGAGGGGGAAAGACTGGTCAGTTGCTTAGGGCCTCAATCCCCTAAGCGACCCCACCTCCAGGCAGTGATTACACTGCTCTACAGCCAAATTGTTTCAGAGAAGAAAATAGCTGAACTTAACTAATTTTGTGGTGCTGAAAATGAATATGATGCTTAAATTTGTTGATTGGCTCTAACTTTCAAGAACCAGAGGAAGTTGTAATTACTTATGACACCTTTCATGCAGGTGTATAGAAAAATGTTGTCTTTATTATTTTAGCATTATTGCATTGTTAGTATCTATACACAATAAAGCAAATGGAGTCAAAGAGGCTCATTCATGAATACAAAAGTATAACATTTATTAAGTACATCGTCATAAAACAATCTAAGCATAATAATACAAAAGTTAGTTATACAAAAAGAGGATTTCTCACTATTTGTACAAGGATCCGGGTAAAGATGTTCCTACACCCACACAAACATAAAGTGTATCGGCCAGAGGTTCAAGTTCTCAATGCTATAATATTACAATTGCATGTAGCCACTATACAGGGGCTGCCGTTACAAGGTGGTACAATATTAAAAAGACTGAACCTCACCCATGTTTGCCGTAGTGTGGATGCGGAACCGCCAGCTCCTACGCGCGTTTCGCGTAGGCTTCTTCAGGGGGCCGTGTCAAGTGTGTCACTACGAGGTCTTAAATAGTGCTACCGCACCTGATGTGGATAACCGGACCTGAACGGTGCATGTACGCGCGACGCAGGCGCCGGAAATTGCATCATCCCCGGCCTCCTGAGCGACGCGCGACGCCAGGGAGCCATCTCCATGGCAGCCATGGTCGGCGCGCATCACCCAATGGGCGCCAAGAAAGATGCTCCGAAGCACCGATGTCACGGTCATGCGCACTGGCCCGTAGTAGAAAAAATGAGAGCGGGAGCTATAAACATATGTAAAGTGCGAAGTGCTGTGCAAATGGGACGCTGAAACAACCCTTAGTGCGTACTGAGTTTCCAAGTGCCTAACACCAGAGTCATGGAAAATACATGAGTCCGTACTGAATAGGACGCAAGGTGTCCCTAAATATGTACCAATCCAGGCACATCACAGTGTAATCATAAAAGTGCATAGAGGCGTGCCAAATGCAACGTTAAGACGTCACTAATTATGTGCACATAAGGTTACATTTGAAAATGCATACTACTGTGCTAGATAGGACGCACAAGCGTTCCAAAAATATACTAAGTAAAGTTACATAAAAACTAATGTCAAAAAAACAAAATAATATTGATTCACATAACTTTTATATGCATATATAATTATATATAGAAAATCAACAATAAACATATTATAAATACATATAGAAACTTCAGTGCAGTTCTTTCTTGAAATATAGAAGTGAATCGAATTCCCGCATCACTCATCATCCACTCGGTAAGATGGCTATTGTAAATAGATTTAGTCCCTTTATGGTACAACTAGAAATAAACATAAAAATAAAATGAGACATCACATAAAACATAAAAGACACACGGATATAAAATACCAAATCCAGAGGTAATCTGTACAATCTAAAGGAACGGGGCGAAACTAATTTGTTTGTTCAATCCGTGATCCATCTACATTCGCGCTGGAAAAGAAGACGTTTTAAATTACCACCCCTGATCCCGGCGTGGACCCTATCAATCCCACATACTCTCAAATCATTGGGATTGCAGTTGTGTTTCTCCCTGAAATGTCTTGGGATGGTTTTGAGGTTCCCTGTTTCCTTTTCCAATCTTGCGGCTGTGATTTCCCTCACGTGTTCGCGTGTCCTCACACGTAACTCCCGTGAGGTGAGGCCTATATATATGAGGTTACAGGTGCATTTTGCATAGTATATAACAAATGTGCTCTTGCACGTTATAAATTCTCTGATTTTATATTCCTGTACCCCATCTGAAGAATAAAAGGAAGAGGCTCTCTGATGGTTTTTGCATGCCAGGCACTCAGTACAGGGGAAAAATCCCACTCTTGGTTTCCCAATGCCAGGGATTGTGGGTGGTTTTGCCACATAGTGACTCTTAACGAGAATGTCACGTAGGTTCCGGCTTCGTTTAGCCGTCATCAGTGGGTATTCAGAGAGGTGTTGTTTCAATATTGGATCGGTTGTAAGAACCGACCAATATTTTGATAGGATGGAACGTAATTCGTCCCAATTCGAATTAAAAGTTGTAATGAATCTTGTTGACACTTGTTGTGTCTTATCCATTTCCTTTTTGTTGGCACAACTCTGTCCCTGTTGGTTCTGGGATAGCAGCGAGGTCCTGGGTGTTCTTTTTGCTCTTTTATATCCCTTTTTAATACACCTCCTGCTATACCCACGTTCTCTAAATCTCTCCCCAAGGTCCACAGCTTGACGCTCAAAATCCTCATCAGAGGTACAAATTCTTCTCATCCTGAGAAATTGTCCCACAGGTACAGCCCTGATGGTTGACTCCGTATGTGCCGATGAGGCATGTAGAAGTGCATTCACTGAGGTATCCTTTCTGTGCACATCGGTGCCCAGTGAACCATCAGGCTGCACCTGTATCTTGATGTCCAGAAATGAAACCTCATGAGCATGGTAAGTATGGGTGAGTCTGATGTTGTAATTGTTGCGGTTCAAACTGGAAACAAAATGATCTAAATCCCTGACCGACCCCTGCCAAATGAAAAAAATGTCGTCAATGAAGCGGTACCAGCTAAGGATTTGGGGGACGGCATGTGCGTCATCCGGAAAAATCTCCCTCTCCCAAAATCCCAAAAATAAATTAGCATATGAAGGCGCACATGCCGCCCCCATTGCGGTACCACGCTTCTGCAGAAAGAAACGGTCCTTAAACGTAAAAAAATTGTGTTCCAAGATGAACCGCAACAAGTCCAACACCAGCTCACGGACGTCTGGATCAAGATTGCTAACCTCAAGGAAAAAGCTCGCAACCCGCATGCCATCCTCGTGATCAATGCATGTATATAGCGTTTCAACGTCTGCTGTCACGAGGAGCATGTCAGGCTCGAGGTGCAATCCATCCAGACGTCTAAGGACGTCCATAGTGTCCCTGACATAGGAGGGCAACGTCTCGACCTGTGATTTCAAATAGTGGTCAATATATTTACAAATTGGTTCGTTTAGCCCTCCCATGCCAGAGACAATAGGACGCCCAGGAGGATTTTGAGCATCCTTGTGGACCTTGGGGAGGAGGTAAACTATAACTAACTTTTGTATTATTATGCTTAGATTGTTTTATGACGATGTACTTAATAAATGTTATACTTTTGTATTCATGAATGAGCCTCTTTGACTCCATTTGCTTTATTGTGTATAGACTATTGGGAGTTGCTCCGCATTAGATTATATGGTGCTCTAATCTATATATTCATATTGTTAGTATCTAGTCTATTACATAATATATTTAGTCTATTGAGCCTTTAGTTTTGCATCACATCTCCAGTGGTTACATAGAAAGAGGCAATCTATGCCTTTTGCAGTCCCAATGATCTGAAAAGAGCCAACCGATCACACTACCAATTGCTATTTCTACATGGTGCCCCCCATTAGTAATGGAGTTTCAAGGAAGAAGTGGACTTTACTGTATTAAATCATTCCATCTGCAATACATGTCGTCGATGGAGTCCTCAAAGTTTTGGAGGATGGTACATATGTCTGACATCCATGTCCACTTCTGAGGTCTTATGTGGGAGTCTGAACTGAATACAGATGGCCTTGTTGATGCTGGTAGTCAACAATTGCCCTCTTCTGCTCACAAATCCTTTCCAACATCTGCAGTGTAGATTTCCAAGGCGTGGGGACATCACACACCAGTCGGTGAGCCGGAAGCTGCAAACGCTGCTGAAGCACATCAAGGGTGGCGGAAGCTGTAGCTGACTTTCTCAAATTGGCACACAGGCAGCGTACTTTCACAAGCAGATCTGGCAGCTAGGTAAGTTTTGAGAAACTGCTGAACCACGAGGTTAAGCACATAGGCCAGGCATGGTACGTGTGTGAGCTCGCCTCAGATCTGCCACCAGATTCCAGCCATTGCCACACACGACCATGCCTGGCTGTAGGTTCAGCGGTGTCCGCCACAGATCTGCCTGCTCTTTCAGAGCTGTCTGCAACTCTTCAGCATTGTGTGGTTTGTCACCTAAGCATATTAGCTTCAGCACAGCCTGTTGCAGCTTGGCTGAGACAGTGCTGCAGTGCTTCCAGCTTGTGACTGATGTGGTCATTTTGGAGATGGAGGCTGAAGAGGAGGAGGTGGTGGAGGTGCAGGAGCTGTAGATTGTGGGGACAACCCTGATTGACCTAAAGCCCACAACCCTCGGCGTCTGGAGGACGTGTTCCATCCCAAGGTCCAACTGGGTCCTGGCTTCCACTATTTTAACCCAGTGTGCCATCAGCGAGATGCACAGTCACTGCCCACAAGCACTTGTCCACGTGTCCATGGTTAGGTGGACTTTCCCAGTAACTCCATTGTTGAGGGCATGGCTAATCTTGTGGAACATGTGCTTGTGTAATTCGGGGAGAAATAGTGGTGCTGGGGACCGAGTACCAAGGGACGGCCACCACCATCAGGTTGTGGAAAGCTTCCATCTCCAGGAGCCTAAAAGGCAACATTTCTAGCACTAGCAGTTGTGAAATGAGGAATTTTAATAGACTGGCCTGCGGGGTGTTGGCTGCGTATTTGCGCTTGCGTTCCGAGGACTGGGGTATGGACAACTGAACACTGCCCTGGGACAAGGATTTACTTCCTGATGGTGCTAGTTGAGTGTGTGCAATGACAAATACAGGGCAATAGGCATCTTCACATGCACCATATACAGGGGTTTGGCTTTCACGCACAACAGCGGAATAAGCAGTGGTGTCACCCGCAGACACTGTTCCTGGACCCTGGTGTTCGGCCCACGAAGTCGGGTGCTTTGCTGCCATGTGCCTGATCATGCTGGGGGTGGTCAGGCTGGTAGTTTTGCTACCCCTGCTGATGCTGGCCTGGCAGGTGGTGCAAATGGCCTTTTTGGGGTTATCAGCAGATTCTTTAAAAAAACAACCAGACTTGGGAAGACCTGACATTTGTACTTGTACTGGCAACTTCCATCGTGTTGGTGTTACGGGGAATGGTTGCCCACCTTCTGTCTGCAACCACCACACTGCTTCTTCCTGCCTGTTGGGGTGCCCCTGTGTGCTGCTGTCCTCACTCTGAAGGTCCTCCTGCCAGGTTGGGTCAGTTACTATATCATCATCCACCACCTCATCTTCCATTTCTGAACTCTGGTCCTCCTGACTTTCTGGCAATTGTGTCTCATCATCGTCCACCTCTTGTGACACTTTCCCACCATCACCTTCATGTGACCGTGGCTGCTCAAATATTTTGGCATCGCTATATGCGACCTTCTCTTGCCCCACTTCAAGTGAACTGGGTGAGAGGCCCAAAACTATAAATGGAAAAGTGAACGGAGTGTCCAAGTGTGGGATCAGTTGTCTCTGGGCACTCGGCATTGTGGGAGGAAGGAGGATCAGGGTGAGGAATATGCGGTCCAGACTCACAGCTTCTGAGACCGTGTGGAAGGCAGGGAGGTGGTGGTGGCGGCAAAGTGACTGGAAGCATTATCCACTATCAAATAAACAACCTTTTGACACTGCGCTGGGTTTAATAGTGGTGTGCTGTGGTCCTGTAGTAATTGGGACAGGAAGGTTGGGCAGGAAGATGTGAGTGTTTGCTGTGGCACAATTTCAGCTTGCCCATGGCCTTGGCCTCTGCATGCACCATTACCATCACATCCAGTTCCCCCTCCCTTGCCACGTGCCTTGCCCAATGGAGGACAATATTATCCATGTTCAATACAAATGGCTGAATTTGGAGTGAACTTATATGTGATCCGTGTGACGGACAAACCACAGTTTTAAATAGCTGGCCTCTTTGTAACTATTTTTACCAGCAAACTGGTGTCAATAACTTCTCTAACACACTGCACCAAAATTTAAATGGATACCATAAATGGTAGAATTTTGAGCACAATTATATGTGATCCGTGTGACGGACAAACCACAGTTTTAAATAGCTGGCCTGTAGGTAACTATTTTTACCGGCAAACTGGTGACAATAACTTTGCTAACACACTGCAACTAAATTTAAATGGAGGCAAGAAATGTTAGAATTTTGAGCGCAATTATATGTGATCCGTGTGACGGACAAAGCACAGTTTTAAGTGGATGGATTTTTAGGGCTGTAATATGGAAAGGATCTGACTGTATTCTGCAGTGCCAACAGGCAAATGGAGCAGAAAAATGGTGTTCTCTGGAATGCTTTTTAAGCAAATGATCAGGATTAACCCCTTCTCCCCGGAGCTTTTTCCATTTTTGTTTTTCGCTCTGCTTCTTTCCAGAGCCATAACTTTATTTTTCCGTCAATATGGCCATGTGGGGACTTATTTTGTGTGGGACGAGTTGTACATTTGAATGACACCATTGGTTTTACCATCTCATGTAACAGAAAACGGGAAAAAAATTCGAAGTGCGATGAAATTGCAAAAAAAGTGCAATCCCACACTTGTTTTTAGTATAGCTTTATTTCTAGGTTCACTAAATGCTAAAACTGACCTGCCATTATGATTCTCCAGGTCATTACAAGTTCATAGACGCCAAACATGCCTAGGTTCTCTTTTATCTAAGTGGTAAAAAAAATTCCCAAGTTTGCTAAAAAAACAAATTGCGCAATTTTCTAATAATGGTAGCTTCTCCATTTTTTGTGATCTGGGGTCAGGTGAGGGCTTATTTTTTTCATGCTGAGCTGATGTTTTTAATGATACCAATTTGGTGCAGATACGTTCTTTTGATCGGGTGTTTTTGCATTTTAATGCAATGCTGTGGCGAGCAAAAAAAGGAATTTTGGCGTTTCATTTTTTTTCTCACTATGCCGTTTAGCGATCAGGTTAATCCTTTTCTTTTATTGATAGATCGGGCGATTCTGAACACGGCGATACCAAATGTGTGTAGCTTTGATTTTTTTTTTTATTGCTTTATTTTGATTGATTTTTAAACACAATTTTTTTTAATTTTGGCATGCTTCAATAGCCTCCACGGGAGGCTAGAAGCATACACTAATCGATCGCCTCTGCTACAAAGAAGTGATGCACAGATCACCTCTATGCAGCAGAATTGCAGGCTTGCTATGAGCACCGACCACAGGGTGGCACTCATAGTAATCTGCCATCAACAACCATAGAGGTCTGAAGGAGACCTCTGGTTGTGATGGCAATGCACCGATGACCCCTGATCAGTACCTCCGGCCGCGCTGCTGGCAGCACTGGTTAAATGCCGTTGTCAGAGTTTGACAGTGGCATTTAACTAGTTAATGGGAGTGGGCGGATCGCGATTCCGCTCGCGCCCATGGTGCGCACATGTCAGCTGTTAAAAACAGCTGACATGCGCAGCTTTGAGGTGGGCTCACCCCGCCGGAGCCCATCTCAAAGCGGGGGATACTGCCAGCTGACGTACTATTCCATCAGCTGGCAGAAAGGGGTTAAGATCCATAAAAAAATGATTACTGGCCTCTGGTACCTGGGGCTATGTCTAGAAATATCTGTCAAAGCAGCAGCAGACAGAACTGGAATGGACCCTCTTGCTATATGCACAGCAGTCTGCCACATACATTGCATGCCTGCCTAGCACTGATCTCTGCAGCTTTATTAGTCCTCAGAAGGACTGTTAGTTGAGATGATATGTGTATCATATATGGTATACCTACACTAACTAAGACACAAGCAAATCTCTCCCTAGCTTAGAAGCAACTGTCCCTACAATGCCTGATTCCGAAGTAGACTGTGACGAGTATAATGGTGCCAGGTCTGATATAGACCTGATGATGCTGAGTGGCCAGCCAATCACTGTGATGCCACAACCAACATGGCTGCGTCATTACAGTGTGTGGCAGACAATCCCTGCACGTTCATTGGCTCTCTAAAGAGCACCAAACATGCAGGGCGGGGAAGATGAGAAATCCAAAGTAACATCCAGTAGCTTACAGGTGTCCCTCCATAAACAAGAGGTAAACTGGACACTTCTATCGGAGACTGTGACGCGGTAGACCATGGAGCAAAGCACACAAGGTTTTTTTTTTTTTTTGGGGGGGGGGGGGGTTCACAAATTTACATTTTTTTTTCCACTGCTTTATTTATCTGTTTGGTATCAATGTAATCGTACAGACCTGGGGAATCATATTGCCAGGTCAGTTTTACTGTATAGTAAACATGGTAAAAAAAATGGCGAGATTGCAGCTTTTTTGCAATTTTAACCTACCGTATATACTCGAGTATAAGCCGAGAATTTCAGACCATTTTTTTAGGCTGAAATTGCCCCTCTCAGCTTATACTCGAGTCATACCCAGGGGTCGGCAGGGGAGGGGGAGTGGCAGCTGTGTAATAATACTCACCTGCTCCTGGCGCAGTCCCTTGTTCTCCGGTGCCGGCAGCTTCTTCCTGTAGTGAGCGGTCACATGGTACCGCTCATTACAGTAATGAATATGGACCCGACTTCACTCCTATAGGGGTGGAGCCGCATATTCATGTGACTGCTCAATACAGGAAGAAGCCGCCGGCGCCGGAGAACCAGGGACACCGTGCCAGGAGCAGGTGAGTATAACGCAGTGCGCGATATTCACCTGCTCCCCATTAAACCGTCGGCGTCGCTCCGTCTTCCCCGTCATCTGCACTGACTCTCAGGTCAGAAGGCACGATGATGCGATTAGTGTGTGCACCGCCCTCTGCCTGAACAGCCAGTGCAGAGGACGGGGAAGACACAGCGGCGCCAACGGTGGAACACGGATCAGGTGAATATAGCAAGTGTCGGGGGCCTGAGAGGTGAGTATGATTTTTTTTTTTTTTTTTTTTAATCGCAGCAACAGCATAAGGGGCAAATGTCTGTATGGAGCATCTTATGGGGCCATGTGCAGCATTATATGGGGCAAATATCTGTATGGAGCATCTTATGGGGCCATGTGCAGCATTATATGGGGCAAATATCTGTATGGGGCCATGTGCAGTATTCTATGGGGCAAATATCTGTATGGGGCCATGTGCAGCATTATATGGGGCAAATATCTGTATGGGGCCATGTGCAGCATTCTATGGGGCAACTACCTGTATGGGGCCATGTGCAGCATTATATGGGGCAAATATCTGTATGGAGCATCTTATGGGGCTATGTACAGCATTATATGGGGCAAATATCTGTATGGGGCCATGTGCAGCATTATATGGGGCAAATATCTGTATGGGGCCATGTGCAGCATTCTATGGGGCAACTACCTGTATGGGGCCATGTGCAGCATTATATGGGGCAAATATCTGTATGGAGCATCTTATGGGGCTATGTACAGCATTATATGGGGCAAATATCTGTATGGGCCATGTGCAGCATTATATAGGGCAAATGTCTGTATTGAGCATCTTATGGGGCCATAATCAGCATTTGTGGAGCATTTTACGGGGCAAATGTGTCTATGGAGCATCTTATGGGGCCATAATCAGCATTTGTGGAGCATTATATGGGGCAAATGTCTGTATGGAGCATCTTATGGGGCCATAATCAACATTTGTGCAGCATTATATGGGGCATATTTTAATATGGAACATCTTATGGGGCCCATCATAAACTGTATGGAGCATTATATGGGGCATATTTTGTATGGAGCATCTTATGGGGGCATCATGAACTGTATGGAGCATTAAATGGAGCTACTGATTCAATATGGATATTCAAAAACACTTAACCTACTGATGTCTCAATTAATTTTACTTTTATTGGTATCTATTTTTATTTTTGAAATTTACCAGTAGCTGCTGCATTTTCCACCCTAGGCTTATACTCGAGTCATTAAGTTTTCCCAGTTTTTTGTGGCAAAATTAGGGGTCTCAGCTTATACTACTCGGGTCGGCTTATACTCGAGTATATACGGTAATTGGAATTTTTTTCCTGTTTTCCAGTGCATTACATGATAACATAATGGTGTCATTCAAAATTAACTCTAGTCCTTCAAAAACAAGCCTTCGTACATCTACGGTATATTGACGAAAAAATGAAAGTTATGGCTCTTGGAACAAGGGAAGGAGAAAATGCTGGAAAATTAAACTTGTCAGCAGAGGGAAGCATGAAGTGCTCTAAAAAATTTCCTGGTGGACGGCTGCGCTGACTTTGGTCTTGACACAAAACACAGTGAACCTACACCAACAGATGACATGGCTCCCAAAACCATCATTGATTGTGGATACTTTACACTAGACCTTGGAAATTAAGGTCCCAGAGTCTGGAGGACAAGTGGAGAGGCACACAATCCAAGCTGCTTGAGGTCTAGTGTGAAGTTTCCACAATCAATGATGGTTTGAGGGGCCATGTCATCTGCTGGTGTAGATCCACTGTGTTTTATCAAGACAAAAGTCAGCGCAGCCGTCTACCAGAAATATATATATATACTAGCTATTGAACCCGTTCTACGCCCGGGTGGCGAGCATTTATATTGGTATATGGTCTCCATTCTGGTATGTGCTGCTCCATCCTGCGTCCCCATCCTGTCATGTGCTGCTGCCATCCTGCGCCCCCATTCTGACATGTGCTGCTCCATCCTGCGCCCCCATTCTGTCATGTGCTGTTCCCATCCTGCGCCCCCATTCTGTCATGTGCTGCTCCCATCCTGCGCCTTCATTCTGTCATTTGCTGCTCCCATCCTGCGCCCCGGTTCTGTCATGTGCTGCTCCCATCCTGCGCCCCCGTCCTGTCATGTGCTGCTCCCATCCTGTGCCCCCGTCCTGTCATGTGCTGCTCCCATCCTGCGCCCCGGTTCTGTCATGTGCTGCTCCCATCCTGCGCCACTGTTCTGTCATGTGCTGCTTCCATCTTGCACCCCCGTTCTGTCATGTGCTGCTGCCATCCTGCACCCCCGTTCTGTCATGTGCTGCTCCATCCTTCCATCCTGCGTGCCCGTTCTGTCATGTGCTGTTCCCATCCTGCGCCCCCGTTCTGTCATGTGCTGCTCCCATCCTGCGCCCCCGTTCTGTCATGTGCTGTTCCCATCCTGTGCCCCCGTTCTGTCATGTGCTGCTCCCATCCTGCGCCCCTGTTCTGTCATGTGCTGCTCCCATCCTGCTCCTCCATCCTGTCATGTGCTGCTCCCATCCTGCGCCCCCGTCCTGTCATGTGCTGCTCCCATCCTGCGCCCCGGTTCTGTCATGTGCTGCTCCCATCCTGCGCCACTGTTGTCATGTGCTGCTTCCATCTTGCACCCCCGTTCTGTCATGTGCTGCTGCCATCCTGCACCCCCGTTCTGTCATGTGCTTCTCCATCCTTCCATCCTGCGTGCCCGTTCTGTCATGTGCTGTTCCCATCCTGCGCCCCCGTTCTGTCATGTGCTGCTCCCATCCTGCGCCCCTGTTCTGTCATGTGCTACTCCCATCCTGCTCCTCCATCCTGTCATGTGCTGCTCCCATCCTGCGCCCCGGTTCTGTCATGTGCTGCTCCCATCCTGCGCCCCCGTTCTGTCATGTGCTGCTCCCATCCTGCACCTCCGTTCTGTCATGTGCTGCTTCCATCTTGCACCCCCGTTCTGTCATGTGCTGCTGCCATCCTGCACCCCCGTTCTGTCATGTGCTGCTCCCATCCTGCACCCCCGTTCTGTCATGTGCTGCTCCCATCCTGCGCCACCGTTCTTTAATTTGCTGCTCCCATCCATATGCCCCATACGCTTCTCCATAATATATGCCCCGTATCAGGTGGCGTAAGTAACAAATAGCTGTGGCATGAAGTGCCACAGCCTCATGCCACAGCAATTTGTTACTTGCGCCACCTGATTCCTTTCCGCCGCCATTTTCTTGGTCCTCCTGCTGGCGGAATCGGTGTCTGCGCAGTCCGCGCTTTCCGGCGCCATTTTCTTGAAGACACACTGCAGTGTGTCTTCAAGAAAATGGCGCCGGAAAGCGCGGACTGCGCAGGCGCCGATTCCGGAAGCAGGACCAAGAAAATGGCGGCGGAAAGGAATCAGGTGGCGTAAGTAACAAATTGCTGTGGCATGAAGTGCCACAGCTTCATGCCACAGCAATTTGTTACTTACGCCATTCCTTTCCACCCATTTTCTTCGTCCTCCTGCTGCCGGAATCGGCGGCTGCGCAGTCTGCGCTTTCCGGCGCCATTTTCTTGAAGACACACTGCAGGGCGCAGGCGCCGATTCCAGCAGCAGGACAAAGGAATCAGGCGGCGTAAGTAACAAATTGCTGTGGCATGAAGTGCCACAGCTTCATGCCACAGCAATTTGTTACACCATTCCTTTTCGCCCATTTTCTTCGTCCTCCTGCTGCCGGAATCGGCGCCTGCGCAGTCCGCGCTTTCCGGCGCCATTTTCTTGAAGACACACACCTACAGTGTGTCTTCAAGAAAATGGCGCCATAAAGCGCGGACTGCGCAGGCGCCGATTCTGGCAGCAGGAGGACGAAGAAAATGGGCGGGGCGGAAAGGAATGGCGTAAGTAACAAATTGCTGTGGCATGAAGTGCCACAGCATAATCAGGGCGCAAATATGTGCACGGTGTCCCCCTGCTCCCAACCCCCTGCTCCCGGCAGTCCGCGCCTTCCGGCGCCATTTTTTTTTCCTGACACTATAATGTAACGCTAGGAGCGTCGCGCCTGCGCAGTCTATAAAGGCTTCGGACAGAGTGACGCTCCCAGCGTTATATTATTGATATATAATGTAGACAGAGCATATATTCCATTTGTGTGTATACAGTATGCGTATCACAGAAGCAGTAGCTAACTCCTGCTCGCTCCTTTTTCATGGATTCTGTGAAATTGTAGAGGCTTTCCACTCTTTATACAGTTAGGTCCATATATATTTGGACAGAGACAACATTTTTCTAATTTTATTTATAGACATTACCACAATGAATTTTAAACAAAACAATTCAGATGCAGTTGAAGTTCAGACTTTCAGCTTTCATTTAAGGGTATCCACATTCAAATTGTATGATGGGTTTAGGAGTTTCAGCTCCTTAACATGTGCCACCCTGTTTTTAAAGGGACCAAAAGTAATTGGACAGATTCAATAATTTTAAATAAAATGTTCATTTTTAGTACTTGGTTGAAAACCGTTTGTTGGCAATGACTGCCTGAAGTCTTGAACTCATGGACATCACCAGACGCCGTGTTTCCTCCTTTTTGATGCTTTGCCAGGCCTTCACTGCAGTGGTTTTCAGTTGCTGTTTGTTTTGGGGCCTTTCTGTCTGAAGTGTAGTCTTTAACAAGTGAAATGCATGCTCAATTGGGTTGAGCTCAGGTGACTGACTTGGCCATTCAAGAATATTCCACTTCTTTGCTTTAATAAACTCCTGGGTTGCTTTGGCTTTATGTTTTGGGTCATTGTGCATCTGTAGTATGAAACGAGGGCCAATCAGTTTGGCTGCATTTGGCTTGATCTGAGCGCACAGTATGTCTCTGAATACCTCAGAATTCATTTGGCTGCTTCTGTCCTGTGTCATATCATCAATAAACACTAGTGACCCAGTGCCACTGGCAGCCATGTATGCCCAAGCCATCACACTGCCTCCGCCGTGTTTTACAGATGATGTGGTATGCTTTGGATCATGAACTGTACCTCGCCTTCGCCATACTTTTCTCTTTCCATCATTCTGGTAGAGGTTGATCTTGGTTTCATCTGTCCAAAGAAAGTTCTTCCAGAACTGTGCTGGCTTTTTTAGATGTTTTTAGCAAAGTCCAGTCTAGCCTTTTTATTCTTGATGCTTATGAGTGGCTTGCACCGTGCAGTGAACCCTCTGTATTTACTTTTCTGCAGTCTTCTCTTTATGGTAGATTTGGATATTGATACGCCGACCTCCTGGAGAGTGTTGGTCACTTGGTTGGCTGTTGTGAAGGGGTTTCTCTTGACCATGGAGATTATTCTGCGATCATCCACCACTGTTGTCTTCCATGGGCGCCAAGGTCTTTTTGCATTGATGAGTTCACCAGTGCTTTCTTTCTTTCTCAGGATGTACCAAATTGTAGATTTTGCCACTCCTAATATTGTAGCAATTTCTCGGATGGGTTTTTTCTGTTTTCGCAGCTTAAGGATGGCTTGTTTCACCTGCATGGAGAGCTCCTTTGACCGCATGTTTACTTCACAGCAAAATCTTCCAAATGCAAGCACCACACCTCAAATCAACTCCAGGCCTTTTATCTGCTTAATTGAGAATGACATAACGAAGGGATTGTCCACACCATTCCATAAAATAGCTTTGGATTCAATTGTCCAATTACTTTTGGTCCCTTTAAAAACAGGGTGGCGCATGTTAAGGAGCTGAAACTCCTAAACCCTTCATCCAATTTTAATGTGGATACCCTCAAATGAAAGCTGAAAGTCTGAACTTCAACTGCATCTGAATTGTTTTGTTTAAAATTCATTGTGGTAATATCTATAACCAAAATTAGTAAAATGTTGTCTCTGTCCAAATATATATGGACCTAACTGTATATGACAGACATTTTACCTGGAGTTACCCATTAGCCTCTATCACCCAGTTATAAATAGCTTTCATGAGACTGCTGCGTGATGGTGCAATATCTTTGTATTTGAGGCCCCGCTTTTGATTTTGCCCTTGGCCCACTTTGTCTAAAACCGATCCTGGTCGGCTTTAGACACTAGCAAAATAAAGGGCTCTACAAGATTTCACAACTAATTTGAGATAGCCAGTTCAAGGTTTTCAAGGAATTTAAGGAAGAGCTGGGTATTTTACGCAAAAGATTCTACCAGTACCTGTGAGACATGCCTTTACACTGCAATTAGATAAACCCCATTCATTCAAGTAACAGGGGCTATATTCTTAGATAATGTAGTCAGAGAGGGCTTGACAAGTGGTATCATCCCTCTCCACAATGGAGGATGGAGCCAGTCCTTAAAAAAGAGCGGTTGTACCCTTAAACCCAAATGGGAGCAGGATATAGGTCCTATAAGTGAGGGCACGTGGGAGGATATTTTACAAAGTCTCTATGGTATGGCTGACAGAAGTATTTAACATGCGCTTCCAGCAATCGTGCTGGAAATCTGCCAATCGGTGACCCCCGTCACGTGATCGCGGGTCATCGATGGGTTGACATGACAACCATAGGTCTCCTGGAGACCTCTATGTTTGTCACTACTGGATTGCTATGAGCACTGCCCGGTGGTCGGCACTCATGGCAAGTGAATAATTCTGCTACATATAGGTAATGTGATCATCGCCTGTATGCAGCAGAGCCGATTGAGTTATGGCAGCTTCTAGTCTCCCATCGAGACTATTGAAGCATGCCAAAAGTAAAAAAAAAAAAAAAAAAGTTTTTGAAAATATATAAAAAAAAAAGTAAAAAAAAATATAAAAGTTCAAATCACCCCCCTTTCATTCCATTCAAAATTTTTTTTTAAAAAAATCAAACCTACACGTATTTGGTATCGCCGCATTCAGAATCGCCCGATCTATTTTATTATTATGCATTTTTATAGCGCCATTTATTCCATGGCGCTTTACATGTGAATACGGGGCAGATATAGACAAATACATTAAACATGAGCAGATAACAAGGCACACGAGTACATAAGGAGGGAGGACCCTGCCCGCGAGGGCTCACAGTCTGCAGGGGGTGGGTGAGGATACACTAGGAGAGGGAAGAGCTGGCTGTGCGGCTGTTCAGTAGGTTGAGGATCACTGCAGGCTGTAGGCTTGTCGGAAGAGATGAGTCTTCAGGTTCTTTTTGAAGGTTTCTATGGTAGGCGCGAGTCTGATGTGTTGGGGTAGAGAGTTCCAGAGTATGGGGGAAGCACGGGAGAAGTCTTGGATGCGGTTATGGGAAGAAGAGATGAGAGGGGAGTAGAGAAGGAGGTCTTGGGAGGATCGGAGGTTGCGTGTAGGTAGGTACCGGGAGACCATGTCACAGATGTATGGAGGAGACAGGTTGTGGATGGCTTTGTATGTCAGTGTGAGGGTTTTGAACTGGAGTCTCTGGGCGATAGGAAGCCAGTGAAGGGCTTGACACAGGGGAGAGGCTGGAGAATAGCGGGGGGACAGGTGGATTAGTCGGGCAGCAGAGTGTAGGATGGATTGGAGTGGTGCCAGAGTGCTAGAGGGGAGTCCAGAGAGTAGGAGGTTGCAGTAGTCGAGGCGGGAGATTATAAGGGCATGCACTAGCGTTTTCGCAGTGTTGCGGTCAAGGAAAGCACGGATCCGGGAAATATTTTTGAGTTTGAGACGACAGGAGGAGGCAAGGGCTTGGATATGTGGCTTGAAAGAGAGGGCAGAGTCGAGGATCACCCCGAGGCACCGGGCGTGTGGGACTGGGGATAGTGAGCAGCCGTTGACATTGATGGATAGGTCTGGTGGAGGGGTAGAGTGAGATGGGGGAAAGATGATGAATTCTGTTTTGTCCATGTTCAGTTGTAGAAAGCGAGCAGAAAAGAAGGCTGAAATGGCAGACAGACAGTGCGGGATTTTGGTAAGCAAGGAGGAGAGGTCAGGTCCGGAGAGGTAGATCTGCGTGTCATCAGCGTAGAGATGGTACTGCAAACCGTGGGATTCTATGAGCTGTCCCAGGCCGAAAGTGTAGATGGAGAAGAGTAGGGGTCCTAGAACAGAGCCTTGAGGAACACCGACTGACAAGGGGCGAAGTGAGGAGGTGGTGTGGGGGAGGGAGACACTGAATGTTCGGTCTGTCAGATATGACGAGATCCAGGAAAGGGCCAAGTCTGTGATGCCAAGGGATGAGAGGATTTGTAGCAAAAGGGAGTGGTCTACAGTGTCAAAGGCAGAAGACAGGTCCAGGAGAAGGAGGACAGAGTAGTGTCGCTTGCTCCTGGCAGTTAGTAGGTCATTGGTGACTTTAGTTAGGGCAGTTTCAGTTGAGTGATGGGAACGGAAGCCTGATTGTAACCGATCAAAGAGGGAGCAGGAGGAGAAGTGGGAGGACAGTTCAAGATGGACGTGTTGCTCCAGCAATTTGGAGGCATAAGGGAGAAGAGATATCGGGCGATAGGTAGACACAGAGGATGGGTCGAGGGAGGGCTTTTTGAGGATGGGTGTGATCTTGGCATGCTTGAAGGATGAGGGAAAGACACCTGTTGTGAGTGAGAGGTTGAAGAGGTGCGTTAGGGTTGGGATGAAGACAGTGGAAAGGTTAGGGATGAGGTGGGATGGGAGCGGGTCAAGCGTGCAGGTGGTGAGGTGTGATCTTGACAGGAGGGTGGAGAGCTGATCTTCTGTCACGGTGGAGAAGCTGGTTTTTGAGGAGCAGGGCTGAGCAGCTAAGAGGGGTAGTGGGCGCTGTGGGCCAAAGCTTTCTCTGATCGTATCGATCTTCTGTTTAAAGAAAGAGGCGAAGTCATCAGCAGAAATGAGGGGGGAGGGAGGAGGTGCGGGGGGACGGAGTAGAGAATTGAAAGTGTTGAAAAGCTGTTTAGGGTTGTGGGACAGGGAGGATATGAGGGATGAGAAGTAAGTTTGTTTTGCGGCAGTGAGCGCAGACCTGAAGCTGGCGAGGGACTGCTTGTATGCAGTGAAGTGGTCGGCAGAGTGGGATCGCTTCCATCTCCGCTCAGCAATCCTGGAAGCCCGTCTCAATTCTTTGGTCAGGCTGGTCAGCCAGGGCTGCCTGTTAATTGTACGAGTTTTACTATGCATGAGTGGGGCGGCCGAATCGAGTGTTGCTGTTATTGTGGTGTTATAAAAAGTGGCAGCAGCATCTGTGTCGTGAAGGGAAGCTATGTCTGTGAGAGGGAGAAGGGACTCAGAGAGTGATTGTAAGTTGAGATGTTTGAGATTTCTGCGAGGGTGAGTGAGTTTGTGGAGTGGGGGTTGCACCCTAGGAGAGGAGAGGGATGAGAATGTCAGTAGGTTGTGGTCAGACAGGGGGAGGGGTGTGTTAGTGAGGTTAGTAAGGGAGCAGAGGCGGGTGAAGATGAGGTCCAGCGTGTGGCCATCTTTGTGAGTGGCCTCAGAGGACCATTGAGTGAGGCCGAAGGAGGCAGTCAGTGATAAAAGTTTAGAGGCAGCTGAGGTGAAAGTGTCAATGGGGACATTGAAATCACCCATGATGATAGTGGGGATGTCAAAAGAGAGGAAATGAAGTAGCCAGGTGGTGAAGTGGTCGAGAAAGGTGGAGATGGCTAGTTCTGGGGGGCGGTAGATGACAGCTAGCTGGAGGTTGGAGGGGGCATAGATGCGGACAGAGTGCACCTCAAACGAGGGAAGATTAGCGGAGGGTGGTAACGGGATTGGAGTGAAGGAGCAGGTGTCGGACAGGAGCAAGCCAACTCCTCCACCGCGTTTGTTGCTGGGGCGAGGGGTGTGAGAGAGGTGGAATCCGCCATAGGAGAGCGCAGCTGGAGAGGCCGAGTCAGAGGGGGTGAGCCAGGTTTCGGTGAGGCCGAGGAAGGAGAGTTTGTTGGTGATGAAGAGGTCATGGATAAATGGCAGTTTGTTGCAGATGGAGCGTGCGTTCCATAGTGCTCCAAGTAGGGGGAGCTGGGGAGTGGGGGCTGGATGAATGGGTATGAGGTTGTCGTGGTTGGGAAAACGTGCGGAGGATCGTGGCAGGGGGTTAGAAACGAGTGTGGGGATGAATTGGGGAGGGCCGGGATTTGGGGATATGTCACCAGCAATGAGGAGTAGCAGACAGATCATTAGAAGGTGGGAGCAGGATAGGACATGATGCGGCCGTGTGTGTCTGGATAAAAAGGATTGTATGTGGAGGAACAGTTCTGAGGAGAAGGTGAGATGGCTGGGGAGTATGGAGGAAGAAATGACTAGTTCCTTACTAGGTGGAGTGATTGCAGGAGATTGTAAGAAGGAAAGTAGTATGGGGGTGAAAGAGAAAAGAAACCGAAACATTGTAGTGGTCGGTGTTCTGTTACCTTCCAGTCAATTCCAGTCCAATTCAGTCTAATTCAGAATCATAATTAAAAAGATGGAAGTTAAAAGATGAAATTGCAGCAGACTGAGTCTATAGCAGACTCCTGCATGTGAATATATCCCCAGTTAAGGGCAATCAGGTGTGAATGAGGAGGTGGCTGGGTATGGGAGACCAGATGTAGAGAGTTAAGCAAAGGTCATAAAGTGAGGGAGGGGTAAGACTGACCACTCAAAGAGATGCCAGGATCACACAATGAGAGACATGAAAACAGGTCGTGGAAACAAGCTCATAGGTGAGAAAGCATACTTTAAATATTATATGTGCTGCACCAAGACACTCAGATCCAGGGGAAGCATAGAAGAGTCAGTGCAATATATAGAGACATTCGGGAGCCAGGGAGAGCTGGGTAAAGTCAGTGCATACCATGGAAAATCAATGCAGTATACAGAGACATTCGGGAGCAAAAATAAAGGATTAACATGATCGCTAAACGGCATAGCAAGAAAAAAGTTTTTTGTCGCTGTGACATTGCATTAAAATGCAATAATGGGCGATCAAAAGAACGTATCTGCACCAAAATAGTATCATTAAAGGCTTACAAATACTGATGTAAAATACTGACCAAATACTGCTAGTGTGACGGCAGCCTCACACACACACGGCTCTGCACCATGCACCTCATACACACGGCTCCGCTCTGTACACCTCGTACACACACAGCTCCGCTCCATTCACCTCGTACACACACACGGCTCCGCTCCATAACCTCAAACACGTGGCTCCGCTCCGTACACCTCGTACACACACAGCTCCGCTCCATTCACCTCGTACACACGGCTCCTCTCCGTACACACACGGCTCTGCTACATCCACACTGTAAACCCCTCCTGACCCCACACATAAACTTCCCCTCATCCAGCACCATGACAACCAGCACAGCAGAGTCCTGCATACACTGAGGCCCCTGATCATGTGACCCCTGACTCCTCCCCTCCTGTGACCTCATCACAGGTCCTGTGCGCACAGAACAGCCATATATGTGGTGTGCGGCTCTGCAAGTGGAGGTAGGTGCTGGAGATTCCCCATTACTTGCGGGGAGGGGTACTAATTCTGGGTGGTCCGGCTATTTTGAGCCCCTATGGGGGGGGGGAGGACAATAACCCTTTCACGAAGAGACTATTTTGGTGTTTTTTCTGTTGTTACCTTTTAAGAATTAAATATTTTTTGTTCCTTTTCCTCTGATAGTTACATATGACCTAACTATGAAAAACAGGAAACATTGAGGCTATGTGCACACGTTCTGGATTTTTCGCGTTTTTGACTGTTTTCCGTGGTAAAAAAAGCATACATTAAGCATCCCATCATTTTTAATGCATTTCGCAATTTTTGTGCACATGTTGCGCTTTTTTTTCCACGATCTCGGAAAAATACGCAGCATGTTCATTAATTTTGTGGATTTTATGCGGATTTCCCACTATTTATTGCATTTTGAAGCTCTGGGAAAAAAAAGAGAAAAATCTGCACAAAAACCGCAAGAGAACTGCGAGAAAAACGCATGCAGATTTCCTGCGGAAAAAGTCCGGTTTTGTTCAGGAAATTTCTGCATAAAATCCTGACATGTGCACATAGCCTTAAAGGGAACCTGTCACCGTTCAGGTAAAATCGGGGGCTTATCTACAGCATTACACAATGCTGTAGATAAACCCCTGATGCCGGTGGGCTTACCTCACCCGCGATTTTCGGGGTGACAGGTTCCCTTTAAACACATTTTTATCACACAGTACAGTCTTTTTTTTAATCTTTTTTATTTTTATATAGCGCTAACATATTCCGCAGCGCTTTACAGGTTGCACACATTATCATCGCTGTCCCCGTTGGGGCTCACAATCTAAATTCCCTATCAGTATGTTTTTGGAATGTGGGAGGAAACCGGAGTACCCGGAGGAAACCCACGCAAACACGGAGAGAACATAAAAACTCTTTGCAGATGTTGTCCAAGGTGGGGTTTGAACCCAGGACTCCAGCGCTGCAAGGCTGCTGTGCTATCCACTGCGCCACCGTGCTGCCCTTGTGCCCTTTTATTGGACCCCACACAATAATATTACCATAGTACTGCCATCCCCCACACACAGTATAATTTTCCCCCAGTACCGCCATCCCCCCACACAGTATAATGTTCCCCCAGTACCGCCATCCCCCACACACAGTATAATGTTCCCCCAGTACTGCCATCACCCACACAGTTTAATGTTCCCACAGTACCGCCATCCCCCCACACACAGTATAATGTTCCCACAGTACCGCCATCCCCCACACACAGTAAAATGTTCCCACAGTACCGCCATCCCCCACACACAGTGTAATGTTCCCACAGTACCACCATCCTCCCACACGCAGTATAATGTTCCCACAGTACTGCCATCCCCCACACACAGTATAATGTTTCCACAGTACCGCCATCCTCCCACGCACAGTATAATGTTCCCACAGTACTGCCATCCCCGACACACAGTATATTCCCCAGTACCACCATCCCCCACACATAGTATAATGTTCCCACAGTAACACCATTCCCCCGCAAACAGTATAATGTTCCCACAGTACCGCCATCCCCCACACAGTATAATGTTCCCACAGTACCACCATCCCCCCACACACAGTATAATGTTCCCACAGTACTACCATCCCCCCACACACAGTATATTGTTCCCACAATACCACCATCCCCCCACACACAGTATAATGTTCCCACAGTACCACCATCCCCCCACACATAGTATAATGTTCCCACAGTACCGCCATCCCCCCACATACAGGATAATGTTCCCACAGTACCACCATCCCCCACACACAGTATAATGTTCCAACAGTACTGCCATCCCCACACACAGTATAATGTTCCCACAGTACCGCCATCCCCCCACACAGTATAATGTTCCCACAGTACTGCCATCCCCCCACACACAGTATAATGTTCCAACAGTACTGCCATCCCCACACACAGTATAATGTTCCCACAGTACCGCCATCCCCCACACAGTATAATGTTCCCACAGTACTGCCATCCCCCCACACACAGTATCATGTTCCAACAGTACTGCCATCCCCACACACATTATAATGTTCCCACAGTAGCACCATCCCCCCACACACAGTATAATGTTTCCACAGTACCTCCAT
Organism: Ranitomeya imitator; assembly: GCF_032444005.1. Lineage (NCBI taxonomy): Eukaryota > Metazoa > Chordata > Amphibia > Anura > Dendrobatidae > Ranitomeya > Ranitomeya imitator. The sequence goes on from NC_091283.1 coordinate 365,459,502, forward strand.
CCCCCACAAACAGTATAATGTCCCCACAGTACCGCCATCCCCCACACACACAGTATAATGTTCCCACAGTACCGCCATCCCCCCACACACAGTACAATGTTCCCACAGTACCTCCATCCCCCACAAACAGTATAATGTCCCCACAGTACCACCATCCCACCACACACAGTATAATGTTCCCACAGTACCGCCATCCCCCCCCCCCCCCCACACACAGCATGATACTACATGGTGCCGTCCACTAGATCTGTGGAGTCGAAGACATGGAGTCGGTATGTAATGGAGCTACTCCTAAAAAATATAATAAATTGGGCTCAGTAATTGAGTGCATGATGTGCTGTAAATGTTTTATTAATAATTTGGGAAAGTTATGAAATGTCCTATAAATGTTTGTTCTGTTTCTGATCTGAGGATTTCTGCTTTTAGTTGAGATGAATCTGTGCATATGAGATGATGTACATGCTCAGTAGTGAGGCAGTGCTGTAGGGTCAGTCGGGAGTCAGTGAAATTGATGAGTCGGAGGTTAGGTTTACCGAGGCCACAACCCTGCCCCCGCAGTCTGATACCACCCACCTTACTGGCTAATAATTACTCACTTAGCCCCATTCTTAACGTCAGTACAGTTGAACCCGGGACATATGAGATAATCACCACATGATAGTTGTGTAGGATAATAGAGTATAATAAAGTCGTTGTGGACGTGATTTCCCCAACATTGTGCAGGGAGATTGTTTTCCCTATAGTGATGTAACGTATTTTGTGGTTTATAAGACACACCGGATTATAAGACGCAACCCAAATTTTGAGGAGAAAATTAGGAAAAAAAAAACTTTCTTTTTTTTAATAACGTGGTGCTGCTTCTTACAATCCATGCGTATTATTGCTTACCGGGGACGGTGGCTGCGGTGAAGCGAGATCCCAGGGTCACTGCTGGCGGAGGCAGGAGTGGGGCGATGCTGCGCACCCCAGACTGGGAGAAAGGGGTGTTCGGATGTGCAATGCTGCTGGTGTTCGGTGGGGCAGGGGCTCCGTTGACATTTTGTGAAAGCCAAAGCCCCCGCACTTACATGGTTTACTATGTGGTGGACTCAGGGAAAATGGCTGCCAGGGGCGGCGCATGTGCAGATGCAGACTGGGGTGGGGAGCATCGTCCCACTCCTGCCTCCACCAGCAGCGACCCTGGGATCTCGCTTCATCGCAGCCACCGTCCCCGGTAAGCAATAATACGCATGGATTGTAAGAAGCAGTGACCAAATTAGTGAATGGCACAAACGGACTATCACTAATTGAACTAATGTTGCATTGTATATGATTTAAGAGTACAACATCTACACATTCTATCTCCTCATATGTTTCCCCTTATTATCACCAGTAATTGTATTATTACATGAGATCTTTATGATGTTACATCATCATCTTCTCATTCAGGTTCCTACAATATCGGATCCTCTCAGTGGAGATCTTCTATATAAGAGAATTTTCCCGATTGACCCCTCAAGGATGCATAGAGACAGGGACAAGATGGCGGAGAGGATATTACACCTCACCCTAGAGATCCTCTTCCAGCTTACTGGAGAGGTGAGAGATTCTGATGACGTCACATTACACCATTCTTATCTATTGGAATAACAGATGGACAGAACTGGAGAGGGGAGGACTCTGGAAATGTCTGTAGAGAGATTTATTAATGTGTCTCTCCATAACTAGGATTATACAGTAGTGAAGAAGACCTCTAGTGAGCGCTGTCAGGCCCCTGTGTCTGAGGGATGGGGAAGACCCCTGAGCCCAATTACGGGGCCTCCACCTCATCCCCTGAAACATGAGGACATCAATGACCAGAAGATCTTAGAACTCACCTACAAGATGATTGAGCTGCTGACTGGAGAGGTGACACTGCTGGGAATACTGGGACATTGTATAATAACACTATGAAGGGATCAGGGGATGATGGTATCATTGTATGTGTCAGGTTCCAATAAGGTGTCAGGATGTCACCATCTATCTCTCCATGGAGGAATGGGAGTATTTAGAAGGACACAAAGATCTATACAAGGACGTCATGATGGAGGATCCCAAGCTCCTCACATCATCAGGTAATGGACAGAACTAAGTACAAACGTCCTATAAATTATCTGTATGTAAAAAATTAATTCGGTCCCTGTGTTTCCTCCAGTACTATCCAGTAAGAGGACAACACCAGAGAGATGTCCCCGTCCTCTTCTTCCACAGGACTATAAACAGGAAGATCCCAATGTTCCTCAGGATCATCAGGTAGATGGAGAGAAGGTGTCATGAGATCTCCCCTATGATGTGTAGACGGCTGTGAAGGTCTTGTGCTCAGTCTTGTTTTATCCACCAGTATTATATGTTTTATACTTGTGTAATGAGAACGGTGGAGATGGCAGGATTAGAGCTGTTCATAGATGTGACTTCTCCTTCTGTCTGTGACTTGTACAATATTTGTTTCAGGGTGAAGATCTGACCCATATTAATACTACAGAGACATATGTGAAGGGAGATGAGTGGTGTAAAGAGGAGATTCCTACATATGGCCACACAGGTGAGTAGTAACCACTAAATGCAGAGATGTCACAGATTCTTTTCTGTCACTGGATGTGGCTGCTCTATCTTCAGTGTAGTACCACCATATTACAATCAAACAGTCACCGTTCTCCTGCTAAACACAAACTGTCCCGATTACTTTGGTCATTGAAAGTTCTTTTGTTGAAGTGAGACCTATCTCAACAAGAGCTTACAGCCCGGAGAATGCACCCTACTAGCTGGAATTAGAAGATGCTGACCCTTACCTTCCCAGATCTCTAAACTGCAAAGCCCAATGACAGCGTAAGTAGAATGTGCTGACAACATAGAAAATCATGTGCAGAAAAGTATAATCTGTACGGCGGGCCTTGCTTTTATGACGAGACACCAGTCCAAGTCCTTTTATTTATATGCTCAAATATAGATACATAATTTTATTTAAATGCATCCCTGACACCCCCTCATTCAGAGTAGAGAGTAAAGAAGATAAAACCCTTCAATCAATAATTGTTGCCCGGATTTCCACAACTCTTTGCTTTTACTTATCACAGCTATTAATTTATTTCAACGTGTAACTTGGTGTAACGTATTGTTAGTAGTTATCCAGTTCTTAAAAATAATTCCCCTTGTAGATCACGACCGTGAAGTAATTAGATCCTTAGTAGAACAAACCATCTTGACTCCTATTACAAAAATGAAATGACAAAAAAGATAACTGGTTCCCAAAATTCCCTAATTTCCCAGGAATCTGAATCCATATGAGATGGCTCTACCGTCTCAGAGTTACACTTGAGACATTTAGAATTTTTATTTTTTAACCCCTTAAGAACCAGGGGTATTTCCGTTTTTGCATTTCCATTTTTTTCTCCCCTTCTTCCCATGGTCACAACTTTTTTATTTCTTGGTCAAAATGGCCATGTGAGGGCTTGCTTTTTGCGGGAAGAGTTGTATTTTTGAATAAGGTTTTACTAGGTTCACTAAATGCTAAAACTGACCTGCCATGATGATTCTCCAGGTCATTGAGTTCTTGGACACCAGACATGTTTAGATTCTTTTTTTATCTAAGTGGTCAAAAAAAAAAATCCAAACATTGTTAAAAAAGAGTCACATTTTCTGGTTCTCATAGCGTCTCCATTTTATTTTTAAAAACTTTTTTTTTTTTAACTTTTGTCATGCTTCAAAAGTCTCCACGGGAGACAAGAAGATGCCATAACTTGATCGGCGCTGCTACATACAGGCCGTGATCAGATCACCTGTATGTAGTAGAATTACACACTTGCTATGAGTGCTGACCACCAGGCGCCGCTCATAGCAATCCGGCAGTGACAACCATAGAGGTCTCACGGAGACCTCTGGTTGTCAAGCCGGCCCATCGGTGACCCATAATCATGTGACACAGGCACCGATGGGATGAGGTAATGACGCGCTTCATGTGCGTGCATGCTAAATGCCGCTGTTAGAGTTTGACAGCGGCATTTAACATATTAACAGCCGCGTGTGGATCGCGATTCTACCTGCTGCTGTTAGGAGCACATGTCAGCTGATCAGATCAGCTGTCATATGCCAGAAAAGGTGCGGGCTCATCGCCAGAGCCCACCCCAAATGGTGGAAGGCATCCAATGACGGACCATGTCTGTCATTGGACGTTAAGGGGTTATTCAGTATTTTTTATTGAAAGTTTTTGTATATGAATATTACAATTCCAAAATTACCCCCACAAGTCTCTGATCCTTCCCACCCCAACAAAATACAGCAAGTTATATTTAAGTACAACATACCCAGTAAAGTGGATTTCACAGTTCAGTAAAGGATAGGAATGCTGTAATGGCAGCTAATATACCATTTGTCAGAATGTATAATGAATTTCGGCATTTTCCAATATAGTATAAATAACATCGATATATCATGCCCAATCAGTGCTTCTGGAGGCATGCCACCCGTAAGTTAGGCAGGCTCTCATTGCTTCAGAAATGCCAAATGTGGATGCAATATGTGGTTTAGGTACACTGTGGGGCTCAGAAGTGAGGGGTGCATTTGAATTTGGGAGCGCAGAATTTGCTGAATTTCTTTTGGCGGGCAAGGAGCCATTTTGCTTTCCCAGAGCCTTTGTGTGCTACCAGTAACGTGGAAGCCCCTATATTTCCATTAACAGATGATGGACCTGAGTGGGGATTTGCTTTTTTTGTGGATTTAGTGGAAGCTTTTATTGGGAACATTTTACATAATGTTTGGGATCACATTTATCCAGCACTCTGCGCTAAGTCCTTTGGGGTTTCCATCTAAATATCTGAGTGACGTGATTCAGATGAAACCCCCGAGGTATTAATTCATTGTAAAGAGGCAGCAGAGTTACTCTGGACGCCATATGGCCTCTGTTCAGCATTGTCCTTCTTTTCAGAAGTGCACAAAACTGTGGCCGACGGCACTTTTATGCAATCTTAAAAAGACAGACACCGCCGGATCAGACGGCGTCCACAGTGCCTCCATCTGCCTCTTTATGGGGAATCTTCTGCCAAGGGTTCCATCTGATTTTGGTATTTCAGAGATTTACACGGAAACCCCGGTGTAAGCGCTCAGCGCAGAGCGTAGGATAAATGTGCGCCGAGCCTTACTGCGATCTTTGGGAGGCAGAATGGAAACATGAACAGCATGTGAAGAATTGGTTTTATTTATTTTTTACGCCGTTCCTCCTGCGGTATAAGGCTGCTTTATTTTTCAGGTCGGTGCGACAGCTATAACAGATATATATTGGGTTTTTATGTTTGGCTGCTGTCACACATTAAGACGCTTTTTATTGCAAAAATTAGTTTTTGCATCACCACATTTTGAGAGCTATAGTTTTTCCATATTATGGCCCACAGAGTCATGTGATGTCTTGTTTTTTGCGAGTACCATTTTTGGGCACATGACATTTTTTGATTGCTTTCTATTCCAATTTTTGGGAGACAGAATGAACAAAAACATCAATTAAGGAATTTCTTCTTTGGGGCGGGGGGAGGCTTTATGCCGTTCCATGTGTGGTAAAATTGATAAGGCAGTTTTATTCTTCAGGTCAGTACGATTACAGCGACACCTCATTTATATTGTTTTTTTTTTTGTTTTTGCACTATTTGTGTAATAAAAACTTTTATAGAAAAAAAATAATTATTTTTACATCGCTTTATTCTGAGAGCTATAACTTTTTTAATTTTCCGCTGATGGAGCTGTATGGTGGCTTTTTTTTTCAGGACAAGATGACGTTTTCAACGGTACCATGGTTATTTATATCCCTCTTTTTTATCTCGTTTTATTCCACTTTTCGGCAGTATGATGATAAAGTATTGTTTTTTTATTTGTAGTGGGACAGTTTTATAGGTTGGGTCGCTGCAGACACGCTCTTGGCACCTAGTGCCGGGTATGAGCTGTCAGAATAAGCTGACACCTGGCGGCGATCGCCCGCACACCCACTATGTGCACGGGCGATTGTGCAGACGTAATGATCCATCCCTGGTCAAATAGGCCCAGGGCACATGAACAAATTATTGCTTCTGATGTCAGAAAGGGGTTAATACCTAAATATTTGAATTCAGAAACTACTTGTAAGCCAGAACCTGAATATGAAGGTAGGTTATCATAATTATCTAATGGGAGTAAGGCTACGTTCACACTAGCGTTTTTTTCAATACGTCGCAATGCGTCGTTTATGGGAAAAAAACGCATCCTGCAAAGTTGTCTGCAGGATGCGTTTTTGCCCCATAGACTAACATTAGCGACGCATTGACACACGTCGCAACCGTCGTGCGACGGTTGCGCCGTGTTGTGGCGGACCGCCGGGAGCAAAAAACGTTACATGTAACGTTTTTTGCTGCCAACGGTCCGCCATTTCCGACCGCGCATGCGCGGCCGGAACTCCGCACCCACCTCCCCGCACCTCACAATGGGGCAGTGGATGCGCTGGAAAAATGCATCCGCTGCCCCCGTTGTGCGGCACATTCACTGCTAGCGTCGGTACCTCGGCCTGACGCACTGCGACGGGCCGAGTCCGACGCTAGTGTGAAAGTAGCCTAAGACTGATTTGTTCCAGTTGATCTTTTAACCCAAATATTTCCCAAATCTTTCGATAACCTTCATCGTCACTGGTAATGTATTAGAAGTCTCTGCCAAGAACAACAAAGTGTCGTCAGCATAGAGGGCCACCTTCTCTTCTATTGCTTCTCTGCGGAATCCTACCCTGTCCGAATGTTTCCTGATAATTTCGGCAACAGGTTCAATACACAGGTCAACAAAAAAATTTTTTTTTTCTGGTGTCCAAAATATTTTAATGAATTTGGGGTATTTTTGGGGTGCTGATTCTGAATATGCTATCAGTTTTGCCAGATTGGCTCAAGTTTTTGAGATTTTTGGTATCTTATTTATAGCACTTGTTGGTAAATGCGACGCATCATCTCATTAATTTCTTTGTATTAGTACTTGAACTGAGCAGTTCTCAATATAGTTTTGTGTTAATTAGTGTTCTAAAAGTTTGTTCATAGCTTGATTTTTGCACTAACTTTATGTTGTTGTCTGTTTTCCAGTGAAAAGCATGAACTCATCAAGAAGAAGTTGTCTTAACGATCCAGACTCATTCTGTTACATTTGTGGTGAATACACACTGCCAATACACACTTCATCATCATCAGGTGGGGGAAGGTCAGGTAACATGGTAAACACAGGTACAGGCACATCTTCACAATGAGGGACAGGCCTTCTTGCAGATTCCATGTTAGGTTACTCCCATTTTCGTTTCTTATGCTTATTGAATCCTTGCACTTGCACTGCACAGAAATAACAGTCATCATGATGATTTTTTTGCTCTCTCCACACCATTGGAACACCAAATTTGAAGCTTTTTCTTTGTCCTTTGCTCCATTTTCGTAATAATTCGATACATGCTTTGCACACTATGTGTGGTGCCCAAAACTTGTCTTGGTCCCCAAGCATAACCCCAAAATAGGCAAAATACACTTTTTTTACGAAGTCTGTTATGTTTCTTCTATGTTTTGGCAGTGTGTATTCACCACAAATGTAACAGAATGAGTCTGGATCGTTAAGACAACTTCTTCTTGATGAGTTCATGCTTTTCACTGGAAAACAGACAACAACATAAAGTTAGTGCAAAAATCAAGCTATGAACAAACTTTTAGAACACTAATTAACACAAAACTATATTGAGAACTGCTCAGTTCAAGTACTAATCCAAAGAAATTAATGAGATGATGCGTCGCATTTACCAACAAGTGCTATAAATAAGATACCAAAAATCTCAAAAACTTGAGCCAATCTGGCAAAACTGATGACATATTCAGAATCAGCACCCCAAAGTTACCCTAAATTCGATGAAATATCTTTGGCACCAAAAATGCTGTTGACCAGTGTATGGATTATTTAATATATCCTATCTTATGCATAAAAGCCCGGGAAGGCATAGCCTGTGAATAACGATAAATTGGATCATTCTCTCATGTGACGTAGAAAAGAACTTTAGCAGAATTTACAATTAGGTCTCATTGTTTAAGGTGAATCCAAGATCTGATTCCTAGAATTTATTTTCTTCTGAAAGTCAATTAATCAAATGTTTTATAGGGAACTAATTCTGCCTTTACAGATTTCATTTAACAGTAAATAATCCATGACAGGATATTTTTATTCAGTCGCCATGACAGCACAACGAGAGAGGGGATCCGCCCTTCAGGGACAGGAAACCTCAGACATAAAAAGGGCGGCACCTCACTCCCCCGCCAGTTGGTTTCCTGTCCCTGACAGCGGAACCTCTTCAGACAGACCTTGGGAAGAAGGTTGAAGAAAAGAAGCTATCCCACTCCTGACAGGCCGATACAGGTAGCGGGGGTCACCTGCCTCGGTCTGGTCAGGAGGTTGGTAGCACCACACGGCAGGGGGACTGTTGGTGTAGGTGGCAGCAGGAGGAAGCAACCCAAGGGAAGGGGTTAGCTTCTTGGGTGTCCGCGTTGTCATACCTGGTAAGTAGGCCGTGGAACCATGTTTGTGGGGCCTCTGGGGCCTGTACAACCGCTGCCACTGTCTGCGCGTCTGCCCTCAGCGCCGCAGCTGTGACCGGAAGGGGCGTGTCCGGATGACGCGGCGAGCGGCGCGGGGTGATGACGCGGCCGCGCATGCGCGGTAGCGCTTTTTCTCCGGCTAATGGCGGCGCCCAGGGGCGGAAGGGGGATTGTGGCCGCAGGGAGTCCGGCGCTCAGCATGGGGGCGCGGCTCACAGTGTACCGATTAACGACACCTGGAGGAAGCCCTGCTGACCCCCATCCGGGGGTGGTACCGAGGGGGATGATTTAAGACCTGCACAGACGCCTCTGCATGTTCCTGTCCTGTTTCCTACATGGAGTCACCGGAGGGAACTCCGCAGCTGTGCGGTGAACAGCAGCAACCACTGGAGCAGCCACAGACAGGGAAATCTCTGAGAAGCTCCCAGCGGCGTTCTAGTGGCAGTAGTCGCGCTGGTGGAGCTAAAGCTGCTCAGAAATCTACCAAATCCTCAGGCCGTAAGGATTCTCCGGCTAGAGAGGACCCCCGATCACGGTACCATTTGTTGCAAGGATGGGTAAGTGAGCTACGTGAAAGTACGCTTTTTTGATTGCTGTCCCTCCTTGTATTCCCTCTCTCCTTATCCAGGGGAGAAAAAGTACTTCCAAAGCCAAGCATAGGGAGTGTGCCGTATGTACAGAGCCACTTCCAGATGGGCATAAAAAGAAGCTGTGCAGATCCTGCATACAGCGCTTAATCGAGGAGGAGGCCCCTGACCTGACATCTACCCTTAGGGACATGGTTAAACAGGAGGTCAGGGATTCCTTAAAATCCAGTTCTCACAGGACAAGGTCCCAAAAGAGGATAGAAGTCCCATCCCCAGTTTCAGATGTGGATTCAGATGGGGTGAGCTCGGATTCTCATCCATCATCTTCATCTTCAGAGGACGTAGAATCTAGTCGAGCATGTCTGTCACTAGACAGGATTAATCACCTAGTGAAGGCTGTCAACAACACTATGGGGATTGAAGAGACCCAGTCAGAATTCTCCATTCAGGACATTATGTTCAAGGGCATAGACCGTAAATCTCGAAGGGTTTTTCCTATAGTGGAAAAAATCAAGTCACTGATTACGAAGGAATGGAAGAAGCCCAAAAGGAAGGGGTCACTGCCACCAGCATTTAAAAGAAGGTATCCGTTCGAGGAAGAGGCTTCAGCTTCTTGGGACAAGGTCCCGAAGTTGGATGCAGCGGTGGCCAAGGTGTGCAAAAAGTCTTCTCTTCCATTTGAGGATCTAGGTAACCTAAAGGACCCGCTTGATAGAAAAGCTGATGTGTTCCTTAAAGGGGCTTGGGAGACTTCTGCGGGATCCTTGAGACCAGCAATTGGGGCCACTTGCACAGCTCGGTCCTTGATGGTGTGGCTAGGCCACCTGGAAGACCAACTCAAGGATAAAGTTCCTAGAAATGAAATCCTATCCTCTATGCCCATGATCCAAGATGCTGCAGCCTTCCTTTCAGATGCGTCAGCAGATTCAGTTAGGCTGGCCGCAAGATCCTCAGCCTTATCCAACGCAGCCCGCAGAGCACTTTGGATAAAATGTTGGCCAGGTAATTTACAGGCCAGATCAAAACTATGTGGCATCCTCTGTGAAGGGGTTCATTTGTTTGGTCCGGTACTAGATGAGCTGCTTGAGAAGGCAGGTGATTCTAAGAAGTGGTTCCCTCTATTGAGAAAACCCTTTTATAGGCGTGATGACAACAGAGGATGGATAGAGAGCCAAATAGAGATTCGTCCAGATATAACAGCAGCAGAAGAAGAGGTAGGGGATATATGTTTAACTCCCCTCGGGACTCTAAGAAGCCTCAATGACTGGCGGTCCAGGTGGGCGGTAGGCTTTTAGCCTTCTACCCAGCCTGGTTGAGGATCACCAATAGTCCGTGGATTCTCAGTATCATTAAAGAAGGTTTAAAGTTCCAGTTTCATCATATCCCTCAGGACAAATTTAAATTAACTCCTATCCGTTCTTCTCCTGCAGAACAGTTGGCATTGGAGTCAGAGGTTCAAGATCTCCAACAAAAGGGAGTTCTTATTAGAGTACCCACGGAAGAACGAGGTATGGGGTTTTATTCCCCTTTATTTCTGGTAAAGAAGCCAGATGGGTCATATCGTACCATCATCAATCTGAAAGGCCTGAATGAATTCTTGCTGATCCCATTCTTTAAAATGGAATCTGTGAAAAGGCAATAAAGCTTCTTTTTCACAATTGCTTCATGGTTGTCTTAGATCTGAAAGACGCCTATTACCATGTCCCGATACATGTAAATCATCAGCGCTTTCTCAGGGTGGCGGTTTCTCTTGCCGGCACAGTAGAGCACTTTCAATATCGGGCACTCCCCTTTGGTGTTGCGGTCGCACCACGGGTTTTCACTAAGATTATGGTAGAGGTTATGGCACACCTTCATGAGCAAAACATACTAATAATTCCCTACCTGGATGATTTATTGATTGTTGGGCGTTCAGAGTCACACTGTAAAGAGCAGTTGGAGAAGGTGATGGCAGCATTACATAACTTAGGATGGATTATCAATCTCAAAAAATCGCGTCTTCAGCCCTTAACATCACAGCATTTCTTGGGTCTTATTGTAGATTCGGGTCAGCAGGAATGTCGCCTGCCGGACTCAAAGGTTGATAGTATTCATCGTCTGGCCTCCAGAGCTATTAATAATCCCGTTATCTCCTTAAGAGGTGCAATGTCACTTTTGGGTTCTCTTACTTCTTGTTTTCCGGCGGTGCTGTGGGCACAGTTTCACTCCAGGTCTCTGCAATGGGATGTTCTACATAATTTTCGTCGGCTGGGCGCTAACCTTGATAGAGAAAATTTTTTATCTATGGAGGCCACTAATTCACTAATTTGGTGGACACACATTCCGAATCTGCGTAGAGGGGTACCCTGGACAAATCAAATAACGCGAGTAATAACAACTGATGCTAGCCCCACGGGTTGGGGGGCACACTGGGAAGATGATTGCATTCAGGGGCTGTGGTCCCAGTCTGAGCGAGACACGCCTTCCAATCTAAAAGAATTGTTGGCGGTAGAGCGTGCTTTGAATGGATTCCTTATACCTCTGCAGGGTAGACATGTCAGACTACTCTCTGACAACCAGGTGACCGTTGCTTATATTAACCACCAAGGAGGTACGCGGTCTAGGTCATTAATGAACGTTACAAATCGTATTTTTCAGATGGCCGAAAATCACCTACTCTCCCTTACGGCCCTTCATATAAAGGGAAAGCTAAATACCATGGCCGATTATTTAAGCCGCAACGAGCTCAAACAAGGGGACTGGTCTCTAAAACCGGCTGTCTTCAATCAGATCGTACGTTTATGGGGATGTCCAGAAATAGATCTTTTTGCCAGTCGAGGAAACAGGAAACTACATCAATTTTGTTCCCTAAATCCGGAGGACAACCCGTTTGCAGTCGACACTCTTCTAATCTCCTGGAACTTCAGTCTCGCCTATGCCTTTCCCCCTCTAAATCTGATTCCTATAGTTCTGAGGAAAATTCGGGAAGACCGGGCCCGAGTGATATTAATAGCCCCGTTCTGGCCCAGAAGGTCGTGGTTCCCATGGCTAAGAAGCATGTCCATTTCCCAGCCATGGATCCTCCCAGAAATACCAGACCTCCTTTCCCAGGGTCCAGTCCTGCATCCACGAGTAACCAACTTACACCTGACAGCGTGGAATTTGAGAGGTCACTTCTGAAGGGGAAGGGATTTTCTCAAAATCTTATAAATACACTGCTTAAAAGTAGGAAAACCTCCACGACAAACATTTATGTTAGGGTTTGGAGAAGATTCCTATCGAGTTCAGGGGCACAAATTGATCAAAGACCTGATATTACTCAAATCTTAAAATTTTTACAAAAGGGCCTAGAGTTAGGCTTAGCCACCAGCACCCTTAGAGTTCAGGTTTCAGCTCTAGGGGCGCTATATAATTCTAACTTAGCCAGTAATCACTGGATAACAAGGTTTTTCAAGGCGGTTACCAGATCCAGGCCGGTTATTAAACAAAAAATAGTCCTATGGGACCTAAATCTTATGCTCTCAGCTCTAACGCAAGCCCTGTTCGAGCCTATTGACTCTGCTCCAATCAAGATCCTGTCGGTCAAAACGGCCCTCTTAGTTGCCCTCACATCCGCGAGAAGGGTTAGTGATCTACAGGCATTGTCCAGACAACATCCATACATGCAGTTTAGGGAAGATAGAGTGGTTATGAGACCTGACCCTCTTTATCTTCCAAAGGTTGCTTCAAAATTTCATAGATCCCAAGAAGTGGTCCTACCTTCATTTTGTTCTAATCCCTCTAACGATAAGGAACAGAGATTTCATTGTTTGGACGTACGAAGGTGTCTTCTCAAATACATTTCAGTAACAGACACCTGGAAAAAAGATCACTCCTTATTTTTATCCTACCAGGGAGTTAGAAAGGGGCTTAGGGTATTAAAAAATACACTAGCCAGATGGATTAGGGAGGCGATATCTCTTGCTTATACCGCAGGTGGCGTGGAAATTCCAGAAGGTATAAAGGCTCACTCCACTCGTGCGGTAGCCACATCCTGGGCTGAGAGAGCAGAGGTATCGATTGAGGACATTTGTAAGGCGGCCACATGGTCTTCTCCATCTACCTTTCTTAGACACTATAGATTAGATCTAGGTGGCTCCTCCGACCTCACGTTTGGGAGAAGGGTGCTGGAGGCAGTGGTCCCTCCCTAGTCACTTTTTCACTTCTCTGAAAGTCTCTCGTTGTGCTGTCATGGCGACTGAATAAATACATACGCTACTCACCTGGTAGCAGTGTTTTTTCAGGAGCCATGACAGCACCCTTATATTCCCTACCCTCTTTTGGCTTATTTGGATCAACACTTCCTTTAGTTAATTCCTAAGTTATTCACTGGGTGAATTGTACCATATACAGTTAGGTCCATATATATTTGGACAGAGGCAACATTTTTCTAATTTTGGTTATAGACATGACCGCAATGAATTTTAAACAAAACAATTCAGATGCAGTTGAAGTTCAGACTTTCAGCTTTCATTTGAGGGTATCCACATTAAAATTGGATGAAGGGTTTAGGAGTTTCAGCTCCTTAACATGTGCCACCCTGTTTTTAAAGGGACCAAAAGTAATTGGACAGATTAAATAATTTTAAATAAAATGTTCATTTCTAGTACTTGGTTGAAAGCCCTTTGTTGGCAATGACTGCCTGAAGTCTTGAACTCATGGACATCAAAAGACGCTGTGCTTCCTCCTTTTTGATGCTCTACCAGGCCTTCACTGCGGTGGTTCTCAGTTGCTGTTTGTTTGTGGGCCTTTCTGTCTGAAGTTTAGTCTTTAACAAGTGAAATGCATGCTCAATTGGGTTGAGATCAGGTGACTGACTTGGCCATTCAAGAATATTCCACTTCTTTGCTTTAATAAACTCCTTGGCTGCTTTGCATTTATGTTTTGGGTCATTGTCCATCTGTAGTATGAAACGACGACCAATCAGTTTGGCTGCATTTGGCTGGATCTGAGCACACAGTATGGCTCTGAATACCTCAGAATTCATTCAGCTGCTTCTGTCCTGTGTCACATCATCAATAAACACTAGTGACCCAGTGCCACTGGCAGCCATGCATGCCCGAGCCATCACACTGCCTCCGCTGTGTTTTACAGATGATGTGGTATTCTTTGGATCATGAGTTGTACCACGCCTTCGCTATACTTTTCTCTTTCCTTCATTCTGGTAGAGGTTGATCTTGGTTTCATCTGTCCAAAGAATGTTCTTCCAGAACTGTGCTGGCTTTTTTAGATTTTTTTTTAGCAAAGTCCAGTCTAGCCTTTTTATTCTTGATGCTTATGAGTGGCTTGCACCATGCAGTGAAACCTCTGTATTTACTTTCATGCAGTCTTCTCTTTATGGTAGATTTGGATATTGATACGCCGACCTCCTGGAGAGTGTTGGTCACTTGGTTGGCTGTTGTGAAGGGGTTTTTCTTCGCCATGGAGATTATTCTGCGATCATCCACCACTGTTGTCTTCCGTGGGCGCCCAGGTCTTTTTGCCTTGATGAGTTCACCAGTGCTTTCTTTGTTTCTCAGGATGTACCAAACTGTAGATTGTGCCACTCCTAATATTGTAGCAATTTCTCGGATGGGTTTTTTCTGTTTTCGCAGCTTAAGGATGGCTTGTTTCACCTGCATGGAGAGCTCCTTTGACCGCATGTTTACTTCACAGCAAAACCTTCCAAATGCAAGCAGCACACCTCAAATCAACTCCAGGTCTTTTATTTGCTTAATTGAGAATTACATAACGAAGGGATTGCCCACACCTGTCCATGAAATAGCCTTGGAGTCAATAGTCCAATTACTTTTGGTCCTTTTAAAACCAGGGTAGCACATGTTAAGGAGCTGAAACTCCAAAACCCTTCATCCAATTTTAATGTGGATACCCTCAAATGAAAGCTGAAAGTCTGGACTTCAACTGTATCTGAATTGTTTTGTTTAAAATTCATTGTGGTAATGTCTATAACCAAAATTAGAAAAATGTTGCCTCTGTCCAAATATATATGGACCTAACTGTATTAATATTGTTTATGTGCTACTAACCTAGAAGGTCCTTTCATACTCTGTAAACCAACTGGCGGGGGAGTGAGGTGCCGCCCTTTTTATGTCTGAGGTTTCCTGTCCCTGAAGGGCGGATCCCCTCTCTCGTTGTGCTGTCATGGCTCCTGAAAAAACACTGCTACCAGGTGAGTAGCGTACGTATTTCCCCAAAATGAAAAGTCGGGGTGAAGACTGAATAGAACGTCTTATCTGCAAATAAAGCAAGAAATCTGAATCCTCTAATCCTTCTTGTATAACAAATCTCTCTTCTAATATCTGTGACAATAATTATTCCTTTTTTTTTATCCAAAGTTCAGCCCTGTAAGTAATGGGGGAAATCCGTATTATCCCACAGTGGGAACATGGAGGCTGGGCAGCCCACCCACAAGAGGTTTTTCTTAAATGTCTGACAAAATTTAGTTATAAAAAAAGGACAGCAATTGATACATAAAGGTCTGATTTTTTTTTTTTTTTTTTACCTACAAGAGCCTGAAAGATATTTTCTCTGTTAAGAATTCTACAAATGTCCATTATATAAGAACTTGAACTGGAGCCGTCCATGGTTGAGTCTGAGAGGGCAGAAAATAAAAGTCCCCCTTTTATTAGAAGAGTAAATTAAGTCAACCCTTTTCGGACCAGAGTATTTCTCTATTTTACACTTTTTTAATTATTCCTTGTCTTTTTCCAAGAGCCATAACTGTTTTTTTTCCCTCAACATAGATGTCGTGGCGTTTTTGTTTCTGTGGGACAAGTTGTAGTTTTAAATTACACCATTCAGTTTGCCATAGAATGTGCTGAAAAACAGGGGAAAAAAATCTAAGTGGGAAGAAATTGTGAAAAAATGCAATTCTGCCATTGTTTTTTTTTTTTTTTGTTCGATTTTAAAGGGAACCTGTTACCTCCAAAATCGAAGATGAGCTAAGTCCACCAGCATCAGGGGCTTATCTACAGCATTCTGTAATGCTGTAGATAAACCCCCGATGTAACCTGAAAGATGAGAAAAAGAGGTTAGATTATACTCACCTGGGAGGGCGGTCCAATCCGATGGGCGTCGCGGTCTGGTCCGGGGCCTCCTATCTTCATAGGATGACGTCCTCTTCTTGTCTTCACGCCGCGGCTCCGGCACAGGCGTACTTTGTCTGCCCTGTTGAGGGCAGAGCAAAGTACTGCAGTGCGCAGTTGCCGGGCCTCTCTGACCTTTGCCGACACCTGCGCACTGCAGTACACAAAAATCCCCCAGGATTTGGGTGTAGCAGCTTTGAGGAAAATTTTGGGGTCATTAAAAAGAAGTGATGGTTTTGTCAACTTTGTGTGTGAGGGCATGGATTTCATATTAAAACACAATGCGTTCAAATTTATGGATTCCTGGTTCTTGCAATGCACTGGGACTGCGATGGGGACTCCGGTGGCGCGCACTTTTGCAAACCTTTTTCTGGCTTTGTTGGAGGAGGATTATGTGTTCAATATTAGAAATAATTTTTTGAGGCACATCAGACTTTATGTTCGCTATGTGGACGACATTTTTTCATGATATGGGACGGACCTCGTGAATCATTTGATGATTTTGTCCAGTATCTCAATGAGTCTAATCAAATAAATATGTCGTTCACATCGAGATATGGAGGCCTTGATTTGGATTTTTTAGATGTACAAATTAACATTGTGGATAGTGTGATCGGTACTAGAGTGTTTCGAAAACTGTCTGCTACGAACTCTGTCCTACATTTTGATAGTTTCCATCCGGCTCATGTAAAATGCTCCCTCCCTTATAGCCAATTATTAAGATTGAAGATGATTAATAATACTCAGGAGAGCTGCACTCAGCAGGCAGAAGAGTTGTGTGACAGGTTCCGCTGTAGGGGTTATGCCAATGAAGTTTTGAATGAGGCTAACAATAGGGTTAATCAGGCAAGAGACAATCATGGTTCTACCCACATACCCACAAACGCGATAAAAGATTTGTTTTTTGTTTTAAATTCGTCCCTATGGATGGTATCATACGGTCTGCTATTCGCAGGAATTGGCACATTCTAGAACGTGATAAAGATATTGCGGAGGTGGCAGAAAGGGGTCTCATTATTTCTTAATAGATGCAGCACCACTCTGGGTGACATAATAGTGAAAAAACGGATGGTGAAGAAGGTAATTGGTTAAGTAAAAGTGTTCCTCATGGTAATTTTAAGTGTGGACATTGTCCTTTTTGTAATTACCATAATGTAAGTCAAACACTTTGCATTGGAGGTGTGTCTCATACTGTCAAAGATTTTATCGCGTACAAAACGACCCATGTGGTTTATGTGGTTTTATGTTGTTGTAAGTCCTTCTATATTGGCAAGACCATTCGCCCCCTCTATGTGAGGTTCAGAGAGCATTACAACTTGATCGTTTCAGGCAAGGGGATTCCACGTTTGATCAAACATGTTAGGGAATTCCATGGAAGAAACCCAGAGGTGCTTTCTTTTGCTGGCCTTGAAAAGGGGTCTCGTCCAGTGCAAGGAGGAGATCTGCACAAGCTTCTACTAAAAAGAGAGGCCATCTGGATTATGCACACTCGAGCGCAAGAATCCGCTGGTTTGAATGAGAGATTGGATATGTCCATTTTCCTGTGATAAGCCGGTTTTATTGTGTTTTTGTATTGTTTTCATTTGTTTTCCAAATGCATTTTAATTATGTATAGCTGCTGCAAATGTGTTCAAGCATCGGGTGTGGGGTTTAGCTGCCTCCCTCTGTTAAGAGGTGATGTCAGTCTCACTTACCTGTGTGACTAGTAGAAGCGACACTGCAGCGCGAAATGGCTGTTGTCCATTTCACTCCTGCACCCATCATGCCGATGTTTTAAAGTATTGGAATAAAGAAGTTTTTTTAACCGGTGAGTGCCATCCATTCCTTTCAATTTTTGTATCCATTGTGGCTATTTTCTTTGGAGTGGCACCCCGGCTCACGGAGCACTTACTGCTGTATACATGCTTGCAGCATCAGTTCATGCAATTACCTGTGCACTGAGTGGGCTTCCTCGCTGTGTGATTAACACTTTGTTGGAGCACTGCAGTACTTTGCTCTGCCCTCAACAGGGCAGAAAAAGTACGCCGGAGCCACAGCATGAATACAAGAAGAGGACGTCATCGTAAGAAGATGGGAGGCCCCAGACGGGACCGCATCGCCCATCGGACCGGACCGCTGGGTGAGTATAATCTAACCTCTTTTTCTCATCTTTCAGGATACATCGGGGGCTTATCTACAGCATTCCAGATAAGCCCCTGATGCTGGTGGGCTTAGCTCATCTGCGATTTTGGGGGTGACAGGTTCTCTTTAAGTGATGAAACAAAAATTCTGCATTGCAAAAAAAAAATGTTCTCCTTTGTGTTGGCATTTTCCAAGACGCATTTAAGGTAAGTTTTTATTGGTTTCATTTTGGCCTACATAACATTTTTTGCAGTTGTATTATTCCAGTGTCTGGGAGGCAGACCGAACATCATCCTCTACTTGTTCATGGTCTGAGGTCTAAAGTTTGATTGTCAACTGGTTTAGTCTTCGTAAATAATTGCATTTTTTTAAATAACGTGCAATTTTTATATGTATTTTAGAAATGTTATACACATATATTTTTTAAGGATATTTTATTAAAAAATAATTTTTATTATCGGCAGATAATTGTACCAGGAGATCACAGGGACAAGTGACGTCTGTAATTTCTAAATCAGATGACCTTGTTCTCACACAAGATATAATTGAAGTGAATATTATTACTCCAGATGTTCCATTATCCCTTGACAGCAAAGATCTATCATCTGATCCTTTTAAACAGGTTCTAACTTGTAACTCATCACCGACTATTAAGAAAAATAAAACTTACAAAAGAGACTTTGAAAATCGAACTGATCTTAAAGCAAAAAAGCCATTTTCAAGTGCAAAATCTAGAAAACGTTTTTCCCTCAAAATGTCTTTTGCTACTCAGAAACAAATTGCCACAAAGGAAAAAAGATTTTCTTGTGCAGAGTGTGGGAAATATTTTAACCACAAATCAGAGCTTGTTAGACATGAGAGAGTTCACACAGGGGAGAAGCCATATTCATGTTCAGTATGTGGGAAACGTTATACAACTAAATCATATCTTGTTATACACCAAAAATCACACACAGGAGAGAAGGCCTTTTCTTATTCAGAATGTGGGAAATGTTTTAATTTAAAATTAGCTTTAGTTATCCATCAAAAAATTCACACAGGGGAGAAGCCATATTCATGTTCGGAATGTGGTAAATGTTTTGCAGATAAATCAAATTTTGTTAGACACCAGAAACTTCACACAGGTGAGAAGCCATATTCATGTTCAGAATGTGGGAAATGTTTTGTAGGGAAATCAAGTTTTGTTAAACACCAGAGAACTCACACACAAGAGAAGCCCTTCTCATGTTCAGAATGTGGGCAGTCTTTTGCAAGGAAATCAAGTTTTGTTAAACACCAGAGAACTCACACAGGAGAGAAGCCTTTCTCGTGTTCAGAATGTGGGAAATGTTTTGTAGGGAAATCAAGTTTTGTTAAACACCAGAGAACTCACACAGGGGAGAAACCTTTTTCATGTTCAGAATGTAGGACAAGTTTTAATAGCAAATCAGGTTTAGTTGTCCATCAGAGAATTCACACAGGGGAGAAACCTTTTTCATGTGCAGAATGTGGAAAATGTTTTGCAGCTAAATCAACTTTTGTTAAACACCAGAGAACTCACACAGGAGAGAAACTTTTTTCATGTTCTGAATGTGGGAAACGTTTTAATCATAAATCATATTTAGTTGTTCATCTGAGAACTCACACAGGGGAGAAGAAATATTCATGTCCAGAATGTGGGAAATATTTTGCAGATAAATCAAGTCTTGTTAGACACCAGAGAATTCACACAGGGGAGAAGCCATATTTATGTTCTGAATGTGGGAAATGTTTTAATCGGAAATCAGATTTAATTATCCATCAGAGAACTCACACAGGTGAGAAACCTTTTTTATGTTCAAAATGTGGGAAATTTTTTTCAGTGAAATCACATCTTGTTAGACACCAGAGAACTCATATTGGAAGAAATCATATATTTTAACAAACTGTACAAGACCGCACATAACAGACAGTCAATGTAATGACAAATAAGTAAATGATAAAGAAACGCAAGTTAGAACTTATATTAGAATCAAAATATGTAGTTCCTTATAGACATCTGTTATCTAACAAGCAATATAACATGAGCATTACATATTTCACATTGTTGCATATTTATATAATCAGGATATGGACAAGAGTATTGCAACCCCCTCCCCACACATCACCCCAAAAATACCCAACGTTTCTTCCTCTTTTTTTCCCCCAATATCAGTGATCTGCCATTCATTACAGTTTATTTAAATCCACAGTCTCCATGCCTGAAGAAATGTATTTAATGTATGTATATTACAGTAATAAACATGTTAATGTTGTAAGTTACTATTCACAATTACGATACATTCCTTCTTTGTAGGAACATCTGATGGCATCCAAATATAATAGTTTTTCACCATCATTAGGAACTGATTCCCTTTTCTATTCCACAATACACATACAGTAAGTGTAAAGTCTTCCTTAATTGTCTCAGTAACCTGACCCCCCAAAATGTAAACTTTATAGCATAACATTCGATGGGTTAATCTGACACTTAAGACACTCTGGGTTCCTTTTGTTAGTCATCTTTGACAAAACCTCTGGTGTTAAATAAATCTTATGTACAATGAACAATTAGAAGATTCTAACCTTTTGTCTTTTTGTAAAACAAAGTCTTAGGCCCCAATTCATTAAGACTGATGTTTCATACACCAGTCTTAATGAGGAACGTGCAGCAATAAGATGTACCAGATTCATTAAGAGATGCCACTTAATAAATTTGGTGAATCTTATTAGTAGCTTTCGCCTCATCAGAAATAGTTCTCCAGATAGGGACTGGAATAACAGAGTAATAAACAAGAAGCATTAACACTCCCCAAGACAGGTAGAAAAGGAGACACAGGTAGTGTCTGCAAAGACCGGCAGCTGGGTTAGTTCAGCAGAGAGGTGTAGTCCTGAAGCTTAACAGAGGTGTGTTTGTTGCTGAAAGAGTTTAAAACTGCTTGAGCTGCTACAGCCTGGAATACTGATATTGGAGAGGCTGCTACATTTACTGTGTTTCATTGTGCCTGAAGAAAGGATTGTTTGCTATTCATTTGTACTGGAGAAAGGTTTTTGTCGTTTTGAAGCTGTAAAGATTATGATTAACAATAAACTCTATGCTGTTTTTGATATAAAAAGCTAAACCCCCTACAATTGGTGTTTAAATGTGGGCATGAAGTCGTAAAGAGCACAGGTGATTACAGTTTAAAGACTGAATGTCCTGAATAAAAGGCACCTACAGTCTGAAAGCATGGAAGAGCTTGTTAAGCAACTGATCTAGGCCAATCTGCAGCAGCAGGACTTGCAGCAGCAGCAGCAGGTCCAACAAGAAGCCTACAAACTCCTGATCTAACAGTTGCAAAAACATTTTCAGCAGAAGCAATAGTTTCAGCAGCAGATTGTTCTCTTGGCAGAAACTGTTCAGGTCAAGGAGACAGCACCTCCTGCCAGCCAAAGTGATGGTAACTGTGTGAGGCAAAGGACTCTGGAGGATGATGCCTAGGCTTTCCGGACTGTCCTTGAGAGGGCGACATACAGGGACAAAATGTCCCCAGAGCAATGGACAGAGGTCCTATCTCCAAAGCTTACTGGGGAACCACAGAGCGAATACTGCGACCTTGACCTGCAGGATGTCAAGGAGTACAGCAAGGTGGAGATTATGAAATGTTTGGGTGTAACCCTAGCAGTCAGGGTGCAACGGCTGAACCACTGACACAACCATGAGGACAAGACTCCCAGGCCCAATATGTTCGAACTGTTACACCTAGTACAGAAATGGCTACAGCCTGAAACTTGCTCTAAGGCATAGTTGGTGGAGAGAATGGTGACGCACCAATTTATATACTCATTTCCTAGGTCTGTACAATGCAGTGTTGCCAAGGGGGATTCCTAGAATGCAGATGACTTTGTGAGCCTTGTGGAAAGATATCTTGCTGTTCAGAACTCCCTGGGCAGAAAGTCACTGGAGTACTTGAAGGGTAGCTTTTATCCAAAAGGGGCCTTAATCTTATCTTGGAGGGTGCCCAAAGACCCAGGAGCATATAACACAGAGCCAGAATAAGTGGACGTTGAGTCCGCTGCCACTTGAGGAATGAATCATAAACAATTTAATGGAAAGTGGTTTGTCAACGCATTTCAAAGTCAAATCCAACCCCTTCCTCAGGACAGCAACATGTGAAAGTCAACTCGTTAAAGACAGCTGTCTTATATAGTCAACTTTTGATCAGCGTCATTTGGAAGTTTTGGGCTGTCATTATGATTTAAAAAGAGAAAAAACAGTAGTTTTACAATAAATGGCTTCACCCAACCACTAACCATGAGTAGAGAAAAAGTTTTGGTGTTAGCATTCATATTCTATGAATAAAGGCCATGAAAGCAAAAATTCTGCTGGGGTATGTAAACTTTTGAGCACAACTGTAAAAGTGAATAGATTATGTATAGAAAGAATGCAGTTGTACAATGTGAATAGAGAGAACTATAATGGCATATTCCCTTGGATTATGTCATCATCTCTAACTAGGTCAGTTGGTGAGCCTGGGGAAACTGAGCTACACATCTCATTGCAATTTTGCACAAAATTAAGTGGCATAATTCCTATATTTTTCTAACAATAGATGTATCCGTTTTATACTCCAATATTGAACATGAGATCTGGCTGATGTTTTGACGGCCTGATGAAAAATGCTCCTGCCACTTTCCAGCATATGGTCAACCAGCTACTCAAGGGACTAGAAGGGTTTGCTGTCGCTTGCTTGGATGACATTGCTGTCTTCAGTCTCGCCTGGAAGAGGGACGTGTTGCAGGTGCTTAGGTGGACCCATGGCACTGGTTTGACCATTAATCCAGAAAAATGCTAAAGTGGCATGACAGAGGTGCAGTACTTTGGTCACAGAGTGAGTGGCAAACCCCTAAAGCGAGAGCTCGGTAAGGTAGATGCTATCACCTTATAGTGTGAATATAAAAATGGATATTTTGAGTCCATATTGAAATGCACAGAATTCATTCAGACCATTACAGAGCAGCATTACTGGTCATACATTTACAGACAGAAAATGCTCACAGTGACACAATCTTGAGAAATGTGTACTCATTGTCTGAAATCCTTCACCTCACATACAGATCTGTTTGTTTTTGTAAAACATGAATATTTATTTAACCTCTGTTTGTGGTGGTTTCATCCAATCCATGTGGGCTTTTATATTCAGGGTTTATGGCCCAACGTCTGATGTTTGACTGGTATCTGTTTCATCTTATCTTGAAAGCTGGCCACTGGATGGGTATGGTGAAACTGGAGTTAATACATAGTGTATGTCACGATAATGTAAAAATGTCATATTGTGAATTTAGTTTCAGAAGGTTACATGGCTTTCCAAACATGGTGTGGGCCATTCCGACCCCCCTCTTCTCTGCCTGCTGCTTGTGTGTGTGTATCCTAAACCCCTCCCTGAAGAATTTTTATGGTTCTACGCTGCAGGCAGAGCATTCTCCCTAAAACTACTCATTCCCCCTCCCACATGGTACTAGTTGAAACTGGTGTAGCCACCATGAGATTCTTTGTTCTATTAAAGTGACATATTCTGGCACCGATGCGGGCTAGAGATATAAGAGCTATATATACCAGATCTCCATTGATAGATCTATCACTCCCTGACACCGCTAGCAGCTAAACGCAACTAGGGCAAAGTACGGATTTCTCAGTATCGGTTCAGGTAATTGCTCCGTGTTTACACTTAAAAAAATCACCCCAATGTGGCACACCTTGTGATCCGGGTGTATTCTGGATATGAGATTCCTACAGCGAGCTAGGCATAGAAAATAGTTTTCCTAAGTCTAAGTAAAGGGGAGGTTTCAGCCCCTAATTGATGTCACCGCAGGGGGAGTGCCTGGGTTTTAGGCTAAGAAACAAGTAGTGAAGTGAGCAGTCTTCTGGAGTCTTTTTGCACGGATCCAGCTGCTCTATAGATGTGACATGCATCTTGATGGATCTCCTGAGCACATGGGCAAACAGGAGATGAAATGATCTAAAAGCTATGTAAGTGTTTTTTCAATTTTAATCCTTTTATTTGTAATGTACACATGATTTTGCCTTCTTTATAATATCTTTTTTATACCTTGTAAACACTGCCTGCCTTTTTTTTGGAGTAAAATACAAAATTACTAGCTTGTCTCTCAATGCTCTAAACGAACTGTTGCATCCTCTGAAGTGAGTTATGCTACTGATTGGGTTGGCTCCGGACCCGTCAATACTTTGAAAATCGGAGCTGGTGTCAGCATACATTGTTCTGTGCGTTTGGGAGGCTTTTGTAGCGATGGCGGTGTTCATAATTATTGTTCCCCCCTCAGTGGGAGTAGTTATATCACCCTTGCTGCAGCGAACCGAATAGCCAGTACATAGCAGGCAGCCTTTCTGGCAACTAATTACCCTAGGTGTAGTACCCTGACTGACCTAAGGGTAAGGGGGCGCCAGAGAGCTGCAAGTTCCAAACCGGAACTGGGAAGTAGGATATGGATAAATCCCCTTCAGAAGGAACCAGGGGAAACCAAACAACCACGATTCGGGACAAATTGGTGTGAGTGGTGGGGATGATAAAGGTATCTTCCCCGTGACATAGTGGTGGGATCCCTGACATCCGGTGGGATCCGTGGCAGTGTAAATCTCTCTATATAAGCCCAGAGAAACATGACTGAGATAGAAGCAGAAACTTGCGTACCTGTATACGTGTACGGTGTTGTGATGTCTGCTCAAGTGGTGATGCCCGTGCAGTGTTGTGAATTTCCCAGGGGTTTCTTGGTGTTGCTTCGTTGATATTCCAGACGGATGATGTTTAAAAGCCTCTTGGTGACGATGTGAGTATATGTACTTAATCTTTATATATACTGTAGTGTAGCAGTAGCACCCTGTGCAGTAATGAGGCAGTGACCCAGCAAAGTTCAAAACAAAACATCTCTTTAATGTTCAACTCAAAAAACAGTACACGATATCCTCCGGAACGCAGCTAGGAAACAGGACAGTCCACCTCCGGATCGCAGCCGGGAACAAGACAGTCCACCTCCTGTTCACAGCCAGGCACATATCCTCTGGATTACAGTCACTAAATATGCCTGTCCACCTCTAAACTTTTGCTGTGGGCAACTGCACAGCCGTGTTAATGTAATGTACAACATTACGCAGTACACGATATCCTCCGGGTCGCAGCCAGGAACCATATTCTCCAGTTTATAGTCACTAAACAGGCCAGTCCACCTCCTGAGCCCAGTTGCCATGGGCGACTGCACCACTGTGTATGCTGTGGGGTGCCAGGTTTTCCAGCTGCCTTGGCTCCGCCGGCCTGTTTTGCTGATGAGGTTGCATTCTTACAGAAAGTGAAAATGGAGAAAGGTAAAGAGTCTGACACTGCGAAGGGTTACTGCTGTCTTTCCAGTTTCTAACATTGTAGCCAGTACTGGTCAGCAGCAAGCAGATGTCTTTGGGACTAAGTCCTACTTTTCCCCTTCTGAGCATGCCCAGGGTAAGATCTCTCATTAGAGATCAAGAGTCACATGCTCAGGTACTGCAGCTATTCCCATTGGTCCTTTTTTGGAAGGTCCTGTAGTTGCTGCAGCTATATAAGCTGCGCATGTCCGCATGGCCATGCACTAGTATCTTTCTGTGTTATATGCTTTGTGCCAGTGTGGTCATGTGAGATTGCATTCAGGGACCCGGCTGAAATAAGCCCCTAGAATACTGGCACCTCCGGTGAGGAGATTGTGTGTTAGAGTGTATTCAGGGACCTGGCTGAAATAAGCCCCTAGAATGCTGGCACCTCCGGCAAGGAGTTTTGTGTGCATGCATGACCACTGACTGCTCTTTGTTGGGCAGTTAGCCTGTGCTCCTGTGAAGTCTAACAGGGCGCAGTGCTTTCCTTTCACGGCTTCTCTGTGAAGTAACAGAGCTAGTATATACCGCCAAATAGTGCCACCATTTACTAGCAGCAGGTTCTCCTGCACGGTGGACCCCGGGCTGCGAACGCATCAATAATAATAAACATCTATATTTACTCGGTGCGTTCCGCTAACCCTAACAAAGAGGGAAAGTAATCCTCCTCTTGACCCAGTGAAAGTTCATCCTATATATATCGTAGACGGATTGTAGAGACAGCTACAGGTACACAGAATGAGAATGCGGTAGAGGATTGCAGTCTGAAGGAGCTTAATGACCTTCATGATCGTTTTTCTCAGAAGCCAAATGAACCGCTGGTAGCGTGGGCAGTCAGATTATGGATGAGCGCTGTGGATGGCCCAAAATGTATCCAACTCAGTCATGAACCTATAGTGAAGGTGGTATTCCGTACCTTGATAATCCAGCAACCACATGTGGTGTGTACTATGCTTGACATTGTGGCTATGGCATTGCAGCATAAATACCCATATGAGGCGGATTGGCTGCTGTAAAGGGGAGAGGATTTTTCCTCTAAAAATAATAACATTATACAGTAATGGCCAAAAGTATTGACACCCCTGCAATTCTGTCAGATAATACTCCGTTTCTTCCTGAAAATGATTGCTATCACAAATTCTTTGGTATTATTATCTTCATTTAATTTGTCTTAAATGAAAAACACAAAAGAGAATGAAGCAAAACATTGATCATTTCACACAAAACTCCAAAAATGGGCCAGACAAAAGTATTGGCACCTTCAGCCTAATACTTGGTTGCACAACCTTTAGCCAAAATAACTGTGACCAACCGCTTCCGGTAACCATCAATGAGTTTCTTACAAAGCTCTGCTGGAATTTTAGACCATTCTTCTTTGGCAAACTGCTCCAGGTCCCTGATATTTGAAGGGTGCCTTCTCCAAACTGCCATTTTTAGATCTCTCCACGGGTGTTCTCTGGGATTCAGGTCTGGATTCATTGCTGGCCACCGTAGAAGTCTCCAGTGCTTTCTCTCAAACCATTTCCTTGTGCTTTTTGAAGTGCGTTTTGGGTCATTGTCGTGCTGGAAGACCCATGACTTCTGAGGGAGACTCAGCTTTCTCACACTGGGCCCTACATTATGCTGCAAAATTTGTTGGTAGTCTTCAGACTTTATAATGCCATGCACACGGTCAAGCAGTCCAGTGCCAGAGGCAGCAAATCAACCCCAAAACATCAGGGAACCTCCGCCATGTTTGACTGTAGGGACCGTGTTCTTTTCTTTGAATGCCTCTTTTTTTCTCCTGTAAACTCTATGTTGATGCCTTTGCCCAAAAAGCTCTACTTTTCTCATCTGACCAGAGAACATTCTTCCAAAACAATTTAGGCTTTTTCAGGTGGAGTTTTGGCAAACTCCAGCCTGGCTTTTTTATGTCTCGGGGTAAGAAGTGGGGTCTTCCTGGGTCTCCTACCATACAGTCCCTTTTCATTCAGACGCCGACGGATAGTACGGGTTGACACTGTTGTACCCTCGGACTGCAGGGCAGCTTGAACTTGTTTGGATGTTAGTCGAGGTTCTTTATCCAACATCCGCACAATCTTGCATTGAAATCTCTTGTCAATTTTTCTTTTCCGTCCACATCTAGGGAGGTTAGCCACAGTGCCATGGGCTTTAAACTTCTTGATGACACTGCGCACGGTAGACACAGGAACATTCAGGTCTTTGGAGATGGACTTGTAGCCTTGAGATTGCTCATGCTTCCTCACAACTTGGTTTCTCAAGTCCTCAGACAGTTCTTTGATCTTCTTTCTTTTCTCCATGCTCAATGTGGTACACACAAGGACACAGGACAGCGGTTGAGTCAGCTTTAATCCATGTCAACTGGCTGCAAGTGTGATTTAGTTAGTGACAACACCTGTTAGGTGCCACAGGTAAGTTACAGGTGCTGTTAATTACACAAATTAGAGAAGCATCACATGATTTTTCGAACAGTGCCAATACTTTTGTCCACCGCATTTTTTATGTTTGGTGTGGAATTATATCCAATTTGGCTTTAGGACAATTCTTTTTGTGTTTTTTTTTCATTTAAAACAAACTAAATGAAAATAATAATACCAAATAATTTGTGTTTGCAATCATTTTTAGGAAGAAAATGAGTATTATCTGACAGAATTGCAGGGGTGTCAATCCTTTTGGCCATGACTATAGTTATTAACCCCCTTCATTAACTACTATTGCCAAACTTAAATAATTAATATCCACTTAATAATGCCTCAAAGTTATCTTTTCCTTATACTATATACTAACTGAGACAAAACAGTGTAACAATAAAGGATATTTATTACACAAACAAGTCTGCAGTCTATAACATTATACCCAAGCTGGCGACTATAAAAAAAAAAATACACAAATATACGGATACTACAACTCTAATACAGTAATATCACTACAGTGTACAGTAATATCACAACAATATCACACAGTAAAAACCCACAATTAACTGCCTGAATTACCCAAATCACACATTCAATATCAGCCCTCCCATCTATAGCTTACTATCCCTAATGAGGAGTACAGGGCCTAGTAAGAAAAGGGGATACAGAGTATACTTAGCCACCATGTAAGTCCATCCTTGTCCCAGGAAGCCAGCAAGGCAATAGAGCGCAGGCCACATGCTGTTGTCCCTTTTATCTGTACAGCTAGAAGATGTGTGTCCAGCCCCAGGTGTGTGGGGATGATACCACAGTTTATTGTCCACTGGCAAAGGTACATCCCTTTAATCCTGAATGATTACAGCAAGGTAACTATGTTACTATGGTTCTGTAGAAGGACGTAGATCTGGGGATTTATGATGGAATATAGGCTGAACTGGATGGACAAATGTCTTTTTTCGGCCTCACTAACTATGTTACTATGTTATGTTACTAAGGTGGAGGAGGGGGCCTCATGTGGAACACATGGCAGATTACAGCAAGGTGGAGGAGGAGCTTTCTGGGAACACATGTGGGGGACACAAGTGGATATACATTTTTGGGCACCTCCCTTCTACAGCTGCCCAATGAAAAACCATGGTTTACGTTAAGATTGTGCTCAGAGGTTGAAGGAGGATGTCATGAAAAATGCTGTTTCGCAAATACCTATGATTACCGTATATACTCGAGTATAAGCCGACCCGAGTATAAGCCGACCCCCCTAATTTTGCCACAAAAAACTGGGAAAACTTATTGACTCGAGTATAAGCCTAGGGTGGAAATGCAGCATTTACCGGTGAATTTCAAAAATAAAAATAGATCATTTCCCCATAGCTGTGCCATATAGTGCTCTGCACCGTTCATTATTTCCCCATAGCTGTGCCCCATATAGTGCTCTGCACCGTTCATTGTGCCCCATTGCTGTGCCCATATACGGTGCTCTGCACCGTTCATTGTGCCCCATTTCTGTGCCATATACGGTGCTCTGCACCGTTCATTGTGCCCCATTGCTGTGCCATATACGGTGCTCTGCACCGTTCATTGTGCCCCATTGCTGTGCCATATACGGTGCTCTGCACCGTTCATTGTGCCCCATTGCTGTGCCATATACGGTGCTCTGCACTGTTCATTGTGCCCCATTGCTGTGCCATATACGGTGCTCTGCACCGTTCATTGTGCCCCATTGCTGTGCCATATACGGTGCCATATGCTCCCTGCATGTCCCACATATATACACAGCTCTGCCGCCTGCATGTCTCACATATATACACAGCTCTGCCGCCTGCATGTCCCTCATATATACACAGCTCTGCTCCCTGCATGTCCCACATATATACACAGCTCTGCTCCCTGCATGTCCCACATATATACACAGCTCTGCTCCCTGCATGTCCCACATATATACACAGCTCTGCTCCCTGCATGTCCCACATATATACACAGCTCTGCTCCCTGCACCGTTCATTGTGCCCCATAGAAATCTCTGCCGCCGCCGCCGCCGCTGCTGCAATAAAAAAAAAAAACACATACCTCCCTTGATTGCAGCTCCCGGCGTCTCGTTCCGGCGCCTCCATCTTCCCGGCGTCTCTGCTCTGACTGATCAGGCAGAGGGCGCCGCGCACACTATATGCGTCATCGCGCCCTCTGCCTGAACAGTCAGAGCGCAGACGTCGGGAAGATGGAGGCGCCGGCCGGGAAGATGGAGCGACGCCCGGCGGCTGGAACGAGGACAGGTGAATATGACATACTCACCTAGTCCTGGCGATCCTCGCGCTGTCCCTCTGCCTGGTCTTCGGTGCCGCAGCTCTTCCTGTCAGCGGTCACCGGCACCGCCGATTAGAGGAATGAATAGGCGGCTCCGCCCCTATGGGAGGTGGAGCCGCTTATTCATATCTCTAATGAGCGGTCCCACGTGACCGCTGAAGAGAGGAAGAAGCTGCAGCACAGAAGACGGGGAGGAAGGCAGGGACAGCGCGAGGATCGCTGGGACTAGGTAAGTATACCTCAGCGCCCTCACCCCCTCACCCGCCGACCCTGCCACCCACATTGACTCGAGTATAAGCCGAGAGGGGCACTTTCAGCCCAAAAATTTGGGCTGAAAATCTCGGCTTATACTCGAGTATATACGGTATATGCAAGTTGTTGTAAGTGTGTCTGTCTGTTAGAAATTGTATAATTAGAAGTGCCCCTCCAGCTTATAAACATATGACGCTTATGGTAAATTAGACTAGGAAAACAATCGCTAATACATTGGAGGCAGTTCGACAGTTAAGGCCTCTTTCACACTTCCGTCTTTCAGCTCCCGTCACAATCCGTAGTTTTTTTGAGAATGCAAGATCCTGCAAACAAATTTGCAGGGTCCTGCATTTTCTCTTAGACTTGTATTAGCGACGGATTGTGACGGATGGCCATCCGTTTCATCCGTCTTTCACTGGATCCTGCATTAAAAAAATGGTCCGTCGGGCAGAGAAAACGTTCAGAGGAACGTTTTTTCTGCACGTCGGAAAATCGGTCAGCGACGCATCCTGCGCTGCCCGTCACTGGCTACAATAGTAGCCTATGGGCGCAGGATGCGTCGCTGCCTGTGAAAAGCAGGAATCCAGCGTCGGGTCCCGCCTTTTCAAAACGAGCATGCGTGGAAGAATTTCCCGTTAGGGAAATTCTCGCTCGCTCTCTTTCTCTTTTTACTATTGATGCTGCCTATGCAGCGTCAATAGTAACAAGATATAATGTTAAAAAAAAAAAAAATCGAATATTCTCACCCACTGGTGTTCCCGCGCAGTGTCACCGATGTTCCCGGCAGCTAGCGTTACTTCCTAGTAATACATTGCGACTTCTCGCAAGATTTCGCAATGTATTACTAGGAATGTTAGCTGCCGGGAGTATCGCTGCGCAGGAACGCTGGTAGGTGAGAATATTGCGATTTTTTTTAAAAAAAATTCTGGTTTGTGTTGTATATGCATTTTAGCAGCGGAAAACTGCTGCGAAGACGCATACACAACAGGTGCACATAGGCTCGACGGGTTCGTCAGAAAGACGGGCCCAGTGCACACGTTTTCCACAATCTGCACAGGATTGGTCATTTCAACGTCTTGTCGGATCCTGTGCAGATTTGGAAGATGGAAGTGTGAAAGAAGCCTAAGGGATCTGGGAGATTGGGGTCCCAAACAAAAGGGTAATTTTCCCTCTGAAGAGCAGCATTACGATGTCAAAAGTGAATACAATCCTAGATCCCGTATTACCCGGAAATATATGTTTATGGCCCTAATAAAGGAAGGCGTCCACAGAGATAAAATAGACAGGATTGGTACTGACAAGATATGTAAATTGTATCAAAAGAGAGGAATTAATAAAATTCCAGGTGTTTCACATAATGAAAAGGTTTCAGTAAAGATTCTGAATCTCCACAGTGGGGGCGAGACAGGACACGGGAAGAGAGAGCGCCCACTCCTTCGTCTCTGTCAAAGCCCACGTCAAATTGTTGATACAGGAATTTAAAGCCTAAAGGCCCCTTCACATTGAGCGACGCTGCAGCGATACCGACAACGATCCGGATCGCTGCAGCGTCGCTGTTTGGTCGCTGGAGAGCTGTCACACAGACCGCTCTCCAGCGACCAACGATGCCGGTAACCAGGGTAAACATCGGGTAACTAAGCGCAGGGCCGCGCTTAGTAACCCGATGTTTACCCTGGTTACCATGCTAAAAGTAAAAAAAAACAAACACTACATACTTACCTACAGCCGTCTGTCCTCCAGCGCTGCGCTCTGCTTCTCTGCACTCCTCCTGTACTGTCTGGGAGCCGGAAAGCAGAGCGGTGACGTCACCGCTCTGCTTTCCGGCTCACAGCCAGTACAGGAGGAGAGCAGAGCACAGCGCTGGAGGACAGACAGCGGTAGGTAAGTATGTAGTGTTTGTTTTTTTTTACTTTTAGCATGGTAACCAGGGTAAACATCGGGTTACTAAGCGCGGCCCTGCGCTTAGTTACCCGATGTTTACCCTGGTTACCAGTGAAGACATCGCTGGATCGGTGTCACACACGCCGATCCAGCGATGTCTTCAGGGAGTCCAGCGACGAAATAAAGTTCTGGACTTTATTCAGCGACCAACGATCTCCCAGCAGGGGCCTGATCGTTGGTCGCTGTCACACATAACGATTTCATTAACGATATCGTTGCTACGTCACAAATAGCAACGATATCGTTAACAATATCGTTATGTGTGAAGGTACCTTAACTGAAGGGGCAATCATTTTCTCCATCCAAGATGTCTTTATCTGAAATGGAGAATCAATGGAGGGAGATAAGAGTGATTAACTAACTGACCACGTCCCACAAATGAATAGACACCCCCATATATACTAGATATATACTAGATTCCTTGATAGGGTGTTGATCCAGGGAACTAGTCTGATTGCCGTATGTGGAGTCGGGAAGGAATTTTTTTCCCCAATGTGGAGCTTACTCTTTGCCACATGGTTTTTTTTTTGCCTTCCTCTGGATCAACATGTGAGGGCATGTTAGGTTAGGCTATGGGTTGAACTAGATGGACTTAAAGTCTTCCTTCAACCTTAATAACTATGTTACATAGAACTGTTGATTAACTGGAAAAATAAAAACAGACAACATGTTAAAGCTTTGATAGATACAAGGGTGGAGGCCAGTTTGATGTATGGAAATCCAAAACAATTCAGTGGGCAAGGTTATAATTACAGGATTAGGAGGAAATCAAATTGAGACAATTCAGAATTTGTTAGAGACCGGTGTGTTTGTGCCTAATACTACTGAATGGAACAATCATGTAGTGTGGGGAAAAGAGTTGTGGCAAAATATCTGGGCAATTATACAAATAATTAAAGTGTCTGTGTTTAATGTTCATGATTATTGTGCTTCAAGTACAAAGGAAAGACTGTTCAACTTAGTAGCAGATGACCATTCCAAAATATCAGTCACTGAATCCAGTTCAAAGACTGACACCACTGAGGGACTGCTTGGATTGACTTGGGCACAGCAGAAATATGGACACCTGGGAGAAAAAAATACTTACCAATGGGCACAGACCAGAAGGGTGCCCATCAGGTTAAATTTGATAAAGGTTTTGGATCCTCATTTCCTTGTAATGATGGTGTAAAAATGTGGGAGACAAAGGTCCTCCTGAACCTGCTGAAGTAATTGCTCGTGGAGCAGATAATGTGCTGATAGTTATGAAACCCGGGCAAGAGAAGTGGGAACACGTCCCAACAGACAGTGAATAAGCGAATAATATATATTTTTCCATTTAGACCGCGGTCACACTAGCATAGAATACGGACGAGTGCTATGCGAGAATACTGTACATCGTTCAAGTTCATTTTTTTTATCAGCAATGTACGCTCTGCACCCCATCTTGACTGAAAAAAAACAAATGTAGTAATTTTTGCTAATTTATTAAAAAAGAAAAACTGAAATATCACATTTTCATAAGTATTCAGACCCTTTGCTCAGTATTGAGTTGAAGCACCCTTTTGAGCTAGTACAGCCATGAGTCTTCTTGGGAATGATGCAACAAGTTTTTCACACCTGGATTTGGGGATCCTCTGCCATTCTTCCTTGCAGATCCTCTCAAGTTCTTTCAGGTTAGATGGTGAACGTTGGTGGGCAGCCATTTTCAGGTCTCTTCAGAGATGCTCAGTTGGGTTTAGGTCAGGGCTCTGGCTGGACCAGTCACAGAGTTGTTCTGAAGCCACTCCTTTGTTATTTTAGCCGTGTGCATAGGGTCATTGTCTTGTTGGAAGGTGAACCTTCGGCCCAGTCTGAGGTCCAGAGCACTCTGGAAGAGGTTTTCATCCAGGATATCTCTGTACTTGGCCGCATTCATGTTTCCTTCAATGTAAACCAGTCGTAATGTCACTGCAGCTGAAAAACACCCCCATAGCATGATGCTGCCACCACTATGTTTCACTGTTGGGATTGTATTGGGCAGGTGATGAGCAGTGCCTGGTTTTCTCCACACATACCGCTTAGAATCATCACCAAAAAGGTCTATTTTCATCTCATGAGACCAGAGAATCTTATTTCTCATAGTCTAGGAGTCCTTCATTTGTTTTTTTTAGCAAACTCTATGCGGGCTTTCATATGTCTTGCACTGAGGAGAGGCTTCCAAGGCCCAACTGGTGGAGGGCTGCAGTGATAGTTGACTTTGTAGAACTTTCTCCCATCTCCCTACTGCATCTCTGAAGGTCAGTCACAGTGATCTTGGGGTTATTCTTTACCTCTCTCACCAAAGCTCTTCTCCCATGATTGCTCAGTTTGGCTGGTCGGCCAGGTCTAAGAATACTCTGGTGGTCCCAAACTGCTTCCATTTAAGGTTTATGGAGGCCACTGTGCTCTAAGGAACCTTGAGTACTGGCAAATTATTTTGTAACCTTGGCCAGATCTGTGCATTGCCACAATTCTGTCTCTGAGCTCCTTGGCCAGTTCCTTTTGACCTCATGATTCTCATTTGGTCTGACATGCACTGTGAGCTGTGAGGTCTTATATAGACATGTGTGTGCCTTTCCAAATCAAGTCCTATCCGTTTACTTACACACAGCTGGCCTCCAATGAAGGAGTAGAACTATCTCGAGGATCACAAGGAAATGGACAGCATGTGACTTAAATACAGTATGAGTATCTGAGCAAAGGGTCTGAATACTTATGACCATGTGATAGTTCATTTTTCTTTTTTATTAAATTTGCAAAAAAATCTACATTTCTGTTTTTTTCAGTCAAGATGGGGGGCAGAGTGTACATTAATGTGAAAAAAAAGATCGTTTTTGCATTTACCAAATGGCTGCAATGGAACAAAGTCAAAAATGTAAAGGGGTCTGAATACTTTCCATTCACACTGTATGCACTTAATCATTATATGTACTTAACCTTTGTATGTTAAAATATACAAAAGCGTACGCAATCATATTCCTTTAATTTTGTACTTTGAAATAAAATTGTGTTATATCACTAGTAGCCTTCTTTAAAACTGAATCCGATCCTTAGTGTTAAAAACTTGGCAATATACCCCTTCTCGCCTACATCAAAGACCATGAAGCAGGTGATGTCCTTCTTGGGCACCGCAGGGTTCTATAGGAAGTTTGTTTCCAACTATAGTCCCTTGGCAAAGTTTCTGATGGATCTCACAAAAAAAGAAGCTGCCACAAACAGTTGACTGGATGGCTGACTGTGAGCTTTCCTTCATAGAGCTTAAACCCACATTTGCCAGGTCTCCAAGCACTGGAT
Organism: Ranitomeya imitator; assembly: GCF_032444005.1. Lineage (NCBI taxonomy): Eukaryota > Metazoa > Chordata > Amphibia > Anura > Dendrobatidae > Ranitomeya > Ranitomeya imitator. Next base: position 365,495,481 of record NC_091283.1, read on the forward strand.
TTCAATTAGCGGTTTGTATTTCAGACATAGGGGCATATGGCCTGGGTGCTGTGCTCAACCAGCTAAATGGGGAGGGGGAAGAGCATCCAATGATGATCTTCAGCTGTAGGTTCTTGCCCAAGGAAGTGGCCTACTCCAATGAGGAGAAAGTGTCTCGCCATAGTGTGGGCCCTATAGAAACTGCAGCCCTACTTGTACGTATGCAACTTTAGCATAGTGACCATCCATGAGTGACAGCTGGCTGCACTGAGTGGCCCGCAAAATAATGGTAAATTGCTTGGCTGGAGACATGCTACGTGCACACCATTTTGAATTTACCATTCAGCACAAGAAGGGTAGCGAACATGGCAATGCTGACTGGTTGTCCCACCAGGGGATGCCAGAGAGTTGTCCTTAGAAGATGGTCAGCTGACAATCTCTAAAACCATCTCTTCATAGGGGACATGTCACTCTCATATCAACCATATGAGCCTGGCTTCACTATGAGTTGTGAATCCGTGCCATGGGTAGAAGATCTGATACACTCTTCTTTCTATTTACTCAATTATCCCCCACAGAACAGAGGGTTTGTGCAGCCACCTTCTTTGAGATTGTCAATAAGAATAGTAAACAACAGGCTTGTGGTGACACCTTTGTCCATGTCCTAAAGGTTATTGGATTAAGAATTGGATCACCTAATGTGATGCTCAAGTTCTGGGCTGGCTGTGGGCTGGTATTTTCAGGCTCGGAAGAGCCCAATAGCCATGAATATTCCCAGCCTGATAGCATCAACTCACAGCTCTTTGCTGGCTTTGAAATTTAGAGGGGACCCCCTCATCTTTTTAAAAAATTATTTATTAGGTGACGGAGCCAAATTTTAAAAATCTGACCAGTATCACTTTATGTGGTAATAACTCTGGAACGCTTCAACAAATTCCAGTGATTCAGAGACTGTTTTTTCGTGACACATTGTACTTTATGGTAATGGTAAATTTAAGTTGATATGTTTTATGTTTATTTATAAAAAAAAATATCAGAGATTTTACAAAAATGTAAAAAAATTTGCAATTTTCAAACTTTGAATGATTATCCCTTTAATTCAGATAGTCATACCCCAGCAAAACATTAATAAATAATATTTCCCACATGTCTGCTTTACATCAGCACCATTTGTAAAATGTTATTTTATTTTGTTCGCATTTTAGGAGGTTTAAAAATGTAGCTGAAATTTTTCATTTTTTCAAGGAAATTTACAAAATTTATTTTTTTAGGGTCCCATCCAGGTTTGAAAGTACCTTTAGGGGTCCCATATATTGGAAACCCCCCAAAAGTGATACCATTTAAAAAACCACACCCCTCGACATATTGAAAACTGCTGTCATGTAGTTTATTAACCCTTCAGGTGTTTTTCAGAAATTAATACAAAGTAGCATGATAGGAATGAAAAAGTGTATTTTTACTACCTAAATACCGCTGACTTTTTAGCAGGTCAGCGTAGTCTGCAGACTCTAAGGCCGCTATTTGCTCGTGAATTGCCATGGCAACCATCAGGACCACACAATCATGATCTCAGGGTGCCGATAGGGATAAAGAGGGAGAAGCCACACTGTTAACCATTTGTATGATATAGTCATTATTGACAGCAGCATCTAAGGGGTTAAACAGATATGGACGGTGACAACACTGATCATGGCTAATGCAGCAAGTTGTCAGCTATAGTGTACAGCCGAGAACTGCTCGACTGTCTCCTGTATGGGGATGCTATTCTATATCTCAGGTCAGTTAAAAGACGTATCGGCGGTCATTAAGGGGTTAAACAAAGTTGCCCACCCTTTAGTGCCACATGAAATACACCATAAGGTAAAGGTATATGATATGTAGGAGGCTTGTGAAATTATATATCTGCATGATATCTATATATTCTATGTATCTAGCTATTCTATTTGCTGTACAGTGGGTATGGAAAGTATTCAGACCCCTTTAAATTTTTCACTCTTTGTTTCATTGCAGCCATTGTAAACTCAAAAAAGTTAATTTTTTTTTCTCATTAACGTACACTTTGTGTTAGGGCTAGCGGAACGCACCGAGTAAATAGAGATGTTTATTGATATTGGTGCGTTCGCAGCCCGGGGTCCACCGTGCAGGAGTACCTGCTGCTAGCAAATGGCGGAGCTATATAGCGGTACAGACTAACTCAGTTAATTCACTGAGTAGCCGTGAAAGGAAAGCACTGTGCCCTGTTAGACTCCACAGAGGCACAGGCTAACTGCCCAAACAGAGAGCAGTCAGTGGTCACGCAAATACACAAGACTCCTCGCCGGAGGAGCCAGCATTCTAGGGGCTTATTTCAGCCGGGTCCCTGAACACACACACATGTGACCACACTGGCGCAAAGCACATAAGTTTAGACAATACTAGCGCATGGCCGTGCGGTCATGCGCAGCTTATATAGTTGCAGCACAGGAAGCTGCTACCGAAGTTTTGCCCTTTCAGGACCTTCCTGGAGGACCAATGGGATGCACTGCAGTACCTGAGCATGTCACCCTCAACCTCCAATGGGAGACCTTGCCCTGGGCATGCTCAGTGTGTGTAAATAAGGACTTAGTCCCAGAGAGGCCTGCTCGCCGCAGATCAGTGCAGGGTACCATAGGAAAGCCAGGAAAGGCAGTAGTGACCCTATGCACAGAATCGGCCTCAGCGAGACGCTGGGAGCGACGTCTCCGCTGAGCAGACCCCACTGCGGCCGATGCTGAATGGGAGACCGCAGCAGACACGGATCGAGATTCCCCCTGTGCAGCAGAGGAAACTCGACTCCTAACATTACCCCCCCTCCTTGAGCCTCACTACGCTCAAGCTGCAATAAGCAGCGGAGCCCGAATGTGCTCCACAGGCTCCCAGGTTCTATCCTCTGGGCCGTGACCCTTCCAGTCCACCAGATAAAATTTCTTGCCACGTACCACCTTGCACCCCACAATAGCATTCACCTCAAACTCATCCGTGGATGAACCCGATGTCCCAGCAGATGACTCAGAAAACCGGGACAAACGAACGGGCTTTAAGAGGGAAACGTGAAAAGTATCGGTGATACCAAGGCGTGGAGGAATAGCCAAACGGTAGACCACAGGGTTGACCTGTTCCAGAACCTTAAACGGGCCAATGTAGCGAGGAGCAAACTTAGTGGACTCAACTCGCAGCCTGATGTTACGGGCGGAGAGCCACACTAAGTCGCCAGGAGCAAAGACCGGAGCGGGGCGCCGATGTGTATCAGCCGAAACCCTCATTCTCTCCTTGGAGGCCCGGATGGCATCCTGTGTGCGGTCCCAGATGTCACGTGCCTCCACCGCCCAGTCTGTCACCCTAGAATCGGTGGATGACACGGGCATGGGCACAGGGACACGTGGATGCTGGCCGTAATTAAGGAGAAAAGGAGTCTGGCCAGTGGAATCGGCTACGGCGTTGTTCAAGGCAAATTCCGCCCAAGGTAGCAAAGATGCCCAGTCATCCTGCCTAGCAGAGACGAAATGTCGCAAATATGTCACCAGAGTCTGGTTGGTTCTCTCCACCAACCCATTCGTCTCGGGATGATATGCAGAGGAGAGGTTCAACTCTATGCTGAGTAAACGGCAGAGCTCTCTCCAAAACCGAGACGCGAACTGTGGACCCCGATCGCTGACAATCTTATCAGTCATACCATGTAATCGGAAAATGTGCTTAATGAACAACACCGCCAAGGCCCGTGCAGAAGGTAACCGAGGGAGCGGCACCAAATGCACCATCTTAGAGAAATGGTCGGTGACAACTCAAATAACGGAGCAGCCACGCGACTTGGGTAAGCCCACCACAAAGTCCATCCCGACCATCTCCCAGGGCCTGTCTGCCACCGGTAGAGGGTAAAGCAACCCAGCAGGCCGTTGCCGAGGAGACCGATTCTGGGCGCAAGAAACGCACGCCTGAATATAGTCCCTGACATCTCGGGCCATATGCGGCCACCAGTATGTTCTCGCCAAAAGCTCAGATGTCCTCTTGGTCCCAAAATGCCCACCCACTCTGGAGGAGTGAGCCCAAGAGAGAACCTCCGGTCGCAAGTTAGCTGGCACGAAAGTCTTGCCCGGGTGCACAGACTCTAGCGAAACTGGAGCTACAGTTCTCAGGCTCTCAGAAGGGACAATAAGCCGAGGCTCCTCCTCCTCAGATGACACTACGGAGCGGGAGAGAGCGTCGGCACGAACGTTCTTCTCCCCGGAGAGAAAATGGAGAGTAAAATGGAACCGGGAGAAGAACAGGGACCATCTAGCCTGGCGAGAATTCAGCCGCTGGGCCATCTGTATATACACCAAGTTCTTGTGGTCAGTGAAGACTTGGAAGGGAAAGCGAGCTCCTTCCAAGAGGTGTCTCCACTCTGAAAAAGCCAACTTCATGGCTAGCAACTCCCTGTCCCCGATGGAATAATTCCTCTCCGCTGGTGTGAAGGTCTTGGAGAAGAAGAAGCAAGGATGCTTCCGACCTTGAGCATCCTTTTGGAAAAGGACTGCTCCAGCACCAACGGATGAGGCATCCACCTCCAAGATAAATGGTTTATCAACATCGGGGCGATGTAGGATGGGAGCGCTAGCGAAGTGTGACTTGATCGAGAGAAAGGCTTTGGAGACCTCCTCTGACCACAACTTGGGATTTGCTCCCTTCTTGGTGAGGGCAACCAAGGGAGCTACCAAAGTTGAGAAGTGTGGAATGAACTGGCGATAGTAATTAATGAACCCCATAAAGCGCTGCACCGCTTTAAGAGAATGGGGTTCCTGCCAGTCCATTACAGCCTGTAGCTTGGCAGGATCCATAGCCAAACCCTGGGCAGAGATGATATAACCAAGGAAAGGCAAGGACTCCTGCTCAAACACACACTTCTCCAACTTGGCGTAGAGGGAGTTTGCCCGTAAGAGGTCGAAGACTTTGCGAACATCTCTCCGATGGGAGTCAATATCTGGAGAGTAGATGAGAATATCATCCAGATAGACTACGACCGAGGTGGTGAGCATATCCCGGAAGATGTCGTTCACAAAGTCTTGGAAAACGGCTGGGGCATTACAGAGCCCGAAGGGCATCACCAGATATTCATAGTGCCCATCCCTGGTGTTAAAAGCCGTCTTCCATTCATCCCCCTCACGGATGCGAATCAGGTTGTAAGCACCCCGCAGATCTAACTTTGTAAATACCCTTGCTCCCCGTAGCCTATCAAAAAGCTCAGATATCAGGGGTAATGGGTACTTGTTCTTAACGGTGATGGCGTTAAGACCCCTGTAGTCTATGCATGGACGTAAGTCTCCAGTCTTCTGTACAAAGAAGAACCCAGCCCCTGCCGATGACACTGACTTCCTAATGAATCCTCTTGCCAGACTCTCTTGGATGTACTGGGACATTGCCTCCGTCTCCGGGAGAGATAACGGATAGACTCGACCCCGGGGAGGCTCAGCACCAGGCAAGAGGTCAATAGGACAGTCATAGGGGCGGTGAGGCGGAAGGGTCTCCGCAGCTCTTTTGGAGAACACATCTGCATAGGGCCAATAGTGCTTGGGGAGAGAGGAAAGATCTGCGGGTACCTGTGTAGTAGCAACCTGAACGCACTCCCTCTGACATCTACCCTCGCAGGATTTACTCCATCCCAAAATTCTCCCAGAGGACCACTCAATATGAGGAGAATGGTAGCGAAGCCATGGTATCCCCAACAGGACCTCATCAATTCCCTCAGGAATGACTAATAGGGAGATTATCTCCTGATGTGATGGAGACACAGATAACGTGAAAGGAATGGTTTGGTGGGTAATCTGTGAAGGTAGTGTTGACCCATTTACCACTCGAACGGTTACTGGCTTGGCGAGCATCACCAAGGGTATTGCGTGACGCTGGGCAAAAGCGGAAGACATAAAGTTACCCTCTGCCCCAGAATCCACGCATAGCTCGACCATAAGAGTGGATGGGCCTATGGTAATTGTCCCCTTGAAGGACAACTTTGAGGCAAACGTCGCCGTGTCTAGTGTACCTCCTCCAACTGCCACTAGACGCTGACGCTTCCCCGACCGCTGAGGACCCTTGGAGGCAAGATGTCCTGACTGCTGGCAAACATGACTGACCTTATGTGCACGGGTGGACTGAGACTTGGATCCCGCTCGTGTCACCTCTAAGGCCTCATGTGACTCGGATGCCTGGACTGGAGATTCCAAAGGTTTGGCGAAGGTGGGAGCCAGCCGAAACCTCTGCCTACACTGGGCTCGCTCCAACCTCCGCTCGTTAAAACCGAGGTCAATACGAGTAGAGACACTTATTAACTCCTCCAGTGTGGCAGGAATCTCCCTAGTGGCCAGAGCGTCCTTAATATGGTCAGCCAGGCCCCTCCAAAATATGGGGATAAGGGCTTTATCCGACCACTCCAGCTCGGAAGCTAAAGTACGGAAGCGGACGGAAAAATGGCTGACCAAGGACTCACCCTGAGTTAATGCCAGTAGTTGGAGCGCTGTGTCATGGGTGACTTGAGGTCCTAAAAAGACCTGTTTCAGAGTGCTCAGGAACAACGGAGCACTCTGCACCACATCACCACGCTCCCACAGCAGCGTAGCCCACTCCAACGCCCTGTCCGACAAGAGAGACACAATAAATCCCACCTTAGCCCGCTCTGTAGGAAAACGTGCAGCCAGGAGCTCGAGATGAATAGAGCACTGACTCACGAATCCCCTACAAGTTTTGCTATTTCCAGAAAATTTTTCTGCCAGCGGGAGGTGAGATAATGTCGGAACAGGGGTGGCAGTGGACAAAGTTGCTGCAGCCACGCTAGCAGCCTGTACAGCAACTGCGGTAACATCCACAGCTGAGGTTGAGCTCTCGAGAGCCGCCAACCTACCCTCCAGCTGCTGGATATACCGCAAAGATTGCTGAATGTCCGCCATTTACTAGCCAGACCCTGGCGCTAGTATTCTGTTAGGGCTAGCGGAACGCACCGAGTAAATAGATATGTTTATTGATATTGGTGCGTTCGCAGCCCGGGGTCCACCGTGCAGGAGTACCTGCTGCTAGCAAACGGCGGAGCTATATAGCGGTATAGACTAACTCAGTTAATTCACTGAGTAGCCGTGAAAGGAAAGCACTGTGCCCTGTTAGACTCCACAGAGGCACAGGCTAACTGCCCAAACAGAGAGCAGTCAGTGGTCACGCAAATACACAAGACTCCTCGCCGGAGGAGCCAGCATTCTAGGGGCTTATTTCAGCCGGGTCCCTGAATACACTCAGACTCAATCTCCTCGCCGGAGGAGCCAGCATTCTAGGGGCTTATTTCAGCCGGGTCCCTGAACACACACACATGTGACCACACTGGCGCAAAGCACATAAGTTTAGACAATACTAGTGCATGGCCGTGCGGTCGTGCGCAGCTTATATAGTTGCAGCACAGGAAGCTGCTACCGAAGTTTTGCCCTTTCAGGACCTTCCTGGAGGACCAATGGGATGCACTGCAGTACCTGAGCATGTCACCCTCGACCTCCAATGGGAGACCTTGCCCTGGGCATGCTCAGTGTGTGTAAATAAGGACTTAGTCCCAGAGAGGCCTGCTCGCCGCAGATCAGTGCAGGGTACCATAGGAAAGCCAGGAAAGGCAGTAGTGACCCTATGCACAGAATCAGCCTCAGCGAGACGCTGGGAGCGACGTCTCCGCTGAGCAGACCCCACTGCGGCCGATGCTGAATGGGAGACCGCAGCAGACACGGATCGAGATTCCCCCTGTGCAGCAGAGGAAACTCGACTCCTAACATTTTGCAACCCATGTTTCCTGGAAAAAAACAGAAATGTAGACATTTTTGCAAATTTATTAAAAAAGAAAAACTGAAATATCACATGGTCATAAGTATTCAGACCATTTGCTCAGTATTGAGTAGAAGCACCATTTGAGCTAGTACAGCCATGAGTCTTCTTGGGAATGGTGCAACAAGTTTTTCACACCTGGATTTGGGGATCCTCTGCCATTCTAACTTGCAGATCCTCTCCAGTTCCTTCAGGTTAGATGGTGAACGTTGGTGGGCAGCCATTTTCATGTCTCTTCAGAGATGCTCAATTGGGTTTAGGTCAGGGCTCTGGCTGGACCAGTCAAGAATGGCCACAGAGTTGTTCTGAAGCCACTTTATTTTAGCTGTGTGCTTAGGGTCATTGTCTTGTTGGAAGGTGTACCTTTGGCCAAGTCTGAGGTCCAGAGCACTCTGGAAAGAGCACTGAGATCTCATCTCCCGCGATCTAGGTGCCGAGATCTCCATCTTCGCATGCGCCGCCCCCGGCAGCCATTTTCCCGGAGTCCACCGCATAGTAAACCATGTATATGAGGGGGCTCTGGGGTTTCACAAAATATCACCAGAGCCCCCGCACCACTGAACAACTGAAGCGGCACACATCCGAACACCCCCTCATCCAAGCCTGCGGCCTGCAGCAATGCTCCACTCTTGCCTCGTTCAGCAGAGACCTTGGGACCCTGCTCCACCACAGCGGGTAAGGTATATCCACATTTTAAGATGCACCCCCATTTTTCCCAAAAATTTTTGGGGACAAGAGTGCATCTTATAATCCAAAAAATACAATACTTTTTCTCCTTGGCCCAGGTAAGACACTTTTAGCATTGTCTGTTGGTTATTAGTTGCTTGACACAAGGAATGTGACACTTGTAGCCCATGTCCTGGATACGTCTGTGTGTGGTGGCTCTTGAAGCAATGGCTCCAGCAGTAGTCCACTCCTTGTGAATCTCCCCCAAATTTTTGAATTGCCTTTTCTTAACAATCCTTTCAAGACTGCAGTTATCCCGGTTGCTTGTGCACCTTTTTCTACCATCCTTTTTCCTTCCACTCAACTTTCCATTAATGTGCTTGGATACAGCACTGTATGAACAGCCAGCTTCTTTAGCAATGACCTTTTGTGGCTTACCCTACTTGTGGAATGTGTCAATGACGGGCCTCTGGACAAGTCAGCAATCTTCCCCATGATTGTGGAGCCTACTGAAACAGACTAAGGGACCTTTTTAAATGCTTTTGCCAGTGTTTTTGGTTAATTATTGTAATTTACTGAAATAACGACTTTTGGGTTTTCAGTGGCTGTAAGCCATAATCATCAACATTAACAGAAATAAACACTTGAAATAGATCACTCTGTAATGACTCTATATGTGAGTTTCACTTTTTATATTGAAGAACTGAAATTAACTTTTAGACTATATTCTAATTTTGTGAGAATCACCTGTACACAGCTACTTGCACCACGATGCAATTTTTTTCTCAGCCCTAATACAGCTGAGGAAAATCTTGCAGATCAATCAGCACCGACTCACTGAATAACATTGGTGCGAGTGCAATATGATTTTTTTTTAACTGTATTGCAATCGGCGCATTTATATGCAAGTGGGGGCAAAGCCGGGAGAGACATGCACCAAGGTGCAGCAAATCTACAACCCCTGGCAAAAATTATGGAATCACCGGCCTTGGAGGATGTTCATTCCGTTGTTTAATTTTGTAGAAAAAAAGCAGATCACAGACATGGCACAAAACTAAAGTCATTTCAAATGGTAACTTTCTGGCTTGAAGAAACACTAAACGAAATCAAGAACAAAATGTGGTAGTCTGTAATGGTTACTTTTTTTAACCAAGCATAGGGGAAAAATGTATGGAATCATGAAAAACAAACAAAAAAACATTCCCAACATATCCCTAGTATTTTGTTGCACCACCTCTGGCTTTTATATCAGCTTGCAGTCTGTGAGACATGGACCTAATGAGTGTCAAACACTACTCTTCATCAATCTGGCTCCAACTTTCTCTGATTGCTGTTGCCAGATCATTGCTGTTGGAGCCTTGTCATGGACCATTTTCTTCAACTTCCACCAAAGATTTTCAATTGGATTGAGATCCGGACTATTAAGCTACAAGAAACCTCTTATAAAGTCATATTGAGATAGTATCGCACCTCCTCCCAGATACATTTATGGCACCCACCCACCTCCGACAAGTGTTGGAGATGCTGTGCGGATTTAGGCTCATACCTACATATCTGGTGGTCTTGTCCAAAAATTATGCGCTTTTGGCAACTAATAGCAGACATAATATCCACCGTAATAGGCCAAACCCCGTCCCTGGATCCCCAATCTGTCATACTTAACCTTCCCCTATGGCTCAAGGAATCATCATCCTCCAAACTGGCTTGCAATATTATAGCAGCTGGAAAATATCTAATTCCCTCCCTCTGGAATTCTACTCTTATTCCCACTAAAAAACAAGTTCTAGGCAAAATAGACCTACTGTACAGCACAGCTGAGTTAGTTGCAAACACCCAGGAATCCCTTACTTCTTTCCGGAACATATGGGAGCCGTGGTCCGTGTACCGTTCCAGTTCTGACTTTCTGTCCAACATTTCAGTAGCCTCGAGAGACTAATCATTACTTGCTCTCAATCACCAACACTCATGGGATGACTCGTCCTGGATTAACATCTTCCCTCGGATCATACCCTCCTTTCCCCTTAAATCTTTCCCCCTCTTCCTATCTCTCTTCCTTCCTCTCTATATTCCGTATTTCCAAGTTATTGACACTCATAATGTTAAATATATCTCAGAATCACTACATACCCCTCTGCCTTTGATTCACTAGGCTGGTCTGTGAACTGGAGGTCGGGGTCAGTCCCATTAGCCTCTCTCAATTTAACTCCTTTAATGTGATTCTATATAATACATATTCGTTTGTGTCGTATTACCTTATTATTATTATATGCTATCGCATTTTATCCTTTTATTATCTTTTTTCATTTCCTGTATCGTACCTTATCTTTAATAAAAAGAACGTTGAAAGAAAGAGATCCGGACTATTTGCAGGCCATGACATTGACCTTATGTGTCTTTTTTCAGGGAATGTTTGCACAGTTTTTGCTCTATGGCAGGATGCATTATAATCTTGAAAAATGATTTCATCATCCCAAAACATCCTTTTAATTGATGGGATAAGAAAAGTGTCCAAAATATCAACATAAACTTGTGCATTTATTGAAGATGTAATGACAGCCGTCTCCCCAGTGCCGTTACCTGACATGCAGCCCCATATCATCAATGACTGTGGAAATTTGCATGTTCTCTCCAGGCAGTCATCTTTATAAATCTCATTGGAACGGCACCAAGCAAAAGTTCCAGCATCATCACCTTAACCAATGCAGAGTCTCTATTCATCACTGAATATGACTTTCATCCAGTCATCCACAGTCCACGATTGCTTTTCCTTAGCCTATTGTAATCTTGTTTTTTTCTGTTTAGTTGTTAATCATGGCTTTTGTTTAGCTTTTCTGTACGTAAATCCCATTTCCTTTAGGCGGTTTCTTACAGTTCAGTCACAGGTGTTGACTCCAGTTTCCACCCATTATTTCCTCAATTGTTTTGTTGTGCATTTCCTGTTTTGGAGACATATTGCTTTAAGTTTCCTGTCTTGACACTTTGATGTCTTCCTTGGTCTACCAGTATGTTTGCCTTTAACAACCTTCCCATGTTGTTTGTATTTGGTCCAGATTTTAGACACAGCTGTGAACAACAAACAATATAAAGCAATATTGCGTGATGATTTACCCTCTTTTAAGAGTTTGATAATCCTCCTTTGTTTCAATTGACATTTCTCATGTTGGAGCCATGATTCATGTCAGTCCACTTGGTGCAACAGCTCTCCAAGGTGTGATCACTCCTTTTTAGATGCAGACTAACGAGCAGATCTAATTTGACGCAGGTGTTATTTTTGGGTATGAAAATTTACAGGGTGATTCCATAATTTTTTCCTCAGAATTGAGTGATTCCATAATTTTCCCCCTATGCTTGGTTAAAAAAGTTACCATTATTGACTACCACATTTTTTGTTCTTGATTTCTTTTAGTGTTTCTTAAAGCCAGAAAGTTACCATTTGAAATGACTTTAGTTTTGTGCCATGTCTGTGATCTGCTTTTCTTCTACAAAATTAAACAACTGAATGAACATCCTCCAAGGCCGGTGATTCCATAATTTTTGCCAGGGGTTGTATAACACGGAGATCTCCGGGTGACTGCACGACACAGAAATGGGGCTGTAAGGGGAAAACTAGGTGTGCCAAGGGAGAATACAATAAGACACACATGGCTCTGCTCCGTACACCTCGTACACACGCTGCTCTGCTCCGTTCAACTTGTACACACGTGGCTCCACTCTGTACACATGCAGCTCCGCTCTGTTCACCTTGTACACATGTTGCTTCACTCCGTACACATCGTACACACACGGCTCTGCTCCGTACACACACGGCTCAGCTCCATACACTTCGTACATATGCGGCTCCGCTCCGTACACACACAGGTCCGCTCCATACTCCCCGTAGACACGGGGCTCTGCTCTGTACACCTCATACACACGCGGCTCCTCTCCGTGCACCTCGTACACACGCGGCTCTGCTCCGTACACACGCAGATCCGCTCCGTACACCTCATACACACGTGGCTCCGCACACCTCGTACACACACGGCTCCGCTCCATACTCCCCGTAGACACGGGGCTCTGCTCTGTACACCTCGTACACACGCAGCTCTGCTCCGTACACCTCGTACTGTACGCACACGGCTCGGCTTCATACACCTTATACACACACGGCTCTGCTACATCCACCCTGTAAACCCTGCCTGACTCCACACAGAAACTTCCCCTCATCCAGCACCATGACAACCAGCACAGCAGAGTCCTGCATACACTGAGGCCCCTGATCATGTGACCCCTGACTCCTCCCCTCCTGTGACCTCATCACAGGTCCTGTGCGCACAGAACAGCCATATATGTGGTGTGCGGCTCTGCAGGTGGAGGTAGGTGCTGGAGATGCCCCATTACTGGGGGGGGGGGGGGGCAGTAACCCCTTCAGTGCTGAGACTATTTGCTGCTTTCCTGTTGACGCTTTATAAGAGTTAAAATGGGTCTGTTCATTTTCCTCTTATAGATACATACGACCAGAGCCGGACTGGGCCTGATATTCAGTTCTGCCATTTTCTAGAACTCAGGCCCACATCTTAAAACTTCTGTAATCTCACCCTCTCTATACAAGTTGGCAGCAGACAATGATTTGCGGTTTGTACTGCGGACATGCGTAGCTAACAGCTGCTGAGTTCTGGCCAGTAATTCTGAAATGTGTGTCCGTAGGAGCCTTCCTGATCATCGGCTTATTTATATAGGTCCGCAATCACCTGATAGAAGAGCAAAATGATTATTCTTCATGTGCAACGATTCTTAGCTGGCTTTTAAATCATGGTTCTTGGTGGCACATTGCTCCTGGTACACAGGACGTGCACTCCGGAGAACATGATGCTGTACATGTGCAGAACAAATTAACAATTGCTCAGGGCACAGAGAAGTGTTTCATCCTGTGTAAATAGGCTATATAGGATGCTGACAGACATATACACTGCTCAAAAATAAAGGAAACACTATAATCCCACATCCTAGATATCACTGAATGAAATATTCCAGTTATAAATCTTTATTCATTACATAGTGGAATGTGTTAAGAACAATAAAACCTAAAGATGATCAACGTAAATCACAACTAATATCCCACGGAGGTCTGGAGTTGGAATGATGCTCAAAATCAAAGTGGAAAATGAAGTTACAGGCTGATCCAACTTCAGTGGAAATGCCTCATGACAAGAAAATGGAGCTCAGTATTGTGTGTGGCCTCCACGTGCCTGTATGATCTCCCTACAACGCCTGGGCATGCTCCTGATGAGGCGGCGGATGGAATCCTGAGGGATCTCCACCCAGACCTGGACTAAAGCATCCGCCAACTCCTGGACAGTCTGTGGTGCACCGTGACGTTGGTGGATAGTGCGAGACATGATGTCCCAGATGTGTTCAATCAGATTCCGGTCTGGGGAACGGGCGGGCCAGTCCATAGCTTCAATGCCTTCATTTTGCAGGAACTGCTGACACACTCCAGCCACATGAGGTCTGGCATTGTCCTGCATTAGGAGGAACCCAGGGCCAACCGCACCAGCATATGGTCTCACAAGGGGTCTGAGGATCTCATCTTGGTACCTAATGGCAGTCAGGCTACTTCTGGTGAGCACTTGGGTGTGCGGCCCTCCATAGAAAGGCCACCCCACACCATTACTGACCCACTGCCAAACCAGTCATGCTGAACGATGTTGCAGGCAGCAGATCGCTTTCCATGGCGTCTCCAGACTCTGTCACGTGTTCAGTGTGAACCTGTTTTCATCAGTGAAGAGCACAGGGCGCCAGTGGCAAATTGGCCAATCCTGGTCTTCTGTGGCAAATGCCAAGCATCCTGTACGGTGTTGGGCTGTGAGCACAACCCCCATCTGTGGACGTTGGGCACTCAGAGACCATCCTCATGGAGTCGGTTTCTAACCATGTGTGCAGACACATGCACATTTGTGGCCTTGTGGAGGTAATTTTGCAGGGCTCTGGCTGTGCTCCTCCTGTTTCTCCTTGCACAATGGCTGAGGTAGCGGTCCTGCTGCTATGTTGTTGCCCTCCTACGGCCCCCTCCATGTCTCCTGGTGTACTAGCATGTCTTCTGATAGCGCCTCCAGCCTCTGGATACTGCGCTGACCGATACAGCAAACCTTCTTGCCACAGCTCGCATTGATGTGCCATCCTGGATGAGCTGCACTACCTGAGCCACTTGTGTGGGTTGTAGAGTCCATCTCATGCAACCACAAGTGTGAAAGCACAACCAACATTCAAAAGTGCCCAAAACATCAGCCAGAAAGCATTGGTACTGAGATGTGATCTGTGGTTTCCACCTGCAGAACCACTGTTTTATTGAGTGTGTCTTGATAATTGCCAATCATTTCCATCTGTTTTCTATTCCAAACAGATTGTCAAACAGTGCTGCTTCCTAAGTGGACCGTTTGATTTCACAGGAGTTTGATTTACTAGGAGTTATATTCTGTTTAAGTGTTCCCTTTATTTTTTGAGCAGTGTATGTATGTTTTATATATATAATATATATATACAGTACAGACCAAAAGTTTGGACACACCTCATTTAAAGATTTTTCTGTATTTTCATGACTATGAAAATTGTAAATTCACACTGAAGGCATCAAAACTATGAATTAACACATGTGGAATTATATACTTAACAAAAAAGTGTGAAACAACTGAAAATATGTCTTATATTCTAGGTTCTTCAAAGTAGCCACCTTTTGCTTTGACGACTGCTTTGCACACTCTTGGCATTCTCTTGATGAGCTTCAAGAGGTAGTCACCCTAAATGGTTTTCACTTCACAGTTGTGCCCTGTCAGGTTTAATAAGTGGGATTTCTTGCCTTATAAATGGGGTTGGGACCATCAGTTGTGTTGTGCAGAAGTCTGGAGGATACACAGCTGATAGTCCTACTGAATAGACTGTTAGAATTTGTATTATGGCAAGAAAAAAGCAGCTAAGTAAAGAAAAACGAGTGGCCATCATTACTTTAAGAAATGCAGGTCAGTCAGTCTGAAAAATTGGGAAAACTTTAAAAGTGTCCCCAAGTGCAGTTGCAAAAACCATCAAGTGCTAAAAAGAAACTGGCCCACATGAGGACTGCCCCAGGAAAGGAAGACCAAGAGTCACCTCTGCTTCTGAGGATAAGTTTATCCGAGTCACCAGCCTCAGAAATCGCAGGTTAACAGCAGCTCAGATTAGAGACCAGGTCAATGCCACACAGAGTTCTAGCAGCAGACACATCTCTACAACAACTGTTAAGAGGAGACTTTGTGCAGCAGGCCTTCATGATAAAATAGTTGCTAGGAAACCACTGCTAAGGACAGGCAACAAGCAGAAGAGACTTGTTTGGGCTAAAGAACACAAGGAATGGACATTAGACCAGTGGAAATCTGTGCTTTGGTCTGATGAGTCCACATTTGAGATATTTGGTTCCAACCACCGTGTCTTTGTGCGACGCAGAAAAGGTGAACGGATGGACTCTACATGCAAGTTCCAACTGTGAAGCATGGAGGAGGAGGTGTGATGGTGTGGGGGTGCTTTACTGGTGACACTGTTAGGGATTTATTCAAAATTGAAGGCATACTGAACCAGCATGGCTACCACAACATCTTGCAGCGGCATGCTATTCCATCTGGTTTGCGCTTAGTTGGACCATCATTTATTTTTCTACAGGACAATGACCCCAAACACACCTCCAGGCTGTGTAACGGCTATTTGACAAAGAAGGAGATTGATGGGGTGATATGCCCGCAGAGTGAAGGCAAAAGGCCAACAAGTGCTAAGCATCTCTGGGAACAACTTCAAGATTGTTGAAAGAACATTCCCGGTGACTACCTCTTGAAGCTCATCAAGAGAATGCCAAGAGTGTGCAAAGCGGTCATCAAAGCAAAAGGTGGCTACTTTGAAGAACTTAGAATATAAGACATATTTTCAGTTGTTTCACACTTTTTTGTTAAGTATATAATTCCACACGTGTTAATTCATAGTTTTGATGCCTTCAGTGTGAATTTACAATTTTCATAGTCATGAAAATACAGAAAAATCTTTAAATGAGAAGGTGTGTCCAAACGTTTGGCCTGTACTGTCTGTATATATATATAGAGAGAGAGAGACACACATCTAGGATTATCCTCCTGTTTTATTACACTCTCTAATCGTCAATATTTAATTGGGCTGTTTACTAGGACACTGTCCTACTGAATAAAGTATACCCCTTGCAAGCAGTTTTTTTGTAATTGTATCTTCATTTTTAATATTTTTTTTTACATTTTCATATATTTTATATAAGAATTCAATAAAAACCATATTTTATTTAACTTTTGGCATATGCTTCCTTGCACCCTTTTTGGATTAATTGACATACCGTATATTTTCGAGTTTAAGCCGAGATTTTCAGCCCATTTTTTAAGGCTGAAAGTGCCCCTCTTGGCTTATACTCGAGTCATTGTCCCAGGGGAAGCGGCGGCTGTCACATCATACTCACCTGCTCCCGGCGCGGTCCCTGCTTCTCAGATTGTCTCTGACGGCAGCTCTTCCTGTGTTCAGCAGTCACGTGGTACCGCTCATTAAAGTAATGAATATGGACGCGACTCCACTCCCATTGCTTTACTTTAAAGAGCGGTACCATGTGACTGCTGAACACAGGAACAAGGCGCCGGAGACCATCACATCGGAGAAGCAGGGACCCGTCAGGAGGGGGTGAGTATGACGGGGGAGGGTGAGCATTGCGATATTCACCTGTCCCCATTTTACCGCCGTGCTTCGTCTTCCGCGTCCTCTGGCTGTGACGTTCAGGTCAGAGGGTGCGATGTCGTGTTTAGTGTGCGCCATCTGCCTGAACAGTCACTGTAGAGACCCGGAAGACACAGAAGTGCGTGGCGGTGGATCAGGGACAGGTGAATATTGCAAGTGCCGGGGGCCTGAGCGATGAGAGGTGAGTATGTCATTTTTTTTATCGCAGCAGCAGCAGCATATGGGACATAATATGCTATGAAGCATCTTATGAGGCCATCAACCTTTGTGCAGCGTTCTATGGGGCATAATCTATGGAGCATCTTATGGGGTCATCAACCTTTGTGCAGCATTACATGGGGCATAAGCTATAGAGCATCTTATGGGGCCATCAACCTTTGTGCAGCATTATGTGGGGCATAATATATGGAGCATCTTGTGGGGACATCAACCTTTGTGTAGCATTATATGGGGCATAATCTATGGAGCATCTTATGGGGCCATCAATCTTTGTGCAGCATTATATGGGGCATAATATTCTATGGAGCATCTTATGGGCCATGAACCTTTGTGCAGCATTACATGGGGCATAATCTATGGAGCATCTTGTGGGGACATCAACCTTTGTGTAGCATTATATGGGGCATAATCTATGGAGCATCTTATGGGGCCATCAATCTTTGTGCAGCATTATATGGGGCATAATATTCTATGGAGCATCTTATGGGGCCATCATTTAGCTTTTATGCAGCGTTATATGGGGCATATTTTAGTATGGAGCATCTTATGGGGCCCATCATGAACTTTATGGAGCATTATATGGTGCGTATTTTGTGTGGAGCAGCTTATGGGGCCCATCATGAACTGTATGGAGCATTATATGGGGCTCCTGATTCAATATGGATATTCAAAAACACTTAACCTACTGATGTCTCAATCAATTTTACTTTTATTGGTATCTATTTTTATTTTTGAAATTTACCAGTAGCTGCTGCATTTCAGACCCTAGGCTTTTACTCGAGTCATTAAGTTTTCCCAGTTTTTAGTAGCAAAATTAGGGGTCTAGGCTTATACACGGGTTGGCTTATACTTGAGTATATACGGTAGGTTTTATTAGTAGATCTAAAGAAGAAAAAAATGAATACTGGAAAATAAAAATATTACCACTTGCCTTAATGATCCCCCACAACCATTGTACCACCACTACTGTGTCACCCACTAGTCTCTGTATTTCTTGGTCACATAAGATTTCTACAGCCAATTAGTCGCTGAAGCAGTGTCCAAAATAGGCAGTGAATGTGGCATGCTGACTGTCACCTATTCAACTAAAATTGCAGCAGATATGATTTATGAATGGAACATGAAGATATTGTATGTCCTCAATTGTTCCCTTATTAGCTCCAGTAATTGTATTATTACTCAGAGATTCTTTATGATGTTACATCAGCTGCATCTTCTCCCCATTCAGATCTCTACAATATCAGATCCTCTCAGTGGAGGTCTTCTATTAAGAGAATTTTCCTGATTGACCCATCAAGGATGGATAGGGACAGGAACATGATGGCGCAGAGGATATTACACCTCACCCTAGAGATCCTCTTCTGGCTTACTGGAGAGGTGAGAGATTCTGATGACGGTCACATTACATTATTCTTATCTATGGGAATAACAGATGGACAGAACTGGAGAGGTGAGGACTCTGGAAATGTCTGTAGTGAGATTTATTAATGTGTCTCTCCATAACCAGGATTACATAGTAGTGAAGAAGACCTCTAGTGAGCGCTGTCAGGACTTTGCGTCTGAGGGATGGGGAAGACCCCTAAGCCCAATCACAGGGTCTCCACCTCACCCTCTGACGCATGAGGACATCAATGACCAGAAGATCCTAGAACTTGCCTACAAGATGATTGAGCTGCTGACTGGAGAGGTGAGGTCACATAACACTGCTGGGACATTCTATGGTAACTAGCTTTCTACGCTCGGATGGCGAGCATTTTTATTGGTACATTTATATGGTAATATAATTAACATATGTAAACCTCTAAAAAATATGTCTTTCTCCTTCGCCTCATTGGGGGACACAGGACTGTTGGTGTATGCTACTGCCGCCAGGAGACTGACACTAAGTAAACATAAATAAAAGTTTAGCTCCTCCTCCGCAGTATACACCTTGACACCAGCCGCAGGTGAATCCAGTTCATGCTTAGTGTCTGAAGGAGGCACACGTCTGGTTCCCAGACCTTTCTGGACCCTTTTTTGGAAGTGAGACAGGGGCGACGGACCCTATTGAAGGGGTCCGATCTCCCCAAACCATAAAGGGGCGAGCACGTGGAGTGTCGCCTCCATGTATCCTCTCCCGCGACGTGGGACTTGCCGGACTAAGCCCTGACCACCCTAAGGTTAGGAAACCCTAGGCTGTACAGGTGCGTATGCGTTGTCCGTGCGGCCCCCCACTGCATCACCAATGCTAGACAGCGGTGATAAAGGAAGGAGGGGGCGGACAGTCCCTCTCCTCTTCCTATAGAAAGGAAGACGGAGTTAGGGTGCCTGCACCGTTTATTTGGATACACAGCCCCCCTCACACGGGCGCCCGCATTCAAGGACTTCCTGTGGCGGGCTATGAGGGCTCCTGAGGCACGCATTGTACCTGGGGTTTGGAGAGCAGGTCTGCATTTCTTTCCTGGCGTCCCTGCGGTCTGGCGGCGATGGCGACGGGAATCTTTTTCTGATGGTGGCACCGCGGTCTCCTGTTTCCGGCGGCGCCATGGCCTGTGTGTTATGGGCGCACTGCGGACCGCCAGTGTCACTTCCGGGGTGGCCGATAATTTAGTCCCCGGCTTCTAGCAGGAAGTATGCCATGGACGGAAGCCCCTTCCGGCTGCATCATTTGCGGCGGCTCCACCCCTCCCCCTCTCCTCGCCGAAGCTCTGGCAACTTCTAGGCCGCAGATGCTGCTGTTTCCAGTTCCGCCCACTAGTGGAGGCGCTCTTTTTCAAAAAAGGCAGCTCGGATTCTTCGCTCTGGGACACGTTCCACAGAACAAACGGGAGACAGGACTGGGGTAAGTGCTACTCCCCCCCAGCCTGACAGCTTTAAGCGCTGCATTACTTCGGCCTATCTAGATCCCCTGATTATAGCATTTGCAGGGCACCATGTCTAGAAGGGCCAAATCTCACACGGTACTATATACCGCATGTGTAGTCTGTCGGTCTGCTTTTCCGCATGCCCATAGTAATCGTCTCTGTGAGGCCTGCGACTCCGAACGCGCTCAGGAGCCCTCCCCTGCGACACAGGTAAAAGCCGTGGTTTCTACCCCCTGGAATGGGTCATGTCCTTGTCACAGTCTATGGCATCTCTAACTAAGGCAATCGAGTCCCTGTAGACCCTGGCTGGGGCCAGGGACAGCGGTTCACCTGCTGTTGAGAGGTCCTCTGACTCAGGAGCCTTCGGCCTGCAGGGACCGCACTCGGCAGACGCGGGGAAAGCAAACCCACACAGTGTCTCCCGGTCCATCAGGGGCATCTGCTTCCTGGAGTTCCCCTTCTCGTTCACCTCCAGTGGAGAGCAGTGAACTCGGTTCGGACCACGATTCTGAGGGATCCCTCAATCTAGAGACCTCTGATTACCAGGAGTCAGTAGACAGTCTAATCGAGGCTGTCAACCAGACCCTGGGTATAGAGGACGAATCTACCTTGACCTCCGGTCATAAGGTATCATTCAAGAGGGCCAAGCAGTCTTATAGGGTGCTCGCTTCTCACCCCGAGTTTGAGGACTTGGTCCAACGTCACAGGGAGCATCCAGACAGTCGTTTTGCGGGACAAAAGACTCTGAATGCTAGATACCCTTTTGCTCCTGAACTGCGTAAAAAATGGGCAGAATCCCCTTCGGTAGATCCCCCCCGGTTTCTCGTTTGACCTCAAATACACTGTTATCCCTTCCCAATTACTCATCTATTAAGGATCCTACTGATCGACTTATTGATAGTTTGGCTCGTTCAGTCTTTGAGGCTTCAGGTTCAGCTCTCTCGCCCTCTTTTGCGGCGACGTGGGTAGCTAAGGCCATGATGTCCTAGTCAGAATCTTTGACCAAGGCTCTTTTCAGTAGAGGGATCTTCCAGTGGAGTTGACTGAGATATCAAATCAAATAGCTCTGGCTGGGAGCTATCTGATCAATGCGTCTTTAGACGCAGCAAACTGTGCGGCTTCAGAGGCAGCAAACGCTATTGCCATCAGAAGGGCTCTTTGGTTGAGAACATGGCGAGCAGATTCTACCTCTAAGAAATCTCTTACAACCCTTCCTTATCAGGGGGGTCGATTATTTGGAGAAAAATTGGATCAGCTCATTTCTGATACAACAGGAGGAAAAAGCAATTTTCTTCCACAGCAGAGGATTAAGCAGCCTTTTCGTTGTCAGTTCCAGGCTCGCTTTAAGCCCTTTCGCAATACCAGATGGACCCCCAACGTCAAATCCCGCTGCTCCGGGGTGACCCAATCAGGACAGAGATCATCAGATCTCATACAGGGCCAACTTGTTGGGAAGAATGCAATCTCAGGGGAGGGGAAGGGGATCTAGGCCCCATAGGTTTTCGGCCAAATGACTGGAGTAGGCCTCTGGTCCCCAGCGACAAAGTAGGCGGCCGCCTACTCTTTTTTTCACCAGTCCTGGCTCACTGTGGTTCACGACAGATGGGTAAGAGAACTGGTATCTTCAGGATACAAGGTAGAGTTTGTCAACCTTCCTCTGTGCCGGTTCTTTCCTTCCCGCCTTCCCAGCTCAAAATCCCGGTTAGAAGACCTGTTCAATTCTATAGCGTCTCTTCGGCTCCGCAGGGTCATCATTCCAGTTCCAAAGGAAGAAAGATTTCAGGGGTTTTATTCCAACCTGTTCTTAGTTCCCAAAAAGGACGGATCGGTAAGGCCCATTCTGGACCTGAAACGTGTAAACAGGTTTGTCAACTTTCGTCGCTTTCGGATGGAGTCTCTTCGATCGGTCATTGCGTCAATGGAAAAAGGAGAGTTCTTAGCTTCAATAGATATTCAAGATGCATATCTGCACATTCCCATATTTCCTGCGCATCAAAGATTCCTACGTTTCGCCGTAGGCAATCTGCATTTTCAGTTCACAGCCTTACCTTTCGGGCTAGCCACCACCCCCAGAGTGTTCACAAAGGTCATGGCGGCTGTTGTGTCCATCCTGCATTCTCGGAGCATACTCATTTTACCTTACTTAGACGATCTCCTCATCAAGGGGCCGTCTTTTCGGGCCTGCGAGGAAAACGTCAGCATTACTCTAGACACTTTCTCGTCTAGGGTGGCTGGTAAACCGAGAAAAATCGTCCCTCATACCATCCCAGAGAATTTATTTTCTAGGGATGTTTTACAACACCTTACAAGGCTTGACAATCCTACCTCGGGACAAGGTCCTGAAACTTCGGCAAGAGGTGAAGACCCTTCGCCGGCCAGTCCATCACACAATTCGGTTTTGCATGAGGGTCTTAGGGAGAATGGTGACGACAATAGAAGCAGTGCCTTTTGCGCAGCTCCATCTTTGCCCTCTCCAGCATGCTCTGTTATCAGTGTGGGACAGAAATCCATTCTCTCTCAACCTCAGGTGCCGTCTATCTTTCCAGGTCAGACAGGATCTCTCATGGTGGTCAACGAGTCCATCTCTTCAACAGGGGAAACCTTTTCCCCCAGTCCATTGGCTGGTGGTCACGACAGACGCCAGCCTTCTAGGTTGGGGAGCGGTATTTTTCCGCCACACAGCCCAGGGACGCTGGTCCTCGCAGGAGTCAACCCTCCCGATCAATCTGTTGGAGATTCGGGCAATTCAGGTGGCGTTGCAGAATTTCCATCATCTACTGGCAGGCCGTCCTGTCTGGATTCAATCGGACAATGCTACAGCGGTGGCATACATAAATCATCAAGGGGGTACCCGCAGCAGGGCGGCCATGCACGAGGTAAAACAGGTCCTCAGCTGGGCCGAGAGGAATCACTCGGTGATTTTGACAGTCCACATCCTGGGCGAGAGAAACTGGGCTGCGGATTTTCTCAGTCGACAGGGTCTTGCGTCCGGGGAATGATCTCTACATCCCGAATTATTTCTGCAGATATGTCAACTCTGGGGGACCCCGGACGTAGACCTGATGGCTTCCGGGAGGAATGCCAAAGTACCCAGGTTTGTTGCCCGAAATCGAGATCCATGGGCGATTGCTGTGGACGCGTTAGTTTTGCCTTGGGACCAGTTTTATCTCCCATATCTGTTTCCCCCTGTAGCACTGCTCCCGAAGGTAATCAGAAAGGTCAAGGCAGAAGGAGTTCCAGCTATTCTGGTCACTCCAGATTGGCCTCGTCGGTCATGGTACGCAGACCTAGTGCAGCTGCTCACCGGGCTCTGTGGCGGCTTCCGGACCACCCGAATCTACTTTCGCAGGGCGCAATCTACCGCCAGATCTTAGGGGCCCTGTGTTTAACGGCCTGGCCATTGAATCTTGGATCCTAACACAGGCCGGGTTTTCCCAAGAGGTAGCCGCTACCATGATTAGCGCCCGGAAATCCATCTCTGCACGTAGTTATCATCACACCTGGAAGGTTTTCCTTTCATGATGCAGAGGACGTGGGCTCCCTCCACTACGTTTCTCCATCCCAAACATTCTTGCATTTCTCCAGACCGGCCTGGATTCAGGGCTTGCATAGAGTACACTTAGAAGACAGATATCAGCCTTGTCGGTACTTTTTCAGCGCAGGATCGCTATTAATCTACAGGTAAAAACTTTCCTACAGGGAGTAGCTCATAAGGTTCCTCCTTACAGGACCCCCCTGGATGCTTGGGACCTTAATATGGTCTTAAGTGCCTTTCAGGAAGTTCCTTTTGAACCCCTTCAGGACATCTCTTTAACTTTCCTTTCCTGGAAGGATGTATTCTTGGTGGCCGTTACTTCAGTTAGACGGGTATCGGAGCTGGCTGCTCTATCCTGTCGGGCTCCTTTTCTACGGTTCCATCAGGATAAAGTGGTGCTCAGACCAGCACCTTCCTTTTTACCAAAGGTGGGTTTCTTCGTTCCACATTAACGAGGACATGATCTTGCCTTCTTTCTGTCCGGCGCCAATGCACTGTGTGGAAAAAGCTCTACATACGTTAGACCTAGTGAGAGCACTGAGAAGGTACGTGTCTCGGACAGCACCTTTTTGGCAGACGGATGCGCTGTTTGTCCTCCCTGAGGGTCGCAGGAAGGGTCTTGCGGCCTCGAGATCAACCTTGGCCAGATGGCTACGATCGGCTATTCAGGAGGCCTACCGCGTCAAGGGAGTAGCCGTTCCGGATGGAATCAAAGCACATTCCACTCGGGCAGTGGGGGCTTCCTGGGCGCTTCGGCACCAGGCTTCAGCAGAACAGGTTTGCAAGGCCGCAACCTGGTTTAGTTTGCATACCTTTTCCAAACACTATAATGTCCATACTCAGACTTCTGCAGATGCAAGTCTAGGTAGAAGGATTCTTCAGGCAGCGGTAGCGCACTTGTAGTCGGCAGATGCCTGGATGTTATACCGGTGAGTTAATTCCCCACCCAGGGACTGCTTTACGACATACCACAGTCCTGTGTCCCCCAATGAGGCGAAGGAGAAATAGGGATTTTTGTGTTACTCACCGTAAAATCCTTTTCTCCGAGATGCTCATTGGGGGACACAGCTCCCTCCCTGTTAGCCAGATGGCTCTTTTCTTTGTTTCATTTTTTTTCTGACTTGTTCAGTCAGTGGGGTTATTTCTAGACAGGTTGTTTTCTGTATTAATGCTGATATGTTTCCTTTTCTCTCCTACTGCTTTTGCACCAAACTGGATTCGCCTGCGGCCGGTGTCAAGGTGTATACTGCGGAGGAGGAGTTAAACTTTTTTTTTATGTTTACTTAGTGTCAGCCTCCTGGCGGCAGTAGCATACACCCGCAGTCCTGTGTCCCCCAATGAGCATCTCGGAGAAATTTTTTTTACGGTGAGTAACACAAAAATCCCTATTTTTTTAATTACTTGTTAATGCGGGAGGGATACTTATCCCAAACAGACATGCAATAGATATCAATAAGGATAGAAAAGATAGATGTAAATTCGCTAGCAAGGCCCTACTAAGGGACATGTTCTCAATTTCTGCCTACCAGCGGAGATTGGCACCCTACATGAAACGACAGTGGCGCCCCCGCTCCTCGAAGGCTGTCCCTGATGTTCCAATCCTAATTGACCCTCAGTTTAGATCGCAAGTATCGGTTCTACTAATGAGTTTGGTGTGTATTGTTATTAACCACCAGAAAGTCCAATAACAATAAAAAGCCACAACAGCAACAATACAATATCAAGATGCTCACATTTCATGGATATACTTGCAAAACAATCAACAGATTTTGTAAAGGAGCCTAGGTAGCAATAGTTTATCACAGTAATATAAATCTGTGCCGGTGGACTGCTTTACCCTGATTCATGCCTAAGAAGACCGGCTCCTGCCTAGCTGCAGAAGTTGGCACCTTATATCTCAACAAAGTAGTGCCCCCACTCAACGAAGGCTGTCCCTGAT
This sequence comes from Ranitomeya imitator, assembly GCF_032444005.1. NCBI lineage: Eukaryota > Metazoa > Chordata > Amphibia > Anura > Dendrobatidae > Ranitomeya > Ranitomeya imitator. Next base: position 365,521,249 of record NC_091283.1, read on the forward strand.
AGACCCTAGACAGAACTCACTACAGTACCCCGTGTAGAAATATGACCAATCTAAGGTTAATGGTAATAGCTGTTCTAAAGCGATAATCATTATCCTGTTACCAACAATGACCACCTGGGTATATTTCCATACATAACCGTAGTGCTAACCCAAACCAGTGGGTATATTAGACCCCTCTTGGCCAAAGCAAAAATAGAATTCACAGAGACACCAAAGATAGTGATCATCCGAAGTTTTTAGTTCAATGTCTCACTCAGCAATAGATGGGTTCACAGGGGAGCAATGGGTTAGCATTCAAAATATTATATAATGGTCCTTACACGCTGTTAGTTCAATGTCTCACTTAGCCACTGTACTCAAATATAAATAAGATGGTACTCATCCAGACTGTAGATTAGAGTAGATCACACTGCCTCAACGCATTTCACACTTTGGCTCATCAGGAGACTAGATAAAGGTGTCAGATCATGTTGATATGTTGCTACTTAGGATCCTTTACATTATCTGTTGTGAGACGTATAGGATAATTGTTTGAGGATATATTCCTGAAATTTGAGCATCCTGATATTGTATTGTTCAATTTTGGGATTCTGTTTTTTGTTATTTGCCTTTTTGGTGGTTACTAACAAAACACACTAAACTCATTAGTAGAACAGATACTTGCGGTCCAAACTGAGGAGCCGCTGAGGCGCGAGGGCGCCACTTTCGTTAATAAAGATATAATTTTTAGAGGTTTACACATGTTAGTCGCTCGTTTAAACCTCCTGTCTAGATTCAAATTCTTTTTCGTAACATTTATATAGTAAGGTACTACAACGTCAACATAGCAGTACGTACACACTGGCAATAGTGATAATGCGATGGCCGTTGTGGCACACTGCTATGTTGACGTTGTAGTACAATTCTTCAATAAAACAGTGCCAGAGTCAATATGTGCCCATCTCGTGATATCCAGTGCTATTTTGCTGAAGACACTGTCTGTGAATTCGCGCACACAGTGTCATCTATAAAATGGCGCCGTAGTGTGGTAAGCACATGCGCTGACTCCTGCACCACACTGTACAGGCACAGCCCATTCTGGCTTTGGAGAGAATGACGCATCTACTGGTATATATAAGATGCTATAAAGGAATCAGGGGGATGACGGTATCCTTGTATGTGTCAGGTTCCTATAAGATCTCAGGATGTCACTGTCTATTTCTCCATGGAGGAGTGGGAGTATTTAGAAGGACACAAAGATCTGTACAAGGACATCATGATGGAGGTTCCCCTGCCCCTCACATTACCAGGTAATAGACTGTACTAAAAACACATGGTCTATATCCATATGTAAAGAATTAATTCCTTCCCTGTATGTGTTTCCTCCAGATCAATCCAGTAAGAGGACAACAACAGAGAGATGTCCCCATCATCTTCTTCCTCAGTACTGTAAGCAAGAAAATCCCAATATTCCTCAGGATCATCAGGTAAATGGAGAGAAGGTGTCATAAGATCTCCCCTATGATGTGTAGACGGCTGTGAAGGTCTTGTGCTCAGTCTTGTCTTATACACCAGTATTATATGAACCCAAAAGAAAATGGACACTAGAGCTAATAAAATATTAGAAAGTTTATTGAAAATATTCTAAAATTTATATTCAAACAACCATTACAAATTTTATAATAAAATTAGGACGCAAGTTAGAAGAGATGGACAACAATCTAGTACCACTTGCAGGAAGAGAGCAATGCAGGTTTAATATATAAGCCACTACGTATTTCATAAAGACTACTCATAAACATAAATGGATGATCTCAAAATTATACCTCTAAGAAATTATGAAGATAGATAACAGAATACTATATGTGGGCTAATGGTTCAAAATATCATAGCAGATCCATATATAACATCAGATAATGGACACGTATATAAAGTGCCAATAGTGCAATATATGTGATACAAATAAGAGCTACAATGGCGACTACACTATATCAAAAACCTCACAATATAAAATGCAGTTACCATACACTGAGATTGAGTAATAAGTATTAGTCACTATATTTATCCTCTTAAAAGTGCATACATGGGCTGCCAAAGTGTGCCAAAAATATAATTATGACATATAGTCACAGCATGTGGGAATTAAATACCATAATAGGAAGGAAAGCAGCAGCCATAAGAAAAGGGGAAAAGTCCAAATATAAAGTGGAGGAAAGAGACCAATATGATGGATGAACCAACCTGCTCCTGGACGCGGGATGAAAACCCAACGTCCTTTTCGCACTTCTGGCTTCCTCGGATGGCGTTATATTTGTTTTATACTTGTGTAATGAGAACGGTGAAGATGGCGGGATTACAGCTGATCATAGATGTGACTTCTCCATCTGTCTGTGACTTTTACAATATTTGTTTCAGGATGACGATCTGACCCATGATAATACTATAGAGACATATGTGATAGGTGATGAGTGGTGTATAGAGGAGATTCCTACATATGACTACACAGGTGAGTAGTAACCACTAAATGTAGAGAAGTCACAGATTCTTCTCCGTCACTGTATGTGGCTGCTTTATCTTCGGTGTAGTCCAGCCACATTAAAATCATGTGGTCACCATTCGCCTGCTAAACCAAAATTGTCCCCATTACTTTGGGCATTAGAAGTTCTTCTGTTGGAGTGAGACCTGTCCCGGCCATAGCTTACAGCCTGGACAATGCACACTAGTACCTGGAATTAGAAGATGCTGACCCTTACCTTCGTAGATCTCTAAACTGCAAATACAAAGGGCAGCGTAAATGTGCTGAGAACATAGAAAATCATGTGACGAAAAATATAATCCGTATAGTGGGCCTAGCTTTAATGACAAGACACCAGTCCAAGTCCTTTTTATTTTCACTGAACAAAAATATAAATGCAACGCTTTTAATTTTTCTCCCATTTTTCATGAGCTGAGCTCAAAGATATGAGTTTTTCTATGTAAACAAAAGCAAAACCAAAAGCGTGACATTTTTATATTTTTGTTCACAGTACAGTCATGGCCAAAAGTATTGACACCCCTGCAATTCTGTCAGATAATACTCATTTTCTTCCTGAAAATGATTGCAAACACAAATTATTTGGTATTATTATCTTCATTTAATTTGTCTTAAATGAAAAAACACAAAAAGAATTGTCCTAAAGCCAAATTGGATATAATTCCACACCAAACATAAAAAAGGGGGTGGTCAAAAGTATTGGCACTGTTCGAAACATCATGCGATGCTTCTCTAATTTGTATAATTAACAGCACCTGTAACTTACCTGTGGCACCTAACAGGTGTTGGCAATAACTAAATCACACTTGCAGCCAGTTGAGATGAATTAAAGTTGGCTTAACCTCTGTCCCGTGTTCTTGTGTGTACCACATTGAGCATGGAGAAAAGAAAGAAGACCAAAGAACTGTCTTAGGACTTGAGAAACCAAATTGTGAGGAAGCATGAGCAATCTCAAGGCTACAAGTCCATCTCCAAAGACCTGAATGTTCCTGTGTCTACCGTGCGCAGTGTCATCAAGAAGTTTAAAGCCCATGGCACTGTGGCTAGCCTCCCTAGATGTGGATGGAAAAGAAAAATTGACAAGAGATTTCAACGCAAGATTGTGCGGATGTTGGATAAAGAACTTCGACTAACATCCAAACAAGATCAAGCTGCCCTGCAGTCCGAGGGTACAACAGTGTCAACCCGTACTATCCGTCGGCGTCTGAATGAAAAGGGACTGTATGGTAGGAGACCCAGGAAGACCCCACTTCTTACCCCGAGACATAAAAATGCCAGGCTGGTGTTTCCCAAAACTTACCTGAAAAAGCCTAAAACATTTTGGAAGACTGTTCTCTGGTCAGATGAGACAAAAGTAGAGCTTTTTGGGCAAAGACATCAACATAGAGTTTACAGGATAAAAAAAGAGGCATTCAAAGAAAAGAACACGGTCCCTACAGTCAAACATGGCGGAGGTTCCCTGATGTTTTGGGGTTGCTTTGCTGCCTTTGGCACTGGACTGCTTGACCGTGTGCATGGCATTATGAAGTCTGAAGACTACCAACAAATTTTGCAGCATAATGTAGGGCCCAGTGTGAGAAAGCTGGGTCTCCCTCAGAGGTCATGGGTCTTCCAGCAGGACAATGACCCAAAACACACTTCAAAAAGCACTAGAAAATGGTTTGAGAGAAAGCACTGGAGACTTCTAAGGTGGCCAGCAATGAGTTCAGACCTGAATCCCATAAAACACCTGTGGAGAGATCTAAAAATGGCAGTTTGGAGAAGGCACCCTTCAAATATCAGGGACCTGGAGCAGTTTGCCAAAGAAGAATGGTGTAAAATTCCAGCAGAGCATTGTAAGAAACTCATTGATGGTTACCGGAAGCGGTTGGTTGCAGTTATTTTGGCTAAAGGTTGTGCAACCAAGTATTAGGCTGAGGGTGCCAATACTTTTGTCTGGCCCATTTTTGGAATTTTGTGTGAAATGATCAATGTTTAGCTTTTTGCTTCATTCTCTTTTGTGTTTCTTCATTTAAGACAAATTAAATGAAGATAATAATACCAAATAATTTGTGTTTGCAATCATTTTCAGGAAGAAAATGAGTATTATCTGACAGAATTGCAGGGGTGTCAATACTTTTGGCCATGACTGTATATGCATCAAATACAAAGAGTAGTCACATAAACACAAGAAATGTAATACAATTATCAAGTTTTTCTTTTTTTTCCTCCTTTCTTTTCTTACATAATCGCTTCCCCGACACCTCCCCCCCCTTCATTCAGAGGAGAGAGAAGAAAAAGAGAAAACCCTCCATTCACTAATTTTTGCCATTTTTTCTAAAGCCTTTGCTTCTACTTATCCCAGCAACTAATTTATTGGGATGTGTAACTTTACCCAAGCTTTTGTTAGAAAAATATATTTTTAGAAGGTATCCATATCTTAAAAATAACTCCACTTGCAGGTATCAACCGTTAAGTAGGAAGAACCTTAAACCTTAGAAGCACAATCCATCTAGAGTTATAGTTGAGATATTAAGGCTGCGTGCCCACGATCAGGAATAGTAGTACTTTGGGTGCAGTGTATTTTCACTGCATCCAAAATACTACGTTCTACATTGCAAGCATAGTGGATGGGATTTATAGGAATCCCATGCTCACTGTGCTTCTTTTTAATGCTGCGGAAACTCACATGCGGTACTGGTTTCCGAGGCGCAGCATGTACATTTCAGTACTGTTCTGTAGGAGACGCTGGTCTCCTGTGCGTATTTTCCCCAATAGACTGTCATTGGATGCGGTAATTCCGCATAATTCCAAAGCACATGCGTTTTAAGTTCATAATGTAGAGCACAGCATTTTGGATTCACCAAAAATACGCTGCATTCAAAACACTACTATTCCTGATTGTGGGCTTGCAGCCTTAGAATTTGTCATTTTTTTTGATCTTATACATAAAAGCCAGGGACGGTACAACCTGTGTATAACCATAAATTGGAACATTCTCTCATGTAACGTAGAGAAGAACATTAGCAGACTTTACAGTTATTTCCCATTGTTTAAGATAAATCCAAGATCTGATTCCCAAAGGCCCTCCCACATGAGATTTTATATATTCCTCACAAAATGTAGTTGTCATAAAAAAAGAAATGTTTACCTTTAAGAGCCTGAAAGATATTTTCTCTGTTAAGAATTTTACAAATGTCCATTTATATAAGAAATTGTACTGGACCCATCCATGGTTGAGTCTGAGAGGCCAGAAAATAAAAGTTCTCCATTTTCCTATTAAGTGATGAAAAAAAGATTTTGAATATTGCAAAAATATTTTTTTCATTTTGTGTTGCCATTTTCCAAGATCTATTTCCCGATCGGGTACGTTTTTATTGGTATCATTTTGGCCTACATACCGTAACATTTTTTGGTGGTGCATTATTCCAGTATTTGGAAGGCAGAAAGAACAAATGGGGTCGAAAATCATGTTCTATTCATTCGTGCTCTGAGGTCTGATGTTAGATTGTCAACTGGTTTTCTCTTGTAAATAATTGGATTTTGCTACATAAATGGCAATTTCTATGTATATTTTAGAAATCTTATGCACATACATTTTTTAAGGATATTTTATTCAAAAATAATAATTTTTATTCTTGGCAGATGACTATACCAGTAGATCACAGAGACAAGCAAAATCAGAAGAGTTTGCGATTACACAAGATATAAATAAAATGAATGTGATTACTCCAGATATATCATCATTCCTTCACAGCAAAGATCTATCATCTGATCCTTTTAAACAAATCCAAACTTCTGATTCATCACAGACTATTAAGAAAAATCAAACTGATCTTGAATCAATGAAGCCATTATCAAGTGCAAAATATAGAAAATTGTTTCCCCTCAAAACATCTTTTGTTATTCATGAAAAAATTCCCACAGAGGAGAAAAGATTTTCTTGTGAAGAATGTGGGAAATTTTTTTTCCACAAATCAGACTTTGTTAAACATGAGAGAGTTCACACAGGGGAGAAACCATATTCATGTTCAGAATGTGGGAAGCGTTTTACACAAACATCAAGTCTTTTTACACATCAGAGAACTCACACAGGAGAGAAACCTTTTTCATGTTCAGAATGTGGGAAATGTTTTAATCAGAAAATTGATTTAGTTGTCCATCAGAGAAGTCACACAGGAGAGAAATCTTTTTCATGTTCAGAATGTAGGAAATGCTTTGCAAGAAAATCACATCTTAATAGACACCTAAGAACTCACACCGGGGAAAAGCCCTTTTCATGTTCAGAATGTGGGAAATGTTTTAATCGGAAATCACATTTAGTTGTCCATCAGACAACTCACACAGGGGAGAAACCTTTTTCATGTTCAGAATGTTGGAAATGTTTTGCAAGGAAATCACATCTTATTAGACACCAGATAATTCACATTGGGGAGAAGCCCTTTTCATATTAAGAATGTGGGAAATGTTTTAATTGGAAATCCTCTTCAGATGGCCATCAGAGAATTCACATAGGGGAGAAACCTTTTTCATATTCAGAATGTAGGAAATGTTTTCTAGGTGAATTGTATTTTGTTATAAACTAGAGAACTCACACAGTGGAGAAACCACATTTTTTAAACTGTAAAAGACAACACATAGCTGACAGTCAAAGTAGCAACAAGAGAAAGGAAAAGCCAGTTACTATTTACATTAGAAAGAAAATCTATAGTTCCTATTAGACATCTCTTATCTAAAATTCAATATAACATTAACATTAAACATTTCTTATTGATTTAGATTTATGTATTCACTAAATGGACGAGTATTGCACCCCCACACCCTCAAAAAATGCCCAACATTTCTTCCTTTTCTTTTAAATAGCCCCCAATCTCAGTAATCTGCCATTCATTACAGTTTCTTTAAATCCACAATCTCCATGTCTGAACAAATGTCTATAGTTTATGTATATTACAATTATAAACATGTTCATGTTGCAAGTTCCTATTTACATCTATGATCCATTCTTCATCTGATGGGATCAATTTTTTTTAAAAGCACTTTCCTTACTAAGCATAGTAGTTTCCAGATTCCCTTTTCTATTCCCCATACACATATTATTGTGTCTAAAGAAGATTTGATTTTAAAGGCTTCCTCAATTGTCTCAATAACCTAACCCCCCAAAATGTGAACCTTATAGCATAACCTTAATATATGATGGTTTTAAAAATGAAGTCAAATAAAATTATTAATTTCCCGTCTCTACTCCGTACTGGGCACATTGCTTCACCCTATTGGCAGGTTTTGCTGACATTACATGTGTTATTTCTCTATACTTAGCTCAGGGTAATTGTATCGCCATACAATAGAAACAGGTGATATGTAAAGTATATATATATATATATATATATATATATATATATATATATATATATATATATATGTATATATATATATATATATGTATATATATGTACTTTACCACGTGACACACAAAGGGAGGTAATTCTTCTCTCCACTCAAGGCGACTATGTTCACGAGGCGACACGTGCTCCTGGTCCTGCAGCATTTTGGGCCTAAACACAAAGAGGCTGACATGTGCTCCTGTTGGATCTGGAGCTTGGATTTTCTCACTAATGGATAAGCTACTGCCACATGTTCCTATTTCTGCAACATCTTAGGCCGTTACATTGACATGGACAGATGCAAAACTTTCATTCATGATCCAGGGAAAATAAGGGTGAAAACAAACCTCAACTAGTCTAATGGACTTTAATTATGGACAAATGGACTATTTATTTGTAACCACTTCACATCTTTTGCATTTTGCTACAATAATTCTTTTTGATGGCCTATCCAATAAACCATTACATTTTTTAATGAGAATTATCATGGCATTATCTTAAGAATGTCACATCTGGTAAGAAGTCCCAATTAAAAAAAATATACAATTGAAATGTATATTTAACAATGGTGAGCGCTGTGATACCTTATTCAGACTCGATGCTTGAAGCGGGATGCGATGACCTAAGTTCAAAAAGAATTAATATTCTATGTTATCGGGTTTATCTACAATTTTCTTATCTGGACTAAGAAGTACCAGTTGTATTGAGAAGAGCAAGATATACGGGAAGTGTCAGACTTATTAAGAACAGACGTGCTGATGACTAGAGATGAGCGAAAATTTCCGTTTTCGGTTCAAATTACGATTGCCGATTTTGCAATATTGACCAACTTATTCGTCAAATATAGCCGAACGCCATTGAAGTCAATTGGTGGCAAAAACAAACGCATACACAACACCTTCAAACATTCCCAAAAGCTGCTCAATAACAAATTGTATTGTGGTACCGTGTTAGCCAGAAAAATCGATGTGAATACTTTTCTGCCCAATGATGACAGAAGTATTCTGGGAGTGATCACTCCCAGAATACTTCTGTCATCGTTGGGCAGAAAAGTATTCACACCAAAAGCTGCTAAAAGACATCAAGTTTGGGGCAGACACCAGGAAAGTGGCCTCAATTGACCCACAGTACAAATTTAAGAATGGCAGCAATCAGTCGTGCATGAGGCCAGCATTTACAGCTTTGAATTGAACTTCAAATTAAGATGAGGTGGGTAAGGGATTGGTGTAGGCCTGCTGTGTTGGGAGCCCTGATACCACATGCAACACTTCAACCTGCTTTGATGCTCAGCCACACTCCGGTGGCACAAATATCAGTTTTGTAGACTACTATTGTCAGAAAAATGTAAGGATAGTAACAGTTAGTTGGTGCAAAGGAAGTGGAGGGCTACCAGTCTCAAGGCCTGCTGCTACAAGCAACATACATGAAGGAGACTCAACCAGGAGTTTTCAAATTTTGAAAAATTAATGGCAGACAGCAACAAAGTCATTTGCATTAGAGTATATCTAGTATAATGTGAACCAACACCTCTTCCACTGCAGCCAACCCAGCAGATGGAGATTGTAATGTGCAAGGTGGAGTAACCACTGTACTGTATCCTTTGGAAAACCTGGAGGGGCGTAAATAGTTGGCCTAACAAATCCGGCCTTGGATAAGTGTCAGGAGGTGAAAACTGTGATCCAAGTGAGGATAAGGAGATGGTACCAGGTGCTGCTCCAGGGCTGACCTACAGAGAGTGCTGGTATGGCCCGAAGGAGGGATGAAGAATGTGGGCAGGCACTGTAGGGACACTGGAACCATGGGTGCAGATGGGACCGGCTGAGTAACAGAAAAGCACTGACAGGTGCGGGTTGGATCGGGTGTTAGATGGGCATTGGCAGGTGCGATCTAGACCAGCTGATGGACAGAAGAGCACAGACAGCTAAGAGCACAGACAGCTATGAGCAGATGGGTTCAGGGTAGACAAGCAGACGGGCGGACCTGGGGAACCTGACAACTAGCAATCATCCAAGGCAAACTAACAACATTGCTCAGGCACCTCCATATTGGAGGAGGGGCCTTAAATAGAAGGTGTCACCCAGCTATTGGCTGGGAACACCTTAGGGTGATGTGCACAGTCCCTTTAAGAGAGAGGGAGCATGCGCGCCCTAAGCTTAGTACCTGGGCTTACAACTGAACATTGGGGCAAACCGACACATAGGGGGCAAGATTAGGAGGTGGTGTGTGAGTGGGAGACAGTAAATGTCCTGTCTGTTAGGTACGAGGAAATCCAACAAAAGGCCAGGTCTGTAATGTCAAGAGATCAGAAAGTCTGTAGTAAGAGGGAATAGTCCACTGTGTCAAAGGCATATGCCAGGTCCAGGAGAAGGAGGACAAACTAGCGTCGCTTTGATTTGGCGGTTAGTAGGTTATTAGTGACTTTAGTCAGTTCGGTTTCATTGGAATGGTGTGGTCAGAAGCCATATTGTAAGTGGTTAAAGAGGGAGCAAGAGGAGAAATGGGAGGACAGTTCAAAATGGATGTGTTGTTCTGGTAGTTTGGAGGCATAGGGGAGAAGTGAGATGGGTCGATAGCTAGACACAGGATAGGTCAAGGGAGGGCTTTTTGAGGATGAGTGTAATCGAGGTATGTTTCAATCAGGAGGGGAAGACACCAGTTGTTAGTGACAGTTTGAAGGGGTGAGATAGCTTGGGATGAAGACTGTGTTAATGATTGGAATAAGGTGGGACATTATTGTGTCAAGTTCACAGATGGTGAGGCAAAGTCTTCAGCTGAGATGAGAAGAGGGGGAGCTGGTGGATGTAGGAGAGAATTTAAAGTATTGAATAGCTGTTTAGGGTTGTGAGACAGGTATGATATGAGTGATGAGAAGTAGGTTTGTTTTGCTGCAGTGAACAATTGCGCAGCAATTCTACAGCTTCTGTTACTGGTCGGGTTACTCCACTCCCTATCTTTGGCAGCCACACAGCGGTACACTTTGTACTTGAGGGCCAGAAAGAACATGTGCTCCAGTAGATAACAAGCGCTGCATCAAGTGGCCTCTGCTCCTCTTCCTCCACCGTAACATCACACACATTATAGTCCTCAGAGGTAGCACCCCAATTGCTCTTGTTTTCCCCATGTCACAACTATCCAACCACCCAACTGACTGTAGGGAACAGATGGCTGAGTCTGTAGATCTGTTCACACATTCTATGGGCATTGGAAGTGTACTCCAAACTCTAGAGGAAGAAATCCTCTGCACTGATGCCCACATTTTTTTTCAGTTTGATCCAGGGCTGGATAAAGTAGGGTCCAAACCCTCGTCAACAGATGTTAAGCCTGGGTGTGGAGGTGATACTGATGAGACTCAGATACTTGAGGCGCACATGGACTGTACTGTGCGGTCAGGGCAGGAAGAGAAGGAGGGTGACTCTCGGGGCGAGGAGTGGGAAAACAGGATGACGTAGTAGAGCAAATTTGGTGTAACCCCATAGACATGCAGCTGAGTAGTTCAGCAGAGGAAGAGGAGGTTAGGCTACGTTCACATTAGCGTTCCGCTAATGTGCGTCGCTGTTGCGTCGGCGACGCAGCGGCGACGCGCCCCTATGTTTAACATAGGGGACGCGTGCGTATTTTTGGTTGCGTTTTTCGACACGTGCGTCGTTTCCGACGCTAGCGTCGGACGCAAGAAAATGCAACAAGTTGCATTTTTCCTGCGTCCGATTTTCGTCAAAAAACGACGCATGCGTCGCAAAACGCAGCGTTTTTGCGCGCGTTTTTTGTGCGGCGTGCGTTGCGTCGCCGACGCACCGGCGCGCAACGCTAATGTGAACGTAGCCTAACGTTGTGGCTCACCGCAGATGCAGAGTTATGCAATCACGACAAGCAATGCATTCTCACCCCCAACTCTCAGTTTCAAGCAGCATTCCCAGGTCTGCAGTTGCCTAGCTTGGGCCTATTTTTCAGAAAGCCAAAAATCACGTTATCTGCCAACGTTGTTAAAAACTGCAGAGTAGGGTTTAAAAAAAAGCAATAATTTGACTACTACATGCATGAACTGTCACATGCACGATCAACATGCATTAATTTGGGTATCTCACTGTGCTAAAATGCAAACTAGCAGGCTTCGCCAACCACTGTCCACCCCATTAACCAAATCTTCTGATTTTTCCTCCTCCCTCACCGTGGCAAGTCTCACAGATCTCCAGCCACAGAACCTCCACTCGTTTACCGACTACAGTTGGGGTGACTGAGAGCCTGTCAGGTCAGCTCATACGGAATTGGACATGCCTGCTCTTTTAACTGATCTTAGATACCAAGCACACCACGTTTTTCTCAATCCACTGTAAGGCTATGTGCACACGTTGCAGATTATTTGCGTTTTTTTAGTGTTTTTGCGCTATAAAAACGCTATAAAACCGCAAATAATCTGCATACATTAAGCATCCTATCATTTATAATGGAATCCGCAATTTCTGTGCACATGATGTGCGTTTTTCTGCATGAAAAACGCATTGCGGAAAAATAATGAACCTGTTCATTAATTTTGCGTTTTTTTTGCGGATTTCCCACTGTCTAATGCATTGGGAAATGTCCGGGAAAAACCGCGCAAGAACCGCTGTTATGATCTGGTGGCTTAGGAGCAGCATGAGACGTACTCTGGAGAAGGTGGTACCTGTACTGACCGCAATCCCTGAACTTAGCACCGAAACTAGAAGTAGCCGTGGGGAGTACCTAACACTCCCTAGACCCCTCGACACAGCCGGAGGACTAACTTCCCCTAAAGACAGAAACGGGAAAACTATCTTGCCTCAGAGAAAATCCCCAAAGGATAGACAGCCCCCCACAAATATTGACTGTGAGAGGAGAGGGAAATAGCATATGCAGACTTGAAATCAGAATTTAGCATAGGAGGCCATTCTAGCTAAACAGAAAGGATAGGACAGAGTACTATGCGGTCAGTATTAAAACTCTAGAAAATATCCACCACAGAAAATACAAATCTCCACATCTGACTAAAGACATGGAGGGTATATCTGCATCTCCAGAGACACAGCTTGGCTGCAAAAAATCCTTCACAGACAAACCTGGACAAGACAAAACATGAAAACGCACAGAACTATAAGGTCCACAGCAGGTGGACAGCAAAAACCAAGCCAGAACTTATCTTTGTAGAAATGAACAGCAGACAGGAGAGACCAGGAATGGATGTGAATCCTCCAAAAACAATGGACAACTGGCACTAACTAAAGGATAAGCAGGACTAAATAGCCCAGCCCAAACTGCAAAAAGTGGATACACCTGATAAATGCTGCGATCCAAAGACAGCAGCACTACCACTCATAACCACCGCAGGGAGCCCAAGAGCAGAATTCACAACAAACCGCATCAAAACCGCGCTCAAAACGCGCAAAAAAACGCATGCGGATTTCATGTGGAAATCTGGCAGAAATGTCCGGATTTCCACAGGAATTTTCTGCATGAATTCCTGAACGTGTGCACATAGCCTAACATCTCCACCTGCACCACTCTCACAGGCCAGTAGCTTGTAGTGTTCACTCTACTCCACCCTCGTGTCAGCACAACAGTGAGCCCTCACCTGTGCAGTTGTGCTCACGTCAAAGATTGTTTCCTCTTACACATGGCAAAGCTAAGAGCTTGAACTTCACCATCTTCAATCTACTAATATTAACCTTTATTTATGTAGCGTAAACATACTCTGCAGAGCTTTACAAGTCAGCAGTTCATATAAAACGGTTAAAAGTTACAAAGTTTACGATAATGAAACAAAGCTAAAATAATGATGACCCTTCTCCAGTGCTTACAATCTACAATGAGGAGGGGGTGACCCAAGTACAGGTGCTTATTTACAATGATGGTCCAACCATCTTGATAAAATGGGAGATAGATAAAGGCTGCATAAGGCTTTTAGGTATGGTTGAGTTTGGCGAATTATGTTCAGAGAAGTAGAGAATAGGCTATTTATATATAGAAAGGACTTTGATTAGGGAACGTGATAGGCCGCCCTAAACAGATGTGTTTTAGGGAGCGCCTAAAATTGTGTAAGTTGTGGTTATACTCCTAATTTCATGGTGGACAAAGGGTAAAAAGTGAGTTATCTAGGTAGGAGCTTGAACTGAGCCAGACAAAGACTAAATCAGGGGTGTTACCGTCTTTGTGTGTCTCAGAGGTTGTAAGTTTTGAGAGGCCATGGGAAGTGGCTAGAGATATAAGCTGGGATGCAGTTGGGGAGGTGGAGCTGTTAAAGTCTCCCAGGATAAGGGTTGGCATTTCTGAGGACATGAAGTGTGGCAGCAAAGCAGAAAAGTGGTCAAGGAAGTGGGTGGGTAAGCCTGGGGGTTGGTATATGACTGCTACTCTGAGTGAGAGGTGATGAAACACCCTGATGGTATGATCCTTCAAAGTAGAATGGCATACAATGGGCCTGTATTTATTTATTTTTTTAAACTATTGTTGGTTTCAGCAAGGAGTGTAGGTTATCGTGGAATTAGCAATGATCGTACGGCGGAATATGCACATATTCCATGCTTTCTAATCTGGAGGTGGATAAGCCGTATGCTCACTATTATTTTTACAAGAACTAATTATTGTGAATACCCTGCGGCCTCCTTAGATGATCGTCATCCAATTGTGTAATTGTCTGGACCAGGGGTGGGCAATTAATTTTCCAGAGCGGCCACATGAAAGACCGTGATTGTTGTCAAAGGCCGAACCAATAGGCTGAAATTAATTCTGCTCAATATCAACATATTATAATTGCGTTATTGATAATTATATTATTAATTGTATCACTTAATATTGAACAGAATTAAGTATGCTGACATCCTCCTAAGTATCGTTTGAACCCAAGTACAGCCCCTTCTGTATAGCGTTTGAGCCCCCCAAAGCCACTTATATACTGTTAGAGCCCCCACACAGCCTCCCTATATAGAGGATGAGCCCCACACAGCCTCCCTTTATATACTGCATGAGCCCCACAGCCTCCCTATATACAGTGCCTTGCAAAAGTATTTGGCTCCCTGGAACTTTTCAACCTTTTCCCACGTATCATGCTTCAAACATAAAGATACCAAATGTAAATTTTTGGCGAAGAATCAACAAGTTGAACACCATTGTGAAGTTGAACGAAATTTATTGGTTATTTTAAATTTTTGTCGAAATTCCAAAACTGAAAAGTGGGGTGTGCAATATTATTCGGCCCCTTTAACTTAATACTTTGTTGCGCCACCTTTTGCTGCGATTACAGCTGCAAGTCGCTTGGGATATGTCTCTCTCAGTTTTGTACATCGAGAGACTGAATTTCTTGCCCATTCTTCCTTGGCAAACAGCTCAAGCTCAGTGAGGTTTGATGGAGATTGTTTGTGAACAGCAGTTTTCAGCTCTTTCCACAGATTCTCGATTGGATTCAGGTCTGGACTTTGACTTGGCCATTCTAACACCTGGATATGTTTATTTGTGAACCATTCCATTGTAGATTTTGCTTAATGTTTGGGATCATTGTCTTGTTGGAAGACAAATCTCCATCCCAGTCTCAGGTCTTTTGCAGACTCCAACAGGTTTTCTTCAAGAATGGGCCTGTATTTGGCTCCAACCATCTTCCCATCAATTTTAACCATCTTCCCTGTCCCTGCTGAAGAAAAGCAGACCCAAACCATGATGCTGCCACCACCATGTTTGACAGTGGGGATGGTGTGTTCAGGGTGATGAGCTGTGTTGCCTTTACGCCAAACATATCGTTCGGCATTGTTGCCAAAAAGTTCGATTTTGGTTTCATCTGACCAGAGCACCTTCTTCCACATGTTTGGTGTGTTTCCCAGGTGGCTTGTTGCAAGCTTTAAACAACACTTTTTATGGATATCTTTGAGAAATGGCTTTCTTCTTGCCACTCTTCCATAAAGGCCAGATTTGTGCAGTGTACGAATGATTGTTGTCCTATGGACAGACTGTCCCACCTCAGCTGTAGATCTCTGCAGTTCAACCAGAGTGATCATGGGCCTCTTGACTGCATCTCTGATCAGTCTTCTCTTTGTTTGAGATGAATGTTTAGAGGAACGTACGGGTCTTGATAGATTTGCAGTGGTATGATACTCCTTCCATTTCAATATGATCTCTTGCACAGTGCTCTTTGGGATGTTTAAAGTTTTGGAAATCATTTTGTATCCAAATCCAGCTTTAAACTTCTCCAGATCAGTATCACGTGCCTGCCTGTTGTTTTCCTTGGTCTTCATGATGCTCTCTGTGCTTCAAACAGAACCCTGAGACTATCACAGAGTAGGTTCATTTATATGGAGACTTGATTAAACACAGGTGGATTATATTTAGCATCATTAGGCATTTAGGACAACATTGGAACATTCAGAGATCCACAATGAACTTCTGGAGTGAGTTTTCTGCATTGAAAGTAAAGGGGCCGAATAATATTGCACGCCCCACTTTTCAGTTTTTGAATTTCCATAAAATTTTAAATAAACAAAACATTTCGTTCAAGTGTTCCACTTGTTGTTGATTCTTCACCAAAAATTTACATTTGGTGACTTTGTTTGAAGCATGATATGTGGGAAAAGGTTGAAAAGTTCCAGGGAGCCGAATACTTTTGCAAGGCACTGTACACTGTGTGCAGAATTATTAGACAAGTTGTATTTTGATCACATGATACTTTTTATACATGTTGTCCTACTCCAAGCTGTTCAGGCTTGAGAGCCAACTACCAATTAAGTAAATCATGTGATGTGCATCTCTGTAATGAGGAGGGGTGTTGTCTAATGAAATCAACACCCTATATAAGGTGTGCTTAATTATTAGGCAACTTCCTTTCCTTTGGCAAAATGGGTCAGAAGAGAGATTTGACAGGCTCTGAAAAGTCCAAAATTGTGAGATGTCTTGCAGAGGGATGCAGCAGTCTTACTGGAGTAACAAAAAGCACGAGGTGTGCGATACTCAGGGACATGGCCAAGGTAAGGAAGGCTGAAAAACGACCACCTTTGAACAAGAAACATAAGATAAAACGTCAAGACTGGGCCAAGAAATATCTTAAGACTGACTTTTTAAAGGTTTTATGGACTGATGAAATGAGAGTGACTCTTGATGGGCCAGATGGATGGGCCAGAGTCTGGATCAGTAAAGGGCAGAGAGCTCCACTCCGACTCAGATGCAAGGTGGAGGTGGGATACTGGTATGGGCTGGTATCATCAAAGATGAGCTTCACTACATCCTCAACCCGAAAAGGTCCCACAAGTTCAACTCCCAGACCTATTGCCAGTTTCTGGAAGACAACTTCTTCAAGCTGTGGTACAGGAAGAAGTCGGTATCGTTCAAGAAAAACATGATTTTCATGCAGGACAATGCTGCATCACATGCCTCCAACTATTCCACAGTGTGGCTGGCCAGTAAAGGTCTCAAAGAAGAAAAAATAATGACATGGCCCCCTTGTTCACCTGATCTGAACCCCATAGAGAACCTGTGGTCCCTCATAAAATGTGAGCTCTACAGGGAGGGAAAACAGTCCACCTCTCGGAACAGTGGGAGACTGTGGTGGCTGCTGCACGCAATGTTGATCGTAAACAGATCACACAACTGACAGAATCTATGAATGGAAGGCTGTTAATAATAATAATAATCTTTATTTATATAGCGCCAACATATTCTGCAGCGCTTTACAGTTTAACAGTTTCAAACACAAAAGTCATAAGTAACAACGTCAACAATACATTAAAGCAAAATAAGACGACCCTGCTCGTGAGAGCTTACAATCTACAATGAGGTGGGGGAGATGCAAAGTACAGGTGTGTATTTACAATGATGTATTTACAATCATGGTCCAGCCATCTTCAGGGGTTGGGGAATAGATGGGGATAGTGAATGGGCTACACACACACAAACATAACATAACTTTGATTAGTGAACGTGATAGGCCGCTCTGAACAAATGTGTTTTGAGCGAGCGCCTAAAACTATGCAAATTATGGATGGTCCTAATATCTTGGGGTAGAGCATTCCAGAGGATTGGTGCAGTACGGGAGAAGTTTTGGAGTCGGGAGTGGGAGGTACGGATTAGTGCAGAGGTTAATCGAAAGTCATTTGCAGAGCGCAGTGGTCTGTTAGGCTGATAGACCGAAATGAGGGAGGAGATGTAAGGGGGTGCCACACTGTGGAGAGCTTTGTGGGTGAGAACAAGTACTTTGAATTGTATCCTGTAATGAATGGGTAGCCAGTGTAACGACTTGTTACAGTGTAACGGCTGTTGAGTGTCATAAAGAAAGGTGGATATATTGGTCAATAATTTTTGAGGGTTTTGTTTTTGCATGTCAGAAATGTTTATTTCTAAATTTTGTGCAGTTATATTGGTTTACCTGGTGAAAATAAACAAGTGAGATGGGAATATATTTAGTTTTTATTAAGTTGCCTAATAATTCTGCACAGTAATAGTTACCTGCACAAACAGATATTCTCCTAAGATAGCCAAATCTAAAAAAAAACCACTCCAACTTCCAAAAATATTAAGCTTTGATGTTTGAGTCTTTTGGGTTGATTGAGACCATAGTTGTTTATCAATAATAAAAATAATCCTCTAAAATACAACTTGCCTAATAATTCTGCACACAGTGTACACTGCATGAGCCCCACACAGCCTTCCTATATATACTGTATAAGATAAGCCCCACACAGCCTCCCTATAAACTGCATGAGCCCTACACAGCCTCCCTCTATAGAGCATGAGCCCCACACAACCTCCCTTTAAATACTGCATGAGCCCTACAGCCTCCCTATATACTACATGAGCCCCACAGCCTCCCTATATACTACATAAGTCCCACACAGCCTCCTTATAAAGAGCATGAGCCCCACACAGCCTCCCTATACACTGCATGAGCCCTACACAGCCTCCCTATATAGAGTATGAGCCCCACACAACCTCCCTTTAAATACTGCATGAGCCCCACACAGCCTCCCTATATACTACATGAGCCCCACAGCCTCCCTATATACTACATGAGTCCCACACAGCCTCCCTATATACTACATGAGCCCCACAGCCTCCCTATATACTACATGAGCACCACACAGCCTCCCTATATACTACATGAGCACCACACAGCCTCCTTATAAAGAGCATGAGCCCCACACAGCCTCCCTATATATACTGCATGAGCCCCACACAGCCTCCCTATATACACTGCATGAGCGCCACACAGCCTCCCTTTACAGCTCTGGCAAAAATTAAAAGACCACTGCAAAATGTTCAGTTCGTCTGATTTTTTTCTTTATAGGTATAGTTTTGAGTAAAATGTAAATTTTTCATTTATTCTGTAAACTACTGACGACATGTCTCCGAATTTCCAAGCAATAACTTTTTTTTTTTAAAAGAAGTGGTCAAAATTAAAAAAAGAAAAAAATGTGCTTTTAGACCTCAAATAATGCAAAGAAAACATGTTCATAATCATTTAGAAACAACTATACTAATGTTTTAACTTGGGAATAGTTCAGAAATCAATATTTTGTGGAATAACCATGAATTTTAATCAGAGCTTTCAATCTTCTTGGCATGCTTCCCACCAGTCTTTTATACTGCTCCTGGCGCAAAAATTTAAGCAGTTCTTTGTTTGATGGCTAGTGACTATCCATCAACCTCTTGATTACATTCCAGAGGTTTTCAATGGGGTTCAGGTCTGGAGATTCGGCTGCCCATGACAGGGTTTTGATGTGGTGGTCTCTTAATTTTTGCCAGAGCTGTATATACTGCATGAGCCCCACACAGCCACCCCACATACTGCATGCGCCCCGCACAACCTCCCTGTATACTGCTTGAGCCCCACACAGCCTCCCCATATACTGCATGAGCCACACACAGCCTCCCCATATATTGCGTGAGCTTCACACAACCTCCCTGTATACTGTATGAGCCCCACACAGCCTCTCTATATGCTGCATGAGCCCCACACAGACTCCCTATATATACTGCATGAGCCCCACACAGCCTCCCTATATACTGCATGAGCGCCACACAGCCTCCCTATATACAGCGTGAGCCCCACACAGCCTCCCCATATACAGCGTGAGCCCCACACAGCCTCCCCATATACACAGCATGAGCCCCACACAGCCTCACTATATATGCCTCATGAGCCCCACACAGCCTCTATATATGTTGCCTGAGCCCCACACAGCCTCTCTATATATGCTGCATGAGCCCCACACAGCCTCTATATATGCTACATGAGCCCCACACAGCCTCTCTATATGTGGCATGAGCCCCACACAGCCTCCCTATATATATATATTCTGCATGAGCCCCACATAGCCTCCCTATATATACTGCATGAGCCCCACACCACCTCCCTATATACAGCGTGAGCCCCACACAGCCTCCCCATATACAGCGTGAGCCCCACACAGCCTCCCCATATACACTGCATGAGCCCCACACAGCATCTCCATATACTGCACAAGCCCCACACATCTTTCCAATGTGCCACATGAGGCCCCCATAATCTCCCAATGTGCCGCATGAGGCCCCCATAGCCTCCCCTTGTGCAGCATGATGCCCCCATAGCCTCCCCTTGTGCAGCACAACACCCCCATAGCCTCCCCATGTGCAGAACAGCGCCCCATAGCCTCCTCATGCGCACCATGTCACCCCCATAGCCTCCCCAAATGCAGCTCAACACCCCATAGCCTCCCCTTGTGCAGTATGACGCCCCTATAGCTTCCTCTTTTGCAGCACGATGCCCCTATAGCCTCCCCTTGTGCAGAACGACACCCTTATAGCCTCCCCTTCTGCAGAACGACACCCTTATAGCCTCCCCTTATGCAGAACGACACCCCTATAGCCTCCCCTTGTGTAGAATGACACCCCCCATAGCCTCCCCTAGTGCAGCACAACACCTCCATAGCCTCCTCATGTGCACCATGTCACTCCCATAGCATCCCCATGCCCACCTGAACATCCCATTCACATGAAAAAAATGAACATCACATACTCGCCTCGGTCCCATTCCCCGGCGTTCTGCTTGTCTCCCTTCCTCCGGTGTGCTGACTCTCCGCAGCACACAGCTGACGAGATTAAATTACGTCATAGCGTCAGCTGCTTCACACGCTGATTGGTGGAGGAAGTGGCTGGAGGCCCCTCCTCCACCAATGAAGTCAGCGCACATGGAGACAGCGAGCGGACGGGCAGGGTGCAGCCCATGGACCTCTGTTTTCCAGCCCCTCGGCTGTCTCGGTCCGTGGCCCGGTCTGAGACAGCCAAAGGGCCGCACTTTGCCCACATCTGGTCTGGACGATAGGGGCCTGCTGAGAGTCCTTCGATCCAAATATCACAGCGGGTGGTCTGCGTGACTCGCGGCTTGTGATCTCTGATTACTGGATGGCCAATCCAATCTGTTTGCCATGGAAATCCAACCTTCCCACTTTGTTGGTACATATGGTTTCCAAAAGCTGATGGCCGTCGCAGTCCCCCAGTCACCATTACTTCTCTAAGAAAGATGTGCCTGAACTACACCAGCATGTCGCAGACATCATCAATTAGGCTCATCAGAGAAGATTTCCTTACTCCAATCCTCTATGGTCCAATCCTTATGGTCTTTGGCAAACTTCAGCCTGGCTCTCCTTTGCTCCTCATTAATGAAAGGCTTTTTTTCTAGCTTTACATGACTTGAGTGCTGCCTCTAGGAGCCTGTTATGAACTGTTCTTACCTGCACTTCACCCCAGCTGCCATTTGCCATTCCTTTTGTAGGTCACTTGATGTCATCCTGCGGTTCCTAAGTGACATTCGAATAAGATGACGGTCATCCCGGTCAGTGGAAAGTTGTTTTTGCCCTCTGCCAATCTGTAGCTTCGTTGTCCCCAATATCTGCTGCTTGAACTTGTAATGGACTGGCGTCTTTTAAGGATGGAGGCAACATGATGTTCACTGTGTCCCTCTGCTAGTAAAGCCAGAATTGAGCCCTTCTTTTCCTCACTCAAGACTTTTCTTTTCAACTCCTTTGGCATGGTTAAAAGTTATTTTTTCAGTCCTATTACTTTGGGGATATTACTAGCACTTGTTTTGCCATCCAGCTTGTCCTATTGCAAGAGGATTTTGTGAACACCACAGCAGTGTTTTTTATTCTTTAATTCGTTAAATAAGATTTGGTTCAGGTGATTAACTAATCAGAAGCACATTAAGTACAATGAGGTGTACTCTGGGTGGAATTCAACTGACTCTGGAATGGAATGGCTGCCAGACATGTAGAGAAGCTGATTTTTATAAAACTGTGCACTGGTTTCTTAATTTTTGCCAGAGCTGTATATAGAAAATATTGGTATACAATCTTTATTGAAAAACAATTATTGCAAAAATACACAACAAAAAGTATGCCTCTAATGTGATTGATGCATATGGATAGGAACCCTATTAAACATTTGTAAGAAATATATCTAATATATAATTGCCTAGAATACTACTTCCTGCAATTTGTGCCAACTTCCGTGGCTTTGTCCGGAGCTAATGTCCGGAGCTAATGTCCGGAGATAAGTGACGTCAACAGTGTCCAGTGTCTGATTGGTTGCCGCCTGCTGCGAGCGACCAATCAGAAACGTGCCGTACTGTGACACACTCCGCCCGCCATTTTGGTGTGATTTTTGAATTTTTACCTCACAGCAAGTTTCTACTGCGTGGAGGCGGGCCCAGTGACGTTGCTCTTCAAGCTCCTGCCGAATTTCGTAAAAAAAAATGATAATACCATTTACCAAAACTATATATATTTAGTTGTGAAGTGGTTCAGTGACATTTTCACACCAATTTTGAACTTTTATTTGGTGTTTTCTCCATATACTGCCTCCCCTCATAAGCATGTTCATGGATCCTGTGTAACTGTACCTTAAATAACAAGAATTGTCAAGAGCTGGTGAGTGCAGCCATTTTTTGTTCTTTCTTACTATTATTTATTAATTGTATTATTCTTACATTTGAATAAATAAAGTATATATGGATTCTAGACTCCCGATTCTTTAGAATCGGGCTGCCATCTAGTATATTATAAATATATATATATATATATATATATATTACATATACTATATTATACTATATACTAATACTACATATACTATACTGTATATATTACATATATACATGTAATCAGTGCATTTCGATCAAAATAAATTATTGGAAAATGAAGTGCTGAACATGTACAGAAAAAATTGCACAAATATTAGATAAGAATAGCTTCCCAAGAAAAATAACAATTGATTCATGAGGATTATACAAAAGCATGCTTGTGCATGTAAAGGGAGTTCATAAGTAATCAATATTTCTATTGCAGTATATATAGATAGAACCATGATCAAAATTATAGGATCAAGAAACTATATCATGATTCAAAATTCATAGTAAAAACCTAGATCCATCCTAAATTCATCCATGTCATAAAATAACTCGGGCTAGTAATAATTAGAGACTATAGGTGTACCTAGTGCAGCACCAAACTAGAAAAATATAGAATCTATATCAGGCTTTACATGTGGGATAAATTGCTTGAGTGGAATGACTTACTCAACAAATGCAGGATCCGTACCTGTCCCTCAACCCCGACGCCTGTGTCAGTGATGAGGGTCACTGGACTTTTAAACGTGCTCTATGCCAAAGAGCTGCATACTATGCCTTGCGTGCACGGTCGGAGTAACTGGAAGTATGACGCAGTGCACTATGTCATCAGACCGCCCTCTGAAAATAGACTCTTCATCTTTGGTGGTTGGACTGGAAGCCCGCAGGCAGCCATGGTGACGGCCGCTGTGCATTCCAGCAGGACCAGGTTACCGGAGAGAAATCAAGTCTGAGAGCTGTGCCGAAAGACAAGTGCTCTCACTAGCCGTAACTCTGACCATAAGAAAATAGATAACGGGAAACAATGGAAAAACTATCTTGTATGTGGCCATAATGAAAAGAAGAAATAGCTTGTCTATA
This sequence comes from Ranitomeya imitator, assembly GCF_032444005.1. Taxonomy (NCBI): domain Eukaryota; kingdom Metazoa; phylum Chordata; class Amphibia; order Anura; family Dendrobatidae; genus Ranitomeya; species Ranitomeya imitator. Next base: position 365,545,070 of record NC_091283.1, read on the forward strand.
TGGGTACCCAGAATGTGAACTATAATTAAAAACTGTTTGTGTTAATTGGAAATTGTGATGTTGGTAAGTAAATGTGAAAATTAAGGTGATGTTGGATGAAAAAAAGTAACTAATGAGATAGCTAATATTAACTATAAAGAGATATGTGCAGATATAAATTGAATACATTGAAGTGCATGGTGTTACAAGAATAATATCCTTCCCTAAGTAGGAGAAACAATGAAAAAAATCAATTTCAAAACTAGAAATCTCAGCACTCCAGATCCAATCAATAAAATTAGAAAATCAGAAAATCAGAATTGCAGAAAAATGAAAAAAAAAACCAACATATTAATATACTTGTCCATAGAGTTTGTTGAATGTCTCTTGTGTAATTTATTCATACAGTTGGTGGCCTAATGCGGAAGGGCAGAGAGCAATCCACTCTCCTCACAGGATCCATGACATCACTGACAAATAGAAACAGAATGGTAACTGCGGAAACATAAAGGACTAGTTAATATAAAATATAAACAATACACTCTATAAAAGCATATATACCTACCCTGTATCTAACTCCTAACCCTTTAAAAACACACTGACAAAATGATACAGCTACAATATCACATTATAAAAAGGCACTAAAACCCAAATTTTCATTAAGCCCATGAGGAGCTATGCTTCCCAACCTGTAGATACACTTTCCATCCATTTGAGAGTTTTAGCGAGATTTTACCCTCCGGATCCCAAGGTAACCATGACAATATCTTTGATTTTAAGAAGGCTTGAATCACTTTTATGATGTAGAAAAAAAAAGCTTTTAAATTAATATGCCTTGGAAATCACAATCATGCAGATCAAGAGTTGTTGACAGCTATCCATGCCGAGTTTGAGCAATGGCTGTCTACTCTCAACCTGGAACCAGCGAAGGCCATGTGTGATGACCATGCAAACCTTTGGCGGCCCTACACCGGGGCAATCTCACACACATGCCTTGCATGGCTCACATCCTCAAGAAGAGATTGAAAGTACAGCAATTCCACCGCCACTGTCCCAGCCTGGATGTGCTGCTGCAGAAAACACTGTCATTGGGAGCTCACTTCCACCATTCCACTTAAGTTGGTATAGAGATCCTTCCTTCCACTGGAGGAGATGGTGGTGGTCCCAGGGCAAAAGGAGTATGCGGAAGGTTTAACAATATCTTTAAGTTCAGGTCTGTTGTCTCACAGGCGGTTGCCATGGGAGGAAAAAATGGAGAAGGACAAGAAGGAAGAGGTGATGGATGCACAATAGGTAAGAGATGAAGAGGATACTGATTCCCTCTCTGCTGTCCATGGTTGTCAGGAGGGGATGGAGGAAGCAAGCTTGAGTGTTATCCCGTCACCAACACACTATGGACTTGTACCTCATGAAAGAAACCAACCCATGAGTGCCTTCTTGCAGCGCTATCTGCAAAATGATTGTTGCCTGAATTGTTAGGATTTGAAATAGTGCTGACTACCGGGTTGGCAGTCTGATCAATCCACGATATAAAAGTACATTTTGCCAGTTGCTTTTCCCCCTGGAAAGGGACGCACCCATGCTGCAGTATCAAAACATGCTTGAAGACAATCTTAACTGTGGTTTTCCCCAAGACAGCAGTGAGGCACACAGTGTGCATCGCAGTGATAGGCTTCCAACCCTGGGAACATTGAGTTATCTATGCAAAAACATTAGCAGCCTTGCAGCGCTGGAGTCCTTGGTTCCAACCCCAGCAAGGACACCAGCTGCAAGAGTTTATGTTCTCCCTGTGTTTGCGAGAGTTTCCTCCCAGTACTCATTTTTCTTCCCACACTCCAAAGACATACTGATAGGAAATTTAGATTGTGAGTCCCAATGGGGGCAGTGCCACTAATGTCTATAAAGTGATGTGGAATTATTGGTGCTCTATAAGTCATTTAAAAAATATAAATTGATGCCATTTTTTTGTGGTATCTGCCCAAAATTTGTGGAAATTTTTGCTCTCCAAGTTGGGTCTACTTCATTTGTGTTGCCTGAATTTGGCACAGCACTCAGAGCACCAGGCCTACACCTGTCACTCATCCACCAATTACAGATCAAACGTTAAGCAAGAAATACTGCTCCAAGCCCTGTCCAATGCTTAAATGGCATGGTTTAAGGACCACACTATTAGCACTAAGATTTATATTGTGAAATGTGGGTTCCTGGCTGGAGCACAATACCCGAACAATACCACAATATGGCGTGCTGCATCACATTTGTAACAGAAAAAATTGTTTTGTTTCATCTGCATGAGCTCTGCAGACAGCTTAATTTCACTGCCACTAAATGACAAGGTGGGATGGAGTGCTGAATCACGTTAGCAACATAAATTATATTTTCTTTAATCTGCATGAGCTATGCAGACAGCTGAATTTCACCACCACTAAATTAAATGACAAGGTGGGATATGGTGTAATGAACCATGTTAGCAATAACAAAAAAAAATTTTTTTACTGTGAAATAGCTCTACACACAGAACAATTTCACCACCACAAAATGACAAGGTGGGATATGGCGGGCCTCATCACAATTAGCAACAGAATTTTTTTTAATGTGCATGAGCTCTGCAGACAGCTTAGTTTCACCATCACAAAATGACAAGGTGGGATATGGTGTGCTGAATCACGTTAGCAACAGAAATTATTTTTTTAATCTGCATGAGCTATGCAGACAGCTGAATTGACAAGGTATGGCATGCTGAATCACGCTAGCAACAGTCCCCTGCCCCCCAATTTTTTTTTACTGTACAACAGCTCTACACACAACAATTTCACCGCCACAAAATTACAACGTGGGATATGGCAGGCTGTAGCACATTTAACAACATAATTTTCTGTAATGTACATGAGGTCTGCAGACAGCTTAATTTCACCGCCACAAAATGACAATGTGGAATATGGTTAACTATCAGGTTTAGCAACAAATTTTTTTTTAATCTGCATGCGCTATTCAGACAGTTGAATTTCACAGCCGATAAACGACAAGGTGACCTGCCTTGCTGTATCACATTTAGCAACTGAAAAAATAAGATTTAGAAAGGTCTACTCGTGCATGGAGCACAATAGAAGCAGTGCACAACACACTTCTATGAAATTTGCCCTGCTGCCTTTGTCTGTGGACCTCAGTAATAGCAGAACAAAATTGAAAGGTCGATTTCACAGCCACACAGGACATTAGCTATCTAAACCACCTAGCTAAGTAGCTAAAATCCATCAGCACCCAGGCCTAGCGGTGCTGGGAGAGGGACAAGTGATTTCTGCAGCCAATTACACAAGCCAAACAAAAAAAGTTTACAAGCACGCCGCTCCTCTGGGCTCTCCCCACCCCTTCCCTTCATCAAACACCAACACTATCCTAGCCAAAGTGCTCAAAATACTTTAATGGCAGCGCAAATATTTTCCCACTCTTTTTACAGAATAGTACAGATTTTTCCTGATTTTATAAAAATTTGCTCTGGTTTCCGACCATAAATCTAAATGTGCCATATTCGTGACAATTTTATGTTTGGCGATCGGTTTTCTATCATATCAGCTAATTTCTAGTTACCACCTGCAGTTATATTGTGTTGTTTGAGTGTTCCCTTTGTTATTTGTTTATAATTAGCAGCAGGAAGGCTACACTACGTCACAGCACAGAAACTGAACTCTCGTCATGCAGGCCTGACCAAAACACTGTATGTCAATTGCATGGAAGCTTTTGGAACTGTTTACTGAAGTTCTGCAAAAGGTACAAACTGATCATTACATTGTCTATGGCCGGATCACACATGTGAGAAACATGGCCGGGTCTTGCATGTTCATACTTGGCACAGCCGCTGGCACTCGGGAGCAGACCGTGCGGCTGCATGTATTGCTATGCGGCCGCACGCTCCACTCCTGAGTGCCAGCTGCAGTGCCGGGTATTAACATGCGAGACACGGCTCTGTTTCTCGCAAGTGTGATCCCAGCCTAATGCTGATTATTCTCTGCTGCACCATTCCTGCTCCAACTCCTCTGGGAGCCAGCCCTAGTTGAGAAGGGGTTAATCATCTGGCAATGTCCATCACCACCAAATTCCCAGGAACACTTACCAGTGCCTGGCCACACCAGGCCGAACATCCCAACTGGCGTTACAAACCTTTTTTATTAGTATTATTATTAACCCCCACAATTGACAAAGACTGGCGCGCCCCCTGTTGGACTGGTCCAGCACTCGGAACCGCCTTGACCCAGTACCGTTACCACAGCGGCCCAGCTGGGGCGGAACAGCATTTAGAGACAAAACATGCAGGGTCAAAAACGAGATAAAAGTGCATTGAAGAAACACTAGTGACCTAGTTTATTTACAGTGCCTTGCGAAAGTATTCGGCCCACTGGAACTTTTCAACCTTTTCCCACATATCATGCTTCAAACATAAAGATACCAAATGTAAATTTTTGGTGAAGAATCAACAAGTGGAACACAATTGTGAAGTTGAACTAAATTTATTGGTTATTTTAAATTTTTGTGGAAATTCCAAAACTGAAAAGTGGGGCATGCAATATTATTCGGCCCCTTTATTTTCAGTGCAGCAAACTCACTCCAGAAGTTCATTGTGGATCTCTGAATGATCCAATGTTGTCCTAAATGTCTAATGAATATAAATATAATCCACCTGTGTGTAATCAAGTCTCCGTATAAATGCACCTGCTCTGTGATAGTCTCAGGGTTCTGTTTGAGGCACAGAGAGCATCATAAAGACCAAGGAACACAACAAGCAGGTCCGTGATACTGTTGTGGAGAAGTTTAAAGCCAGATTTGGATACAAAATTATTTCCAAAACTTTAAACATCCCAAGGAGCACTGTGCAAGCGATCATATTGAAATAGAAGGAGTATCATACCACTGCTAATCTACCAAGACCTGGCCGTCCCTCTAAACTTTCATCTTAAACAAGGAGAAGACTGATCAGAGATGCAGTCAAGAGGCCCATGATCATTCTGGATAAAATGCAGAGATCTACAGCTGACGTGGGACAGTCTGTCCATAGGATAACAATCAGTCGTACACTGCACAAATCTGGCCTTTATGGAAGGCTGCCGTCACACTAGCAGTATTTGGTCAGTATTTTACATCAGTATTATTCAGCCAAAACCAGGAGTGGAACAATTAGAGGGAAAGTATAATAGAAATATATGCACCACTTCTGCATTTATCACCACTCCTGGTTTTGGCTGAGGAATACTGATGTAAAATACTGACCAAATACTGCTAGTGTGACGGCAGCCGAAGAGGGGCAAGAAGAAAGCCGTTTCTCAAAGCTATCCATAAAAAGTGTTGTTTAAAGTTTGCAACAAGTCACCTGGGAGACACACCAAACACGGAAGAAGGTGCTCTGGTCAGATGAAACCAAAATCGAACTTTTTTGCCACAATGCCGAACGATATGTGTGGCGTAAAGGCAACACAGCTCATCACCCTGAAAACACCATCACCACTGTCAAACGTGGTGGCAGCATCATGGTTTGGGCCTGCTTTTCTTCAGCAAGGACAGGGACGATGGTTAAAATTGATGGGAAGATGGATGGAGTCAAATACAGGACTATTCTTGAAGAAAACTTGTTGGAGTCTGCAAAAGACCTGAGACTGGGACGGAGATTTGTCTTCTAACAAGACAATGATCCCAAACATAAAGCAAAATCTACAATGGAATGGCTCACAAATAAACATATCCAGGTGTTAGAATGGCCAAGTCAAAGTCCAGACCTCAATCCAATTGAGAATCTCTCGATGTACAAAACTGATAGAGACATACCCCAAGCGACTTGCAGCTGTAAGAGCAGCAAAAGGTGGTGCAACAAAGTATTAAGTTAAAGGGGCCAAATAATATTGCGTGCCCCACTTTTCAGTTTTGGAGTTTCCACAAAAATTTAAAATAACCAATACATTTCGTTCAACTTCACAACTGTGTTCCACTTGTTGTTGATTCTTCACCAAAAATTTACATTTGTTATCTTTATGTTTGAAGCATAATATGTGGGAAAAGGTTGAAAAGCTCCAGTGGGCCGAATACTTTCGCAAGGCACTGTAATAGATGAAGAAATAGATCAGAAAATCTGCAATATCAAATTCCACAAAAGCTCTTGGTGCGTCCGTTCTTTACCTGTTTCACTGAAGTGGAGACTTCTTCTTCCGGCCACTGTCCTCTATGAGGGTCCTGGTCACTGGTGAGGAGTTGTGATGGAATAGATAGATAAATGTGTGCTGCTCATTGTAAGAGCGCATTCTGGAATATGATAACAGCAAAGATGGAAACCTACTTAAACTATCAGGTTTCTTTTCACAAATGAATAGTACAAGCAAAGATAAGAGATTTTGTAATATATCAGCGAAATCCGCTTTTATTTACCATCCTGGTACTGATTATGAGTCTACAATTCACAGGTAAAGTCTGTCTTCAGTCCAGAAATATTGTATAATTGCAGAGGGAGGAGATAAGGACGCTGCTCATATATGACTGTGGATGGAAGGAGGAGAAGATGGAGGAGCTGGAGGCAGAAGGAGCTAGGCTGCTGCAAGGTCACCTGAAAGCGGAGAAAGAGGCTCTGCTGTTAGATATCACCTCTGCTCCCATGGTCAGTCAAGAAGCGGAGGGCAATGTCACCATCCGTATATATGTGCACTTCACAACTGATTGAAAGAGACTAAAATTAAACGCATAAGTCCAGGAAGAGACCAGAAATCGCTTCATCCATAAAAGAGGGTTTTATTTCAATAAAGATAAAATCAAGAACAGTTCACACAGCATGTCAATTCGACATGAGTAAACAATCGCAGCAAGCAATTGTCAGCAAGGCCTGGCCCACACGCACCAATACAAGTCTATGGGTGTATGTGAAACATCGGACTGCGGGAAGACGTCGATATATGCTGAAAGAGGCAAGGGATTACATGGAGAAATTACTTTATTCGTCTCCTCTGCACCTGTGCTGTGATTCTCTCATGGGAGAAAATCGGAGCACAGTAGTATGACAATCAGCTCACACTCGCAGCAGAGTTGGAGCCGAGTGTCATTAGCATATCGCATCAGATGCCATACACCAGTGTGTCACTTGGTTAATATACATAATCTAAAGACATTTGCTCAGACATGGAGATTGTGGATTTAAAAAAAATGTAGTGAATGGTAGATCACTAATATTGGGAGTTAGGAGGAAGAAATCTTGGGTATTTTATGGTGAGGGGCAATGTAGGGGGTTGCACTACTCTTGTCTATGTAGTAAATACACTGCTCAAAAAAATAAAGGGAACACTAAAATCCCACATCCTAGATATCACTGAATGAAATATTCTAGTTGTAAATCTTTATTCATTACATAGTGGAATATGTTGAGAAAACCTAAAAATCATCAACGTAAATCACAACTAATATCCCACGGAGGTCTGGAGTTGGAATGATGCTCAAAATCAAAGTGGAAAGTGAAGTTACAGGCTGATGCAACTTCAGTGGAAATGCCTCAAGGCAAGGAAATGATACTCAGTAGTATGTGTGGCCTCCACATGCCTGTATGATTTCCCTACAACGCCTGGGCATGCTCTTGATGAGGTGCCGGATGGTCTTCTGAGGGATCTCCTCCCAGACCTGGACTAAAGCATCTGCCAACTCCTGGACAGTCTGTGGTGCAACGTGACGTTGCTGGATGGTGTGAGACATAATGTCCCAGATGTGTTCAATCGGATTCAGGTCTGGAGAATGGGCGGGCCAGTCCATAGCTTCAATATTTTCATGTTGCAGGAACTGCTGACACACTCCAGCCACATGAGGTCTGGCATTGTCCTGCAGTAGGAGGAGCCCAGGGCCAACCACACCGGCATATGGTCTCACAAGGGGTCTGACGATCTCATTTCGGTACCTAATGGCAGTCAGGCTACCTCTGGCGAGCACATGGAGGACTGTGCGGCCCTCCAAAGAAATGCCACCCCACACCATTACTGACCCACTGCCAAACCGGTCATGCTGAAGGATGTTGCAGGTAGCAGATCACTCTCCACGGCATCTCCAGACTCTCACGTCTGTCACATGTGCTCAGTGTGAACCTGCTTTCATCTGTGAAGAGCACAGGGCGCCAGTGGCAAATTTGCCTATCCTGGTGTTCTGTGGCAAATGCTAATCGTTCTGCACAGTGTTGGGCTGTGTGCACAACATCCATCTGTGGACGTCATGCACTCATACCATCCTCATGGATTCGGTTTCTAACCATTTGTGCAGACACATGCACATTTGTGGCCTGCTGGAGGTCATTTTGCAGGGCTCTGGCAGTGCTCTTCTTGTTCCTCCCTGCACAAAAGCTGAGGTAGCGGTCCTGTTGCTGGGTTGTTGCCCTCCTACGGCCTCTCCACATCTCCTGGTGTACTGGCCTATCTCCTGGTAGCGCCTCCAGCCTCTGGACACTACACGGACAGACACAGCAAACCTTCCTGCCACAGCTCGCATTGATGTGCCATCCTGGATGAGCTGCACTACCTGAGCCACTTGTGTGGGTTGTAGAGTCCATCTCATGCTACCACGAGTGTGAAAGCACAACCAACATTCAAAAGTGACCAAAACATCAGCCAGAAAGTATTGGTACTGAGATGTGGTCTGTGGTCCCCACCTGCAGAACCACTCCTTTATTGTGTCTTCATAATTGCCAATAATTTCCATCTGATGTCTATTCCATTTGCACAACAGCATGTGAAATTGATTGTCAAGCATGTGAAATTGATTGTCAAGCAGTGTTTCACAGAAGTTTGATTTACTTGGAGTTATATTCTGTTGTTTATGTGTTCCCTTTATTTTTTTAAGCAGTGTATATATAACAATCTAAAATATTTAATTCTAGTTCTAGTGTTATATTGCTTTTTATATAAGAGACGTTTATTATTAAAAGCATACATTTTTATTCTAATTTGCTATTCTTTCTTTTTTACTTTTTTGCTGTTACTTTGTCTTCGTTATGTGTTGTCTTTTACAGTTTGTAAAAGTATATGGCTTCTCATCGTTTTTTGATGGACAACTGAAGGTAATTTCTATTTAAAACGTTTCCCACATTCTAAACATGAATATGGCTTCTACCTGTGTGAAGTTTCTGATGTTTAACAAGACTTGCATGAACTGCAAAACATTTCCCACATACTGAACATGAAAAAGGTTTCTGCCCGGTGTGAATTCTCTGATGAACAACTAAATGTGAATTTTGATTAAAACATTTTCCACATTCTGAACATGAATATGGCTTCTCCCCTGTGTGAGTTCTCTGATGTATAACAAGATTTGATTTTTTTGCAAAACCTTTGCCACATTCTGAGCATGAAAAAGGTTTCTGCCCTGTGTGAGTTCTTTGATGGACAACTAAATCGGATTTCTGATTAAAACATTTCCCACATTCTGAACATGAAAAAGGCTTCTCTCCGGTGTGAGTTCTATGATGTTTAACAAGATTTGATGTTTGTGCATAACATTTCCCACATTCTGGACATGAATATGGCTTCTCCCCTGTGTGAACTCTCTCATGTCTAACAAGCTCTGATTTGTGGTTAAAATATTTCCCACACTCTGCACAAGAAAATCTTTTCTCTTTTGCGTGAATTTTTTTAAGCGTAACAAAAGTTGTTTTGAGGAAACAATATTTTCTATATTTTACACTTGATAATGGCTTCTTTGCTGTAAGAGCGGTCCGATTTTTAATACCTCTTTTGTGATTTTTATTCTTCTTAATAATCTGTGATAAATCAGAAGTGTGGACCAGTTTAAAAGGACTAGATGATAGATCTTTGCTGTGAAGGGATGATAGTATATCTGGAGTAATGTCGTTCACTTCAGTCATATCTTGTGTGACCGCAAGGTCATCGGATTTAAAAATTGCAGATGTCACTAGTCCCTCTGATCTCCTGCTACAGTCATCTGCCAAGAATAAAGAATATTGTTTATTAAAAGATCCTTAAAAAATGCATTTTTATAGCATTTCTAAAATATACATTGAAATTGCACTTTATGTAGACAAAACCAGTTGAAAACCAAACATTAGACATCAGAGCATGAACGAATAGAGCATGATGTTTGACACCATTTGTTCTTTCTGCCTCCCAAATACTGGAATAATACACAACTAAAAAATGTAGACAATAAAAACTTATCCAATCCAAAAATAAGTCTTGGAAAATTGCAACACAAATTTTTTTTTTTTAACTCCGAATCTTTTTTCATCATTTAAAAAACGGAATATTCCCCAATTTGTATCTACATATTAGTAATTATTGATTATAAAAATTATTTTATTTTACGAAATGAAATCTACTGCTTTAACAGTTTTTTATTTATTCATTGTTTTCTTCAGTCACTGGGGGCTGCCATTTTATTTGCTTGTGTGTAAGTGTCTGAGCACGACACTTACCTCTAATACAGCAGCCCCTGTACATAGGAGTCTGCAGTGGCTCTCCGATATTGTTGCTGCCTCCAGCTGTGACCTAGGTACCCCCAGTGGGAGGAGTTTGATGCTATTTATTTGGAGCCTGTAGTTGTGCAGCCAGGCTAGAGGCTACAAATGAATCTGTGCAGTGAAGGAGGGTTAATGAGAGACTGTGTGGAGATGGGGATAATGATGATGAGGGGTTGTGCGGAGAAGGGGGTGATGACGATGAAACGCTGTGTGGAAAAGGAGTGGGATAATGATGAAGGACTGTGCAGAAAAGGGGGTATGATGATGAAGGACTGTGCGGAGAATAGGGGTGATGATGATGAGTGGGTGACCAGAGAAGAGGGGTCATGATGATGAGGGTCTGAGTGGAGAAGGGTATCTAATGCCATCATGCGTGATACCCCAGAGTAGTATATCTAATCACATTACACTGCTGTGCCCATGTGGACATGGCCACATCATGTCCTATCCTGCTCCCACCTTCTAACACTTTCTCTGCTACTCCTCATTGCTGGTTACGTATCTCCAAATTCTGGCCCTCCTCAACACATCCCCACACTAATTTCTAACACCCTGCCACGATCCTCTACACCATTTCCCAATCATGATAACCTCATACCCATTCATCTAGCCCCCACTCCCCCGGTCCCCCTACCTGGAGCACTATGGAATGCACGTTCCATCTGCAACAAACTGTCTTTTATCCATGACTTCTTCATAACAAACTCTACTTCCTTGGCATCACTGAAACCTGGCTCACCCCCTCTGACTCAGCCTCTCCAGCTGCTCTTTACTATGGCGGATTACACCTCTTTCACACACCTCGCCCCACCTGATACCTGCTCCTTTACCCCAATTCCGCTACCACCCTCCACTACTCTTTCCTCGTTTGAGGTGCATTCCGTCCGCATCTATTCCCCCTCATCTACCGCCCCCCAGAACTAGCCATCCCCACCTTCCGCGACCACTTCACCACCCGGCTACTTCACTTCCTCTCCGCTGACATCCCCACTATCCCCACTGTGTGACTTAAATATCCCCATTGACACTTCCACCTCAGCTGCCTCTAAACTTTTGTTGCTCACTGCCTCCTTCAGCCTCACTCAATGGTCCTCTGCGGCCACTCACAAAGAAAGTCACACGCTGGACCCTATCTGATCCCGTTAATGTTCCCTTGCTAATCTCACTAACTCACCCCTCCCCCTGTCTGACCACAACCTGCTGACATTCTCTTCCCCCTCCTCTCCTAGTGCACAACCCCCACTCCACAAACTCACTCACCCTTGCAGAAATCTCAAACACCTCAATTTCAATCACTCTCTGAGTCCATTCTTCCTCTTAGACCGGGATCAGACATGCGAGAAACACGGCTGAGTCTTGCATGTTAATTCCCGGCCCTGCCACCACCACTCAGGAGCAGAGCGTGCGGCTCCATGTGTTGCTATGCGGCTGCATGCTCCGCTCCGAAGTGCAGGCGGCAGGACCGGGTATTAACATGCCAGACTCAGCTGTGTTTCTCGCATGTCTGATCCCGGCCTTACAGACATAGCTTCCCTTTATGACACAGATGCTGCTGCCCCTTTTATAACACCACAATAACAGCAATACTCGATTTGGCCGCCCCCTCATGCATAGCCAAACTCGTACAATCAACAGGCAGCCCTGGCTGACCAGCCTGACCAAAGAACTGAGATGGGCTTCCAGGGTCGAGATGGAAGCTATCCCGCTCTGCCGACTACTTCATTGCATACAAGCAGTCCCTTGCCAGCTTCAAGTCCACGCTCACTGCCGCAAAATAAACTTACTTCTCATCTTTCATATCCTCCCTGTCTCACAACCTTAAACAGCTTTTCAACACTTTCACTTCTCTACTCTGTCCGCCAACACCTCCTCCCTCTCCTCTCATTTCTGCTGAAGACTTTGCCTCTTTCTTTAAACAGAAGATCGATATGATCAGAGAAAGCTTTGGCCCGTAGCGCCCAATGTCACTCTTACCTGCTCAACCCTGTTCCTCCAAAACCAGCTTCTTCACCATGACAGAAGATCAGCTCTCCACCCTTCTGTCAAGATCACATCTCACCACTTGCACGCTTGACCCGCTCTTGCCCCACCTCATCCCTAACCTCGCCACAGGCCTCCTGAAGAAGCGGTGTGAAACGCGCGTCGGGGCAGAGGGACGCCGAGGTTTATCCCCATGTGGCTGACTATAAGGCATATTTTTTACAATACGGATATTCTTGCTTGTTAATGACGATGCATGGCCTACCGGAAAATCTGGAGGATTAGCGTATAGCTACCCTAATGTTTATAGCCAGGCAGGCTTGTGCACCTTTTAGCTAATTTGCTGTATATTTTGGCATTATATCCCTGTGATACCTGACATGTATTTATTGTGCTAGTGAGTCCATTGTTTTGGGATCACCTATGGCAGAGATGTCCCTTCTTTTGTGGTTCCAGTACCCTTGTCTGTCATTACTATATGTTGTTTTTTAAGATTACTTCAATAAATATGATTTTATATTGTACCATGGTGAGGTCAGTTTTTATCTTATGGTCACACCTTCAGTGATATAGTTAATTGTTTATGGTACAGTGTTTCCCATCTTTGTGGGACATTTGTGAAATAATATAGAGCAAATTTTGTGAATATACGCTATAAAAAAAATGTATAATAATAATAATAAAGTGAAAAGAGCAGTGTCTCACATTACACAGCAGCTCCCCTGGAAATAAAGTGAGTGATGTCATATATTACTCCTCTGCTCCCATAAAAGTGGACAAAGAGGGATCACCTGTTACACCACTGCTCCTTTATAGAGTTGAGCAAATTTGTTCAGATTCGATTCCAAATACAATTGGCAGCGAATATTGTTTTTGCAATATTCGTCAAACACAGCCTAATGTAATTAGAATCAATGGGAGCAAAAATTACTGCGTATGTTCGGAACTGATCAAGAAACATACATTTGGCATAAATAGGGTACCAATATGGCAAATTCAGATTTGGCGACCGAATCTGAACAAATTCGCTCAACTCCCATAGAAATGTGTGACCCTACTCTGTCCACTTCTGTGGGAGAAGTGGTGTAATGTGAAACCCGCTCCAGGGGCAGAGCAAAGTACGCCTGCGCCGGAGCCGTGGCTGAAGATCAGAAGAGGACGTCTTGTAATGAAGATGGGAGGCGCCGCAGCGGACCAGAGACGCCCATCTGACCTCACCAGCAGCGGGACCGCCCCTGGGTGAGTATAATATAACGTCTTTTTCTCCTTTTTCAGGTAACATCGGGGGCTTATCTACAGCATTACAGAATGCTGCAGATAAGCCCCTGATGCCGGTGGGCTTACCTCACCCACGATTTTTGGGGTGACAGGTTCCCTTTAAGAAGAAGATCAAAAAAAGCACACAAATCTCCAAGGGTCCCAAACTTTTGCATCAGCCCATTTTCCTTTTTGTAATTTTAAAAATGTAAAAAACAACATTTTTTGGCCTAAAATACAAAGTGTCATCTTTAACTTTAGCTCTTTTTATACATCATTTCGTCTTCAGCTTGCTTAACTATTCACGATAACAGTAATTTTGACCAGGGGTGACCAAACTTTTACATGCTACTGTATGTAATAAAAAGAGTACAAATAAAAATTTACTTTTAATGACTAGATAAAATCGTATATATTAAATATTCTAAATGTCCCAAGTGTAATTCGGAGACGGCAGATCTATCTCATGTATTAGGACTGCTGGGAAATTAGGGAGTTTTGGGGAACGGTTATCACATTTGTTGCTGAGAGGCTGAATTTTGTTTTATCATTTAAAGCAGCCACAGCCAGTGACTGAGAAGAATCTGTGACTTCTCACCTGAGTAGTAATACTTAGGAATCTCCTCTTTACACCGCTCATCACTCCTCACATATGTCTCTGCAGTAGTAATATGGGTCAGATCTTCACCCTGAAACAAATATTGTAAAAGTCACCGCTAGATGGAGAAGTCACATCTATGATCAGCTCTAATCCTGCCACCTCCACCGTCCTCATTACACAAGTATAAAACATATAATACTGGTGGATAAAACAAGACTGAGCACAAGATCTTCACAGCCGTCTACACATCATAGGGGAGATCTCATGACACCTTCTCTCCATCTACCTGATGTTCCTGAGTAACATTAGGATTTTCTTGTTTACAGTCCTGTGGACGAAGATGACGGGGACATCTCTCTGGTGTTGTCCTCTTACTGGATAGAACTGGAGGAAACACATACAGGGACTGAATTCATTCTTTACATACAGATCATTATAGGTCATGTGTATTTAGTCCTGTCTATTACCTGGTGATGTGAGGGGCTGAGGAACCTCCATCATGACGTCCCTGTACAGATCTTTGTGTCTTTCTAAATACTCCCACTCCTCCATGGAGAAATAGACAGTGACATCCTGAAACCTTATAGGAACCTGACACATAAAATGATACCGTCATCCCCCGATCCCTTAATTGCATCTTATAAATAATAGTGGATGCGTCTTTCTGTAAAATGCCGGATTGGGTTGCGCCTGCGCAGTGTGGCGCCAGAGTCGGCGAGTGCACATACCGCACTACGGCACCATCTTATAGAAGACACTGTGTTCATTAATTCACACAGTGTCTTCAACAAAATGGTACTGGACATTGTGGGATGCTCACATGTTGACTCCGGCATCATTTTATTGAAGAATTGTACTATATCAGGATAGCAGTGCGCACATGCCGGCCGTCGCCATTATCTCTATGGCCGACGCATGTGCACTGCTATGTTGACGTTGTAGTACAATACTATATAAATGTACCAATAAAAATGCTCGCCATCTGGGCGTAGTAAGTTAGTTACCGTATAATGTCCCAGCAGTGTTAGGTCACCTCACCTCTCCAGTCAGCAGCTCAATCATCTTGTAGGTGAGTTCTAGGATCTTCTGGTCATTGATGTCCTCCTGTGTCAGGGAGTGAGGTGGAGGCCTCATGATTGGGCTCAGGAATCTTCCCCAACTCTCAGACACAGGGATCTGACAGCGCTGACTAGAGGTCTTCTTCACTACTGTGTAATCCTGGTTATGGAGAGACACATTAATAATAAATCTCACTACAGACATTTCCAGATCCTAAACTCTCTAGTTCTGTCCACCTCTTATTCCAATACATAATAATTATGTAATGTGATTATCAGAATTTCTCACCTCTCCAGTAAGCCAGAAGAGGATCTCTAGGGTGAGGTGTATTATCCTCTCCATCATCTGGTCCCTGTTCCTATCCATCGTTGAAGCGTCAGTCAGGAAAATTTTCTTATGTAGAAGATCTACACTGAGAGGATCCGATATTGTAGGGACCTGGATGGGGAGAAGATGACGATGTAACATCACAAAGTATCTCATGTAATAATACAATTACTGGAGATAATAAGGGTAAACAGGAGGAGATAGAACGTGTAGATGTTGTATTCTTAAATCTTTTACGCTACAACATTTGTTGAATTGGTGATCGTTAGCTTGTCCCATTCACTGGCCATTTTGGTCACTGCTTTAGCCATTCATTGGATGTAGAAATCATATTTGATATGCATTAAAAGGATGAAGTCATCCAAGAACAGACATACATACAACAAAGAATAAGTGATAAAGGTGTAAATGAAGAGACTTGCTAACACCGCCCAATACTAAAGCCTACACTGTTGCCTGCATATCAGTGGAGGTTGGCACCCTAGAGAATACGATAGTTGCGAATACGATAGATATTCATTACACGTGACATGAGATATAACTACTTCATGATAAAGACGACATCTTCATCTTCTACTACGGCTCTAGAAACATATCTGGCTGGAGTCCGTCACTGACTACATCACCACCAGCCGCCTGTATGAACGTTTCCCATCTGCCCCGGGCTGTAATCTTCTATCTTGTTAGATCTCATGTCTGATTCACACACACAAGCTTGAGACATTTTTACTTCCAAAAACACCATGGACAGGATCAATAACTGTTATAAAGTCCTCATGGACAGTGTTGTGGCATTTTTTTAATGTTTTTTTTTCCTCTGGGTGTTATATTTTTTCCTGGCATTTATCCTTCAGGCTTCCCAATATTACAAGAAAATCACCAGAAAATAAGCTGGTGTTAAAATTTTACAAAATAAAATTGGCAAGAACAATTTTTATAGAAACCATGGAAAAAGCACAAGACACATGGTGACTCTTTTTTTATCAAATGTTAAACGTTAAATAAATAAAAAATAAAAAACGTTCATGTTTGTCACATGGATAGTATGGGCATGGCTGCATCAATAATCCAGGGTGTTTAATTATTTGCTTCTGCCAAAAACAACCATAGCATGTACTAAGGTTGTCAGAGTTACAGGACTCCATCCTTGGCCCAATGCCCCATGTCACTATTCGATTGTGGAGTGCTGCTGGCTTGTTATGTTACCTGGAGGCTTAAAAATGGCCTCTGGGCCTGCAACAGATGAAAGTCTATTAGGCCCTGCCAGAGGCAGAGTATAATCAGATACCTCTTAGACTAAAATCAGGTAAAACCAGTGATTTTAGCAGGATCGTCTGCCTAATGTATATTATATATATGTATATCAGTTATGTTAAATATCTGAGGCTGACTTTTTCTTCCCCTTAGATACAGATGCTTCTCACAAAATTAGAATAACATCAAAAAGTTAATGTATTTCAGTTCTTCAATACAAAAAGTCATTACAAACAGAATGATCTATTTCAATTGTTTATTTCTGTTAATGTTGATGATTATTGCTTACAGCCAATGAAAACCCCAAAGTCATTATCTCAGTAAATTAGAATACTTTATAACACCAGCTTGAAAAATGATTTAAAATCCGAAATGTTGGCCTACTGAAATGTATTTTCAGTAAATGCACTCAATACTTGGTCGAGGCTACTTTTGCATCAAATACTGTATCAATGCGGCATGGCATGGAGGCGCTCAGCCTGTGGCACTGCTGAGGTGTTATGGAAGGGTTATGGAAGTCCAGTTTGCATTGATAGCAGGCTTAAGCTCGTCTGCATTGTTGGGTCTGGTGTCTCTCATCTTCCTCTTGACAATGCCCCATAGATTCGGGGTTAAGGTCAGGCGAGTTTGCTGGCCAATCAAGACAAGTGATACTGTTGTTTTTAAAACAGGTATTGGTACTTTTGTCAGTGTGGACAGGTGCCAAGTCCTGCTGGAGGATTAAATTTCCATCTCAAAAAATCTTGTTGGCACAGAGAAGCATGAACTGCTCTAAAATTTCCTGGTAGACAGCTGCATTGACTTTGATCTTGATAAAACACAGTGGACCTACACCAGCAGATGACATGGCACCCCAAACATTCACTGATTGTGGATACTTCACACTAGATCTCAAGCAGCTTGGATTTCGTGCCTCTTCACTCTTCCTCCAGACTCTGGGACCTTGATTTCCAAATGAAATGCAACATTTACTTTCACCTGAAACCAACACCTTGGACCACTGAGCAACAGTCAACTTCTTTTTCACTTTGACCCAAGTAAGACGCTTCTGGTGTTGTCTATTGGTCATGAGTGGCTTGACACAAGGAATGTGACACTTGTAGCCCATGTCCTGGATACGTCTGTGCTCTTGAAGCAATGACTCCAGCAGCAGTCCACTCAATGTGAATCTCCCAAAATTTTTGAATGGCCTTTTCTTACTAATCCTTTCAAGGCTGCGGGTTATCCCAGTTGCTTGTGCACCTTTTTCTACGACACTTTTTCCTTCCACTCAACTTTCCATTAATATGCTTGGATACATCACTCTGTGAACAGCCAGCTTCTTTAGCAATTACCTTTTGTGGCTTACCCTCCTTGTGGAATGTGTCAATGACTGCCTTCTGGACATCTGTCAAGTCAGCATTCTTCCCCATGATTGTGGAGCCTATTAAAACAGACTAAGCGACCTTTGTAAATGCATAGGAAACCTTTGCCAGTGTTTTTTTGTTAATTATTCTAATTTACAGATATAATGACTTTTGGGTTTTCATTGGCTGTAAGCCATAATGATCAACATTGACAGAAATAAACATTTGAAATAGATCACAGAGCTGTGGAGTCGGAGTCGTGGAGTCAGAGCCATTTTGGTGGAGTTGGAGTCAGTATAAAATGGACCGACTCCTAAAATATATAATAAATTGGGTACAGTAGTTCAATGCAGTTTGTGGGGAATATTTTTTTCATAAGAATTTGGGAAAGTTATGAAATGTCCTATAAATGTCTGTCCTATTCCTGATCTAAGGTCTAGACTTTTAGCTGAGATGTATCTGTGCTGCAGTTTATGCTCATCATGATAAGTAGTAAAGCTCCTCCTCTACAGATAAGGGCAAAAAATAAACACACAGGGAAGGAAAGCCTACATTCATATCAGAATTTCTGTAGTGAACAGGAAAGCAGGATTAAAGAAGGTACCGTATTTTCCGGTGTATAAGACAACCCCCCAACTTTTCTAGTTAAAATATAAAATCTTAAAAGTCGGGGGTCTTCTTATACACCGTGTGTTGGCTTATAGGGCGGGTGACCAATGTGCATATGGTGGGGTGGAGTGGTCCCAATGACAAAGAGGTGTAAGTTCAGTATCCCCCTATTACCTCATTGTGGCAGCGATGCTCTCTGTGCTGGCGGGCGGCGGCGGTGGCTCCTCTTTGTGCAGCGTGGGGGCTCTGTGCTGGGGGGGCTGCGGTGTATCTTTGTGCAGCGTCTGGGCGCTGCTGGCATTTCCTCAAAGCCCGGAGGCCCCGGCAGCTCCATTGCTGCGACGCGGTGGCCTCCGTGAAAATGGCAGCTGGGGTTGGTACATGCTCAGATTCAGATCTCGTCTCCCGAGATCTCAGGACGATATCTGAATCTGAGCATGCGCCGCCCCAGCGGCCATTTTCCCGGAGGCCACCGCATTGCAGCAATGGAGCTGCCGGGGCCTCCGGGCTTTGAGGAAATGCAGGCGGAGCCCCGACGCTGCACAAAGATACGTCGTCACCCCCAGCACAGAGCCCCCACGCTGCACAAAGAGGAGCCACCGCCGCCGCCCCCTAGCACAGAGAGCATCGCTGCCACAATGAGGTAACAGGGGGATACTCCACTTGCTCCTTCCCTGTGAGACGTTCGCTCTCTTCGTCATTGGGACCACTCCACCATATGCACATTGGTCTGCACCCGCTCTATAAGACGACACCTAGCGTATAAGACGACCCTCGACTTTTAAGAAGATTTTCAGGGCTTAAAAGGTCGTCTTAAACGCCGGAAAATACGGTAAGTACTTTCTAAAGAATATCTAAACTTTCAATAAACTGTGCATAAATCAATAGTCCAGTATATGTTGTCTCTGTATGCTAGATGTTTTAGTTTGTTTTTCCTGTTAGCTCATGTTTGGAGAAATTAACTGCTCTGATAACTTATATACACTATACATAGACTATAAGGGGAAAAAATGTTTTCTAACTTCTCAAATTCGAAAATATAGTAACAGTATCGATGAGGACATATATATTTGTGTGATTATGTTCTGGAATGTGATTCAGGACAAACCTCCTGAACCTGAACCTCCTTCCCTCCTCCCCTCTTCATAGACTGTGAAGAAATATGGTGTGAAGCATTTAGTGAGCTGTACCCTGCTGAAACAAGCCTTGACATTGAGAGTGCAGAGTAAAGCTATTTAATAACACATTTTACCAACTTTATACTTATCATTAGTGATAAGCGCGTGTACTCATTGCTCAGGTTTTCCCGAGCACGCTCGGGTGGTCTCTGAGTATTTGTGACAGCTTGGAGATTTAATTTTCCTTGCCACAGCTGCATGATTTGCAGCTACTAGACAGCTTGATTACATGTGGGGATAACCTAGCAACCAGGCAACCCCCACATGTACTCAGGCTGGCTAGCAGCTGTAAAATCATGCAGCTGCGTCAACAAAAACTAAATCTTCGAGCAGTCACAAATACTCGGAGGCTACCTGAGCGTGCTCGGGAAAACCCGAGCAGCGAGTATACTCGCTCATCACTACTTATCATCTGTCCTATTGATTTATGCAAAGATTGTTTTATTTCTATCCCAAATTATGCAGTGCATGATTCCCCATTCTTGCAAGAATTACAATATACTTTATTTTTTTACAGGACAAAATTATTTTGAGAGCAAATTTACATAAATACAAAATGTCTAAGAAGCATCTTATGAAGTCAGCTGTATTTGAGTATTTTACAGTGACTCAAGATAATAAACATTTTGTGTGTCAGTGTATAAGTGACCCAGATGAAAACAAATGCTGTGATGCCAAAATCAGTGCATACTCAGGCAGTGGTAAAAATGCTCCTTCAGGAGCTTCCAATCTAAAATGACATTTACAACGCTGCCACGCAGAAGTTTACAAAGCTGTGACTGAAAAAGATCACAGCAGCACCAAGAAACCAGAGACCAGCACTTCCCGCCAGGCAAAGGAGGAGGAAACAGCATCTCAAACGTCGGTTACAAGAAATTTTGTAAGTGACAAAGTTACTGTAACAATGACAGAAGATGTGTTTAAAAGACAGCTCATCAAGCTTGTTGTGAAGGACTGTGTACCATTATCATTATTTGTACGACCAGCTTTTACAGCTCTTAATGGAAAAATGGCTCGCAAACTTGGTGTTTCTCTGGAAAGAGTAAGTATTAGAAAATTAGTGATTGCAGAAGCCCCAAACCAAAAGCAAGATCTTAAAAAGACTCTCAAGAGGCGCTTTGTATTTCTTAAAATTGATGCCTGCACACATCACAGAGTGAATTATTTTGCTACCAAGGTTCGATATGTTCGCGACAACAAAAAAATTGTTACTAAGATGCTGGCAGTAAAAGATACTAAAGCTCTTCACAGCAGCCAGTTTCTCCACACCTTAGTCGAAAAAGTTCTGCAAGATTATGATCTAAAAAAGGAACAGGTTCTTGCTATTGTAACTGATAATACTTCAAACATGATAAGTACAATTAAACTGATGAATGAGAATAATGAAGGTGAACACCAGCTAGAAGACCTTTTCACATTCAGTATGTTGGAGATGGAAAGCCACAGTCTTGTTCCCATAACAGAGGAAGAAACAGATATTACTACAGAAGAACAGCAAAATGATTCTTTACAATTTAGGTGATCTTGTTGAAGCTGCTTCATACCTCTTTCCTATTCATCACATGCGCTGTGTTGTGCACAGGCTGCAGCTGGCAATAAGATATAGTCTGCAAGAGGGACATGCTTGAACTCTGATTACAAAGTGAGGCAATTGTCTATTGCTACCAGAACCCCTAAAATTGATTCCATCTTGAAGCGACGTGCTGGAAAAGGGGCAATTGTGGATCAAGCCAATCGGTGGGGCAGCACCTATTTAATGATTGAGCGATTGAACTGAAACCCTTCCTTGTAGATATGGGTAACCCTCAGGCAACACTACATGAAGGTCAATGGATACAGGTGGCTGAATTGAAGGAATTGCTTCATCACCTATTTACAGTGACTAAAAAGTTACAAGCTGAGGATTTAAAGAGGAGGTATAATCGCAGATGGCAGTGCCGCTTCAATGAAATGGAGAGACACTACTTAGAAAATAAAATTCTTCTGGCAGCTGTTTATGTGGACCCGAGTCATCGTTTATTGCTGGATGAGCAACAGCTTGCTAAAGGAAAAGAAGCTTTGATTGAGGTAGCAGTTAGGATGAGTGGGCTACAAGATGGCCAAAAGCAAGAGGACTCGGGTCCTGCCAGCGCTGCTGCTGCCGTTCCTTTATCCTCATCAGATGAGGAGTTTGATTTCGACAAGTATTTGGATGACATGGAGCAGGCAAAGCGTGGATCAAGCCAATCGGTGGGGCAGCACCTATTTAATGATTGAGCGATTGAGCTGAAACCCTTCCTTGTAGATATGGGTAACCCTCGGGCAACACTACATGAAGGTCAATGGATACAGGTGGCTGAATTGAAGGAATTGCTTCATCACCTATTTACAGTGACTAAAAAGTTACAAGCTGAGGATTTAAAGAGGAGGTATAATCGCAGATGGCAGTGCCGCTTCAATGAAATGGAGAGACACTACTTAGAAAATAAAATTCTTCTGGCAGCTGTTTATGTGGACCCGAGTCATCGTTTATTGCTGGATGAGCAACAGCTTGCTAAAGGAAAAGAAGCTTTGATTGAGGTAGCAGTTAGGATGAGTGGGCTACAAGATGGCCAAAAGCAAGAGGACTCGGGTCCTGCCAGCGCTGCTGCTGCCGTTCCTTTATCCTCATCAGATGAGGAGTTTGATTTCGACAAGTATTTGGATGACATGGAGCAGGCAAAGCGTTGCTGCAAGGAAAAAGATTCCACTCCCATAGAAAACAGATTGAGAGCAAGTGAAAAATTTTGCTGAAATATGGTCAAAGAAGTAGGAGAATTCAATCGTTCATCAAAACTGACTGTGCGCGAGGCAATTTCTTTATACCCTGAAATTGTTAGAGATGTTTCCCATGTGTTTAATGCTTTGCCACCAACCAAAGTTAGTGTAGAGAGGTTGTTATCTAGCCTTAAGATAATTAGGTCAGATTTGAGGTCATCTATAAAGGAGGATCTGAATGAGGCTATACTGTTTCTCAGAGCAAATTTATAGACTGCACAAATGTTATTCAGTACGATTTTGTTGAAAACTGTTTTTTTCCACTTACTGTAGAGTGTATAATAAATTGTAAACATGCAAAAAAAATTTCTTCTAAAGTTGTATTCCAATAAATGTATTTTATGTTCTATTTAAATGACTTGATTACTGTATCATAATAAAGATTAAAAGCCTGATGTTACCATTTTACTACAGTAAATTTATCACTTAAACTTAAACATGAGCCACGTATGAGGGAGTCGTGGAGTCGGAGTCGGTATCATGGGAATTGAAGAGTCGGAGTTGGAGGTTTGACTTACCGACTCCACAGCCCTCAATTAGATCACTCTACCTGTAATTACGCTATATAATATGAATTTCACTTTTTGTATTGAAGAACTGAAATAAATTTATTTTTTGATGATATTCTAATTTTGTGAGAAGCACCTGTATAATCCTCTGCCACCGGTATCGGTTCCCAAAACTTCTTTACTAGCATCCCTAAATAACTATTGTCCTGTAGCCCTAACATTGCATGCTATGAAGTCCTTGGAAAGATTAGTGCTTGCTTATTTGAGGGTGAGGTATTTTGCTGACCCCCTACAGTTTGCTTATAAGCATAGATTGGGGGATGGCCAATGCTGTTAGGTCTCTGGTACATGCAATACATTCTTTTTTGGACAATGATGGAACCACTTTACGAGCAATGTTCTTTGACTTCTCTAGTGCATTCAATACCTTACAGCCACTGATACTATGCAAAAAGATGACTGATATGAAGGTGGAGGAGAGGATGAGAGATTGGATAACTGACTACCTGTCAGACAGGCCACAGTTTGTACAGATGGGAGTGGTTGTCTGGCAGACTATTGAGCAGTGTAGGCGTTCCTCAGTGAACGGTGCTTTTGCCCTTTCTTTTCACATTGTATACAGCAGATTTTCAGTATAAGGCTGGAGGGCTAAAGATCCTTGGGAATTGCGTGTCATTCTACTGTTCTCCGATCCTCTTGCATTAGAAAATTAGAGCACAGGTGCAGAGGAGACGGAGAAAGACGAAGTTACTTACAGGTAAATTTTTCAGAGCCCATGACAGTACAATGGAGAGAGGGGATCCGCCCTTCAAGGGCAGGAAACCCACTGATAAAAAGGGCGGTACCACTCCCTCGCATCATTTGGTTTACAGAGCTCAAATGGACCTCCAAGTTATTACAACAATAAACATTTCAATCATAATCTTTATAGGGAAAAACATCCTGTGACCTATGCATACTGTAAATCACACACAAACAGAAAAGAGCATGCTCATCCACACGTGAGGGAGGGAATACAAGGGTGCAGTCATGGGCTCTGAGAAATCCCATTACCGTTAAGTAACTAAGTCTTTCTCCTTCCCCCATGACAGCATCATGGAGAGAACTGCAGAGAATTGTATATTAGGGATGGACCACAGCCTGTAGAACCCTTCTCCCAAAGCTAAAATAATTGGAAGAGGCTAGGTCTAGCCGCTATTTACTGTTAAAGGTAGAAGGAGATGACCAAGTGGCAGCTTTACAGATCTGTTCTATAGAAACCTCTGACTTTTCTGCCCAGGAGGTTGTCTCCGCTCTTGTAGAAGGAGCTCTCAATCCCTCTGGGACAACCTTCCCACTGGACGAGTAAACCAACCAGATCGAATCACTTATCCACCTTGCCAATGTGCTTTTTGAGGCCTTGAGCCCTTTTCTGGGTCCTTGAAAACACAAAAACAGTGTCCTATCCTTCCTACACCCCTGGGTGGCTAGGTATTAAACTAAACACTTTCTTACGTGCAACGTATGGAAACTTTTCTCTTTTAGGTTTTTGGGGTTGGAGCAAAAGGATGGGAGGACTACTTTTTGGGACCTATGGAAGCGAGACGCTACTTTAGGTAAGTTATCAGGGTTGGGTTTCAGAATGACCCTATTCTCTAAAATTGTAGGGAAAGGGGGCATTGTAGACAGGGCCTGAATATCGCTCACCCTGTGGGCTGATGTCAATGCCACTAGAAGGACCGTCTTAAGAGATAGAATCTCAAGGGAAGAGAAATTCCCTGGGGTAAAATGTGGACCAAATACTCAGTGTGCACGTGGCCTTTGCCGTCTATCGTGCAATAATGCTTTCTGTTCATCTCAGATATTACAAGAATTTAAATTCCCTCAGATGTTTTATCATTATATAAGAAGGAAAGATACAGGAAACCGTTACTGCCGACTGCTGTGGGAATGTGTAACAACGACCTAAGTGTCCAATTCTCCAAGAGACCAATGTATTATTGGCATCCTAATGGTATATGCTACTGAGCGGCCAAGAGTAGGAATGTGTGAGATTATATCTTGTAATTCCTGTCTATGTTCTTCTGCTGTGACACTGTCATTTCCCCCCAGGATTAATAAAGTGTCGTATGGTATGTATCAGGGGAGAGGGAAAAAAGCATTGTCATTCTTAGAGAGGCAACAAAAAGGCACCGTAATGGGGAATCTCCAGCACCTACCTCCACCTGCAGAGCCGCACACCACATATATGGCTGTTCTGTGCACAGGACCTGTGATGAGGTCACAGGAGGGGAGGAGTCAGGGGGTCACATGATCAGGGGCCTCAGTGTATGCAGGACTCTGCTGTGCTGGTTGTCATGGTGCTGGATGAGGGGAAGTTTATGTGTGGGGTCAGAAGGGGTTTACAGTGTGGATGTAGCAGAGCCGTGTGTGTACGAGAGGTACGGAGCGGAGCCGAGTGTGTACGAGGTGTACGGAGGGGAGCCGTGTGTGTACGGGGTGTAGGGAGCGGAGCCTTGTGTGTACGAGGTGTACGGGGTGGAGCAAGTTAGCAAGGTGAAAAAAAGACAATTGTCCATCCAGTTCAGCCTATAGTCTGTCAGAATAAATCCCCAGATCTATGTCCTTCTAAAGAACCTAATAACTGTAAGATACAATATTGTTATACTTATACATGGTTATTATATCGCCCCTCAGTCGTCTTTTTTCTAGACTAAATAATCCTAATTTCGCTAATCTATCTGGGTATTGTAGTTCTCCCATCCTCTTTATTAATTTTGTTGCCCTCCTTTGTACTCTCTCTAGTTCCATTATATCCTTCCTGAGCACCGGTGCCCAAAACTGGACACAGTACTCCATGTGCGGTCTAACTAGGGATTTGTACAGAGGCAGTATAATGCTCTCATCATGTGTATCCAGACCTCTTTTAATGCACCCCATGATCCTGTTTGCCTTGGCAGCTGCTGCCTGGCACTGGCTGCTCCAGGTAAGTTTATCATTAACTAGGATCCCCAAGTCCTTCTCCCTGTCAGATTTACCCAGTGGTTTCCCGTTCAGTGTGTAATGGTGATATTGATTCCCTCTTCCCATGTGTATAACCTTACATTTATTATTGTTAAACCACATCTGCCACCTCTCGACCCAAGTTTCCAACTTACCCAGATCCATCTGTAGCAGAATACTATCTTCTCTTGTATTGACTGCTTTACATAGTTTTGTATCATCTGCAAATATTGATATTTTACCGTGTAAACCTTCTACCAGATCGTTAATAAATATGTTGAAGAGAATAGGTCCCAACACCGTCCCCTGCGGTACCCCACTGGTCACAGTATCCCAGTTAGAGAATATACCATTTATAACCACCCTCTGCTTTCTATCACTAAGCCAGTTACTAACTCATTTACACACATTTTCCCCCAGACCAAGCATTCTCATTTTGTGTACCAACCTCTTGTGCGGCACGGTATCAAACGCTTTGGAAAAATCAAGATATACCACGTCCAATGGTCCACGTCCTTGGTCCAGTCTATAGCTTTCCTCTTCATAAAAACTGATTAGATTGGTTTGACAGGAGCGATTCCTCATAAACCCATGCTGATATGGAATTAAACAGTTATTCTCATTGAGATAATCCAGAATAACATCTCTCAGAAACCCTTCAAATATTTTACCAACAATAGAGGTTAGACTTACTGGCCTATAATTTCCAGCTTCACTTTTAGAGCCCTTTTTGAATATTGGTACCACATTTGCTATGCGCCAGTCCTGTGGAACAGACCCCGTCACTATAGAGTCCCTAAATATAAGAAATAATGGTTTGTCTATTACATTACTTAGTTTTCTTAGTACTTGTGGGAGTATGCCATCTGGACCCGGAGATTTATCTATTTTAATCTTATTTAGCCGGTTTCGCACCTCTTCTTGGGTTAATATAGGGTCTCCTTTGTCTCTCGGCATTTCACCTAGCATTTAATTTTCCACCGTGAATTCCATGGAGAAGAAGGTGTTTAATATATTAGCTTTTTCCTCATCATCTACAACCATTCTCACAATTTTTTAAGGGCCGTTGTTACGGAGAAGCAGGGTCGGTGGGTACTCTTGTCCGCTGGCCCGGCTGTCTTTAGCAAGACTGCATGGACCACTGCTCATACCACTGAACGGCCGCTCTATCTCCCAGTGGGCAATACACTACACAGACAACACAGGGTTAAGGTAAAACAGGGTGGCAATACTTTATTGAACCACAGCACACAATAGCAAACAGAGCATTCCCAACATGCCGGGAATTGTATGTGTACATGGGCGCATATAAAATATCACTGCGTCTCCACGTGTTTCCAGTATGACATGATGTGAGATCTCCCAGGGTCGCTACTCCATCTGTGGATGAACGCACAGAGAAGAGGCAACGACAAGCATAGGGAGATGACCAAGAACTGTCCATAGAGTCCATACAAGGTTCAGAGCCAGTTGACATGATGTCAGAGCTCCCAGGGTCGCTACTCCATCTGTGGATGAACGCACAGAGAAGGGGCAACGACAAGCATAGGGAGATGACCAAGAACTGTCCATAGAGTCCATACAAGGTCCAAAGCCAGTTGACATGAGTCACTGTTGTGAATTCTGCTTTTGGGCTCCCTCCAGTGGTTGTAGGTGGTAATGCAGTTGTCCCTGGGCTGCAGTCCTGGACAGGTGTATCTACTGATTGCAATTCTGACTGGGGTATTTAGGTTTGCAGGACTCATTAGTCCTTTCCAGTTGTCAATGTTTCTTGGAAGGTGTTGGACCTCTCTCTGGCTTCTCCTGCTTAGCTGCCAATTCAGCAAAGATAAGTGTCTGTTTCTTTTTCTATGGCACACTTGCTGTGTGCTTGTTTTTTTATTGTATTCCTGCTCTGAGTGTAGCATTCTCTGGAGTTGCAGATATACGTTCCACGTCTTTAGTTAGATGGAGGAATTTTTGTATAATCTGCTGTGGATATTTTTGGAAGGGTTTTAATACTGACCGCACAGTACTCTGTCCTATCCTTTCCTATTTTAGCTAGAGTGGCCTCTTGTGCTAAATCCTGTTTTCTGCCTGTGTGTGTCTTTCCTCTCCTACTCACAGCCAATATTTGTGGGGGGCTGCCTATCCTTTGGGGTTCTGCTCTGAGGCAAGGTAGAATTCCTATTTCCATCTTTAGGGGTATTTAGTCCTCCGGCTGTGACGAGGTGTCTAGGGTTTGTTAGGTACACCCCACGGCTACTTCTAGTTGCGGTGTTAAGATCAGGATTTGCGGTCAGTACAGTTACCACCTACTCCAGTGAAAGTTTTCATGCTGCTCCAAGGTCACTGGATCATAACAAGTCACCACCTGTCTTATTGGACCATCTCCATGGAACCAGGCGACCAGCGGGTCCCAACCCTGGCTTTCTCCAAACATATCCATGGTACAGAGATGGTCACTGGATCAGATCTGTGTCCTTCCAACCGGATCCGAAAACCCCTAGGTTGTATCCTATAGAATCCTAGACCAGTGTCCCTCGTGATGGTGCCATTATGAATTGGCTGCAGTCCGTTCTCTTGTCTGTAGTGTGGTTTGCAGAATGTCCGGCTGGTAGCTCTGTATTACTTCAGACTCTCCCAGGATGTGATCTCCCAGTCTTTTTATACCCAAGGCATGTAAGCTATTTTTAGAATTACTCAGTGTCCTTTAGTTCAACATCAAGATATGGCAAATTATGGTGATGAGATTGCCTAGTACTACTTGACCACTCAATCTATTTGCACAGTCTTTCCTTCTCTGCTTTAGAAGTCACCAAGCTAGTTCTGGAATTCAATGTACAATTTGCATATCAGCACACACCAATAAACAAAGATAGACACACACACAATGTACAAGTCACTATTACAGACTTACACTGTATGTTAAATGGTATCAGTTTGCAAGTCTGTCTTCTTGAACCACCAGACATAAACACTTAAATGCACAAGCCAATGTACAAATGAAAAGTCGGTTCTTATTGGTTTGCAAAAAGGTAGCTGTCTGGGTAATTAAGATACAATCTGGTTTCTTCACATTCCTCCCCCATCTTAATTAACCAGACATGATAGGCTTCCGATCATCCAGTTTCCTTAGAGCATATTCCATATGCTCCTTATGAAAATAAACTCCATACGTAATTGAAGAGTAACAACTAGTATCCATTGGGTCCACGCATGGCTTCCTCCACATTTCATAGCTCCTGCATTAAAGTCTATTCAATCTGTTGAAGCTGGAACATCTCCTGTAGTTTCCATTTCTTGTTGAGGTCATATAGCTACTCTGGTCCTCTTCCCAAGGCCGATTTGGTGGAGTTGGATATAGTGGCATCCGAAACCTGCTGTGCATGCCTCATCAATGGTCTGCTGGGTCTTTCTGTATACCTCCCTTGTTATGGAGCCCTGGATGGTGTGTGAGAACACCAGTCCCCTGCAGCTCCCCCGGTTCCGCCGGGCTGAGTAGTATCCCACCACTGCCACCAGTGTTACGGAGAAGCGGGGTCAGTGGGCACTCTTGTCCGCTGGCCCGGCTGTCTTTAGCAAGACTGCATGGACCACTGCTCATACCACTGAACGGCCGCTCTATCTCCCAGTGGGCAATACACTACACAGACAACACAGGGTTAAGGTAAAACAGGGTGGCAATACTTTATTGAACCACAGCACACAATAGCAAACAGAGCATTCCCAACATGCCGGGAATTGTATGTGTACATGGGCGCATATAAAATATCACTGCGTCTCCACGTGTTTCCAGTATGACATGATGTCAGAGCTCCCAGGGTTGCTACTCCATCTGTGGATGAATGCACAGAGAAGGGGCAACGACAAGCATAGGGAGATGACCAAGAACTGTCCATAGAGTCCATACACGGTTCAGAGCCAGTTGACATGATGTCAGAGCTCCCAGGGTCGCTACTCCATCTGTGGATGAACGCACAGAGAAGGGGCAACGACAAGCATAGGGAGATGACCAAGAACTGTCCATAGAGTCCATACAAGGTTCAGAGCCTGTTGACATGATGTCAGAGCTCCCAGGGTCGCTACTCCATCTGTGGATGAACGCACAGAGAAGTGGTAACGACAAGCATAGGGAGATGACCAAGAACTGTCCATAGAGTCCATACAAGGTCCAAAGCCAGTTGACACGAGAGTCACCACCTGTCTTATTGGACCATCTCCATGGAACCAGGCGACCAGCGGGTCCCAACCCTGGCTTTCTCCAAACATATCCATGGTGCAGAGATGGTCACTGGATCAGATCTGTGTCCTTCCAACCGAATCCGAAAACCCCTAGGTTGTATCCTATAGAATCCTAGACCAGTGTCCCTCGTGATGGTGCCATGATGAATTGGCTGCAGTCCGTTCTCTTGTCTGTAGTGTGGTTTGCAGAATGTCTGGCTGGTAGCTCTGTATTACTTCAGACTCCCCCAGGATGTGATCTCCCAGTCTTTTTATACCCAAGGCATGTAAGCTATTTTTAGAATTACCCAGTGTCCTTTAGTTCAACATCAACACACATTCGCCAGAAGACTCGCTACACTCATCAGGAGGGCGTTAAACTAGAAGAAGAGGGGACGGGAAGAAAAACATTAGACTTGAACAAAGAAGACCCAGGAAAACATACTCAGATGGGAGGTAAGAACATTTCTAAAGCAATCCACAGCGAGGAGATTGGAACAAAACAAAATCCTCTAAACTGCATGCTCGCAAATGCCAGAAGCCTGACAAACAAGATGGAAGAACTAGAAGCAGAAATATCTACAGGTAACTTTGACATAGTGGGAATAACCGAGACATGGTTAGATGAAAGCTATGACTGGGCAGTTAACTTACAGGGTTACAGTCTGTTTAGAAAGGATCGTAAAAATCGGAGAGGAGGAGGGGTTTGTCTCTATGTAAAGTCTTGTCTAAAGTCCACTTTAAGGGAGGACTTTAGAAGGAAATGAGGATGTCGAGTCCATATGGGTCGAAATTCATGGAGGGAAAAATGGTAACAAAATTCTCATTGGGGTCTGTTACAAACCCCCAAATATAACAGAAACCATGGAAAGTCTACTTCTAAAGCAGATAGATGAAGCTGCAACCCATAATGAGGTCCTGGTTATGGGGGACTTTAACTACCCGGATATTAACTGGGAAAGTGAAACCTGTGAAACCCATAAAGGCAACAGGTTTCTGCTAATAACCAAGAAAAATTATCTTTCACAATTGGTGCAGAATCCAACCAGAGGAGCAGCACTTTTAGACCTAATACTATCTAATAGACCTGACAGAATAACAAATCTGCAGGTGGTTGGGCATCTAGGAAATAGCGACCACAATATTGTACAGTTTCACCTGTCTTTCACTAGGGGGACTTGTCAGGGAGTCACAAAAACACTGAACTTTAGGAAGGCAAAGTTTGACCAGCTTAGAGATGCCCTTAATCTGGTAGACTGGGACAATATCCTCAGAAATAAGAATACAGATAATAAATGGGAAATGTTTAAGAACATCCTAAATAGGCAGTGTAAGCGGTTTATACCTTGTGGGAATAAAAGGACTAGAAATAGGAAAAACCCAATGTGGCTAAACAAAGAAGTAAGACAGGCAATTAACAGTAAAAAGAAAGCATTTGCACTACTAAAGCAGGATGGCACCATTGAAGCTCTAAAAAACTATAGGGAGAAAAATACTTTATCTAAAAAACTAATTAAAGCTGCCAAAAAGGAAACAGAGAAGCACATTGCTAAGGAGAGTAAAACTAATCCCAAACTGTTCTTCAACTATATCAATAGTAAAAGAATAAAAACTGAAAATGTAGGCCCCTTAAAAAATAGTGAGGAAAGAATGGTTGTAGATGACGAGGAAAAAGCTAACATATTAAACACCTTCTTCTCCACGGTATTCACGGTGGAAAATGAAATGCTAGGTGAAATCCCAAGAAACAATGAAAACCCTATATTAAGGGTCACCAATCTAACCCAAGAAGAGGTGCGAAATCGGCTAAATAAGATTAAAATAGATAAATCTCCGGGTCCGGATGGCATACACCCACGAGTACTAAGGGAACTAAGTAATGTAATAGATAAACCATTATTTCTTATTTTTAGGGACTCTATAGCGACAGGATCTGTTCCGCAGGACTGGCGCATAGCAAATGTGGTGCCAATATTCAAAAAGGGCTCTAAAAGTGAACCTGGAAATTATAGGCCAGTAAGTCTAACCTCTATTGTTGGTAAAATATTTGAAGGGTTTCTGAGGGATGTTATTCTGGATTATCTCAATGAGAATAACTGTTTAACTCCATATCAGCATGGGTTTATGAGAAATCGCTCCTGTCAAACCAATCTAATCAGTTTTTATGAAGAGGTAAGCTATAGGCTGGACCACGGTGAGTCATTGGACGTGGTATATCTCGATTTTTCCAAAGCGTTTGATACCGTGCCGCACAAGAGGTTGGTACACAAAATGAGAATGCTTGGTCTGGGGGAAAATGTGTGTAAATGGGTTAGTAAATGGCTTAGTGATAGAAAGCAGAGGGTGGTTATAAATGGTATAGTCTCTAACTGGGTCGCTGTGACCAGTGGGGTTCCGCAGGGGTCGGTATTGGGACCTGTTCTCTTCAACATATTCATTAATGATCTGGTAGAGGGTTTACACAGTAAAATATCGATATTTGCAGATGATACAAAACTATGTAAAGCAGTTAATACAAGAGAAGATAGTATTCTGCTACAGATGGATCTGGATAAGTTGGAAACTTGGGCTGAAAGGTGGCAGATGAGGTTTAACAATGATAAATGTAAGGTTATACACATGGGAAGAAGGAATCAATATCACCATTACACACTGAATGGGAAACCACTGGGTAAATCTGACAGGGAGAAGGACTTGGGGATCCTAGTTAATGATAAACTTACCTGGAGCAGCCAGTGCCAGGCAGCAGCTGCCAAGGCAAACAGGATCATGGGGTGCATTAAAAGAGGTCTGGATACACATGATGAGAGCATTATACTGCCTCTGTACAAATCCCTAGTTAGACCGCACATGGAGTACTGTGTCCAGTTTTGGGCACCGGTGCTCATGAAGGATATAATGGAACTAGAGAGAGTACAAAGGAGGGCAACAAAATTAATAAAGGGGATGGGAGAACTACAATACCCAGATAGATTAGCGAAATTAGGATTATTTAGTCTAGAAAAAAGACGACTGAGGGGCGATCTAATAACCATGTATAAGTATATAAGGGGACAATACAAATATCTCGCTGAGGATCTGTTTATACCAAGGAAGGTGACGGGCACAAGGGGGCATTCTTTGCGTCTGGAGGAGAGAAGGTTTTTCCACCAACATAGAAGAGGATTCTTTACTGTTAGGGCAGTGAGAATCTGGAATTGCTTGCCTGAGGAGGTGGTGATGGCGAACTCAGTCGAGGGGTTCAAGAGAGGCCTGGATGTCTTCCTGGAGCAGAACAATATTGTAACATACAATTATTAGGTTCTGTAGAAGGACGTAGATCTGGGGATTTATTATGATGGAATATAGGCTGAACTGGATGGACAAATGTCTTTTTTCGGCCTTACTAACTATGTTACTATGTTACTATGTAAGATATGGCAAACAATGGTGATGAGATTACCTAGTACTACTTGACCACTCAATCTATTTGCACAGTCTTTCCTTCTCTGCTTTAGAAGTCACCAAGCTAGTTCTGGAATTCAATGTACAATTTGCATATCAGCACACATCAATAAACAAAGATAGACACACACAAATGTACAAGTCACTATTACAGACTTACACTGTATGTTAAATGGTATCAGTTTGCAAGTCTGTCTTCTTGAACCACCAGACATAAACACTTAAAGGGCCACTGTCACCCCCTCCAGCCATTATAAACTAAAAAAGCCACCTTGTGCAGCAGTAATGCTGCATTCTAACAAGGTGGCTCTTTTAGTTTTGTGTTCAGGTATTACTAAAATAAAGCAGTTTGAAACTTTGCAAAAATACCTCTCTTTGTCCACGGAGGCGGGTCCATAGCCCCCAGCTTGAACGGTATTCTGCAGTCACTCACATCTTCAGGGGCTTTCGGCGCCACCCCCTCCGCGCTGTTTTGTTTTCAAATCCGGCACTGGCACTGTGTAAATATTTGTGGGGCAGGCGCAGTAAGCTCTGGCGGTCTGACGTCCCAGCCAGGCTTGCAGACTGCGCCTGTGCGGGCAGTGCTGCCACCCACCTCGGTAATCCCTGCCCCGCACTGTGTTATGCATTATGCACAGTGCGGGGCTAGGATTCCTGGGCATGCGCACTGCGTGTGTCAGACTGTCACCCACGTCCCCCGCCTTACAGCCTCTGTCTATTCAGCTGATCGTCCCGGCGATTGCTATGAGGAGGCACAATCAGCTGAATAGACAGAGGCTGTAAGGCGGGGGACGTGGGTAACAGTCTGACACACGCAGTGCGCATGCCCAGGAATCCTAGCCCCGCACTGTGCATAATGCATAACACAGTGTGGGGCAGGGATTCCCAAGGTGGGTGGCCGCACTGCCCGCACAGGTGCAGTCTGCAAGCCTGGCTGGGACGTAAGACCGCCAGAGCTTACTGCGCCTGCCCCACAAATATTTACACAGCGCTGGCGCCGGATTTGAAAAGAAAACAGCGCAGAGGTGGCGGCGCCGAAAGCCCCTGAAGATGTGAGTGACGGCAGAATACCGTTCAAGCTGGGGGCTGAGGACCCGCCTCCGTGGACAAAGAGAGGTATTTTTGCAAAGTTTCAAACTGCTTTATTTTAGTAATACCTGAACATAAAACTAAAAGAGCCACCTTGTTAGAATGCAGCATTACTGCTGCACAAGGTGGCTCTTTTAGTTTATAACGGCTAGAGGGGGGTGACAGTGGCCCTTTAAATGCACAAGCCAATGTACAAATGAAAAGTCAGTTCTTATTGGTTTGCAAAAAGGTAGCTGTCTGGGTAATTAAGATACAATCTGGTTTCTTCACAGGCGTACACTCTCACTTATGGTTCTTTTACTATTGATACAGTTGAAGAACAGTTTGGGATTAGTTTTACTCTCCTTAGCAATGTGCTTCTGTGTTTCCTTTTTGGCAGCTTTAATTCGTTTTTTTAGATACAGTATTTTTCTCCCTATAGTTTTTTAGAGCTTCAACAGTGCCATCCTGGTTTAGTAGTTCAAATGCTTTTTTTTATTGTTAATTGCCCCTTTTACTTCTTTGTTTAGCCACATTGGGTTTTTCCTCTTTCTTGTCCTTTTATTCCCATAAGGTATAAACCGCTTACAGTGTCTATTTAGGATGTTCTTAAACATTTACCATTTATCTGTATTCTTATTTCTGAGGACATTGTCCCAGTCAACTAGATTAAGGGAATCTCTAAGCTGGTCAAACTTTGCCTTATTAAAGTGCAGTGTTTTTGTGACTCCCTGACAAGTCCCCCGAGCAAAAGACAAGTGAAACTGTACAATATTGTGGTCGCTATCTCCTAGATGCCCGACAACCTGCAGATTTGTTATTCTGTCAGATCTATTAGATAGTATTAGGTCCAAAAGTGCTGCTCCTCTGGTTGGATTCTGCACTAATTGTGAACGATCATTTTTCTTGGTCATTAGCAGAATCCTATTGCCTTTTTGGGACTTGTGTATAAGGTGTACGGAGCGGAGCCCTGTGTGTACGAGATGTATGGAGCAGAGCTGCGTGTGATTTTGTTCTATCATTTGCTTGTCATCCACCTCTTGTGCCTATGTTCCAGTGCTCTCCCTTATCAGCCTGACAGTCCCTGCTTGTTTGGTGTGCTGTTTACATCCCCTCATATCCTTTGGTCCTGGCTGCTGATCCTTGGCTGTCGGGCTCCTCGCAGTCAGAGGCAGTGAACTGAGCTTTACTGGCGGGATTTTAAAGAAGAGAGCGTCGAGCCGGGATTGGGCGAGTGAACGCCTCTCTCCTCCACAGACAGCAGAAAAGATGTCACATGACTCACTGTCTGCAATCTGATTGGTGGTCTGTTCTCCTCTCTCCTGTGCTTGCTTCCTATGATCGTGTTTGTTCTGTGTGTGTTAGATGTGATACATGCTGTGACACTGTAAGAATCTGGCTGCACTCGGATGTCACCCGAGTGCAGTCCTATTAGAGCATGAAGATTCAAACAGTGAAAAACAGAGAGTGGACCCACTGGACCGTGATGACGAACCCCTCTCGGACGAGCTGACCAGGTGGACCGCCCCCTATACAGGGAGAGTTAGGGGCAGGCCCGTGAGGGACTATCGCCACGGAAGCTGGAGGGTCGACTGAGAACAGATGGGAACACAGCCGGCACAAAGGGAAAGAGGGAACAGAAAGGAACTACTGAGACAAGGGAGAAGATGGGAACGCTACGGAGGCACGGAGGCTGGCAGGACAATATGGAGACACCGAGGCTGACGGGAGCAAGGAAAAGATATAGGAGCCGGGCAGGTACAGCAGAGGAAAAGGAACTGAAGGAACAAGGCAGGAACACAGGAAACAGGCAGGCACTGCAGAGGGCGTAGGAGACCCAAAGTCAGAGAGCTAGGAACGCACAGAGACCACAGGTGGCCAGAAGCACTTGTAAACACAAATGAACATCAGGCACAGAGAAGCAGCAGGAAGCAGTTTACATAGCAGCATGGGAGCTACTTCCGGGTTACAGTCCTCCAGGATGACGGAGAGGACAGGAAAGAGCGCCAACAGAGGAATCAGATGTGCGCACGCGCAGAGCTGAATGCGACGCGCGCGCGCACCCGGCGAGCTGCAGTGGGGAGAGGCGGCGGCAGCAACGGCATGACAGTACGCCCATTTTTAACCCCCTCCTTTTTACGACTAGAAAGAAACCGGGACAAAATACGAGGAGCCCGAATGTTCTCTCGAGGCTCCCAGGACCTCTCCTCAGGACCAAAACCCTTCCAGTCAACCAAAAACAAAGTTCTCCCTCTAAGTTTTTTCATGGCTAAAATGTCCCTAACTTCAAAGACATCATCCTCGGAAACAGGCGAAGGAGAACAAAGGTTAGAAGAATGAAACTGATTAAAAACTACAGGTTTAAGGAGAGACACATGAAAAGAATTAGAAATACGCAGAGAGGCAGGCAACTTAAGTTTGTAAGAAACGTCATTAATACGAGACAAAACTTCGAATGGACCGATATAGCGAGGACCCAGCTTATGTGAAGGGATTTTGAGACGGATGAATTTAGAAGAAACCCAAACCTTGTCCCCAGGATGGAATATAGGAGAATCAAGACGTCTTTTGTCCGCATGTCTCTTCATCCTAACTTGAGCCAACTCAAGGGCGGACTTGGTCTCCTGCCAGACCCTGGAGAACTCTCTAGACAGAAGATCAGCCGCTGGTACAGTAGAGACAGGAGGAACCGGAAGAGGAAGACCAGGATGTTGACCGTAGACGATAAAAAATGGAGATTTGTTAGTGGCTTCGCTGGGATGGTTATTGTAAGAAAACTCAGCCCATGGCAGTAAGTCAGACCAATCATTCTGATGAGAATTGGAAAAATGACGGAGATAAGTTACCAAGGTCTGATTAGTACGTTCCACCTGGCCATTGGACTGTGGATGGTAGGCCGAAGAAAAATCAAGCGAAATGTTCATAGATTTGCAGAGGGATCTCCAGAAGCGGGCGGTGAATTGAACACCTCGGTCAGAAACAATATGTAAAGGAAGACCATGAAGACGAAAAATATGGTGAACAAAAATCTTTGCCAATTCGGGAGCAGAAGGTAAACCTGGGAGAGCGATGAAATGAGCCATCTTGGAGAAACGGTCCATGACCACGAAGATGACGGTGGAACCAGAAGAATGAGGCAGATCAGTGATGAAATCCATAGATAAATGTTGCCACGGAGTGGAAGGTACTGGCAAAGGATGTAGAAGCCCAGAAGGTAGTTGCCTGGGAATCTTATTCTTGGCACAGGAAGGACAAGAGGCGACAAAACTTTGGACATCCTTAGACAACGTTGGCCACCAGTAAAAACGAGAGATCAAACGAAAGGTTTTTTTAAACCAACATGTCCAGCCAGTTTGGAGGCGTGACCCCAAAGTAAGACACGTCTCCTGTTCCCTTCAGCGACAAAGGTCTTACCCGGAGGCAACGAAGTGAGAGAGACTGGAGCAACTGTGATGACTCTGGCAGGATCAAGGATGTGTGCAGGCTCGTCCTCCAAATCCACCACCTGGAATGACCTAGACAGAGCGTCGGCTTTGGAGTTTTTATTTCCTAGTAAGAAACGAAGTTCGAATTCAAACCTGGCGAAAAACAAGGCCCACCTGGCCTGCCGAGGATTAAGTCTTTGCGCAGAACAAATATACGCCAGATTCTTGTGATCGCTGTAGATTATAAAACGATGTAAAGCCCCTTCTAAGAGGTAGCGCCACTCCTCTAATGCCAACTTGATTGCCAAAAGTTCTTTATCACCGATGGAATAATTTTTTTCTGAGGAGGAGAAGATCTTTGAGAAAAAACCACAGGGCACAAGACGACCAGAAGAGGATTTCTGCGAGAGCACAGCTCCAGCTCCAATTGCAGAAGCATCTACTTCAAGGATGAAGGGTTTATTGGCCACTGGACGATGAAGAATAGGAGCTGAGGCAAAGGCTTGCTTGATGGACCGGAAAGCCTCTTCGGCCTCAGACGACCACAGATGAGGATTGGCACCCTTCCGAATCATGGAGGAGATTGGAGCTGAAAGAGAGAAAAAGTGAGGTATAAACTGCCGATAGTAGTTAGTAAATCCAAGAAATCGCTGAATTGCTTTCACTCCAAGAGGACGCGGCCAGTTGAGCACGGCAGAAACTTTTCCCGGATCCATACACAAACCAGCGTCGGAAATGATGAAACCCAAGAAGGGTAGAGATGACTGTTCGAAGACACATTTTTCCAGTTTTGCGTACAGCCGATTCTCTCTCAAACGCTGAAGTACTTGCCGTACATCTCTTCTGTGAGTAGACAGATCTGGAGAGAACACAAGGATATCGTCCAAGTACACTACAACACAGGTGTAAAGTAGATCCCGAAAAACATCATTTACGAACTCCTGGAAGACTGCGGGTGCATTGCATAAACCGAATGGCATAACCAAATATTCATAATGACCATCTCTGGTATTAAACGCAGTCTTCCACTCGTCACCAGAACGGATACGGATCAAATTATAAGCTCCTCTGAGATCCAATTTGGTAAAGATTCGTGCTCCACGTAGACGATCAAAGAGTTCTGGTATGAGAGGAAGTGGGTACTTGTTTTTGATCGTGATGGTGTTGAGACCCCGGTAGTCTATACATGGGCGAAGAGAACAGTCCTTCTTTTTAACGAAGAAGAACCCAGCTCCTGCAGGTGAGGAAGACTTTCGAATGAAGCCTCTGGCCAGATTCTCTTGAATATATTCGGACATGGCTTGAGTCTCGGTAGGAGACAATGGGTAAATACGACCCCTAGGTGGAGTAGAACCAGGAACAAGGTCTATCGGGCAGTCATAAGAGCGGTGCGGCGGCAAAATCTCCGCTTCCTTCTTGTTAAAGACGTCCAAGAAAGCGCAATAGGCTGGAGGAATTCCCACGGATTCCGAAGCAGACCGAGAGGAGGACACAGGCTTGATGGGAAGCAGGCACCTGTTCAGACAAGACTGTCCCCACCGTAGAACATCTCCAGTACGCCAGTCCAGCGTGGGTTCGTGATCTCTCAAGCAAGGAAGACCCAAAAGGAAAGAATGAGACAAAGAAGGTAAAACATAAAAGGCCAGTTTCTCACGATGAAGAGCTCCAATCTGAAGTTCGACTTCCTCCGTAACCAAGTTAACGGTCTCCCGCAAAGGCTGACCATCGACGGAAGCTATTTGTCTGGGAGTCTCCAAGGGTCTAACAGGTATCCCAAGCCTGTTAACAACCTCGAGCTGAACAAAGTTCCCAGCCGCTCCTGAATCAACATAAGCCTCCAGAGAAAAGTGACGGGAACCTAAATGTAGAATAACAGACAAAACCAGAGGCGGAGGGGAATCATAACCACCTAGGAAGGACTCTCTTACCTGCCCTAGGCGGATGCGTTTCCCG
Source organism: Ranitomeya imitator (assembly GCF_032444005.1). NCBI lineage: Eukaryota > Metazoa > Chordata > Amphibia > Anura > Dendrobatidae > Ranitomeya > Ranitomeya imitator. Next base: position 365,585,517 of record NC_091283.1, read on the forward strand.
GCTTCTGAGGACAAGCGCGTAAGAGATGAGAGGCACTGCCGCAGTAAAAACAAAGACCTTGTGCGAGTCTCTCCTTGCGGCGTTGCTCAGTAGACTTAAGGCGATCGACCTGCATGGATTCAGGAGAAGATGAAGAAGCCACCGGGGCTGCTTGAGAAAAAGAAGTCCCTCGAGCAACAGTGGTCTGGCGAAGAGGTCTCCTCTCTCTGGCAAGCTCACGAGTGCGCTCCTGAAAGCGCAGATCAATGCATATGGCCAAGGAGATAAGATCATCCAAAGAGGTGGGAGTGTCCTGTCCCGCCAACTCATCCTTAATCCGTGAAGACAAACCACGCCAAAACGCTCCAACCAAAGCCTCATTATTCCACCCAAGGTCTGAGGACAGAGTCCGGAAGCGGATGGCGTACTGGGCTACTGAGAGAGTACCCTGGTAAAGGTTAAAGAGGGACTCAGTGGTAGAGACCAGACGACCAGGTTCATCAAAAACCTTACGGAAGGTATCCAGGAACGGATTGAGTTGGGAGACCAAAGGATCATCACGCTCCCAGAGGGGATTAACCCATGCCAAAGCCTCACCCTCCAAATGGGATACTATAAAAGCAACCTTAGCTCGGTCGGTAGGATAAAGTAGCGGAGACAATTCAAAATGCAACTGGCATTGATTAAGAAAGCCGCGGCACGCTTTAGAATCCCCACCATACCGAGGAGGTCTAGCAAGTCGGGGCGAGGGTTGTGGCGCAGAGACAGGAGTGGAAACAGAGGCCACATTCTGGAGGGAGAGAAGCCGATCATTAATGGAGGCCATAAAATTCAAAATATGGGACCGAGTGTCCCGTTGTTGACCTAGCTCCTGCTGAAGGGCAACCAACTGCGGAGCAATACCAGGATCAGAAGGCTGTAAAGCCGCTAGGCGAGACTCCATATTCTTTAAAAATGACATGATCCTAGTCTGGTTTTCACGCGAAAAGAGTAACTCCTTTTGAGTGGCGGAGACTCCAGCGGGGTCCATGGCCTGATGTTACTGTGACGCTGTAAGAATCTGGCTGCACTCGGATGTCACCCGAGTGCAGTCCTATTAGAGCATGAAGATTCAAACAGTGAAAAACGGAGCGTGGACCCACTGGACCGTGATGACGAACCCCTCTCGGACGAGCTGACCAGGTGGACTGCCCCCTATACAGGGAGAGTTAGGGGCAGGCCCGTGAGGGACTATCGCCACAGAAGCTGGAGGGTCGACTGAGAACAGATGGGAACACAGCAGGCACAAAGGGAAAGAGGGAACAAAAAGGAACTACTGAGACAAGGGAGAAGATGGGAACGCTACGGAGGCACGGAGGCTGGCAGGACAATATGGAGACACCGAGGCTGACGGGAGCAAGGAAAAGATATAGGAGCCGGGCAGGTACCGCAGAGGAAAAGGAACTGAAGGAACAAGGCAGGAACACAGGAAACAGGCAGGCACTGCAGAAGGCGGAGGAGACCCAAAGTCAGAGAGCTAGGAACGAACAGAGACCACAGGTGGCCAGAAGCACTTGTAAACACAAATGAACATCAGGCACAGAGAAGCAGCAGGAAGCAGTTTACATAGCAGCATGGGAGCTACTTCCGGGTTACAGTCCTCCAGGATGACGGAGAGGACAGGAAAGAGCGCCAACAGAGGAATCAGATGCGCGCACGCGCAGAGCTGAATGCGACGTGCGCGCGCACCCGGCGAGCTGCAGTGGGGAGAGGCGGCGGCAGCAACGGCATGACACATGCGCAGTACAGAAATAGGGGAAATAAAAGGTAATTATTGCCCGGTGGCAGCGGCCCTTTTGGGATGGGGGCCCTAGGCAATTTTCCAGTCTGCTTCCCCAAGCAGCCCTGACTATTACATTTTTTGACATATCTGTTTCTCCACAAGGTCGGCATATGTACAGAGGCTAAAGGTCTGAAGTGTTTAGTGGTGTCTGCTGATTTTATATACGTGCTGCCGGATTATAAGTTCTTCTTTGGAGTAAAGTTACTACAATTGTATAATCATAATTGGCGGGTTTGGTCGGAGACATGGAGCGCCTGCCAGGGCCGTGGGATACCCAGGCCGGGTCCGTCGGTTCTTCGGGGGTTATCAGGGCAACAGCAACCCTTGAAATGAAGGGGAAATAAAGTTCATAGGGGATTAGTTTGTGACGCCATCCATGGTGTTCGGCAATAAGAAAATGGCCGACACTGTGGTTCAGGTCCACTGGGGCAGTTGGTGATGCAGCAGAGATGTTACTGCTCTCCACGGGTAGAGCTAGGCCCCAGGGCAGTTTTGTGGTAAACTTGATGATGCTGAATGTTGCAGTGTAGGGCTGGTGATGCAGTAATAATTCTGAGGACAGGGTGCAATTTTCACACTTTACTCAGAGTCTGTTGGTACAATCACCAGCTGGGTGCTGTGTCCTCCGGGTCTGTGGACCAGCAAGCTCTCAGGTAATTTGGGTGCACTTTTCCGAGACTCCCTTCTTGTGTACGTTCCCTGGCTGTCTGTCTGTGCTGACTTCGCCCTCCTGCCCTGCGCCTCACAGTGTACCAAGCCAGCAGCCTCAGATCCTGTCGGGAGATGTCCTCCTGGTCCCCTTGATCTTATATGGCTGCCTTTTTAGCAAATGTGTGTGGATTTGGCTGTGGCACATACAGACACCACAGCCTCCGGTTTGCTAGCTGAGTCTTGCAGTTTCTCCACTAGTCTGGGGCTGTTTCCCCACTGCGACCTGGTCCTTGCACCTGACTACAGTCGGCGTGAATTCGGGCGCCACGGGTGGATTCCTCACTTCCCTGGTCCCAAGGAGCCCTTCCTTCTAGCAGCTCCAGCCTGAGATGGGGCCCTCCCTAAATAGGGTCCACCCAGATCCCCTGGCCTGGAGTGGTGTTGGATGCTAGTGTGTGGGTCCCAGATAGCACCCCCTTCTTACCCGAGAGCTAGATACCACACATCTGGCTGAGGTGCAGTACCTGTGTGGCGTCTGGACCCCAAGGGGTGCCATAGACACCAAGGTTTCTTTTATTATGGTTGTGTACAAAGAGAGTAGCGGGCACCACAAAAATAAATAAGTCAGGGATCAACCATATGCATATATAAAGGACAATTGAAAATCAAACAAGAAAAAAGATATGCACACCAATGGGATCAACCTTCAAAAAAATATAACTTTATTTATACAAGAAGCACAGCAGGGCAAGACATACATTTAAAAACATTTAAAAACCAAGGAGCAAGCACATGGCTGATAAGCTACATGCAACCCCCCAGGCAGTTGGAAACAAATACCATCAAGCACCCAATGATTTAAAGTATATCAAAAGAGAAGTATGTATATATACATGTGCAACAATAAATACCCATCTGCTACCAGCTATATTCTATAGGCATCAGACAAAATGCACCAAGAAATAAGGATTGGACACGAGTTCCGCACCCTAGGCATATTTACCAAGTATTACCATACAAGGATAAGAGCCACAGGATTACAGGAGATGTCACCCAAAAACCTGGGAGGGAAGCAAGTGCTATGATCCAAAATCCTAAAAGTCCAAAAGGGCCAGGCAAAGATGCGACAGCCAAAAATAAGGTGCTAGTGCTGGGGGATGAAAGAAGGAGACCAAAGTCCCATGCATATCGACGCTAGGACAGCGTCTTCATCAGGGAAGGGTGAGATAAACAGCCTCACCCTGCTCTTTTATAGCCAAATAATAAAGTGTAATAATCACCGTCTGCGAGGATGCGACGACGTGTGGTTTCCTCATGGCGTGTGCAGACCGGCATCTACTTCCGGTTCAACAAGTTTACCTCATCGCGCCTGTGCAGTTGGTTACTCCAGCTAGACTGCCGAGACTGTAGCTGGTAGCAGATGGGTATTTATTGTTGCACATGTATATATACATACTTCTCTTTTGATATACTTTAAATTATTGGGTGCTTGCTGGTATTTGTTTCCAACTGCCTGGGGGGTTGCATGTAGCTTATCAGCCATGTGCTTGCTCTTTGGTTTTTAAATGTATGTCTTGCCCTGCTGTGCTTCTTGTATAAATAAAGTTATGTTTTTTTGAAGGTTGATGCCTTTGGTATGCACATCTTTTTTCCTGTTTGATTTTCTTTTATTATGGTATGTAGAACGGACACTGGACACATAAAACTGCACATAAATTGATAACATTTGATGGATTCAGACAAACCCTCATACAACACGTGATTAACAAAGTCATTACTACAGGACTGTGTGAAAAAGGGATTTATTCTAAAAGAAACGCCAGAGCCAAAAATGAGAGAATCTGGGCATCATGGCTGGATATTCTGGGCCTGGCCTCCAGCATGTTAGACGGGGTCTTTGTCCCTGGAGCTTCTCTACTCGGTATAATGAGACTCTGATGTTGTTCATATAAAGAGCATTTGAGAATAATATAAATTGCAATAAAATATATTTGATAGCGTCTTGTTTCTTACACCAGGAATGTTACTCCGGTGCCTAACTGGAGAACTATTACTGGTGAGCCACTAATAATGAATTTGGAGCATCTTATTAGTGGCGTCTTGATGAAATTCACACATCTTATTGCTGAACCTTCCTCATTAAGAATGGTGTATGGAACATTAGTCTTAATGAATTGTTTTACAAAAAATACAAAAGGTAGAATTTTGTAATTGTTCATTGTACATAAGATTTATTTAACACCAGAGGTTTTGTCAAAGATGAATAACAATGGGGACACGAGTGTCCCAAGTGTCAGATTAACCCATTGTATGTTATTGTTATGCTATAAATAGTAAATTTTGAGGGGTCAGGTTATTGAGACAAATCAAATCGTATTAAACCCAATAATATGTGCATTGGGGTATAGAAAAAGGAATCCGATCCTAATGACGGTGAAAAACTACTATACTTAGCACAGAAATTGCTTATATAAATGTGGTTCCCATCTGATGTCCCTACAAAGAAAGCATGGATCATAGCTGTAAATCATAACTTGCAACATGAACATGTTTATTACTGTAATGTACATAAACTAAAGACATTTATTCAGACATGGAGATTGTTACAAAAACTGTAAAGAATGGCAGATTGCCAAGATTGGGCGTTAGGGGAAAAAAAAGAAGAAAAAATGTTGTTCTTTTTTTTTTTTGGGGGGGGGGGGGGGTTGGGGTCACAATACTCTTGCCCATATAGTCAATATATAGATAAACAATATGAAATATGTACTGATAATGTTCTCTTGCTCTTTAGATAAGAGATGTCTATTGGGAAATGCTTATATTTTAATTCTAATTTAAGTTCTAATTTGCTTTTCTTTCTCATTTACTTATTTATAGTTACTTTGACTGTATTTTGTTATGTGTTGTCTTGTGTTATGTGTACTGTTTGTCAAAATATATGGTTTCTCCTGTGTGAATTCTCCGGTGTCTAACAAGATGTGATTGAGCTGCAAAATTTCTCCCACATTCTGAACATGAAAAAGGTTTCTCCCCTGTGTGAGTTCTTTGGTGTCTAACAAGATATGATTTATCTACAAAATATTTACCACATTGTGAACATGAAAAAGGTTTCTCCCCTGTGTGAGCTCTCTGATGGACAACTAACTCTGATTTCTGATTAAAGCATCTCCCACATTGTGAACATGAAAAAGGTTTCTCCCCTGTATGAGTTCTCTGATGAACAACTAAATTTGATTTCCTTATAAAACATTTCCCGCATTCTGAACATGAAAAAGGTTTCTCCCCTGTGTGAGTTCTCTGGTGTGTAACAAAAGTTGATTTATCTGCAAAACATTTTCCACATTCTGAACATAAAAAAGGTTTCTCCCCTGTGTGAATTCTCTGATGAACAACTAAATTTGATTTCCCTACAAAACATTTCCCACATTCTGAACATAAATATGGCTTCTCCCCTGTGTGAAGTTTCTGATGGATAACTAAAGCCGATTTTAGATTAAAACATTTCCCACATTCTGAACATGAAAAGGCCTTCTCTCCTGTATGTGATTTTTGGTGTATAACTAGATATGATTTATCAGTATAACGTTTCCCACATTCTGAACATGAATATGGCTTCTCCCCTGTGTGAACTCTCTCATGTCTAACAAGTTCTGACTTGCGCTTAAAATATTTCCCACACTCTGCACAAGAAAATCTTTTCTCCTTTGTGGGAATTTTTTTCTGAGTACCAAAAGACATTTTGAGGGAAAAACATTTTCTACATTTTGTACTTGAAAATGGCTTCTTTGCTTTAAGAGCAGTTCGATTTTCAATTCCTCTTTTGTGACTTTCATTTTTCTTAATAGTCTGTGATGAATCAGAAGTTAGCATTTGTCTATAAGGATGAGATGATAGATCTTTGATGTGAAGGGATGATGGAATAACCGGAGTAATTGCATTCACTTCAGTTATATCTTGTGTGATATCAAGGTCGTCTGATTTAAAAAATGAAGATGTCACTTGACCTTCTGATCTCCTGGTACAGTCATCTGCCAATAATAAAAATGATTTTTTAATAAAATATCCTTAAAATATATTTGCATGATATTTCTAAAGTATACATAGAAATTACACGTTATGTCGAAAAATTAAACTATTTACTAAGACAAAACTAGTTGACAATCAAACACTAGACTTCAGAGCAGGAACGAGTAGAGTATGATGTTCAACCTTGTTTGTTTGTTCTGCCTCCCAGACAGGAATAATACACCAGCTAAAAATGTTACTTAGGTCGGTTTCACACTAGCGTTTGGGTCCGCATGTTGCGTTTGGCGGGCACGTCAAAATGACGCACGGGTGCGCATCCACGTCCCTGCGTACACAATGTTAAACATAGGTATGCAAGACACATGCGGATGTTTGCAGATCTTAAGGAAAAAAGTATGCAGGCGTACGCTGCAGACTCAAATGCTAGTGTGAAACCGGCCTTTGGCCAATTGGTTCCAACAAAAACTTACCTGATCAGTAAATGGGTCTTGGAAAATGCCAACACGAAGGGAAAATTTAGTTTTTGCAATATTAAGACATTTTTTCATCTCTTAAAATAAAAAAACAAACAATGGCAGAGTTGCATTTTTTCACAATTTCTTCCCAATTATAATTTTTCCCCTAGTTTTCAGTACATTCTATAGTAAACTGAATGCTGCCATTTAAATCTACAACTTGTCCCACAAAAACACAAGCACTAAGACGTCCATGTTCACTGAAAAAAAAAAGCTGTTATGGCCCTTGGAAGAAGGCAAGGAATCATTAAAAGTGCAAAAATTAGAAATACTCTGGTCCTAAAAGGGTTAACTACATTTACTATTCTAATAAAGGGGGACTTTTATATTCCGGCCTCTCAGACTCAACAATGGATGGCTCCAGTACAAGTTCTTATATAATGGACATTTATAGAATTCTTAAGAGAAAATATATTTCAGGCTCTTGAAGGTACAAATATCTGACCTTTATGTATTAATTGCTGTCCTTTTTTTGCTAACTAAATTTTGCGAGGAATTGTTAAAAGCTCATATGGGTGGGCTGCCTGGTAGTGATGAGCGAATATACTCGTTACTCGAGATTTCCCGAGCATGCTTGGGAGTCCTCTGAGTACTTTTTAGTGCTCGGAGATTTAGTTTTTATTGCCGCAGCTGACTGATTTACATCTGTTAGCCAGCATAAGTACATGTGGGGATTCCCTAGCAACCAGGCAACCACCACATGTACTTATGCTGGCTAACAGATGTAAATCATTCAGCTGCAGCAATAAAAACTAAATTTCCGAGCATTAAAAAATACTTGGAGGCCATCCGAGCATGCTCGGGAAATCTCGAGTAACGAGTATATTCGCTCATCACTACTGCCTGGCCTCCATGTGCCCACTGTGGGATAATATTTACCTCCCTCATTTCTTACAGTGCCGAACTTTAATTATTCCTTTTTTATTCACTTTCACATATATTAATAGAGGGATTTGTTATACAAGTAGGATTAGAGGATTCACATTTCTCTCCTTATTTGCAGATAAGACTTCTTTCACATTTCCGTCGGTACGTGACCGTCGGACGTTGTGAAAATTCTGTGCAACGTGGGCAGCAGACGCAGTGTTTCAACGCGTCCGCTGCCCATAGTAAAGTCCCAGGGAGGAGGGGGTGGAGTTCCGGCCACGCCTGCGCACTTAAAATTGCAGGACCCTTGAACGTTTTTTTGCTACGACGGTCCGCCAAAAAATGACGCATCCAGTGCACGACGTATGGAACGTGTGTCCATACGTCGCGATGCGTCGCTAATACAAGCCTATGGGGAAAAAACACATCCTGCGGGCAACTTTGCAGGATGCGTTTTTTTAACAGAACGACGCATTGCAACGCTTGGCAAAAGACGGAAATGTGAAAGTAGCCTAAGACATTCTATTCAGTCTTCACCCCGGCTTTTCGTTTTGGGTGAACATATCTTTTCATGGATTATTTATTGTCAACTGAAATCTGTAAAGGCAGAATTAGTTCCCTATAAAACATTTGATGAATCGACTTTCAGAAGAGAATAAATTCTGGGAATCAGATCTTGGATTTATCTTACATAATGGAAAATAATTGTAAATTCTGATAATGTTCTTCTCTACGTCATATGAGAGAATGTTCCAATTTACGGTTATTCACAGGTTGCACCGTTCCCAACTTTTATGCAGAAGATAGGATATATTAAATATTCTGAATGTCATTGGCAATTTAACCTGTCGCCGAAGTTATCAAGAAACATCCGGGCATAGTAGGATTCCGTACAGGAGCAATGGAAAAAAAGGTGGCCCTCTATGCTGACGACACTTTGTTGTTCTTGGCGGAGGCTTCAAATACTTTACTAGTGACGATGGAGATTATCGAAAGATTTGGGAAATATTTGGGTTAAAAGATCAACTGGAACAAATCAGTCTTAGGCTATGTGCCCACGTTGCAGAATGCTCGCATAATTTTCCTGATCAAAACCAGACTCCTTTCGCAGGAAATCCGCTTGCAATTTTTCACGTTTTCTTCCGGAGCATCCCAATACAATAATATAGCATCAAATCCGCAGATTTTCCGCAAAATTAATCAACATGCTGTTTTGTTTTTTTTGGGGGGGAAAAAAAAGGCAGAATGGGCACAAAAATTGCGGAATGAATTAAAATAATGGAATGCTTAATGTAAGCGTTTTTGCAGCGGAAAACCGCCGCAAAAATGCTAAAAATCTGGAACGTGGGCACATAGCCTTACTCCCATTAGATAATTATGATAACCAACCTTCATATTCAGGTTCTGGCTTAGAAGTGGTTTCTGAATTCAAATATTTGGGTATTAACATAACGGCACAAACAAAAGATTAAGAGACAAAACTTCACCCCCAATTATCACGAAATTTAAGCAAAAAAAAAAATTTTAAGCAAAAAGGAAACTTGGTCCAAATTATTACTGCCAGTTGTGGGATATCGCCTCTATGTAGCTGAGCCGATCAGGTTCTGGCAGCTTCTAGTCTCCCATAGAGACTATTGAAGCATGCCAAAAATAAAAAATAAAAAGTTTTTTTAAAAAATAAAAAATATATAAAAGTTCAAATCACCCCCCTTTCGCCCCATTCAAAATAAAAACAAAAAAAAAATCAAACATACACATATTTGGTTTCGCCGTATTCAGAATCACCAGATCTATTAACAAAAAAGCATTAACCTGATCGCTAAACGGCAAAGTGAGAAAAAAGTCAAAACACCAGAATTACTTTTTTGGTCGCCACAAAATTACATTAAAATGCAATAACGAATGATCAAATGATCATATCTGCACCAAAATGATATAGTTAAAAACGTCAGCTCGGCACTCAAAAAATAAGCCCTCACCCAATCTGAGAACACGAAAAATGGAGATGCTATGGGTATAGGAAAATGGCGCAATTTTTATTTTTTTTTTACAAAGTTTGGATTTTGTTTTCACCACTTAGATAAAAAAGAACCTAGAGATGTTTGGTGTCTATGAATTCGTAATGACCTGGACAATCATAATGGCAGGTCATTTTTAGCATTTAGTGAACCTAGTAAAAAAGCCAAACAAAAACAAGTATGGGATTGCACTTTTTTGCAATTTTACCGTACTTGTAATTTTTTTCTCATTTTCTAGTACATGACATGGTAAAACCTCTATCATTGCTTTCTCACCTACCAGTCCCATCATTGCCCTTTCCACAACCTCTATCATTGCTTTCTCCCCCACCACCACCATTATTGCCCATTCCACCACCTCCATCATTGCCTCCTCTCCCACCACTCCCATCATTGCCTCTTCTCCCACCACTCCCATCATTGCCATTTCCACCACCTCCATCATTGCCACCTCCACCATTGCCTCCTCCTCCACCATCCCCATCATTGCTCTTTCCACCACCATCATTGTCTGATCCACCACCACTATCATTGTCTTCTCCCACACCATCCCCATCACTGCTCTTTCCACCACCTCCATCATTGCTTTCTCCCCCACCACCCCCATCATTGCCCTCTCCACCACCTACACACACACACACCACTCACCTCTCTGCACGTTACACACACATCTCCACAACCCACACAGTTCACCTCTCCGAATGTTCCCCGGCAGCCACAGCGTCGTCATCGCCAACAGCTTTCTCTCCGACACAGCCGCGAGCTGAATGCTGAAGTCTTCCAGCCATGGCTGCTTTGTCCGACAGGAAGCGCGGGCAGGAAGCACAGGACAGATCCCTGCAGCTCCGCTCCGCAGCCATTTTCTCCTGTAGACAGCGGAACTGCAGGGATCGCTCCCTGCCCACCGTTCATGTGGGCAATCTGGCCAGGGGGCATCGGAGCCTTGGGACCGGAGAAATGCCAGATTGCCCTGAGTGTTAGCCGCCTTGCAGCATCGGCTGCACATGCGGTATGTCCACCCCTGAACATAGCCTAACAGTCTTATAAAGGTCTAAAAACCTTCATCAAAAATATTGGAGCACACAAATCTCCAAGGGTCCCAAACTTTTGCATCAGCCCATTTTCCTTTTTGTAATTTTTAAAACGTAAAATATGACATTTTTTTGCCTAAAATACAAAGTGTCATCTTTAACTTTAGCTCTTTTTGTACATCATTTTGTCTTCAGCTTGCTTAACTGTTCACAATAACAGTAATATTGACCAGGGGTGACCAAACTTTTACTAGCTAATAAAAAGAGTACAAATAAAAATTAACTTTTAATGACTAAAGAAAATTGGATATATTAAAAATTCTAAATGTTCGAAGTGTATCTTGGAGGCGGCAGATCTATCTCATATGTATTGGGACTGCCGGGAAATTAGGGAATTTTGGGAACCAGTTAACTCATTTGTTGCTGAGAGGCTGAATATTGTTTCGTCATTTCATTTTTGTTATAGGAGTCAAGCTGGATTGTCCTACTAAGGATCTAATTACTTCATGATTATTATCTGCAAGAAGAATTATTTTTAAGGACTGGATAACTTCTAAAAATATATTTATCTAACAACAGCTTTGGACAAGCTACACATCCCAATAAAATAATAGCCCGGATAAGTAGAAGCAAATAATTTTGGAAATATGGGCAAGAATTATTGATTGAAGGGTTTTCTCTTCTTTAATCCCTTCTGAATGGGGAGGGGAGAGCTGAGGGGGAAACGAATAAGTAGGAAAAGGAGAAAAATAATGATGATTGTATTATATTTCTTGTTTTTATGTGTCTACTGTTTATGTTGGAGCATATATATAAAAAGAACTTGGTCAAGGGGGCGTGTCCTAGCTGGCCATGTGAGTGGAAGCAGGGAAGAGTGCTCCTGCTGCCAGAAGGACAAAAATCCTGCTTTAACCCCGATTTTCGGGTTAACTCACCTAAATCCAGCTGGCTGAAGTTCCGGAGAGTGCAGCGGTGCGGAGCGGCGGGTCCGGAGTCGGCAGCGATGACCAGGAGGTGGCAGAAAGACGCTGGCACCAGCGATGCAGGAGCCGGCCAAGATGGTGCCGATGCTAGGGAGGACGCCGAGAAGGAGAACGCCGCATGTCAGCGGCGCATGGAGGTGGCCGCAAAGCTGCAGCAGTATGCCAGAGTGGAGGCTGCTGAGGAGGCAGAACCAGGATCTGGAGCTGGAGCTGACCAGGAGGAGGAGGAAGCAAGCAAGGCTGAGCAGCATGAGGTACAGAGGGGGAAGGAGAGGCAGCATGGCTGGGGCTAGTGGGGGACCTGAAGCCATATCACAGGGAGAGGAGCCGACTCTTATGGTACCGTCACACTAGACGATATCGCTAGCGATCCGTGACGTTGCAGCGTCCTGGCTAGCAATATCGTCCAGTGTGACAGGCAGCAGCGATCAGGCCCCTGCTGTGATATCGCTGGTCAGGGAAGAAAGTCCAGAACTTTGTTTCGTTGCTGGATCTCCCGCTGACATCGCTGAATCGGCGTGTGTAACGCCGATTCAGCGATGTCTTCGCTGGTAACAAGGGTAAACATCGGGTTACTAAGCGCAGGGCCGCGCTTAGTAACCCGATGTTTACCCTGGTTACCATCGTTAAAGTAAAAAAAACAACCACTACATACTTACCTACCGCTGTCTGTCCCCGGCACTCTGCTTCTCTGCTCTGGCTGTGAGCACAGCGGCCGGAAAGCAGAGCGGTGACGTCACCGCTCTGCTTTCCGGCTGCCCGGCGCTCACAGCCAGAGCAGAGAAGCAGAGCGCCGGGGACAGACAGCGGTAGGTAAGTATGTAGTGGTTGTTTTTTTTACTTTAACGATGGTAACCAGGGTAAACATCGGGTTACTAAGCGCGGCCCTGCGCTTAGTAACCCGATGTTTACCCTGGTTACCGGGGACCTCGGGATCGTTGGTCGCTGGAGAGCTGTCTGTGTGACAGCTCTCCAGCGACCAAACAGCGACGCTGCAGCGATCCGGATCGTTGTCGGTATCGCTGCAGCGTCGCTTAGTGTGAAGGTACCTTTAGAGATGTTATCACACTGATTTCTTCATGTCAGCAATCCCTGAACTCCTTGGCCCAGCAGATGCAGGAAGTTAAAGGGGACACGGCACAGATTAATGCGGCTCTGCAGAAAATGGACAAACGTATAGGAGTGGTGGAGGAGAGGGTGAGCACGGCAGAAGATCACATAGTTAAGCTACAAAAAGCTGAAAAGAAGTTCGCCCAAGCAATAGCCGAGCTCGCTGCTAAAAATGAGGATCTGGGAAATAGATCCAGAAGAAATAATATGCGTATAGTGGGGCTGCCTGAAAAGACTGAGGGGAGAAATCCCACTGAGTTTGTGGAGAACTGGCTGCTGGAGAAGATTGGGAGCACAGTGTTGACTAAAGTTTTTGCTGTTGAACGGGCTCATAGGGTCCCGCAGCAGCCCCCTGCCCCAGGAGCGAATCCCCGTACCATGCTTGCTAAAATACTCAATTACAGAGACAGAGACATTATCCTTAGAAAGGCTAGAGAGATGGAAGATCTGACGGCTGGAGGTCAGAAAATTGCCATTTATCCGGATTATTCCGCTGCGGTTCAGAAACAGCAGATGAAGTTTACTGGAGTCAAGCGGCGACTGAGGGAGCTAGGAGTGCAGTACTCTGTGATGTTTCCCGCCAAGCTGAGACTGGTGGCTTTTAATAAGACCCACTTTTTCTTGACACCGGAGGACGCTACCCAGTGGCTTGATACTCATGAGAAAAAACTTAAGGGAATGGGCGACTGACATTTCGGCGAGATCCAGTTGGGATTTGTTTTCTCTGTCGATAGAGGAGAGTTCTGCGCTCGTTAGCAATGGTTAAAGAGTTGAGCAACTGTTGGGGGTTTTGCTGGGCCATATTGAAGGAATGGCCGGAGGGGACAGTACCAACTACTAAGTACGGGGGAGGAGGGTTATGCTGGGTACTGTGAACTGGTTTGGTACTTTTTCTATATGTTAATATAAGTTGAAATGTTAAGATACAATAAAGTGAAAGTTGGGGGGAAATTGTGATTGCTATGGCAGCGGGACGCGAATGGAGAGGGTTAAGTAAGGGAGAGTGTTCGCAGTGGGCAGTGGAGCCCCACTCTTGATGAGAGGAAGAATGCGTTATATTGGGGGGGTTAGGGGGGCAAGTTGGGAGGGGGCAGGGGGGGTGGGAGGATTGGGGCAGCTCATACTTGGGAAATTGGATACTTTAAGAAATGATGAGCCACATTATGGGAGATTGTATTAAAATATTGAGTTGGAATGTGAGAGGTCTGGCGGATAAAACATGGCGGGCGGCAACTCTGCAGTATGTCCGAGAACAGAAGGTCTCAATGATATGTCTGCTGGAGACACATTTAGTGCGGGAGAGGGTAAACGTATTGAATAGGCGCTGGATACAGAGGGCGTATCATTCTACATTCTCGACGTACTCTAGGGGTGTATCTGTGTTAATACCTGCGGGGGTGCAGTATGAGGAGGTAATGGTAAAAGAGGATGTGGATGGTCAGTATGTGGTGGTGAAATGTAAAATAAATGGAGTGTTGATGTGTATAGCGGCAATGTATATTCCGCCCCCATACTCAAGTAAGAAGATAAGAGAGGTGCTGGAGAGGGTAGAGCGTTGGGGACCGTTACCATCTCTAATTATTGGCGATCTTAATAATATCTGTGATGACTTTTGGGACAAAAACAAAAATCCCCAGAATAGAACAGGGGGACATATCACTACGTTTGGGACCTATGTCCGGGAAGTAGGTATGATTGATTTATGGAGAGTTAGACATATTGGGGAAAGGACGTACTCATGCTACTCGCCAGCTCATGGTACTTTGTCTAGGATTGACTTGGCGCTGGGTAACTGTTTACTGGACACGATGGTAGGGGAGGTGAGATATTTGCCTAGGGCTCTTTCAGACCATAGTCCAGTTGAGGTGGAATTTCGGCCGGTGGGGACACGGATCGGGAGCAGGAAGGAGTGGAAGATTCACCCTAATTGGCTACACAGTATGGACTTGGAAAAGATAATGAAGGAGTTGGTGGAATTTTTTGAGATCAACGAGGGAAGTGTAGATGTTCTTACTGTGTGGGAAGCCATGAAGGCGTACTTGAGGGGACTGCTGTTCAGGGATATTAGCAGGTGTAAGAGGAAATCAAGAGAGACAGAGAGGTTGGCGGTTGAAGGGCTGAGGATAGCCGAGGATGAGATGGTAATAACAGGTACTCCGGAAGCTGGGAAGAGGCTAAAGGCAGCTCAGAGTCAGTTGGAGGAGGTATTGCTCGGTAAGGCTGAAAGGAAGAGGGAATTCATGAATCTGGCTTTTTACCAGGAGGGTGAATCTGTGAGTCATTTGCTATCGATGGTGGCTTCTGCCCAGAGAAACACTTCCTTTGTTCATTCTTTGGTATCGGGGAGCGGTGTGGCTGTCTCTGAGACTTCAGAGATTTTGGACATTTTTGCGGATTTTTATGCGGACCTATATTCCTCTCAGGTAGATGGGTCGGTGGAGGACACGGTGGCGTTCCTTGAGGAATTGGAGCTCCCAAGGCTGAGTGACATAGATAGAGAAGATTTGGAAGCTCCCATTACGGAGGAGGAATTGGGTCGGGCACTGCAGTCTATGGCTAATGGGAAGGCACCTGGCGTAGATGGATTTCCTGCTGAAATTTATAAAAACTTTGGGGAAGTGCGGATCCCTAAATTAAGGGTACTTCTGGAGGAGGCTAGGAGTGGCGGTCGTCTACCGGCATCTATGCGGGAGGCCATACTAGTGGTGATTCCTAAGGAGGGGAAGGACCCGACTCAGCCGGATTCATATCGGCCAATCTCCTTGCTTACTACAGACGTTAAACTTCTGGCTAAGGTGTTGGCGATGAGGTTGACAAGTGTTATTTCCGGCCTGGTGCACTCAGACCAGTCCGGCTTTATGCCTGATCGGTCCACTGCGATCAACTTACGAAGGCTGTATATGAATTTGCAACTCAGATCCGACAACTGTGGCCAGAGAGTTATTGCATCTTTAGACGCTCATAAGGCGTTCGATAGTGTGGAGTGGGGATATCTCTGGCAGGTGCTCCGGAGTATGGGGTTTGGACCGCAGTTCATATCCTGGATTCGACTGACGTACTCGATGCCGATGGCTAGGGTTAGGGTAAATGGGCAGTTATCACGGACCATACAAGTGGCTAGAGGGACGAGACAGGGGTGTCCGCTCTCTCCTCTTTTGTTTGCTCTGGCTGTGGAACCACTGGCTGCTAAGCTTCGACGGTCTGATGAGGTGACTGGGTTTAAATATGGGATGATTGAAAAAAGGGTGGCGTTTTATGCGGATGACATTCTGCTATTTCTGGCTGACCCGGGTACGTCCTTGGAGGGAGCCATTGGGATTATTGAGCGTTTCGGATCGGTGTCGGGACTTAGGATAAACTGGAGTAAGTCTGTCTTGTTTAAGGTGGATGATGATGGTGGGGAGCCACTGGAGGATGGGCGACTGGAGGTGACTAGCCAATTTAAGTACCTTGGAATATGGGTATCTATGCCGGTCACTGAGTATATACATAGAAATCTGACAACAATCTTAGGTGTTCTAAAAGCGAAAGCGGATGCTTGGCTTAAACTGCATTTATCTGTGGTAGGTAGGGTGAATCTTATTAAAATGATTTTGATGCCAAAAATACTGTATATTCTTCATAATGCGCCAGTTTGGATACCACGCGGGAGATTTAGACAGATTAACTCTCTGTTCAGGAATTTGATATGGGGGAGACAGCATCCGCGTATCAAACTGGAGACACTTCAGCAACCCAAGGAAGATGGGGGATTGGCATTGCCTAACCCTGAAATAAATTTTCTTGCAGCCCAGAGTCAGCATTTAAAAGGCTGGGCGCATGAAGGGTCATCTGGGGCGGTACAACGGCTGATGGAAGTGGTGACAAAAAGAAGGCCAGTGGTACAATGTTTGGAGGATGAATCCCTGGGGGCTCTGGGGAAATTATACCCGACTGTGTTGTTGATACGCAGGATGTGGGGCAGGCTGAGACATATACGGGGGGTCACGGATTTGACTAGATTCTCACCGCTATGGCATAACAGCAACTTACAGGAGTTTGAGGCACTGGGGGTACTGACAGAATGGCAGGTCAAAGGGATTCAGTACGTGTATCAAATAATTGAGCGAGGTGAATTGAAATAATTTTCCCAATTACAGGCGGAATTTGGTCTTGGGACTGTGGGGGAATTTCAGTATTTGCGGATGAGGCATGCTTTTGGAGCTCAGAGTAGAAACGGAGGTATTGGAATTCAGAGGGATATAGTACTGGAGTATGTGTGTAATGAAGGGACTACTGGGGGAGTCATATCTACTTTGTATAAAGATCTGTTGCACACTTTCCTATTGGGGTTTCCAATAATGGCGAGAGCTAAGTGGGAGAGGGATCTGGGTCCAATGGAGAATGAGACTTGGGAGTCGGTGCTAGAATGGGTCCCACGATTGTCACTGAGCGAACCATATAGACTGTCACAGCTCTATGTGATACACAGGGTTTATAAGTCACCGATGGTGCTATATAAGGCTGGTTTGCGTGATGATTCTGAATGCCCGAGGTGTAAAACTGCAGATGCTGATATACTCCATATGATGTGGACGTGTCCGAGACTGGCTGCTTTTTGGGTGGTAGTTTTGAGTCGTATGGAAGGTGCGTATGGATGTAAGGTGCCAAGGGATCCACTTGTGTGCTTGTTGGGATGTGTGGATGAGATTGGAGTGGATAACAACCTGAAGATAGCTATTGCCAGATTGTTATACATGGCTAGGAAGGTAATAGCTCGAAATTGGATTAGGGAAGAACCGCCGTCAAGAGGAGAGTTCCTCCAGTATGTGAAGCAGGGCCTGACACTGGAAAAGGGGTTTTATCAAAAAAGAGGGAAAATCGAAATGTTCAATAAAATGTGGTCTCCGTGGATTGCTATGGGATAGGGGTATTATAGAGGGAGAGATAATTAAGGATCCTAATTAATGGTAATGTTAAATGTGGCTTATATTATTGGCCGAGGGATTAGATAGTATATTGGTCTAATGATGGAAGTGCTAAGCAAGGTGAGCTGCTTTGTTGGGTGGGGTTGGGGGGTGGTGGGATTGAAGGGGAATGTTTGAAGGGGGGGGGAAAAGCTTTGTATTGAAAATGAGAATGTAACATGTCATTTATCTTGTTATTCTTAATAAAAATTTATTTGAATTAAAAAAAATAAAAAGAACTTGGTCTGGTGTCTCATCATAAAAGCAAGGCCCATCATTCGGATTATATTTTTCTTCACATGATTTTCTATATTGTCAGCACATTCTACGTACACTGTCATTTAGTTTTGCAGTTTATAGATCTGGGACGTTACGGGCCAACACCTTCTAATGCCAAGTACTAGGGTGCATTTTCCGGGCTATAATCTCTGGCCAGAACAGGTCTCTCTCCAACAGAAGAACTTCCAATACCCAAAGTAATTGGGACACCAAAGATAAAGCAACCATAGCCAAAAGAATCTGTGACTTCTCTGCATTTATTGGTTACTACTCACCTGGGTAGTCATATGTAGGAATCTCGTCTTTACAATGCTCATCACCCCACACTTGTATTTCTATAGTATCAATAAGAGTCTGATCTTCACCCTGAAACAAATATTGTAAAAGTCACAGACAGATGTAGAAGTCACATTTATGATCAGCTCTAATCCTGCCATCTCCGCCATTCTCATTACACAAGTATAAAACATATAATACTGGTGGATAAAACAAGACTGAGCACAAGACCTTCACAGCCGTCTACACATCATAGGGGAGATCTCATGACACCTTCTATCCATCTACCTGATGATCCTGAGGAACATTGGGATCTTCTTGTTTACAGCCCTGTGGAAGGAGAGGACGGGGACATCTCCCTGGTGTTGTCCTGTTATTGAATAGAACTGGAGGAAACACATACAGGGACTGAATTCATTCTTTACATACAGATAATTATAGGCTGTGTGTATTTAGTCATTTTAGTCCTATCTATTACCTGGTGGTGTGAGGGGCTGGGGAAACTCCATCATGACGTCCTTGTACAGATCTTTGTGTCCTTCTAAATACTCCCACTCCTCCATGGAGAAATAGACAACGATATCATGACACCGTATAGGAACCTGACACATACAATGATACAGTCATCCCCCGATTTCTTCATAGCATTACTGTATAATGTCCCAGCATTCCCAGCAGTCTCACCTCTCCAGTAAGCAGCTCAATCATCTTGTAGGTGAGTTCTAATATCTTCTGGCTATTGCTGTCCTCATGTATGAGGGGGTGAGATGGAGGCCCCGTGATTGGGCTCAGGGGTCTTCTCCATCCCTCAGTCACAGCGTCTCGACAGCGCTCACTAGAGGTCTTCTGCACTACTGTGTAATCCTGTTTATGGAGAGACATTAATAAATCTCACTACAGACATTTCCAGAGTCCTCACCTCTCCAGTTCTGTCCATCTGTTATCCCCACAGATAAGAATGATGTAATGTGACGTCATCAGAATCTCTCACCTCTCCAGTAAGCCGGAAGAGGATCTCTAGGTTGAGGTGTAATATCTTCTCTGCCCTATTGTTAATATTCCTATCCATCCTTGATGGGTAAATCAGGAAAATTCTCTTATAAAAAAGATCTCCAGAGAGGATCCGATATTGTAGGGACCTGAATGGGAAGAAGATGCAGCTGATGTAACATCAGAAAGATCTCATATAATAATACAATTACTGGAGATAATAAGGGAATATATGAGGAAATATAACATGTAGATGTTGTATTGTTAGTTCGTATACACTGGAACATTAGTTGAATTGGTGACAGCTTGTCTTATTTACTGGTTATTTTGGTCACCGTTTCAGCCACCGATTGGCTGTAGAGATCTTATGTGATCAGAAAATACAGAGACCCATGGGCATGGGACCCAGCAGTGGTGGTACAGGGGTTGTGGGGAATCAGTAATGGGACTAATAATATTTTTACTTTTTCCAGTCTTCAGTTTTTTCTTCTTTATATCTACCAATATATCCTATATATTCTAGGCCACACACAACAAGCAGTTTCTTCCTCGGAGTCGGCAGCTGAATACATTTCTCATAGACTCATCTTCCATAACGCTAATTCTCGTCTCATTTACCGACACTGGAATCGGCATTAGCAATACTGCAGGAGATATTCATTACAAGAGAAATCACTACTTCATGATGAGGATGACATCTTCGTCTTCTACTACGGCTCTAGAAAGATAAAGATATCTGGCCAGAATCCGTCACTGACTCCATCACCACCGGCCGTCTGTATAAATGTTTCCCGTCTTCCCCGGGCTGTAATCTTCTATTGTGTCAGATCCCATGTCTGATTCACACACAGAAGCACAAAACATTTTTTCTTCAAAAAACACAATGGACAGGAGTTATTTGTAACCTATGGCAATGACTGTTGTAAAGTCTACATAGACAGTGCTGTGGCATTTATTAAATGTTTTTTTTTTCCTCTAGGTATATTTTTCCAAGCTTTTCTCCTCGATTACAGAAAAAACTGGTGTTCAAATTTTTCAAAATAAAATTCGCAGGAACAATTATTATAAAAACCACAGAAAGAGTACAAGACACATGGTGCTCCTTTTTATCAAATGTTAAATATTAGATTAAAAAAAAAAAATTCGGCACTACAACGGTCTTGTTTATCACATGCATGGTATGGGCACGGTTGCTTAGATAATTCCGGCTAATTATTTGCCTATGCTGATAACAATTATAACATTTAAGAAGGTTGTCAGAGTTAGAGGACTTCCTCGTTCAGCCCAATTCCCCCCCAAACCCCCCCCCCCCCCCGGTCACTACTTGATTGTGGTCAGCTGCTGGGTTGCTATGGTACCAGGAGGCTTATAAATGGCCTCTGGGCCTGTAACATATGAAAGTCTACTAGGCCCTGCCAGAGGCAGAGTGTAAGAAGATATCTCTTATACCCCATACACATTAGACTAAAATCAGGAAGCACCACTGATCTGAGCCAGATCGACTGCTGCCTCATATATATATGGAGGATTCCTGTCAGATGAGAGGTGAGTGACGGATCTATTATGGTAAATTACAGAGTCCGATGCTTTTGTTCTCTATGGTGATAATCCTCTGCCACAGGAATCTGCCAGCAGCTTTCTCATACAGATCACAGGAAGGTTCAGGCAACCAGAGTGTTCATGTGTATGGGGGAAGTCAGGAGAGATCGCCGTCAGCCGCATGATCATTTGGCCGACAGCTATCTAATGTGTATGAGGCAATTAGTATTACACTGACAGGCAGCGATAATACCCCGCACTACAGTAGCACAGGGCATCATTATACTGTGTGTGGGGGATGGCAGTACTGTGGGAACAATATACCATATGTTGGGGATGGCGGTACTGGGGGAGCATTATACTGTGTGTGTGGGGGGATGGTGGTACTGTGGGAACATTATATTGTGTGTGGGGGGATAGCGGTACTGGGTGAACAATATACCATATGTGGGGGGATGGCAGTACTGGGTGAACATTATACCGTATGTGGGGGGATGGTGGTACTGTGGGAACAATATACCGTATGTTGGGGATGGCGGTACTGGGGGAGCATTATACTGTGTGTGGGGGGATGGTGGTACTGTGGGAACATTATACTGTGTGTGGGGGATGGCGGCACTGTGGGAACATTATACTGTGTGGGGGGATGACAGTACTGGGGAAACATTATACTGTGTGTGGGGGGATGACGGTACTGGGGAAACATTATACTGTGTGTGGGGGGATGGCGGTACTATGGGAACATTATACTGTGTGTGGGAATGGCGGTACTGTGGGAACATTATACTGTGTTCTACAAAATTAAACAACTGAATGAACATCCTCCAAGGCCGGTGATTCCATAATTTTTGCCAGGGGTTGTAGAAGGTTTTTCCTACATCAATGGCCTTACACGCCACACATCCACTACATCTGTAGCCACCGATTGTTTTAGAAGAAAGCCGTGTAGATTGTCAGGGGGTTGTGAAGTGTCTGTGCACTAGACGATCTTTAAGAGATCTACTTTTTGTGTCAATAATCTGTGGAAATGGTGTTAATAATTCCCCAATGTTGCAGTCCTTTTTTTTTTTTTTTTTAAATCGACCAATGTTTATTTGGAATTTATATCAAATCTTGAGCTCCATTATTAAATGTGGTGAATAAGCACAAGCCTGCATTATTTGCAATTTTTGGGTGATTGGGGAAATTACATCAGTCTTATTTTACTTTTCTATAGGCTTTTCCCCGAATTTTATCTGGATATCCCCTCTCGATGAATCTCCTCCTTAGGCACCCTGCTTGTAGTTTAAAATTAGCAATGTATGAGCAGTTCTTCTGTATCCTCAGGAACTGTCCCTTAGGGATCTTTTTTTTTGTGGAGTGGAATAACTACTTTCCCACCTGAGTAAAGAATTGTTGGCTGTGGGCTTTCTCAAGGTACTGATCCCCAGGGTGCCATCCGCTGTTCTTTCAATCATGATGTCAATAAATGAAAATTTCATACTGCTAGTTTTGAAAGTGAAGATTATTAACATTTAACCCCTTCATGACCTTGGGATTTTTCGTTTTTCCTTGTTCGTTTTTCACTCCTCACCTTCCCAGAGCCATAACTTTTTTATTTTTCCGTCAATTTGGCCATGTGAGGGCTTATTATTTGCGGGACGAGTTGTACTTTTGAACAACATCATTGGTTTTAGCATGTCGTGTACTAGAAAACGGGAAAAAAAATTCCAAGTGCGGTGAAATTGCAAAAAAAGTGCAATCCCACACTTGTTTTTTGTTTGGCTTTTTTGCTAGGTTCACTAAATGCTAAAACTGACCTGCCATTATGATTCTCCAGGTCAGTACGAGTTCATAGACACCTAACATGACTAGGTTATTTTTTACCTAAGTGGTGAAAAAAAAATCCAAACTTTGCTAAAAAATAAAAACAAATTGCGCCATTTTTCGATACCCGTAGCGTCTCCATTTTTCATGATCTGGGGTCGGTTGAGGGCTTATTTTTTGCATGCCGAGATGATGTTTTTAATGATATCATTTTGGTGCTGATACGTTCTTTTGATCGCCCGTTATTGCATTTTAATGCACTGTCGCGGCGACCAAAAAAAACAATTCTGGCGTTTCGCATTTTTTTCTCGCTACGTCGTTTAGTGATCAGGTTAATGCTTTTTTTTAGTTGATAGATCGGGCGATTCTGAGCACGGCGATACCAAATATGTGTAGATTTGATTTTTTTTTTTTATTCATTTATTTTTTTTATTTTTTTCACATTTTTTTTTAATATTTTTTTTTACTTTTGCCATGCTTCAATAGCCTCCATGGGAGGCTAGAAGCAGGCATAGCACGATCGGCTCTGCTACATAGCAGCGATCATCAGATCGCTGCTAGGTAGCAGAATTGCAGGTGTGCTGTGAGCGCCGACCACAAGGTGGCGCTCACAGCTGCCAAGGATCAGTAACCATAGAGGTCTCAAGGACCTCTATGGTTACTATTCTGAAGCATCGCCGACCCCCGATCATGTGACGGGGGTCGGCGATGACGTCATTTCCGGCCGTCCGGCCGGAAATGGTGGTTAAATGCCGCTGTCTGCGATTGACAGCGGCATTTAACTAGTTAATAGGTGCGGGCAGATCGCGATTCTGCCCGCGCCTATTACGGGCACATGTCAGCTGTTCAAAACAGCTGACATGTCCCGGCTTTGATGCGGGCTCACCGCGGAGCCCTGCATCAAAGCAGGAGATCTGACCTCGGACGTACTATCCCGTCCGAGGTCAGAAAGGGGTTAAGATCCGAATGAATTCTGCAAAACTCATGTCTATGCCCTTCCAAATGACATCGTCAATGTATCTTAACCAGATTACAATATTTTCACTGCCTGATAGAAACTCCTCACCAAAAACAACTGTATCCTCCCACCAGCCCCGGAGTAGAATAGCATATGATAGGGTGCAAGGGCACCCCATCGCAGTGCCCCTGTGCTGGTGGAACTACTTGTTCTCAAACATGAAGACATTCTTTGTGCAAAGGAATTTGAGTCCTTCTTGTAAGAATTCATTATTAGTGATGAGGGAGTGTACTCCTAAGAAAGATCGAAGGATTGACCCTGGAACAGAACACTATTTTAGCTAGTGTTGTTGTAGAGGTACTATAGAGGTACTATATTCTTCTATGCCACATTCTAAAAGTCTGGAGGCAGTGAAATGCTTCCTCAAAAGCAGGTGTTGTCAGTTCCAGAGGCATAATGAATAGTGATGAGCAAGTGTACTCATTGCTTGGGTTTTCCCGAGCACACTCGGGTGACCTCCGAGTATTTGTTAGTGTTCGGAGATTTAGTTTTCATTGCGGCAGCTGAATGATTTACAGCTATTAGCCAGGCTGAGTACATGTGGGGGTTGCCTAGTTGCTAGGTAATCCCCACATGTAATCAAGCAGGCTAGTAGCTGTAAATATAATGCTGCTGAGGTGATGAAAACTTAATCTCCGTGCAGTCATAAATACTCGGAGACCTCCCGAGCGTTCTCGGGAAAACCCAAGCAACGAGTACACTTGCTCATCACTATTCATTATGCCTCTGGAACTGACAACACCTGCTTTTGAGGAAGCATTTCACTGCCTCCAGACATTTAGAATGTGGCATAGAAGAATATAGTACCTCTGCAACAACACTAGCTACAATAGTGTTCTGTTCCAGGGTCAATTCTTCGATCTTTCTTAGGAGGTCACTGGTGTATTAGAATTCATGGCTAGAACAAAAGGTTTAAGAATTATTTCAATGTAAATCCCCAGGTTCTGTGTAAGACCATGAGACCGGGAGACATGGGATGCTGTGTGTCCCAATTGCCAGGCAACACAGGACGCTGCCTTGCCTGGTGTTAGCCAATGGAGGAAATTTGTGCACCCTGCTGTTCAGGTGAGCATTGGATGGCTCCCTGGACATGACTGGGAGGAATGCATTACCTGATTATTGCCCTTTGATTAGGGTTGGCTTTATAAGGCCTGCATAACAATATCTGACGTAATAATTTTTTTTGTTAAAAATCTTTTTCTTATAGGTTTGTGAAGACTATACAAATCTTGATTAGCAAGCCACGCAACCACATCAGACTTTTTAATTCCATGTTTTCTTCATTCTCTGTATAAGCTTTCAATACCACCAAGAGAGTCAGCAGCCTTGGGCAAGAAATACTGATTCTATAATATTTTATGAGTATGAAAGTCATAATTGAATAAAAATGGATGACAGGAATGTATCAATATTAGGCTGTCAGTTACAAACCATTAAAAATAAACACTATTATTCTTGGGATCTATAACTACTGATTGGGAGCTATAATCAGGTGGGAATAGCATTACTGCGCATATTATGTATATGTAACCAATAACACTATTAAATAAGAATATCTAAAATACATTAACTGAATTGGGAATAACACTATTGGAAACCTGGATCGAAAGGTGGCAGATGCGGTTTAACAATGATAAATGTAAGGATATACACATGGGAAGAAAGAATCAGTATCACCATTACACACTGAACGGGAAACCACTGGGTAAATCTGACATGGAGAAGGACTTGGGAATCCTAGTTAATGATAAACTTACCTGGAGCAGCCAGTGCCAGGCAGCGGCTGCCAAGGCAAACAGGATCATGGGGTGCATTAAAAGAGGTCTGGATACACATGATGAGAGCATTATACTGCCTCTCTACAAATCCCTGGTTAGACCGTACATAGAGTACTGTGTACAGTTTTGGGCACCGGTGCTCAGGAAGGATATAATGGAATCAGAGCGAGTACAAAGGAGGGCAACAAAATTAATAAAGGGGATGGGGGAACTACAATACCCAGAGAGATTAGCAAAACTAGGATTATTCAGTCTAGAAAAAGATGACTGAGGGGTGACCTAATAACCATGTATAAGTATATAAGGGGACAATACAAATATCTCTCCGAGGATCTGTTTATACCAAGGAATGAGCCGGTCACAAGGGGGCATTCTCTGCGTCTGGAGGAGTGAAGGTTTTTATACCAATATAGAAGAGAATTCTTTACTGTTAGGGCAGTGAGAATCTTGAATTCCTTGCATGAGGAGGTGGTGATGGCAAACTCAGTCGAGGGGTTCAAAAGAGGCCTGGATGTCTTCCTGGAGTGTAAAAATATTGTATCTTACAGTTATTAGGTTCTTTAGAAGGATTTATTCTGATGGAATATAGGCTGAACTAGAAGAGCAAATGTCTTTTTTCGGCCTTGCTAACTATGTTGATATGTTACTATCAATATCATATCAATTGCTAGGACAATCGGGTACAATACTATCAAAAAAGAATGAATGACAAATTAAGTGAAGTGGGAATTACACTGTCAAATGAATATAAAATACAGGGAAGGAGAGAGACACACAGACGCTGTCAAATGAGCTGATAATGGAGGGGCACTCTGGGTGGTGGGATGGAGAGAACTCACAAACTTGTGATGCAGTTTCATAGCGTTGGGGCAACTGTCAGGTTATTTATTATGCTTTGCTTATATAGTGCCATCATATTCCGCAGTGCTTCATCATCGCTGTCCCCGTTGGGGCTCACAATCTGAATTTCACATGAGTATGTCTTTGGAATATGGGAGAAAACCAGAGAACATGGAGGAAACCCAGGTAAACCCAAGGAGAACATACAAACTTCTTGCAGATATTGTCCTTGAAGGGATTTAAATCCAGGACCTCAGCGATGCAAGGCTGCAGTGCTAACCACTGAGCCACCATGCTGCCCAGGTTATATTTGATGAGCCATATGCAAGCCTCACTACTGCAAAAGTGTTTAAAATTAAAGTCTCCTTAGACTCAATAACTTGTGTAAAGGGAATCAATTCCTAATGATGGTGAAAAACTACTATACTTAGCATGGAAAGTGGTTTTATAAATATGGATCCCATCAGATGTTTCTACAAAGGAATGGATCGTAGATGTAAATAGTAACATACAACAGGAACATGTTTATAACTGTAATATACATAAAATAAAGACATTTGTTCAGACAGTGTGGATTTAAAGAAACTGTAATGAATGGCGGATCACTGAGATTGGGAGCTAGAAAAAAAGGAGAAAATATTTGGTATTTTCTTGTGGAGGGGTTGCAATACTTTTGTCCATATAGTGAATATATAAATATATAACATGAAATATTCAATGCTAACCTTATATTGCTTTTTAGATAAGACATTTCTATTAGTAACTGCATATATTTTAATTCTAATGTAAGTTCTAACTTACTTTTCCTTTCCAATTTACTTATTTGTTGTTACTCTGACTGTCTGTTATGTGTTTTCTTATACAGTTTGTAAAACCATATGGCTTCTCCCCTTTGTGAGTTCTCTGATGGTAAACTAAATGTGATTTCTCATTATAACATTTCCCACATTCTGAACTTGAAAAAGGTTTCTCCCATGTGTGAGTTTTTTGATGGACAACTAAAACGGATTTCTGTTTAAAACATTTCCCACATTCTGAACATGAACAAGGCTTCTCACCTGTGTGAGTTCTCTGGTGTATATCAAGAACTGATTTCCCTGTAAAACATTTTCCACAATCTGAACATGAAAAAAGTTTCTCCCCTTTGTGAGTTCTCTGATGGACAACTAAATCTGATTTCTGTATAAAACATTTCCCACATTCTGAACATGAAAAAGGTTTCTCCCCTGTGTGAATTTTCAGATGGCTAACTAAAGCTGATTTCTGTATAAAACATTTCCCACATTCTGAACATGAATATGGCTTCTCTCCCGTATGAGTTCTGTGATGTCTAACAAGACTTGATTTACCTGCATAACATTTCCCACATTCTGAACAGGAATATGGCTTCTCTCCTGTGTGAACTCTGTCATGTATAACAAGCTCTGATTTCTGGTTAAAATATTTCCCACACTGTGAATGTTCTGCCCATCTTAATGTGCAGAAAGTTAATTATCTTGTTATTCAAGTTGTGGCCACTGGAGGTCATCAGTTGCCTACTTTTCATGTTGTTTACCAACCTTTCCCTCAGAAGAGCAATGTCTTCTGGGTGAGTTCAGCCCTCATTCTTCTTGTGGAAGACCAGCTACAGTAGCCATTTTTCCTCAGGTCTGAAGAGAGGCACACGTGCTCCTGTCTCGCTTACTTTCTTACCCCTGTCCTAACGGATCTCGGTACGTTTATAAAGGGTTTAATGCATCTTATGTTTGTGTTAGTATTTAAGCCTTATGCAGCTCCTATAGTCAGATATAGTTAGGCAGATTGTGCTTTGCAGCTTGCAGTTAGGTTAATGTGTACTCTGCATTTAGATAGATGCATCTTTGTATAGAATAGGGCAGTGCTGCAGAATTACTGTGTAATGCACTCTGTATAATTTTTGCTGTAATGTCCCAGTTATTTATGTGATTGCACCCTGTATGTGCATATACTGAAATGCTGTTATTCTTTACAGTTTTTCACCAGTCATCCTGTTGTGAATTCTGCTTTTGGGCTCCCTCCGGTGGTTGTGGATAGTAATGCAGTTGTGCCTGGACTGCAGGATTGGACAGGTGTATCTGCTAATTGCAAGGCTGACTGGGGTATTTAGCTTTGCAGTTCTCATTAGTCCCTGCCAGTTGTCAATGTTCCTTTGGAAGTGTTTGTCCTGCCTGGCCTCTCCTGCTTGCTGCCATTTCGGCAAAGATAAGTGTTTGCTTAATTTTTTTAGACACACTGCTGTGTTTATTTTCTGTGCTTTTCTTGTTTCTATTTTGTTCCTGCTAGACTGCCTGATGTTTTTCTCAGTCTAGTTGGATTCGCTGGAGTCGCAGATATACTCTCCACATCTTTAGTTAGGTGGTGGAGTATTTTGTAGTGTTTTATGCTGACCGCATAGTATCCTGTACTATCCTTTCCTATCTAGGTAGAAGTGGCCTCCTTTGCTTATCCCTGTTTTCAGTCTGCATGTGTCTTTTCCTCTCCTACTCACAGTCATTATTTGTGGGGGGCTGTCTATCCTTTGGGGGTCTACTCTGAGGCAAGAGAGTTTTCCTATTTCCATCTTTAGGGATATTTAGTCCTCCGGCTGTGTCGAGGTGTCTAGGTCTGGTTAGGCACACCCCACGGCTACTTCTAGTTGCGGTGATAGGATCAGGGTTTGCGGTCAGTATAGTTACCACTGCTCCAGCGAAGGTCATTTCATGCTGCTCCAAGGCCACCTGATCATAACAGTACAACTGGCCAGCAATGAGTTAAATGTATCTCAGAAGAAGGGAGGAAAAGTCTTGAGCCATTTTTTTTTTCTTCAGTTTGATCGGTCTTCTCCTCCCTCTTAATCTCTGGGTGGCTGAGGAACCTAGTACTAACATGAATGTTCAGGAGTTAGCTTCTCGTGTGGATGAGCTTGCTACTAGGGTACAGGGTATTTCGGATTATATTGTTCAGACTCCTGCTTTAGAACCTAAGATTCCCACTCCTGATTTAATTTTTGGTGACAGATCCAAGTTTTTGAGTTTCAAAAATAACTGTAAACTGTTTTTTGCATTGAGACCCCGGTCCTCTGGTGATCCCATTCAGCAGGTTAAAATCATCATATCCCTGCAGCGTGGTGACCCACAGGATTGGGCATTTCCCCTGGAATCTGGCAATCCTGCTTTGCTTAATGTTGATTCTTTCTTTCAAGCATTGGGGTTATTGTATGATGAGCCTAATTCTGTGGATCAAGCTGAGAAGACCTTGTTGGCCCTATCTCAGGGGCAAGAGGCGGCTGAATTGTATTGTCAGAAATTCAGAAAATGGTCTGTGCTGACTAAATGGAATGATGATGCTTTGGCGGCAATTTTCAGAAAGGGTCTTTCTGAATCCGTTAAAGATGTTATGGTGGGGTTTCCCACACCCTCCAATCTGAGTGATTCTATGTCTTTGGCCATTCAGATTGACCGGCGCTTGCGGGAAAGCAGAACTGTGCGCACTATGGTGTTATCCTCAGAGCAAATTCCTGAGCCTATGCAGTGTGATAGGATTCTGTCTAAAACGGAACGACAAGGTTTCAGACATCTCAACAGGTTGTGTTTTTATTGTGGCGACGCTTCTCATGTCATTTCTGTCTGCCCTAAGCGGACAAAAAGGATCGCCAGTTCATTTACCATCAGTACTGTACAACCTAAATTCTGTTATCTGTGTCCTTGATCTGCTCATTGTCGTCATTTTCTGTCATGGCGTTTGTGGATTCAGGCGCCGCCTTGAATTTGATGGACTTTGACTTTGCTAGGCGTTGTGGTTTTCCCTTGCAGCCTTTGCAGAATCCTATTCCTTTAAGGGGCATTGATGCTACACCCTTGGCTAAAGATAAGCCCCAGTTTTGGATACAGGTGACCATGCGCATGGCGCCAGCCCACCAGGAAGATTGTCGATTTCTGGTGTTGCATAATTTGCATGATGCTGTCGAGCTGGGTTTTCCGTGGTTGCAGGTCCATAATCCTGTTTTGGATTGGGAGTCCATGTCTGTAACTAGTTGGGGTTGTCAGGGGGTTCATAATGATGTTCCTCTGATGTCAATCGCCCCTTCTCCTTCTTCTGAAGTTCCGGAGTTTTTGTCTGATTTTCAGGATGTATTTGATGAGCCTAAGTCCCGTTTCCTTCCACGGCACAGGGACTGCGATTGTGCTATTGATTTGATTCCAGGCTGTAAGTTTCCTAAGGGTCGACTTTTCAACCTTTCTGTACCTGAACATACCGCCATGCGGAATTATATTAAGGAGTCTTTGGAGAGGGGGCATATTCGGCCATCTTCTTCACCGTTGGGAGCAGGGTTCTTTTTTGTTGCTAAAAAGATGGTTCTTTGAGACCCTGTATTGATTATCGCCTCTTAAATAAGATCACGGTCAAGTTTCAATACCCCTTGCCTTTGCTTTCTGATTTATTTGCTAGGATTAAGGGAGCTAGTTGGTTTACTAAGATTGACCTTCGGGGGGCTTATAATCTTGTTCGTATAAAGCAGGGTGATGAATGGAAAACTGCGTTTAACACGCCCGAAGGCCATTTTGAATACCTTGTGATGCCATTCGGACTCTCTAATGCTCCATCTGTTTTTCAGTTCTTCATGCATGATATCTTCTGGAATTATCTTGATAAATTCTTGATCATTTATTTGGACGATATTTTGATTTTTTCCGATGATTGGGAGTCTCATGTGCAGCAGGTCAGGATGGTATTTCAGATCCTTCGTGACAATGCCTTGTTTGTGAAAGGGTCTAAGTGTCTTTTTGGGGTGCAGAAGGTTTCCTTTTTGGGCTTTATTTTTTCTCCCTCATCTATTGAGATGGATCCGGTTAAGGTTCAGGCCATTCATGATTGGATTCAGCCCACATCCGTGAAGAGCCTTCAGAAATTTTTGGGTTTCGCTAATTTTTATCGCCGTTTCATTGCTAATTTTTCCAGCGTGGTTAAACTCTTGACTGATTTGAGTAAGAAGGGCGCTGATGTGGCGAATTGGCCCTATGCGGCTGTCTCTGCCTTTCAAGAACTTAAACGTCGCTTTTCTTCTGCTCCAGTATTGCGCCAGACGGATGTTTCTCTTCCGTTTCAGGTTGAGGTTGACGCTTCTGAGATTGGGGCAGGGGCCATTTTGTCTCAGAGGGATCCTGTTGGTTCCTTGATGAAACCGTGTGCCTTCTTTTCCCATAAATTTTCGCCTGCAGAACGCAATTATGATGTCGGCAATCGGGAGTTGTTGGCTATGAAGTGGGCGTTTGAGGAGTGGCGACATTGGCTTGAGGGAGCTAAGCACCGTATTGTGGTCTTGACCGACCATAAGAATTTGATTTACCTCGAGTCTGCCAAACGGTTGAATCCTAGACCGGCTCGATGGTCCTTGTTTTTTTCTCGTTTTGATTTTGTGGTCTCGTACCTTCCTGGTACTAAGAATGTTAAGGCTGATGCCCTCTCTAGGAGTTTTTTTGCCTGATTCTCCTGAGGTTTTGGAACCAGTCGGTATTTTGAAGGAAGGGGTGGTCCTTTCTGCCATTTCTCCTGATTTACGACGGGTTCTTCAGAAATTTCAGGCTGACAAACCTGACCGTTGTCCTGTGGTGAAACTGTTTGTTCCTGACAGATGGACTAGTAGAGTGATTTCTGAGGTTCATTGTTCTGTGTTGGCTGGTCCTCCTGGTATTTTTGGTACCAGAGACTTGGTTGGTAGGTCCTTTTGGTGGCCTTCTTTGTCTCGTGATGTGTGGTCTTTTGTGCAATCCTGTGGGACTTGTGCGCGGGCCAAGCCTTGTTGCTCCCGTGCTAGTGGGTTGCTTTTGCCATTGCCCGTCCCCGAGAGGCCCTGGACACATATTTCTATGGATTTTATTTCCGATCTTCCTGTTTCCCAAAGGATGTCGGTTATCTGGGTTGTTTGTGACCGATTCTCTAAGATGGTTCATTTGGTGCCTTTGCCTAAATTGCCTTCTTCTTCTGATTTGGTTCCGTTGTTTTTTCAGCATGTGGTCCGTTTGCATGGTATTCCGGAGAATATTGTGTTCGACAGAGGTTCCCAGTTTGTTTCTAGGTTTTGGCGGGCCTTTTGTGCCAAGCTGGGCATTGATTTGTCTTTTTCTTTTGCATTTCATCCTCAGACAAATGGCCAGACTGAGCGAACTAATAAGACCTTGGAGACCTATTTGAGATGCTTTGTGTCTGCTGATCAGGATGATTGGGTGGCTTTTTTGCCATTGGCCGAGTTTGCCCTTAATAATCGGGCTAGTTCGGCTACTTTGGTTTCGCCTTTTTTTTGTAATTTTGGTTTTCATCCTCGTTTTTCTTCTGGGCAGGTTGAGCCTTCTGACCTTCCTGGTGTGGATTCTGTGGTCGACAGGTTGCAGTAGATTTGGGCTCATGTGGTGGACAATTTGGTGCTGTCTCAGGAGGAGGCTCAACGTTTTGCTAACCGTCGTCGGTGCGTTGGTTCCCGGCTTCGGGTTGGGGATCTGGTTTGGTTATCTTACCGTCATGTTCCTATGAAGGTTTCTTCCACTACGTTTAAGCCTTAATTTATTGGTCCTTATAGGATTTCTGAGATTATTAATCTGGTGTCCTTTCACCTGGCACTTCCGGCCTCTTTTGCTATTCATAATGTCTTCCATAGATCTTTGTTGCGGAAATATGTGGAGCCCGTTGTTCCCTCTGTTGATCCTCCGGCCCCTGTGTTGGTCGATGGGGAGTTGGAATATGTTGTTTAGAAGATTTTGGATTCTCGTTTTTCGAGGCGGAAGCTTCAGTACCTTGTCAAATGGAAGGGTTATGGCCAGGAGGATAATTCTTGGGTTTCTGCCTCTGATGTCCATTCCGCTGATTTGGTTCGTACTTTTCATCGGGCTCATCCTGATCGGCCTGGGGGCTCTGGTGAGGGTTCGGTGACCCCTCCTCAAGGGGGGGTACTGTTGTGAATTCTGCTTTTGGGCTCCCTCCGGTGGTTGTGGATAGTAATGCAGTTGTGCCGGGACTGCAGGATTGGACAGGTGTATCTGCTGATTGCAAGGCTGACTGGGGTATTTAGCTTTGCAGTTCTCATTAGACCCTGCCAGTTGTCAATGTTCCTTTGGAAGTGTTTGTCCTGCCTGGCCTCTCCTGCTTGCTGCCATTTCAGCAAAGATAAGTGTTTGCTTAATTTTTTTAGACACAGTGCTGTGTGTTTATTTTCTGTGCTGTTCTTGTTTCTATTTTGTTCCTGCTAGACTGTGCCTGATGTTTTTCTCAGTCTAGTTGGATTCACTGCAGTTGCAGATATACTCTCCACATCTTTAGTTAGGTGGTGGAGTTTTTTGTATTTTTCTGTTGTGGATATTTTGTAGTGTTTTATGCTGACCGCATAGTATCCTGTACTATCCTTTCCTATCTAGGTAGAAGTGGCCTCCTTTGCTTATCCCTGTTTTCAGTCTGCTTGTCTTTTCCTCTCCTACTCAGTCATTATTTGTGGGGGGCTGTCTATCCTTTGGGGGTCTACTCTGAGGCAAGAGAGTTTTCCTATTTCCATCTTTAGGGATATTTAGTCCTCCGGCTGTGTCGAGGTGTCTAGGTCTGGTTAGGCACACCCCACGGCTACTTCTAGTTGCGGTGATAGGATCAGGGTTTGCGGTCAGTATAGTTACCACTGCTCCAGCGAAGGTCATTTCATGCTGCTCCAAGGCCACCTGATCATAACATCATCCACTATGATTATTCACTGAACATCCACCTTGTACATCAACATCATTCACTATTCGATCATCTACTATGAATACTGTCCACCATTGTTGTTCAACGTTATAGTTTTGGTTATCATCACCTTAATAAATAAGACTTAAGCATCAACACAGTCTGTTTACTGGGATGTGGATGAAGGTTTAGCCGTATGTTGGAATCCACACAGCATCCTACGTGGAGGAAGGCAGAACAGTGAAAAACGAGACCGCCAGTCGCAGGCGATGATTGTAAAGTAAGAACAGATTAGCTGCCTTCAGTGAAACTGATAGACGGTCGCAGGCTGTAGTTGATCAGACTGTACAGAACCGCTAACACCCACACTGCTCCGCATTCGAGTATCACAACAGCCGCCATACAGCCGCAGAACTATACTGCAGCCCGCCAAGAAGAGCTACATCATTCCCGCTCACCGCACATAGACTCAGTTTCCCGCCAAAACACTCAGCAGTACGCAGCTAAGCGCACAATGTCTCGAAACAGCACATCCTCACTCAAGACGAGGTCACGAGCAAGCTCTAGCAGATCATCATTAGCAGAGCTGGCTGCTGTCGCTCGTGCTGAAGCTGAAGCAGCCAAAGCGAGGTCCTCCTTTGCCGAGAAAGAAATGCATCTAAAGCTGAGACAAGCAGAGCATGAGTCAGAAAAGGCATGTTTGCAGGCAGAACAAACTGCACGCCTGCAAGCCGAAACCGCACGTTTGCGGGCAGAGCAAGAGGCAGAAAGTATGCGCCTGCAAGTGTCTCTAGAAAGACTTATGGCAGACAAAAAGGCAGCAGCTGCAATAGCTAAGGCAGAATACTTGGAAGCCATGAAGGATCCTGATTATGAGAGACGCAGCAACATTATTGGAACAGATCTAGAGCAGCAAGATCCAGCTCAGCGCGTTGCAGAGTACGTTCATCGACACTCCAGCATGGACAACACCCTAGATAGACTACATCGATCAGCCTACGTCGATTATCATCGA
Source organism: Ranitomeya imitator (assembly GCF_032444005.1). Classification (NCBI taxonomy): domain Eukaryota; kingdom Metazoa; phylum Chordata; class Amphibia; order Anura; family Dendrobatidae; genus Ranitomeya; species Ranitomeya imitator. The sequence goes on from NC_091283.1 coordinate 365,620,704, forward strand.
TCCAACCCCAATCTTCGCTACTACAAACAAGAAGACGTTCAACACAGAGGAGTCGACCACAGCTACCGTTCCACTGAGAAGAAGGTACAGCTCTCACCTCACCTTAAAGAGACATCTTCTTCACCAGAAAGGTACTATGCAGACTGTCCGAAGCCAAGAGCGTCTCACAGGTATGGTGATGCAGCACACACTAGACATAGCTATAACATACCGGCTCGTACCAACACTGATCAAGCCACCATAGACTTGGCAAAGTTCTTTGCCCGCCGAGAACTGGTAACAAAAGAACTTGTAAAGTTCACTGACAAAGCCGAAAACTATAGGTCGTGGCGAGCTTCGTTCCAGAACACCATTCAGGGACTGGACCTTTCTAGTAGTGAGGAGTTAGATCTCCTGGTAAAGTGGCTTGGAACTGAATCGGTCGAGCATGCTAAAAGACTAAGAGACATTAACATAGAATACCCACACATAGGTCTACGTAAAGTGTGGGAAAGACTTGACGAATGTTATGGGTCCGTAGAAGTAATAGAGAATGCTTTATTCAAAAGAATTGATGATTTCCCTAAGATAGGGCCCAAGGGTTATCAAAGACTTAGAGAATTGAGTGATTTATTGATAGTTACAGGTCGCCCAGAAGGAAGGTCACTTGGCTGGATTGACATTCTTAGACACTGCTAGGGGTGTCAATCCAATAGTACAAAAACTTCCTTACAATCTTCAAGAAAGGTGGATTATACATGGTTCACGGTATAAACAAATTCATAACGTACCATTCCCTCCTTTTACTGTATTTGTTGAGTTTGTCACCCAGCAAGCCAAGATCAGAAATGACCCTAGTTTTGACTTCACTCTGTCATGTTCCACTACCCCTGGTGTCAAACCCAGTAAGACACCCGTGGCAGTCCATAAAACTAATATTGATTCCACAGGTCTTCCTCACAAGACAACTAAGCCCCTTACGGAAGAGAGCAAACCTCAGGATGTCAGTAAGCAGTGTCCTCTACACAGGAAACCACATCCACTACTAAAGTGCAGAGCCTTCAGGGAGAAGACTTTAGAGGATTGCAAAGGTTTCCTCAAGGAAAACAACATCTGCTTCAAATGCTGTGCTACAACCTCTCACTTCGCCAGGAACTGTGGAGCTAGCGTGAAATGTGCAGAATGCAGCAGCACGGATCACAATACAGCCTTGCATCCTGGACCACCTCAAGGAGTGTTGTCACAAGCAGAGGAGCAGGATGAGAAACAGAAGAACACCGACGAAGACACCCCTGCGGTCATCTCTCAATGTACGGAGATCTGTAAGGGACTCACGGGAGGAAGATCCTGCTCAAAAATCTGCCCTGTCCGAGTCTATCCAACAGGCCACAGAGACAAAGCGCTCAAGATATATGCAATCCTAGATGACCAAACTAATAGGTCTTTAGCCAGGTCCATCTTCTTTGACATTGTAGGACCCGGTTCTCCCTACTCCCTTAGGACATGTTCAGGTACCGTCGAGACGGCGGGGAGGAAAGCAACCGGATACAAAGTGGAGTCCATGGATGGCCAGACCTGTCTGTCACTACCGACCATCCTGGAGTGCAACCAGATTCCTGACAACAGGTCTGAGATACCTTCACCAGAGGTGGCAACGTATCACCCCCACCTGAAGCATATAGCCCACCTGATACCTGAGTTAGAACCGGAAGCCCCAATAGCTTTACTTCTGGGAAGAGATATACTACGATTCCACAAGACTAGAGAATATATCAACGGCTCACGGAATGCTCCATACGCTCAGAGGCAAGACCTTGGATGGGTCATTGTAGGAGATGTTTGTCTAGGTGGAGCACACAAGCCGGTCTCAGTCAACAGTATGCTTACCAGCACACTAGAAAATGGACGTCCATCTCTCTTCCAGCCGTGTCACAATAGTCTGCTGGTAAAGGAACTACTGAGCAGCACTCCCCTACCTTGCCCTTTCTCAGTTCCTATCAACGAAGACCACGCCTGTGAAGGTGAACAAGACATTCTGGACATCATGGACGAAAAAATAGTCAAGGATACGTCGAATAGTTGGGTCGCACCTCTACCATTTCGACCTCAGAGGAGACGCCTAGCCAACAACAAGGAATTGGTCTACAGCAGATTCATCTCCCTAAGACACAAGCTTCAGAAGTCACCTGAGATGAAGGAACATTTCTTTACCTTCATGGGAAAGATATTCCAGAACAACCACGCAGAGATTGCACCTGCACTTCGACATGCAGAGGAGTGTTGGTACCTGCTCATCTTCGGAGTGTACCATCCTAAGAAGCCAGGTCAAATTAGAGTGGTATTCGACTCAAGCGCCAAATGCGAAGACGTGTCATTGAATGATGTCTTACTGTCGGGCCCAGACCTCAACAACAGACTTCTGGAAGTATTACTCTGTTTCCGTAGAGATTCAGTGGCATTTATGGCTGACATACAACAGATGTTCCACTGTTTTCTCATCAAAGAGGAACACAGAAACTACCTGAGGTTCTTCTGGTACCGTGACAACGACCCGGACGAAGACATCGAAGAGTACCGGATGCGGGTACACATCTTTGGGAACAGCCCTTCCCCAGTGGTCGCAATCTACGGCCTCCGACATTCTGCCAAAAAGGGTGAAGAAGAGTATGGCTCGGACGTCAGGTCCTTTGTGGAAAAGGATTTTTACGTGGATGACTGTTTGAAGTCCACACCGACAAGTGAGGCCGCAATCAGTCTACTAAAGAGGACTCGTGACATGCTCGCTCAGTCTAACCTAAGGTTACACAAAATTTCCTCCAACAGCCGAGAGTTGATGGAAGCCTTTCCCTCTGAAGACTATTCCAGCGATCTAAAAGATTTAGACCTCAGCATCGACCCCCTTCCCATGCAGCGGAGCCTTGGATTGCTGTGGGACCTGAAGACAGATACCTTCACCTTTCAGATCAGCAAGGATGAGAAACCCTTCACGCGCAGAGGAGTTCTTTCCTTCGTGAATAGTTTATACGACCCTTTGGGATTTGTAGCTCCAGTAACCATCCAAGGAAAGCTGATGCTCAGGGACTTCACCCAAGACACTACTGATTGGGATGATCCACTTCCATCAGAAAAGGCTGACCTGTGGGCGGAGTGGAGGAAGTCTCTTGAAGCCCTGACCAACCTTCATGTGAAACGACCGTATGCTCCTGTGCCATCCACAGAGGTCAAAACGCAAAGACTTTGTATTTTCTGTGATGCATCAGTCAAAGTGATTGCAGCAGTAGCGTACCTCAAAACCATAGACGTAAGTGGACAATGCCATATCGGGTTCGTTATGAGTCGGACGAAATTGGCGCCACTTCGTGAACACAAGATACCCAGACTGGAACTCTGTGCTGCTGTCCTCGCAGTTGAGTTGGCCGAACTGATCTCGGATGCGATGAGGCTGAAGATCAAGGATGCAGAGTTCTACACCGATAGCAAGGTGGTACTGGGGTACATCTGTAACGAGACGCGACGCTCCTACGTCTACGTCAGCAACCGGGTACTTCGGATAAGAAGATCCACCGGCCCTAATCAGTGGCACTACGTACCTACTCACCACAATCCTGCGGACCACGCGACTACATCCGTTGCACCCAGTTATCTGAAGGACACTACATGGTTCACAGGTCCTACCTCTTTTTACCGTTCGATGCCCCACATCAGCAGGCCAGAAACTTTCGAACTTGTGGGTCCAGACACAGACGAAGAGATCCAACCTCAAGTGTCTGCTCTACATACAGAGATTTCAAGCTGCCACCTCGAATCTCACCGGTTCAGCAGGTTCTCCACCTGGAAGTCACTCGTTCGAGCTATAGCTTGTCTATTTCATGTAACCCAGTCCTACAAGTCAGCACTACCTGATAGCCAGAGACTTTGTAAAGGTTGGCATCACTGCAGGCTTGCGTTTACTGCTCCCAACCTGGAAAGAGCCAAGGTTATAATACTTTGTGCCGTACAAAGAGAAACCTATGGCAGAGAAATAGACAACCTCAACAAGGGACAACCCATTCCTGAAGTCAGTGGGCTGAGGAAGCTCGATCCGATTGTCGATCAAGATGGGCTGCTGAGAGTTGGTGGTTGTCTTCAAGAAGCTGAGGTAGAAGTTTCAGAGAAGCACCCGGTGATAATTCCTGGATGTCATCACGTAACAACCCTGCTGATTCAACATCATCATGTCTTAGTGAGACACCAAGGCCGTTTGTTCACTGAAGGAAACCTACGGGCAGCTGGACTATGGGTAGTTGGAGCTAAGAGAAGAGTGAGCAAACTCATCTTCGACTGTGTTACGTGTCGCAAACTCCGGGGCACATTCCAAAATCCGAAGATGGGCAATCTTCCACCCGACAGACTCAGTACTGAACCCCCCTTCACCAACGTTGGACTAGATGTATTCGGTCCTTGGTCTGTGACTACACGATGGACTAGGAAAATACTTACGGAAGCAAAGTGTTGGGCAGTTCTATTCACGTGTCTGTCCATCAGAGCCGTTCATATCGAAGTAATCGAATCGATGGACGCATCAAGTTTTATAAACGCCCTTCGACGCTTCATCGCAATCAGAGGCCCTGTGAAGCATATTCGTTCTGACCGAGGTATGAATTTCGTTGGAGCGGCAAGAGAACTCCAAATCCCTTCCAATCTGGACATCGCTAATGTGGAAAGGTATCTAGGTGAGCAAGGATGTACCTGGACCTTCAATCCACCACACTCTTCCCACATGGGAGGCGCGTGGGAAAGGATGATAGGGATAGCACGCAGAATATTAGACTCTATCTTCTTGCAAGCTAACACCAGACTTACACAAGAGAGTTTATCCACGTTCTTGGCAGAGGTCTCAGCCATCATGACTGCCAGGCCACTTACAGCACTTTCTAGTGATTCTGGAGATCCATCCATCCTTACTCCTGCAATGTTACTCACACAGAAAACCTGTGTCCCGAAAGCTCCACTCGGAGAATTCAATGTCAAAGACTTCTACAGACGACAATGGAGGCAAGTACAAAGCGTGTCCAACGTCTTCTGGGATAGATGGAGGAAACAGTATCTCTCCACTCTGCAAACCAGGACAAAGTGGCAGAAAGACCGCCCAAACATTCAATCTGGCGATGTTGTACTCGTCAAAGACAGTCAGTCACGTTGGAACGAGTGGCCACTCGGCCTAGTCATTAAGACCATTCCCAGTAAAGATGGGAAAGTACGGAAAGTAGAGGTCAGAGTGTGCAAGCTTGGGGAGAACAAACTGTTCCTCAGGCCCGTTACCGAGCTTGTATTATTATTTTCCCCAAAAAGAACCTAATTGTGGCATCTATTGACGCCAAGCGGGGAGTGTTCTGCCCATCTTAATGTGCAGAAAGTTCATTATCTTGTTATTCAAGTTGTGGCCACTGGAGGTCATCAGTTGCCTACTTTTCATGTTGTTTACCAACCTTTCCCTCAGAAGAGCAATGTCTTCTGGGTGAGTTCCGCCCTCATTCTTCTTGTGGAAGACAAGCTTCAGTAGCCATTTTTCCTCAGGTCTGAAGAGAGGCACACGTGCTCCTGTCTCGCTTACTTTCTTACCCCTGTCCTAACGGATCTCGGTACGTTTATAAAGGGTTTAATGCATCTTGTGTTTGTGTTAGTATTTAAGCCTTATGCAGCTCCTATAGTCAGATATAGTTAAGCAGATTGTGCTTTGCAGCTTGCAGTTAGGTTAATGTGTACTCTGCATTTAGATAGATGCATCTTTGTATAGAATAGGGCAGTGCTGCAGAATTACTGTGTAATGCACTCTGTATAATTTTTGCTGTAATGTCCCAGTTATTTATGTGATTGCACCCTGTATGTGCATATACTGAAATGCTGTTATTCTTTAGTTTTTCACCAGTCATCCACTATGATTATTCACTGAACATCCACCTTGTACATCAACATCATTAACTATTCGATCATCTACTATGAATACTGTCCACCATTGTTGTTCAACGTTATAGTTTTGGTTATTATCACCCTAATAAATAAGACTTAAGCATCAACACAGTCTGTTTACTGGGATGTGGATGAAGGTTTAGCCGTATGTTGGAATCCACACAGCATCCTACGTGGAGGAAGGCAGAACAGTTAACAAGAAAATATTTTCTCCTTTTTGTGAAATTTTTTATGAGTAACAAAAGACGTTTTGAGTGAAAAACATTTCTTATATTTTGCAATTGCAAATGGCTCATTTGCTTTAAAAGAAATTTGATTTTTAATATCTCTTTTGTGACTTTTATTATTCTTAATATTCTGTGATGAATCAGGAGTTAGGACTTGTTTAAAAGAATCTATGCTGTGAATGGATGATGGAATATCTGGAGTAATGGCATTCCCTTCAGTTATATCTTGCGTAATCTCAAGGTCATCTGAGTTAGAAATTGAAGACATCAGTTGTCCCTCTGATCTCTGGGTACAGTCATCTGCCAAGAATAAAGATTATTATTTTTTAATTTGGAGAATTGCACAACAAATTGTGTAGTGCAATTTCTCCTGTTATCCTTATGAAAATGCAAAATTTGTGGCTGAAAAACATTTTAGTGTGGAAAATGTGATGTCTTTATTTTCACGGCTCAACATTATAAACTTCTGTGAAGCACCTGGGGGTTCAAAGTGCTCATAACACATCTAAATAGATTCCTTGAGGGGTCTAGTTTCCAAAATTGGATCACTTGTGGGGGGTTTCCACTGTTTAGGCACATTAGGGTCTCTCCAAATGGGACATGGTGTCTGCTAATGATTCCAGCAAATTTTGAGTTCAAAAAGTCAAATGATGCTTCTTCACTTCCGAGACCTGCCATGCGCCCAAACAGTATTTTTCTCACTCATATGGGGTATCGGCGTACTCAGGAGAAATTGCACAACAAATTATATAGTGCAATTTCTCCTCTTATCCTTATGAAAATGCAAAATTTGGGGTTAAAAACATTTTTGTTGCCTCAATGTTATAAACATCTGTGAAGCACCTGAGAATTCAATGTGCTCACCACACATCTAGATAAGTACCCTGAGGGGTCTAGTTTCCAAAATGGTGTCACTTGTAGGGGATTTTCACTGTTTAGGCACATCAGGGGCTCTCCAAACACGATATAGTGTTCTCTAATTGTGGCAGCAAATTTTGGATTAAAAAAAGTGAAATTGCGCTCCTTCCCTTCCGAGCTCTGCCGTGCACCCAGTGGAATTCCCCCACATATGGGGTATTGGCATGCTCAGGAGAAATTGCACAACAAATTGTGGCATTCATTATTTCCTGTTACCCTTGTGAAAATAAAAATTGTGGGTTCTAAAGTAAAATGTTTGTGAAAAAAAGTTAATGGTCATTTTTTTTCCACATTCCAAAAATTCCTGTGAAGCACCTGAAGGATTGATAAACTTCTCGAATGTGATTTTGAGAACCTTGAGGGGTGCAGTTTTTAGAATGGTGTCACTTTTGGGTATTTTCAGCCATATAGACCCCTTTAAGTCACTTCAAATATAATGTGGTCCCTAAAAAAATGGTTTTGTAAATTTTGTTGGAAAAATTAGGAATCGCTGGCCAACTTTTAACCTATCTAACTTCCTACCCCCTAAAAAATATGTGTAAAAAAAAAAAAACTATCTTGTGTAACATACCTCTCTGATTTAAGGGCATAAGAATTCAAAGGTTGAAAATTGCAAAATTTAGCAAATTTTGCCCAAATTTCCAATTTTTTTTTCAACAAACACAAGTGATATCGAAGAGATTTTAGCACTATCACGAAGTTCAATATATCATGAAAAAAACATCCTCAGAATCAGTGGAATGAATTGAAGCATTCCAGAGTTATTACCACAAAGTGCAAAGTGACACTGGTTGGGTTTGTAAAAATTGGCCTTGTCATTAACGTGCAAACCACCTTGGGAGGTAAAAGGGTTAAAGAATTACTCACTTACTCTTCGAATAAAAAAAGACTTTATTTTCTAGCCTCTCAGACTCAACCATCGACAACTCCGGTACAAGTTCTTATATAATGAACATTTGTAGAATTCTTAACGGAGAAAATATTTTTCAGGCAATTGAATGCAAAAATATCTTACCTTTAGGTAATAATTACGGGTTTTTTTATAATTATATTTTGTGAGCAATTTATAAAAGCTCAAGCGGCTGGGCTGCCAGGCCTCCATGTGCCCACTGTGGAGTAATAATGATCTCCCTCATTTCTTACAGTACCAAAGTTTGGATAAAAAAGGAAGAATTACTGTCACAGATATTAATAGAGGGATTTGTTATACAAAGTGGATTAGAAGATTAAGATTTCTTTACTTATTTGCAGATAAGACGTTCTTTTCAGTCTTCACCCTGGCTTTTCCTTTTGGGGGAACATATCCTTTCATGGTTTATTTATTGTGAAGTGAAATCTGTAAAGGCAGAATTAGTTCCCTATATTTAGTTCCCTATAAAAACATTTGATTAATTAGTTTTCAGAAGAGAATACATTCTGGAATCAGATCTAGGATTTATCTTAAATCAAGGGAAATAATTGTAAATTTTACTAATGTTCTTCTCTACGTCACATGTTCCAATTTATGGTTATTCACAGGCTACGCCTTCCCCGGCTGTTATGCAGAAGATCAAAAAGATACAAAATTCTAAATGTCTCAAATATAACTCAAGATGGATTGTGCCACTAAGGATCTAATTACTTCATGGCTGTTATCTGCAAGGGGAATGAATTTTAAGTACTGGATAACTTATTAAAATTTATACTTCTACTAACAACACCTTGGGCCAAGTTACAAATCAAAATAATTAAGTAGAAGCAAAGAGATTAGGAAATATGGGCAAGAATTATTGATTGAATAGTATTCTCTTCTTTACTCCCTCCTCTGAATAGGGGGGTGTCGAGGATGTGTTTAAATAGAAAAAGAAGAAAAAATGATAATTGTATTATATTTCTTATGTTTGTGTCTCCTGTTTATATTTGAGCACATAAATAAAAATGACTTGGTCTGATGTCTCATCATAAGCAAGGTCCACCATACAGATTATATTTTTCTTCACATGATTTTCTATTTTGTCAGCACATTCAATGAATGCGGACATTTCGCTTAGCAGTTTAGAGATCTGGGAAGGTAAGGGTCAGTGTCACGAGTTTACCATGACAGAGAGGGGACAGATGACCGTGGTGTCTGATTTCAAGTACTCCTGTGCTGATTAGAAGCACTTCACCATCATATTGAACAGTGCAGATTTCTGCTAGCAGTGCAGGGGTTAATATGTTCCGTTGTGAGATCCTGTAGCTTTCCAGCTTTGATGGTATCAGCTGTTCAATATTGGCCACTCCCCTCTGCTATATATACTCACCTTTGGCAATCAGGTATTATCAGTGTTAGGTTCATACTGCCTGGTTCTGGAGTTGGAGGTGTTGGTTGTTTGAGGAGGCGATTTGAGTGTTGTTCATAAAACTGTTGCTCGGTGATTTGTCTGTGTGCATATCCTCATCCTCTATTTGGTTTTTCCTTCCCGGTGTTCCACTCTGTTGTTTGTGAGCGCATATTTGTATGATTGGTATTTTCATTTATCCCTGTATGTCTTCCCTTGTTAGTCTGGTTGGTGTATTCTTATACACAATATTCTTATACACTACAACTCCCCACTTCCCTGGGTGCGACAGTGGACAGATAAGGGCTGATTTAAAAGCTCAACAAGGCACATGGCCTGACATCTTCACCACCAGAAGTAATCGGGCAGCAGGGATAGCTAGTGTGATGGCAGCTTTAGGGATATAGCAAAAGTTCCATGACACTCAGCATCTTCTAATTCCAGGTAGTAGGGAGCATTCTCCGGGCTGCATGCTCTGTCAGGGAAGAGGTCTCACTCCAACAGAAGGACTTCCAATGCCCAAAGTAATGGGGACAGTTTTCATTTTGTGATTGTGATAAGGCCGGACTACACTGAAGATAAAGTAGCAACAGCCCAAAGAATCTGTGATTTCTCTACATTTAGTGGTTACTACTCACATGGGTAGTCATATGTAGGAATCTCCTCTTTACACTGCTTGTCACTCCTTACATATGTCTCTGCACTATTAATATGGATCAGATCTTCACCCTGAAACAAATATTATAAAAGTCACAGACAGATGGAGAGGTCACATGTATGATCAGCTCTAATCCTGTCATCTCCACCGATCTCACAATATAAGTATAAAACATATACTACTACTGGATATGTAAATTACCTCTTTGGGATTTTGTTTACAGTCTTCTGGAAGGAGAGAACGAGGACATCTCTCCGGTGTTGTCCTCTTACTGGATAAAACTGGAGGAAACACATGTAGTGACTGAATTCATTGTTTACTTACAGATAATTATAAGCTGTGTGTATTTAGCCCTGTCTATTACCTGGTGATGTAAGGGGCTGGGGAACCTCCAACATGACTTCCATGTACATGTCTTTGTGTCCTTCTAAATACTCCCACTCCTCCATGGAGAAATAGAGGGTGACATCCTGACACCTTACAGAAACCTGACACATAAAATGATACAGTCATTCCCCGATCCCTTGATATAGTTACTGTATAACGTGCCAACATTTCCAGCAGTGTCACCTCTCCAGTCAGCAGCTCAATCATCTTGTAGGTGAGTTCTAGGATCTTCTGGTCATTGATTTCAAAAACCTGACCGGCACATCCAAACATAGACTCAGTGTGAACAGGTGCTGAACCTAGAGTCGCCAACTCGTATATAGTTAAGTAAATAAGGCAGCACACTGCAGCGCTAGAACATACAAACTTGAAAAACGAAATTTGAACTGCATTACTGCACTAGAAATATGAAAAATGAGAGCTTTTAGTGCATAAAAATGGCCAATTTTATGTGTACCTGGTAGCCCCGTTACGGCATCTCTCTTATACCAGGTCCTAAATTTTTAGGTACACTTCTACTGTGAGAGACAGAATCTAAAAATAAAAAAAAACCTGAAAATCACATTGTATGACTTTTACATAATTAATTTGCATTTTGTTGCATGAAATAAGTATTTGATGCAATATAAAAAACTTAATAGTTGATACAAAAACCTGTAATTCTTGACCAAGTTTGCACACACTGCAGCAGGAATTTTGGCCCACTCCTCCATACAGATCTTCTGCAGATCTCTCAGGTTTCGTGGCTGTCACTGGGCAACATGGAGTTTCAGATCCTTCCTTCAGGTCTGAAGACTGGCTAGACCACTCCAGGACCTTGAGCTGCTTCTTACAGAGACACTCTTTAGTTGCCCTAGCTTTGTATTTCTGGTCATTGTCATGTGGGAGGACCCCCACCCATTACCCATCTTCAATGCTCTTATTGAGTGAAGGAGATTGTTGGCCAAAATCCATCCTCCCTTCAATACGGTGCAGTCGTCCTGTCCCTTTGCAAAAAAGCACCCCAAAGTATGTTTCCTCCACTATGCTTCATGGTTGGGACGGTGTTCTTGAGGTTGTACTCATCCTTCTTCCTCCAAACACGGCGAGTGGAGTTGATACCAAAAAGTTCTATTTTTATGTAATTTGACCACATGACCTTCTTCCATGCCTCCTCTGGATCATCCAGATGGTCCCTGGCAAACTTCAAATGGGCCATGTGCTGGCGTGAGCAGGGGGAACCTTGTGTGCCTAGCAGGATTTTAATTTATGATGGTGCAATGTGTTGCTAACGATATTTGAGACTGCGGACCCAGTTCTCTTCAGGTCATTGATCAGGTCCCCTGGTGTAGTTCTCGGCTGATTCCTGACCTTTTTCAGAATCATCCTTACCTAACGAGACCAGACCTGAGAAAGATTGACAGTCATCTTCTGTTTCTTCTATTTTCTAAAAATTGTGTCAACCGTTGTTGCATTCGCACCAAGCTGCTTGCCTATGGTCCTGTACCCCATCCCAGCCTTGTACAGGTCTACAATTTTGTACCTGGTGTCCTTAGACAGATCTTTGGTCTTGGCCATGGTGGAGAGGTTGGAGTGTGATTGATTGTATGAACTTGTGTCTTTTAAACAGGTAACGAGTTCAAACAGCAAATTAATACAGATGACAATACAGAGGACATCAAATTAGCCACAATGGATGTAGAATCTCTCTATTCCAACATTCCTCATGAGGATGGGATTGTAACATGCAAATATTTCCTTAAAGAAAAAAGCAATCTAGCCACAGAACCAACACTGCGATTTATCAGGTTTGTGCTCCATCACAACTATTTCTCTTTTGGGAACCAACAGTGTATAGGCAGAGCCATGGGAAGCAAAATCTCCCCACAATTTACTAACCTAACTAAACTAAAGGAGGAGTTTTTGTCATCTTGCTCTAGTAAACTTCTAGCATACTTTCGATACATTGAAGGTCTGCTAATAATCTGGACAGGCTCAAAAGATGATCTGCTTACCTTTCACAATAACTTCAACAAGTCCCACCCAACCATCAAACTCACCCTCAACTTCTCCAAATCCTAAATACATTTTCTGGACACGACTATATACAGTACATCAAGGACAACACCATACAAACATCAATTTACCATAAGCCCACAGGACGTCCGGCATATCTTAGGCTAGTTTCACATTTGCGTTTAATAACGCAGCATTTAAAATGCATCCGCAGGTGGTGAAAAAAACGCATGTAAACGTGTACAAACGCTGCGTTTTTTAAACGCATGCGTTTTTGCATGCGGTTAAAAAACGCCGTGTTTTTACGCGTTTACATGCGTTTTTTCCTGCGTTTGCGTTTTTGATACACATGCTGAGAAATTTCACAAGAGAAAAATCAAGATCCAGACACCGCCAATGGGACTACAGAGGGCGTGTGACATGACTCTGTGGACCAAAAAATGGAAAAATTGTAGCTCTCAAAATGTGGTAACGCAAAAAATATTTTTGGGAATAAAAAGCGTCTTTAGTGTGTGACAGCTGCCAATCATAAAAATCAACTAGAAAACCCACTATAAATAGAAATGGCTAGGGTTAGAGTTTGGATCCCTAGGGTTAGGGTTTGGATCCCTAGGGTTAAGGTTAGGGTTAGGATCCCTAGGGTTAGGGGTAGGGTTTGGATCCCTAGGGTTAGGGTTTGGATCCCTTTATCACCTTGTTTTTCTCTATTTAAACACATGCGTTCAAAAACGCAACCAAACGCATGTGCTTAAAAATGCATGCGTTTACATAGACAGCAATACGTTTTTTTGCGGCAAAAAAAGCCTCTAGAAATTACTACATGTTGCATTTCCGCAACAAAACGCAAGCATAGAAATGATGCATGCGTCGTCAAATGCGGCCAATCGCGTACAAAAAACTGCATGCGTTTTTAATGTTAAATATAGGAAAAAAAACGCATGCGTTTATATGTGTTAAAACGCAGCGGCAAAAAACGCAAATGTGAAACCAGGCTTAGATGGAGCAACTTCCATCCAAGACACACAAAAAAATCCATCATCTACAGTTAAGCTCTGAGGTACATTTGGATCTGTTCAGACATTAAAGACAGAAAACTACACCTGCTATCACTAAGAAATACATTCCTACAAGGCTACCATCCACTGGTAATAGATGAACAGATCCACAGGGCTACAAGAATCCCGAGAAGCAGCCTCCTGGATTACAAACTGAGGGAGGATAACAACAGGGTACCTCGTGTGGTCACATACAACCCCCACATGAGCATCCTAAGGAAATATGCTTCTGATCTCCAACCTATAATTCACAGAGACCACAAACTGAAATAAATATTCCCAGAACTACCACTTCTCTCCTACAAATACCCCCCTAACTTAAGGAATCTCCTTGTCAGAAGTATCATCTCATTACCATCAGTGACTTAATAATAAAAAATGCAAAACTTACATCCAACATATTATCCACAAATACAGTCCACATACCAAACACAGATCTTTTCATGTACAACCTCCAATGTGGGGGACATGATACAGTGTACAAGGTGCCCTTGAGGCATCTATATTGGGGAAACCAATCAAACACTACAAACTAGGATGAATCTACACAGACACACAATCAGGAATGAAATGGACACACCTGTTGGAAAACATTTCTCTGAACCTGGACACTGTATGACAGGTTTAAAAGTCTTAACATTAAAAGGCCATTTTAAGGACGACAGAGAGAGAAAAATTTGGGAATTCAAACTGAAAAGATGTTGAATTCTTTGACAATAGGACTCAATTTAACACCTGGATTTATGACTTACTACATGGACACCAGATGCACTGCAGATAACTAAGAAGAACATTCCCACTGCCTCTCCATATGTAACAAAAGGCTTAATTTGAATTCCTTGGCTTATCTCTAGGAGGCATCACCTCTCCCACCTCATGAAACAAATGTCCTGGGGTAATATCTCTTCAATGTTATGCTTTTTCTGAGTAATTCTTTTGAAATCCAGCCTGAAGAAGGACAAGGTGAAAGCTGCAAACATATTATTTTCTGGTTAGCCAATAAAGGTATCACTCTGAGAATAACTTTGTCACTATTGGGCATAATAGTATTTACATCGATTTTTTTCTGGCTAACACAGTACCACAATATAATTTGTTATTGTACATCACGAATTAATACAGGTAATGAGTGCAGGGTAGGAGGGCTTCTTAAAGAAAAACTAACAGGTCTGTGAGAGCCAGAATTCTTGCCGGTTGGTTGGTGATCAAATACTTATTTCATGCAATAAAATGCAATTTAATTATGTAAAAATCATTAAAATGTGATTTTCTGGATTTTATTTTTAGATTCTGTCTCACAGTTGAAGTGTACCTACGATAAAAATTACAGACCTCTCCATTCTTTGTAGGTGGGAACATTTGCTAAATCGGCAGTGTATCGAATACTTATTTTCCCCACTCTAGCTCTCAACCGTTCGGGGTTCAGTGGAACTGTCCAGATTTCCACTCAACACACTGTCTCTCTCTGATATCTTTTCTCAGCTCAGCACTCTTCTTCCTTTGAGGGCAGTGCTGGTATCTCTGTTCTGCAAACACTTAGATTAATTAAATAAACAATTATCTTCTTTTCTTGTGATCTGATGTCCCAAGGAATCAAACCCTCAACCTGTATCATTTCAGGAAATAGCTATAGCTATGAGCCACAGCCTGCACTAACAAGTGTTGGAGAGTTTTGTATACTTGAAGCTGCATTGCAGGTTCCGAACACACAAGAAGATTGTACTGGTACATAGAGATACATCTGTACATAGCAGTGTATTTCTATGTACCTCTATTCTAGAAGGAAAATAAAAGTCAGATTTTTTTCCTTCCTATAAAATTACTAAAAAAAATATGAAGAACAATAACAATGCCATTTTTTTTAAATAATAAGCATCACAAATCAGAAAATAACATTTGTACAACACAGCGATCAGATTATTTATGGTGACCGATAAATGGCATAAAAAATGTCATGATTTACTTTTTTTCTCCATTGTGCTCATAAAAAAAATGTACTAAAATGTATTTCTGAGGCAGAGTTCACACATAGTGTAAATGCTGTGTTCTTGCACTGCTTAATTTCTGCATGACCCTTATGACTCAATAACAATCTTCTTTGATTATTGCGTGCTTGCTACGTTTTATGCGTTTTCCCTTTTTCGAAGCGCTTTTGGAGAAGATTTGAAGCAGCATTTTTAACGCTTTTTTAATACTATAGAAAAGCTTTGAGTCTACACTTTAAAATTAAATATCTTTTAATTTTTACATTTTGCTTGTTTCAGCCTCCACATAGAAAAAAAATGCACCAATAGTACACGGTACAGCAGTGTCTTAGGACCTACCGTGGGCAGAGGTTTCATTAAATCACTTCCACTTTCCTTGGACATTTAGCCTGTGTTCACATGGGATGTTTACCTTGAATGTTGTATGATCACAATAATGAGAGTTGTTGAACAAAGTTAAAAAAATAGGTTGTAAGAGAAGAAAAAACACAAATATCAGAATTTTAGCAATAAGAAATATACTGTACATCACTATAGGAAAAACAATCTCCCTGCACAATGTTGGGTAAATCACGTCCACAACGACTTTGTTATACTCTATTATCCTATACAACTATCGTGTGGTGATTATCTCATATGAGTCCCTGCGGCTGCACATTTTTGCCAACCAGGATACCGAATGCATTTTATCAGAAATCTGGGAAAAGTGAACTAGTATATATGGTAGTCACCCAGACTCTATATATTCACTCCAAATACTAAATATGAAAAAAGAGGAGAAACGGGAGCATATAGTAAATGTATAAAACGAACAATCTTTATTAATACACAAAGATTAAAAGGGGTATAGGACAATAATAAACGTGACAATGTACACCATGACATAACATGAAAAGGGGAGAAAAACACCCCACCTCCCGCCACCCCAACATGGAGTAATTAGGTAGTCGTAAAACGGCAATGAAAGGAGAGCACCTATGCAGGTAGACATATAAAGACAAAATACATGGGGTCACAGTAGTAAGTAGGTCTCACCAAAAAGGCGGGGACCAAATGTGTACTGCAAAGAGGGAAACCCCTACAGCGGTGGTGGTGCCTGACTCATAAGTAGTGTTGTCGCAGGTCTCGACCTACTCTCTGATGAGTCCACCGTAGAGATGACGTCACGGCACCGGAGAGATAAGACACAATGCACCAGGGCTGTATCTGAAGTATATCTCTAGTTTTAATAAGCTTACACACACTTTTTATGCATTCTTGTGTTGGAGGCGGATTCTCCATATTATGGGCTAAGCGTCGGAGTGTATTACTCCCTTGCCTCCCTATGGTTTCGCAAACATATTTTTACACAGTACGTTATTCGTTACTTTACCAAGGACATTCCCTGCTACAATCTGCATTAACAGCTAAAATGAAGAATAGTGAATAACAACGTGTTTATCTGACCTATAATAACACTTACACAAAATGGAGGCAAGCAGGATAAAATGGATCCTGCTATAACAAATTCCCCCATTTTATTCACTATTCTTAATAAACTGTACTGGCCGTAGGATTTGTTAGTATATATCATCATCAGCTGTGTGAGTGCAAAATTTCCCAGTACATACAGAGATACACTTAAAAACTATTTTGAACACTATATATGCAATAAGGACAATCGCAGCAATATGCAATAAGCTTTGTTAAATCCCAGCTACCCAGCCCCTGATCCCCTTAAACCAATTGGCTGGGTTTAGGAAAGAGAAAGTATCAGACCACCAGGTGTCCTTAGTGCGATCATTATCTTTGTCATATTGGTCTCTGAGTCTTTGAACATCTTCTAACTTTAGCTTCATCTTTATAGTACTATTTGGATCTATATAATGACAACAAGCGGGTCCAATAACCTGACACATACCACCTTGTGCTGCTGTTAGATAGTCTAATACTAAAGTATGCTGGTTGGTTACTATAATGAGTTGATTTTGGACAGCAATGGTGGTATTTAGTATATCCAATATATCCCAAATTTGGTCATCTAGATAGTCTGTGGCCCTAAGCAATTTATCCCACATTTGTGTAATCATAGGGTAAATAAAAATAGAACTGATAATTTTATTGGCTATACCCATTTGCACTATGTGTGGTCTCCCTGAAGGGCAGGGTGAGTTATCTGCAGCTCTTTTATATAACGTATGTTTAGGTATTGCCTGCGTATCTCCAATTTATGAACCAAGTCTATAAATGCAGACATATTCTGAAACATGCACCAAGGTGGAGACTAGAAAATTTCCATGACGTATTATGTATCATTCTTTCTAACAGTATTGGTTTGAAAGCATCAGTAGAGTATGAAGTCACATCAAAACTAATTTGCAAACCATATGTTGGAACTTGCCCTAAGTCAGTTAGTCCAGTCTTATTCCTAGGTACCCAGGCCCCACCCTTATAGGCCAAATATTGTAGATGTGTACTACTTCCTGAGAGATTACCTTGCCACCAAGGGTATCCCACCCATCCTACAATCGGTATACCGACGGTAGTGTTCCATAACTTAACATTGTTCGTGGCATTGTTGGCAAGTGTGTCAGAACAAACTGTTCGAGGGCAGCACGGTGGCGCAGTGGCCAGCACAGCAGCCTTGCAGCGCTGAGGTCCTGGGTTCTAATCCCACCCAGGACAACATCTGCAAAGAGTTTGTATGTTCTCTCCGTGTTTGCGTGGGTTTCCTCCGGGCACTCCGGTTTCCTCCCACATTCCAAAGACATACTGATAGGTATTCTAGATTGTGAGCCCCATCGAGGACAGCGATGATAATGTGTGCAAAACTGTAAAGCGCTGCGGAATATGTTAGTGCTATATAAAAATAAAGATTATTATTAAACAGTCCAGGCAAACAGTTCCTCAGGTGACACAGGGATGGCTAGGAAGGGAATACTTGTGGCTGATGTCGGTGAATGCGTACAGATCCAACAGTCTGATAAGGGCTGGGAATTTCTCAACAAGTCCTCTATCAGTTTTCTGTGATGTTGCACAAACTTATTGTTCAAGGATGTTGGAGAATTCAGACTGTCCCATGCAATTACGCATAATATCATGGAAATCAAAACCAGCCAAAACATTGTTTCTTTTATCGGCTATCGGGTTCTTTAACTCGCTTGCAGTGTGATGCGTGGATCCAACTAGGTTTTCCTTCGAGCTTGACAGCTGTGGCTGTGGTCAGGAGCACTTGGTATGGTCCATCAAATCTTGGTTCCAGGCTCTTCCGGACGTGCCGCTTTATCACTACCCAGTCTCCTGGCTCCAAGGGATGGTATCCAGGAACCTTGTCTGGGTCTGGAAGAGAACTGAAGACAGTTAAATGCACTTTAGCAAGGTGTCCATGTAAGGCCAGCACATAGCTAGTCAAGTCCTGGTACTTGAGCTGCAACTGTTGTGGAAAGAAGCATCCAAGATTGGGGCCCCTGCCAAACAGAATCTCATACGGTGACAGTCCTGTCTTCCTGTTTGGGGTATATCTTACTGAAAACAAAGTCAGTGGAAGGCACTCTGTCCATGGTTTACCAGTCTCTGCCATTGCCTTCTGGATTTTAAGCTTAAGAGTTCCATTTAGTCTCTCCACTTTTCCACTGCTCTGTGGATGGTATGGAGTATGCAATGCTTGACTTACCCCCAGTGCTGCCATTACCTCTGACATTATCTCTCCAGTAAAATGGGAACCCCGATCGCTTTCAATGACTTCAGGAACTCCATACCTGCATATGATCTCAGCCATCAGTTTCTTCGCCGTTGTCTTAGCCGTAGCTTTGGCAACTGGGTAGGCTTCTGGCCAACCTGAAAATAAATCAATGCAGACCAACACATACTCATACGTCCCTACCTTAGGCAACTGAATATAATCAATTTGCAGTCTCTGGAATGGGTAAAGGGGCCGGGGAGTGTGTTTGGATGGAGTCTTCACTGTCCTACCCTGGTTATGTGTGGCACATATCATGCAGCTCTGTACCTGCCTTTCTGCGCAGGTGGAAAACCCGGGGGCAATCCATTGTTTCTGTAGGGTGTCACACATGGCCGTCTTCGAGTGGTGCACATTCCCGTGCAGAACCTGTGCCATCATTGGGTACAGTGCCTGTGGTAGGCAGACCTTTTCACCCCTCCCCCATAGTCCAGTGACTGTATCAGAGCAGGCTCCTATCTTTTGCCACCTATCTTTCTCCTCCTTACTTGCCTGTTCTTGTAACCGGGCTAAGATGTCTTTTGACACAAGTGGAGATGGTGGGGTGTCCAGGTGACGTACTTTAGAGGCTACAGGACTGCTTGCTGCTTTCTTAGCAGCCTGGTCTGCCAGTGCATTACCCTTTGTCTGTCCATCAGTGCCTTTGGTATGTGCCCTTACCTTTATGATGCCTGCTTGGGTGGGAAGCTGTAGTGCATTCATAAGTTGCTGGACTGCCTCAGCATGTTTAATGGGGTGGCCATTTGCTGTCAGGAAAGCTCTGGCTCTCCAGATAGGCCCATAGTCGTGTGCAATGCCAAAGGCATACCTGGAATCAGTGTAGATATTTACAGTCTTACCTTCTGCTAGTTTGCACGCTTCTGTAAGCGCCTTGAGCTCTGCTTCTTGTGCAGACATATGAGCTGGCATTGACTCTGCCTTGATTACCTCATGTTCTGAGACCACAGCATATCCGGTACAGAAGCGTCCTTGGTCATCTTGGTGACGGGATCCATCTACAAAAAGCTCAAAATCAGCATTAGGTATGGGCACACTAGAGACAGTAGGGAGACCAGCTGTTTCCTGAGACATCAATTCTAGACAATCATGTGGTTTGGAAACCTGATCTTGTTCCTCTGGATCCATTCTAGAAAGAAAAAGAGTGCCCTTTTCCATGTCACTTCCCCCTCCCCCATTTGGATCCATAGGAACTGGGAGAAGAGTAGCGGGGTTTAGGACAGTGCAACTTTTCAAAGTCACATTAGTAGGCAGGAGAATAGCACACTGAAGTCGCAGCTGTCTAGCCATGGACAGGTGGGTAGGTTGTACTTGGTTAAGGATACTATGTCCATCATGTGGAGTATGGACCGTCAGTGGGTGATCCAAAACAATCTCTGAAGACTTGTGTAGCAACAGCTGGACAGACAACACAGCCCGAACACAGGAAGGACTTCCTCTTGCCACTGTATCCAAGCGGCCGCTGTAATAAGCAACAGGTCTCTGTTTGTCTCCATGAAGCTGAGTCAGCACACCCGTAGCATGTCCTGCATTTTCATGAAGAAAGAGGTTAAAGGGAAGGGCATAATTGGGGATACCCAAAGCTGGAGAGGAAACAATGCATAATTTCAGAGAGTAAAAACAGTCAAGTGCCTTTGGTGTAAGGCAGAAGGGGACAGGCTGCATACAGTCATATAGAGGTTGCATTAAGATGGAGGCAGAACGAATCCATGGACGACAGTAGGAAGTTAGTCCTAGAAACACACGGAGGCCCTGCACATTCCGTGGGGGCTGCATGTCCATGATAGCCTGTTTTCGCTCAGGGGTGAGGTGCATTTTCCCTGGAGAGAGACAATGTCCTAAAAATACAACAGTACTTAAGCAAAACTGTAATTTTTGTTTGGATACTTTGAACCCCTGTTCATAAAGAAAAAAGAGTAAAGAGATCGTGGCCATCTTACAAAGAGAACGAGAAGGAGCACACAGCAATAGGTCATCAACATACTGAATGAGAACTACTCCTTTAACATGCCAGCCTTGTAGGACTTGTTCCATGCACTGTGAGAAGATAGTAGGAGAATTCTGGGCTCCTTGTGGTAGGACAGTCCAAGTATACTGCTTATTGCGGAAGGTAAAAGCAAAAAGATACTGGCAATCTGGGTGCAATGGAACACTGAAAAAGGCATTTGCCAAGTCAATCACTGAAAAACAAATACTATTAACAGGTATGTGTGCCAACAAGGTTTGTGGGTTAGGAACCAAGGGAGCAAGCAGTTCTGTTGCGGCATTGACTGCTCTGAGGTCATGGACCATTCTATAATTCACCGGCTCCCCAGGCCTAACCTTCTTCTTTACTGGATATAGGGGAGTGTTGCGAACGGACTGTTTAGGCACAACAGCCCCTGATTCCAGCAATTTTTGTAACTGTGCGTCTATTGCAGCCTCCTGAGCAGCACTCAGAGGGTACTGACGCAATAGGGGCGGTGCTGCCCCTGGTTTCAATTTGACTATTATGGGAGGAACTTTGAGTTTTCCCACATCAGTTTTGTCTTTTGCCCACAGATCAGTGGGGAGTTGATCCAGGGCAGGTGCAGTGGGCGGATCACTTTCTGCAGTACTTGCAGCTGCATCCAGGGCCATGATCTTGCAGAGGGTACTGGGTTTAAGTTGAGGGGTCATAGTCACTGTTCCGTCATCATGGTAAGTAATAACCGCCTGTTGTTTCCGTAAAATGTCAGCACCTAGCAAATTACATTGTCCCCTGGGGGCTACCATTAACTGAGTCAGAATGGTCTTCCCACAAATGGAGAGGGGAATGGGTTCTGTCAGTCCCAAGGTCTGGGTCGGCGCATTGAAAGGTGTGGCCATGACAAAGTCGGTGGTGTCACGGAAGGGTAATGGACAGTCTGAAAGCGTGATAACTGAGTTGTCAGCTCCCGTGTCAACCTGAAAGTCTGCTGTAGTTCCTCCTGGCAGGCTCACCTGTACTGTACAGTCGGGGGTGGGAGGTAGAGTGACTAGAGGACACAGTTGCAGGCTGCCAATTACCTATTCGTCAGTCTGGGGGGTAGCAGGGGTGGGAACCTTATCTGGGTATGGGTTTGTGCGACAATCTTTCCTAAAATGTCCTGGTTTCTTACATCCGTAACACAATCTAGGACCCGTAGTGGGTCCTCCACGTCCTCCACTTCTCTGTGAGGGTCCACTCCTCTGAAAGTGAACCTTAGTCTTTTGCTTCTGCGAGTCCAAACTGACTCCATGTGCAATCTTAGCAAGATCGCCTGTGGGGCAGGATCTCCAATCTGGTCTACTTGCCATCACCTTCTCTCTCACATACTTATCAATCCCTTGCATATATGCATGACTTAACAAACGTGTCGCAGTTCTATCATCTTCACCATAACCCATATCAGACCATCGTTGTTGCAACCTGCAGAAATAATCAATGGGGAGCTCCTTTGGGTCCTGTACACAGTCTTCCAAATGCACCGATACTTCCTCCTGTCTAATCTTACAGGCTTTTTCTAGTGCCTCAACAAAGTCAGACCCTGACCTGGCATTGTTAGGTTCTCCACCTTGGGGACCATTTCCCCCTGGGTACATTTTAAATGTCTCAGCTGTCAGTCGGGTAGAAGGTGCTTCCCCCAGGGCTGAACGCACTAACTGTTGCATATCCTGTCTGGTTGCCTGGTAAGTGTGCTGTATCACCCCACACTGTCTGGCAAAAGTCATAGGTCGTTGGTTAATGTCTGGCAGCTCTGAAGTCAAAGATATCTGTTCTGTGGGAGACCATGGCTGATACCTACTAGCAACATGGTAAGTCGGAGGTCCACTGTCAGCTGCACCGTCCTCTACTTTGGATCGTGTACCACTTGAGACTGGTTTTCATGAAGTCATGCCATTTACCTGAATCTAATTCCCCTGAGGGGTGGAAGCCTCCTGCCTTCAAGAGCACACTAACCTGCTTCTGGGATTACTTTCCCTAGACTAATTCTCTGGACTAATTCTCTAGCACTATGGAACCCTGTACTTGGTTCCCAATTCTATTGCTAGTATACTTGCAGGCTGAAAACTTATCAGACGGACCTTTCCTTCTCACCTAGAGTAGGCTATGTCCTCCTACGATACGTGCAGGCTGAAAACTATCAGAGAGACCTTTCCTCCTCACCTAGAGTAGGCTATGTCATCCTGCGTTAGTCCTATACATGCAGGCTGAAAACTATCAGACGGACCTTTCCTCCTCACCTAGAGTAGGCTATGTCCTCCTACGATACGTGCAGGCTGAAAACTATCAGAGAGACCTTTCCTCCTCACCTAGAGTAGGCTATGTCATCCTGCGTTAGTCCTATACATGCAGGCTGAAAACTATCAGACGGACCTTTCCTCCTCACCTAGAGTAGGCTATGTCCTCCTGCCTTAGTCCTAAACTATAGGTTTACTGTGCTCACAGGTTACTGTATTAGCTTCCTTCCAAGATTGATAACACAGGTATATGAACAGACAAACAACAAACCCTCCACAAGCACACCACACAAAGATCATGGGGTCAATCGTTTTAGTCTAACAGTGGAGTCATCAGTAACCACACAATGAGGGTCAATATCTGGGTTCAAGGGTACCTGAGTCGGGCAAGCCCGTGATTTTACCTGATCCTGGTCGACTAGAAGAAGGGGAGAACCCGTCCACAAGTGGAATGACGTAGGCAGAATATAATCAGTATTCTCACCCCAGCGCTGTGTGATGCCACTAGTCCCGGGAAGTCCCCTGGTCCATTACTGGAGTCGGCCGGGTCTCAGATGAAGCACTCAGGTCCCTGTTCGGGCAGCCAGAATTGTTGTCGCAGGTCTCGACCTACTCTCTGATGAGTCCACCGTAGAGATGACGTCACGGCACCGGAGAGATAAGACACAATGCACCAGGGCTGTATCTGAAGTATATCTCTAGTTTTAATAAGCTTACACACACTTTTTATGCATTCTTGTGTTGGAGGCGGATTCTCCATATTATGGGCTAAGCGTCGGAGTGTATTACTCCCTTGCCTCCCTATGGTTTCGCAAACATATTTTTACACAGTACGTTATTCGTTACTTTACCAAGGACATTCCCTGCTACAATCTGCATTAACAGCTAAAATGAAGAATAGTGAATAACAACGTGTTTCTCTGACCTATAATAACACTTACACAAAATGGAGGCAAGCAGGATAAAATGGATCCTGCTATAACAGTAGCTAGCCATGTGCAGAGCCTAGCAACATGTCTATGGTAACATCCATAGCGATCCCTATCACACCAATAAAAAATGAAGTATATCATATAGTGAAAGTACTATGGTGTGAGGGGGAATCGCCGCTGCACAAACACCCAAAGCAGAGTACACAGCCAGTATACATAAGTAGCCAAAACGGCCCCGGTACAAACGACACAAACTGCATAAAGTGCTCACCTAATGCCCGTGGGGGGAGAGAGATGAGGGGGTCTCGCCGGTGAGAACGCCCCGGCTGCACATTTTTGTGGTGGAAGACAGCTGCGACACAAGCAGGAATTGCCTGTTTGTTTGGCAATCCTGCATGTGTTGCAGCGGTCTACTGCCTCAAAACATGCAGCCGCAGGGACTGAAATATATTATACGAGCACGCTGAAAACACTCGGATAACACGTTATACAAGCACATTCTCTCACCACAGCAGAAAAAAAACAAAGTAGTCTCAGCAATGAAGGGGTTACTGCCCCCCCAAAAAAAATGGGGAATCTCCTGCACCTACCTCCACCTGCAGAGCCGCACACCACATATATGGCTGTTCTGTGTGCACAGGACCTGTGATGAGGTCACAGGAGGGGAGGAGTCAGGGGTCACATGATCAGGGGCCTCAGTGTATGCAGGACTCTGCTGTGCTGGTTGTCATGGTGCTGGATGAGGGGAAGTTTATGTGTGGGGTCAGGAGGGGTTTGCATTGTGGATCAGGGCTGCCACTAGGAATTTCAGGGCCCCTTACTGGCAAAATTTTCGAACCCCCTTGAGACTTTACCCAGGATCCACCCCAGTGCCTCCTCCACCTTTTGAACCCTCCACAGTCCCACCTCATTACATCCCTCTCTTGGAAAAACTCATTTCTGCACCATATCCTCCTCACCAATCACACATTAACAGTTCCCATCTAACACCATACAAGTTTCAGCTCCTTCCAAAGATTTTCTATTGGGTTCAGGTCTGGAGACTGGCTAAGCTGCTTGAGGACCTTGAAATACTTCTTAAGGAGCCACTCCTTAGTTGCGCTGGCTGTGTGATTTGGGTCATTGTCATGCTGGAAGACCCAACCATGATCCATCCTCAATGCCAAAGTATAGTGATACATGACCCCATCCATCCTCTCGTCAATACTATGCAATTATCCGGTACCCCTTTACACCAAAGCACCTCCAGAGTATGATTCCCCCACCATGCTTCATGGTTGTAATGGTGTTCTTGGGGTTGTACTCATGCTTCTTCTTCTTCCAAACACGGCGAGTGGAGTTGATACCAAAAACTTCTATCTTGGTCTCATCTGACAACATGACATTCTCCCATGCCTCCTCTGGATCATCCAGATGGTCATTGGCGAACTTGAAACGGGCCTGGACATGTGCTGGAGTGAGCAGGGGGACCTTGCGTGCCCGGCAGGATTTTAATCCACGACTGCATAGTGTGTTACCAATGGTAATGTTTAAGACTGTGGTTGCAGCTCTCTTCAGGTCATTGACCAGATCCTTCGATGTAGTTCTAGGATGATTCCTGACCTTTTTCAGAATCATCCTTACCCCATGTGGCGAGATCTTGCATGGAGCCCCAGACCAGACCAAGGAAGATTTACAGTCATCTTGTGTTTCTTCCATTTTCTAATAATTGTGCCAACAGCCTTCTTAACAAGCTGCTAGCCTATCCCATTCCAGCCTTGTGCAGGTCTACAATTGTGTCCCTGGTGTCCTTATACAGCTCTTTGGTTTGGGCCATCGTGGAGAGGTTGGATTGTGATCGGTTGAATGTGTTGATAGGTTTCTTTTATACAGGTAACCAGTTCATACAGGTGCAATTAATAGAGGTAATGAGTGCAGAGTAGGAGGGCTTCTTAAAGAAAAACTAACAGGTCTGTGAGAGCCAGAATTCTTGCTGGTTGGTAGGTTATCAAGTACATATTTAAAAATCATACAATGTGATTTTCTTTTTTTATTATTATTATTTTTATTTTTTAGATTCTGTCTTTCACAGGTGAAGTGTACCTACGATAAAATTACAGACCTCTCCATTCTTTGTAGGTGGGAAAACTTGCAAAATCGCCAGTGTATCAAATACTTATTTTCCCATCTGTACATACAGGTCCAAAGATTATATAGACTTATAGGTATATTAGCACAAAGTGCCAACCTAAGGGGATTTAGAAGGACATCAATTGACGTATATTTCGCCAGTGAATTTAGTGAGACAGTGACTCACTAAAGTTAAGTAAACGACCTTTATTGTCCAAATAGTGCACATATGTAATCGCTCGATTGCAGCTGGGAATGCACAAGTAAAGTCCAGTGCCGCTCACACTAGCACCCCCATAAGCTTCCCAGGTGCTACCATGTTTGTACACGCTGCTGGCTCTGGCCTGTGTTAGCTTCACACTGCCAGGCATACAACCACTCAATGAAAATTCACCACGCATTCTTTATTTTTGTGGTGATGCCAAAAAATATTTATTTGCAGTTCGTGGGAAAAGAAAAAATAGAAATAGGTAAAGCGCAGGAGAAAATTCTAAAGCGACTATATTTGAGTGAGGTTTCGACCTGTCCCAGGTCTTATTCAATACGTCGTTGGTAATTCCTTAGTCTATGGAGATAGATGCAGTTTGTATATGACACCAGCAGCAGGAGGCCAGACAAGGTGCAGGAGCACCGCCCATAATATGATTTAAAGCACAGTACCATATTTTTCTCTTCTTGGGGACTATACATTCACTTTGCACACTACACTCATCAGGGAAATAACCCCATACAAACTGCATCTATCTCCTTGACTAAGGAATTACCAACGTCTTATTGAATAAGACCTGGGACAGGTCGAAACGTCACTCAAATATAGTTGCTTTAGAATTTTCTCCTGCGCTTTACCTATTTCTATTTTTTCTGTTCCCACGCACTGCAAATAAATATTATTTTTTGGCACCACCACAAAAATATAGAATGTGCGGTGAATTTTCATTGAATGGACTAAGGGTCAATTGGCCCGTTACACCCACACCTCGCCATATGACAAAGTGCAGGCCAATACCTTTACTACAGGCATACAACCACAGCACCTTCAGCTCTGCTGCATGTGAAAACCAAATACAAGACTGACACACCCAAGCCTTAACTACAGGTTTTCATGAAAATCATGGCCATGGGCAACTTTTAGGACCCAGACTGGAGGGAGAGCTCCGTCTCACTACAATCCTACAGATCTCTCCAAAAATAAGGTTTTCCTAAACTAGCTTGATCAAATAACTTGACCCAGTCCACACTTACTTTTATTTTGCATGGTAACCACAGCTGTGGCTGAGATTACAATGCACTCCAGGTGTTCAGTATGCTTCTAAGTACATTCTGGGGTATACATAATGGCTCTCCCATATGATTCCACTGTCTCACAATATGTACACAGGGATTGCATTTAGTAGCATGAGGAACAATAGGAGGACAACTCTCATACTGGGCACTCTCATTAGGACAGCAGGGGGGAGGAACAAGGTAAATGTCACTGTGTGTATGGAAGTATTCTACATACAAGTGCAGATCATCTTGGGGATTGTTAGGGTATGACATAATATGTGTTGCTCAGGTTCAGAAATAAGTAGTACTGTTAGAATGGTATGTGGGTAGGTTTGCCGGCAGTGAGAAGATCACCATGTTTGGTTAGATCTCTTCAAAAATGGCAAAAAAGGAGGTAATAAACATACCTGGAGAATTTGCAGTTCAGGAAGAGGGATCCACCATAAATGATGTTAGTAAGGTTATCACAGTGCACAGCCAATGAACTGCGGTGATCTTACTGACGTCACTGATTGCAGCATAAGAAATTTCTCAGCACGAGTGTCGGACTAATGGGTTTTTGAGTTCGAGTTCCCAATTGCTCATTAGTCCAGCACTCACTCTGCCCTTGTGAGAACCGACCTCTGTAAACTGAGGTTATCTTATTAACATCAAAGCACGCAGTGTCAGAAATTTCTACACCTTCCTCATTAAGACTAGTGTGTGAAACGCCAGTCTTAATGAATTGGGGCCTAAGACTTTGTTTTACAAAAATCCAAAGGGTAAAATGTTATAATTATTCATTGTACATAAGATTTATTTAACATCAGAGGTATTGTCAAAGACGCATAACAAGAGGGACCTTGATTGTCCCAAGTGTCAGATTAACCCATCATGTGTTATTGCTATGCAGTTAAGTGTACATTTTGGGGGGTCAGGTTACTAAGACTATCGATGAAGCCTTTAAAATCAAATCCTCTTAAACCCAACAATATGTGTATTTGGGTACAGAAAATGGTATCCGTTCCTAATGATGGTGAAAACCTACTATACTTAGCATGGAAAGTGCTTTTAAAAAACATTGATGCCATCAGATATTCCTACAATGAAGGAGTGAATCATAGATAGGAATGGGCGGATCCGTGGATGCCCGGGTCCATCGATTTCAGCCAAACTTTATAAAAAAAGTTCTGTTCGTGTGCCAAAATAGTACCCAAATTCTATCCCCATTCAAATGTATGGGGGGCCCGAACATCCGGGAGTTCCAACGATGTGATCTGTGTGACAGCACAGGAAACACCAGCCATGATCAGCAGTAACCTTAGGGATGTTACTGCCAGTCACAGTACTGCGGTTCCCACGCTGTCACACAAAGGACAGTGTGTGAGCCAACAGCTGAGGCCAGTGGTGAAACTGTTACAAATTTCCATAATTCACCAATTTATTAATCTAAAAATAAAAAATGTAAGCAAGCCTCACCTGTTCGCAGTAAATACTTAATAAAGAGGTCCCGCAATGATCCCCAACTCTGCTACATCCTATTTATGGAGCTCCTTCAAAGAACACAGCTCCATACACTGGTGCAGTAGCAACTGCCGGGTGTCGCATTGCGCTTTGCGAGACCCAGCTGCTGTGCACTGAGGTGACATCAGAAAAGTTATCTCAGTTCACAGCTGCCCTCATGAGAACCTTCCACCATCTGATAACCCTAGTGACATCAGCACCTGCAGTGATAAATTTCTCACGCTGCGAGTGACCTAAATAAGGTTATCTCAGTCCACAGCCGCGCTATCCTCATGAGAACCTTTCACTGTGAGCTAAGGAAACTTTCCTGACATCTTGTCAATGCACAGTAGACAAGTCTCATGAAGCTCAGCGCGACACTCGGCAGTTGTTGCTGATCCAGTTTATGGAGCTGCATTCTTTGAACAGAGCTCCATACACTGGATGTAGCTGAATTGGGAACAGTTGTGGGACCTCATTAGGTGAGGATTACTTTTATTTTATCGTAATAAATGGGTAAATGAGGGGATTTGTCGGAGACTGCTTTGTTCAATTAAAGGACTTTTCTCTGTGTGTGCCTGTTACTTTTCAGAATGGGGTTAGTAATGGGGGTGTAATTGGGGTGTCTGACAAACACCTCTCCATTACTAACCCTTGGGCTTGATGTCAGGTGTCATTACAAAGCTGACTTCAACCCCAATATATTACCGTTTGCCAACCCACCAGGGCAAGCGGGAAAAGCCAGGCAAAATGCCAGAATTGGTGCATCTAGTGGATGCGCCTTTTCTGGGGTGGCTGTGGGCCAAATATCTATGGGACTTCCCAGCCTGAGAATACCAGCCCCCAGCTGTCTGAATTAGTCTGGGCCGTTATAAAAAGTGGGGGAACCTCCGCCCCCCCTTTTTTTTTTTTTTAAACTGAATAATTTAAAAAAACAAACAAAAAAAAAAACGCTTACAGACCCCTCAATTTTTGATAACCAGCCAAGATAAAGCTGACAGCTGAGGGCTGCAGTCTGCAGCTGTCAGTTTTAGCTGCATTTGTTATCAAAGATAGAAGAGACCCCATTTTTTTTTACAATGTGCACTGACCAATCACAGTCATGCCAATAGTTGACATGGCTGTGATGGGGCCGGAAGTGCCCACACAGGAAAAGTTTGTTGATTGGCTGCGCCTTTCAACAAACTTCGTTTGGACTGCAGAACCAGAAGAGTAACACAGACTTCCGGGAGAAGTCTGTATTTGGGGTCCATGCACGGGCATTAGTTTACCATTCAGGTTCTCCCATCTCTAATCATAGATATAAATAGTAACTTGCAACATGGATATGTTTATTATTTTAATATACATAAACTAAAAACATTTGTTCAGACATGAGATTGTGGATTTAAAGAAACTGTAGGAAATGTCAGATCTCTATAATTGGGCATTAGGAAAAAAAGAGGAAGAAATGTTGGCTATTTTTGGGAGGTGTTGGGGGAAGGGCTTGCAATACTCTTTTGAATATAGTGAATATATAAATATATACCAATGTGAAATATTCAAAGCTAATTTTATATTGCTTTTTAGATAAGAGATTTCTATTAAGAACTACATATCTTAATTCTAATGTAAGTTTAAAATTGCTTTTCCTTTCTCAGTTACTAATTTGTTGTTACTTTGAATGTCTCTGTTACATGTTGTCTTGTAAAGTTTGTAAAAATATATGGTTTCTCCCAGTGTGAATTCTCTGGTGTTTAACAAGACTTGATTTCTCTGCAAAACATTTCCTACATTCTGAACATGAATATGGCTTCTCCCCTGTGTGAGTTCTCTGGTGTTTAACAAGACTCGATTTCTCTGAAAAACATTTCCCACATTCTGAACATGAAAAAGGTTTCTCCCCTGTGTGAGTTCTCTGATGTATAACAAAAGATGATTTATCTACAAAACATTTCCCACATTCTGAACATAAAAAAGGTTTGTCACCTGTGTGAGTTCTCTGGTGTCTAACAAGACCTGATTTCTCTGGAAAACTTTTCCCACATTCTAAACATGAATTAGGCTTTTCACCTGTGTGAGTTCTCTTGTGTATAACAAGATGTGATTTATCTACAAAACATTTCCCACATTCTAAACATGAATATGGCTTCTCCCCAGTGTGAATTCTCTGGTGTACAACAAGAGTTAATTTCAATGCAAAACATTTTCCACATTCTAAACATGAAAAAGGTTTCTCCCCTGTGTGAGTTCTCTGATGGGCAACTAAATGTGATTTCTGTTTAAAACATTTCCTACATTCTGAACATGAAAATGGCTTCTCCCCGGTGTGAGTTCTTTGGTGTAAAACAAGACTTGATTTCTCTGTAAAACATTTCCCGCATTCTAAACATGAATAAGGTTTCTCCCCTGTGTGAGTTCTCTGATGGCCAACTAAATCGGATTTCCGATGAAAACACTTTCCACATTCTGAACATGAAAAGGGCTTCTCTCCTGTGCGAGTTCTTTGGTGTAAAACAAGACTTGATTTCTCTGTAAAACATTTCCCACATTCTAAACATGAATAAGGTTTCTCCCCTGTGTGAGTTCTCTGATGGCCAACTAAAATTGATTTCCGATGAAAACATTTCCCACATTCTGAACATGAATATGACTTCTCCCCTGTGTGAACTCTCTCATGTCTAATAAGTTCTGATTTCTTGTTAAAATTTTTCCCACACTGTAAACAAGAAAATCTTCTCTCCTTTGTGTTAACTTTTTTATGAGTAACTAAAGCCATTTTGAGAGAAAAATTATTTCTATTTTCTTCAGATGATAATAGCTTCTTTGCTTTAAGAACAGTTTGATTTTTAATGCCTTTTTTGTGACTTTTATTTTTTTTAATATTCTGTAATGAATCAGAATTTTGGATCTGTTTAAAGGGATCAGATGATAGATATTTGCTGTGAAGGGATGATGGAATATCTGGAGTAATGGCATTCACTTCAGTTATGTCTTGTGTTATAGCAAAGTTATCTGATTTAAAAATTCCAGATGTCACTTGTCCCTGTGATTTCCTTGTACAGTCATCTGCAATGAATAAAAGGATTATTTTTGTATAAAATATCCTTAAAAATATATTTGTATATCATTTCTAAAATAGAAATAGAAATTGCAAGTGATGTAGACAAAACCAGTTGAAAATCAAACATTAGACCTCAGAGCACGAAAGAGTAGAGCACAATTGTTTGTTCTGCCTCTCAAATATTGGATTAATACACCAGCAGAAACTATTATGTAGGTCAATGTGATACCAATAAAAACTTACCCGGTAAATGGGTTTCGGAAACATAACAACATAAAGGGAAATATTTTTTTTTATGCAATATTCAGAATTTATTTTCATGACTTAAACAGAAAAAAAACAAACTATCGATTTTTGGTGTCGCTGTAATCAGACTGATATGTACAACTGGGTCTCCAGCCATTTTTGCCACAAAACTAACACTGTAATAACAATACCCCAAAACAATATCAGCATTGCATTTTTTCAACATTTTGACACACGTAGAATCTATTTTTCAGTACACTATATGGTAAAAGGAATAGTATCAAAACTACAACTTGTCTGGCAAAAACAGAAGCAAAAACAAAAAAGTGCAAAAATGACAAATATTCCAGTTCTAAAAGGGGTTAACTACACTTACTTTTGTAATAAAGGGTGAATTTTATTTTCTGGCCTCTAAGACTCAACCAGCGATGGCTCCAGTACAAGTTCTTATACAATGGACATTTGTAGAATTCTTTACAGAGAAAATATGTGACCTGCCAGAAGCCATACAGATAAATACCTAATCAGAGCACCACATGATGACCCCCCCACAGGCCGCCCCGCAGCATGGTCATATCATTAACTCAAAACTGAAAATAAAAATTAAACAACAACCACTACAAGATAGATTTTATCAACCAAGATATCATTTTAATCAGTATAACGGTGCCAACCTGACAGTGTGTGTAAGATAAGGTGCACAATCCTACCGAAAGGTTCCCTTTAAGGGCCAAACTTTCGATAAAAAAATGAGTAATTATTGTCACAGATATTAGAAGAGGGATTTGTTATACAAGCAGGATTAGAGGAATCAGATTCCGTTCCTTATTTGCAGATAAGACGTTCTATTCAGTCTTCACCCTGACTTTTTGTTTTTGGGAGAAGATATCCTTTCATGGATTATTTATTGTCAAGTGAAATTTGTAAAGGCAGAATTAGCATAATTTCTGGGAATCAGACCTTGGATTTATCTTACACAATGGGAAATAATTGTAAATTCTGATAATGTTCTTCTCTACGTCACATGGGAGAATGTTCTAATTTATGGTTATTCACAGGTTGCACCGTCTCCGGCTTTTATGCAGAAGATCAAAAATATTAAATATTCTAAATGTCCCAAATGTAACTCAGAGGTGGAAAATCTATCTCATATGTATTAGGATTACTGGGAAATTAGGGAATTTAGGGAACCAGTTATCATATTGGTTACTGAGAGGTTGAATATTGTTTTATCATTTCATTTTTTTTATAGGAGTCCAGGCGGATTGTCCTACTAAGGATCTACGGTTGTTATCTGCAAGGGGAATTAATTTTAAGGACTGGATAACTTCTCAAAATATGTATATCTAACAACAGCTTGGGCCAAGTTACACGTCCCAATAAATTAATAGCTGGGATAAGTAGAAGCAAAGAATTTAGGAAATATGGGCAACAATTATTGATTACATTTTTTCACTACTCTGATTGGGGAGCCGTGTCTTGGAAGTGTTAAAGGGAACCTGTCACCAGAAATAAAACTGTTAACCTGCAGATATGGGGTTCATCTGCAGGTAATAGTGTTATGATGCTGCGCGGCTCCTTCACGCAGCCAAATGCGAGCTTTCGAAATTCACTCATGGATGCAGGAGCAGCACCGGTTCCGTCACGCTCTGACTATACAGATCGGCCACTGTAACTCTGCCATCAACCCTGACTAACACTGTCTCCCGCCTCCAGTTCCCTTTAAGTAGAAAAAAAAGAAGAAAAAAATTATAATTATTTTTTTTGTATTTCTTATATGTATGAGTTTGCAGTTTATATTGGAGCATATAAATAAAAAAGACTTGGACTGGTGTCTCGTCATAAAATCAAGGCTCACCATACGTATTATATTCTTCACATGATTTTCTATGTTATCAGCAAGTTCTATGTACGCTGTCATTTGTCTTTGCAGTTTAGAGATCTGGGAAGGTAAGGATCAGCATCTTCTAATTCCAGTTAGTAGGGTGCATTCTTCGGGCTGTAAGCGCTGGTTAGAATGGGACTCATTCCAACAGAGGAACTTTTAATGTCCAAAGTAATGGGGACAGTTTGAGTTTAGCAGGAGAATGGTGACTGCTTGATTGTGATATGGCCGGACTACACCAAAGATAAAGCAGCCACAGCCAGTGACTGAGAAGAAGAATCTGTGACTTCTCTACATTTAGTCATTTAGTAGTTACTACTCACCAGGGGACTCATATGTAGCATTCTCCTCTTTACACCGCTTATCACCCCTCACATATGTCTCTGTAGTATTAATATGAGTCAGATCTTCACCCTGAAACAAATATTGTAAAAGTCACAGACAGATGGAGAAGTCACATCTATGATCAGCTCTAATCCTGCCATCTCCACCGTTCTCATTACACAAGTATAAAACATATAATACTGGTGGATAAAACAAGACTGAGCACAAGACCTTCACAGCCATCTACACATCATAGGGGAGATCTCAAGACACCTTCTCTCCATCTACCTGATGATCCTGAGGAACACTGGGATCTTCTTGTTTACAATTCTGTGGAAGAAGAGGACGGGGACATCTCTCTGGTGTTGTCCTCTTACTGGATAGAACTGGAGGAAACACAGGAAACACATACAGGGACTGAATTCATTCCTTACATACAGATAATTATAGGCCATGTATATTTAGTCCTATTACCTGGTGATGTGAGGGACTGGGGAACTTCCATCATGATGTCCCTGTACAGATCTTTGTGCCCTTCTAAATATTCCCACTCCTCCATGGAGAAATAGACGGTGACATCCTGACACCTTATAGGAACCTGACACATAAAATGATACCGTCATCTCCGATCCCTTGATATAGTTATTATATAATGTACCAACATTCCCAGCAGTGTCACCTCTCTAGTCAGCAGCTCAATTATCTTGTAGGTGAGTTCTAGGATCTTCTGGTCACTGCTGTCTTCATGCATTGGGGGGTGAAGTGGAGGCCCAGTGATTGGGCTCAGGGGTCTTTCCCATCCCTCAGACACAGGGTCCTGACAGCGCTCAATAGAGGTCTTCTTCACTACTGTGTAATCCTGGTTATGGAGAGAAACAATAATAAATCTTACTACAGACATTTCCGGAGTAATCACCTCTCTAGTTCTGTCCATCTGTTATTCCCATAGATAAAAATGATGTAATGTGACGTCATCAGAATCTCTCACCTCTCCAGTAAGCCGGAAGAGGATCTCTAGGGTGAGGTGTAATATCTTCTCCGCCACCTTGTCTCTAGCCATCTTTGATGGGTAAATCAGGAAAATTCTCTTGTATAGAAGATCTCTATTGAGAGGATCCAATATTGTAGGAACCTATATGGGAAGAAGATGACGATGTAACATCATAAAGAATCCAGTGTAATAATACAATTACTGGAGATAATAAGGGGAAAATTTGAGGAGATATAATGTATAGATGTTGTATTTTCTCTTCCTGTATGCACTGAAACATCAGTTGTATTAGGCCCTGCCAGAGAACCCCTGTCTTAACAAAGCTTTGCCCATTTTGGACTTGGTATGTGAAATTGATGTGAAACCACCAAAACTCCACGCGGTGTAAAAATTTTGCAACTTTTCAAAGCGAAGAATAGTGACAAATGTGTTAATTTTTAAGAAATGTAAAGTATTTGTTGAAAAAAAAATCAGCGTCCAAAAAGTTACATCTTAACCTCTACATGACTGGAGGTATTTTAGTTTTTCCATTTTTGCTTTTGCTCCCCTTTTTGCCATAACTTTTTTATTTTTTCGTCAAAATGGCCATAAGAGAGCTCGTTTTTTTTTGTGGGAAAAGTTGTACTATTGTACAACACCATTGGTTTTAACATATTGTGTATTGGAAAACGGGAAAAAAATTACAAGTGTGGTGAAATTGCAAAAAAAAGTGCAATTCAACAGTTTTTTTTTCTTACCATGTTTACTAAATGCTAAAACTGATCTGCCAGTATGATTCTCCAGGTCAATACGAGTTCATAGACACCAAATATGTCTAGTTTTTTTTTTTATTTAAGCAGTGAATTTTTTTTCCAAACTTTGGTAAAAAAAAGGGACTTTTTTCCGAGCCCTGTAACGTATCCATTCTTCGTGATATGGGGTTGGGTGAGAGCTTATTTTTTGTGAGCCGTGCTGACTTTTTATTGATACCATTTTGGTGTAGAAAAAAGATATAGAATTCTCTCAGTGGGAGAAACAAAATAAGAATCTTGTGGGTGTGATGGCTAACAAAATATAGTGAATGATGTTACAAAGCAAGCTTTTGAGACTGCTGACGTCTCTTCATCAGGCTGAAGTCACTGCACTAAAAGCCAACAAGGTCTCACAGAGGAGGAGACACAGCATTTCGTGACGTCCATGGCTCCCAGACGTCATGCTGTCATTACTTGCAAAGGATTCTTTACAAAGTTTAATTATTATTATTATTTTAAGATTATAAAAAATTACTGTGGCGCTGAGTATATAGGTTTCGTATTGCTGCGAATTTAGACAATAACCACTTAGGCTACGTTCACATTTGCGTTGTGGGCCGCTGCGTCAACCCCTTGAGAAAGGCATCCGCCGAAACGCGCGTCGGGGTGGGCGCGATAGGGAGTGCTCAGTGACCGTTATTTCCAGCTACGGGTATGTACCATCCAAGTATCTATGCTTCATGGTGATTCATGTCACTTGACTGTTATATGTGTCCTTAATGGGTGGTATATTATACCTTGCATCGGATACTCTGTTGCATACCTACCTGTGCCCTATCTATATGTGTTGAGGCTATCATGGGAAATCCATTCCCTGCTGTCTGTTCACCTATATTTCTAATAAAGATTTTTTGATAATTTGCATATAACTGGACCTTTTGACTGCTTTTGTTCTTGTGGTTTTTGATGTTATTCTGAGTTGCAGTCTGTCCACTATAAGTCTTATTCAGTGCCAGGTCCTACGATTTATGATTATTCTTATTGATTATAGGCGCTGGTATGTTTTCTCTTTTTTATTATTGGTACAGAGGGAAGAGGACCCTGCCCTTGCGGGTTAACAATCACAGGATTATGGGGAAGGAGACACAAGGTCGGGGGTTGCAGTAGCTCCGATGGTGGTGAGGAGGCAGCAGGGTCATTACAGGTTGTAAGCTTTCTTGAAGAGGTGGGTTTTCAGGTTTCTTTTGAAGGATCCAAATGAGGTGGATAACCAGACGTGTTGGGGCACAGAATTCCAGAGGATGTGGGATATTCGGGAGAAGTCTTGGAGGCGATTGGGTGAGGAGCGAATAAGCGTGGAGGAGAGAAGGAGTTCTTGGGAGGTCCGGAGATTACATGAAGGAAGATATTGAGAGATTAGTTTAGAAATATACGGAGGAGAAAGGTTATGGATGGCTTTGTAGGTCAGTTTTAGTAGTTTAAACTGGATATGCTGGGAAATTGGGAGCCAGTGAAGGGATTTGCACAGAGGGGAAGCAGGAGTGTAGCGAGGAGAAAGATTAATTAGTCGGGCAGCAGAGTTAAGGACAGACTGCGGGGTGCGAGAATGTTAGAAGGTAGGCCACAAAGGAGGATGTTGCAGCAGCCACTACCTCCATGCAGCACTCAAAACGTTCATACAAATCATCCCACCACCTGCTCTTTGTTTTTTCTTCTTCTACTAGTTGCAGGAGACATCTCCCCCAACCCTGGGCCTCCCTCACCAGCATACATTACTCTCCTCCAGCTGCATATAGAAACCCTGCTAATCTTATTTACATTCAGTGCATGCCTTCTATCTCTTTTCACTGTGCTCTCTGGAATGCATGGTCTATGTGTAAGAAACTAACTTACATTCACGATCTTTTCCTCTCTAATTCGCTTAACCTTCTGGCTATTACAGAAACCTGAATCCAGCACTCAGACACCACCGCCTCTGCCGCTCTCTCATTTGCTGGGCTGAAATTTTCACATACCACCAGACCTGAGAACAGACAGGGTGGTGTTGGTTTGCTCCTTTCATCACAATGTGCTTTCCAGGTAATTTAATTATTATTATTATACATTTTTATAGCGTCATTTATTCCATGGCACTTTACATGTGAACGGGGCAAATATAGACAAGTACAATAAACAGGAGTAAAACAAGGCATACACAAGTACAGGAGGAGAGAGGACCCTGCCCGCTCACAGTCTACAGGGGATGGGTGAGGATACACTAGGAGAGGGTAGAGCTGGTCATGCGGTGGTTCAGTAGACTGGGGATCACTGCAGGTTGTAGGCTTGTTGGAAGAGGTGGGTCTTCAGGTTCCTTTTGAAGGTTTCCGTGGTAGGCGAGAGTCTGATGTGTTGGGGTAGAGAGTTCCAGAGTATAGGGGAAGCACGGGAGAAGTCTTGGATGCGGTTGTGGGAGGAAGAGATGAGAGAGGAGTAGAGCAGGAGATCATGAGATGATCGAAGGTTGTGTGTAGGTAGGTAACGGGAGACCATATCACAGACGTATGGAGCAGTCAGGTTGTGAATGGCTTTATATGTCATTGTTAGTGTTTTGAACTGTAGCCTCTGGGCAATAGGAAGCCAGTGAAGGGCCTGGCAGAAAGGAGAGGCTGGGAAGTAACGGGGAGACAGGTGGATTAGTCGGGCTGCAGAGTGTAGGATGGATTGGAGTGGTGCCAGAGTGCTAGAAGGGAGGCTAGAGAGTAGGAGGTTGCAGTAGTCAAGGCGGGAGATGATAAGGGCATGTACTAGTGTTTTTGTGGTTTCATGGTCAAGGAATGCACGGATCCGGGAAATGTTTTTGAGTTGGAATCGGCAAGAGGAGGCAAGGGCTTGGATATGTGGCTTGAGAGAGAGGGTAGAGTCAAGGATCACCCCGAGGCACCGAGCGTGCGGGACCAAGGAAAGTGAGCAGCCATTGACATTGATGGATAGGTCGGGTGGAGGGGTAGAGTGAGGTGGGGGAAAGATGTTGAATTCTGCTTTGTCCATGTTCAGTTTTAGAAAACGAGCAGAAAAGAAGGATGTAATAGCAGACAGGCATTGTGGGATTTTGGCCAGTAAGGAAGTGAGGTCGGGTCCAGATAGGTAGATCTGCGTGTCATCAGCGTAGAGATGATATTGTAAACTGTGGGATTCTATGAGCTGTCCCAGGCCGAAGGTGTAGATGGAGAAGAGTAGGGGTCCTAGAACTGAGCCTTGGGGAACACTGACAGACAGGGGGCGAGATGAGGAGGTGGTGTGGGAGAGGGAGACACTGAATGTTAGATATGATGCGATCCAGGATAGGGCCAAGTTTGTGATGCCAAGAGATGAGAGAATCTTTAACAGGAGGGAGTGGTCCACAGTGTCGAAGGCAGAAGACAGATCCAAGAGGAGGACAGAGTAGTGTCGCTTGCTCTTGGCGGTTAGTAGGTCATTGGTCACACTAGTCAGGGCAGTTTCAGTTGAGTGATGTGGTCGGAAGCCAGACTGTAACCGGTCAAAGAGGGAGCAGGAGGAGAGGTGGGAGGACAGTTCAAGATGGACATGCTGTTCCAGTAGATTTGAGTCATAAGGGAGAAGGGATATCGGGCGATAGCTGGACACAGAGGATGAGTCGAGGGAGGGTTTTTTGAGGATAGGTGTGATTGATGCGTGTTTGAAGGATGAGGGGAAGACACCATTTGTAAGTGAGAGGTTGAGGAGGTGTGTTAGGGTTAGGGTCATCCCCCCGGTTCCCTCACTTACATTTCCTTCCTTTGAAATCCATGCCGTCAAGACTCTTTAAGCCCTTCTCCTTGCGGGTGGTGCTTGTTTATCGCCCTCCAGGCTCCTCCCGCCTGTTTCTAGACCACTTTGCCACCTGGCTTACTCACTTTCTATCCTGTAACATCCCCACCCTCATCATGGGAGACTTTAACATCCCTATCAATGATCCCCTCTCCCAATCTGCCTCTCATCTTCTTTCTCTAACTTCTTCATTCGGCCTCTCACAGTTCACTAATTCTCCTACACATGAGGACCACAACCTTCTTTCCTTCTGTCAAGAATTATCTCCTCACCCAGGACACCCCCACTTACCACACTTATCGGAATACACGTACCATTAATACCTAGCAGCTTATGGAAAACCTCCACACATCTTTAGCCCCCATCTCCTCCCTCTCCTGTCCAGACTCAGCATTGTCACACTTCAATATTACACTGAAGAATGCCCTAGATGAAGCAGTACCTTCTACAAGCAGAAAGACCCGACACAGACAATGGCAGCCTTGGCACACTATGCAAACACGCTTTCTTCAGCGTTGCTCAACGTGTGCAGAGCGAGTGAAAGACGAGTGACTTTTTGAAACCTTAAACTCCCTCTTGAAACCTAAAGTACAGGCCCCCATCACCAATCTCAGTGGTGAGGATCTGGCCACTTATTTCCTAGAAAAAAATAAACCACATCCATCAGGATATCTCAGCCCAATCTCCTCAGTGCCTGGATCCTCTTCCCTGCCGCACCTCAAGCTCACTAGACATCTTTGAGCCTGTTTCAGAAGAAGTTTTCAAGCTCCTCACTTCTGCTCAGCCTACAACCTGCAACAGTGACCCCATTCCTTCACCTCTCCTGCAGTCTCTCTCACCAGTGGTCACCACTCACCTGACTAAAATATTTAAGCTCTCTCTTTCTTCAGGTATCTTTCCCTCCTCATTTAAACATGCCATCATAACCCCTTTACTTAAAAAGCCATCTCTGGACCAGAACTGCACTGCTAACTACAGACCTGTCTCTAACCTTTCCTTCATCTCTAAACTCCTGGAACGCTTGGTCCACTCCCGTCTAATCCGCTATCTCTCGGATAACTCTCTTCTCGACCCCTTACAATCTGGTTTCCGCTCTTTACACTCCACTGAAACTGCCCTTACTAAAGTCTCTAATGATCTATTAACAGCTAAATCCAAAGGTCATTGCTCTCTGCTGATTCTCCTGGATCTATCTGCCGCATTTGACACTGTGGATCATCAGCTCCTTCTCACTATGCTCCGCTCCATAGGCCTCAAGGACACAGCCCTCTCCTGGTTGTCCTCCTACCTTTCTGACCACTCCTTCACTGTATCTTTTGCCGGCTCCTCTTCCTCTCCTCGTTCCCTTACTATCGGGGTTCCGCAGGGCTCAGTCCTAAGCCCCCTCCTTTTCTCTCTATACACTGCCTCTATTAGACAAACAATCAGCAGATTTGGGTTCCAGTATCATCTCTATGCTGACGACACCCAATTATATACTTCTTCCCCTGACATCACCCCTACCCTAATTCAAAATACCAAGAATTGTCTGTCTGCTGTCTCTAACATCATGTCCTCCCACTATCTGAAACTAAATCTCTCCAAAACTGAACTACTTGTGTTTCTCCCTTCTGTTAACCTCACTGTACCCAACATCGAAATTACCCTGGAGGGTTCAACCATAACTCCCAAGCAGCATGCCCGCTGTCTTGGGGTCATATTCGACACCAAACTTTCCTTTACTCCCTATATCCGATCACTCATTCGCTCCTGTCACCTGGATCTTAAAAACATCTCCAGAATCCGACCTATCGGTCTCCCTCTTACCAAACTTTCTCCTCTCCAATCCATCTTGAATGTGGCAGCCAGGGTCATATTTCTGTCCAGCCACTTCACTGATGCCTCCATCTTGTGCCAGTCATTACACTGGCTACCCATTCGCTACAGGGTCCAGAATAAACCCATCTCTCTCACCCACAAAGCTCTCCACAGTACTGCACCGCCTTAAATTTCCTCTCTCATCTCTGTCTATCGCCCTACACGTGCCCTCCGTTCTACAAATGACCTAAGATTAACATCCCCCGTAATCCGAACCCCGCATCTCCGTCTCCAAGACTTCTCTCGTGCTGCGCCAGCTCTCTGGAATGCACTTCCCCAGCCGATCAGACTGATACCTAGCCCCGACCTATTCAAGCGTGCTTTAAAAAACCATCTCTTCAAACAAGCCTACCACAACAACTACTCAG
The DNA here is from genome assembly GCF_032444005.1 of Ranitomeya imitator. Classification (NCBI taxonomy): domain Eukaryota; kingdom Metazoa; phylum Chordata; class Amphibia; order Anura; family Dendrobatidae; genus Ranitomeya; species Ranitomeya imitator. The sequence continues at coordinate 365,663,134 of NC_091283.1, forward strand.
TAAACTAACTTTGCCCTGTTTCCTCCTTCCAAATATTATTCTGAATCTGCACCCTACTATCCATCTGTCTCCACACCCACCATGCACATGATAACTGCACTTGATAGTTGACTATTGCACTTAAACACACGGGCTGATTACTGTATCATGCAGCTTTATATGAAAATCCCTATTTATTATAATTGCCAGACCTGAAATAACAAGCACTTTTCACCTATTGTGTCCCCTCATTTCCTTGTAGATTGTAAGCTTGTGAGCAGGGACCTCACCCTTAATGTCTTAACTTGTACTGAATTTATTGTCTGTACATATCCCCGCTTAATTGTAAAGTGCTGCGGAATATGTTGGCATTATATAAATAAAAATTATTATTATTATCATTAGTCGAGGCAGGAGATGATTAAGGCATTCAGCACTAAATGCAGTACTAAAACAGTACTAAAACTTGACATTTTATTTAGGGGAATGTTACTTTGTCCAACTACTTTTGAGCCCCTGAAATGAGGTGGCTTTGTAGGAAAATGGCTGCAATTCGTAAACGTTTCACAGGAGATTTGTGTTCAATCCCTTTAGTTACACCTGAAAGTCTCCACTTCAATTGCATCTCAGCTGCTTCATTTTACATCCAGAATTGTGTTCTGCAGAGCTGGAATCACAAACATTCAGCCACTGTCCAAATATTTCTGGACCGAAGTGTTAATATTCCAGAGAGAAAATACAACTGTTGGAGAACGTCCAAACATGGTGGAGAATGGCCGAACTTGGAGGAGAACGGCTGAACCTGACGGAGAATGGCCAAGCCTGGTGGAGAACGGATAACTGGAGGAGACTCTACGAACCTGACGGAGAATGGACGAGCCTGACAGAGAATGGCCGACTGGTGGAGAACGGATTAACCTGGCAGAGAAAGGCTGAATCTGGCTGAGATTGGCTGAACATGATGGAGAACGGCCGAACCTGATGGAGAACGGCCAAACCTGGTGGAGAACAAACGGACGAACCTGATGGAGAAAGGCTGAACCTGATGGAGAATGGACGAACCTGGCGGAGAATGGCCGAACCTGGTGGAGAACAAACGGACGAACCTGATGGAGAAAGGCCGAACCTGATGGAGAATGGACGAACCTGGCGGAGAACGGCCGAACCTGGTGGAGAACGGACGAACCTGACGGAGAATGGCTGAACCTGGTGGAGAATGGCCGAACCTGATGGAGCTTTGTCTGTTATCAGCCGACATAACTCCGGGTTCTCACTGGGGATGACATGGCCATATTCACGTGGAGCTGAAAGCCCACCCTGTGAAGAATGCTCAGCAATGGCTGCCTGAGGGGGCCGGGAGGGCGACTGCATCAGAATATGGGGATTAATGAGGGAGAACGCACATTACATAGGGGTCCAACAGAGTCGGACCACCCAGTATTAGTACTGAAGGGGTTAATGTCTCCACATACCTCCAACTGCAGAGCCTCACACCACATATATGGCTGTTCTGTGTGCACAGGACCTGTGATGAGGTCACAGGAGGGGAGGAGTCAGGGGTCACATGATCAAGGGCCTCAGTATATGCAGGAATGTGCTGTATTGGTTGTCATGGTGCTGGATAAGAGGAAGTTAATGTGTGGGGTCAGAAGGGGTTTACAGGGTGGATGTAGTAGAGCCGTGTGGGCGAGGTGTATGGAGTGGAGCCGAGTGTGTACGAGGTGTACGGAATGGAGCCATGTGTGTGCGGAGCGGAGCCGTGTGTGTATGAGGTGTATGGAGCGGAGCCGTGTGTGTACGGGGTGTACGGAGTTGATCCGTGTGTGTACGAGATGTACGTTGCGGAGCCACGTGTGTACGAGGTGTACAGAGCTGAGCCGTGTGTACGAGGTATATGAAGCGGAGCCGTGTGTGTACGGGGTGTACGGAGCAGAGTCGTGTGTGTACGAGATGTACGTTGCGGAGCCACGTGTGTACAGAGCTGAGCCGTGTGTACGAGGTATATGAAGCGGAGCCGTGTGTGTACGAAGTGTACCGAGCAAAGCTGTCTGCGTACAAAGTGTACATAGCGGAGCCACGTGTGTAAGAGGTGTACAGAGGAGCCGCATGTGTATAAGGTGTGCGGAGTGGAGCCGTGTGTATGAGGTGCACGGAGCTGAGCCATGTGTGTACGACGTGTAGGTAGCGGAACCAAGTTTGTACTAGGTGTACAGAGGGGAGCCGTCTGTGTACTAGGTGTACGGAGCCGGGTGTGTACGGTGCGGAATCGCGTGTGTATGAGGTGTACGGAGCAGAGCCGTGTGTGTACAAAGTGGATCCGTGTGTGTATAGAGTGTACGGAACGGAGCAATGTGTACATTTTTGTGTTCCCCCTTGGCACACCCAGTTTCTCTTTTACACCCCATGTTTCCGCCGCTCTCTTTCTTGCATGGACTTAGTCCAGGGGGTCCGGCGCTCTCTCTCTCAGATTTGGGGCACCTTGGTAGAAGTCTCTCCTGGGCTCTTCCTGACACGGACTCTCAGCCCGGCACTCTTTCTCTTACAGATTTGGGCAATCTTGGTAGAAGTCTCTCCTGGTCACATGACTTAGGATAAAAGCCAAAAACTAAATCTGAATTTGCAGACACTGTGTTTTGGGGTGTTGCCCCTCATCAGTGCATAGTGTGAGATCTGGTTTGGCTGGGTGAGAGGCATGTCAGAAAATTAAAGGTTCACCCAATAACGTAGAGAAGCTTAATTCTTTTTTTTAACTTAGGACATCACTTCCTGCTTCAAGCATCAGGTCCAATTTGGGTATGACAGCTGCTCACCATTGTTAAATATACATTTTCCATGTAATTTTTTGATTCGGGACTTCTTACCAGATGTGATACTCCAATGAAAATGTCACAATAATTCTTCTGAAAAAAAAGTAATGGTTTATTCTTCTAGGGGTGCAGTTATCATATAGACACTACGGGTGTGTCAAAGAATTTTATACCATTGGGCAGTAAAGACAAAATAACTACATTTTTACAACCAAAATTTTGTTTTAGCCCCAGATTTTACATTTTCATACAAAAAGTGGGTAAAATGACACCAAAATCGGGATCCAAGAAGTATCGTTTCACTAGAGTTCTAGTTCTCTTCCTCTCTGATGAGACAATTTGCATATTGCCCAGAGGAGCATTGCGGCTTTAAGTCTCCTCACCTCGACATGCTTATCATGTCACTCTCTGCAAGGAGAAACGATACTTCTTGGATCCCGGTCAGACGCCTCTCAATCAGCCAAACCAGACCTCCACTCTGCACTGACGAGGGGCAGTACCCTGAAACACAGTGTCTGCAAATTGAGATTCTGGTTTGGCTATTTGTTATGTTTGCTAATGACAGGTGTTATGAAGGCAATCCAGAAACACAGTGTGCTTAGCGATCAGAGCGCACACAGTGATCTGACAAATACCCAAAAATACAAGAACGAGCTCTGAGACGTGGAAACTCTGCAGACTGCACACCTGATCCTATCCTAAACACAACTAAAAGCGGCTGTGGATTGCGCCTAACAACTACCTAGGCAACTCGGCACAGCCTAAGAAACTAGCTAGCCTGAAGACAGAAAAATAGGCCTGACTTGCCCCAGAGAAATTCCCCAAAGGAAAAGGCAGCCCCCCACATATAATGACTGTGAGTAAGATGAAAAGACAAAACGTAGGGATGAAATAGATTCAGCAAAGTGGGGCCCGATATTCTAGGACAGAGCGAGGACAGTAAAGCGAACTTTGCAGTCTACAAAAAACCCTAAAGCAAAACCACGCAAAGGGGGCAAAAAAAACCCACCGTACCGAACTAACGGCACGGCGGTACACCCTTTGCGTCTCAGAGCTTCCAGCAAAACAAAAGACAAGCTGGACAGAAAAAAAGCAACAAAAAAGCAAAAAGCACTTAGCTATACAGAGCAGCAGGTCACAGGAACAATCAGGAGAAGCTCAGATCCAACACTGAAACATTGACAAGGAGCAAGGATAGCAGCATCAGGCGGAGTTAAGTAATGAAGCAGTTAACGAGCTCACCAGAACACCTGAGGGAGGAAGCTCAGAAGCTGCAGTACCACTTGTGACCACAGGAGTGAATTCAGCCACAGAATTCACAACAGCTATTATCCTAAGTCATGTGACAAGGCTCGTTAAAGAGTCGACATTAACTGTTAGGATTGCTACTTCCAATAGGTGGCACTAGAGTTCTAGTTCTCTTCCTCTCTGAAGAGACAATTTGCATTTTTCCCAGAGGAGCATTGCGGCTTTAAGTCTCCTCACCTCGACATGCTTATGTCACTCTCCGCAAGGAGAAACGATACTTCTTGGATCTCCTTTTTTATAAAGATTAGATCCAATGTAGCAGATCCCCATGTTTTCTTCTCTACCTTTTGGCAGATAAAGTTGTCAGCAAGAGACGAGAAGAATTTGCTGGACCTGTGAGATTTCAAACAAATGCCTGGATAGTTGAATCTCTCGTGATCACTACGTCAATTTTTTTTTTGAGAATTTGGCCATCTGATGTATAAAGAGTTCATCCATATCTTTAGCTTGCCCAGGTGGCCTGGTTGGTTTCTTGCAAATAAGTTGTATCCTTCTAGCCTTGTATTCTAATCATGTGTATCGTCTCTCCAAATTTCAGTGATGCCAATTACATATTTATTTTCCTGCGTTAGTAGCTCCAATTCTCCTTGTTTGTTGCTCAAGTTCTGTACATTTGTATAGAAACATTTTAGTTTGTGATCGTTATCTCTTTCTCCAATATTTTTATTATTATGACTTTTTGGTCTTTGTTCTTCCTTTCCACTTCTAATAGAGTTCTCAATAGAATTTTTTCCCTATATGGCTTTCCCTGACCTTTTGCTTCCCTTCTCACAATGTTCTAGTTTTATCCATGGTGGTTTTAATTACAGCTAGATCCTACCTCCACACATAAGTGTAGGCTATTCAGCCCAGGAGAGGTATCATATCAGGCTAGGTCAACTTGTCAATGGCTATTGGTCACACATGAATTGGCCAATTTGGGCACTAAATATCTCCATTTTAACCTACGGTATTTTCTAGAGCAGCAATGCAGTTCCAATTTCATCTATTCAATGTTTGCATACTATAGCGTTACAGAGCGCAGCTTTAATTTGTTAGTTACATATGGAAGTGGCTCTCTTCGGTCGTAACTGTTCACACATTTTTCTGTTGGGAAGAGACCGTCACTCTTTGATGTTGTAGAGGCAGACAGTGAGCCAAGCTCACACTGTCGGGGGCAGAGCCCCTCCGTCTCTTGATTGCTACAGCAGCTGAGCTTTGCTGGAGGGAACTTTAAAGGGGAGCGCTGAGTGAACTTGTCTCTCCTCCGCAGATGGCAGAAAAATGGTCATGTAACTCTCTGCCCTCTGATTGGAGGTCTGTCCTCCCTTCTCCCATGCTTTCTCCCTGTGATCGTGTTTGCACTGTGCGTGTTAGTTGTGATACATGTGAAGTACAAACGCAAGGGAAATGAAAGGTAATCACTGCCCAGGGGCTCCTGCCCCTTTGGGGATGGGGCCCTGAGAAATTGCCCAGTCTGCCCACTTCCTTAATGCCAATCCTGACTATGACATATCTGTTTTTCCACAAAGCCAACATACATCCAGAGGCCAAAAGGTCCAAAGTGCTTAGCGCAACCTGCTAATCTTATACACAAGCTGTGGGATTATAAACTCTTCTTTGGAGTGAAGTTAATACAATTGTATAATCATAATCAGCAGGTTTTGTCGGAGACACCAAGGTATATTATTAGGTTATGTAGAACTGACACTGGACACATACGGTAAAACTGTGGTAGGACGTTTATTGTTTCTTGCACATAAATTGATAACATTTAGATGGATTCAGACGAACGCTAGTACAAAATGTGATTAACAAAGTCATTACTACAGAAATGTATGAGAAAGTGATTTATTCTAAAAGAAACATGAAAATAACAAAATGAGAGAAACCGGGCTCCGTGGCTGGATACTGTGGGCCTGGCCTCCAGCCTGTTAGTACGAGATGGAGTCCTTGTCCCTGGAGCTTCTCTACTCGGTATTATGAGGCTCACTGATCTTGTTCATATAAAGAGAATGAGAATAATACAAACATGAGGCCTCTGTAGAGATAATTCAGGTAAGAATAAATAACGGCACTCAATAACAAATAAAATCCTGACCTTTTATTGAAGCATGAAATTGATAAGCCGGACAGATGAAAACCCAATCGGCCAGTACCATTTCGGTGAATAAATGCTTTCTCAAGGCCTTATCTAAGACCTTGAGAAAGCGAGTGTTCGAGCAAAACGACGTTGACAGACTGTTTTCATCTTCACGGTTTAGGAATTTCATGCTTCAATAAAAGGTAAGCTCTTTATTTAGTATTGTGTGCCGCTATTAAACTTACCTGGATTACAACATAGTTCTCACTATGAGATGAGTACCACTACCTGTGTCTCCTTTTCTACCTGCCTTGTGTGGTGTTAAAAGATCAGTGGATGGGTGTTTCCTTCTCCATCCTACTAAGTAGCTGTTATCTGGAGCTTGCAGTGTCATTACTCTCTTTTTCACTGTGTAGAGATAATCTTACCACAGCATTTTGCACTGGAAAAGGGGAGAGGGGCAGACATTTTGATATTTCTGTTTAACAAAAACTGTACTAAAATATATCCGAATGCCTCTTGTTTCTTACACCAGAAACTGTTATGCTATAAAGTGTAACAAAGTGTAAACAAGTTGTGACAATTGAGGAAGCCTTTAAAATCAAATCCCTTTAGACCCAAGGTAATCAGTTCCCAATGATAGAGAAAAACTACTATTCTTAGCAGGGGAAGTGCTTTTATAAATATGGATCCCATCAGATGTTCCTACAAAGAATGAATCATAGCTGTCAATAGTAACTTCCAATATGAACTGTAATATACATAAACTAAAGACACTTGTTAGACATGGAAATTGTGAATTTTAGAAAATTGTAATGAATGGCAGATCACTAAGATTGGGCATTAGATAAGAGATGTCTATTATCAACTTCATATATTTGAATTCTAATTTAAGTTCTAACTTGCTTTCCCTATCATTTACTTATTTGTTGTTACTTGAACTGTCTTTGTTATGTGTTGTCTTGTACAGTTTGGAAAAATATATGGTTTCTTCTCATGTGAGTTTCTTGATGGAACAGGAAAATTGATTTATGTTTAAAACATTTCCCACATTCTAAACATGAATACAGTTTCTCTCCTGTGTGAACTCTCTGGTGTCTAACAAGATGTGATTTATCTGCAAAATATTTCCCACAATCTGAACATGAAAAAGGTTTCTCCCCTGTGTGAAATCTCTGATGTGTAATCAGACTTGGTTTCCTTGTAAAACATTTCCCACATTCTAAACATGAAAAAGGCTTCTCCCCTGTGTGGGTTCTCTGATGTTTAACAAAAGTTGATTTATCCGCAAAACATTTCCCACATTCTAAACATGAATATGGTTTCTCCCCTGTGTGTGTTCTCTGATGGACAACTAAACCTGATTTGTTTTTAAAACATTTCCCACATTCTGAACATGAATATGGTTTCTCCCCTGTGTGAACTCTCTCATGTCTCACAATCTCTGATTTATGGTTAAAATATTTCCCACACTGTGAACAAGAAAATCTTTTCTCCTTTGTGTGAATTTTGTTGTTATGAGTAACACAAGACATTTTGAGAGAAAAATTATTTATATTTTCGGCACTGGATAAAGCCTTCTTTGCTCTAAGAGCAGTTTGATTTCTAATGTCTCTTTTGTGACTTTCATTTTTCTTAATAGTCTGCGATGAATCAGAAGTTTGGAACTGTTTAAAAAGATCAGATAATAGATCTTTGCTGTGAATGGATGATGCAATATCTGGAGTAATTGCATTCCGTTCAGTTATATCTTGCGTGATCTCAATGTCATCAGATTTATAAATTGCAGATGTCACTTGTCCCTGTGATCTCCTGGTGCAGTCATCTGCCAAGAATAAAGTTTATTATTTTTGAATAAAATATCCTTAAAAATATATTTTTATAAGATTTCTAAAATAAAGATAGAAATTGCAAGTTATGTAAACAAAACCAACTGACAATCAAACATTAGACCTCTGAGGACGCATGAGTACAGCATGATGTGAGACACTTCTTTATGCCTCCCAAATACTGGAATAACACACCAGCAAATAATATTGTGTAGGCCAAAATGATACAAAAAAAACCTTTCACGATCAGTAAATGAATCTCTGATAATTGCTAACACAAAGAGAAAAGGTGTTTTTTTTTTACAATATATAGAATTTTTTTCATCACTTAAATAGAAAAAATGGCATAATTGCATTTTTTTCACAATTTTGTCCGAATTAGATTTTTTTCCTCTGTGTTTCAGTACATTCTACGGTAAACAGAATAGTATAATTCAAAACTATAACTTGACCCACAAAAACAAAAGCACTAAGACGTCTATGTTGACAGAAAAGAAAAACTGTTATGGCTCTTTAAAGAGGACAAGCAATAAACCAAATTGCAAAAATTAGAAATACTCTGGTAGCTCAAGGGTTAACTTAATTTATTCTTCTAATGAAGGGGGACTTTTATTTTTTGCCCTCTTAGACTCAACCATCGATGGCTCCAGTACAAGTTCTTATATAATGGACATTTGTAGAATTCTTAACAGTGAAAATATCTTTCAGGCTCTTGAAGGTAAAAATATCAGACTTTTATGCATAAATAACTGTCTTTCGTTGATAACTAAATTTTGTGAGACATTTAAATTGAACCTGCCAGCAGGAGTTTGCTAAGTAAACTACAGACACTGTCAGGTTGGCAGCGCTAAACTGATTAGAATGATACCTGGGGTGAAGAAATCAGTCTTGTGGTTCTTGTGTAATCAGTGTTAGAATTTTGCAGCTAATGAGATGCCCATACTCCGGGGCGGGACTGTAGGCAGAGTTATCTTCCTGCTCTATGCCAGAATCCTGCTGATAGGTTCGCTTTAAAAGGAATCTGTCACCACGTTTGACCTGTCTAAACTATTATTATGGGCATACAGGCTATAGAATGCTGAAAACCGTCCTCCCTGTGCATTTCATATCAGATGTGTTGTTGCTAAGAAATCATCTTTTATCACTTTATATAAGTGATCTCTTGCAGGCTCCGGGGTGGGTGGTGTCTGGAGATAATTCTGCCTCCAGAGATTTTACATGAAGGAGATTTACCAGTGAAACAAGTAATTAACACAGAACAGGAAAAATTTAATTTGTCTTCTTGCAAATACATGTTTTGCTTCTCTCTGAGCTCTGCTTATTGCAACAATATTGCAGCCCTATCTGCCTGTGAGAGGAGGCTGAAGCTGAGAGGAACCTGCAAGATGTCAGTTATCAGGAGAGCTGAGAGCGTCCATTACACCTCACTCTGGCAACTCCCCCTTATATTTAAAACAAGCTCTTGAGGCAGAGTTATCTTCCAGGCAGCGTCCTCCATAGAGCCTGGAAGGGGTAAATAAAAGATGATTTTTCAGCCACAACATAGCTGACATACAGGTAGGACTTTTCTCAGCATTCTATAACCTGTATGCCCATATTAATAGTTTAGGCAAGTCAAATGTGGTAACAGATTCCCTTTAAGAAAAGCCTCCTGTGCCCACTGTGGGATAATACAAATCTCCCTCATTTCTTACATTGACAAACCTTGGATGAAAAAAGGGAATAATTGCTGTCATAGATATTAATAGAGGGATTTGTTATACAAGTAGGATGAGAGGATATGTATTTCTCTCCTTATTTGCAGATAAGACGTTCTATTTAGTCTTCACTCCGGCTTTTTGTTTTGGGAGGACATATCCTTTCATGGATTATTTGTCTTCTTTCCTCCATCCCATAGATCTTCCTTACCTGACCTATCTATCGCAATCAGTGACATCATGCTTTCCCCCGTACCGGAAGTCCGCTGCCTCGGAGTAACCTTCGACACTGCCCTGTCCTTCAAACCGCACATCCAAGCTCTGTCCATCTCCTGTTGCCTCTACCTCAAAAATATCTCCAGAATCCGTCCTTTCCTCAACCGCCAATCAACTAAAATGCTTGTGCATGCCCTCATCATCTCCCGCCTTGACTACTGCAACATCATTTTCTGCGGCCTCCCTGCTAACACCCTTGCACCTCTCCAGTCCATCCTTAACTCTGCTGCCTGACTAATTCATCTCTCTCCTCGCTACTCCTCCGCTTCCCCCCTCTGCAAATCTCTTCACTGGCTCCCATTCCCTCAGCGTATCCAGTTCAAATTACTAATACTGACCTACAAAGCCATCCATAACCTGTCTCCTCCATATATCTCTGAACCAATCTCCCGATATCTTCCCTCACGTAATCTCCGGTCCTCCCAAGACCTCCTTCTCTCCTCCACACTTATTTGCTCCTCATCCAACCGCCTCCAAGACTTCTCCTGAATATCCCTCATCCTCTGGAATTCTCTGCCTCAACACGTCCGGCTATCAACCACATTCGGATCCTTCAGACAGAACCTGAAAACCCATCTCTTCAGGAAAGCCTACAGCCTGCACTGACCCCGTTGCCTCCTCATCACTACCGAAGCTACCGCCTCACCAACACCGGAGCTCCTGCAACCCTCAACCTACTGTCTCCTTCCCCATAATCCTGTAGAATGTAAGCCTGCAAGGGCAGGGTCCTCGCCCCTCTGTATCAGTCTGTCACTGTTAGTTTGTTTACTATAAGTGATATCTGTAACTTTTATGTAACCCATTCTCATGTACAGCACCATGGAATCAATGGTGCTATATAAATAAATAATAATAATATTGTCAAATGAAATCTGTAAAGGCAGAATTAGTTCCCTATAAAACATTTGATAAAATCGACTTTCAGTAGAGAATAAATTCTGGAATCAGATCTTGGATTTATTTTAAACAATGGGAAATGATTTTAAATTCTGCTAATATTCTTCTCTATGTCAGATGAGAGAATGTTCCAATTTATGGTTATTCACAGGCTGCACCGTCCCCGTCTTTTATGCAGAAGATTGGATATATTAAATATTCTAAATGTCTCAGATGAAAATCAGAGGTGGCAGATCTATCTCATATGTATTGGGGCTGCTGGGAAATTAGGGAATTTATCACATTTGTTGCTGAGAAGCTGAATTTTGATTTGTCATTTAATTTTTTTTATAGGAGTCAAGATGGATTGTCCTACTAAGGATCTAAATACCGTATTTTACGGACTATAAGCTGCACTTTTTCCAAAAAAACTTTTGGCAAAAATGAGGGTGTGTCTTATAGTCCGGATGTACTTCCAGGAGTGTGGCGATTCTGCTGGCCCTGGGCAGGGTGATGATCTGAGACTCATCCTAGGCAGGTGCACCAGGTTCGGCGACTCCACCAACTTTTTGTGAAAGCCCAGAGCCCCCGCACTTCTACTGCTTTAATGCAGTGGCCTCTGGGAAAAATGGCCACCGGAGGCGGCGCATGTGCAGATTTAGATCTCTGGAGACGAATTCTCGGTGGCGCAATCTCATTCTGCGCATGACCTGCTCCAATAGCCATTTTCTCCGAAGGTCACCGCATTGGGGCAATGGATGTGCAGTGACTCCAGGCTTTCACAAAATGTCGGCGGAGCCCAAGCACCACTGAGCACTGCTGAACCTGCCACTCCAGCCTGATATGAGAGTCAGATCCTCGCTAGACCACCGAACACCTCCTGTGACCCCCGCTCCACCAGCGCTCCCTATCACCCCCCTTCTTTCCCGGTAAGCTGAATTCGGACTGTAAGATGGACCTCCATTTGAAGCAATAATTTTTTTTTACCTATTTTCCTTGTGAAAATTTGAGGCGTGTCTTATGGTTTGGTGCGTCTTATAGTCTGAAAAATACGGTACTTCATGGTTATCTGCAAGGGGAATTATTTTTGAAGACTGGGTAACTTCTAAAAATATAATTTTCTAACAACAGTTTGGGCCAAGTTACACGTCCCAATAAAATAATTGCTGGGATAAGTAGAAGTTTGGGTTTAGCAGAATAGTGACTGTTTGACTTTGATATGGATGGACTACACTGAAGATAAAGAGGCCATACCAAAAGAATCTGTGACTTCTCTACACTTAGTGGTTACTACTCACCTGGGTAGCCGTATGTAGGAATCTCCTCTTTACACCACTCATCGCCCCTCACATATGTCTCTGTAGTATTAATAAAAATCAGCTCTTCACCCTGAAACAAATAATGTAAAAGCTACAGACAGATGTAGAAGTCATATTTATGAACAGCTCTAATCCTGCCATCTGCACCGTTCTCATTACAGAAGTATAAAACATATAATACTGGTGGATAAAACAAGACTGAGCACAAAACCGTCATAGCGGTCTACACATCATAGGGGAGATCTCATGACACCTTCTCTCCATCTACCTGATGATCCTGAGGAACATTTGGAAATTCTTGTTTACAGTCCTGTGGAAGAAGAGGACGGGGACATCTCTCTGGTGTTGTCCTCTTACTGGATGAAACTAGAGGAAACAAATACAGGGACTGAATTCAATCTTTACATACAGATTATTATAGGTCGTGTGTATTTTGTCCTGTCTATTACCTGGTGATGTGAGGGGCTGGGGAATCTCCATCATGACGTCCTTGTACAAATCTTTGTGTCCTTCTAAATACTCCGACTCCGCCATGGAGAAATAGACGGCGACATCCTGACACCTTATAGGAACCTGACACATACAATGATACCGTCATCCCCCAATCCCTTCATAGCGTCACTGTATAATGTCCCAGCATTCCCAGCAGTATCACCTCTCCAGTCAGTAGCTCAATCATCTTGTAGGTGAGTTCTAGGATCTTTTGGTCATTGATGTCCTCATGTATCATGGGGTGAGGTGTAGACCCCGTGATTGGGCTCAGGGGTCTTCCCCATCCCTCAGACACAGGGTCCTGACAGCGCTCACTAGAGGTCTTCTTCACTACTGTGTAATCCTGGTTATGGAGAGACACATTAATAAATCTCACTACAGACATTTCCAGAGTCCTCACCTCTCCAGTTCTGTCCATCTGTTATTCCCATAGATAACAATGATATAATGTGACTTCATCAGAATCTCTCACCTCTCCAGTAAGCCAGAAAAGGATCTCTAGGATGAGGTTTAATATCCCCTCTGCCCTCTTGCTCCTGTCCATATCCATCTTTGATGGGTAAATCAGGAAAATTCTCTTATACAGAACATCTTAACTAAGAGGATTCAATATTGCAGTGACCTGAACGGAAAGAGGACAATGTAACATCATAAAGAATCCAGTGTAATAATACAACTACTGGAGATAACGGAACATATGAGGAGATTGAACGTGTACATGTTGTATTGTTAGTTCGTATATACTGGAACATTATTTGAATTGGTGACAAATGTCAGCTTGTCCCATTCACTGGCCATTTTGGTCACTGCTTCAGCCACTGATGGGCCGTAGAGATCCTATATGACCAATAAATACAGAGACTGGCGGTGAACCCAGCAGTGGTGGTACAGGATTAGTGGGGGGGGGGGTCATTATTTTGAGTAATATTTTGAGTATTACTAAGTTTATTATTTTACTGTATTCACTCATTACACGTGACATGAGAAAAAACTACTTCATGATGAGGACGACATCTTCATCTTCTAATACGGCTCTATATAACATATCTGGCTCGAGTCTGTCACTGACTACTTCACCACCAGCCTCCTGCATGAATGTTTCTCATCTGCCCCGGGATGTAATCTTTTATCGGGTTAGATCTTCCGTCTGCTTCACACACAAAAGCTTTAGACATTTTTGTTTCCAAAAACTCAAGAGAACAGGAGGTACTTGTAACCTACAGCAATTTTTTACCTCTGGGTATTATATTTTTTCCTTTATTTTCCCTTTTGGCTTCTTTATATTAGAAGAAAATCACCAGAAAGAAAGATGTTAAAATATTACAAAATAAAATTGGCAGGTTCAATTTTTGTAAAAACCATGGAAAAAGCACAAAATACATGGTGCTCCTTTTCTCCAAATGTCAAACATTAGTTTAAAAAACAACAACTGTTTTCGACACCACAACGTTCATGTTTGTCACATGGATGGTATGGGCACAGAAGCGTCGATAATCCTGGCTGTTTAATTATTTGCTTCTGATAAAAAAACAACCATAGCATTTTAGAAGGTTGTCAGAGTTAAGTGGCTCCTTTTAAAAATGGCCTCTGGGCCTGCAACATAGGAAAGTCGATTAGGCCTGGCCCCTGCCAGAGGCAGAGTGTAATAAGATATCTCTTAGGCCCCATGCACAGACTAAACTCAGGTAAAACCAGCTAGATTGAGCAGGATCGACTGCTGTCTAATGTATATGGAGGCCTCCTGACAGGTGATAGGTGAGTGACGGATCAGTTATTCTAAATTACAGAGGCTAACCCTTTTTTTTTCTCTGCAGATAATCCACTGCCACAGGAATCTGCCAGCAGCTTTCTCATACAGACCATAGGAAAGTTTGGGCAACCAGAGTATTCATGTGTATGGGGAAGTCAGGACAGAGAGCCATCGGCTGCATGATCGTTTGGCTGCCGGCCATCTAATGTGTATGGGGCCATTAGTATTACACTGACAGGCAGGGATAATACCCCGCACTACAGTAGTACAGGGCATCACCGGAGCAATCAGAGGCTTGTATGTTGTATGATCGCTCTAATGAGAGTTGTGAAGAAATGTTTAAAAATAGGTTCTAAGTAGGGACTTACCAAGCAATTTCTGGTGCTCAGATGCTCGTTTTGAGTATCGAGTATAATGGGAGTCAATGGGAAATCCAAGCATTTTTAAGGCAGACCCTACAAGGAGAGCATCCATTGCAAGAAAACATGTATTTTTTTAAAATCCTCAAATTTTAATCCAAATTGTTTAAAAGAAGATAAAAATTCAAGCAGATTTGCACAAAGGCCATGACATAATGGTATTTCTTTACGATTTTATTTTTTGGGACTGCGTTTGGTGTGGTTCTGTTCACGGTGGATGCTCTTTTCTTGCTGTGTAGAACCGATTACAACCCCGCCCCTTTTGCACAATGCCAAGGTATGGTGTGATCCACTAGATACTTTCTCTCCTGTTCTCCTTCGTATATCAGCATGTACACGTGTCAGATAAGCTGCCCCCTCGACTTCCGGTTCTGCGCACCAGGGAACGGCTTGCGTTCCACGCAAGCATACCAGCGCGGCATCACCGCAAGTCACATTGAAAAGGAAGTGCAGCAGGAAGCTGACATGCGCCAAACAACCGCTGACCACCAGTGAAATGTTCATCCCCTTATTCACCAGGCTATATAAAGGCAGCAGCTCAGCCGGTAATCAACGCCCCCTTTTTTGAAGAAGCATATGGCGAAACAGCGTTTTCGGGGTGGTGGCACATCGCAATTCACTTTAAGAGCACTGGGCACTTTTTGCAACTATTTCTACTCATCTTGTCTTCCTTGTACTTTAACAAAAGTTACTTTCGCCTCAGTAATTGATTTCTTTTAAGGTTTTTTTTTTTTTTAAATAAACACAGGCACTTTACAAAGTAAAGCTGTTGATTGACCTATATTTGTTTCTGAGAGTGAGTAGTGCCTGGTTAGGACTGTTTTGGTCATAATACCAGACAAATTTTGATGCCCTTAATGCCAATTTTAACTATGTTGAAATAATTTGAACGTGTTACACTTTATTAACCTGCTTGAATTTTTATATCATTTTAAACAATTTGGATTACAATTTGGTGATTTAAAAAAAAATACATTTTTCTTGCAATGGATCCTCGTTTTCCCTTTTAACTATGTAATATTTAGGGCAGTGTTGGTTTTGGTTATTGTTGGAGGAATTCTTGTGCCTCAGGAATAAACGTTCTAAGACTGTGTTTAAAGACACTACAAGGAGATCTGAGGGGCAGCGAAAATTTTGAAATGGAGGAAAAAAGTGCTGAGTGGAAGGAAAATAGCATGGGGAAATCTGGCAGCATCTATGACTTCCAGATGCTGCTCATAACAATGGTGTCATACTGTTACTCCACTTTAACCCCTTCATGACCTTGGGATTTTTCGTTTTTCCGTGTTCGTTTTTCACTCCCCTCCTTCCCAGAGCCATAACTTTTTTATTTTTCCGTCAATTTGGCCATGTGAGGGCTTATTTTATGCGGGACGAGTTGTACTTTTGAACGACATCATTGGTTTTAGCATGTCGTGTACTAGAAAACGGGAAAAAAATTCCAAGTGCGGTGAAATTGCAAAAAAAGTGCAATCCCACACTTGTTTTTTGTTTGGCTTTTTTGCTAGGTTCACTAAATGCTAAAACTGACCTGCCATTATGATTCTCCAGGTCAGTACGAGTTCATAGACACCTAACATGACTAGGTTATTTTTTATCTAAGTGGTGAAAAAAAATTCCAAACTTTGCTAAAAAAAAAAAAAAATGGCGCCATTTTCCGATACTCGTAGCGTCTCCATTTTTCATGATCTGGGGTCGGTTGAGGGCTTATTTTTTGCGTGCCGAGATGACGTTTTTAATGATAGCATTTTGGTGCAGATACGTTCTTTGGATCGCCCGTTATTGCATTTTAATGCAATGTCGCGGCGACCTTAAAAACGTAATTCTGGAGTTTCGAATTTTTTTCTCGCTACGCCGTTTAGCGATCAGGTTAATGCTTTTTTTTAATTGATAGATCGGGCGATTCTGAGCGCGGTGATACCAAATATGTGTAGATTTGATTTTTTTTATTGATTTATTTTGATTGGGGCGAAAGGGGGGTTATTTAAACTTTTATATTTTTTTTATTTTTTTCACATTTTTTTTTACTTTTTTTTTTTTACTTTTGCCATGCTTCAATAGCCTCCATGGGAGGCTAGAAGCAGGCACAACTCGATCGCCTCTGCTACATAGCAGCGATCTGCTGATCGCTGCTATGTAGCAGAAATGGAGGTGTGCTGTGAGCGCCGACCACAGGGTGGCGCTCACAGCCACCAGTGATTAGTAACCATAGAGGTCTCTAGGACCTCTATGGTTACCATCCTGACGCATCGCCGACCCCCGATCATGTGACGGGGGTCGGCGATGACGTCATTTCCGGCCACCCGGCCGGAAGCGGTAGTTAAATGCCGCTGTCTGCATTTGACAGCGGCATTTAACTAATTAATAGGTGCGGGCAGATCGCGATTCTGCCCGCGCCTATTACGGGCACATGTCAGCTGTTCAAAACAGCTGACTTGTCCCGGCTTTGATGCGGGCTCACCGCGGAGCCCTGCATCAAAGCAGGGGATCTGACCTCGGACGTACTATCCCATCCGAGGTCAGAAAGGGGTTAAGGACTGACAATAAAACATTCAAAATCGATGATAAATTGGAGTTTACAGGAAAAAAAAATGTTAAGAAACATTCCTGCCTGTATAGTGACTTGTATATAAGGCAACATTTAAAAAGGATTACATTTTTTTTTAAGTAAACCATAATTAAATCTTTATACATTTTTATTAAAATTTGTATTATGTTTTTATTACAAAATTGGAAATTTCAGTGTAATTTAATAAGGAAGTAAAAACTGACAAAAACTAGATAGAAGAGCTACTCAGATACATCCGGTATTAGAGATAAAGGAGGGCTTCATACACATTATATTCAAATTGTCATGTAGTGGTACTACTAGACTCATAAAGGCTATGAAATAAGTGCAAAGCCTGCCAAAAATTACCAGCAGGGTCATCCATACACCCTTGAAGACATCAACTGGAGTGCCTCATAAAAGTGTAGTTCCGGTACTTTTACACTCATAAAGGATTTATACTATGTGCAAAACGGAGGCTCATCCATATATCCTTGAAGACAACAACTAGCAGGACTCAATCAAATATTGAACATTAAAAACACTTTGTGCTGTTGAAGTTAAAGGTCACAGAGGAATTAGGGAGTACGTTGGTTTGGGCAGACAGGTATTGCTTGACTATCTTTAAAAACTTTTCCCTTCTTGTCAAAAATACCCTGTCATCAGACCCTGAACATTAGAATGATGTCATGAAATTGTCCCAGGCCTTTAACACTGTACCCCTGCCTCGGCCGTTTGTCTCCCTCTTCTCTCCTCCTTAATTGGGCAAGGAAGGTTCCCCACTGCTGCTAGCATTGTCTGATGGGAATTTTTTCAACATATTTTCCACAATGACTTTCTGGTAGAACACCATTTTAGAAGACCTCTCGGTTTCAGGAAGAAGAGGTGTAAAGTTCTCCTTGTAGCGTGAGTCTAGCAGAGTGAACAACCAATACTCTTTTTTGGTCAAGATAAATATAATGCGAGGATCACGGGAAAGGCAGTGGTACATTAAGACCGCTTTTGTCTCTCCACCATAATGACTCTCCATCTCCTTCACCTCCTCAGCCCATTCAAGTGGGAGATGAACGAAAGTTGAGTTGGTACAAGCCTCTGTTGTGCTAGGAACAAGCTTCTGTTCCTCATCTTTAGACTCCACTTCCTCATTGTTAAAGGGCACCTGTCACCCCGAAAATCGCGGGTGAGGTAAGCCCACCGGCATCAGGGGCTTATCTACAGCATTCTGTAATGCTGTAGATAAGCCCCCGATGTTACCTGAAAAAGGAGAAAAAGACGTTATATTATACTCACCCAGGGGCGGTCCCGCTGCTGGTCAGGTCGGATGGGCGTCTCTGCTCCGCTGCGGCACCTCCTATCTTCATTACAAGACGTCCTCTTCTGATCTTTAGCCACGGCTCCGGCGCAGGCGTACTTTGCTCTGCCCTCTTGAGGGCAGAGGATAGTACTGCAGTGCGCAGGCGCCGAAAAGGTCAGAGGCCCGGCGCCTGCGCACTGCAGTACTTTGTCTGCCCTCAACAGGGCAGAGCAAAGTACGCCT
Organism: Ranitomeya imitator; assembly: GCF_032444005.1. Taxonomy (NCBI): domain Eukaryota; kingdom Metazoa; phylum Chordata; class Amphibia; order Anura; family Dendrobatidae; genus Ranitomeya; species Ranitomeya imitator. The sequence goes on from NC_091283.1 coordinate 365,682,033, forward strand.
GCGCCGGAGCCGTGGCTGAAGATCAGAAGAGGACGTCTTGTAATGAAGATAGGCGGCGCCGCAGCGGAGCAGAGACGCCCATCCGACCTGACCAGCAGCGGGACCGCCCCTGGGTGAGTATAATATAACGTCTTTTTCTCCTTTTTCAGGTAACATCGGGGGCTTATCTACAGCATTACAGAATGCTGTAGATAAGCCCCTGATGCCGGTGGGCTTACCTCACCCGCGATTTTCGGGGTGACAGGTTCCCTTTAACCAATCTGTGCTGAGCAGATGAGATGAGGCTGGGTAGTATCTCCCTGTCTCATGACTTCCTTCATCTCTCCTTGGTCAACATACATAGTTTCATTGTGAGCAGCGACTGTTTAAGTCGGTGCAGAATTGGAATTGTTGCGTTGACTATGGTGTCACTGCCACTCACCATCTTTGTGGAATCTTTAAAGTTTTGGATAACCACACAAATGTCAGACATCCAAGTCCACTCTTCAGTTGTTATGTGCAGTGGCTGACCAGAATACCGACAGGAGTGTTGGAGCAGGTATACCACAACTAGCCTCTGCTGCTCACAAAAGCCTTGCCAGTATGTGCAGTGTAGAGTTCCAGTGCGTGGTAACATTGCACACCAGTCAGTGAGGTGGCATTTGCATGTGCTGCTGCAACACTGCCAGAGTGGTGGCAGCTGTAGACGGCTTGCAGAAATGGGTGCTGACCAGAAGCTCTAGCAAAACTGCTAAACTACCAAGTTGAGCACATGTGCCAAGCATGGTACAGTAATATTCAAAATAATAGCAGTGTATTAAAAACATGAGTTAATCACAAAATCTTTATAGTAGTTTTTATTTCCATGCATTGGGACATTAGCTCATCCCTAGTTGTGTTTAAAAAAATCTGAGTTTTATCAATAAGAATTATACTATACATAACTATAGGATATACAATCTCTCTGCACAATGTAGGAGAAATCACGTCCACAACGACTTTATACTATACAACCATTGTGTGGTGATTATTTTCTCATATGTCCCAGATTCAACTGTACAGACATAAAAATGGGGCAAAGCGAATATTTATTAGCCAGTGGAGTAGGTGGTAACAGACTATAGGAGACCATGTAGTATCATACCGTGTGTGGAGGGATGGTGGCACTGTGGAAAAATTATCTGTGAGGAGATGACAGTAATATGGGAATATTATACTATGTGATGGGGATGGTGGTACAGTGGGAGCATTATACTATGTGTGGGGGGATGGCGGTACTGTGGGGACATTATACTGTGTGTGGGGGATGGCGGTACTGTGGGAACATTATACTGTGTGTGGGGGATGGTGGTACTGTGGGAACATTATACTGTGTGTGTGGGCAATGGCGGTACTGTGGGAACATTATACTGTGTGGGGGATGGCAGTACTGTTGGAACATTATACTGTGTGTGGGGGGATGGCAGTACTGTGGGAACATTATACTGGGGGGGGGGGGATGGCGGTACTGTGGAAACATTATACTGTATGTGGGGATGGTGGTACTGTGGGAACATTATACTGTGTGTGGGGGATGGTGGTACTGTGGGAACATTATACTGTGTGTGGGGGATGGTGGTACTGTGGGAACATTATACTGTGTGTGGGGGGATGGCGGTACTGTGGGAACATTATACTGTGTGTGGGGGGATGGCGGTACTGTGGGAACATTATACTGTGTGTGGGGGATGGCGGTACTGTGGGAACATTATACTGTGTGTGGGGATGGCGGTACTGTGGGAACATTATACTGTGTGTGTGGGGATGGCGGTACTGTGGGAACATTATACTGTGTGTGTGGGGATGGCGGTACTGTGGGAACATTATACTGTGTGTGGGGGATGGCGGTACTGTGGGAACATTATACTGTGTGTGGGGGATGGTGGTACTGTGGGAACATTATACTGTGTGTGTGGGGAATGGCGGTACTGTGGGAACATTATACTGTGTGTGTGGGGAATGGCGGTACTGTGGTAACATTATACTGTGTGTGTGGGGAATGGCGGTACTGTGGGAACATTATACTGTGTGGGGGATGGCACTACCAGTGGCGTAACTACAAAGTGAGGGGCCCCGATGCGAACTTTCAAATGGGGCCCCCCGCGCCAAAATATTTCCCACCGAAATTCACATTTTCCCTATTCATTTCGCACACTATAGTTGTGTTGCAATGTTGTATAGTCTGACCTAATACTGCCCTGTACTCGCTGAGAAAAATGATTTTATAACTAACATGTCCCTACAGTAATATGTCCTCCCTCGCTCTAATTCCAAGCGCACTCCCGGCGTTTGAAATCTGTGTGCTGTTCAGAGGCGTAGCTAGAGCTTTTGCCGCCCGGGGCTGTTCCCGAGTTTGGCGCCCCCCCCGGCTCAATACACACAAAGGTTACCAAAAATGGTTTTCCTGTTTTGTAGAACTTAAACTGGGCCTAATGGTGTCACCCCCACATGCCAAACCTGTGACGTAATACCACCACACCATGACCAGACCACATAGTGACCGAATAATACTACATACAAGGGACAAATACCACAACACCATTTCCAGACCACATATTACCACCACATAGTGACTGAATACTACAATACTGATCAGTAATAAAAAAAAACAACACAATACTATCACCATAAGTGCCAGTATTCACAGGAGATCTGTACTTAGTATGCAGTGTCTGTGTAGAGGTAATACAGAGATCACTGGTGGTATTATACACAGGAGCTCTGTATATAATGTATAGATAATACAGTGATCACTGGTGACATTGTACACAGGACCTCTGTATATAGTATACAGTGTATAGTGTCAGTGTATAGGTAACACTGACTCACCAGTGACGTCTCTAGGTGAAGTCCTTCATCTTTCATCCAGCATAGACCGCCATCATTCCTTCCAGCCAGGACTCGTTTCTGCAGGAAATAACACAGTTATCTCGAGCTCCGCTTGCAGAACACATTACTTAACTTTTCACAACTTCTACATTACATCACATGAAGAAAAAAAGGCGATATAGTGTCATTCTGCATAGTAACAGGACCGCCCCCCCATTTAAAACAGTATACTCAAAAAATAAAATAAATACATCACTGCAGTAATAATATCCCTTAATTAGCCCCTATGGTAATAATATTCCCCACCCTGGCCCCGTGTGTCTCATTCCTGGCTCCAGCCATATGTTCTCGCATCCTGCCCTCATGAGTATCCATTCTACCCCATATGATCTCCACATCCTGCCCCATATGTCTCCATCGTATCCATCCTGCCCCATGATCCAATCCTGCCCCGTGTCTCCAATCATGCCCCGTATCTACATTCTGCCCATGCCTCAAGTCCTGCCCCCAGTGTGTCCAGCAATCTGCCCCAGTGTGTCCAGCATATTACCCCCAGTGTGTCCAGCAATCTGCCCCAGTATGTCCAGCACTGCCCCCAGTGTGTCCAGCAATCTGCCCCAGTGTTCAGCATTGCCCCAGTGTGTCCAGCAGTCTGCCCCAGTGTGTCCAGCATATTACCCCCAGTGTGTCCAGGATATTACCCCCAGTGTCCAGCATTGCCCCAGTGTGTCCAGCATATTACCCCCAGTGTCCAGCATTGCCCCAGTGTGTCCAGCAGTCTGCCCCAGTGTGTCCAGCATATTACCCCCAGTGTGTCCAGCATATTACCCCCAGTGTCCAGCATTGCCCCAGTGTATCCAGCATATTACCCCCAGTGTGTCCAGCATATTACCCCCAGTGTCCCCAGCATATTACCCCCAGTGTCCAGCATTGCCCCAGTGTGTCCAGCATATTACCCCCAGTGTGTCCAGCAATCTGCCCCAGTGTCCAGCATTGCCCCAGTGTGTCCAGAAATCTGCCCCAGGGTCTCCAGCATTGCCTCAATGTGTCCAAAAATCTGCCCCAGTGTCCAGCATTGCCCCAGTGTGTCCAGAAGTCTGCCCCAGGGTCTCCAGCATTGCCCCAGTATGTCCAGAAATCTGCCCCAGTGTGTCCAGAAATCTGCCCCAGGGTCTCCAGTATTGCCCCAGTGTCCAGCAATCTGCCCCATGGTCAAAGGTATTGCCCCAGTGTGTCCAGCATTCTGCCCCATGGTCTCCAGTATTGCCCCAGTGTGTCCAGCAATCTGCCCCATGGTCTCCAGCATTGCCCCCAGACAGAGTCAGAGATAAAGAAAAAAAAAAAAGTAAAATCCTCACCTCTCCCGATCCTAGCGCAGGTCCGGAGGGAAGGTCCAGGGAAGGTGCAGGGAAGAAGCAGGGTAGGTCCAGGGAAGGAGCAGGGAAGGTCCAGGGAAGGTCCCAGGGAAGGTGCCAGGGAAGGAGCAGGGAAGGAGCAGGGAAGGTGCCAGGGAAGGAGCAGGGAAGGTGCCAGGGAAGGTCCCAGGGAAGGTGCAGGGAAGGTGCCAGGGAAGGAGCAGGGAAGGTGCCAGGGAAGGAGCAGGTAGTGCCAGGGAAGGAGCAGGGAAGGTCCAGAGAAGGTCCCAGGGAAGGTGCAGGGAAGGTGCCAGGGAAGGAGCAGGGAAGGTGCCAGGGAAGGAGCAGGGAAGGTGCCAGGGAAGGAGCAGGTAGTGCCAGGGAAGGAACAGGGAAGGTCCCAGGGAAGAAGCAGGGAAGGTGCCAGGGAAGAAGCAGGGAAGGTCCCAGGGAAGGTGCCAGGGAAGGTGAAGGGAAGAAGCAGGGAACGTGCCAGGGAAGGTCACAGGGAAGGTGCCAGGGAGGGTGCAGGGAAGAAGCAGGGAAGGTGCAGGGAAGGTCCCAGGGAAGGTGCCAGGGAAGGTGAAGGGAAGGTGCCAGGCTGTAATGCCAGCACATATAGTGGCAGCACCAGGAATACGGGGTATTAACTCTGTCAGCACCAGAGGGAGGCAGGAACCTCCACCAGCTCCAGAACATGGCAGGTGCCAGGCTGAAGCCAACACTTTACATGAGCGGCACCAACAATAAGGATGAACCTGGGAATTCCCGGGACTCTGCACTCAGAGGGCAGTGATGGAGGAAGGAAATCCACCGACTCCAGAGGTCCCTGCTCCCTACAGAGGAGAGGATTGCCAGCATGGAGCTGAGCTTTGTAGTTCCACAGCCGCAGGAGATCTGTAGCAGCCGCCAGCCCTGGAGGCCTCTGCAGCAGGGAATATGGGACATGTAGCAGAGCCGGCTGTGTGCTTTATCATCTCACAGCTCTGCTATTCTGCGTCTGCGAATAAACCTCAGCTCTGCTGATCCGCTACATCATACACACTCAGCTCTGCTACATTTCTCTGCATAAGTCAGGCTCTGCTGTGCCACGTCTAAGAAAACACAGAACTATTTTAGCTCTGCTACATCTCCACAAACTCAGCTACATCTGGACAAAGTCATCCGGACACGTGTGGATAAAACACTGCAGCCCTGCTACAAATAACAAACATGGCACTGCTACATCTTACACTGCTGCTGACCACTCTCTACACCATGACAACTCCCTGCAAACACCGAGCCCCTCAGCACTGCTACATCTGACCGACTCACTCCCAAACATGGAGACAATCTCAGCTCGGCTCCATATCTGCCGGCACAGCAGAGCTGATGAGAACAGGAACTTTTCCGATTGTAATGAAGTTCTGCAGCGGCTGCCACTTACAGGGGAGATGAGGCTGAGGAGCAGGGAGAGCAGCAGGCAGGGGGCCAGTCCTGACTCCTTTCCTTTGGTGCGACTCACTGAAGGACCTGTGTGGACACGCCTCTCCAGGTCACATGGTTGGATCATGTGACTGCATTGACTCCATCCATCTTCCCCCATGTAATTGGAGGACCTGCGGTGACGGCTCCCTGCTGCGGGTCACTCACAAATGGTTTGGTCGGTGAGTCATTCATTCTCCTTCGCTATTGTCCATGGACGGAAGGACGGAAGGGCGGGTCCGGGCCCTTAGGAAGTCCGGGCCCCATCGCAATTGCGACCGCTATAGTTACGCCCCTGGGCAGTACTGTGGGAACATTATACTGTGTGTGGGGGGATGGCAGTACTGTGGGAACATTATACTGTGTGTGGGGGGATGGCGGTACTGTGGGAACATTATACTGTGTGTGGGGGGATGGCGGTACTGTGGGAACATTATACTGTGTGTGTGGGGATGGCGGTACTGTGGGAACATTATACTGTGTGTGGGGGGATGGCGGTACTGTGGGAACATTATACTGTGTGTGTGGGGATGGCGGTACTGTGGGAACATTATACTGTGTGTGGGGGGATGGCAGTACTGTGGGAACATTATACTGTGTGTGTGGGGATGGCGGTACTGTGGGAACATTATACTGTGTGTGTGGGGATGGCAGTACTGTGGGAACATTATACTGTGGGAACATTATACTGTGTGGGGTCCAATAAAATGGCACTGTAGCGTGTGAGCAAAATATGTTTCCATGTTTGCACTTTCATAGTTGGGTTGTATGTATCTATCAGAGGAAAAGGAACACAAATCCTGTATTTCTTAGAAAGCAACAGAAAAGCACAAAAAATAAATTCATAGCTGAAGGGGTTACTGCCCCCTCCCCCCAGTAATGGGGAATCTCCAGCACCTACCTCCACCTGCAGAGCAGCACACCACATATATGGCTGCTCTGTGCGCACAGGACCTGTGATGAGGTCACAGGAGGGGAGGAGTCAGGGGTCACATGATCAGGGGCCTCAGTGTATGCAGGACTCTGCTGTGCTGGTTGTCATGGTGCTGGATGAGGGGAAGTTTATGTGTGGGGTCAGGAGGGTTTACAGTGTGGATGTAGCAGAGCCGTGTGTGTACGGAGTGTACCTGTGTGTGTACGAGGTGTACGGAGCAGAGCCGTGTGTACAAGGTGTACGGAGCGGAGCCGCATGTGTACGGAGACGAGCCGTGTTTGTATGATGTGTACGGAGCGGAGCCGCGTGTGTACAAGGAGTACGGAGCGAAGCCGTGTGTGTACAAGGAGTACGGAGCGGAGCCGTGTGTGTACGATGTGTACGGAGCGGCGAGTGTACGACGTGGAGCCGCGTGTCTACAAGGTCTACGTAGCTGAGCCGCAAGCGTATGAGGTGTATGGAGCAGAGCTGCGTGCGTGTATGAGGTGTACGGAGCAGAGCCACATGCATGCGAGGTGTATGGAGCAGAGCCGCATGCGTATGCAGTGTACGAAGCAGAGCTGCATGCGTGTACGAGGTGTACGGAGCAGAGCCACATGCATGCGAGGTGTATGGAGCAGAGCCGCATGCGTATGCAGTGTACGAAACAGAGCTGCATGCGTGTACGAGGTGTACGGAGCAGAGCCACATGCATGCGAGGTGTACGGAGCAGAGACACATGCGTTTGCGGTGTACGGAGCAGAGCCGTTTGCGTATAAGGTGTATAGAGTTTAGCATAGCCGTGTGTGTAAGACTTGTACGGAGTTTAGCGTAACTCTGTGTACGAGGTGTACGGAGCAGAGGCGTGTGTGTACGAGGTGTACAGAGCGGAGCCGTGTGTGTACGAGGTGTACAGAGCGGGGCCGTGTGTACGAGGTGTACGGAGCGGAGCCGTGTGTGTATGAGGTGTACGGAGCAGAGCCGTGTGTGTATGAGGTGTACGGAGCAGAGCCGTGTGTGTATGAGGTGTACGGAGCAGAGCCATGTGTGTATGAGGTGTACGGAGCAGAGCCATGTGTGTATGAGGTGTACGGAGCAGAGCCGTGTGTGTATGAGGTGTACGGAGCTGAGCCGTGTGTATGAGGTGTACGGAGCAGAGCCATGTGTGTATGAGGTGTACGGAGCAGAGCCGTGTGTGTATGAGGTGTACGGAGCGGAGCCGTGTGTGTATGAGGTGTACGGAGCGGAGCCGTGTGTGTATGAGGTGTACGGAGCGGAGCCGTGTGTGTATGAGGTGTACGGAGCGGAGCCGTGTGTGTATGAGGTGTACGGAGCGGAGCCGTGTGTGTATGAGGTGTACGGAGCGGAGCCGTGTGTGTATGAGGTGTACGGAGCAGAGCCGTGTGTGTATGAGGTGTACGGAGCAGAGCCGTGTGTGTACGAGGTGTACGGAGCAGAGCCGTGTGTGTACGAGGTGTACGGAGCAGAGCCGTGTGTGTATGAGGTGTACGGAGCAGAGCCGTGTGTGTATGAGGTGTACGGAGCAGAGCCGTGTGTGTATGAGGTGTACGGAGCAGAGCCGTGTGTGTACGAGGTGTACGGAGTTTAGAGTAGCCGTGTGTGTATGGAGCGGAGCCACCTGTGTACGAGGTGTACGGAGCAGAGCCGTGTGTGTATACCGTGTATGGCCTGAAGCCATTTGTGTGTACGACTAGGAAGGAGCAAACCCGTGGATGTTCAAGCTTGGTTGAACTGTAGTCCAAAGTTCATTTGGGGTACCCAAAATTGACTCCGAACCCCATAGAAGCCAAATGGAACCCAAACTTTTGTGCTGTAAAATGGTTGCACTAAAGGCTAAAGGTATGAATAAGCAAAATGGGGGTAAGAGCAGGAGTAAGAGGCCCCAAAATAAAACAAACAACAAATAAGAGTATAATAATGGCTGGGTGTGGCTGGTATAGTTGTCTAGTCAGCCAAAGGTACTGACAAGTCCTGTGGAGTGCACGTCTGGTTCACTTTAATGAATGTGAGCTTGCCCACGATGGCTGTGGACAGGCAGATGCACCTGTCTGTGATCACAATCCCTTGTGTGCTAAACACACGTTCCGACAGTACACTTACCACAGGAGAGGCCAGCACCTCCAAGTCGTAAAGGGCAAGCTCAGGCCATGTGTCTAATTTGGAGACCCAGAAGTTAAATTGAGCACATCTAAGGCCGGGGTCACAAGAGAGAAATACGTATGAGAGGCGCAATGCATTGCACACGGACCAATGATTCTCTATGGGGCAGCTCGCATCAGCCATATATTTCTCAGCTGTATTTTACGGGCTGAGAAAATCGCAGCATGCTGCGTTTGTCAATGTATTGCGGAAAAAATCCGCCAATGAAAGTCTATGGGGCGAGTAAAATACACATGGACCATGCATGTGACTTACGAGAAATATGCACCAGTGTTCTATAGAAAAGTCGGTAATTCAGTGTGGTGTACAGTAAAATCACACTGACAGGTTAGAATAGATAAATGTCTATTGACGCCTCTCCATTATTAACCAGGCTTAATGTCACCTTACAATAGCAAGGTGACATTAACCCCTTATTTCCCCATATCCCACTGCTAGTCAGGAGAGGGAAGAGAGTGGCTTAGTGCCAGAATAGGCGCAACTTACAGATGTGCCTCTTCTGGGGGGGGAATGGAAGTAGATGTTTTTAGCCGGGGAGGGGGGGCAATAACCATGGACCCTCTCTAGGCTATTAATATCTGCCCTCAGTCACTGGCTTTCCCACTCTGGCGAAGAAAATTGCGCGGGAGCCCACGCCATTTTTTTCCGTGATTTAACCCTTATTTTTAACACCTAGAGCTCCCAAATTTTGCAAACACACACTACTATTATTATTAGTGAGGAATATGTAAAATATAAAGGATATGAAATGGTTTACTGTATGTAAACCATGTCTCATATCCTGTCAGGTTTGATAAGGAGTTAGCAAAAGCCGGCGATTGAATTCCCGGCTTTTATGCTATCTAACGCTGTATGAAATATAAATATATATATTTGCAGACCAAAAGAGAAAAGGTATGTGGAATGAATGGCACCAGAGGAGTACACGATCAGGACTTGGATGCACGTGAATCCAATTTAACAGCCTGCACGAAATCCCGGGGTTTGAGGTGCTCAGCATTAATAGTTTGAGGGTGCGCACCTTCCTGTGCACCTGATGTATTACATGGACATGTAATCACTTCTTCATGTCGGTCCAATAAAACAGCACGATTTCACAAGCATAGAAGGGCGAGTGCCGCATTTCTTTCTACTACTTATAAATATATATATATATATATATGTGTCTCACTGACATATATATATATATATATATATATATATATATATATATACCTATTCTATGTGTACACATTTATTCTACCTATTCTACTGGAAGCTGTCAGTGTGATTTTACTGTACACCGCAATGAATTACCGGCTTTTCTCGCTAACACCGCTGCGTATTTCTCGCAAGTCACACTGCTGGTCCATGTGTAATCCGTATTTTTGGGGCTTCCATAGACTTTCATTGACGTTTTATTTGCGCAATACGGTGACAAACGCAGCATGCTGCGATTTTCTACGGCCGTAGAAAGCCGTATAATACTGATCAGTTTAATACGGCAGATAGGAGCAGGGGCATAGAGAATAATTGTGCCGTATGTTTTGCGAGTTTTACGGACGTAGTTTCTGCGCTCTTACGTCCGTAAAACTCGCAAGTGTGAAGCCGGCCTTATTATTTACTATTATAGCGCCATTTATTCCATGGCACTTTACATGTGAGGAGGGGTATACATAATAAAAACAAGTATAATAATCTTAAACAATACAAGTCACAACTTGTACAGGAGAGAGGACCCTGCCCGCGAGGGCTCACAATCTACAAGGGATGGGTGAAGATACAATAGGTGAGGGTAGAGCTGGTCGTGCAGCGGTTTGGTCGATCAGCGATTACTTCAGGTTGTAGGATTGTCAGAAGAGGTGGGTCTGCAGGTTCTTTTTGAAGGTTTCGATGGTAGGCGAGAGTCTAATATGTTGTGGTAGAGAGTTCCAGAGTAGGGGTGATGCGCGAGAGAAATCTTGTATGTGATTGTGCGAAGAGGAGATAAGAATGGAGTAGAGAAGGAGATCTTGTGAGGATTGGAGGTTGCATGCAGGTAAGTACCAGGAGACAAGGTCACAGATGTATGGAGCAGACAGGTTGTGGATGGCTTTGCATATCATGGTTAGAGTTTTGTGCTGGAGTCTCCGGGCAATGGGGAGCCAGTGAAGGGATTGACAGAGGGGAGAGGCTGGGGAATAGTGGGGGGACAGGTGGATTAGTCAGGCAGCAGAGTTTAGAATAGATTGGAGGGGTGCGAGAGTGTTCAAGGGGAGGCCACAGAGCAGGAGGTTGCAGTAGTCAAGGCAAGAGATGATGAGGGCATTGACTAGGATTTTTGCAGATTCTTGGTTTAGGAATGTACGGATCCGTGAAATATTTTTGAGTTGAAGGCGGCAGGAAGTGGAAAGGGCTTGAATATGTGATGTGAAGGAGAGATCAGTGTCATGGATTACCCCGAGGCAGCGAGCATGTGGGACTGGGGAGAGTGGGCAGCCGTTTACTATAATGGATAGGTCCGTTGGGGGGGTCGTGTGAGATGGGGAAAGATGATAAATTCTGTTTTGTCCATGTTAAGTTTTAGAAATCTAGCGGAGAAGAAGGATGAAATAGCGGACAGACATTGAGGGATTCTGGTTAGTAGGGAGGTGATATCTGGTCCAGAGATGTAGATCTGTGTGTCATCAGCAAAGAGGTGATACTGAAAGCCGTGAGATTCTATGAGCTGTCCCAGGCTAAAGTTGTAAATAGAGAAGAGCAGGGGCCCTAGGACTGAACCTTGCGGGATTCCGACAGATAGGGGGGTGAGGAGGTGGTGAGTGGGAAGCGCTGAATGTCCGGTCTGTTAGGTATGATGAGATCTAGGATAGGACCAAGTCTGTGATGCCAAGGAATGAGAGGGTCTGTAGTAATAGGGAATGGTCCACTGTGTCAAAGGCAGAGGACTGGTCCAGGAGGAGAAGGACAGAGTAGTGTTGCTTGCTCTTGGCGGTTAATAGGTCATTGGTGACCTTAGTTAGGGCAGTTTCAGTGGAGTGGTGTGACCGGAAGCCAGATTGTAAGCGGTCGAAGAGGGCGCAGGAAAAGAGATGGGAACACAGTTCAAGATGGACGTGTTGTTCCAGTAATTTTCAGGCATAGGGGAGAAGGTGATAGGTGATATATATATATACACATATATATATATATATACAGTGGGGCAAAAAAGTATTTAGTCAGTCAGCAATAGTGCAAGTTCCACCACTTAAAAAGATGAGAGGCGTCTGTAATTTACATCATAGGTAGACCTCAACTATGGGAAACAAACTGAGAAAAAAAAATCCAGAAAATCACATTGTCTGTTTTTTTAACATTTTATTTGCATATTATGGTGGAAAATAAGTATTTGGTCAGAAACAAAATTTCATCTCAATACTTTGTAATATATCCTTTGTTGGCAATGACAGAGCTCAAACGTTTTCTGTAAGTCTTCACAAGGTTGCCACACACTGTTGTTGGTATGTTGGCCCATTCCTCCATGCAGATCTCCTCTAGAGCAGTGATGTTTTTGGCTTTTCGCTTGGCAACACGAACTTTCAACTCCCTCCAAAGGTTTTCTATAGGGTTGAGATCTGGAGACTGGCTAGGCCACTCCAGGACCTTGAAATGCTTCTTACGAAGCCACTCCTTCGTTGCCCTGGCGGTGTGCTTTGGATCATTGTCATGTTGAAAGACCCAGCCACGTTTCATCTTCAATGCCCTTGCTGATGGAAGGAGGTTTGCACTCAAAATCTCACGATACATGGCCCCATTCATTCTTTCATGTACCCGGATCAGTCGTCCTGGCCCCTTTGCAGAGAAACAGCCCCAAAGCATGATGTTTCCACCACCATGCTTTACAGTAGGTATGGTGTTTGATGGATGCAACTCAGTATTCTTTTTCCTCCAAACACGACAAGTTGTGTTTCTACCAAACAGTTCCAGTTTGGTTTCATCAGACCATAGGACATTCTCCCAAAACTCCTCTGGATCATCCAAATGCTCTCTAGCAAACTTCAGACGGGCCCGGACATGTACTGGCTTAAGCAGTGGGACACGTCTGGCACTGCAGGATCTGAGTCCATGGTGGCGTAGTGTGTTACTTATGGTAGGCCTTGTTACATTGGTCCCAGCTCTCTGCATTTCATTCACTAGGTCCCCCCGCATGGTTCTGGGATTTTTGCTCACCGTTCTTGTGATCATTCTGACCCCACGGGGTGGGATTTTCCGTGGAGCCCCAGATCGAGGGAGATTATCAGTGGTCTTGTATGTCTTCCATTTTCTAATTATTGCTTCCACTGTTGATTTCTTCACTCCAAGCTGGTTGGCTATTGCAGATTCAGTCTTCCCAGCCTGGTGCAGGGCTACAATTTTGTTTCTGGTGTCCTTTGACAGCTCTTTGGTCTTCACCATAGTGGAGTTTGGAGTCAGACTGTTTGAGGGTGTGCACAGGTGTCTTTTTATACTGATAACAAGTTTAAACAGGTGCCGTTACTACAGGTAATGAGTGGAGGAAAGAGGAGACTCTTAAAGAAGAAGTTACAGGTCTGTGAGAGCCAGAAATCTTGATTGTTTCTGACCAAATACTTATTTTCCACCATAATATGCAAAACAAATGATAAAAAAAACAGACAATGTGATTTTCTGGATTTTTTTTCTCAGTTTGTCTCCCATAGTTGAGGTCTACCTATGATGTAAATTACAGACGCCTCTCATCTTTTTAAGTGGTGGAACTTGCACTATTGCTGACTGACTAAATACTTTTTTGCCCCACTGTATATATATATAGATATAGGGTGATAGCTAGATATAGAGGATCGGTCAAGAGAGGGCTTTTTGAGGATAGGTGTGATTAAGGCATGTTTAAAGCTTCAGGGAAAAACACCAGTTGTTAGTGATAGGTTGAAGAGATGGGTTAGGGTTGGGATGAAGACTGTGGCGAGGTTTGGGATGAAGTGGAATGGGATCGGGTCAAGTGCACAGGTGGTGAGATGCGATCTTGAGAGTAGAGTGGAGAGTTTATCTTCTGTAATGGTAGAGAAGATGGTTTTGGAGGTGGAGGGTTGGGAATTTGGGAGGAAGGGCTCTGGGGGTTGCTGACCAAAACTGTCTCTGATGTTATCAATACTCTGATTTAAAATTGAGGCAAAGGCTTCAGCTGAGATGAGTGGGGAGGGAAGAGGTGCTGGGGGATGGAGGAGAGAATTGAAGGTGTTGAATAACTGTTTAGGGTTGTGAGACAGGGAGGATATGAGAGATGAGAAGTAGGTTTGTTTAGCTGTGGCGAGTGTGGTCTTGAAAGTAGTGAGGGACTGTTTGAATGCAATAACGTGCTCGTTGGAGTGGGATCTTTTCCATCTCTGCTCAGCAGCCATGGAAGCTCGCCTCAGTTCTTTGGTCAGGCTGGTGTGCCAAGGCTATCTGTTGATTTTGCGAGCTTTGGTATGTGTGAGAGGGGCAACAGATTCCAAAGCTACAGCTATTGTGGTATTATATATAGCAGCAGCGGCATCCGCATTGTATAGGGAACTTATGCCTGTGAGAGGGAGGAGGGATTCAGAGAGTGAGTGTAGATCAAGGTGTTTAAGATTTCTGCGAGGGTGTGCAAGTTTGTGGGGTGGGGATTGTAGATAAGGAGTGGAGAGGGAAGAGAATATGAGTAGGTTGTGGTCAGAAAGAGGAGATGGTGAGTTAGAGAGGTTAGATAGGGAGCAGAGGCGGGTGAAGATGAGGTCCAGTGTGTGACCATCTTTGTGAGTGGCTACAGAAGACAATTGAGTGAGGCTGAAGGAGGAAGTGAGAGATAGAAGTTTAGTGGTAGCTGAGAGGGAAGTGTCAATGGGGATGTTGAAGTCACCCATGATGATAGTGGGGATGTCCGCAGAAAGGAAATTAAGTAGCCAGGTGGTGAAGTGGTCAAAGAAGGTGGTGACTGGCCCTGGGGGGCGGTAAATAACAGCCAGTTGGAGGGGGAGTAGATGCGCACAAAGTGCACCTGCATTGGCGATTTCCTCCTCCTCTCATGCCTTGTTCTTCCACTGAGCCCCAGCTGTCAGGAGGGAATGCTGTCAGTAGGGCCTCTACCAATGTGCACTTGTATTCACACATTTTCCAATCCCGCTCCAGTGATGGAAGCAATAATGGTACGCTGTCGTGATAGCGGGGTTCCAGCAGGTTGGCCACCCAGTAATCAGCAGTCGTTGCACAGTAAGAGCAGCATGTATTGGCTTGTGTGTGAGGCTGCCCAGAGGTAACGACAAGCTGTCCTTGTGGGAGATGTACTGCCTGGGTCCTCTGTATCCCCCAGCCATGCTCCAGTGGTGCCTGTGAGCTGCTTTGAGTACTACCCTGCTTTGAACATGATTCCTCATGCCCCAAAACTGCCCCTTGGCTGGACGGTCGTGTACCTGGATGCTGTTGGTACAAGATCCCAACCTCTGAGCCATGTGTAGAAGACAGGTCTGATATTGATGTGAATGGTCCATGTTCCTCTTGCTTGCCTTCCTTCTGGGCCACCACCTCATCCGGCAACGCCTGAATCATTTTTTCAAGCAGGCATAAAATTGGTATAGTAACGCTCATGATGGCGTCATTAGTGTTAGGCGTGTTGGTGGAGTAGTCAAAGCAGTGCAACATAACACACACCTCCAGAGGGGAGGCCCACTCATTGGTGGTGAACTGGTGTTTCATTGAGCAACTCACCCATGCGTGCTGCAGCTCTGCTCTGCATTCAAGCCACAGTGCACTCTTAACCCATGTGTAACCCCTGTCCTGACAAGGACAGGCCCCAAATGGACCTCACTAGAGGGGACCGCCACACCAAGTATGTATGAAGGCAAAGTCCTTTTATTTTAGATGCAGATTCTTCCTCCCTACGCGTTTCAACTCCAGTCTTGGAGAATCATCAGGGGAGTCACATAGAAGGAGGTGCCAATAGGCACAGGGAATGCAAGTATAAGTCCGTGCAAGACACGGGACCTGCAGTGGCTAGGTATCCCAAAATAGAGACAACCGTCTGTGTCCACAGTCTCTGGTAGGTTCCTTGTCAGGACAGGAGTTACACAGGGGTTACAGGGTAGATAGTGGATTCCCAGCCCTGCCTCTATTTCACAACCCCGGATCTCTGCTGTGGTGTTCGGAAGTATATGAGTGTCCGTCAGTTTGGGTGAGACCAATCCAATAATTCTTTTATCATGAGCACTGGTTCACTGAGCACTTTTTGTTTGTTGTTTGTGTCCTTTTGGGTGTGCAACTTTTTAAAGTTTAATATTAAAGGTTATGTTTTATTAGTGGATATCCTCCACAGCTGTTTTCTACTTATACCAAGGAAGGTCACAGTCACAAGGGGGTATTCCATGCGTCTGGAGGAGAAAAGGTTTTTCCACCAACATACTGTAGAAGAGGATTCTTTACTGTTAGGGCAGTAATGACAGCTGACATGTCCTGGCTTTGAGGTGGGCTCACCGCCGTAGCCCACATCAAAGCGGGAGATTCTGCCATCGGCGTAATAGCACGTCCGATGACAGTAATACTTTATATTTCTTTTTACTTTTTTCTGTCTGGTGTAATCCCCATTAGGAAATATGCTCCACTATTGATAATGCCATCCAGTGTACATCTTGCCACATGTATGCAATCCTTGAGCAGCCGGTCGAGGGTGCATACTGCTGTGCGAGATGTGAGCACGTTGTGTATTTGGAAACCCAGATTCTGGATCTAAATGTGCAGCTGGCAACACTGAGATCCATTGACAATATGGAAAGGAGTCTTCCGCTCACTGAGCAGCAGCTCTTTGAGATAGAGGTAGGGGAGGCTGGTAGTAAGAAACTGCAGGACAGTGAGGTAGTTAGCTGGGTGAAAGTTAGAAGGCCAGGTAGAGGGAAGAGTGCCAGGGAGGCTAGTCCTGATCTGGCACACCCCAATAAGTTTGCTAAGTTGGAAGATGAGGGGGGTGCCAGTACAGGGGTAGCACTGCTGCAGCCAGGCAGCTGGAGGAGTAACTGCTCCAGTAAGGAGGGAAATAGGAGAGTAGGGCAGGCCAGACAGGTGCTGGTAGTGGGGGACTCAATTATTAGGGGAACAGATAGGGCAATCTGTCACAAAGACAGGGATCGACGAACGGTGTGCTGCCTACCTGGCGCTCGAGTACGACGCATAGCTGATCGGGTGGACAGATTACTGGGAGGAGCTGGTGAGGACCCAGCGGTCATGGTGCACATTGGCACAAATGACAAAGATAGAGGTAGGTGGAAGGTCCTTAAAGATGATTTCAGGGAATTAGGCTGCAAGCTGAAAGCAAGGACCTCCAAGGTGGCATTCTCTGAAATACTGCCTGCACCACGTGCCACGCCAGAGAGGCAGCAGGAGATTAGAGAGATAAATGGTGGATGAGGATGAGGAAAAAGCCAATATGCTAAATTATTTTTTCAACAGTATTTACACAAGAAAATCCCATGACGGACAACATGATCAGTGGTAAAAAAAATTCTTCATTAAAGGTCACCTGCTTAACCCATCAGGAAGTACATTTGGCACTCAAATTGATGAAAGATGAGGAAATTTCATTTATTTTGCATCCAGACAAAAACAGAAGAAACAACTAAACGTTTTCGGTCTCACATTGGACCTTCATCAGAGTATCTTGCTAAAATATACAAACAGAAAAGAAAAATAATGAAATAAAACAGTGAATAAAATAAACTAAACTTAACTAAGAACGGTCATATGATGCATTTTCTCATAAATGACATAATCAGAACCATATTGAGTTACATTCTGTCATAGCGGCACAAAATGTTGTCGCCGCAGCAGGAAATGATAAGACCTTATTTGGTCCAGACAAAATACCTAGAAGTCACGAGTATATGATATTGTTATTGTTATTTTCCTCTTATTATCCTTCCAGTTTACAGTTATAAGAAATATATTAATACCATGTGCACTCCTGTCTATTCACACCTTTCCTTAACAGTATCATATACTCGTGACTTCTAGGTATTTTGTCTGGACCTAATAAGGTCTTATCGTTTTCCACTGCGGCGACTACTTTTTGTGCCGCTATGACAGAATGTAACTCAATATGGTTCTGATTGTGTCATTTATGAGAAAATGAATCATATGATCCTTCTTAGTTAAGTTTAGTTTATTTTATTCACTGTTTAATTTCATTATTTTTCATTTCTGTTTGTATATTTTAGCAAGATACTCTGATGAAGGTCAAATGTGAGACCGATAACGTTCAGTTATTTCTTCTCTTTTTGTCTGGATGCAAAATAAATGAAATTTCCTCATCTTTCATCAATTTGAGTGCCAAGTTTATTTTTGCTTAGATTACGGGTTGGATACCCTACTTGAGCACCATCCACAAGTCATTTTTTGATGAGTGCCTTGTTGTTCTCTACTTTCCAGCAGGAAGTACGGCGGCGTCTAAAAATCACTAAAGTTGACAAATCTCCGGACCCGGATGGGATACACCCCCGAGTACTGCAGGAATTTAGTACAGTCATTGATAGACCATTATTTTTAATCTTTAAAGACTCCATAATAACAGGGTCTGTACCACAGGACTGGCGTATAGCAAATGTGGTGCCAATATTCAAAAAAGGGCAAAAACTGAACTTGAAAATTATAGGACAATAAGTTTAACCTCTACTGTGGGTAAAATCCTGGAGGGCATTCTAAGGGATGCTATACTGGAGTATCTGAAGAGGAATAACCTCATGACCCAGTATCAGCATGGGTTTACTAGGGACCGTTCATGTCAGACTAATCTGATCAATTTCTATGAAGAGGTAAGTTCCGGACTGGACCAAGGGAACCCAGTGGACGTAGTGTATATGGACTTTTCAAAAGCTTTTGATACGGTGCCACACAAAAGGTTGATACATAAAATGAGAATAATGGGGATAGGGGAAAATATGTGTAAGTGGGTTAAGAGCTGGCTCAGGGATAGGAAACAAAGGGTGGTTATTAATGGAGCACACTCGGACTGGGTCACGGTTAGCAGTGGGGTACCACAGGGGTCAGTATTGGGCCCTCTTTTTTTTAGCATATTTATTAATGACCTTGTAGGGGGCATATTTCAATATTTGCAGATGACACTAAACTCTGCAGGGTAATCAATACAGAGGAGGACAATTTTATATTACAGGAGAATTTATATAAACTAGAAGCTTGGGCTGATAAATGGCAAATGAGCTTTAATGGGGATAAATGTAATAATAATAATAATAATAATAATCTTTATTTTTATATAGCGCTAACATATTCCGCAGCGCTTTACATTTTGCACACATTATCATCACTGTCCCCGACTGGCTCACAATCTAAATTCCCTAGCTGTATGTCTTTGGAATGTGGGAGGAAACCGGAGTACCCGGGGGAAACCCATGCAAACACGGAGAGAACATACAAACTCTTTGCAGATGTTGTCCTTGGTGGGGTTTGAACCCAGGACTCCAGCGCTGCAAGGCTGCAGTGCTAACCACTGTAAGGTCATGCACTTGGGCAGAAGAAATAAGATGTATAATTATGTGCTTAATTCTAAAACTCTGGGCAAAACCGTCAATGAAAAAGACCTGGGTGTATGGGTGGATGACAAACTCACATTTAGTGGCCAGTATCAGGTAGCTGCTGCAAATTCCAATAAAATAATGGGATGCATTAAAAGAGGCATAGATGCTCATGAGGAGAACATCATTTTACCTCTATACAAGTCACTAGTTCGACCACACTTAGAATACTGTGTACAGTTCTGGTATCCGGTGTATAGAAAAGACATAGCTGAACTAGAGCGGGTGCAGAGAAGAGCGACCAAGGCTATTAGAGCAGAGGTCCCCAACCGCCGGTCCGCGGACCAGGACCGGGCCGTTGAGGTTTTTCAGCCGGTCCGCGGCGCCACTGACAGCTAGCTTCGCGGCCCTGCGCCTGGTCAGAGCACGCTCTGTGACAGCTCGCAGCTCCCGGCAGAGAACATTATGCAGGACGGGGCGGGGCGTCAGGCGGGTCTTAGTGACGCAGCCCTCCTGCGCAGCATGGTGTGTTCCTGATGGGGTGGGGCGGCAGGCTCTCCTCACTGACACGCCCAGTGGTGTATCTAGGGGGGGGAGCAGCCGGGGTATTTGCCCCGGGCGCAGCCGGCAGGGAGGGGCGCAGTCGGGCGGTCCGGCGGTCCGCAGTGTCTCCCCCGGCGGCTGCATTCTGCCGCCCCCGGTCAGGGAATCAGCTGTTCTCTGTGCCGACTGTCAAGCTGACAGCCGGCACAGAGAAGCTGCAGAGCGCCGGCTCCCAATGTGTGCAGAGGTGGAGGGGTGGCTGCGACGGGCAGGGAGAAATCCCCGCAGCTCCGCTGCCCAGCGATCTGTCTTCCTGCTTCCTCTCACACAGACGCGCCGCTGGATGACGTCATCATTCAGCGGCCGGCTGTGTCAGAGGAAGGCAATGAGATGCTGTGGTAGAGTGCGAGGAGAGGTGAGAGGGGTGTGTGAATGTGTGTGTGAGAATGTGTGCGAGAATGTGTGTGTGTGTGAGAATGTGTGTGTGTGAATGTGTGTGTGTGTGAATGTGTGTGTGTGAGAATGTGTGTGTGTGAATGTGTGTGTGTGTGAGAATGTGAATGTGTGTGTGTGAGAGTGTGTGTGTGAATGTGTGTGTGAATGTGTGTGTGTGTGTGTGTGAGTATGTGTGTGTGTGAATGTGTGTGTGTGAATGTGTGTGTGAATGTGTGTGTGAGAATGTGTGTGTGTGTGAATGTGTGTGAGAATGTGTGTGTGTGAATGTGTGAATCACATTCTCATTATAAATGTCATAATTACATGATAAGTATGCACTAAGCTCCACCCCTCCATAACCCCACCCCCATATGACCAGAGCCCCACCCCTGCCCCACCCCCACCCCACCGGGCCATGGAAAACTGGTCTTGCTTAAAGCCGGTCCCTGGTGCAAAAAAGGTTGGGGACCTCTGTATTAGAGGACTGGGGGGTCTGCAATACCAAGATAGGTTATTACACTTGGGGCTATTTAGTTTGGGAAAACGAAGGCTAAGGGGTGATCTTATTTTAATGTATAAATATATGAGGGGACAGTACAAAGACCTTTCTGATGATCTTTTTAATCATAGACCTGAGACAGGGACAAGGGGGCATCCTCTACGTTTGGAGGAAAGAAGGTTTAAGCATAATAACAGACGCGGATTCTTTACTGTAAGAGCAGTGAGACTATGGAACTCTCTGCCGTATGATGTTGTAATGAGTGATTCATTACTTAAATTTAAGAGGGGACTGGATGCCTTTCTTGAAAAGTATAATGTTACAGGGTATATATACTAGATTCCTTGATAGGGCGTTGATCCAGGGAACTATTCTGATTGCCGTATGTGGAGTCGGGAAGGAATTTTTTTTCCCCAATGTGGAGCTTACGCTTTGCCACAAGTTTTTTTTTTTTGCCTTCCTCTGGATCAACATGTTAGGTTAGGCTATGGGTTGAGCTAGATGGACTTAAAGTCTTCCTTCAACCTTAAATACTATGTTACTCCCTTCATCCCCCCTTTTATTTCTCTACCCTACACCCTTTTAAATTGTTTAAATAAATAAAAATCTTTGAAACTAAAAATGTTCTTTTACCCCACTTTTTTTATTTTCACAAGGGTAACAGGAGAAATTGCGCAATTACAATTTTTTGTGCAATTTCTCCTGAGTATGCCAATACCCCACATGTGGGGAAAAACATTTGACTTTTTGAATGCAAAATTTGCTGAACTCATTAGCGAATGCCAAATCCCGTTTGGCGAGAACCTGATGTATCTTAGCAGTGGAAATCCCCCATTTTAGAAACTAGACCCCTCAAGGAGTATATCTAGATGTGTGGTGAGTACCTTGAACACCCAGAATCTTCACAGAAGTTTATAACTTTGAGCTCCAAAAATAAAAAAAATCACATATTTGCACCAAAATTTTATTTTACCTACAATTTTTTATTTTCACAAGGGTACTTGGAGAAATTGTACCATACAAATTGTTGTGAAATTTCTCCTGAGTATGCTGATACCCAATATGTAGGATGAAACTACTGTTTGGGCACACGGCAGGGTTCAGAAAGGAAGGAGTGACGTTTTAGAACGTAGACTTTGATGGAATTGTGCACGGGTGTCACGTTATGTTTGGAGAGGGAAAAAACACATTTTGGAAACTAGGCCCTATAAGGAATGTATTTACACGTCTAGACGTGTGGTGATTACCTTAACCCCTTAGTGACTGAGACAATTTTTTTTATATCTGACCAGTGTCACTTTATGTAATAATAACTCTGGAACGCTTCAACAAATCCCAGTAATTTTGAGGTTGTTTTTTCTGTGGCACATTATAATTTATGTCAAAGAAATTTTGAAAAGAAGATGCGGCACTCACCCATTTGCAGTGAAGAAAATGTTTTTTAATTCACCATCCAACGGTTACAGACATTTTACTGGAAGGCGGCAAGTGTGCGTGAGGGTGTGGGGAGAGAGAAGTGGACGCTGGCCGTTTTGCGCGTATAGCGCTTCTACGGGTCCAAGACCACCTTGGGAGTGCCGCATCTTCTTTTCTAAATTGCTTTGACATATTTATTGTTAAATGATGCAGAGCACCAGGTTCCCAGCAGCGGAAAATAACCATTTTTAAAGGTCAATTTGGAGCAAGCGACACTACTCTGTCCTCCTTCTCCTGGACTTGTCTTCTGCCTTTGACACTGTAGACCACTCCCTTTTGCTACAAATCCTCTCATCCCTTGGCATCACAGACTTGGCCCTTTCCTGGATCTCGTCATATCTGACAGACCGAACATTCAGTGTCTCCCTCCCCCACACCACCTCCTCACTTCGCCCCTTGTCAGTCGGTGTTCCTCAAGGCTCTGTTCTAGGACCCCTACTCTTCTCCATCTACACTTTCGGCCTGGGACAGCTCATAGAATCCCATGGTATGCAGTACCATCTCTACGCTGACGACACGCAGATCTACCTCTCCGGACCTGACCTCTCCTCCTTGCTTACCAAAATCCCGCACTGTCTGTCTGCCATTTCAGCCTTCTTTTCTGCTCGCTTTCTACAACTGAACATGGACAAAACAGAATTCATCATCTTTCCCCCATCTCACTCTACCCCTCCACCAGACCTATCCATCAATGTCAATGGCTGCTCACTATCCCCAGTCCCACACGCCCGGTGCCTCGGGGTGATCCTCGACTCTGCCCTCTCTTTGAAGCCACATATCCAAGCCCTTGCCTCCTCCTGTCGTCTCAAACTCAAAAATATTTCCCGGATCCGTGCTTTCCTTGACCGCAACACTGCAAAAACGCTAATGCATGCCCTTATCATCTCCCGCCTCGACTACTGCAACCTCCTACTCTCTGGTCTCCCCTCTAGCACTCTGGCACCGCTCCAATCCATCCTACACTCTGCTGCCCGACTAATCCACCTGTCCCCCCGCTATTCCCCAGCCTCTCCCCTGTGTCAAGCCCTTCACTGGCTTCCTATCGCCCAGAGACTCCAGTTCAAAACCCTCACACTGACATACAAAGCCATCCACAACCTGTCTCCTCCATACATCTGTGACATGGTCTCCCGGTACCTACCTACACGCGACCTCCGATCCTCCCAAGACCTCCTTCTCTACTCCCCTCTCATCTCTTCTTCCCATAACCGCATCCAAGACTTCTCCCGTGCTTCCCCCATACTCTGGAACTCTCTACCCCAACACATGAGACTCGCGCCTACCATAGAAACCTTCAAAAAGAACCTGAAGACTCATCTCTTCCGACAAGCCTACAGCCTGCAGTGATCCTCAACCTACTGAACAGCCACACAGCCAGCTCTTCCCTCTCCTAGTGTATCCTCACCCATACCCCTGCAGACTGTGAGCCCTCGCGGCTCGTGTGCCTTGTTATCTGCTCATGTTTAATGTATTTGTCTATATTTGCCCCGTATTCACATGTAAAGCGCCATGGAATAAATGGCGCTATAAAAATGTATAATAATAATAATAATAATAATAATCTAACTCTATATCACTTGATTTGGCCAGACACGTGGTGCCATTTGTTCTTTTTCTATGTGGGACAGTATAATTTATGATAATGGTAAATTTAGCTTGATCTGTTTTGTGTTTATTTATTTTAAAAAATCAGAAATTTTACAAAAATGTAAAAAAAAATATTTCAATTTTGAAACTTTGAATGATTATCCCTTTAATCCAGATAGTCATACCACAGGAAAACATTAATAAATAACATTTCCCTCATGTCTGCTTTACATCAGCACCATTTGTAAAATGTTATTTTTTGTTAGTATTTTAGTAGGTTTAAAAATGTAGGAGTAATTTTTCATTTTTTTCAAGCAAATTTACAAAATGTATTGTTTTAACCCCTTTCTGCCAGCTGACAGAATGGTACGTCAGCTGGCAGTATCCCCCGCTTTGAGGTGGACTCCGGCGGTGAGCCCACCTCAAAGCCGCGACATGTCAGTTGTTTTCAACAGCTGACATGTGCCCGTAATGGGCGCGAGCAGAATCACGATCCACCTGCTCCCATTGACTAGTTAAATCCCGCTGTCAAACGCTGACAGCGGCATTTAACAAGCGCTGCCAGCCACGCGGCCGGAAATATCACTTGATCGGGGGGTCATCGGTGCGTTGCCATCACAACCAGAGGTCTCCTGAAGACCTCTATGGTTGTTGATGACGGATTGCTATGAGCGCCACCCTGCTCATAGCAGGGTGTAATTCAGCTACATAGAGGTGATCTGAGCATCGCTCCTATGTAGCAGGGGCGATCGCGCTATGGCAGCTTCTAGCCTTCCATAGAGGCTATTGAAGCATGCCAAAATAAAAACAAATGTGTTTAAAAATATCCAAAAAAAAAAAAAACATGAAAGTTCAAATCACCCCACTTTCACACCAATCAAAATAAAACAATAAAAAAATAAATCAAACATACACATATTTGGCATCGCCGAGTTCAGAATCGCCCGGTCTATCAATAAAAAAAAGAATTAACCTGATCGCTAAACTGGGTGTTCCCATTTCTGTGGGTGTAGTCTTTTTCTCTTTTGTTGTTTCATTAAGGGGTTAAACCCGCAGGTGCTTCACAGAATTATCCAACAGTGATCTTTGAAAATTATAAAGAAAATTCCCACAAAACTGTTGTTTTAACCCCCAATTTATTTAATTTTCACGAGGATAGCAAGAGAAAATGGACCCTAAAATTTGTTGTGCAATTTCTCCGCAGTACAACGATACCCCACATGTGGTCGATAACTACTTTTGAGGCACAGTGCAAAGCTCAGCAGGGAAGGAGCGCCATATTTGGGTTTAGATCTTGCTGGAATGATTTGAGGGTGCCATGTCACATTGGCAGAGCCCCTGAGGTGCCAGAACCGCAGAAATCCCTCATATATGACTTCATTTTATAAACTACACTCCCCAATAAATTCATCTAGGGGTCTAGTGATCATATTGACTCAACATGTGCCTCACAGAATTTTATACCAATGGGCGTTAAAGAAATAATAACTATTTACAATTTTTACCACTAAAATATTTATTTAGGTTTTCATTTTTCTAATGACTTATAGGAAAAAATGGACCTCAGCTTGTTGTAAAAATTTCTCCTGAGTTTGTCAATATCCTACATTTAATTAGGAAATACTTTTCAGGCACAGGGCAAAGCTCAGAAGGGAAGGAGCGCCATAATATAGTGCAGATTTTATTGTTATGGTTTGCGGGTGCCGTTACTCATGAGTGACCCCATTTTACAAACTGCATCTCTTGATGAATTAATATAGGGGTGCAGTGATCATATTGACACCACAGGCGTGTCACAGAGTTTTATACCATTGGGCAGTAAAGAAAAAATTATTACATTTTTACCACAAAAATATTGTTTTTGCCCCAGATTTTAAATTTTCTCAAGGAGTAAAAATTTGTGCCAGACTAATGAAGTATAACTACATACATTGGACACACAGGTCCAGAGAGATATATAAAAAAGCACATGCACAATGAATATCACTGGTATACATACCGGTTAGTGTGGGGATCAATCCCGACGTGGACTGGCACCTCACCCCTGTCTCCCCCGACGCGCGTTTCGGCTGATGCCTTTCTCAAGGGGTTACCCCATTGTGCATGTGCTTTTTTATATATCTCTCTGGACCTGTGTGTCGAATGTATGTAGTTATACTTCATTAGTCTGGCACAATTTTTTGATTGTCTTATAATACCTGTTTTGGTTACTGCGTGGATCCCTTTGTATTGGAGGCACCTGTCCCTTGTCCGTTTAGGTGCGTGCTGAGTACAGCACGGGGATTGTTTCCCTCTGTCGTTTTTTATCTGGTATGATTATTAATAACGTTTTTTCTATATTTATATTTGGACTATATGCTGCTTTTTGTTCTCTGCTGGTTTTTGTCTATCGTATTGCAGTTGGTCCGCCATGGTCCTTTTTCTGGTCCCATTTTTTTATACTAAAACATACCCCATCTGGGTTAAATAACAATGTTGGTGACCTCATGTTTTTCCACTATAGTGTTCTATTTATATTATGTATACCCCTCCTCACATGTAAAGCGCCATGGAATAAATGGCGCTATAATAATAAATAATAATCTATAGTTTCACCCTATGTGAGTCTTTTGATGGACAACTAAATGTGATTTATGGTTAAAACATTTACCACATTCTAAACATGAATACGGCTTCTCCCCTGTGTGAAGTTTCTGATGTTTAACAAGACGTGATTTCACTGCAAAACATTTCCCACATTCTGAACATGAAAAAGGTTTCTCCCCTGTGTGAGTTCTCTGATGGATAGCTAAAATTGATTTCTGATTAAAACATTTTCCACATTCTGAACATGAGTATGGCTTTTCCCCGGTGTGAAGTTTCTGATGTCTAACAAAATTTGATTTATCTGCAAAAGATTTCCCACATTCTGAACATGAAAAAGGTTTTTCCCCTGTGTGAATTTTCTGATGATTAACAAGCCTTGATTCCTTTGCATAACATTTCCCACATTCTGAACATGAAAGGGGATTTTCCCCTGTGTGAATTTTCTGATGATTAACAAGCCTTGATTCGTTTGCATAACATTTCCCACATTTTGAACATGCAAAAGATTTCTCCATTGTGTGAGTTCTCTGATGGATAGGTAAGTATGATTTCTGATTAAAACATTTCCCACATTCTGAACATGAAAAAGGTTTCTCCCCTGTGTGAGTTCTCTGATGGACAACTAAAACTGATTTGTGATTAAAACATTTCCCACAGTCTGAACATGAATATGGCTTCTCCCCTGTGTGAGTTCTCTTGTGTGTAACAAGACTCGATTTCTCTGCAAAACACTTCCCACATTCTGAACATGAAAAAGGCTTCTCCCCTGTGTGAGTTCTCTGGTGGCCAACTAAATGTGATTTCTGATTAAAACATTTCCCACAGTCTGAACATGAATATGGCTTCTTCCCTGTGTGAACTCTCTGATGTCTAATAAACTCAGATTTCTGGTTAAAATATTTCCCACACAGTGAACAAGAAAATCTCCCCTCCTCTGTGTGAATTTGTTTCTGAGTAACTAAAGACATTTTGAGGGAAAAATCATTTCTAATTTCCATACTTGATAGTGGCATCTGTGCTCTAAGAGCAGTTTGATTTTTAATGTGTCTTTTATTTTCCTTAATAGTCTGTGATGAATCAGAAGTTTGGACCTGTTTAAAAGGATCAGATGATAGATCTCTGCTGTAAATGAGAAGGGATGATGTAATATCTGGAGTAATGGCATTCACTTCAGTTAGATCTTGTGTGATATCAAGGTCATCTGATTTAAGAATTGCAGATGTCACTTGTCCCTGTGATCTCCAGGTACAGTCATCTGCCAAGAACAAAGAGTATAATTCTTTAATAAAATATCCTTAAAAAGTATATTTGTATAACATTTTTAAAATAGATATTGCACGTTATGAAGACAAAACTAATTGAAAATCAAACATTAGATCTAAGATAATAATGGAATAACACACCAGGCAAAAAAATGTTTTGTGGGCCAAAATGATACTAATAAAAACTTACTTGACAGATAAATGGGTCTCAAATAATATTCTAAATTCTTTTTCATCACTTAATAGAAAAAAATATATACAGTATACACAAATGTTGAATATTGCTGTAATGAGCCTGATATGGACAATTATGTCTCCAGACATTTTTATCACAAAATTAACGTCATAAAAGCAAAACCCAAAAAACAATGGCAGTATTGCATTTTTTCAACATTTTGTTCCACCTAGAATTTTTTCCCTGCTTTTAAGTACATTATATGGTAAAAGGAATGAGGTCATTCAAAAGTACAACTTGTCCCGCAAAAATACAAGCGCAAACACATCTCTTTTGACAAGAAAAAAAAAAGTTATGGGTCTGGAAAGAAGACAAGCAAAAAACAAAAGTGCAAGAAAGAGAAATACTCTGGTTCTTATGAAAATATTAGACCTTTATGAATTAAACGGAACCTGTCACCAAGTTTTCCCCATGTAAAGTATGGCCACCACCATTAGCGCCTCTTTTACAGCATATTAGAATGCAGAACACAAAGTCCGAAATCCACTCAGTAGATCTCAAAAATAAGAGGTCTCTCAGGACAGAAAATAAATAGGTAGTCCTTTCTTGACCTATGCAGGGACAGTATCACAGAGAGGTTAAAAGGCCACTCTCAACTACACCCCTCCAGTGTCTCAAATTACCACAGAAGGATGAATGCAAATGGTCTATAAGTACCAAAATAAACTCGTCTGCAAGACAAAACATAAGGGAGTAGAAATAATGGTGCTGTCCTGGGGGACTACCTGGAAATAGAATTACTGGTTGGACTAAATCCCCTTTTTCAGTATGTCCCTCTGGACAGCACACAGGAGCAATACCAGTGAAATAGCACCAGGTGGGAGTACAGAAGCCCTAAAGGACCATACTCCTGGGCAAGAAGTAGGCTAGATATGACTGATCTGTACCATCTGTTCCAAACAGAACAATATGCCCGATTTTGGATCCATAATACCCTGGAAAAGCAAAGTCCTGATGAAACCGATTAGAAGGATCGAATCTTTGGAAACATACATTACCGTAGTGAGTGTATGATATTTGTGTATTGCCAAATATTCAGCACAAATGTGGTAGATAAATTATATAGCAACATCCCACTGTTGTACCACAATGCCAATAATGAGCAGCAGTAACTGTGTTAGATGAATTATACTTATAAACACAGCAGCCAAATAATAGATATTGAACACCTCTTGTTGCACAGAAAAGGATGGTGAACTAAATCCTGGCTATAATAATAATCTTAGCGCTAACATATTCCGCAGCGCTTTACAACCTGTAAACATTATCATCACTGTCCACGTTGGGGCTCACAATCTAAATTCCCTATCAGTATGTCTTTGGAATGTGGGAGGAAACTAGAATACCCCGAGGAAACCCACACAAACACGGAGAGAACATACAAACTCTTTGCAGACGTTGTCCTTGGTGGGGTTTGAACCCAGGATTCCAGCGCTGCAAGGCTGCAGTGCTAGCCACTGCGCCACCGTGCTGCCCAATATGCTGCCTGGCTATAGACCAGGTTACCATACCACAAAGAGTCCTGTAGGACAGAAGCCCTGGATTGCTGAAAGACTAATAGAAAATAACATTTAGGATATGGATAAATAGGCACAGCATTGAGATGTTTATCCTATGATGCTGATGTTAATAAGAGAGGAAGCTTTGACCCTGATATTGATGAAAAGGGTCTCAATAAATGCACATACCATCGGTCATGCCATATATATGTGTATAAGGAAGAAAAATCATGAAGTGATTTGTTTTATCCATAGCAACTAAGATAGAACCTCGGTCCAACTCAGAAAGGTGGTGAAAAAACACTTCACACAAGAGGCAGGCTGCATAACCAGGGCTGAACTATACCTCCCCTCTGAGGTGTGAGGCCAGAGATGCACGCTAAGACATGATGCCCAAGCTCCGCTCTAATGCATGGCCAGAGCCGTACCAAGGCGTGAGGCCTAAGACCAGAGCCATGCTATACTGTATGAGGTTAGAGTCGCTCCATGAGATGTGAGGCTCGAGGCCAGAGCCATGTTCTTAGGTGTGAGATTAAAGCTGCGTTCCAAGGCATGAGGCCCAAGGGCAAAGCCGTGCTCTGAGGTGTGAGGCCCGAGCTTCACTCTGAGGTGTGAGGCCCTTAACCAGAGGTGCGCTCTGAGGCGGCGTGAGACCTGAGGCCGGAGCCGCACTCTGAGCCATTAGAGCTGCGCTCTCAGGTGTGAGACTTGAGTCGATTGCCGTGCCCTTGGAGATGAGTCCAAAGCCACACTTGTAGGCTTGAGGCTTGTCCAGAGTCGTGACCAGCGTGTAAGGCACGTGGCCAAAGTTGTGTTCGGAGGCACGAGGCCAGAGCTGCACTGTGAGGCCAGAGTAGCACATGGAGGCATGATACACGAGGCCATAGCTGCGTTTGGACATATGAGGCCTGAGTAGTGCTCAAAAGTGTGAGACCTGAGTTGCACTCTGAGGCCCAAGACCAGAGCTGCGTTCTGAGGTGTGAGGCATGAGACCAGTGCCACGCTTGGAATTCTATTTCAGAGAGCAATCCATCTGTGAATTCAGAACAAACCTTCTCTTTATATCTCAATTGTCAGGCTAGCTCAGGGCCGGCTCCAGGATTTTGTGGGCCCCAGGCAAGAGTCTCAGTGAGCCCACATACCACGATTCATGATGCACAGATACGGAGGAGAAATATAGATATACTACATATGGCCTAGCCTTCCCCCTCATCCTTCACATAGGCAGATATGCACACACACAACACGCAGACATACACACACATCTACAGTACGCAGACATGCGCACTCACACACACACACACACAATACACAGACATGCACACACACAAATATGCAGACATGCACACACAAATACGCAGACATGCACACACACACAATACGCAGACATGCACACACACAATACGCAGACATATACACACACAATACGCAGACATACACATACAGTACGCAGACATGCACACACACACGCAGCACTCAGACATGCACACACACAATACGCAGACATGCGCGCACACACACACACAATACGCAGACATACACACACACAATACGCAGACATACACATACAGTACGCAGACATGCTGCACACACATACAGTACTCAGACATGCACACACACACACAGCACTCAGACATGCACACACACACAACACGCAGACATGCGCACACACACACAATACGCAGACATGCACACACACACAATACGCAGACATGCGCACACACACACAATACGCAGACATGCACACACACACAATACGCAGACATACACATGCAATACGCAGATATGCACACAAATACAATACACAGATATACACATACAATACGCAGATATTTACATACATGTATTTGCAGACAAATTCACAAAAATACATAAATATGTACAGTCAAACACACTGATATACACAGATCTGCACATCATACAGGCATACACAGACATACAGACAGACACAACACACACTCACCTCCCCCAGGCTTGTCACCCATCAGGCTCCTCTGGCATGTGGATATGGAGGGAGTGCTGCTTGATCGATGGCCGTCACTTAAACAGACATGGCCACCCACAGTGCACGCTGCAGCTGTGTCTGTTACTAATGATGCGGTCAGGCAGACACTGTGCCTTTAACTTTGCTTGTGTGTCCGCCCGGCCGCGTCATTACTAGCAGAGACATCGCTGCACAGTGCACTGTGCGCGGCCATGTTTATTTAAGTGACGGCTGAGCTCAAGTAGTGGCGAAGCTGCTGGGGGAGCAGCCCAGGCTCCCTGGTATCCCGGCCACGAGTGGGCCCCCCCATTTGTTCAGGGCCCCGGCATTTGCCCCGGTACGCCGGGTGCTGACGCCGGCCCTGGGCTAGCTCCACCTGAAGGAGCAAATTAATTAATTCACGTTGTGGTGAAGCTATAGAGCTGTCTCCATATGGGATAATGTGCTGGATGTGCCCTCCTTTAGATGGAGTAGTCAGACTAAACCTGGTATGGCAAAACAATAATGTGGATAAGGAAAAATATGTGGCTACCTTCCTTGCTTCTGTGTATGGAAGATGTCAATTTTCAGGATTTTTTGTTTTTAATGCAAACAATTGAAATTTTTATTAAAATAAATGTTTTTTAATATTTTAGATTAATAATAATATATGTATAGTATTCCACATACCCTATGCAAACATTTTTCATGTATTCATTGAATGCAAATGTTTTATTAGTGTCACCTTGACTTTGACACAGCACACAATGTCATGTGTTGGTTTAGCGCCTTTATTGGAAAATGAATTTTTTCAAAACCATCCTGCACGTCTGATGCTTATATGTGGTCATTTCCTGAAGTAGTGCTTGACACTCTGAGATGCGTTGAATAAAAACCACATTTTAATAAATTCCCGAGAATTGACATCTTCCATAAACCGCAGCGTGGTAGGGATCCAAAAATTTTCCTTAACTTCATTCTTCTCTGTTTTACAACCCGTGGATCCGCAGCAGCTGTACTATGATATCAAACGGCTTTTAAACCACGTATCAGGTTTAATAAATCTAACTGTACATCAGATAAGACCCTATTTCCGCTACTTGCTCCCTACTGTTTTAAAACAATAATGTGGAAGAAGCAGATACTCCTTGAGCAGATGAACAAATATTTCTGAGTAAAGTTAATGGCTTCTACTCACCTGGATCAGTTGTGCAGCATCAGGCATAACCCTGATAATTGTAGATTAATCCTCCACGGCTGCAGCTATGACCTCCATAAGAGATCCAGAATAGAAATTCAAATGAGGGAAACAAAAATTGGGCTTTCAGGAGCGCTGCCAAGGATGCAAGGGAGAAATTCTAATGTTTAAAACTTTAAAATTTATTGAGCTGCGCGTTACGGAGCCGGTCCATCTCTTTCATCAGGTTCATACAGACTGATTAATACATGCCTTCATTTATACCATCCTTATTGACGTCACAATCTTAGGCTGCAGTCACACTATCAGTATTTGGTCAGTATTTCTCATCAGTATTTGTAAGCCAAAACCAGGAGCGGGTGATAAATCCAGAAGTGGTGACGTGTTTCTATTATACTTTCCTTTGATTGTTCCTCATCTGGTTTTGGCTTCCAAATACTGATGTAAAATACTGACCAAATACTAATAGTGTGACTGCAGCCTTAGGGATTGGTTGGCCTCACAATTCTAATTGATTAATTCACCTGTGTTTAAACATTTACAGTGGGGGAAATAAGTATTTTGGCGGTGAGCCCACATCTTTCCGGGGAAATGTCAGCTGTTTTGAACAGCTGACTTGTGCCCGCAATAGCCGTGGTTGGAATCGCGGTTCACCCGCAGCTATTAACTAGGTAAATGTCAAACTCTGACAGCGGCATTTAAATCGTGCTTCTGGCCTTCGGGCCACAAACATGCGCACCAGTGAGACTTTGTACGAGGTGAGACTTTGCATGGTGCCCCAGATCGATGTCGATTGACATTAACGGTCATTTTGTATTTCTTCCATTTTCTTACTATTGCATCATCAGTTGTCTCCTTCTCACCCAGTCCATTCCAGCTTTGTGCAGGTCTATGATCTTGTCCCTGACTTCCTTATAAGGCTCTTTGGTTGTGCCCATGTTGTAGAGGTTAGAATCCGACTGATTAATTGAGTCTGTGGACAGGAGTCTTTTATAAAGGTGACTATGTGAGACAGCTGTTTTTAATGCAGGTAACGAGTTGATTAGGAGTGTCTAACTGGTCCGTAGGAGCCAGAACTCTTAATGGTTGGTAGGAAATCAAATACTTTTTTCTCACTGCAAAATGCAAATAAATGTATATAATTTATACAATGTGATTTTCTGGATTTTATTTTTGATATTCTATCTCTTAATGTTAAAATTAACCTATTAACCTACCCTTAAAATTATAGACTGTTCATGTCTTTGTCAGTGGGCAAACTTATAAAATTAGCAAGGGATCAAATATTTATTCCCCCCACTGTACATCCAATGACAATTACCCATACCATGGCCCTGTGTTATGACCAATGGTGGCACAAGTGGATTTGTGGACCCTTTGTACCACAGAACTGAGCCTGCCCTGGAAGGGTCAAACTAAGCTGCTACGTGGTGTTTAATGTAGCGAGTGATGGTGGAGACAGACTGGACTGCAGGTAGTCACCAGCTACCAAGCCTGAGCAGATCCCAGTACTGCAGCTAGGACCAGGGGATGACGGGAACTGGCTGCATCAGGACCAGGGAACAATGTTCAGGAACTGGCAGCACATGGATGGGGGACAATGTTCAGGCAGTGGCCGCACAGAGACCAGGGGACTTCAGGAACAGGATTGTCTGCAGCAGAGCCAGGAAATAACGTTCAGGACTCTGGCCATACCGGGACAAGGGATTCGGGTTCAGGACGCTGTCTTCACATGGACCAGGGATTCAGGTTCAGTACACTGGAGGCACAGTCACCTAATGACTAAATTCGCTGGAAGTCTTTTACACAGGATGACTCCCAGTAATTGGCTGAAGTTAACCATGACACATAACCCAGGCATGTGGCTTAACGTTAGCTCGGAGAGCCGAAGCCTAGCTTACGTACCTGAAGAAAAATGTCAGCACCTGAGGCCCAAGGCCCAGCTTCGACATAAAGGCATGCGGTTGTATCATGCCAGAGGCCCATCTAGACGACATTTACACAGTGCACTTACCTCTGCTGTCTCTACATCATCCTGTAATTTTACCCCTTCCTTCATTCTCATAACTTTCGCCTCAGGATTAGAGACAGGGGAAGCTGGTAATGCCAAGAGCCCACCATGGATGGAAGCAGCTCAGTACCGCTTGACAGGTGGAAGGGAGGCTATTACCCCCCTTCCGGACTACTCTCTAGTCCGTACAATGAAATTCCACAAGGTAAGATATTGTCACCCTAGAAGGAACTCTCATGTGACTTTCCTTTGTAGTGATAGGAAAGACATTGGAGGATGGAGGGGCATTTTAACCTATCTTTGTTCCTGTCCCTATATAGGTCCAGAGGAACATATTGGAAAAGGACCTTTTATTACCCTTACTGACAGCGTGATCTAGTCTGATGGGCGCTGCTGGTCTTGATTCGGCATCTCCTCCCTTCTTGCGATCACCGTTCTCCTTCCCTGATTCATGTGAATGATGTATGCCACAACATCCACAGTTTCCCGATATCACTCCTGCGTAGTCCCACTCCTTTCTGCTCTGCCAAGGGCAGATCAAAGTACTGTAGTGCACACATGTCCATTTTACTTCCGGGTCACTTGTACTCTTTAGCCTTTTTGGCATTACAGTAATTTGCTCAGTGAGATGGGGACATTGTGTTGATGACATAAAATGCTTCCTCTGCATAAAGTAGGGAAGGGAGACAGCTATCGTAAGAAGAGAGGAGGCGCCGGCTCAAAAGGAGAATTGAGGTTGGAACCTCAGCACCACAAAAGAAAATGAAATGAGATTGTGGGTCTTGCTGCAGTGTTTATTTATTTTGATCCAGCAAAGATCTCTCTCATGTCAAGGACTGCCACAGATTAAACCTTGCTTGCAGCATTCCCTGATTCCTGGCTCCTGCTCCACACAGGTCCTCTTTGACATGAAAGAGATCTTACAATTTATGTTATTGCTGTACTAGAGTTCTGCCTACCTGCACCCACAACAGATGTCCTTGGCAAAGAATGTCCATGGTCGAAATGTTGGATGAGATCTGTGTTTGACTCCTGGCTGTATCAAAATAAAATTACACTGCAGCAAATCCCACAGTCTCATTTCAATTCATTAACTGGTGCTGAGGTTTCAACCTCAGTCTGGACCACGAGTCCCTTCCTCAAGCACACAATTCTTTCAAAAGGACAGTGTGCCGGTCTTTCTCCTTCTAATCGGCTCAAGAAAGGAAGCAACGGATCAAGACCAGAGATGCTGATGGAACCAGATCACGCCGCCTGTAAGTATAATAAAAGGTTTTTTTGGGGATCTGCAGAGTGGATTGGTGACTTTTTTACAGCATTCTAGTATGATGTACGAGGCCATAATGGTGGCGGCCATAGTTAATATGGGCAAAACCTGGTGACAGATTCCCTTTAATTACTGGCCTTTTTTTGTTTTGCTGACTGAATATTGTGAGGCATTTAAAAAATTTCTTACAGTGCTGTACTTTGGATAAAAAAAAAATAATTACTGTTACAGATAATAAAAAAAGAACTTGTCATACAAGTAGGATTAGAGGATTCACATTTCTTTCTTTATTTGCAGATAAGCCGTTCTATTCAGTCTTCAAACCGGCTTTTAATTTTGGGGGAACATATTCTTTTATGGATTATTTATTGTCAAGTGAAATCTGTAAAGTCAGAATTAGTTCCCTATAAAACATTTGATGAATTGTCTTGCAGAAGAGAATAAATTCTGGAATCAGATCTTTGATTTATCTTACACAATAGGAAATAATTGTAAATTCTGATAATGTTCTTCGCTACGTCACATGGGAGAATGTTCTAATTTATGGTTATTCACAGGTTGCACAGTCCCCGGCTTTTATGCGGAAGATCGGATATATTAAAAATTCTAAATATCCCAAGAATAACTCAGAGGCGGCAGATCTATCTCATATGTATTGGGGCTGCCGGGAAATTAGGGAATTCTCAGAACCAGTTATCACATTTGCTGCTGAGAGGCTGAATATTGTTTTGTCACTTTATTTTTTTATAGGAGTCAAGATAGATTGTCCTGCTAAGGATCCAATTACTTCATGATTATTATCTACAAGGGGAATTATTTTTATGGACTGTGTAACTTCTAAAAATATATTTTTCTAACAACAGTTTAAGCCAAGTTACACGTCACCCTAAATTAATTGCTGGGATAAGTAGAAGCAAAGAGTTTTGGAAATATGGGCAACAATTATTGATTGAAGAGTTTTATCTTCTATTATCTCTACTCTAATAAGGCCTCTTTCACACTTCCATCGTGCATTCCCCGTCACAATGCGTCGTTTTGTGAAAAAAACGCATCCTGCACATTTGTCTGGATGTGTTTTTTTTACCATAGACTTGTATTAGCGACGTATCGCGACACATGGCCACACGTTTCGTCCGTCACGCACTGGATCCTGCGCAATTTGACGGCATGTCGTCTGGAAAAAGTGTTCAATGAAACGTTTTTTGTCAGCGTCGGAAAAACATGCGACGACGCATCCTGCGGCATGTCTCTCTCTCTCTCCAGAAATTTATACCTACGAATTCAGGGACTTCCTCATTCGACGGATCCGTCAAGAAACTGGATGCGTTGGATCCGGTTTTCTTTATTTTCCTGACATCCGTCGATAAGTCACAACAACGCATTGTGACAGCCGCAGAACGACGGAATTGTGAAAGAAGCCTAAATGAGCGGGTGTCAGGGAGGTATTTAAATAGAAAAGGAAAGAAGAAAGAAAAGAAAACAGTATGATTGTATTATATTTCTTATGTTTATGTGTCTACTGTTTATATTTTGAGCATATAACTAACTGGTGTCTCGTCATAAAAGCTAGGCCCACCATAAGGATTATACTTTTCTTCACATAATTTTCTATGATGTCAGCACATTCTACGTACGCTGTCATTGCAGTTTAGAGATCTGGGAAGATAAGGGTCAGCATCTTCTAATTTCAGGTAGTAGGGTGCATTCTCTGGGCTGTAAGCTTTGGCCAGAACATGTCTCACTCCAACAGAAGGACTTCTGATGCCCAAAGTAATGGGGACAATTTTGGTTTAGCAGGACAATGGTGACTGCTTGATTGTGATATGGCCGGACTGCACCGAAGGTAAAGTAGCCACATCAAGTGACTGAGAAGAAGAATCTGTGACTTCTCTACATTTAGTGATTACTACTCACCTGGGTTATCATATGTAGGAATCTCCTCTTTACACCACTCATCATCCCACACATATGTCTCTGTAGTATTAATATGGGTCAGATCTTTATCCTGTAATAAATATTGTACAAATCACAGATAGATGGAGAAGTCACATCTATGATCAGCTCTAATCCTGCCATTTCGACAAGGATAAAATGTATAATACTGGTGAGTAAAACAAGACTGAGCACAAGACCTTCACAGCCGTCTACAAAGCATAGAGAAGATCTCATGACACCTTCTCTCCGTCTACCTGATGATCCTCGGGAACATCGGGATTTTCTTGTTCACAGTCCTGAGGAAGAAGAGTGTGGGGACATCTTTCTGATGTTGTCGTCTTACTGGATAAAACTGGATGAAACATATATAGGGACTGAATTCATTATTTGCATACAGATAATTATAGGCCATTTGTATTTAGTCCTGTTTATTACCTGGTGATGTGAGGGGCTGCGGAACCTCTGTAATGACGTCCTTGTACAAATATTTGTGTCCTTCTAAATACTCCCACTCCTCCATGGAGAAATAGACGGTGACATCCTGACACCTTATAGCAACCTGACACACACAATGATATCGTCATCCCCTCGATACTTTTATAGCGTTACAGTATAATGTCCCAGCATTCCCAGCAGTGTCACCTCTCCAGTCAGCAGCTCAATCATCTTGTAAGTGAGTTCTAGGATCTTCTGGTAATTGATGTCCTCATGTATCAGGGAACGAAAAGGTAGCCATGTGATTGGGCTCAGGGGTCTTCCCCATCCCACAGAGGCCTGACAGCTCTGACTAGAGGTCTTCTTCACTACTGTGTAATCCTGGTTATGGAGAGACACATTAATAAATCTCACTACAAATATTTCCAGAGCCCTCAACTCTCCAGTTCTGTCCATCTGTTATTCTCATAGATAAGAATGACGTAATGTGACATCATAAGAATCGCTCACCTCTCCAGTAAGCCGGAAGAGGATCTCTAGGGTGAGGTGTAACATCCTCTCCGCCATCTTGTCCTTATCAGTATCCATGCTTGTGAGGTCAATCAGTTAAATTCTCTTATATAGAGGATCTCCACTGAGAGGATCTGATATTGTAGGAATCTGAATTAGAAGAAGATGAGCCAATGTGACATCATAAACTATCCTGTGTAATAATAAAATGTAACAATAAAAAAATACTCTAGATAATAAAGGGATACATATGAGGTATCATGTGTAGATGTTGTATTTTCTCTTCTTGTATGGACTGAAGTGACTTTGGGGGGGGGGAGCTATATCACAGAAGATACCCAAAAAAGACTTCATTGTAAAAACTGCACCCCTCAAGGTGCTCAAAACCAAATTCAAGTAGTTTATTAACAGAAAGTTAGAGGTAGGTGTAAGGTCCTTAAAGATGATTTCAGGGAATTAGGCCGCAAGCTTAAAGCAAGGACCCCCAGGGTGGTATTCTCTGAACTACTGCCTGCACCACGTGCCACGCCAGAGAGGCAACGGGAGATTAGGAAGATAAATAAGTGACTCAGGAATTGGTGTAGGAAGGAGGGGTTTGGGTTCCTGGAGAATTGGGCCGACTTCTCAGTTGGCTACAGGTTCTATGCTAGGGATGGGCTGCACCTCAATGGGGAGGGTGCAGCTGTGCTGGGGGAGAAAATGGCTAGAAGGTTGGAGGAGTGTTTAAACTAGGGATTGGGGGGAGGGTATTCATTTTATAGGAGGGGAAGATAGTACAGATAGTGACCTGGGCACAAATAAAGAAATTGGGGGTGGCATGGGGTGTGGGGTTAGAAGAGTTAGTATTTTAAAAAAGAATAGAGGTAAAGAGAGATACATAAAGTGCATGTATACTAATGCCAGAAGCCTCACCAACAAAATGGAGGAATCAGAATTACCGTATATACTCGAGTATAAGCCGACCCGAGTATAAGCCGACCCCCCTAATTTTGCCACAAAAAACTGGGAAAACTTATTGACTCGAGTATAAGCCTAGGGTGGAAATGCAGCATTTACCGGTGAATTTCAAAAATAAAAATAGATCATTATTTCCCCATAGCTGTGCCATATAGTGCTCTACACCGTTCATTATTTCCCCATAGCTGTGCCCCATATAGTGCTCTGCACCGTTCATTGTGCCCCATAGCTGTGCCATATACGGTGCTCCATTGCTGTGCGATATACAGTGCTCTGCACCGTTCATTGTGCCCCATTGCTGTGCCATATACGGTGCTCTGCACCGTTCATTGTGCCCCATTGCTGTGCCATATACGGTGCTCTGCACCGTTCATTGTGCCCCATTGCTGTGCCATATACAGTGCTCTGCACCGTTCATTGTGCCCCATTGCTGTGCCATATACAGTGCTCTGCACCATTCATTGTGCCCCATATCTGTGCCCATATACGGTGCTCTGCTCCGTTCATTGTGCCCCATTGCTGTGCCATATACGGTGCTCTGCACCGTTCATTGTGCCCCATATCTGTGCCCATATACGGTGCTCTGCACCGTTCATTGTGCCCCATTGCTGTGCCATATACGGTGCTCTGCACCGTTCATTGTGCCCCATTGCTGTGCCATATACAGTGCTCTGCACCGTTCATTGTGCCCCATATCTGTGCCCATATACGGTGCTCTGCTCCGTTCATTGTGCCCCATTGCTGTGCCATATACGGTGCTCTGCACCGTTCATTGTGCCCCATATCTGTGCCCATATACGGTGCTCTGCACCGTTCATTGTGCCCCATTGCTGTGCCATATACGGTGCTCTGCACCGTTCATTGTGCCCCATTGCTGTGCCATATACAGTGCTCTGCACCGTTCATTGTGCCCCATATCTGTGCCCATATACGGTGCTCTGCTCCGTTCATTGTGCCCCATTGCTGTGCCATATACGGTGCTCTGCAGCGTTCATTGTGCCCCATATCTGTGCCCATATACGGTGCTCTGCACCGTTCATTGTGCCCCATTGCTGTGCCATATACGGTGCTTTGCACCGTTCATTGTGCCCCATTGCTGTGCCATATACGGTGCTCTGCACCGTTCATTGTGCCCCATAGAAATCTCTGCCGCCGCTGCTGCAATAAAAAAAAAAAACCACATACTCACCTCCCTTGATTGCAGCTCCCGGCGTCTCGTTCCGGCGCCTCCATCTTCCCGGCGTCTCTGCTCTGACTGATCAGGCAGAGGGCGCCGCGCACACTGTATGCGTCATCGCGCCCTCTGCCTGAACAGTCAGAGCGCAGACGACGGGAAGATGGAGGCGCCGGCCGGGAAGATGGAGCGGCGCCCGGCGGCTGGAACGAGGACAGGTGAATATGCTATACTTACCTAGTCCTGGCGATCCTCGCGCTGTCCCTCTGCCTGGTCTTCGGTGCCGCAGCTCTTCCTGTCAGCGGTCACCGGCACCGCTAATTAGAGGAATGAATAGGCGGCTCCGCCCCTATGGGAGGTGGAGCCGCTTATTCATATCTCTAATGAGCGGTCCCACGTGACCGCTGAAGAGGGGAAGAAGCTGCAGCACAGAAGCCCGTGGCACGGCAGGGACAGCGCGAGGATCGCTGGGACTAGGTAAGTATACCTCAGCGCCCTCACCCCCTCACCCGCCGACCCTGCCACCCACATTGACTCGAGTATAAGCCGAGAGGGGCACTTTCAGCCCAAAATTTGGGCTGAAAATCTCGGCTTATACTCGAGTATATACGGTAATTTTGTTGGAACATAATTATGACATGGTGGGGATATCTGGGACACGGATGGATGAGAGCCATGACTGGGCTGTTAACTTGCAGGGCTATAGTCTGTTCAGAAATAACAGTACAGATAAGTGAGGGGGGTGTGCGTGTGTTTATATGTAAAATCATCCTTAAAACCCATCCTGCGGAATAATATAGGTGAATCTAATGAAAATGTAGAGTCCCTGTGGGTGGAGATAAGGGGAGGGGGAAAAAATAATAAATTACTGATAGGGGTTTGTTATAAGTCTCCAAAAATAATGGAAGCAATGGAGAATATCCTCATAAAGCAAATATATGAAGCAGCGACTCAAGGAGAAGTCACTATTATGGGGGACTTCAACTACCCTAAAATAGATTGGGGAACAGAAACCTGCAGTTCCAGCAAAAGTAATCGGTTTTTGACAACTGAGAGACAACTACCTTTCACAACTGGTTCAGGACCCAACAAGAAGGGGGGCACTGCTAGACCTAATATTAACCAACAGGCCAGAACTCATAGCAAATATAAGGGTTGGGAGTCACTTGGGGAATAGTGATCACAAAATAATAAGTTTTCATGTATCCTTTAATAAGATGTGTAGTAGAGGGGTTACAAGGACACTAAACTTCAGGAGGGCAAATTTCCAACAGATGAGAGATGATCTTGGTGCAATTAACTGGGACGATATCCTGAGACATAAAAATACACAAAGAAAATGGGATCTGTTTATTAGCATCCTGGATAAGACCTGTGCACAGTATATACCGTATGGGAATAAACATACTAGAAATAGGAGGAAACCAAAATGGCTAAATAGAGCTGTAAGGGGTGCAATAAGTGACAAAAAGAAAGCATTTAGAGAATTAAAGCAAGTAGGTAGTGAGGAGGCATTAAACAAATACAGAAAATTAAATAAATTCTGTAAAAAGCAAATCAAGGCAGCAAAAATTGAGACAGAGAGACTTATTGCCAGAGACAGTAAAAATAATCCCAAAATATTCTTTAACTACATAAATAGTAAGAAACTAAAAATGATAGTGTTGGCGACCTTACAAATAGTCTGGGTGAAATGCTGGATCCTCATCATTGAAAAGTCAATATGCTAACTGACTTTTTTCCATCAGCTTCTATGAAGAGGTAAGTTCCGGACTGGACCAAGGGAACCCAGTGGACGTAGTGTATATGGACTTTTCAAAAGCTTTTGATACGGTGCCACACAAAAGGTTGATACATACAATGAGGATAATGGGGATAGGGGAAAATATGTGTAAGTGGGTTAAGAGCTGGCTCAGGGATAGGAAACAAAGGGTGGTTATTAATGGAGCACACTCGGACTGGGTCACGGTTAGCAGTGGGGTACCACAGGGGTCAGTATTGGGCCCTCTTCTTTTTAACATATTTATTAATGACCTTGTAGGGGGCATTCAGAGCAGAATTTCAATATTTGCAGATGACACTAAACTCTGCAGGGTAATCAATACAGAGGAGGACAATTTTATATTACAGGATGATTTATGTAAGCTAGAAGCTTGGGCTGATAAATGGAAAATGAGCTTTAATAGGGATAAACGTAAGTTCATGCACTTGGGCAG
The DNA here is from genome assembly GCF_032444005.1 of Ranitomeya imitator. Lineage (NCBI taxonomy): Eukaryota > Metazoa > Chordata > Amphibia > Anura > Dendrobatidae > Ranitomeya > Ranitomeya imitator. The sequence goes on from NC_091283.1 coordinate 365,725,071, forward strand.
AAGAAATAAGATGTATAATTATGTGCTTAATTGTAAAACACTTGGCAAAGCTGTTACTGAAAAGGAGCTGTGACAAAGATCCATACTAGGATCGAAACGCGTTGCTTGGCCACCAGTGCCTGTTGTGCCTATCCACATGTAAAAAGGACATAGCCGTCTGTCATGTTTTAATTTTTGGTGGAATAAAGAAATTGTTTTAGGAGCTGGAATGCCTACCTTTGTATTTTACTGAAAAAGATCTGGGTGTATTGGTGGACGACAAACTCACATTTAGTGGCCAGTGTCAGGCAGCTGCTGCAAAGGCAAAAAAAATAATGGGATGCATTAAAGGAGGCATATATGCTCATGAGGAGAACATAATTTTACCTCTATACAAGTCACTAGTGCGACCACATTTAGAATACTGTGTACAGTTCAGGTCTCCAATGTATAAGAAAGACATAGCTGAACTAGAGCAGGTGAAGAAAAGCGACCAACAATATTAGAGTACTGGGGGGTATGCAGTACCAAGACAGGTTATTACACTTGGGGGTTTTTAGTTTGGAAAAATGAAGGCTTAGAGGGGATCTTAATACAATGTATAAATATACGAGGGTACAGTACAAAGAACTTTCTAATGATCTTTTTACTCTTAGACCTGAGAGGGGGACAAGGGGGCATCCTCTACGTCTGGAGGAAAGAAGGTTTAATCATAAACACAGACACGGATTCTGTAAGAGCAGTGAGACTATGGTACTCTCTGCCGTATTATGTTGTAATGAGTGATTCACTACTAAAATTTAAGAAGGGACTGGAAGCCTTTTTTGAAAAGTATAATGTAGCAGGTTATATATATTAGATTCCCTGATAGGGTGTTGATCCAGGGAACTAGTCTGATTGCCGTATGTGGAGTCGGGAAGGAATTTTTTTCCCTAATGTGGAGCTTAGTGTTTGCCGCACAGGTTTTTTTTTTTGCCTTCCTCTGGATCAACATATGTTAGGGATGGCGGATTGCACTAAATAGAATAATAAAGCGCAATCAGCACCCGAGGTCCACTGTGCAGAGATGGAAAGCTGCTGTTAGTGAATAACGACAGAATACACAGGGAGCGATTACCCGTACACACTGGGTTGAGCACCACTCCGTGTGAACAGTACGAACTGAACTCGCACACATAAAAGAAACAGATGCTCTGCAACTGAGCTGTGCCACTCGCACACAGAAACGAAAGAAATGCTCAGAAACTGAGCTGTGTCACTTACACACAGAAATTAAAGCGATAGTGTGCAACTGAGTTGTGTCACTCGCACACAGTAACGGAAGAGATGCTCTGTAACTGAGCTGTGTTACTCCCACATAGAAACAGAAGAGAAGCTCTGCAACTGAGCTGTGTTACTCGCACACAGTAACAGAATAGATGCTCTGAGCTTAATACCCTGACTAGGGTTGTGCTTGCTCTGAAACTTTACTGTGCTAACGCACACATATAGGGACCAGATGTTAAGCCAATGGCTAATTGCCCCCACTGATGCTAACTGCCTGCCTACATGTACAGTACCAAGCTAGACACTCAACACTTGCAGACAGAGTGGTAGAGACTCCACTCACATAGCCATACGTAAAATGATACTAGTGCACCAGGGTGTGCCTATGAGAACCTTTTATAGACTAGGCTCATGTCCAATTGGACAGGACATTGCCCATGGACCAATCTGGCACTGCCACCTTACCGGAGCAGTTGACGTCCCACCACCAATGACAAGATGCCACCTCACAAACATGCTCAGTACGGTGATCTCCAGATTTAGACTCTAGAGTGCTGGACTGCACCTGAATATTACTGGTTACTAAGGGATTGGATATCAGAGACTCCTGTCCACAGACTCAATTAATCAGTCAGACTCTAGCCTCTAACCTCTACAGCATGGGCAAGACCAAAGAGCTTTATAAGGATTTCAGGGACAAGATCATAGACCTGCACAAAGCTGGAATAGGCTACAAAACCATTTGTAAGATGCTGGGTGAGAAGGAGACAACTGTTGTTGCAATAGTAAGAAAATTGAAGAAATACAAAATGATTGTCAATTGCACTATGCAAAATCTCACCTCGTGGGGTGTCCTTGATTATGAGGAAGGGGAGAGATCAGCCTAAAACTACACTGGGGAACTTGTTAATAATCTCAAGGCATCTGGGAGCACAGTCACAAAGAAAACCATTGGTAACACATCTACTGTTAGGGCTAGCGGAACGCACCGAGTAAATAGAGATGTTTTTATTGATATTGGTGCGTTCGCAGCCCGGGGTCCACCGTGCAGAAGTACCTGCTGCTAGCAAACGGCGGTACTATATGGCGGTATAGACTAACTCAGTTAATTCACCGAGTAGCCGTAAAAGAGAAGCACTGTGCCCTGTTAGACTCCACAGAGGCACAGGCTAACTGCCCAAACAGAGAGAGGTCAATGGTCACGCATGTACACAAAACTCCTCGCCGAAGGAGCCAGAATTCTAGGGGCTTATTTCAGCCGGGTCCCTGAATACATTCAAACACAAACTCCTCGCCGGAGGTGCCAGCATTCTAGGGGCTTATTTCAGCCGGGTGCCTGAACACACTCTCACGTGACCACACTGGCGCAAAGCACATAACAAAAGACAATACTAGCGCATGGCCGTGCGGCCATGCGAGCCTTAAATAGTTGCAGCACGTTTAGGACCTTCAAAGAAGGACCAATGGAGTTGCTGCAGTACCTGAGCATGTGACCCCAGATCTCCACTGAGAGATCTTGCCCTGGGCATGCTCAGAGTGCAAAGCAGGACTTAGTCCTAGCACCTACAAGGACCTTCCAAGAAGGACAAATGACCTTAGCTGCAGTATCTGATCATGTGACCCTCGATCTCCACTGAGAGATCTTACTCTGGGCATGCTCAGAACGTGAAAAGCAGGACTTAGTCCCAGAAGCGTCTGCTCGCCGCTGCCCAGCACTAACTTCAATGGCAGAAGCAGGAAATGCAGCAGTAACTCTTAGCACAGAGTCAGACTGAGCGAGACGTCTCTGCTGAGCAGGCTCCACTGCGGCAGGAGAAGAATGGGAGACCGCAGCTGAGATGGCCCGAGATTCCCCCTGTGCAGAGGCAGGAACTCGACCCCTAACATCTACTATGTAATTGTCTAAGGGTCACTTCCGTCTTTCTGTCTGTCTGTCACGGATATTCATTGGTCGCGGCCTCTGTCTGTCATGGAATCCAAGTCGCTGATTGGTCGTGGCAAAACGCCCACGACCATTGCCACGACCAATCAGCGATGGCCACAGTCCGGAGGCAATATGGCCGCTCTTTCCTCCCCACAGTCAGTGCCCGCTCCATACTCCCCTCCAGTCATCCAGTCAGCCCTCACACAGGGTTAATGCCAGCTTTACCGGAGAGTGGTGTAACGCACTCTGGTTACGCAGCTATTAACCCTCTGTGACCAACTTTTTTACTATTGATGCTGCATATGCAGCATCAATAAAAAGATCTAATGTTACAATTAAAAATAATTTAAAAATAAGGTTATTCTCACCCTCCGACGTGGCGCGGTGTCCTCGGCAGTGCAAGCGGCAGGTTCCGGTGCTAAGGATGCTATGCGAGAAGAGCCTGCCATGACGTCACGGTCATGTAACCGCGACGTCATCACAGGTCCTGCGCTCATACCGACCCTGGGACCGGAAGCTGCCGCGCGCACCGCACACAGGCGACAGGACTACAAGTGGTCCTCGGAAGGTGAGCATATGTTTATTTTTTAACCTGTTACATACGTGGCTGGGCAATATACTACGTGACTGGGCAGTATACTACGTGTCTATGCTGTATACTACGTGGCTCTGCGCTGTATACTACGCCGCTGTGCAATATACTACGTGGCTGGGCAATATACTACGTCACTGGGCAATATACTACGTGACTAGGCAATATACTACGTGACTGGGCAATATACTACGTGACTGGGCAATGTACTATGTGGCTGGACAATATACTATGTGGCTGGGCAATGTACTATGTGGCTGGGCAATATACTATGTGGCTAAGCAATATACTACGTCACTGGGCAATATACTACGTAGCTGGGCAATATACTATGTCACTGGGCAATATACTACGTGACTGGGCAATATACTACGTGACTGGGCAATATACTACGTGACTGGGCAATATACTACGTAGCTGAACAATATACTACGTGGCTGGGTAATATACTACGTGGCTGGGCAACATACTACGTGGCTGGGCAATATACTACGTGGGCTGTGCAATATACTACGTGGACATGCATATTCTAGAATACCCGATGCGTTAGAATCGGGCCACCATCTAGTTATGCCATAAAGGTTTAAAATCCTGCAGTGTCTGCAAGGTCCCCTTGCTTAAGAAGGTACATGTGCAGGCCTATCTGAAGTTTGCCAATTAACACCTGAGTGATTCTGTGAGTGATTAGGAGAAGGTGCTGTGGTCAGATAAGACAAAAATTGAGGTCTTTGGCATTAACTCAACTTGCCATGTTTGGAGGAAGAGAAATTCTGTCTGTGACACAAAGAACACCGTCCCCACTGTCAAGCATGGACGTGGAAACATTATGTTTTGGGGGTGTTTCTCTGCTAAGGGCACAGGACTACTTCATTGCATCAATGGGAGAATGGATCGAGCCATGTACCGTAAAATACTGAGTGACAACCTCCTTCCCTCCGCCAGGACATTAAAAATGGGTAGTGGCTGTGTCTTCCAGCAAGACAATGACCTAAAACATACAGCCAAGGCAACAAAGGAGTGGTTCAAATAGAAGCACATTAACCCCTTTCTGACATCGGACGTACTATCCCGTCGAGGTGGGGTGGGCCCCTATGACCACCGACGGGATAGTAAGTCCAGCGCGATCGGCGGCGCTCACGGGGGGAGCGCGGCCGATCGCGGCCGGGTGTCAGCTGCCTATTGCAGCTGACATCCGGCACTATGTAAACAGGAACACATGGGCTACTTGCACAGTGAACAAGTCTGTATGATCATGTTCACACACCACCAAGAAACCTGAAGACACAAAAGAGAATAGTAAAACCAAAAACACTCAGTTTGAAAAAATGTTGCAGTAATCCGCAAGTGTTAGTAAAAGATGTAAAAAACAGGGTATTTGGTTGATACGTTTTTTGCAAAAAATGTATACTAAGCTGCTCTACCAATCTTCACGGTATACCCTTATCAGAGCAGTCCTAACTAGTGTATGCAATCCCTATCTGATGTATTTAAAAACCTGATCATCTGTATATTACCTGTGTGAACAGGGTTCAGAGAGGAAAAGTCCATGTGTGCATACAGAGTAGAACAGCTTATGTGCAGATAGCCCAGGAGGAGTGGTGGGTACCTCCCCAGTCTTGTAGACACAAGAGAACAATTATGGAAACAGGAACACATGGGCTACTTGCACAGTGAACAAGTCTGTAGAATCATGTTCACACACCACCAAGAAACCTGAAGACACAAAAGAGAATAGTAAAACCAAAAACACTCAGTTTGAAAAAAATTGCAGTAATCCGCAAGTGCTAGTAAAAGATGTAAAAAACAGGGTATTTGGTTGATACGTTTTTTGCAAAAAATGTATACTAAGCTGCTCTACCAATCTTCACAGTATACCCTTATCAGAGCAGTCCTAACTAATGTATGCAATCCCTATCTGATGTATTTAAAAACCTGATCATCTGTATATAACCTGTGTGAACAGGGTTCAGAGAGGAAAAATCCATGTGTGCATACAGAGTAGAACAGCTTTTGTGCAGATAGCCCAAGAGGAGTGGTGGAACTCCCCAGTCTTGTAGACACAAGAGAACAATTATGGAAACAGGAACACATGGGCTACTTGCACAGTGAACAAGTCTGTATGATCATGTTCACACACCACCAAGAAACCTGAAGACACAAAAGAGAATAGTAAAACCAAAAACACTCAGTTTGAAAAAATGTTGCAGTAATCCGCAAGTGTTAGTAAAAGATGTAAAAAACAGGGTATTTGGTTGATACGTTTTTTGCAAAAAATGTATACTAAGCTGCTCTACCAATCTTCACGGTATACCCTTATCAGAGCAGTCCTAACTAATGTATGCAATCCCTATCTGATGTATTTAAAAACCTGATCATCTGTATATAACCTGTGTGAACAGGGTTCAGAGAGGAAAAATCCATGTGTGCATACAGGGTAGAACAGCTTTTGTGCAGATAGCCCAAGAGGAGTGGTGGAACTCCCCAGTCTTGTAGACACAAGAGAACAATTATGGAAACAGGAACACATGGGCTACTTGCACAGTGAACAAGTCTGTATGATCATGTTCACACACCACCAAGAAACCTGAAGACACAAAAGAGAATAGTAAAACCAAAAACACTCAGTTTGAAAAAATGTTGCAGTAATCCGCAAGTGCTAGTAAAAGATGTAAAAAACAGGGTATTTGGTCATGGACCGCCCCCGGCACATTAACCCCCGGCACACCGCGATCAAACATGATCGCGATGTGCCGGCGGTGCAGGGAAGCATCGCGCAGGGAGGGGGCTCCTTGCGGGCTTCCCTGAGCCCCCCGCAGCAACGCGATGTGATCGCGTTGCTGCGAGGGTCTGCATACCTCCCTCCCTGCTCCAGGCCCGGATCCAAGATGGCCACGGCATCCGGGTCCTGCAGGGAGGGAGGTGGCTTCACAGAGCCTGCTCAGAGCAGGCACTGTGAAGCCTGCAGCACTGTAAGTCAGATCGGTGATCTGACAGAGTGCTGTGCAAACTGTCAGATCACCAATCTGTGATGTCCCCCCCGGGACAAAGTAAAAAAGTAAAAAAAATTTTTCCAAATGTGTAAAAAAAAATAAAACAAAATATTCCTAAATAATGAAAAAAAAATATATATTATTCCCATAAATACATTTCTTTATCTAAATAAATAAAAAAACAATAAAAGTACACATATTTAGTATCGCTGCGTCCGTAACAGCCCGACCTATAAAACTGGCCCACTAGTTAACCCCTTCAGTAAACACCGTAAGAAAAAAAAAAAACGAGGCAAACAACGCTTTATTATCATACCGCCGAACAAAAAGTGGAATAACACGCGATCAAAAAGACAGATATAAATAACCATGGTACCGCTGAAAACGTCATCTTGTCCCGCAAAAAACGAGCCGCCATACAGCATCATCAGCAAAGAAATAAAAAAGTTATAGTCCTGAGAATAAAGCGATGCAAAAATAATTATTTTTTCTATAAAATAGTTTTTATCGTATAAAAGCGCCAAAACATAAAAAAATGATATAAATGAGGTGTCGCTGTAATCGTACTGACCCAAAGAATAAAACTGCTTTATCAATTTTACCAAATGCGGAACGGTATAAACGCCTCCCCCAAAAGAAATTCATGAATAGCTGGTTTTTGGTCATTCTGACTCACAAAAATCGGAATAAAAAGCGATCAAAAAATGTCACATGCCCGAAAATGTTACCAATAAAAACGTCAAGTCGTCCTGCAAAAAACAAGACCTCACATGACTCTGTGGACCAAAATATGGAAAAATTATAGCTCTCAAAATGTGGTAACGCAAAAAATATTTTTTGCAATAAAAAGCGTCTTTCAGTGTGTGACGGCTGCCAATCATAAAAATCCGCTAAAAAACCCGCTATAAAAGTAAATCAAACCCCCCTTCATCACCCCCTTAGTTAAGGAAAAATTAAAAAAATGTATTTATTTCCATTTTCCCATTAGGGCTAGGGCTAGGGTTAGGGTTAGGGCTAGGGTTAGGGCTAGGGTTAGGGCTAGGGTTAGGGCTACAGTTTGGGTTGGGGCTAAAGTTAGGGTTAGGGTTGGGGCTAAAGTTACAGTTAGGGTTTAGATTACATTTACAGTTGGGAATAGGGTTGGGATTAGGGTTAGGGGTGTGTCTGGGTTAGAGGTGTGGTTAGGGTTACTGTTGGGATTAGGGTTAAGGGTGTGTTTGGATTAGGGTTTCAGTTATAATTGGGGGGTTTCCACTGTTTAGGCACATCAGGGGCTCTCCAAACGCGACATGGCGTCCGATCGCAATTCCAGCCAATTCTGCGTTGAAAAAGTAAAACAGTGCTTCTTCCCTTCCGAGCTCTCCCGTGTGCCCAAACGGGGTTTACACCAACATATGGGGTATCAGCATACTCAGGACAAATAGGACAACTTTTGGGGTCCAATTTCTCCTGTTACCCTTGGGAAAATACAAAACTAGGGGCTAAAAAATTATTTTTGTGGGAAAAAAAAAGATTTTTTATTTTCACGGCTCTGCGTTATAAACTGTAGTGAAACACTTGGGGGTTCAAAGTTCTCACAACACATCTAGATAAATTCCCTGGGGGGTCTAGTTTCCAATATGGGGTCACTTGTGGGGGGTTTCTACTGTTTAGGTACATTAGGGGTTCTGCAAACGCAATGTGACGCCTGCAGACCATTCCATCTAAGTCTGCATTCCAAATGGCACTCCTTCCCTTCCGAGCCCTCCCATGCGCCCAAACGGTGGTTCCCCCCAACATATGGGGTATCAGCGTACTCAGGACAAATTGGACAACAACTTTTGGGGTCGAATTTCTCCTCTTACCCTTGGGAAAATACAAAACTGGGGGCTAAAAAATAATTTTGGGGGGAAAGTTTTTTTTTTTTTAATTTTCACGGCTCTGCGTTACAAACTGTAGTGAAACACTTGGGGGTTCAAAACTCTCACAACACATCTAGATGAGTTCCTTAGGGGGTCTAGATTCCAAAATGGTGTCACTTGTGGGGGGTTTCTACTGTTTAGGTACATTAGGGGCTCTGCAAATGCAATGTGACACCTGCAGACCATTCCATCTAAGTCTGCATTCCAAATGGAGCTCCTTCTCTTCCGAGCCCTCCCATGCGCCCAAAGAGTGGTTCCCCCCCCCACATATGGAGTATCAGCGCACTCAGGACAAATTGGACAACAAATTTTGTGGTCCAATTTCTCCTGTTACCCTGGGGAAAATACAAAACTGGGGGCTAAAAAATAATTTTTGTGGAAAAAAATTTTTGTTTTATTTTTACGGCTCTCCATTATAAACTTCTGTGAAGCCCTTGGTGGGTCAAAGCGCTCACCACACATCTAGATAAGTTCCTTAGGGGGTCTACTTTCCAAAATGGTGTCACTTGTGGGGGGTTTCTACTGTTTAGGTACATTAGGGGCTCTGCAAACTCAATGTGACACCTGCAGACCATTCCATCTAAGTCTGCATTCAAATGGCACTCCTTCCCTTCCGAGCCCTCCCATGCGCCCAAACAGTGGTTCCCCCCACATATGGTGTATCATCGCACTCAGGACAAATTGGGCAACAAATTTTGGGGTCCAATTTCTCTTGTTAGCCTCGGGAAAATACAAAACTGGGGGCTAAAAAAATAATTTTTGTGGGAAAAAAAATTTTGTTTCATTTTTACGGCTCTGCATTATAAACTTCTGTGAAGCACTTGGTGGGTCAAAGTGCTCACCACACATCTAGATAAGTTCCTTAGGGGGTCTACTTTCCAAAACGGTGTCACTTGTGGGGGGTTTCAATGTTTAGGCACATTAGTGGCTCTCCAAGCGCAACATGGCGTCCCATCTCAATTCCTGTCAATTTTGCATTGAAAAGTCAAATGGCGCTCCTTCCTTTCCGCGCTCTCACATCCGCCCAAACAGTGGTTTACTCCCACATATGGGGTATCAGCGTACTCAGGACAAATTGTACAACAACTTTTGGGGTCCAATTTCTTCTCTTACCCTTGGAAAAATAAAAAATTGGGGGCGAAAAGATAATTTTTGTGAAAAAATATGATTTTTTATTTTTACGGTTCTGCATTATAAACTTCTGTGAAGCACTTGGTGGGTCAAAGTGCTCACCACACCTCTAGATAAGTTCCTTAGGGGGTCTACTTTCCAAAATGGTGTCACTTGTGGGGGGTTTCAATGTTTAGGCACATCAGGGGCTCTCCAAACGAAACATGGCGTCCCATCTCAATTCCAATCAATTTTGCATTGAAAAGTCAAATGGCGCTCCTTCGCTTCCGAGCTCTGCCATGCGCCCAAACAGTGGTTTACCCCCACATGTGGGGTATCGGCGTACTCAGGACAAATTGTACAACAATGTTTGTGGTCCATTTTCTCCTGTTACCCTTAGTAAAATAAAACAAATTGGAGCTGAATTAAATTTTTTGTGAAAAAAAGTTAAATGTTCATTTTTATTTAAACATTAAAAAAATTCCTGTGAAGCACCAGAAGGGTTAATAAACTTCTTGAATATGGTTTTGAGCACCTTGAGGGGTGTAGTTTTTAGAATGGTGTCACACTTGGGTATTTTCTATCATATAGACCCCTCAAAATGACTTCAAATGAGATGTGGTCCCTAAAAAAAAATGGTGTTGTAGAAATGAGAAATTGCTGGTCAACTTTTAACCCTTATAACTCCCTAACAAAAAAAATTTTGGTTCCAAAATTGTGCTGATGTAAAGTAGACATGTGGGAAATGTTACTTATTAAGTATTTTGTGTGACAGATCTCTGTGATTTAAAGAGAAGGTGCCACCAGTTTTCTTGTATTTTGTTTTTTTGTGAAATTAAGCTTAAAATAATTAAAATGTATTAATGCAATGTTTGCACTGTTTGCAAACATTTCTATATGAAAAATATTATATATTTTTCTACAAATATACATATTTACCACTAGGGGGAGCATTTTCCGTTTTAGACCTCAAGCAGCTATAGTAAGATTTAGCAGCTCTGCCCCAGGGATATTAGACCACCCAAAAGGGGAGGGAAATGGTGATGTCAGCAGTTACTGCTCCAACAGTAAGAATGAAGAGCAGCATCACAGGGCAGCACCATTTTGTGTGTGACTGCCCTGTGACCTGCTATCACCAGCAGTTACTGCATCAGAGTCACAGCTTGATTACAGAGGAGCAGAACACAGTGGACTCAGCAGCATAAGGACCCAAGAAGAGTGAAGACATGTGGTGTGCATGCATGTATGTAGCATGTATGTAGCATGTATGTAGCATGTATGTAGCATACATATATATAGCATGCATGTATGTAGAATGCATGTATGTAGCATGTTTGTAGCATGTATGTAGCATGCATGTATGTAGCATGCATGTATGTAGCATGTATGTAGCATGCATATATGTAGCATGTATGTAGCATGCATGTATGTAGCATGCATGTATGTAGCATGTATGTAGCATACATGTATGTAGCATGTATGTAGCATGCATGTATGTAGCATGTATGTAGCATGCATGTATGTAGTACGTATGTATGGAGTATTTTTTTTTTCATTCAACACATTAGCCGGATGATGGGATTATTACTGTCCCATAATTGGCTAATGTGTCAATCACTGTCATTGTAGCAGGCATCGTCCGATGGGACTTGTAGTCCCATCGGACGATGCTTGCACACACGCAGAGACCCCCCCCACGCCGCACAGAGCCCCCCCCACGCCGCACAGAGCCCCCCCCCACGCCGCACAGAGACCCCCCCACGCCGCAGACCCCCCCCATGCCGCACAGAGACCCCCCCACGCCGCACAGAGCCCCCCCCCCACGCCGCACAGAGAGGGAGAGCGACACAGGGGGAGAGTGCAGTTTACCGGAGATCACTGGGATTGTGGGGAGGCGGAGACAGAGCAGAGGGAAGCACACAGGGCAGCGTGTGACAGCAGAAGATGTCTGCCCAGAACCTGCAGTGCCTGGAGTACAGAGGAGCAGTCAGTGCTTCTGTCCTGCGATAGAGAGTAAGTGGAGCTCAACAAATAGCACAGGGCTCTAATAAAATGGCAGCTAGTCACACCTACAGCAGTGAGTTGTGCAGCCCACAGAGGCGTGCCCAGCTCACTGCTAATGCTGCTGCAATGTTACAGATAGGGTCCGAGCCGGTCTATTATCTCCTATTTCCATGGGGTGCCATAATCTGACACTGATAGTGACGTGCTACTGCTGCAAAACAAAGATGTCAGCCCCCAGTGCATTCTTTCTACTCATATAACACACGGAATCTGTTTTACATGCATTCATATCTGGGTTATAACAGCATGTTATGCTACATTACATTGATTAATTAATGATCTACAAACGCGGTACCTTCCCTTTAATTGCATAAAAATTCAAAGTTGGAAAATTGCAAAATTTTCATAATTTTCGCCAAATTTCCGTTTTTTTCACAAATAAACGCAGGTACTATCAAAGAATTTTTACCATTGTCATGAAGTACAATATGTCACGAGAAAACAGTGTCAGAATCACTGGGCTCCGTTGAAGCGTTCCAGAGTTATAACCTCATAAAGGGACAGTGGTCAGAATTGTAAAAATTGGCCCGGTCATTAACGTGCAAACCACCCTTGGGGGTAAAGGGGTTAAGGTCATGGAGTGGCCTAGCTAGTCTCCAGACTTTAATCCCATAGAAAACATATGGAGAGAGTTGAAGCTCCGAGTTGCCAAGCAACAGCCTCAAAATCTTAATGATTTAGAGATGATCTGCAAAGAGGAGTGGACCAAAATTCCTCCTGACATGTGCACAAACTTCATCATCATCAACTCATCAACTACAAAAACGTCTGACTGCTGTGCTTGCCAACAAGGGTTTTTCCACCAACTATTAAGTCTTGTATGCCAGAGGGATCAAACAATTATTTCTCACTGCAAAATGAAAATAAATTTATATAATTTATACAATGTGATTTTCTGGATTTTATTTTTGATATGTTCTCAAAGTTAAAATTAGCCTACCCTTAAAATTATTCATGTCTTTGTCAGTGGGCAAACTTACAATATCTGTAAGGGATCTAATACTTATTTCTCCCACTATACCTGATCAGCGTCTGATCGTCCGAGCTCTGACAACCAGTACCCCCGCCGATCAGCCGTTATCAGTGTCGGAGGCCGGACAGAAGTACTTACTTGCAGAACTGGCCGTCTACTTGTAGAGGCCGCTCTAGGGTACTGATTGATTTGAATGTGAGGCGGATGTGCAGTACCAAGTCCCAGCCACTTCAATTAGATGGCCAGCTCCTCAAGAAAGTATTTCCGGCTGCCGCCCGCCACCAGTAACGGCTGATTGGTGGGGGTGAAGGGTGTCAGACTCCGGCCGATCAGACATTGATGACCTAGCCTAGGCATAGGCCATGAATGCAAAAGTTGTGGACAACCTCTTTAACCCTTTCACGGCACAACTGTTTTCGCCTTCGTGACCGGGCCAATTTTTACAATTCTGACCACTGTGACTTTATGAGGCTATAACTCTGCAATGCTTCAATACATCCTTCTGATTTTGAGAATGTTTTTTCGTGACATATTGTACTTCATGATAGTCGTAAAATTTGTTCAAATTTAAAGTGCCCCTGATATGCCAAAACAGCAGAACCCCCAACAGGTGATTAGAGAGGGGCAGACACCTTGATGTTCGGGCCCAGCAGTTTCGGCCAAACAGTTACAAAAAGTTTGGTTCGGACCCCATTCGCTTGAAAGGGGGCCCCGAACATCAAGTGTTTGCCACGCCGTCGTGTTCATGGCAGCACGGCAAGCACCGCTTCTGATCGGTGGTGAAATCATCCCCTCCGGTCAGAGAGTCACAGTTCCCACGCTGTCGAAAGACAGCGTGAGCGCTCAGCTGAGATCGGACGTATAAAATTTACCTCCGGTCACTGGTGTCAGCGAATGGGACTATAGCTTCCATCAACCAACACCTGCTGCCGCTAATAACAGCGACAGCAGGAGCTTTTGATGGGGGCTGTCAGCAAGGCTGGTTGTCAAAAATGGGGGGACCCCAAACATTTTTTTAAATTATTTATTTAAATGATTAAAAAATACTGCTTGAGGACTCCTGTATTCTTGATAACCAGCCTTCTTGAAGTTGACAGCTGAGGGTTACAGCCCCCAGGTGTGAGTTCTGCCTGCCTGGTTATCAAAAATATAGGGGAACCCACGCCTTTTTTTTTTAAATTATTTATTTACAGCGCAGGAGCCAGCTAATGAATACACCCATCAGCCGCTCCTGCTCTCACTGTTATTAGCGGCAACAGGTGTCAGATAATGGAAGCTGTAGTCCCATCCGCTGACACCAGTGACCGAAAGTAAACTTTATACTTCCGATTACAGCTGAGCGCTCACGTTGTCTTTTTACAGCGTGTGAACCGTGGCTCTGACCGGCAGGGATAATTTCACCGCTCATCAGAAGTGGTGTTTGCCGCGCAGTTATGCACATGACAGCGTGACAAACACCCGGTGTTCGGGCAGCCGAACCCGAACAGTAACACAGACTTTCTGAAGTACATCAATACCCCATAAGTGGTCAAAAACTACTTTTGAAGCACACTGCAAAGCTCAAAAGGGAAGGAGCACATAATACAGTGTCGATTTTGCTTCACTGGTTTGAGGGGGCCCATGTCACATTGGCAGAGCCCCATGAGGTGCCTGAACAGTAGAAACCCCCGTCAGTGACCCAATTTTACAAACTACACCTATCAATGAGTTCATCTAGGGGTGCAGTGATCATACTAACACCACAAGTGGGTCACAGAATTTTATACCATTGGGCAGTGAAGAAAAAATACATTTTTACCACAATAAAAAATTTTTTGCCCCAGATATTACATTTTCGCACTGGAAAATAAGTAGAAATGGTGCCAAAATGTGTCACAGAATTTCTAGTGAACTTGGCAATACCCCAAATGTGGCTGTACAGTGCTACTTAGCCAAACAGTGAGATTCTGGAGGGACAGAGTGATATTTGACTCTTATAGAACAAATTATTATAGAATAAATTCCGGACTCCATATAAAGAGCCCCTATATGCCAGAAAAAGCAGTATCCCTTCTCAAGTGACCCCAGTTTGGAAATTACACCCCTTTGGGAATTTATCCACAGATGTAGTAATGATATTGACTCCATGGGCGTTTTCCAGAAACAGGCAGCAGTAAGGTAACGTTCACACTAGCGTTACGCTAGTTTGCGTCGGGCGACGCAGCGGCGACGCATGCGTCATGCGCCCCTATATTTAACATGGGGGACACATGCGTTTTTTTTTGTTGCGTTGTGCGACGCATGCGTCTTTTTTGCCGCAAGCGTCGGACCAAGAAAACGCAACAAGTTGCATTTTTCTTGCGTCCGAATTTCGGCAAAAAACGACGCATGCGTCGCAAAACGCAGCGTTTTTGCGTGCGTTTTGCCGCGTTTTTGCGTGCGTTGCGTCGCCGACGCAGCGGCGCACAACGCTAGTGTGAACGTAGCCTAATGGATGTTGCTGAGTGAAAATTGCAAACTCCATCTTATTACAAGTTATTATCATTATTATTATTATTTATTTATATAGCACCATTAATTCCATGTAAATTAACAAGTAAGATCCTTTTATTTCTTTACTATATCTGTTTACCCATATGGATGCTTGTTGGTCATATAAGGATTAATCATCTATCAGTAACCTTCATACTCATGTAATCCAGGGTTTGAGCAACAACTACCTTGATTATTTGCACTAATAACCAATCGAGCATTAAGGGCAATACAGTAATGGTTCTTGAGGCATCTATATTTGAACAGGTACTATGATTCTCATTAGATTAATTTGTTTCCAATAGCTTTATCGCTGTGACCTTTTTATCTTTTGAAAACTGCAAACTGCCATTGTAGTGACCAGTACACTGTAGTGACCAGTATGTTGCAGTCACCAGTACGTTATGCCCAGCCCGTGCTTCTGGAGACATGCACCCGTTAGTTGGGCTCTCATCACTACAGACAAACATGTAGAGGCATTTGGATTTGGGAGCGCAGGATTTCAGCCTTTGTACTAGCAGTAATGTGGAAGCCCCTATATTTCTGTTAACAGATGACGGACCTGAGTGAGGGCTTGCTTTTTTTGTGGATTGAGTTGAAGCTTTAGTTGGAAACATTTTACATAACGTTAAAGGATCACATTTATCCGGCGCCCTACACTCAGCACTTACTTTGGGGTTTCCATCTAAATCTCTGAGTGTCATGATTCCGATGAAACCCCCAAGGGATCCATTCACTATAATGAGGCAGCAGAGTTGAGGCAGCTGTCCTTCTTTTCAAAGGTGCACAAAACTGGTGGACTGCGCTTTTATGTATGACTAAAAAGGCAGACACCGCCGGATCACAGGTCTTATGGTGTCCACAGTGTCTCCATCTGCCTCATTATACGGAAGCTTCCGCTGAAGGTTCTGTCTGAATCACATATTTAAGAGATTTTTCCAAAAATCCTGGTGTAAGCGCTCAGTGCAGAATAAATGTGCGCTGAGCATTACTGCAATCTTTAGGAGGCAGAATGAGAAAATCAACAGCAGGTGAAGAATTGGTTTTATTTTATTTTTTTATACTGTATTTATTTTTACGCCGTTTCTTGTGCAGTATAGGTGATTATGCGACTTTATTCTTCAGGTCGGTGCGATTACAGAGCCTCCAGATTTATATCGGGTTTTTATGTTTGGCTGATGTCATACACTAAAAGACGCTTTTTATTGCAAAACCAAGTTTTTCCATCACCATATTTTGAGAGCTATAATTTTTCCATATCTCGACTAACAGAGTTATGTGGCGGCTTGTTTTTTGCAGGACGAGTTGACATTTTTATTGGTACCATTTTCGGGCACATTACATTTTTGATCACTTTCTATTCTGATTTTTGGGAGACAGAATAATCAAACACCAGGAATTGCTTTTAGGGTGTGTTTTTTTATTGCTGTTCTGCGTGTGTAGTAAAATTAATAAGGAAGCTTTATTCTTCAGGTCAATACGATTACAGTGATACCACATTTATTTATTTTTTGTATTTTGCCGCATTTTCACAATTAAAACTATTTTCTTGAAAAATTAATTGTTTTTGCTTCGCTTTATTCTGAGAGCTATAACTATATTTTTCCGCTGTTGGGAGATATATGTCTGCTTGTTTTTTGCAGGACAGGATGACAGGATGATGTTTTCATCACTACAATTTTTATTTTGATTTGACTTTTTGATCGCATTTTATTCTACTTACTGTTTGACGGCATGATGAAAAAGCAAAGGTTTTTGCTACATTTTTTTTTTTTAACGGTGTGTACTGAAGGAGTTAACAAGTGTCACAGGTTTATAGGTTGGCTCATTCCGGATGTGGCGATACCAAATATGTGCACTTTTTTGTTTTTAAATAAATATATGTATTTATTGGTTTAATATTTTTTGCTTCCTTTTTTTATTTTGTGATTTATTTTTATAGTTGTAAAACTTTTTTTTACTTAGTTCCTGTATGGGACTTCAGTTTTTTATTTGGCTAATCACTGATCTCTTACAATACAATATACATATATTGCATTGAATGAGACCTGACAGTTTTACACTGCCAGATCGTTTGTTAGACTGAGCTGCTGGCTGAGTCTAACAAGCCACTGTACCTGGCAGACCTAGAAGTCATCACGTGACCTTCGGCTGCCGGACAACGCGGGTTTGCCCGTAATGTGATCAGATCTTATCACAGGGGGGCATTAGAGGGGTGAGTATAGCAGTGGTCTCCCTCTGCTATCTTCTAAATGCCGCGATCAAAGCATCTAGAAGATAGCAAAGGGTTAACATTATTGGGACCTGATCTAATCAGGTCCCAATGATGTCACTTATCAGAGCTACCACTCTGCACAGGAATCTCAGCGCTTGCAGAACCCTGGGGGTCCTAAGCTCTGCGAGACCACCGACGGCTTATAAACGGTGCTGCACAGAGCCCAGCAAGAGCCAACGTTTATGGACCGTGAGCGTTCAGGAAGTGGCTAATGTACAGTAGTGTTCAAAATTTTAGCACTGTGTTCAAAAACATGAGTTAATCACAAAATCTTTACACTGGTTTTTATTTCCTCGCATTGGGACATTGCACACTGTTTTCTAATCCAAAACATGAAGAGAATGCATAAAATGTTTAACTACTTTACAGAAAATAACAAAAAATGAACATTGGGCTGTTCTAAAAAATAGCAGTGTCTGCCTTTGTCTTTACGAACTCATAATATGTGCTATTTTTTATGACGGTTTGGCATTCCTGTGAATCACTAACCTAATATTTAGTTGTTACCCACAGTTTTTTTTAGAACTGCTTCACATCCATGTTGCATAGAGTCGACCAACGTTTTACATTCTCTAATCAACTTTTTAATCAAAGTACGCTGTTCTTCTGAACAATGTCTCGAACAACCCATATCTCTCAGGCTTTCATGGAGAAGTGCATGTACAACATGTCCTGGCTTCACCCTTAGGGCAGTCCCACACGTCCAGATAATTCCATAAAGCAGAGCACAGCGGTGATGTCACCGCTGTGCTCTGCATTACGGCCGCCGCTGACACAGTCAGTGCAGGGAAGCTGACGGCGGGGGACGTGACAGACATCGGAATGTGAGTATGTAGTGTTTTTTTTTTAACTTTTACAATGGTAACCAGGGTAAATATCGGGCTACTAAGCGCGGCCCTGCGCTTAGTAACCCGATGTTTACCCTGGTTACCCGGGTACTTCGGCATCGTTGAAGACAGTTTCAACGATGCCCAAGTCGTTCCCCTGATCGTTGGTCGCTGGAGAGAGCTGTCTGTGTGACAGCTCCCCAGCGACCACACAATGACTTACCAATGATCACGGCCAGGTCGTATCGCTGGTCGTGATCATTGGTAAGTCGATTAGTGTAACGGTACCTTAAGATTAGAAAAGTGGTGTGAAAGTTTTATGGACCCCATATGCATGTGAGATCAAGAGATGGTGGTGCCTTCATTGTTTTTGGAGGAAATTGCTCTGATTTGGTAGTGGGCCGTAAATCCTCCTGACAAATTGAGTCTTGTGTGAACAGAATCAAAGATGGTAATGAATTTGTGTTCCCAGACCCTGCGATGTTTCTGTGATTTGAAATTGCCTTTCAAAATGACAACTTTCATATTGTCTATGTTGTGTCCTGCACCACAGAAATGTTTGGTCACAGGTAAATGTTTTTTTTTTGTCTGTAATTGTATGACGATGAGACCTCATCCGTGCTCTCAATCTCTGTCCTGTTTCTCCAACATAGGGGCCCCCACAGGACATATATTGTATAGAATTAAATACACCACATTGGAAGAGGAACATGTAAATGTCCCGAGGATCTTATAGTCACCCACAAGATTCCTATTTTGTTTCTCCCACTGAGAGCACTCTCTATCTTTTTTCAACTGGCTAACACTGTACCAAACCACTTTTTTTGGTTTATGAATGTATCCTTACACTGACAGGAGGCTTTCTCGATCTGACTTGTGGCACGACGTAACAAGCTACCACAACTAGGTTATCCCAAGACCATTACTTGGCCTGGGGTCGCCATGGCTACCATCAGGATTGCGCAATTTTTAAAAAAAAAATTCTGTGGAAGCATGGCTGAAAAGCAATGTCCAACTTTCAGTTGTTAATTTTCATAGATTTTTTATTTATTATTACTTTTGTCAGATTCAAGTTATTTCTGTGACCATTGTGGGTTTTATGGTCATTAAACGAGGGGTACCAACAATTTTGACCATGTGTGTAAATGCCTATGATCAGTACTGGTACCCATCGCAGTGGTTGCAGCACCTTAATAAGTCACAGCATTTTTGCGCAACTGGGAAGAATATTTGGCAATTACAAGCCACGCCAATATTGTTCCAGGCAGGGAGTCACTATGCCCACTACTATGCCTGTTCATCAAATATAACTTATCATAGTATATAATTCATGTCTCTTTAGTGGTTGAACTTACTTCAGAAATGTACTCAGCTCCCCGATTGAAGTACATTGCTGGTGGCGGCGTGCTCCACTTAATGAATGAGCACTGTACTCCAGCGAGCCCTTTCATTAAGACTAGTGTGCACAATGGAATTCGTCATGACTTGGCTCCTTCTGCTCACTTATGTTCTGTCCGACTCTCTGTCTTGCTTCACTACATCCAGCCTCTCCATACTACAGTCACCATCAGTGCCCTGTTGCTCAATCACTTCCTGGTTACTAATTATGAGGTCATCAGGTACTTAGGCAAAATTCAAGCGTTTATGAAACACGTTCCAAGAAGAGATCGTGATGTCCAGAGCAGCCGCGAGCCTCCTCACTTCAACATAAATTCCTCAAATATGCTTTGTAAGCAGATGATTTTGGATCAAGAGACCGGCTGGTAGTTCATACGTTATGAAACGTACATGGACCGTGTTTCATAGACATCTAATTTCACTTTAAAAGGAATATGCCTTCCTCCAAAAACTTGTGTGTAATAATTAAAAAAATGTAAAGTATTATTGTTTTAATCCCCTGACAACATTTGACATAAGTTTACATCATGAATGGGAAACAATGACTGTAAAATGACGTAAATTAACTTAATAGTGACAGCCGAGTCCCAGCTGTCACACCATAAAGCGGTGCTCACACTGCTGTGGGCCATTTACCCTCTCTGTGCCGTTATCAGTAGCGATTGCAGCATTTAAAAAGCTAGAAGAGGGAGGGAGCTCCCTTCCAATCGACGCCCCACCCGTTGTCATTGCAAGAGCTCAATCGTTGCTATGGCATCCTGGGGTAAATAGGTAAAAAACAAAAAGGGCTCAACTGTTGCTACGGCATCCTGGGTAAATTGTTTTTTACCTAACACGTTTGGTATTGCCATGACCTGATTTATAAAACTCTCACACTATTCAATCCCTTCAGTCAACTTCGTAAAAAAAAAAAAAGCAAATAAAAAACATGGCAAAAAAAATACAGCAAAATAAAAAAGTGGAATAAAACTAAATCAAAAAGTCAAATTTAAACAAAAATTATATTGCTGAAAATGTCATCTTGTCCTATTGTGTAAAAGCACCATTAATATATTTTATTCATTTTACCACACGATGAACCATGTTTAAAAAAAAAAAATTCCTGATTTGCCGGGTTTTTTTTCCATGTCAAACCAAGGGTGTAGTTTTTATTCTATTCTGTCCATGTCGCTACTTCTATGTAGGTAAAACAATCAGACTGCTGACAACGCGGTTTAGTGAGCATTATCACTCCATTAATACAGGCATGGGATCGCTACAGCTTATTAAACATATTCAGGAAAAGCATAATGCTAATCCTGAATCTTTAAGTTTTGCAGGCATTGAGAAAACTGATTATCTACCACAAGGAGGTAATTATGACAAGATTCTTTTGAGACAAGAAGCTCGCTGGATCTTAAGAGCTAATGCACAAGGTCCACTTGGTTTGAATGACAGAATTGATCTTTCGTTTTTTCTATGAATACATTATAAGGATATGTTTACATATACTTATGCTAATGATATATATTCTGTTAACATTTGTACCCTGCATACGTTAGTAATCATGATAGGCTTTATATGTGTTAATGTTTATTGTAACCCTGCACAGCATGTTTTAATTTATAAGGTCTTGACCCCCATAAATGAAATGACCTTTGTTTGATTACTTCACCTGGACCCGTAGAAGCCAGCAATCGCGAAATGGCCGTCATCCTCTCCTCCCCCCACATGTCCTGTATGTCTAACTTTTCTCCATGGCACGTATGTGAATAAAGGACTATTGGATTTTTATTCATGCTGGTGAGTGCTACACTTATTTCTTCATATTGTTCACTTGGACTTCGTGTAAGCACCAATACCTGCTGTTACTCTACCGCGGAGTTTCGATTTATATGGATCCGAGTCTGACAAGTGGTGATTTGTGTACCCTAGTGCCATTCGCTTTTTTTCTTTGCTTTTTCATTCTGCCTCCCAAAAATCAGAATAGAAAGCGATAAAAAAAAAAAGTTATGTGCCCGAAAATGGTACCAATAATATCGCCCACTAGTCCCACAAAAAACAAGCTATCACATGACTGTCGGGAGAATTCTGGAAAAATTATAGCTCTCAAAACATGGCGATGCAAAAACTTGTTTTTGCAAAAAAAAGTGTCTTTTAATGTGTGACAGCTGCCAAACCTATAAACCCAATATAAATGTGGCAGTGCTTTAATCACACCTACCCGAAGAATATTGTCATCTAATCACTTATGCCGCACGAGGAGTGGAGTAAAAAAAAAATAAATAAAACCAATTCCTCACTTGCAGTTGATTTGCTCTTTCTGCCTCCCAAAGATTGCCTTAAGGTTTGTCTTACATTTATCCTGCGCTCTACGCTGAGCACTTACACCGGGGTTACTGTATAAATCTTTGAAATACGTGATTGAGACAGAACCTCCAGCAGAAGATTCCCTATGAGGCAGATGGAGACACTGTGGCTGTTGTCTCGCTGCCTATGATATGGCGGTGTCTGCGTTTTTAAGCATGCATAAAAGCCTGGTTGACCACAGATTTGTGCACCTCTGAAAAAATAACACCGCTGAAAAGAGGTCAGATGGAGCCCAAAGTAACTCTGCTGCCTCATTATAGTGAATGGATGTCCTGGGGGTTTCATCTGAATCACGTCATTTCTAGATTTAGATAGAAAGCCAGATATAAGTGCTTAGTGTAGAGTGCTGGATAAATGTGATCCTAAATGTTATGTCAAATGTTCCCAACCAAAGCTTCAAATCAATCCACAAAAAAAGCAAGTCCCCACTCAGGTCCCTCATACGTCAATGGAAATATAGGGGGCTTCCATGTTTCCACAAAGGCTCTGAGAAAGAAAAATGGCTCCCCTGCCAAAGAAAACCAGAGAATTCTGCGCTACCAAATCTAATTGCCCCCCCTTCCGAGCCCCACAATGTGTCCAAACCACATTTAGTGTCCATATTTGCCATTTCTGTAGCAATGAAAGCCTGCCTAATTTAAGGGGGCCATGTCTCAAAACTTTTTGTGGCAAAAATATAATTATTTTTTCTTCACTGCTCAATGGTATAAAATACTGTATCACACCTGTTGTGACAATATGATGACTGAGTCATTTATGAGAGGGAGTTCTGCTGTTCTGGCACCTTAGGGGCTCTCCCAGTGGGGCATGGCACCTGCAAACCATAACAGTAAAATCTGCACTACAATATGATGCTCCTCCCCTTCTGAGCTTTGCACTGTGCCTGAAAAGTATTTCTCGATTACATGTAGAATATTGGCAGAGAAATTGAACAACAAGAGAGCCATTTTTTTCTACTAGCTCTTATAAGTAAGAATTAAAAACTTGGGGCTAAAACAACATTTTAGAGGTAAAAATGTAATTTATTCTTTCTTCACCTCCCAAAGGTATAAAATTCTGTTAAGCACCTGTGGTGTCAACATGCCCACTTCACCCCTAGATGAATTCAATAAAGAGCACAGTTTGTAAAATGGGGTCATTTATTGGGGGAGTTTCTGTTGTTCTGGCATCTCAGGGGTTCTGCCAATGTGACATGGCACCCTCAAACCATTCCAGCAAAATCTGAACTCTAATATGGTGCCTTGCGTAACAAATTATACAGTTCATTTTCTCTTATTCCATTTGAAAATCAAAAACTTGTGCCCAAAGCAACATTTTAGTGGAAAAAATGGTAATTTTACATTTACTTAGTCTAATATTCTACAATTGTGTGAATCACCTGAAGGTCAAAAAAGCTCACTACACCCCTAAGTGATTTCCTCAGGAACTGTAGTTTCCAAAATGGAGTCAGCAGGTCTCTGCTGTGTTTCCATGTCAGGGTTTCTTAAAATGTGACATGTTATCTGCAATCTATTCCAGCCAAAATTGATCTCCATAATTCAGTTGGCACGCCTTTCTTCCAAGCACTGCCATGCGTCCAAACAGGAGTTTTTCACCATATATGGGGTATCAGCATACTCAGGAGAAATTGCACAAAAAGTTTTATGGTCTACTATCCGACTGGCAGAGAATGGCCGAACATGGTGGAGAACGGCCGAACCTGACGAAGAAGGGCCGAACCTAATGGAGAACGGCCGAACCTGATGGAGAATGGCCGAACCTGGGGGAGAACGGCCGAACCTGGCGGCAAACTGATGAACCTGACAGAGAATGGTCAAACCTGAAGGAGAATGGTCAAACCTGGCGAAGACTGGCTGAACCTGGTGAAGAAAGGCCGAACCTGAGGGAGAACGGCTGAAACTGATGGAGAATGCCAGAACCTGGTGGAGAATGGATGAACCTGACGGAGAACGGCCGAACCTGACGGAGAACTGACGAACCTGACGGAGAACGGCCAAACCTGAGGGAGTGTTGTCTGTTATCAGCCGACATAACTCTGGGCTCATTCTGGGGATGATATAGCCATATGGAGCTGAAAGCCCACCCTAAGGAGAATGCTCAGCAATGACTGCCTGAGGGGGACGGGGGGCCGACTGCATCAGAATATGGGGATTTTACCAAACATATATGATTACCTGAGGGAGAATACACATTACATAGGCGTCCAACACAGCCGGACAACCCAGTATCAGTACTGAAGGGGTTACTGCCCCCTGCCCCCACCCAGTAATGGGGAATCTCCAGCACCTACCTCCACCTGCAGAGCCGCACACCACATATATGGCTGTTCTGTGCGCACAGGACCTGTGATGAGGTCACAGGAGGGGAGGAGTCAGGGGTCACATGATCAGGGGCCTCAGTGTATGCAGGACTCTGCTGTGCTGGTTGTCATTTTGCTGGATGAGGGGAAGTTTATGTGTGGGGTCAGGAGGGGTTTACAGTGTGGAAGTAGCAGAGCCGCGTGTGTACGAGGTGTACGGAGCGGAGCCGTGTGTGTATGAGGTGTAGGGAGCGGAGCCGTGTGTGTACTGGGTGTACGGAGCAGAGCCGTGTGTATGAGGTGTACGGAGCAGAGCCGTGTGTGTATGAGGTGTATGGAGCGGAGCTGTGTGTGAGAAGTGTACGGAGCAAAGAATCCTGTGTACGAGGTGCACGAAGCGGAGCCGTGTGTGTACGAGGTGTATGGAGCAGAGCCATGTGTATGGAGCGGAGTCACGTGTGTACGAGGTGTACGGAGCGGAGCAGTGTGTGTATGAGGTGTAGGGAGCGGAGCCGTGTGTGTACTGGGTGTACGGAGCAGAGCCGTGTGTATGAGGTGTACAGAGCAGAGCCGTGTGTATGAGGTATACGGAGCAGAGCCGTGTGTGTATGATGTGTATGGAGCGGAGCTGTGTGTGAGAAGTGTACGGAGCAAAGACTCCTGTGTACGAGGTGCACGAAGCGGAGCCGTGTGTGTACGAGGTGTATGGAGCGGAGTCACGTGTGTACGAGGTGTACGGAGCGGAGCAGTGTGTGTACGAGGTGTACGGAGCGGAGCCTTGTGTACGGAGAACAGCCGCGTGTCTACGAGATGTACAGAGCCGAGCCGCGTGTGTACGCGGTGTATGGAGCCGCGTGTGTACGAGGTGTACGGAGCCGCGTGTGTATGAGGTGTACGGAGCGGAGACGTGCGTGGATGTATTATGTGGAGCGGAACCATGTGTGTACAGAGTGGAGCTTTGTGTATGCCGTATGTGGAGTGGAGCCGCATGTACATACATTATTGTGTTTCCCCTCTCCGCACACCCAATTTTCTTAATTAACGTACAGATAAACCCTTTATTAACTAATATGTAACAATCTTTTTCTTATTTATAACACTTACACCATCGAGGGTGCACACATGGACAAGCACTGTGCAGTCGAGCAGACCCCAATAGACCCTAGTAACTGTTCGCCTACTTGGCCACGGAGGTAGGCATCATAATAGTCTACATGGTACCCCCTCTTCACGCCGGCAGTCCCTGGGAGCCCTAGCACCCCCCAGTGCTAACAGGTAATACAAGGTATGTATACTGCTCAAAAAAATAATAGGGAACACTTAAGCAACAGAATATAACTCCAAGTAAATCAAACTTCTGTGAAATCAAACTGTCTACTTAGGAAGCAACACTGTTTGACAATCAATTTCACATGCTGTTGTGCAAATGGAATAGAAAACAGATGGAAATTATAAGCAATTATCAACACACCCTCAATAAAGGAGTGGTTCTGTAGGTGGGGACCACAGACCACATCACAGTACCAATGCCTTCTGGCTGATGTTTTGGTCACTTTTGAATGTTGGTTGTGCTTTCACACTTGTGGTAGCATGAGACGGACACTACAACCCACACAAGTGGCTCAGGTAGTGCAGCTCATCCAGGATGGCACATCACTGTGAGCTGTGGCAAGAAGGTTTGCTGTGTCTGTCAGCGAAGTGTCCAGAGGCCGGGGGTGCTACCAGGAGACAGGCCAGTACAGTCATGGACAAAAATTTTGAGAATGAGACAGATATTAATTTTTTCAAAGTCTACTGCTTCATTTTTTCTAATGGCAATTTGCATATACTCCTGAATGTCAGAGTGATCAGCTTAACAGCAATTACTGTACTTGCAAAGTCAATATTTGCCCAGAAAATGAACTTTAACCCCCAAAACACATTTCAACATCATTGCAGTCCTGCCTTAAAAGGAGCAGCTAACATCGTTTTAGTGATTGATCCATTAACACAGGTGTGGGACCGACTGATATTCTGCGAAAGGTACAGGGAGTGGACTGCTGAGGACTGGGGCAAAGTCATTTTCTCTGATGAATCCCCTTTTCGATTGTTTGGGACATCTGGAAAACAGCTTATTCGGAGAAGAAGAGGTGAGCGCTACCACTAGTCTTGTCTCATGCCAACTGTAAAGCATCCTGAAACCATTCATATGTGGGGTTGCTTCTCAGCCAAGGGAATCGGCTCACTCACAGTCTTGCCTAAAAACACAGCCATGAATAAAGAATGGTACCAGAATGTCCTCCAAGAGCAACTTCTCCCAACCGTCCAAGAGCAGTTTGGCGCCCAACAATGCCTTTTCCAGCATGATGGAGCACCTTGCCATAAAGCAAAGGTGATAACTAAATGGCTCATGGAACAAAACATAGAGATTTTGGGTCCATGGCCTGGAAACTCCCCAGATCTTAATCCCATTGAGAACTTGTGGTCAATCATCAAGAGACGGGTGGACAAACAAAAACCAACAAATTCTGGCAAAATGCAAGCATTGATTATGCAAGAATGGACTGCTATCAGTCAGGATTTGGTCCAGAAGTTGATTGAGAGCATGCCAGGGAGAATTGCAGAGGTCTTGAAGAAGAAAAAGGTCAACACACTGCAAATATTGACTTGCTGCATTAACTCATTCTAACTGTCAATATAACCTATTGGTACTCATAATATGATTGCAATTATATTTCTGTATGTGATATAAACATCAGACAAACACTCAAAAATTTTGGCCATGACTGTACACCAGGAGACGTGGAGGGGGCCGTAGGAGGGCAACAACCCAGCAGCATGACTGCTACCTCAGCCTTTGTGCAAAGAGGAACAGGAGGAGCACTGCCAGAGCCTGCAAAATGACCTCCAGCAGGCTACAAATGTGCATATGTCTGCACAAAGTTAGAAACCAACTCCATGAGGGTGGTCTGAGTGCCCGAGGTCCACAGATGGGGGTTGTGCTCACAGCCCAACACCATGCAGGATGCTTGGCATTTGCCACAGAACATCAAGATTGGCAAATTCACCACTGGCGCCCTGTGCTATTCACAGATGAAAGCAGGTTCACACTGAGCACATGTGACAGACGTGACCGAGTCTGGAGACGCCGTGGAGAGCGATCTGCTGCCTGCAACATCCTTCAGCATGACCGGTTTGGCAGTGGGTCAGTAATGGTGTGGGGTTGCATTTCTTTGGAGGGCCGCACAGCCCTCCATGTGCTCACCAGAGGTAGCCTGACTGCCATTATTTACGGAGATGAGATCCTCAGACCCCTTGTGACACCATATGCTGGTGCGATTGGCCCTAGTTTCCTCCTCATGCAGGACAATGCCAGACCTCATGTGGCTGGAGTGTGTCAGCAGTTCCTGCAAGATGAAGGCATTGAAGCTATGGACTGGCCAGCCCATTCCCCAGACCTGAATCCGATTGAACACATCTGAGACATCATGTGTCGCACCATTCACCAATGTCACGTTGCACCACAGACAGTACAGGAGTTGGCAGCTGCTTTAGTCCAAGTCTGGGAGGAGATCCCTCAGGAGACCATCCGCCGCCCCATCAGTAGCATGCCCAGGCATTGTAGGGAGATCATACAGACACGTGGAAGCCACACACATTACTGAGCATCATTTCCTTGTCTTGAGGCATTTCCACTGAAGTTGGATCAGCCTGTAACTTCATTTTCCACTTTGATTTTGAGCATCATTCCAACTCCAGACCTCCGTGGGATATTAGTTTTGATTTACGTTGATTATTTTTAGGTTTTATTGTTCTCAACACATTCCACTATGTAATGAATAAAGATTTACAACTGGAATATTTCATTCAGTGATATCTAGGATGTGGGATTTTAGGGTTTCCTTTATTTTTTTGAGCAGTGCATATACACTACACTACTAGGGAGCTCAAGTAATAAACTGGTGGCTATATGAGAAGATTCCCAATGGGTGATGTCAAAATTCAAATAAATCCTCCAGAATGCACATGACATGTTGTAGATCAGGTGCACATAAGCATCAGCTACACAAATAACCATAAAATTAAATAGCCCACCATAACTGAAAGACCCCAGATAATAGTACTTATCCTCATGAAAAATTTCCTAACTTAATTCCCAAGGCCTTTGCAGTGCACGAGTGGCAGGAAAGGTCAAAGAGCACTGACGCATGCGCACTGCAGTACTTTACTCTGCCCCAGTCAGAGCAGAGACGTACGCCTACGCAGGAGCACGATGCTGGGGAGACTGTGTGGATGTTGCAGGGAGGCGTCATCCACATGAAGCAAGGAGGAGGATGGCATCGAAATAAAGGAGGCATATGACCAAAATCGGTGACACCCCTAGGACCGGAACGCCCCACAGGTGAGTATAATAAAAAAGTGTTTTTTCTTGTTACAGGCCAGATTGGGGGCAGATATACAGCATATTAGTATGCTATATATGAGAGCTGATAGGTGGTGGTCTTATCTCTTATGGGACAAACCTGCTGACAGGTTCCTTTTAGGGCTACAGCCACACATTTATCAACCAATGAGAATTAACTCTTATGGCCCTCAAGGTAATTTTGCAGTGTAAATCAACCTTGTATAGGCACCAGAAAGGGGAGAAATACCCCATGACATTTCTCATACTCATCTCAGGGGAACCATATAAAACGAATAGAATGAAGATAAATGATAAGATTTATATTCACCTTCATAAACCCCTAGAGAAGATATAGGGTAACTATCAAATTGTCCACTTATAGGTGCCAATATTCACCCTCACACACAAAAAACTATCATGTTAAGAGTGTTTTACAACCATATACCATGGATACGCCTATAGTTTATAGTTGGTCTTATATGCCAAAAAGTGGTCCCACGGACCTATACATAGAGCTGGAATACATCCTATCCTAGGATCAATAAGGTTCATAGAAAAGTGGTCAAACAAAACTAGAGAAGCAGAGCTGTTCGTTGAGCACACCTTGGCTCATAGACTGTAGACAAAATATCCACCTTGTTTTACTTTGGATTATTCTCCTATTCCATTCCCCGTCGAATGGACGGTGTCACGTCATAACACAAAATGTTATTGACTCAAAATAACCTCCATGATTTGAATTCACATGGTGTGCCCATGGTGTGTCCCTTTTGTTTCTAATGTCGCCTAGATGTTCCCCAATTCAGGCACGTGCTTGTCTTTTTGTATTGCCTACATAGTCTTTAGGGCATGTGCAGGTGCAGAGGTAAACAATATACCTCTTGCCGGTCAGGTGTGGTCTCCACCGCATTCCCAAGTAGTGTAAAAAGTCCAAGCCTGTATCCAAACCCTGGGATATAAGTCAAGGTGTCAGCTGTGTGCCGTGTATGTGTTCCATGTTTGTGTAGATCCGGGAGACAGTTGGAATGTTTGTGGTGGCTGGGTAACAAATGGCAGGAAGTCAAATCGCTCCATAAGCTATCACAGATTCCCATGCATAAGAGGGACAGGTAGTCCCATGTTCCAGGCTCGGATGGTGATAGCTTAGAGGGCTAAAGCAGATTCCCGTAGCGCTGGCGAACCAGTTAGGACGACCGGACCGGGGCGGTAGGATCCCCGCTTGTTGTGCTTGTCACTCAGACAGCCTGGGCATATGCGTGCCCAATGCGATTGACAATTGTCTGTTCCCAGAGCAGTTGGTACCTGCCACAGAATAATAAAGAGGGCATCGGTTCTCCCGGATGTCTGTATCTGTTTTGGTCACGTCATGTACTGTTGCTTTAAGTGCATACAGTTGTAAAGGGAAGTTTTTTCTTTTCCATGCTTCTCCTTCTGCTGTTAGCAAGGATATATCCATTGTAAATCACACTGTCACATCTGTATTTGCAAAGTTTCCTGTTTCTGCATTCTGAGATAAGTGCTAGCTACAGTGTATCAATTTTTGAAGAAGTGAAACTAAGTGGTATCTGTAACTTGCTGTGAGCTACTTGTTTTTAGATACGTGATTTTAGTGACTTTGGATACAGCAGCATAATTAAGGAGAAGCATGTGTCTGACTGCGTTTGAGCACAGACAAAGTGTAAGAAAAGCCGTTTAAACTTTTTACCCTTTAAAGTTTTTACTTCTGTATCAAAATTTTACATTTTTTTGGTTGTGTACAAAGTTTTTGACGGTTTTCTTTTCCTTTTTATATCAACTTCTTGTACCAACTTTTTGAAGGTTTTCTTTTCTTTTTGTTTTTTTGTGTTTTTATATACCAATCTTTTTGAAGTTTTTGTTGTTGTTTTTTCCATTTTTGTTTGTTTTTGTTTTTGCCATGGGAAATAAAGTGGCCAAGCAACAGGAGGGTCTTTTACTTCCTGAAGAGAAAACGGCCCCCCAGATAGTGGCAGAACACGAAGGTGTTAAGTATGTGAAGAATTTTAGAAGGTATAAAGTATGTGAAATCCATCAGAATGGCAGAATTCAAGCTGCGGAATGGCATGACGTAGAAGGGAAAATAAGGGAAGTTAGCTGATGTTAAATTGCTGAATGCTAATACCTGGTATAAAGTAGCAGCAGAGCTTACATCGTTTAGGTGGTGCAGAAAGATATGTGAGCAAACCAGGAAGTGATTTTTATGTGTAGAAAAGGTGTTAAACCATCAGCGCCTCCCCATACAGGGACGGGAGATATTAGACATGTGCAGTCTGCTCTCAACAGAATCCATGGTATAGGGAGTTTTTTGCACAGTATGTGGCGTGGCCCGTCCCTCCCTACAGGGAGAAGGCATCATTGTTCCAGCCATGCTCTCTCAGACTGCACAGAGGGGGCAGGAATTCTCTTCTCTATCCTCCTCTTTCTGTCACTTTCTCTCCTCCTTCACTCTCTCTCCTTTCCTATCCTCTTTCTCCACACCTTTCTCTCTCTCCTCCTCCTTCTCCACACCTCTCTACTCCTCCTTCACACCTCTTTCCTCCTTCTTCACTCACCCTTTCTCTCCTCCTTCTTCACTCCCCACCACACCTATCTCCTCCTGCTCTTCCTTCTCCACACCCATCTCCACACCGTCTCTTTCTGCACCACACCTCTCTCATCCTCCTCTTTCTTCTCTGCCTCACCTATCTCCTCCTTTTACACACCCTCCTTTTTCTTCTTTGTTGCCGGCTGGGCCAACGCCCAATTCAACTAATGTGGTGCCTCTGTATTCAGTGCTTACAGGCACAGTCCAGACATTGCCAGTTGTGATATTGGGGAAAGAAGGTAACAATCCCCCTACACACAATCAAGTAGCCAACCCCCAGACACATCAGGCAGCAGATAGCTCAGCCCTGGGTGCAGAGGGGGGAGGACTGACATCACCATCTGCTGATAATGTACAACTTCAGCAACGGTCAGAGCTGCCTACATTCACACCAACATAGAACTATAAGCCTATGCTTCAGCAAGGGGGGAGACATCCTCACACAAAAAGGCAACTTCTAAGTCCAAAATCAGCCAGTGTATGACCCCAGCACAAGCTATCACAACTATTCCTGTGATGAAGATGAAGAGGGAACATCATACATGCTGCCCAGTACTAGGAAAAGAAACCCACAGGCACCAAGAATGCAGGGGCAGATAGAGGCACCACCATTACACTATGTTCACTTTACCCCAAGTCAGGTGATCAGCATTCTCAACAATCTTCCAGACTCAGGGATGCATCCCATGCCATTTTACCGAAGAATGTAGCTGAACCAGCGAACATATGCAGCCACCTGGCAATGATCTTTGGGCCATAAATGGAAATAAAAGCAGGTGATTCACTCTGGCCAATTATGAAGGAACAATTAAAACTTCTAGCAGAATTAGATGTACACGCTTGGGAGTCAGGGCCACAGCTAAATGAACAGCTCAGAGAGTGGGCCAAAGGAAGATTGGTAAGACAAGCCCTCAGCTTACATGACATGAGCCAAGACAAGACAGAGTCTGTAAAGAAGTTTCATGGCAAAGTAATGCAAGTATTTCAAGACTTGGGCTTCACCATTCATGACCAGATACACAGGCAAATGTTGGCACAGGCCTTTGTGCATGGACTGAGACAGGCAATCAGGAAACCACTGATAGTGGCTAGGCCCGAGAACAGGTCAATAGCAGTGGACTCACCCAGCAAAAAGGGTCATGTGCGCCTAGGAGACTGTTTATCTCCAATTGTCGCCAAACCTGCCGACATTATAGTGCCACAAAGAGCGCGAGGGAAGAAGAGGCGTACCTTCGTGGGCGGAGCCAGCTGGAAAGAGCGTGAAGATGGAAACGGGTGCCGCACTGCTGAGAATGCCGGAAGGGGAGCCAGAAGTGAAGATGCCGCATAGTGCCGAGCGACATACCGGAAGAACAGCTGCAGACTCCGGAGAGAAGACACCGACCTCAATAAGGTTAGCAAAGGGGAGAAGCTATGTCAGACCAGGGGAAGAAGTGGTGGCAGATACAGCCGCAGCCCCTGTAATGCCCCAAGACCTCGGGTTGGATGCAGCCGCCGGTCTCATGGCACCCCCGGGCCTCGCCACGGACGCACCTGCAGGCCCCATCTTACCACCAGGCCCCTCAGCTTCAATCAGCAGGCCGGACCCCGCTGCCGCTACAGTGCCCATCATGCCGTTGTCCACAGTAGCCAAAGGGATTGAGTCCCAACCAGGAGTGCAGAAGATGGCCCCTCTCATGGTGACCACTGACCTTGAAGCGCAACCACCCTACAAAGACAGAAGTGTCAAGTGTTACAACTGTGGCAAGTTTGGCCATTTCCGGAACCAGTGCAGAGCACCCATGCAACCCAAGAGTTGGTCCAGAGAAACAGGTCACGGAAGAAGTACAGAAAGCAGTGAAGTACCCCGTCCATGGGACAGGGGCAAGCAAGCCAGGTCTGCAAGACACTACGCTCCTGACATGTAAAACCCCATCTGCAGGACCAATACCTCAAATTACCCTGAAAGTGGATGGCGTTGTCAGATCTTTTCTTCTGCACACCGATGCAGCCAGAAGAGTGATGAGACCTGTGGAACTCCCGGATTCCACCTGCCTATCAGAATCCTGTGTCTCGCATGGGCATTGATGGTCAAGTCAGATATTCTCAGCTTACAAAGCCTCTGAGCGTGTGTACTCAGCCAGGACACTCTATCCTGTCCCAGCTTGTGGTGTCAGGGATCTGCCACTCAATCTGCTGGGAGCGGACCTACTGCAGAAGCTGAAGGTGACCACAGTGTTCCAGGAAGATGGGACCGTGACACTTTCTTCATCCCTGACCCAAGAAGAATCATGCTGGCGGCCCTACAAGAACCTCAAACAACCGATGGAGGCTTACCCAAGGAGGTACTGGACGTAGTACCAGAAAGTCTATGGTCTAAGGGACCCCAGGATGTGGGAAAACCTAAAGTTGCCCCAATACGGGTGTCACTCAAGCCAGGTACCCCATACCCTCGTAAGGCCCAGTATCCCCTGTCCATCGCCTAGAGTCAAGCTGTCTCTGACCAACTGAAGGTCTACCTGGAAATAGGAATCATTGTTCCTTGAACAACGCCTTGCAATATCCCGCTTTTCCCGGTCAAGAAAAAGACTGTAAAAGGAGAGCCAGCCAAGTTCAGAATGGTACATGACCTGAGAGCTGTGAATGACGCCAGTGTTTGAAACTCCAATTGTGCCTAATCCGCACACTCTGCTCTCAAATGTGCCTTCCACAACAAAAGTGTTCACAGTGACCGACCTGGCTAATGCTTTCTCCAGTGTTCCCCTTTATCCGGAAGACCAGTTCCTGTTTGCCTTTATGCACCAGGGGGTACAGCACACATGGACAGTGATGCCACAGCGGGCCCAGAACAGCCCTTCACAGTTCACCAAAGCAATGTCCACAGTCCTCACCAACAGGGTCACAGAACATGCAGAAGTAACCCTGCTACAATACGTGGACGATTTACTCCTTTGTACAGTTGACTTTGACACGTGTAAAGCCCATTCCTTGTCTCTCCTACTCTACCTGGCGGAGCAGCACTGCAAGGTCTCAAAGAACAAAGTCCAGTGGTGTCTGAAGCGAGTTACGTTCCAGGGACACTGTATTGCTTACCAGACGAAACACCTGACAGATGAAC
This sequence comes from Ranitomeya imitator, assembly GCF_032444005.1. Classification (NCBI taxonomy): domain Eukaryota; kingdom Metazoa; phylum Chordata; class Amphibia; order Anura; family Dendrobatidae; genus Ranitomeya; species Ranitomeya imitator. The sequence continues at coordinate 365,759,612 of NC_091283.1, forward strand.
GGAAGACCACAGTGGAGAAGATGGTTCCTCCAACAACTCCAAAGGCGCTACAGGCCTTCCTTGGTCTAGTTTCGTATTGCAGAGCCTGGATCCCTGATGCCTCAGTCCTAATGCAGCCTCTGTATGATTGCGTCAACGTAACTCCGCTCCTCCTGACAGATGAAGCAGAACTGATAGCGCTGACGAAGGCCTACCAGATGACAGAAGACAAGACTGCGAACATATATACCGATTCAAGGTACTCGCATGGCATAGCACATGACTTTGGACCCATCTGGGCTGCAAGGGACTTCATCACAGCAAGCGGAACGACCGTGAAGCATCATGGAGCCATCAAGGACCTGCTGGACGCACTCCAACTTCCAAAAATGGTGGCAGTACTAAAGGTCAAAGCACATCGAAAATTGAACACAGTAGAAGCACAGGGTAATAACATGGCGGATATGGCAGCCAAAGAAAGACAATATGGAGAAGTGGGAGAGGTCGTAGAGCCGGACGGCTACAACATGACGACTGAAGATGAGAAATCTGACCAGATGACATCCTGGGATCTGCTAAAAAAACTGCAAGAGCAAGCCCCAAAGGACAAGAAGGAATGCTGGATGCGGAAGGGAGCAACACATGAAGAAGGGTATACGCAATGGACTAAAAACCCTGTTTACCCCGAAGCATGTACCCTATGGTGGTCCAGTGGGCACATGGGCCCACACACAGATCAAAGACACAGATGATCTGATTGCTGCTTACTGGTTCGCTCCCGGGTTCTTCACCCTAACAGCCAAATTCACTAGCAGCTGTCTGACCTGCGGCAAATGCAACCCTGGAAGAATGGAGAAAGTTCCCACACATCATGTTGCCAGACCACTGTACCCCTTCCAGAGGATCCAGATAGACCACATCCAGACGCCGCCAAGTGGGGGATTCGAATATGCCCTTGTGGTCGTGGTCTCAAAGACTACTGCAAAGAAGCTACTCTCAGAGATAGTATGCAGATATGGGGTCCCAGAAGTGATAGTGACCAGGGACCCGCATTCACAGCAAATCTCACATGGGAAATCTTGTCAGCAGTAGGGTCAGACTTAGGCCTACACACTCCCTACAATCCCCAGAGTAGCGAGAAAGTGGATAGACTGAATGGGACACAGGATGTTGAAAGTTGCCCAAGAGATAAACAAACCATGGCAGGAGACACTCCCAATCACACTATTTAGTGTTAGACACACTCCCAGAGGCCCACAAAAGCGGTCACCATATGAAATTTTGTTTGGGTCTAGTCCCAGGTTAGGGGTATTCTTCCCTCAGCAGTTGACTATGCAATATGATACATTAGTTAGGACTGCTCTGATAAGGGTATACCGTGAAGATTGGTAGAGCAGCTTAGTATACATTTTTTGCAAAAAACGTATCAACCAAATACCCTGTTTTTTACATCTTTTACTAGCACTTGCGGATTACTGCAACATTTTTTCAAACTGAGTGTGGTTTTACTATTCTCTTTTGTGTCTTCAAATATGATACTTTGTCTGCTTATGCAATTGAACTCACCAAAAAACTTGCTAATCTCCATTCTTGAGTTTTTTTCTTCATTGCCAGATCCAGATTCAGTGTCCAGTACGCACTCCTTGAAGCCAGGAGACTGGGTGTTGGTGAAAAAAGCTTGTAAAGAGAACACCACTCGATCCCAGATTTGATGGTCCTTTCCAAGTGCTGCTGATAACACCAACCTCTGTGAAGCTGGAGGGAAGACCCACTTGGATCCACACATCGCATTGCAAGAAAGCTCCCATACCAGAAGATACACCCAAGAGTGATGTTGTGGATGCCCTGCCTGACCGGATAGATGACCTACCTGATAAAGAATACACACCGCTGACTACACATGCTTTTGACTAAGAAACTGATTGCAACAAACCCCGGTTAGGGACAGATCTCCTGACCGCCCATTTGCGAAATGCCTGTACGGAGGGGGGTGTATGCACTAGGCATGCGTCAGCTCACCGGCAGCATAAAAGAGTTGCAGCGCTTTGGGACAGGAGGTTAGGATTAGGGCAAGTGATATCTAAGAGGGGATTGTGATGGAAATATATATCATATCGACCTCACTTGCATATATACTCCTATATAATTATACATATTCATGTATACTCATATATCCACAGCTAATATATATATACTGTAATCAATTGCTTAAAATGGCTGACATAAACTAATATAAGCCAGACAGACTGTTCAGGGATTCCCAGCCAAAAGTGGAACAGCACCAGATGTATTAAGTGATGATCAGATGTCTCAACTTTGTCCTAGATGCAGACAGCTACACTTTAGTTGCTTAATCAGCATTCATATGTGCATTAATCACAATATTCCATATATATTTAGATAACCAATAACAGAGGAGCTAGACAATATGGTAATTAACTAACCACCTCCTTTCTATATGCAATTATAAATCCATGTATGTATAATAAATCATCAGTATTGGTGGAATGTTATTGTCACAATGGTGTGCAGTCTCATTCTTGAGCGCTCAAAATACACAGTCTAATTGGGAACGGCCGCAGCAGACACAGGGATAGATTTATCCAAACCAAATTTCCATAACAGCTCTTTCTTAGGTAAAGTGGCTATGCATGGCATGATCCTTAACAGACCTGCGTTTTTCTAAATGTTACGGAGAGAGTGGGGATCCAATTACAGATATCGGGATCAAATCTTCAAATACTCCAATGCCTGAGGATATCCATTACTGTGGTAGTTTGGTCGTCCTATCAGTCTTGAGATTGAATCAGATTTGGATTTTTTCCTTGACGTTAAAAATGATGATCATCTACTACCCAGGGCATTCCTATAGGCCAAATTCACAACCTCCCCCGGGTTTCCCCTCTTACTAAATCTTTTTTGTTAGGTCGGCAGTTTTTGTGCAAAAGTCCATCAGGGTGGAACAATTTCTCTGTAGTCTTAAGAATTGTCCCTTGGGATCCTTCCCTTTAGCGGCATAGAGTGATAATTTTCCCACTTTAAGAGACTATTCATTGCTGTGGGCTTTTGAAATATTGATGTCCCCAGACCACCTTTCACTTCAATACAGATAGTCACATCAAGAAACGAAATCCTGTCACCCCAAACTTCATACATAAATGCAAGACCTAGTTCGTTTTGTACAGGTGCTGAATGAAGGATTCAAAAGTTTGATCCCCCGACCAAAGGATGAGGATGTTATTACTGTAACGCCCCCAGAAGGATATGTAGGGGCACCATGTGTCATCCCCATCCCTGAAGCCATTTGTATCTTCCCACTATCAGGAGCAGATTAGCATAAATGGGGGTACAAGGGCTACCCACTGCTGTGCCCCTGAGCTGGTGGTAGTACTTTATATTAAATAGGGAAAAATGACATCATAAAGCAAATTCAAGTAATTCCAACATGAAAGGATTAGTGTGTCCCTCTAGAGCACATATGTGAAACTCTGGCCCGCGGGCTAATTCTGGTTCACAGGGTGTGTATATTTGGCCTATGACGCCGGGCGGGCACCCCAATTATATTTTGCCTCTCGACACCAGAAAGATCTCCCACATGGATCCGCCATCCAGCATTGCACTTTCAACTGTTTACGCCGACAAGACTGAATAGGTATATTTTCTTTTGGACTGGTTTATGAGGCATGTTTTATAAACCAGCTGAAGATTTGAATGAAAAACACTCCTTTGACTACCTCATTAAGCAGCCATTTGAGCTGATCTACCACAATATATGTACAAAAACCTAAAAATATTATCTTTAAGTAATATGAAAAACTAGAAATATACATTTAATAAACATTTTATTCAATCCCTAACCCCATTCTTTTTTATCAGTCAAAAAGTCCCGAAAAGCTCTATTAAGCATGGCCATTTTAAAACTGAAGGATTGTTTGAAGAACTCAGATCCTTGCCCAGAGACAGGGGGCCCTTAGGGAATGTTGGCCCTGAGCAATTGACCAGTTTTTCGATCCCTCCACCCTTCCCACAATGCTGACCCTAACTAAGACATACCAGTTTCTCCACAGGGTCAGCACACGTCCTTAAGAATAAGGCTAGTTTCACACTAGCATTTACCTGATCTGTGGCGGGCTGCGGACTTCCTCCGTAAAGCCCCGCCCTCCGCTGCTAGCTCCGCCTACATCTGCATGCGGCCTGCGACCTTATATATTTAACATTAGGTACGCTGGTCGTGCGGCTGTATGCTGATGGTGCCGCATGCGTCATTTTGATGATGCGGCGCCCAGCGTAGGACGCAGCCTGTAGCATTTTTTTTTCCGCATCGTCAAAACGACGCATGCGGCACCATCCGCACGACCTGCGTACCTAATGTTAAATATAGGTACGCAGGCCGCATGCGGGCCACATGCAGATGTAGGCGGAGCTAGCAGTGGAGGTGCGGCGGAGGGCGAGGCTTCACGGAGGAAGTCCGCAGCCCGCCGCAGATCAGGTAAATGCTAGTGTGAAACTAGCCTAAGGTCTGAAGTGCTCAGCGGAATCTGCTGATCTTATACACATCCTGTGGGATTGTAAATTCTTTTTAGGCATTATTACATTTGTATAATCATAATCAGCAGGTTTGGTCAGAGACACAAAATACTCTTATTAGGGTAAGTAGAACTAACACTGGACACACATGGTAAAACTGTGGTAGGACGTATATTGTTTCTTGCACATAAACTGGTAACATTTAGATGGATTCAGACGTACCCTCCTACAAAACGTTTTTAACATAGTCGTTACTGCAGAACTGTATGAGAAAGTGATTTATTCTACAAGAAATGGCAGAACCATAAATGAGAGAATCCGGGCCTGTGGCTGGATACTTCGGACCTGGCCTTCGGCATGTAAGAACGAGACAGGGTCATTGTCCCTGGAGCTTCTCTACTCGTTAAAATGAGACTCACTGACCTTGTTTATATAAAAAGAGTCCGAGTAAAATTGAAACTGCCTAAATATGAGGACCTTGTCTGATCTATAGGTCATTGTACAGAGAACTATGGAGATAGCATTATTCTTCTGCATAAAATATGTGATGTTGCTGTAGCCCTAAAATATCCTGTACATAAGACCTCAGTAGAGATAATCCAGGTAAGAAACATTAGCGGCACTCAATAACAAATAAAGTGCTGACCTTTTATTTAAGCAGGAAATTGTTAAGCCAGGCAGATGAAAACCCAGTTAGCCAACGCTGGTAAGCGTGGACACAGGCTTTCTCAAGGCCTTAAGAAAGCAAGTCTTTACGCAAAATTGCGTTGGCAGACTAGGTTTTCGGATTCCCGATTAAGTAATTTCATGCTTCAATAAAAGGTCAGCACTTTATTTGGTATTGGGTAACACTATTTTTTCTTACCAGGATTGCAACATTGTTCTATGAGCTGAGCACCACTACCTGTGTTTCCTTTTCTATCTGCCTTGGGGAGTGTTATAAAATCCTTGGATGGGTGTTTCCCAGTCGATCCTACTAAGTATGTGTTATCTGGAGCTTGCCGTAATGGTGAGCATTACTCTTTTTTCCACTCTTGTAAGGTGGCACCTGGACAGGTTGTGGATAGGAGGTATGTGTTCCAGAAGTGCCAAGCCTCGGTGATGTAGGACCCGGAGAGGCAGGCTCCAGCACAAAGTGCTGACATGTGTTTTAATGGGCACAATAATGGGTCCGGGTTTTACAAGCAACTGAAAGAGCTGGGTGGCATCAGCTGCTCACTTACTGTACCTCCAGTCCGGGTCTTGTAGTGTCTAATTTAAAGCAGCTGGGGCTGTCTCACTTGGTCTGTGTGTATGCAAGGTGAGGAGGCCTTACATGTGCTGCTCAGACCCAGCTGGAACCTGTGAGAAAAAGACTAATATTTAAACGTGTGAGTCCATGTGTTATATGGACTGGCCATTTTCTATTTTTGTTGTGTTATACTTTTTTTTGTACCTGGAACAGGCTGCTTTATATTGTTACAAACAGAAAAACTGACCAGCACATCCAAACTGGTGTGAATAGGTGCTAGCTTATACAACAATTCTAAGAAAAAACAAAGCAGCACTCCGGAATGTTAAGAATAGTAAATCTTGGACTAAAAAGCCTACAGTTTGGATGTGCTTCTATGCTTTTTAGTCCAATAGAGGTGTCTTATCAGGACAGAAACTTCTAGCAGATCAATGGGCAGAGGTCCTAGCGCCATACTTGATGGGGTAACCCAATAGGCCTACTATGACTTGGCTTTGCAAGATGCCAAGGAATATAGTAAGCTTACAAATGAAATTTTGGCATACTTGAGGGTGACAATCACTGACAGGGCACAGCGGGTCCACCGCTGGGTATATCACAGGGACAAATCCCCTTGCTCCCAAATGATTGATCTACTGCACCTGGTCCACAAGTGGTTGCAGCCAGAGTCCCTCTACCCCTGCACATATGGTAGAGCGAGTGGTGATGAACCGGTTCATGCATTCCCTTCCGAGGCCAATACAGACTTTGGTCCCCCAGGGTGATCCCAGGAAGACCGATGAACTGGTCCACTAGACAGGTATCAGGGGGTCAAGGATTCCTTTGGAAAGCAGCCCACTCCATACTGGGGTACCAACAGGGGGTGGAGGCCCAAAGAACAGTGGCCATTCAAGATCCAAAGGGGTGGGAGAAGTAATGTTGAAGGTCGCTGCTGGTGACATTATATGCTAAAAATGTCACAGCCCAGGCTATATAGCCGCCCATTGGTCCCTGAACTCTGAGCTAATGGACTGCAGCATATGCCAGTGTTGCTCCTATTTTGCCTTCAACGCCTGCAGCGCTGTTCCTCAACCTGGTGAAGGCCCTCAGGCATGCTTAGTGTCTGTAAACGGTGTGCGAATGACTGGACTGTTGGACTCAGGAAGTTTGGTGACCCTGATTCTTCATAGGCTGATCCCTGGGAAGGTGGTGGGTGTCCAGTGTATCCATGGGGACGCTAAGAACTATTTTGTGGCTCGGGTGGATGTTAGCACGTACTGTGGTACCGTATTTCGGGAAGTGGTCAGACCACGCCCTATAGAAGCGGCGTGGTGTATGTTGCACAGATGCAAGAAAGGATTGCCAACGTGATGCCCATTTTGAAGGAGTACCTGCTCAAGACACAGGAAGCACAGGCCATGGTGTATAATGGGTCAGCCAAAGTGAGACAGTTCAACCCAGGGGATCAATTACTTGTGTTGGTGAGGAGCAAGTTCCTGGCCAAGTGGCAGGGCCCCTATAAGGCAGTAGAGAAAGATGGTCAAGTCATCTTTAAAATCCACCAACCAGGGAAGAAGCCCTATCAGGTTCACCATGTCAGCCTAATTAAAACGTGACAGGACAGAGAACCAGTGGAACCTCCTTGTCTGGTGGCCAAGTCTGAAGTCAGTGTGGAAGATGTTAAGGTGGCATACAACTGGTCTTGCTCACAAAAACAGCAATGTCGGGAGCTTTAGCAGCAGAATAAAGACCAGCCGAGAAGTGATCTCAAAAGAGGTGAAGTGGAAGAGGAATCTTAGAGTCACTGAAGAGTCCAAGATTGGCTGGTCCAGTCCCATAGTCTTGGTTACAAAGCTAGGTGGGGAGTGGCGGTTCTGTAATGACTACAGGAAGAGCAATGAGGTCTCGAAATTTGACACCTACCCAATGCCCGGGGTACATGAACTGATTGAAATGCTAGGGAGAGCCAGGTACATTACCACCCTTGGCCTCATGAAAGGGTATTGGCAAACTCCAATGTCACAAGATGAAAAGGATAAGACTGCCTTTTCAACACCAGACTGTTGTTTCCAGTACACAAAGAAGCCATTTGGGTCGCAAGGAGCTCAGGCTACCTTCCAGAGAGCCATGGACCAGATCCTAGCTTCCCACAAAAAGTGTGCAGTGGCCTACCAGGATTACATAATGATCTACAACCAGAATTGGGGAAATCATCTGAGCAAAGTTCAGGTGATACTTGATGCTCTACAGAAGTAGGGTGTTTCATAAACCCAAAGAAATGTGCAATCAGCATGGCGGAAGCTAAATACATAGTCTATGCCATTTGTAGGGGTGACATAAAGCCCCAAATAAAGTTGACATAATCCAGAATGGAAAACGTCTCTCAAAGAAGCAGGTCAGGGTGTTCGTGGGTTACTACCGACGGTTTATCCCTAATTTCACCATGATAGCCACCCCTTTGACGGGTCTCCTTAGAGGAAAAAAGTCAGCCATGGCTAAGTGGTATCCAGAAGCTGAGACAACCTTCAAGGAACTGGAGCTAGCGCTATGTAAACAGTTAGTGCTGAGGAGTTTATGGTTCAGACAGACATGTGAGATGTCGGGTTGGGCGCCGTCTTATCTCAAGAAGTGAACGGTAAAGAGCACGCCATAATGTATCTAAGTTGGAAGCTGTGATCCTGCAAGAAGAATTAGAATTACTTCATAGTGAAGACGGAATGTTTGGCCATCAAGTGGGCATTGGAAACTCTAAGGTACTACCTCTTAGGCAGGAAATTCAGGCTAGTGTCAAACCATGCCCCACTGAGGTGGATGAGGGAGAAGAGGAACAGTGCCCGAGTTACCAAATGATTCCTAGCACTCCAGGAAGTTAGCATCCATGTAGAGCATAGGCCCAGGAAACTGCATGGCAATGCAGATGCTTGGTTGAGGGTCCACTGTCTGATGGCGGAAGGTGCCAAGGCCCCCGGCTTTGGGCAAAGGGGGTATGTAAGGTGACAGCTGGACAGCTCATGGATGGGAGGTACGAGTCACTGATGTGCCAAACCTCGGTGATGTACGATCCAATTTCTATGTGACGACCCTCTGGATGTGCGAAAATGCTCAAGCCACGGCCAACTCTGCAAGAAGAGTATTGTGGATGGAATAAGCATTTCAGGCCTAAGATCTCTTTGGTCCACAGTGGTAGGAAATACTTAAATCTTTAGGTGAAAATAAAGGTTCCTTTTTTCCACAACCTTCAAGTTTTTCAGTCTCGAAGGAGAAACTACCCAAGATTTCGAAAGAGGTATTGAGGGAAAAAGCAATATAGGCCGAAACTGAAGTGATTTCTACAAGAAACGAATCATTAATCTTCAGTTTTCATATTGGGAATTTGCTACCGTAGGAGGAAGATTTTCCAGGTTTTTATTCCAGCATCGTCTCCTAATTTCTCGTATCTCTGGGTCTTATTAGTTATAGGCCACGTTAGGTATTTGGTCATTATTTTACATCAATATTTGTAAGACAAAATCAGGAGTGGGTGAAAAATGCAGAGGTGGTACATGTGTTTCTGTTATACTTTCCCTCTGATTGTTCGACTCCTGATTTTGGCTTACAAACACTGACGTAAAATACTGACCAAAGGCTGAATGTGTGAATGTGGCCTTAAAGAGTATATCCTCTTGAACCAAAAGAACTTACACCCAATAGTTTTCTGTGGAATCAGAGCAAAGAAGTGATAGTCTGGCATCTGATACAAAACTTCCCTCCAAACAGGGTCCTTAAACAAGTCCCAGTCCACAAAGAAGGGTCGGGGATTTACTCTCCAGTTTTTCCAGTCCCCAAACCAGAGGAAAAAAATGGCATCTGGCTAATAGCTCTTATATTTCTGAATGGTTTTCTGGAAAAGAAAAAATTCAAGACGGAGATCATTCATTCTTCAGAAGGAAGACTTCCCATCAACCATACATCTTCAGAATTCATATCTGTACAAATTTCTTAGATTTGCCGTTCAAGTGAGGTAAAAAATAATCCAGTTAACCTGTCTTCCATTCGGTCTTGCAGCAACTCCAATAGTTTTCACCAAGGTCTTAGTAGTTCTTGCAGCAGCCCTGAGATTAAGGGAATATATGTAGTTCCATATCTAGATGACTGGTTAGTCATCCAAGGAGGTGTTATTGGGTCACCTTCGGGTAACCCTACAGTTACTCAGATCCCATGGGTTTCTAATCAATCAAACCAAGTCCCATCTCGTGCCCTTTAAAGTACAGAAATTGATGGAGTTTATCATCAATTCACACCTTCCTTCAATCAGGTTCTATGACGAGAGAATCCGCAAGCTGCAGTCTAGTGTGAGGCATCTTATTGACAGCTCTTACATCACCATCCGATCGGCAATGAGTGTCCTAGGAACTCCAACTTCCATGAAAAAGGCAGTGTCTTGGGCTTGGGTGCTGTTGTGAATTCTGTTTTTGGGCTCCCTCTGGTGGTTACAGATGGTACTGGGTGACTTGTGTTCTCTGCGGTCTCTGGTGTCCACCTGTTCTATCAGGATATGGGAGTTTCCTATTTAACCTGGCTTTCTTGTCATTTCCTCGCCGGCTATCAATGTAATCAGTGTGTCTTGTTACCTCTGCTTCCCGCTTCTGTAATCTTCAGGACAAGCTAAGTTTTTGATTTTCCTGTTCCACGTTTTGCTTAATTTTTGTCTTAGTCCAGCTTGCAGATATGTGATTCCTTTTTGCTGGTTGCTCTAGTGGGCTGATATTACTCCTCATGTTCCATGAGTTGGCACATGAGTTCAAGTAATTTCAGGATGGTTTTTTGTAGGGTTTTTCGCTGACCGCGCAGTTCACTTTTGTATCCTCTGCTATCTAGCTTTAGCGGGCCTCATTTTGCTGAATCTGTTTTCATAACTACGTATGTGCTTTCCTCTCATTTCACCGTCATTACATGTGGGGGGCTGCTATTTCTGTGGGGTGTTTCTCTGGAGGCAAGAGAGGTCTGTGTTTCTTCTAATAGGGGAAGTTAGTCCTTCGGCTGGCGCGAGACGTCTAGGAATCATCGTAGGCACGTTCCCCGGCTACAGCTAGTTGTGTGTTTAGGTTCAGGATCGCGGTCAGCTCAGTTTCCATCACCCTAGAGCTTGTTTTGTTTTTTGTGCTTGTCCTTTTGTGATCCCCTGCCATTGGGATCATGACAGTATAGCCGGCCCAAAAGTGGTAATCGTATTGGCTGAAGTAGGAGGAAAAATTGTCTGAGGAAGTTTTTTTTTTTTTTTTCCCCTCAGAGTTTTCTGCCTAGCCTTAATTGCAGCCTGGCTGCGTCTTACCTCCTCTTAATCCTTGAATGGCTCTGACCTCAGCTGTTTATCATGGACGTCCAGAGTTTGGCTTCCAGCCTGAATAATCTTGCTGCTAAGGTTCAAAATATACAAGATTTTGTTGTACATGCTCCTATGTCTGAACCTAGAATTCCTATCCCAGAGTTTTTTTCTGGAGATAGATCTAGTTTTCTGAATTTTAGGAACAATTACAAGTTGTTTCTTTCTTTGAAATCTCGCTCTTCTGGAGACCCTGCTCAGCAAGTCAAGATTGTTATATCTTTCCTGCGGGGTGACCCTCAGAATTGGGCATTTGCATTGGCACCAGGGGATCCTGCGTTGCTCAATGTGGATGCGTTTTTTCTGGCATTGGGTTTGCTCTATGAGGAACCTAACCTAGAGATTCAGGCTGAAAAAGCCTTATTGGCTCTCTCTCAGGGGCTTGATGAAGCAGAAATATATTGTCAGAAATTTCGGAAATGGTCGGTGCTTACTCAGTGGAATGAGTGCGCCCTGGCTGCAAGATTCAGAGATGGCCTTTCTGAGGCCATTAAAGATGTTATGGTGGGGTTCCCTGCGCCTACAGGTCTGAATGAGTCTATGACTATGGCTATTCAGATTGATCGGCGTTTACGGGAGCGCAAACCTGTGCACCATTTGGCGGTGTCTTCTGAACAGGCACCTGAGACAATGCAATGTGATAGAATTCAGTCCAGAAGTGAACGGCAAAACTATAGGCGGAAAAATGGGTTGTGTTTTTATTGTGGTGATTCAGCTCATGTTATATCAGCATGCTCTAAACGCACAAAAAAGGTTGATAAGTCTGTTGCCATTAGTACTTTACAGTCTAAGTTCATTCTGTCTGTGACTCTGATTTGTTCATTATCAGCCATTTCCGTCGATGCCTATGTGGATTCAGGCGCTGCCCTGAGTCTTATGGATTGGTCATTTGCCAACCGCTGTGGGTTTAGTCTGGAGCCTCTGGAAGTCCCTATTCCTTTGAAAGGAATTGACTCTACACCTTTGGCTATGAACAAACCTCAGTACTGGACACAAGTGACCATGCGTATTACTCCTGTTCATCAGGAGGTGATTCGCTTCCTGGTACTGTATAATTTACATGATGTCTTAGTGCTTGGTCTGCCATGGTTACAAACTCATAACCCAGTCTTGGACTGGAAAACGATGTCTGTGTTAAGCTGGGGAGGTCAGGGGGTTCATGATGATGCACCTCCGATTTCTATCACTTCATCTACTTCTTCTGAGGTTCCTGTATTTTTGTCTGATTATCGGGATGTTTTTGAGGAGCCTAAGCTCAATTCGCTTCCTCCTCACATGGATTGCGATTGTGCTATAGATTTGATTCCTGGCAGTAAATTTCCTAAAGGACGTTTGTTCAATCTGTCAGTGCCAGAGCATACTGCTATGCGGGATTATGTTAAGGAGTCCTTGGAAAAGGGACATATCCGTCCATCTTCGTCCCCTTTGGGAGCAGGTTTTTTTTTCGTGGCCAAAAAAGATGGTTCCTTGAGGCCTTGTATAGATTACCGTCTTTTGAATAAGATTACAGTCAAATATCAGTATCCTTTGCCATTGTCGACTGATTTGTTCGCTCGCATTAAGGGGGCTAAATGGTTCACTAAGATTGATCTTCGGGGTGCGTATAATCTTGTGCGGATAAAGCAGGGTGAGGAGTGGAAAACCGCATTTAATACGCCTGAGGGCCATTTTGAGTATTTGGTGATGCCTTTTGGACTTTCTAATGCTCCTTCTGTCTTCCAGTCCTTTATGCACGATATTTTCCGTGAATATCTGGATAAATTTATGATTGTGTATTTGGATGATGTTTTGGTTTTTTCTGATGACTGGGAGTCCCATGTTCAGCAGGTCAGGAAGGTGTTTCAGGTCCTGCGGGCCAATTCTTTGTTTGTAAAAGGTTCAAAGTGTCTCTTTGGAGTCCAGAAGATTTCTTTTTTGGGGTATATTTTTTCCCCTTCTACTATTGAGATGGATCCCGTCAAGGTTCAGGCTATTTGTGACTGGACGCAGCCTACATCTCTTAAGAGTCTACAGAAGTTCTTGGGCTTTGCTAATTTTTATCGTCGTTTCATAACTAATTTTTCTAGTGTTGTTAAGCCTTTGACGGATTTGACTAAGAAGGGTGCTGATGTTGCTGATTGGTCTCCTGCGGCTGTGGAGGCCTTTCAGGAACTTAAGCGCCGGTTTTCTTCTGCTCCTGTGTTGCGTCAGCCAGATGTTTCGCTTCCTTTTCAGGTTGAGGTTGATGCTTCCGAGATTGGAGCGGGGGCGGTTTTGTCGCAGAGAAGCTACGATGGCTCGGTGATGAAGCCATGTGCGTTCTTTTCTAGAAAGTTTTCGCCCACTGAGCGGAATTATGATGTTGGTAATCGGGAGCTTTTGGCCATGAAGTGGGCATTTGAGGAGTGGCGTCATTGGCTTGAGGGGGCTAGACATCGTGTGGTGGTCTTGACTGATCACAAAAATCTGATTTACCTTGAGTCTGCCAAGCGTCTGAATCCTAGACAGGCTCGTTGGTCACTGTTTTTCTCCCGTTTCAATTTTGTGGTTTCATACCTGCCAGGTTCAAAGAATGTGAAGGCGGATGCTCTTTCTAGGAGTTTTGTGCCTGACTCCCCTGGAAATTCTGAGCCCACTGGTATCCTTAGGGATGGGGTGATTTTGTCGGCTGTCTCCCCAGACTTGCGACGTGCTTTGCAGGAGTTTCAGGCGGATAAACCTGATCGTTGTCCGCCTGAAAGACTGTTTGTTCCGGATAATTGGACCAGTAGAGTCATCTCCGAGGTCCATTCTTCTGCGTTGGCAGGTCATCCTGGAATATTTGGTACTAGAGACTTGGTGGCCAGGTCTTTTTGGTGGCCTTCCTTGTCGAGGGATGTGCGTTCTTTTGTGCAGTCTTGTGAAGTTAGCGCTCGGGCTAAGCCTTGCTGTTCTCGGGCCAGTGGATTGTTGTCACCTTTGCCTATCCCGAAGAGGCCTTGGATGCACATTTCCATGGACTTTATTTCGGATCTCCCTGTCTCTCAAAAAAGTCCGTCATCTGGGTTGTGTGTGACCGCTTTTCTAAGATGGTTCATCTGGTACCCTTGCCTAAGTTACCTTCCTCCTCTGAGTTGGTCCCTCTGTTTTTTCAGAACATGGTTCGTTTGCATGGGATTCCGGAGAACATCGTTTCTGACAGGGGATCCCAGTTTGTGTCTAGATTTTGGCGGACGTTCTGTGCTAAGATGGGCATTGATTTGTCCTTTTCGTCTGCATTCCATCCTCAGACGAATGGCCAGACGGAACGAACTAATCAGACCTTGGAAACTTATTTAAGGTGTTTTGCTTCTGCTGATCAAGATGACTGGGTTACCTTTTTGTCGCTTGCCGAATTTGCCCTTAATAATCGGGCTAGTTCTGCTACCTTGGTTTCTCCTTTCTTTTGTAATTCGGGGTTTCATCCTCGTTTTTCCTCTGGTCAGGTGGAGCCTTCTGATTGTCCTGGAGTGGACATGGTGGTGGATAGGTTGCATCAGATTTGGAGTCATGTGGTGGACAATTTGAAGTTGTCCCAGGAGAGGGCTCAGCAGTTTGATAATCGCCATCACCGCGTGGGTCCTCGACTTCGTGTTGGGGACTTGGTGTGGTTGTCTTCTCGTTTTGTTCCTATGAAGGTCTCTTCTCCTAAGTTCAAGCCTCGGTTCATCGGTCCCTATAGGATCTTGGAAATTCTTAACCCTGTGTCGTTTCGTTTGGATCTCCCGGCATCGTTTGCTATTCATAATGTGTTCCATCGGTCGTTGTTGCGGAAGTATGAGGTTCCTGTTGTTCCTTCGCTTGAACCTCCTGCTCCGGTGCTGGTGGAGGGAGAATTGGAGTATGTTGTGGAGAAGATCTTGGATTCTCGTGTTTCCAGACGGAAACTCCAATATTTGGTCAAGTGGAAGGGTTATGGTCAGGAGGATAATTCTTGGGTGGTTGCCTCTGATGTTCATGCTGCTGATTTGGTCCGTGCATTTCATAGGGCTCATCCTGGTCGCCCTGGTGGTTCTCGTAAGGGTTCGGTGACCCCTCCTCAAGGGGGGGGTACTGTTGTGGATTCTGTTTTTGGGCTCCCTCTGGTGGTTACAGATGGTACTGGGTGACTTGTGTTCTCTGCGGTCTCTGGTGTCCACCTGTTCTATCAGGATATGGGAGTTTCCTATTTAACCTGGC
Organism: Ranitomeya imitator; assembly: GCF_032444005.1. Classification (NCBI taxonomy): domain Eukaryota; kingdom Metazoa; phylum Chordata; class Amphibia; order Anura; family Dendrobatidae; genus Ranitomeya; species Ranitomeya imitator. The sequence goes on from NC_091283.1 coordinate 365,774,866, forward strand.
TTTCTTGTCATTTCCTCGCCGGCTATCAATGTAATCAGTGTGTCTTGTTACCTCTGCTTCCCGCTTCTGTAATCTTCAGGACAAGCTAAGTTTTTGATTTTCCTGTTCCACGTTTTGCTTAATTTTTGTCTTAGTCCAGCTTGCAGATATGTGATTCCTTTTTGCTGGTTGCTCTAATGGGCTGATATTACTCCTCATGTTCCATGAGTTGGCACATGAGTTCAAGTAATTTCAGGATGGTTTTTTGTAGGGTTTTTCGCTGACCGCGCAGTTCACTTTTGTATCCTCTGCTATCTAGCTTTAGCGGGCCTCATTTTGCTGAATCTGTTTTCATAACTACGTATGTGCTTTCCTCTCATTTCACCTTCATTACATGTGGGGGGCTGCTATTTCTGTGGGGTGTTTCTCTGGAGGCAAGAGAGGTCTGTGTTTCTTCTAATAGGGGAAGTTAGTCCTTCGGCTGGCACGAGACGTCTAGGAATCATCGTAGGCACGTTCCCCGGCTACAGCTAGTTGTGTGTTTAGGTTCAGGATCGCGGTCAGCTCAGTTTCCATCACCATAGAGCTTGTTTTGTTTTTTTGTGCTTGTCCTTTTGTGATCCCCTGCCATTGGGATCATGACAGGGTGCATTACTGTCTTCTACAGCAAGAGCTTTTAAGAAATTAGAACAAGAACCTCACTTCACGAAATTCTAAGATGATTCTTCTGACAGCCACCAAAAAGAATCTTCATTGGTGGTTATCTCCAAGCAGCTTGTGAAGGGCAAGTCTCTGACGCTTCATCAAGCGGTGACTCTCACATCGGATGCATCAAGCTCAAGTTGAGATGCCAATAACAGCAACAGTTGGGTCCAAGAAGTCTGGTCGAGCAAGAAGTCCCATTTATTATCCAACCTGAAAAAGATAAGAGCAATATGGTGGGCCATTTTCAGTCCATTCCATTCCAACACGTGGTGTTAGTTTGTTCCAACAACTTGGCCTCTCTTTATTACAGCAACAAGCAAGGGGGAACCAAAAGTCTGTCCTTGATGACGGAATGTCAGCACCTTTTCAACTGGGCAGAAAGAAATCTTCTAAGTATTTTAACCGTTCATATTCAAGGAATGACCAATGTCAGTGTAGACTGGCTGAGTCGCAACAGGATTCATAGGGAGAGTGGAGTTTGAACCATTTTCCTTCAGATCACTTGAAAGATGGGTTCCCAGATCTGGACGTAATGTCTACAAGCCAGAATGCGTAAACTCACCAATTTTTCCCTCTCTCTGTCCACTCAGTAATCTGTGGAAGATGAACGGTCTCTTTTCACAGCTCCTACCAGACCTATTGATACAACATAACAATTATTCAGATCCTGCCAGATTACATCTGATGGCATGGAGATTGACCAAGAAGATCTAGTGGCGCAGGGTCTCTTGGTTCAAGTTATTGGAAGCCTTTTCTGCCACCAGAAGACCAACTGCAAGTAAGGTCTATTCCAGAAAATTGAAAATCTATTCTACGTAGTGTTCTTCAAAGCAGCTGGATCAGAAAATGCTAGCTTCCAGTCTGCAGTTTTTCCAAACAGGATTTGAAGCTTAACATACTAAATCTTAATTCTTGTCAGTCAGTGCCTGTCTGAATTGTTCATTTTCAGATCACCACATCATACGCACATTCTTCAGAGAGTTCAAAAACCTCAGACCTTCATTTCTAGCTCCAGTGCCCTCATTGGATCTAGCCCTGTTGCTGAGAGTCTTGCAAGAATATCCTTTTGAGCCAGATCTGTCATCCATGAAAAGTTTGTAATTGAATCTGGTAGCTGATACAATCGCTAAGCTTCTTCTCAAGTCATATTGCCCTCAGGCAATACCAGGTTTTATTCCCGAGGTCAATAAAGCCCAAAACATCAATCAGGAAGTGATTCTGCCAATCATTTTCCTAATTCAATTGGGGAGGAGGAACAGCGTTTACATTTGTTAGAGGTCTGGGGAATTTTCCTCCTTTACCTTCAGAAGTCTCAAGTTTTCAGAAAGGATGAAAACCTATTTGTGCAGTTCAGAGGTCAAAACCACTGCACTAGAGCTATCTCGGCTTTTTGGGCTGAATTGGAGCATGCTCCACTAGAATATTTGTAGAGCAGCCACCTGGTCTTTGTGAAGCATTACAGATTAGATATCTCTGCTACAGTGGGTTCAGCCTTTGGCAAACGAGTGCGGCAGAAGGCAGTTGTTTTCTGTTCCCCGCGCCCTAAAGTTTTTTTTAACTGCTTTTCAAATCGCATTATGTGCTGCTGTAGGACGACCAGGAAAGTGTAAAATTTGCTCACCTGAAGTTTTCCTTTCCTGCAGTTCGTAGGTAGCTCAAACTTCCCTACCCTTTATTAAACACATTAAATACATGGTACATACAATGCAAATATTTATACATTTCCTTTGGGCTGGAGTGGGGGAGCGGTCAGTTTGACGTCATTAATTATTTTATTGCTTATTAACCCATTTTCTGTTCCAGCCAGGGGTAACGTATTAATCCATTATGTGCTGCCTACGGAAACCAGGAAGCAAAAATGGTAGGTTTGCAAATTTTAGACTTTTTTGGGGGAAGGGGGTTGGGGGGTGTGAAGAAAATCTCAATGCTCTATAATAAATATATAAAAAAATATTTAATGCTAATGTTATATTGCTTGTTAGCTAAGAGGGAATTACATTATTGGGAACTACATATGTTTTAATTCTAATGTAAGTTCTAACTTGCTTTTCCATTCTCATTTACTTATATGTTGTTACTTTGACTGTGTTATATTTTTACAAACTGTACAAGAAAATACATATTGTTTCTCCCCTGTGTGAGTTCTCTGATGGCCAACTAAATATGATTTTTGTTTAAAACATTTCCCACATTCTGAACATGCAAAAAGTTTCTTCCCTGTGTGCGTTCTCTGGTGTCTAACAAGATGTGATTTAACTGTAAAACATTTTCCACATTCTGAACATGAAAAAGGTTTCTCCCCTGTATGAGTTCTCTGATGAGTAACTAAAATTGATTTCTGATTAAAACATTTCCCACATTCTGAACATGAATATGGCTTCTCCCCTGTGTGAACTCTCTCATGTCTAACAAGCTTTGATTTCTGGTTAAAATATTTCCCACACTGAGAACAAGAAAACCTCTCCTTTGTGTGAATTTTTTTAGAAGACATTTTGGGGAAAAAATAATTTCTATTTTCTGCACTTAATAATGGTTTCTTTGCTGTAAGAGCAGTTTGATTTTTAATGATTTTTTTATGACTTTTATTTTTTGTGATGGTGTGTGATGAATCAGAAGATAGGACGTGTTTAAAAGGATCAGATGACAGATCTTTGCTGTGAAGGGATGATGATATATCTTGAATAATGGCATTAACTTCAGTTATATCTTGTGTGATCTCAGGGTCATCTAATTGAAAAATCGCAGATGTCACTTGTCCCTGTGATCTGGTACAGTTATCTGCAAAGAATAAAGATTATTTTTTTAATAAAATATCCTTAAAAAATATATTTGCATAATTGTAAGTTATGTAGACAAAACCAGCATAATGTTTGACCCTGTCTGTTCATTCTGCCTCCCAGAATGCTGTTAAAAAGTCCTAAATCCTCTCAGATCCCAAAAAGAGGAATTCGACCAACCTGAACTATACAGGGACAGGATCACAGAGACATTAAAAGGCTGCTCCCACCTCCACCCTCCAGTGTTTTTCAAAATTACCACAGAAGGATGGATGCAAATGGTCTCATCTGCAAAATAAAACATAAGAGAGTTGAAATAATGGTGCTATCCTGAGGGACTACCTGGAAATAGAATTGCTTATAAGTCTAATTCCCCTTTTCCAGTACGTCCCTCTGGACAATACCAAGAAGTAATACTAAAGATATATTAACCGGAAGGGGGTGGGGCCGGGATAGAGAAGCGCTAAAGGACCATAGTCCGGGGTAAGTACTAGGCTAGAAACTGTAAGTGAACTGTACGATTAGAAAAAAATATAGACAAAAGAATCAATTTATCAAGCACTTCAAAACCTATGACGTGCATCTCCAGATCCATAACCAGGAACAATATGCCTGTTCCTGGTTTTCAATCCATAACTAAACTCTGGGTATAGACCACCTTTCCATGGCACAATGAGTTTTGTAGCACAGAAGCCCTGGATTGCCGAAAGCCTAATCCAATAACCTAAATAGGAACAATATGCCTGGTTTTACATCCATAATAACCCGGAACAGCAAAGCCCTGATGAAACAATTTGATTATAAATATTTGATCCTAAAGATACAATATAGTAGTGAGTGTCTGATATATATATATATATATATATATATATATATATATATATATATATATATATATATATATATATATACACAACCACTGGCAAAAATTATGGAATCACCGGCCTTGGAGGGTGTTCATTCAGTTGTTTAATTTTGTAGAAAAAAAAGCAGATCACAGACATGGCACAAAACTAAAGTCATTTCAAATGGTAACTTTCTGGCTTTAAGAAACACTAAAAGAAATCAAGAACAAAAAATGTGGTAGTCAGTTATGGTAACTTTTTTTAGCCAAGCATAGGGAAAAAATTATGGAATCACTCAAATCTGAGGAAAAAAATTATGGAATCATGAAAAACAAACAATCAAAAAATACACTCCAACACATCACTAGTATTTTGTTACTCCACCTCTGGCTTTTATAACAGCTTGTAGTCTCTGAGGCATGGACTTAATGAGTGTCAAACAGTACTCTTCATCAATCTGGCTCCAACTTTCCCTGATTGCTGTTGCCAGATCAGCTTTGCAGGTTGGAGCCTTGTCATGGACCATTTTCTTCAACTTCCACAAAAGATTTTCAATTGGATTGAGATCCGGACTATTTGCAGGCCATGACATTGACCTTGTGTGTCTTTTTTCAAGGAATGTTTGCACAATTTTTGCTCTATGGCAGGATGCATTATCATTTTATTGATGAGATAAGAAAAGGGTCCAAAATATCAAACATAAACTTGTACATTTATTGAAGATGCAATGACAGCCATCTCCCCAGTGCCTTTACCTGACATGCAGCCCCATATCAACAATGACTGTGGAACTTTGCATGTTCTCTTCAGGCAGTCATCTTTATAAATTTCATTGGAACGGCACCAAACAAAAGTTCCAGCATCATCACCTTGCTCAATGCAGATTCACGATTCATCACTGAATATGACTTTCATCCAGTCATCCACAGTCCACGATTGCATTTCCTTAGCCCATTGTAACCTTGTATTTTTCTGTTAAGGTGTTAATGATGGCTTTCGCTTAGCTTTTCTGTATGTAAATCCCATTTCCTTTAGGCGGTTTAGTGTGGTCACAGACGTTGACTTCAGTTTCCACCCATTCGTTCCTCATTTGCTTTGTTGTGCATTTCCTGTTTTGGAGACATATTGCTTTAAGTTTCCGGTCTTGGTGCTTTGATGTCTTCCTTGGTCTACCAATATGCTTGCCTTTAACAACCTTCCCATGTTGTTTGTATTTGGTCCAGATTTTAGACACAGCTGACTGTGAACAACCAACATCTTTTGCCATATTGCGGGATGATTTACCCTCTTTTAAGAGTTTGATGATCCTCTCCTTTGCTTCAATTGACATCTCTAGTGTTGTAGCCATGATTCATGTCAGTCCACTTGGTGCAACGAGGTGTCATCACTCCTTTTTAGATGCAGACAAACGAGCAGATCTAATTTGATGCAGGTGTTATTTTTGGGTATGAAAATTTACAGGGTGATTCCATAATTTTTTTCCTCAGATTTGAGTGATTCCATAATTTTTACCCTATGCTTGGCTAAAACGTGGTTCATCACTCCTCTAAAGCTGATGTTAATATTAGAAAGGGAGCTTGGACTCTGATACAGATGAAAGCAGCCACAATAAATGTTCTTCCCATCAGTCGTGCCATAATATAAGAAAAATCATGAACTGATTTGTTATATCCGTAGCTCCTAATACAGGACCTTGGTCCAACTCAGAGAGCTCTTAGATCAAACCTTTCCCACAAAGGACAGACTGCATAACCAAAGCTGGGCTATATCCCCAAGACAATGGGTTTCAAATTGCACCTATACATGGAGACTTGTTTGGACATATAAATCTTTTTTTTTTCTTGGTAAATGGGACAGGTTATCATACTTGGGCTCACTTAACTTGGAAAAACAATTGTCTAAAGGCATTTCCACTACAAATGTGCAAATATATGAGGGAAGAGCAATAATTATTCCCAATGATCTTTTACGCCTAGTTTGCAACAGCGACAGGGGGGCTATACTTTCTATAGAAGAAAGAAGATATCTTTCCAATCACAGAAGATGACTCTATACTGCCAGAGCAAGGAGACTATGGATTCTCTACTATAACATGATGATGTAATGTTTGATTCCCAACAAAGTACAATATAATATTACAGGTTATGGGCACTAGATTCTGTGGTGGAATGTTGTTCCCGAAACTAGTCTGATTGATGTATGTGGCTTCAGGAAGGATCTCTTCCCCTAACATGGGAAAATTAGAATCTGCCTCATGGGGTTTTAACTCCTCTCCCTGAATCCATAATATGTCATATTATAAGATGAACTTGACAGAGCTATGTTTCCCTTCAACCATAAACGACAAAATAGAATACAAAGTTTAGCAATTAAGGGACGTCTCCGTCAGAATGAGGCAAATGAAGCTGTATCCAGGTCCAGAAGCACAAGGCACCCACCTACTGGAGTTGAGGATAGAGACACTTGGTGTGCCCCGAGGAGTGAGGCTAGAGACACAAAGCCAGAGGCCTGAAGATCCAACACAAGAATTACAAGGCAGAAAGGCATAAGGCTAGAGGCTTGGAGGCCCAAGGTTTATGAGCCCTGAAGAATACGAGACCCAAGCACAGAGATACGAGGTCCAATCACGAAGGGACAAGGCCCAAGCCCGGAGGTCAGAGGCTCAAAGCTAAAGACTAGAGGCCTGGAGGCATGAGGTGCACTACACAATACCGTCAATAAGACACAAAAACACGTATGTTAAAAGGTGCATTACCGAGAGGGGACTCACCCTGTGACCTGATGATTCTAATCGCTATATAATGAAAACTAAGCTAAGTCATTTGTTTTGACATGTATACTCCTGATGAACCTCATGTTGAGAGGGGAAACGCGTCGAGTTCTAGATAAATGTAATGGGGACTAATGGTGCATTGGGGGATACTGAGATGGTTTAAATATCTAACTGCATTTCTTATTGTGCACCATCTATCTGGGTGAGTGGTCAGTGGAAGGAGCTTGTGGGGGTAGGCTCCATTGAGGCAAAAAATTGTTTGGTGTCATGAATAGGCACATATATGGTTAGGCAGAACTGTGATGTGGTATTGTACTCTGAATGCTTATATCTATGTTCTTGGCATAACTATGATGCCATAGGGCTCCCCAACATCCCCTCATTGTTTACATTTTGTTGCCCATAGTATAATAGGCTACATCAGAGCACTCAAGCACTTTATTTTATAGACATCCTTGCCATATTATATTGATAGGGTCCTGTTTGGGACAGACGTCGAGGAGTGGGGGCGCCACTGTCGTTCATCTTTAATAGGGTGCCAACCTCCGCTGTCAGGCAGGGACAGGGTAAGGTTTATACAATCAGGCCCTCTATTTTGACTATTATTATCCCTGATTCTCCTGGTAGTCCCATATTTGATAAATCTATAAGACATTTCCATCCCATTCCAATTACGGAACATAAGGGATAGAAGGGACAGTTGACGTGGAGCGGGGGCGCCACTGCGCAGGATATAGGGTGCCAACCTCTGCTGACAGGTAGGGTTGCTTGAGACTTAGAGGCAGGGCAAGGCACTATCCTGGATCTTTTTCTATTTTAACATATGTGTTTCTGTGTCTTGGTGACGGTATTGTGTAGTGCACTGGTATTTTGAATTAATAAAGTATACATTTTTTTATACATAACATTTGGGGTTTTTCTGTGAACCAGTTGTTTTTCTACTCCAAAAGATACCTAAATTCTGTGAGTCTTTCAGTGGTACATCTAAATTATCAGGATTGCCCCACCTGAAGGAGCCAATTAATTAATCATGAGGGGCAGCTGGAGAGCAGTCCCCAAATACAAGATAATGTGCTGCATCATATGCCCGCCTATGGATGAAGTAGTCAGACTAAACCTGGACGGCCAAAAAAATAATAGAAACATCTGAGTGTTAGGCTGCCGTCACACTAGCAGTATTTGGTCAGTATTTTACATCAGTATTTCTCAGCCAAAACCAGGAGTGGGTGATAAATACAGAAGTGGTGCATATGTTTCTATTATACTTTTCCTCTGTTTGTTCCACTCCTGGTTTTGGCTTACAAATACTGATGTAAAATACTGACCAAATACTGCTAGTGTGACGGCAACCTTAGTCAACCACAAAATGCGGACAAACATGAGGCCCTGGCGTAAGTTAAAACTCTGAAGCCCAATCATGAGGCCCTGAGTAGCAAAATCATGAAAACAACTGAAGAGCAGCAGTCATGACATGCTGCAGCAAAGTGAAGCCAAACGATCAGACATAGCCCAGGCATGTATCTTTAGCTCGGAGGCCCGAGGCCTAGCTTCAGTTGCTGAAACAAAACGTCAGCACCTCAGGCCCAAGTCCCAGTTTCAGCATAAAGGCATGTGGCTAGTATCAGCCTGGAGGTATAGCACATGTAGACCACATTTACACAGTGAACTTACCTGTCCCGTCACCATCCAATAGTTTCACCCCTTCCTACAACGTCATTAATTTCACCTCCAGACTAGAAAGGGGAAACTGGTAATGCTGAATGCCCACCATTGAGGGAAGCAGCATCACAATCAGGCATGCAGCAATACTGCTCATTGAACACAGGCTGGTTGATGGCTGAGGAACCTTTGCCGAGAGAGTTATCGGGGAATGGGGGGGTTGGGGGAGGGAAGGTCGTGACCCCCTTATCCCACCTGACTCCTTACAATGAAATTCCACAGGATAAGTCATCATCACACTAGGATCAACTCTCATGGGACTTTCCCCTATAAAAACAGGAAAGATACTGGAGGGTGAAGGTGGGAGGGGCATTTTAACCTCTCTGGAGAATCGCTGGTCTTGATCTGGTGCCTCCTTTCTTTTTACAATTGCCTTTCTCCTTCCCTGCTTCGCATGGAGGACACGCCCCACGTCATCCACAGTGTCCCTTTCTCGCTCCTGCGCAGTCGCACTCCTCTCTGCCATGCTGAGGGCAGAGCAAAGTACTGCAGTGCGCACGGATCGGCTTTACTTCTGGGTCACAAGCACTGTTTGGACTTTCCCATTACAGTAATTTTCTCTGTCCTCGCAGCGAAAACGCATACACAACACAACGTGTGCACATAGCCTTAAATTCCGGCAACTGCCTCGACGGATCCGTCAAAAAATGGATCCAGTGCATCAGTTTTTCACAATCTGCACATGATCCGTCTTTTCAACATTTTGACGGATTGGGACTGATTGTAAAAAATGGAAGTGTGAAAGAGGCCTTACTTGTTATAAGGCCGGATTACACCACATGTAAAGCAGCCACAGCCAGTGACTGAGAAGAATCTATGACTTCTCGGCATTTAGCGGTTACTACTCACCTGGGCGGTTATCTGTAAAAATCTCTTCTTTACACCGATCATCACTCCTCACATATGTCTCTGCAGTATTAATATGGGCCACATCTTCATCCTGAAACAAATATTGTAAAAGTCACAGACAGATGGAGAAGTCACATCTATGATCAGTTCTAATCCTGCCATCTCCACTGCTCACATTACAAAAGTATAAAACATATAAAACAAGACATTCACAGCTGTCTACACATCAGAGGTGAGATCTTGTGACACCATTACCCAATCTACCTGATGATCCTGAGTAACATTGGGATTTTCTTCTGTACAGTCCTGTGAAAGAAGAGGACGGGGACATCTCTCTGGTATTGTCTTCTTATTGGATAGAACTGGAGGAAACACATACAGGGACTAAATTCATTCTTTACATGCTGATAATTATAGGTCGCGTGTATTTAGTCCTGTCTATTACCTGGTGATGTGAGGGGCTGGGGAACCTCCATCATGATGTCCTTGTATAGATCTTTGTGTCCTTCCAAATACTCCCACTCCTTCATGGATAAATAGACAGTGACATCCTGACACCTTATAGGAACCTAACATAAACAATGATATTGTCATCCCTCTGATCCCTTCATAGCGTTACTGTATAATGTCCCAGCATTCTTAGCAGTGTCACCTCTCCAGTCAGCAGCTCAATCATCTTGTAGGTGAGTTCTAGGATCTTCTGGTCATTGATGTCCTCATGTATCAGTGGGTGGGGTGGAAGACCCGTCATTGGGCTTCCATATCCCTCAGACATTGGGGCCTTACAGCGCTTACTAGAGGTCTTCTTCACTACTGTGTAATCCTGGTTATTGAGAGACACATTAATAAATCTCACTTCAGACATTTTCAGAGTCCTCACCTCTCCAGTTCTATCCGTTATTTCCATAGATAAGAATGATGTAATGTGACGTTATCAGAACCTCTCACCTCTCCAGTAAGTCGAAAAAGGATCTCTAGTGTGAGATGTAATATCCTCTCCACCATCTTGTTCCTCTCCCTATTCATCCTTTACGGAAAATCTGGAAAATTCTTTGATATGGAAGATCTCAACTGAGAGGATCCAATATTGTACAGATCTGAATGGGAACAACATAAGCCGATGTAACATCATAAAGCATCCCGTGTAATAATAATTAGTAGAGATAATAAGGGGAAACAAATAAATAGATAGAACGTGTAGATGTTGTTGTGCTAGTTAGTATAATCTGACACATTGGTTGGATTGGTGACATTCACTAGCTATTTTTGTCCCTGCTTTAGCTTCTCATTGGCTGTAGAGATCATATGTGACCAGGAAATACAGAGACCCTTGCAATGGTGGCACAGAAATTGTGGTGGATCATTAATGTATTAATATTTTTACTATTTTCCAGTATTAGAGTATTGTTTCTTTATATCTACTCTACAGGGTCAATGGCGCTGTATGTGTCACGAAGATTGCTTTCTCCCGTGATGTTAAACCCATACTTTTCTCTCCAGCATGCTATGTGCTGAAGTGATTAACTAGCCAATACAAGGGTTTGGGTTTTTGGTGAGTAGGTGAGAGATGGGTGGGATGCCTTCTCATCATACCTCCACCTCAAGGGTGTTGCTGTGGAAGTTAAATGTGCAGCCACTGCTTATTTTACTGTGTTGTGTGTTTGGAGAGGAATGTCTCCAGACATAGTAACATAGTAACATAGTTAGTAAGGCCGAAAAAAGACATTTGTCCATCCAGTTCAGCCTATATTCCATCATAATAAATCCCCAGATCTACATCCTTCTACAGAACCTAATAATTGTATGATACAATATTGTTCTGCTCCAGGAAGACATCCAGGCCTCTCTTGAACCCCTCGACTGAGTTCGCCATCACCACCTCCTCAGGCAAGCAATTCCAGATTCTCACTGCCCTAACAGTAAAGAATCCTCTTCTATGTTGGTGGAAAAACCTTCTCTCCTCCAGACGCAAAGAATGCCCCCTTGTGCCCGTCACCTTCCTTGGTATAAACAGATCCTCAGCGAGATATTTGTATTGTCCCCTTATATACTTATACATGGTTATTAGATCGCCCCTCAGTCGTCTTTTTTCTAGACTAAATAATCCTAATTTCGCTAATCTATCTGGGTATTGTAGTTCTCCCATCCCCTTTATTAATTTTGTTGCCCTCCTTTGTACTCTCTCTAGTTCCATTATATCCTTCATGAGCACCGGTGCCCAAAACTGGACACAGTACTCCATGTGCGGTCTAACTAGGGATTTGTACAGAGGCAGTATAATGCTCTCATCATGTGTATCCAGACCTCTTTTAATGCACCCCATGATCCTGTTTGCCTTGGCAGCTGCTGCCTGGCACTGGCTGCTCCAGGTAAGTTTATCATTAACTAGGATCCCCAAGTCCTTCTCCCTGTCAGATTTACCCAGTGGTTTCCCATTCAGTGTGTAATGGTGATATTGATTCCTTCTTCCCATGTGTATAACCTTACATTTATCATTGTTAAACCTCATCTGCCACCTTTCAGCCCAAGTTTCCAACTTATCCAGATCCATCTGTAGCAGAATACTATCTTCTCTTGTATTAACTGCTTTACATAGTTTTGTATCATCTGCAAATATCAATATTTTACTGTGTAAACCTTCTACCAGATCATTAATGAATATGTTGAAGAGAACAGGTCCCAATACTGACCCCTGCGGTACCCCACTGGTCACAGCGACCCAGTTAGAGACTATACCATTTATAACCACCCTCTGCTTTCTATCACTAACCCATTTACACACATTTTCCCCAGACCAAGCATTCTCATTTTGTGTACCAACCTCTTGTGCGGCACGGTATCAAACGCTTTGGAAAAATCGAGATATACCACGTCCAATGACTCACCGTGGTCCAGCCTATAGCTTACCTCTTCATAAAAACTGATTAGATTGGTTTGACAGGAGCGATTTCTCATAAACCCATGCTGATATGGAGTTAAACAGTTATTCTCATTGAGATAATCCAGAATAACATCCCTCAGAAACCCTTCAAATATTTTACCAACAATAGAGGTTAGACTTACTGGCCTATAATTTCCAGGTTCACTTTTAGAGCCCTTTTTGAATATTGGCACCACATTTGCTATGCGCCAGTCCTGCGGAACAGATCCTGTCGCTATAGAGTCCCTAAAAATAAGAAATAATGGTTTATCTATTACATTACTTAGTTCCCTTAGTACTCGTGGGTGTATGCCATCCGGACCCGGAGAATTATCTATTTTAATCTTATTTAGCCGATTTCGCACCTCTTCTTGGGTTAGATTGGTGACCCTTAATATAGGGTTTTCATTGTTTCTTGGGATTTCACCTAGCATTTCATTTTCCACCGTGAATACCGTGGAGAAGAAGGTGTTTAATATGTTAGCTTTTTCCTCGTCATCTACAACCATTCTTTCCTCACTATTTTTTAAGGGGCCTACATTTTCAGTTTTTATTCTTTTACTATTGATATAGATGAAGAACAGTTTGGGATTAGTTTTACTCTCCTTAGCAATGTGCTTCTCTGTTTCCTTTTTGGCAGCTTTAATTAGTTTTTTAGATAAAGTATTTTTCTCCCTATAGTTTTTTAGAGTTTTTTAGAGACGATAGCTCACAGTGGAGTTGAAGACTTGTGGTGTTCCCTACAGGCAAATCCCGCAAACATAAGGACTTTGTTATACTTTTACCTTTTGTTTTGCCATTATTCCAGAAAGGACATGTTTATTGCGTTAAACCCTGCCATAGTTTATGATGTCCAGCAGGTGATTTACCTAAGAAGCCTGTGTCTACCTCTGAAAGCAGCAGAGTGAGTCGACCGCTCACACTACTAATTAATTATATATACTTTAGGCCAGTGTTCCCCAAGTCCGGTCCTCAAGAGCCACCAACAGGTCATGTTTTCAGGATTTCCTTAGTATTGCACAGGTGATAATTGCATCACCTGCACAGGCAATAATTCCATCACCTGTGCAATACTAAGGAAATCCTTAATACATGACCTGTTGGTGGCTCTTGAGGACCGGACTTGGGGAACGCTGCTTTAGGCCATACGCAACAAGCATTTTTTTCCTCAGAGACTGCGTTTCTCATAGACTTATCTTCCATAACGCCAATTGTCGTCTCGTATACCGGCATTAAAAATACTGCAGAAGATATTCATTACACGTGACATGAGAAATAACTACTTCATGATGAGGACGACATCTTCATCTTCTACTACGTCTCTATAAACATATCTGGCCAGAGTCCGTCACTGACTCCATCACCACCGGCCGCCTGTATGAATGTTTCCCGTCTTCCCCGGGCTGTAATTTGTTATCGTGTTAGATCTCATGTCTGATTAACAAACAGAAGCTTGAGGCATTTTTGTTTCCAAAACAGGAGTTATTTGTAACCTATAGCAATAACTGCTATAAAGTCTACTTGCACAGTGTTGTGGCATTTTTTAAATGTTTTCTTTTTCCCTCTGGAAAGAAAAGAAAATCGCCAGAAAGAAAGCAGATGTTAAAATAAAATAATACAAACTAAAATGGGCAGGAACAATTTTTGTAAAGAACATGCAAGACGTAAGAGACACATGCTCCTTTTTCTCAAATTTTAGACTTTAGTTGTAAAAACAAATTTGAGGCCCAATAACATTCATGTAGTCACATGGATGGTATGGGCACGACTGATAATCCCGGCTGTTTAATTATTTGCCTCTGCTAGCAGAAACCATAGCACTTAAGAAGATTGTCAGAGTTATGAGGCTCCCTTGTTCTGCCCTATGTTCCATTCTCAGAACTTGATCGTGGAGTGCTGGGCTGCTAGGGTAACTGGATTCTTAAAAATAGCAGTTACACATGAAAGTCTATTAGGCCCTGGCAGAGTGTTATGTAATGAGATATTTCTTAGCATAGTTCACAACCATCCCGAGTTCAGCGGAACTGTCCTGATTTGAGGCTTTGTCCCGATTTCCACTCAACTCACTCTCTCTACTATGTTTTCTCTAAGGCTAAGTTCACACTTGCGTTTGGCTGTGGATGCGTCCGCATATGGCGTCTTGACGTGCCCGCCGACCGCACGGGAACACAACCAGTCAAAACGCCACATGCAGACACATCCGCATACAGCGCATGTCCCTGCGTACCCAATGTTAAAGATAGGTACGCAGGACACATGCAGGATGCATGCAGAAGTAGGCAGAGTGTAGGCGGAGCTTAAAGGTAACCCGTCACCCCCAAAATCGAAGATGAGCTAAGCCCACCAGCATCAGGGGCTTATCTACAGCATTCTGGAATGCTGTAGATAACCCCCCAATGTAACCTGAAAGATTAGAATAAGAGGTTATATTATACTCACCCAGGGGTGGTCCGATCCAATGGGTGTCGCGGTCCGGTTCGGCGCCGACTATCTTCATAGGACGACGTCTTCTTCTTGTCTTCACGCTGCGGCTCCGGCGCAGGCGAACTTTGTCTGCCCTGTTGAGGGCAGAGCAAAGTACTGCAGTGCGCAGGCGCCGGGCCTCTCTGACCTTTGCCGGCGCCTGCGCACTGCAGTACTTTGCTCTGCCCTCAACAGGGCAGACAAACTATGCCTGCGCCGGAGCCGCAGCGTGAAGACAAGAAGAGGACGTCATCGTAAGAAGATAGGAAGCCCTGGACCGGACCGCAGCGGGACCGCCCCTGGGTGAGTATAACACTGGGGAACAATTTGAAAAAAAATTTCTGTTGAGTTAGGTTTTTGAGCTGATTTATACTAAAATTGGCATGCTGATTCCAAAAATGTAGTCAGTTTTTTTCTAGCACGTCAAGTTTTCCTCCACAACTTACCTGCCAGAGAAGCACAATTGCACTGATATCTGTAATAAGACTTGTTATCTGATTACAATTTGACTCATATAGAGCTACGTGGCAACTTGTAAGAGTAGTCACAACTGAGACAGTGTGGTGAGAGGTGTGTGCAGCTCCCAATACGTCATAATTTATCAATATCTTTACACAAAAAATTTATCATAGTATGAATAAATAGGATTTGTGTTAGCTTTTCTCTTTACATTGGGCGCTTAGTTGTAATTTATATATCTTTTATGATTTTTTTCTTTGTTAGTTTTCAAAGCTTGTAACTTTCCATCTCAGTGTTTTATTTACATATGTACATATTTCCTTTGTTTCAGATCATGTCTGCTCCTTCTTCCTCTTGTCATAAATGCCTATTTGTACTATTTAAAAAAAAAACAAAACACTTTTTAGGTACAGTAGTTTACATATTTTTGAGAAGACAAAAATCCTATAGTTCAAAAACTTGACGTGATAGAGAAAAACTGAGATCATTTCTGGATTCAGCATCCAAAAATTAGTTAAGAACAGTTGTCTGACCTAACTCCTAAAAAATTGTGTGCCCCAGTGTAATCTAACCTCTTTTTCTCATCTTTCAGGATACATCGGGGGCGTATCTACAGCATTACAGAATGCTGTAGATAAGCCCCTGATGCCGGTGGGCTTAGCTCATCTTCGATTTTGGGGGTGACAGGTTCCCTTTAAGGGAGGAAGTACGCAGCCATACGCAGACTAGCCCAAACGGAAGGGTGAACCCGGCCTTAGCTCATCGTTATTCCTCCTTGGAGGGCATGTCTGGCATCTCTACTCTGTATACACCAACATTAATTAAATAAACAATTCTCTTCTTTTTTTTTTATCTGGTCTCCCCAGGAATGAAACCTGCAACCTGTATCATTGCAGGCCATAGCTAAACCTAAGAGCCACAGCGTGCACTGACATGTATTGGAGAGTTTTGCATACATGAAGCTGGATTACAGGTTCTGAATGCCAAAACAGATTTTACTGGTACATAGAGATACATCTGTACATAGCAGTGCATTTCTACGTACCTCTATTCTAGAGGAAAAATAAAAGTACGTTTTCCTTCTTCCTATAAAACTACTAAAAAATAATGAAGAACAAATGCAATAATGCCATGATTTATGCACTTTAAAAAAGAAAAGATATTAAACATCACAAATCACATTTGTACAATACAGCAATCAAATTATTTATGGTGGCATAAAAAATGGCATTACTGATTTTTTTTCTACATTTTTTTCACTCACAAATTTACAACAAATTTAATGCTGAGGCACTATTCACACGAGTTGTTTTTGCATTGCTTTATTTCTGCACGTGTTCGACCCACAGGACGCAGTAATCTCTAAATGTTGTGCATTTGCTTCGTATTATGCATTTTCCCCCTTATTTGATGTTGTAAGACTCATGCTGGTGTGGTAGATGGAGGCAGGTATATCTCGCCCAGGTGTTTGTCCTATGTGAATTAGGCCACTCAGTATCTTCAGGGTGCTAATGGGTTAATGATTGCAGGAATAAAAGATGACCAGCTGGGTGTTTCCAGTGTCTGCCTGGGGCACACAGATTGCCTGCCTGTGTGGGACAAACGTGAGTGAAGAGCTCTGCTCAAGAATTGTGTGATGTTAGCTGGGTGGGAGAAGCCCCCCCAGTTGTTGAGATAGCAACGTATTTGTTTAGTTAGTGCCGGACAGGCTAGGATTTATTTTTATGTTTTGTTTTTTGTGTTGCTTTCACGTTAATAAATCTGACCTGAGGTCAGCCTGCTCAGATTCAATGCACAAACCACGTGTCCTTTGACCCCAGCAAAGGCGATCCCAGAGTGTTTTGTCACATTGTGGTGGAGAACGCGGGCATACCGTGGCACAGGCAACAGCATGGAAGACGTGGTGAAAGCCTTAGTACAGTCCACTGCCGTACAGCAGCAGACCACTGCCGCACAGCACGAAGCTAATCGCTTGATGGCCGCACAGCTGAAGGAGTTACTGGACATGACGGTTGCAGACCGCCAACTTCTCCAACAGGTGGCGCAGCGCCTGGTGAGCATGCCTGACGCTGACCAGGAAGCAGAGTCCAGAAGGATCCATGTGAGTCGATACTGGCAAAAGCTGACTGCAGAAGATGACGTAGAGGCATACCTGACAACGTTTGAGCGGACGGCATTGAGAGAGAAGTGGCCGAAGGCACGATGGGCCGATTTGATTGCCCCGTTTCTCTCCGGCGAGGCCCAAAAAGCTTACCATGATTTGGACCCGGAGGTCGCTCAGGACTTTGAGAAGCTGAAAGCTGAGATCCTGGCCCGGCTGGGTGTGACAACGGCTGTCCGTGCACAGAGGGTACATCAGTGGACATACCAGCAAGATAAACCGGCGCGGTCTCAGATGTTCGACCTGATCTACTTGACAAAGAAATGGCTGCAACCCGAGGTACTGACAATACCCGAAATAATCCAGCGGGTTGTCCTGGACAAGTACCTGAGAGTACTACCCCCAGCGCTGAAAAGGTGGGTAAGCCAAGGAAATCCCACGACAGCGGATCAACTTGTGGAGTTGGTCGAGCGTTATTCCGTGGCAGAAGGACTTCCTGACGACACCGCCAACCCCCGGTCTGTGCCTCCTCCTCGTAGAACCGGTAAGACTGTTCCAGGGACCACGGGTGAAGGAAAATCGCTTAAAACTGTGGGGGAGGAGTCCGGGACTGCTCGCACTCCGAGACCAAGAGTATTGGACGGTGGTCTCAGTAGGGGACCTGTTAGGTGTTTCCGCTGCCATGAGAAGGGTCATGTTTCTGCGAACTGTCCTGTTACCGCTGAACCCATGCAGTGCGACGTTATAGACTCTAGAAAACGCATGTCTTTGGTTACACAGCTAGTGAGTGTGAATGCGGGTCAAAATGATACAGTGAAACACCTGTGTGAATTATCTGTTGATGGGAAAAATGTTGTGGCATTACTAGACTCTGGAAGTGTGGTGACTCTGGTGAAAGCTAATCTGGTGGCACTTCCGTCTGGTCCGTCTGACAAGTTTTCTGTAACGTGTGTGCATGGTGACACCCGCTCGTACTTAACAGCGGTCATATGGATTTCTACTCCCTATGGGTCAGTGCAGCACAAAGTGGGACTCGTTCCCGCATTGTTACAGGATGTAATCCTGGGCAGGGATTTTCCCTATTTCTGGCAGTTGTGGGAGAATCAGTTGCTCCTTCACGGTAGCTGTACCCGTGAATCTTCTCCCATGCCATCTGGAGGTCCCGAGTCCCTAGAGGAGACCCCACAGGAAGATGTTGCTGGGGAGGTTAGTGAATCTAACCTTCAGTACCCCTTCTCCGTCATGGCGGGGGAAACAGAGGAAACTGAGGAACCTCAGCGAGAGGCGGAGGCAGACAGCCATCCGGCACCCTGCCTGCCAGATATGGGAGTCCAGGTGGATGACTTCCACAGCGAGCAAATGAAAGATCCTACCCTGACTCCGGCTAGGAAAAATGTAAAAATGATAGATGGGGTACCCGTAGAACCTGACACTAGGCTAGCGTACCCGTATATGGTTCTTGAAAATGATTTGCTCTACCAGGTAGAAAAAAAAGGGGAAGACACAGTGCAACGGTTAGTGGTACCCAAACCTTATCGGCGGAAGGTACTGGATTTGGCCCACGGACATATAATGGGGGGACATCTGGGGGTACAGAAAACCACAGAAAGGATATTGCATTGTTTTGTGTGGCCTGGAATACACTGTGATGTGCGTAACTATTGTGAGTCCTGTCCAGAGTGCCAAATCGCAGCCCCTAAATCTCAGTTCCGTAGCCCTTTGGTACCCCTTCCTATCATCGGGGTCCCTTTTGAGAGAATTGGGATGGATTTGGTTGGGCCCCTTCCCCGATCCGCACGTGGGCACCAACATATCCTCGTCATCGTGGACTATGCCACTCGTTACCCGGAAGCCGTCCCTTTGCGTAACACAGCTACCAAGACGATCGCCAAGGAATTGGTACAAGTGTTTAGTCGGGTGGGAATTCCAAAACAGATACTCACCGACCAGGGGACTCCCTTTATGTCTAGGGTAATGAAGGAGCTCTGCAGGCTCTTACAAATAGACCCGTTGCGTACGTCTGTCTATCACCCTCAAACAGATGGCCTGGTTGAGCGCTTCAACAAAACCTTAAAACAGATGCTCCGGAAGGCGATAGACAAAGATCGGAAGAACTGGGATTACTTGTTACCCTATTTGCTGTTTGCCATTAGGGAAGTTCCCCAGTCTTCCACAGGGTTTTCGCCTTTCGAACTGTTGTACGCCCGTCGTCCCCGGGGACTGCTGGACGTCGCAAAAGAAACCTGGGAAGGTCAAGTCACTCCCTTTAAAACGGTGATCGACCATGTAACACAAATGCAGGATCGTATTGCCGCTGTCATGCCCATTGTTAGGGACCATATGTTACAGGCCCAGGGAGCCCAGAGGCAAAGTTATGATAGAGGCGCTAAGGTCCGTACATTTGCACCCGGCGATAGGGTGTTGGTCCTAATCCCTACGGTGGATAGTAAATTCCTGGCGAAATGGCAGGGCCCATTTGAGGCCCGAGAAAGAGTTGGTGAAGTGAACTATAAAGTGTACCAGCCGGGTAAGAGAAAACCGGAACAGATTTATCATGTGAATCTGATAAAATCCTGGAAAGACCGCTCTGCCCTAACGGCGGATCTGCCTCGTCCGGTTTGTTCACCTACTGTACCAGAGGTGCAGGTTGCTGAGACTATCTCAGAACGACAAAAATCTGAGGTTAAGCAATTTTTGTTACAGAACCGACAGTTTTTCTCCGAAAAACCTGGCCGGACTAAGTTGGTGAAACATGAGATTGTCACAGAGCCTGGCGTCACTGTTCATGTGAAGCCCTACCGGATTCCGGAAGCCCGCCGTGAAGCCGTCTCCCGGGAAGTGATGGCAATGTTGGACTTAGGAGTCATTGAGGAGTCACACAGCGCCTGGTCCAGTCCAATTGTTTTGATACCTAAACCGGATGGCTCCATCCGGTTTTGTAATGACTTTAGGAAACTGAATGCAGTTTCTAAATTTGATGCGTACCCTATGCCCCGGGTCGATGAGTTGATCGACCGGCTTGGTAAAGCCCGATACATTACGACCCTGGATTTAACAAAGGGGTACTGGCAGATTCCTCTGGCCGAGGCGGCCAGAGAGAAGACGGCATTTGCTACACCGGAAGGTCTGTTCCAGTATGTCTATATGCCGTTTGGACTTCACGGAGCTCCCGCAACGTTCCAGAGATTGATGGATCGAGTCTTGAGGCCTCACAGACAGTACGCTTCTGCCTATCTGGATGACATCGTAATTTACAGCATGGACTGGGAAACTCATCTCCAGAAGGTACAAGCGGTGATTGATGACCTGCGAGATGCAGGTTTAACGGCAAACCCCAAGAAATGCCACATCGGGCTTGAAGAAGCCCGATACTTGGGCTACGTGATTGGCCGAGGAGTGGTTAAACCCCAGATCGACAAAATACAGGCAATTCAGGGCTGGCCACAACCAGTGAACAAGAAACAAGTGCAGGCTTTCCTGGGGATTGCCGGCTATTATCGCCGGTTCATACCCAATTTTGCAGCCATGGCTACTCCCTTGACGGATCTTACCAAGGGGAAGGGTTCCGTCATGGTAAAATGGACCTCAGCTGCTGAAGAAGCCTTCCACAGCCTGAAACGGGCTTTGTGCTCTCAGCCCGTACTAGTGACTCCTGATTTCAGCAGCGAGTTTGTGGTACAAACTGATGCCTCTGATACTGGTGTCGGAGCTGTACTTTCCCAGGTGAGGGACGGAGTCGAACACCCGGTCCTCTATCTCAGTCGGAAACTGAATGTACATGAGCAGAGGTATGCGGTGGTTGAAAAAGAGTGCCTAGCCATTAAATGGGCTCTCGACTCCCTCAAGTATTACCTGGCTGGTAGGAAGTTTAGGCTGGTCACAGACCATGCCCCTCTCAAGTGGATGCACCTCCACAAGGACCGTAATAGTCGGGTAACCCGGTGGTTCCTTGCCCTGCAGGCTTACTCTTTTACGGTGGAGCACCGACCTGGGGTGCAGATGGGGAACGCCGATGCCCTATACCGAGTGCACTGTTTCAAAAGTGTTCTTGCTCGACCGGAGTGGTCTGAGCAAGGGGGGGGGGGGGGGATATGTAAGACTCATGCTGGTGTGGTAGATGGAGGCAGGTATATCTCGCCCAGGTGTTTGTCCTATGTGAATTAGGCCACTCAGTATCTTCAGGGTGCTAATGGGTTAATGATTGCAGGAATAAAAGATGACCAGCTGGGTGTTTCCAGTGTCTGCCTGGGGCACACAGATTGCCTGCCTGTGTGGGACAAACGTGAGTGAAGAGCTCTGCTCAAGAATTGTGTGATGTTAGCTGGGTGGGAGAAGCCCCCCCCAGTTGTTGAGATAGCAACGTATTTGTTTAGTTAGTGCCGGACAGGCTAGGATTTATTTTTATGTTTTGTTTTTTGTGTTGCTTTCACGTTAATAAATCTGACCTGAGGTCAGCCTGCTCAGATTCAATGCACAAACCACGTGTCCTTTGACCCCAGCAAAGGCGATCCCAGAGTGTTTTGTCACAATGTGTTTTTGGTCAAGATTTGAAGCAACATTTTTAATGCTTCTTTAATAGTACAGAAAAGCCTTTTCAGGCTTTTTCAGGCTCTACATAGAGATTAAATGCACCAATACGGCACAGTACAGCAATGTCTTTAGATGTACTGTGGGTGCAGTTTTCATGAAATCACCTCCACTTTTCTTGGACATTTAGGCTGTGTACACAAGTAGCATACATGTTGCGTTTTTTTCTGTTGCTTTTTTTGCATAGAAATTCTGCCTGTGAAGGCTCTTTAGGTACCTTCACACTGACCAACTTCACAACGATATCGCTAGCGATCCGTGACGTTGCAGCGTCCTGGATAGCGATATCGTTGTGTTTGACACGCAGCAGCGATCTGGATCCTGCTGTGACATCGTTGGTCGGAGCAGAAAGGGCAGAACTTTATTTCGTCGCTGGATCTCCCGCAGACATCGCTGAATCGGCGTGTGTGACGCCGATTCAGCTATGTCTTCACTGGTAACCAGGGTAAACATCGGGTTATTAAGTGCAGGGCCGTGCTTAGTATCCCGATGTTTACCCTGGTTACCAGTGTAAATGTAAAAAAAACAAACACTACATACTTACATTCCGGTGTCTGTCGCGTCCCTCGGCGTTCTGCTTCCCTGCACTGTCAGCGCCGGCCAGCCGTAAAGCAGATTACAGCGGTCACCGCTGTGCTCTGCTTTACGGCCGGCCGGCGCTGACATAGTGCAGGGAAGCTGAGGCCGGGGAACAGACACCGGAATGTAAGTATGTACTGTTTGTTTTTTTTAACTTTTACAATGGTAACCAGGGTAAATATCGGGTTACTAAGCGCGGCCCGGCGCTTAGTAACCCGATGTTTACCCTGGTTACCAGTGAAGACATCGCTGAATCGGCGTCACACACGCCGATTCAGCGATGTCAGCGGGTGATCCAGCGACGAAATAAAGTTCTGGCCTTCTAGCTCCGACCAGCGATCTCACAGCAGGATCCTGATCGCTGCTGTGTGTCAAACACAACGATATCGCTATCCAGGACGCTGCAACGTCACGGATCGCTATCGTTATCGTTGTTAAGTCACTCAGAGTGAAGGTACCTTAACTCTGAATCTCACAGAGGGGGAGTCATGTTGACATGGAACAGGGAGATAAGCCAGCAATAAACTCCTTTTCTTGCTATCTTTGGCCTGGAAGCTCACAGGCCAAAGATAGTGGCATTATTTTTCCCTTGCGATTTTACAGTTTTTTAGAGTCCACATATGGTATGTCTGTGATTTGATGGTGGGCAGAAATTCATTTCCCAGGTTTCTGAGAGAGAGAGTGGCTGTATGTGGGATTTGGTCCTACAGAAACCAATGGTGGGAGGAGAAGTAGGCCAGCTCTGGCTGTGTCCCCAGAACAATGGAAAATAATTCATATTTTCTATTCGCCACGACAGCACCCACTAGAGAGAGGGGATCCGCCCCTAGGAACAGGAAACCTACAGAGAGATAAAAGGGGCGGCCCCCCCTCGCTCCTCAGTTGGTTTCCTGTTCCTAGAAGGGAACCCACAGAGAAGAACTCTATGGCTAAGAAGAGGAAGACCTGCCTGGGCTACCGCCTGTATCGACTCTGCTGAGCGACAGGGGTCCCAGAGCAGGTAGACAGTGTCGGGGGAATGTTCCTGCGGGCTCCCCCCTCTTCTGGTGCGGCTGACAGGGAAGCCTGAAGGTACCAACGGTCTCCCTGCTGGGACACCGTTGGGTAAGTACTAATGAAAGGCACGGCGCAGTGTGGATACCTGTGGAATGCCCTCCTGAGTGGAGCTGAGCAGCGGTGTGGTATCCCTGGGGAATCTTCCCTCCGTTCCCTCCAGAGGTAAGAGGCGACATGGTGGGAAGCAGCGCTGAGAGCGCTTCCGGTTTGCAGAGACGCGGGCGCATGCGCAGTAGCGTCGGCGTCCCATGGAAGGAAGCTTGAACTTCCGGGGTCGCGGTGTCAGAGTACCATTTCCGGGGGAACCGCCATATTGGATTCCCCCATGCGATCCCAGCGTCTGGATGCCGGTCTTGTGAGTAAAAAAAAAAAAAAAAAAAAACAGGATGGGGATGTATGCAGGAGTGGCTACACTATAAAAGTCAGGATGAGAAGTGCAGTCAGTGTGCATTATGTCATCCCAAGAGGAGGTCCGTGTGCACTCCATGGAAGAGCCACTAGTACCTAGTAGCGAAACCAGGAAAAACAGCAGTGGACACTTTAAGTTAAGTGACTCCACTGATAAATCGGGAAGAAAATCATCCCGTTCCACATCCCAAACTAAGGCAACCCCGCAGCCGGTAAAATTAATACGCTGGGTGAGTGTACGCATACTTCACTGAAGTATATATTGATTCCTTTGCTTGTATTATTTTAGGCAAAAAGGACGGGAAAGAGTAAGCACAAACAATGTGCTATATGTACCGAACCCCTGCCTGACTCCTATACTAAGAGTCTATGTCAGGCATGTATAGATAACACCTTACGGCAGGAGGAATCGGTGAAAATGAACGAGATACGGCTTATAATTAGGGAAGAACTTCAGTCGTTAGGAGGCGGTTCTTCCTCGATTAATACCGAGAAAAAGAAAAGAAGAGTATCCTCACCTAGAGCCGACACGTCAGCAGAGAGCGGGGAGGTCGACTCTGAGGTCTCTCAACTGTCTGATTCTTCAGGGGAAGAAGACTTTGTTTGCTTTCCAACTGAAGGCATAAACAACTTGGTTAAATCGGTGAGAAATACGATGGGGGTATCGGAGACAAAAGAACCCCAAACACCACAGGAAATCATGTTTGCTGGTCTTTCCCAACGGAAAGGCCACGTGTTTCCAATAAACCAGGCCATAAAGGACCTCGTTAAAAAGGAATGGGGTAAAGGTCAAAAAGGTTTTGTACCAATACCCTGTAAAAGGCGCTACCCATTTGATGACGAAGATTTAAGTACATGGACCAAAATACCAAAGGTCGATGCTGCAGTTGCATCTACATCTCGCCGGTTCTCCTTGCCCGTGGAAGATGCAGGTTCCTTAACAGATCCCATGGACCGAAAATCAGATGCGCTCCTTAAAAAATCGTGGGAGGCCTGTGTCACGGCATTCAAACCGGCAATTGCAGCCACATGTACTGGCAGATCAATGTTAGTCTGGCTGGATCAGCTGGAGCAAAATATTAAAAATGGTGTATCCAGGGAGAAGTTACGAGCGTCTATCCCTTTGATCAAGGGTGCGGCTGCCTTTATATCGGATGCCTCTATTGACTCCCTACGTCTGGCGGCCAGAACAGCTAATATCTCCAACACGGCTAGGCGGGCTTTATGGCTAAAAAACTGGAAAGGAGATGCCCAATCTAGATCAAAATTATGTGCCATACCCTGTCAGGGTGAGTACCTATTTGGAACAGTCCTTGACGATATACTCAAGAAGGCAGGTGAAAGGAAAAAAGGATTCCCTAATCCCTTTGTTCCATCTTACAGAAGGGCCTTCAGGAAGCCACCATTCGGAAAGAAGGGAGGCTTCAGAGACAGATGGAACAATAAGGATTTTAAACAAAAAGGAAACCTGTTTAATAAACGTCCATTCAAGCCAGCCGACAAATTCCAGTAATTATATTCCTCCAGTGGGTGGAAGATTAAAACAATTTAGGCAACAATGGGAAGAGATAACAATAAATACTTGGGCCATTAAATTAATATCTTCAGGCCTCACATTAGACTTTATTAGAACTCCACCGGACTCCTTCCTCCTTACCACCTTAAGATCCAGGCCTCAGCAAGAGGCACTTGAAACAGAGGTTAAAACCCTCCTACGCAAACAAGTCCTAGTGGAAGTCCCATCTTCCCAGAGGGGGAGGGGATTTTATTCTCCCTTGTTTCTGATTAATAAGCCGGATGGCTCTTTCAGAACCATAATTAATTTAAGAAAGCTGAACTCCTTTATAAGGCCTAAAACATTCAAAATGGAATCCATTCGTTCAGCCATAAAGAATTTATTTCCAAACTGTTACATGGTAGTATTGGATCTTAAGGATGCTTACTATCATATTCCTATACATCATTTATTCCAGCAGTTCCTTCGGGTAGCAGTCTGTATAGAGGGACAAATTCGTCATCTACAATATAAGGCGATGCCCTTCGGATTATCCATGGCCCCAAGGGTTTTCACAAAATTGCTATTGGAAGTTATGTCTTTCCTAAGAGTAAAAGATACTTTAGTCATTCCATATCTAGATGACCTATTGATTGTGGGTAAAGACCCCCTACAGTGTGAGCAGAGGTTACGGGAAGTAGTGGTTTCCTTACAATCCCTGGGGTGGCTGGTTAATTGGGAAAAATCTAGACTTCAGCCGGTTAAGTGTCAGAAATTCCTAGGGCTCCTTCTAGATTCAGCTGACCAGATTTGTAAGCTGCCTGAGGATAAGAAAATTTCCATAGTTGATAAGGTATCTTTAGCAATAGAAAATCGTAGTATGTCACTCAGACAGAGCATGTCATTACTAGGTTCTCTGACATCGTGTATCCCTGCGGTCCAGTGGGCACAGGCTCATACTAGGCCTCTACAAAAATTTATATTAGAGGAGGACATTAAGAATAGAGGCTGTCTGGATAGAACAGTTTATCTAACAACGGAAGTATTACACTCCCTTAGGTGGTGGTTAAATCAGAAAAACCTTTCAAAAGGGGTTCTCTGGATAATTTCCCCCTCTAGTGTAGTGACCACAGATGCTGGTCCTAAAGGCTGGGGGGCACATTTTAAGGATCAGTGGGTTCAGGATCTTTGGTCTAGTTCGGAACTAGATAGTTCTTCAAATGTCAAAGAGTTGAGGGCAATATATTATTCCCTACTTCACTTTCTTCCTCAGCTCAGCGGCTCTCACACAAGAGTGTTCTCCGACAACACCACGGCAGTAGCTTACTTAAACCATCAAGGAGGTACGCGGTCGGACAGACTCAGGCAGCTGGCATCAGACATCATGGAATTAGCCGAAGGTCATCTGCTATCACTATCAGCAGTTCACATCAGGGGCACAGACAACTTTCGTGCCGATTTTCTGAGCCGTCACACCCTTCATCAAGGGGAATGGATGCTAAACAGAAAAATTTTCAAAATGATAACAGCGCAATGGGGTATTCCTCAAATAGACTTGTTTGCCACAAGAGCCAACCGACAGGTCAGGATGTTTGCCTCTCTAAACAGAGAGGACAAGCCGGACATACTCGATGCCCTCCAAGTG
This sequence comes from Ranitomeya imitator, assembly GCF_032444005.1. Classification (NCBI taxonomy): domain Eukaryota; kingdom Metazoa; phylum Chordata; class Amphibia; order Anura; family Dendrobatidae; genus Ranitomeya; species Ranitomeya imitator. Next base: position 365,802,226 of record NC_091283.1, read on the forward strand.
CCCTGGACTTTCGACCTGGCATATGCTTTTCCTCCATTGAATCTACTACCTTTGGTAATAAGAAAAATAAGAGAAGAAGGAACAAGAATTCTATTAATAGCCCCATTCTGGCCCAAAAGGCCATGGTTCTCATGGCTGAGGGCGATGTCAGTGTCGGACCCGTGGATTCTGCCTCAATCCAAGGACCTGCTCTCTCAGGGTCCGTTCCTTCATCCTCAGGCAAAAGGCATGAATTTAACTGCATGGAGTTTGAAAGGCAGTTACTAAATCTCAGGGGGTTTTCTAGTGGGTTAATAGATACTCTGATGAAAAGTAGAAAACCCTCAACTACCAGGATTTATGTCAGAATTTGGAGGAAATTCCTTCAATTCCATACTACACAACTTTCCGCTGATATTCCTATATTTCCAATATTGGAATTTCTACAAAAAGGTCTGGAATTAGGACTCTCTGTAAGCACTCTGAAAGTGCAGGTGTCAGCCTTAGGAGCTCTTTTTAATTTTGATGTAGCAGGTAATAAATGGATATCTCGGTTTATATCTGCCTGTGAGAGATCGAGACCAATTAGCATACCTCGGGTCCCTCAGTGGGATCTATCAATAGTCCTAAATGCATTGACTCAATCACCTTTTGAGCCTCTCCATGCAGCCTCACTAAAAAATATTTCTTTAAAAACGGTATTATTAGTGGCATTAGTTTCTGCTAGAAGAGTAAGTGATCTTCATGCTTTATCTATAGATCCTCCCTTTTTTGTGGTAACATCAGATAGGATACTTTTAAAAACAGATCCTTGTTATCTCCCTAAGGTGGCTTCTACCTTTCATAGATCCCAGGAGATCCAGTTACCTACCTTTTATGAGAACCACTCAACTCCAGAAGAAGAAAGACTTCACACCCTAGACGTAAAAAGGACTGTCTTAGCCTATTTAGAGAGAACTAGGGACTGGAGGAAGAGTAGGGCTCTCTTTGTGTCTTTTCAGGGTAAAACCAAGGGTGCCGGAGTCACAAAGAACACATTATCTCGCTGGATCAGAGAGGCAATAATCTTGGCGTATAAGGCCGGAGGGAAAGATCCTCCAATGCATGTGGGAGCGCACTCTACAAGAGCCTTGTCGACTTCCTGGGCAGAAAGGGCAAATGTGCCAATAGACCTTATATGTAAGGCTGCAACTTGGTCTTCACCGAATACCTTCTATAAGCATTATAGATTAGATCTATCCTCTGCTTCTGATCTAACTTTTGGTGTATCGGTCCTTGACTCAGTAAACCCACCCAGTCTATAGTCTCTGCAATTCTCTCTAGTGGGTGCTGTCGTGGCGAATAGAAAATACCGGATTACATACCGGTAATGCTCTTTTATAGAGCCCACGACAGCACCCGTTCACATCCCTCCCTTTTCTGTATATAGTTGCACATGGTGCTTGTTTGGTGAGGTGTAAATATTAGAAAGATATAATGAGGTTGTAAATATGTGTATATATATGGATATACCCGAACCTGTTAACTAAAACCTGGCGGCGGTTCCTCCTATTCTCTGTAAAACAACTGAGGAGCGAGGGGGGGCCGCCCCTTTTATCTCTCTGTAGGTTTCCTGTTCCTAGGGGCGGATCCCCTCTCTCTAGTGGGTGCTGTCGTGGGCTCTATAAAAGAGCATTACCGGTACGTAATCCGGTATTTTCCTGACAGAAGTGCAGACAATGATAGCCAGATTAGAATTATCTCCAATGCTTTACAATGAAAAACCAAACTAGAGAGACGTGGAAGAAGATGGAAGACTACCATTCGAATGGATAGAAGAATAGCCAGAATGGCAAAGGCTCAGCCAATGTTCAACTCTAGGATGATCAAAGACATTCTCAAGTTACCTGTGAGTACTGTGACAGTAAGAAGATGCGTGGATGAAGCTAATCCCTTAGGAAAAAGTCCACACAAAGTCCCACTGTTAAAAAAAAAAAAAAAATACATGTACTGAAGAGGATTCAATTTGCCAAAGAACACATCAACTAGACTAAAGAGAAATGGAGAAACATTTTGTGGACTGATAAAAGTAAAAATTTTCTTTTTGGCTCCAAGGGCCACAGATAGTTCATCAAACGACCTCCAAAATCTGCATTCAAGCCACAGTACACTCTGAAGACAGTGAAGCATGGTGGTGCAAGCATCATGATATGGGCATGTTTCTCTTACTATGGTGCCAGACCTATTTACCGCATACCAGGAATGATGGACCAGTTTGCATATATTAAAATGTCCAGAAATACCAGAAATATGTCATCCATGTACCGAGAGTATGCACGGAGATATTTCAGGTATGCTTTTTGAGATATAAATATACTCATTTTTTAAGTCTGCTAAGAACAAATTGGCGAATGTACCAGCTGTTGCCTAAGGAGAAAGCATTATGTGATAATACAAAGTTCAGACTTTCCAGAATAAATTCAATATAATCATTTGTTTCAGAAGTTTTTTTTCAATCCTGCAAATTGTGGAATTCGGATGTATAAGCTTTCAATGTCAATCACTGCTAATTTGAAATCCCCTTGCCAATCAATTTCTAACATAATGCTCAGAAAATCTCCAGTGTCTTTAAAATATAATGGTACTATTTTTAATAGGGGAATCAGGCGCCAATCTACAAATTTAGATAAAAAATTCAGTTCCTGACCCGATACTATCAGGTGACTTTAAATTTTTGGGCACTTTAGATATATAGTACCAATGAGTGGGAATTCAGGAAAGAGTTTTTCAGATAATTTGTTCAATGCACCTTTTTTCAATTTGAATTCTTAAAAAAGATCTCAATTGTTCTTTAAATTTATTTGTTGGATCGGAACCTAATTTTAGTATTGCTGGTAAAAACTGCCTCTCTGATTCCTTTATGTATTGCTCTATTGGTATTAGGACTATATTGTTGCATTTATCAGCTTTTCTAATGATGGTACCTTTCCAATTTTTTATTTCTACTAGTGCCTAATGTCCTTTGATTGTTAAATTATGCGTTGCTTTTCTATATACATAATTGTCTAAGGGGTACTTCCGTCTGTCTGTCCTTCTGTCACGGATATTCATTGGTCCTGGCCTCTGTCTATCATGGAAATCCAAGTCGCTGATTGGTCGCCGCAAAACAGCCACGACCAATCAGCGACGGGCACAGTCCGGAAGAAAATGGCCGCTCCATACTCCCCGTAGTTAGTGGCCGGCGCCCGCTCCCCGCAGTCAGTGTCCCCGGCGCTCCGCTCCCCGCAGTCAGTGGCCGGTGCCCGCTTTTCGCAGTCACTGTCCCCGGCGCTCCGCTCCCCGCAGTGTCCCCGGCGATCCACTCCCCGCACTGTGTCCCCGGCGCCCGCTCCATACTCCCCTCTGGTCACCGCTAACACAGGGTTAATGCCGGCGGTAACGCATTCCGTTACCGCCGCTATTAACCCTGTGTCCCCAACCTTTTACTATTTATGCTGCCTATGCAGCATCAATAGTAAAAGAAAGTAATGTTAAAAATAATAATAAAAAAACAAACAAAAAACTGCTATACTCACTCTCCGTTGTCCGCTGAACCGCTCGCGCCTGCGGCCATCTTCCTTTCCCAGCGATGCTTTGCGAAATTACCCATAAGACCTAGCGGTCTCGCGAGATCGCTAAGTCATATGGGCAATTTCGCAAAGCATCCTGGGAACGCAAGATGGCGGCAGCCGCGCGCCCATCTGCACAGGATCCCAGGAGGCAGAGAGATGGGACGCTGAGGAGCAGCGACAAGAATGGTGAGTATGTTACACTACAAGGGGCCCTCGGATCGTTAGGTGAGTATGTTTATTTTTTTATTTTTTTAACCTGTGACATACGTGGCTCGGTAATATAGTACATCACTGGGCAATATCCTACGTGGCTCTGTGCTGTATCCTACAAGGCTGGGCAATATACTATGTCGCTGTGCAATATACTACGTGCCTCTGTGCTGTATACTACAAGGCTGTGCAATATACTATGTCGCTGTGCAATATACTACGTGCCTCTGTGCTGTGTACTACAAGGCTGTGCAATATACTACGTCGCTGTGCAATATACTACGTGGCTGGACAATATACTACCTCGCTCTGTAATATACTACGTGGCTCTGTGCTGTATATTACGTGGCTGGGCAATATACTACGTCGCTGTGCAATATACTACGTGGCTCTGTGCTGTATACTATGTGGCTGGGCAATATACTACGTTGCTGGGCAATATACTACGTGGCTCGGCAATATACTACGTGGCTCTGTGCTGTATACTACGTGGCTGGGCAATATACTATGTAAATGGGCAATATACTACGTAACTGGGGCAATATACTACGTCGCTGTGCAATATACTACGTGGCTGGACAATATACTACCTCGCTCTGCAATATACTACGTGGCTCTGTGCTGTATATTACGTGGCTGGGCAATATACTACGTCGCTGTGCAATATACTACGTGGCTCTGTGCTGTATACTATGTGGCTGGGCAATATACTACGTCGCTGGGCAATATACTACGTGGCTCGGCAATATACTACGTGGCTCTGTGCTGTATACTACGTGGCTGGGCAATATACTATGTAAATGGGCAATATACTACGTAACTGGGGCAATATACTACGTCGCTGTGCAATATACTACGTGGCTGGACAATATACTACCTGGCTCTGCAATATCCTACGTGGCTCTGTGCTGTATACTACGTCGCTGGGCAATATACTACGTGGCTCTGTGCTGTATACTACGTGGCTCTGTGCTGTATACTACGTGGCTGGGCAATATACTACGTAAATGGGCAATATACTACGTAACTGGGGCAATATACTACGTGGCTGGGCAATATACTACGTGGACATGCATACTCTAGAATACCCGATGCGTTAGAATCGGGCCACCATCTAGTTTATATATGATACCGCCTGCATATCAGTCACCAATCTGTCAAAAAAAAAAGATCTAACATATTTCTTGGGCTGACAGGAGGTGTGAACGTTGACTTAATTCCTCCCATGAAAGGAGTTGTAGGGTTAATGTTAATTGTGCTATCAATCAATCAATCAATCAATCATAAATGACTCAGAATTTAAGCTTAACAATAAATCAATGTCTGAGATTGACACTTTATCTTCTGATGAAGAAACAAAAAGTACTAATTGATGGATTTTTCTGTCTTTATCTGTCTTTGCTGTCTCCTTTGGTACATTTTTGTTAGCAAATGATTTATAAAAGATGGATCTTTTGTGTTGCTTTGTATAGATCTATTTTGAACTCCGAAAGATTGAACGTTTCAGGGAGACAGAAATTCAAACCTGTATTCAGTAAACTTAGATGGTCTTGATTCAAATGGTGATGGGTCAAATTAATTATTTCTTTCTTGGCTTCATCGATATTTATTTCTTCCAAGTTACAGGTTTCCTTTTTTTACCTCTGATACAGCTGCCTTCTATCTTGTCTGCTTTCTAAGGTTAATTTTTCTGCTCCGTTTTATTTCAATGTGTGGGTTGATCTTTATCCTCATAGCCGCTAGATTCAGAGTCAGTAGTCCATCCATCCTGATCCGTGCGTTTCTTTTTTCCCATGTTGTTAGTCAACCTTTTCTTTTTTAAAGGGCCACTGTCACCCCCCTCCAGCCGTTATAAACTAAAAGAGCCACCTTGTGCAGCAGTAATGCTGCAGTCTAACAAGGTGGCTCTTTTAGTTTTTGTTTCTGTTATTTCCACAATAAATGTATTTATAATTCTGCTGAAATACCTGTCTTTGTCCATGGAGGCGGGACTGAAGCCTCCTCTTAGAAGCGCCCAACTGCTGTCAGTCATCTCTTGTGTAGATTTTCGCCGCCCCCTCAGCGCTGTTATTGTGTGAATTCCGGCGCCTGCGCTCTGCTTTTCTGCCTTGCGCAGGCGCATAGAGCATTATCCGTCCGAGCGCTGGTGCCGGGTTCCTTTCTGCGCCTGTGCGGTCAGTGCGGCCAGCCTGTTACTGAATCCCCGCCCCGCACTGTGTTATGCAGTATGCACAGTGTAGGGCTGGGATTCCTGGGCATGCGCACTGCGCTTGTCAGACGCTCCACAGGTCCCCCGCCTTCCAGCGTTGTTCTGTGCGGCTGTTCCAAACGCCGGCAAGGATACCTGTATATTCCGGCAACACTGAAAGGCGGGGGACCTGGGGAGCGTCTGAGAAGCGCAGTGGGCATGCACAGGAATCCCAGCCCCACACTGTGCATAATGCATAACACAGTGCGGGGCGGGGATTCAGTAACAGGGTGGCCGCACTGCCCGCACAGGCGCAGAACGGAACCCGGCACCAGCGCTAGGACGGCAAATGCTCTATGCGCCTGCGCAAGGCAGAAGAGCAGAGCGCAGGCACCGGAATTCACACAATAACAGTGTTGAGGGGGCGGCGAAAATCTACACAAGAGATGAGTGACGGCAGTTGGGCGCTTCTAAGAGGAGGCTTCAGTCCTGCCTCCATGGACAAAGATAGGTATTTCAGCAGAATTATAAATACATTTATTGTGGGAATAACAGAAACAAAAACTAAAAGAGCCACCTTGTTAGACTGCAGCATTACTGCTGCACAAGGTGGCTCTTTTAGTTTATAACGGCTGGAGGGGGGTGACAGTGGCCCTTTAAATATGTTTTTTTTCTGAATTTATTTGACTGTTCTCTACGCCAATTAAAAACACTGTTCATTTCAAAATCTTTTTTTATCCCTGAGGAATTTATCTTTCTTTATTTGCTGAATCTCCTCTTGCAAAGGTACTAATTTCTTATCCAATTTGAAAACTTTCTTTTGTCAGTTAGTCCTTCTCCCAGTTCAGATTTAGCTTTATCAAGATTTTGATTGACTATAAACAGTTATTTTTCATTTCTCGCCAGTACTAATTGAAATAACTTTTGCAAGTACTCCAGGTGCACTTTTTCTCATTCCATATGAAATGTCAAATCGTCTTTAAAGGGCCACTGTCACCCCCTCCAGCCGTTATAAACTAAAAGAGCCACCTTGTGCAGCAGTAATGCTGCATTCTAACAAGGTGGCTCTTTTAGTTTTTGGTGCATTTATTCCCAAAATAAAGCGTTTTAAAACTTCTCCAAAATACCTGTCTTTATCCAGGGAGGCAGGTCCTCACCCCCCTGCTTGAAACGCCACACTGAAGTCTCTCAAATCTTCAGGGGCGCCGGTCACCGCCCCCTCCGTGCTGTTTCTCGCATGTATGACTCCGGCCTTACCCTTGCACTTGTTATTGTATGTTATTTCACTGCTAAGGTATAAAAGAAAAGTGTTGTAACACCCCTGACCAACATGGACCCGTAGAAGCACAAAGAAAACGAGAAACGGCCGTAGTCAGTCAGGCTTTTTTCACCTGTTAAACTCCCCTGCCACCTGCACACCGCACTTTATGATATTATCCTAAATATGAAACAATGAAACACATCACCAAGGATCACGTGAGTGCTGGAATTCTTTACATTTCTTGTGATTTATTCATATATTCTATGTGGATGCACTACCCAGAAGAGATCTATAGCTAAGTGCACACGTTGCAGAATTGCCGCGGAAATTTCCGCGGCAATTCTGCGCCTCCTGCCGCAGGTATATCGCATGCGGAATTGGCATGCATATTCCCGCAGAAAACTAGCGTTTTGCAAGCATAATTAGCTTGCAGAATGCTAGCGTTTTCCAAGCGATCTGTAGCATCGCTTGGAAAACTGATTGACAGGTCGGTCACACTTGTCAAACAGTGTTTGACAAGTGTGACCAACTTTTTACTATTGATGCTGCCTATGCCGCATCAATAGTAAAAGATAGAATGTTAAAAATAATAATAAAAAAAAAAAATGGTTATACTCACCTACCGCAAACAGCCGATCTCCTCAGCGGCTTCCGTTCCTATAGATGGTGTGTGTGCAGGACCTTCGATGATGTCGCGGTCACGTGACCGCGACGTCATCGCAGGTCCTTCACACACCATCTACAGGAACGGAAGCGGCCGAGTGCAGCGCTGAGAGGCAGGAAGACTCTGGGGGCCATCGAAGGTGAGTATGTCACGATTTTTTTATTTTAATTCTTTTTTTTTTTAATTATATGGTGCCCTGTCCGTGGAGGAGAGTCTCCTCTTCTCCACCCTGGGTACCAACCGCACATGATCTGCTTACTTCCCGCATGGTGGGCATAGCCACATGCGGGAAATAAGTAGATCAATGCATTCCTAGGTGTGCCGAATCCCCGCGATTCCGCAAATTTAATGAACATGCTGCGTTTTTTTCTGGAATGCGAATCCGCTCAGGAAAAAAATGCAGCATCTGCACAAAAAATGCGGATTGCATTCTATTAAATAGGATACTTAATGTGAGCATTTTTTTGCGGTTTTATAGCATTTTTATAGCAAAAAAACGCGAAAAAAACCGCAAAAAATCGGCGTCGGTCTCAAGAGACACTGCACAGCTTTAATAATTGGTGCCTGGATCTTGTTCGTTCATAAGGCTACATTGCTGCAGGTAGATGAATTATCTCAAAACTCTAAAGTACACCAAACATGCTTAACAGTGGGATGGGAATTTAAATATTTGGGAATCCATACATATGTATAGCACTCTGAAATTTCTCCCTAAAATAGGAGCGAGAGCAGATGATGCATGCTCAATATGTGGGATGGGTCCCGCTCATATTTTACACATTCTGGGTGTTTAGCTCTATTGAAAATGTTTGGAAATGTACTGTTGGTTACTTCAATGGCGTCTTTGGTGCAAATGCCCCCATGCAACCTGTAGTTTGTGTGCTGGGGTATGTAGATGGAGTGATTGAAGAAGAAAATGAAAGATTGGCTATTAAAAGTGCACTTTACCAAATAAGAAAAAATATGGCAGCACACTACTTAAGTAATTCTCCTCCAAAATTTAGTGAGAAGATGCATAAATAAAAATAAATATATGATTTATTAATTTCGGTAACAGGAAGGGGTATAGAAAAAAGGAAAGTTTGCACAAGTATGATAAGATATGGGGAGGATGGTAAGCCTATCATGGTGCGTCAATTTTGTCATTACTAGGTTCTATATCTGGGTAAATTTCTCAATTTTAAATAGGGCATACATTGGCATATTACATTAAATATATAACAACCCTAGTCACTCAGGAGTAAGGCTACTTTCACACTTCCGTCGGTACGGGGCCGTCGCCATGCGTCGGCCCGACGTACCGACGGATGTTGTGAAATAAATGAACAACGGGGACAGCGGATGCAGTTTTTCAACGCATCCGCTGCCCCACTGTAATGTCCGGGGAGGAGGGGGCAGAGTTTCGGCTACGCATGCGCGGTCGAAAATGGCGGACGCGACGCACAAAAAAAGTTACATGAAACTTTTTTGTGCCGATGGTCCGCCAAAACACGATGCATCCGTCGCACGACGGATGCGATGTGTGGCCATACGTCGCAATGCATCGCTAATGCAAGTCTATGGAGAAAAAACGCATCCTGCGGGCAACTTTGCAGGATGCGTTTTTTCTTCAAAATGACGCATTGCGACGGACGTCACACGACGCAAGTGTGAAAGTAGCCTAATATGCGTTTATGGGAAATAGATGTGAGCCACATCACAAAATGATAAGAGTACAACAATATGCTCCCACGTTTCTATGGACATGTTCATTGTCTTTTTATTGATAATGTGATAGTGATGACTAATATATGTGTCATTAACTTTGGAAAATATTGCAACCTATGTAATTTTTGTACCAATGATTATTAACCCCTTCGCGCCATGCGCCGTACTAGTACTGCGCTGCCGGCACTGCATTTGTGCCAGCAGCAGTACTAGTACGGCGCACCGATCACCGCGGTCTCGCGCTGAGCGCCGCGGTGATCGGGTGCGGGTGTCAGCTGTATATGACAGCTGACACCCCGCAGCAATGCCCACGATTGGCGTTATCGCCGATCGCGGGCATTTAACCCCTCTGATGCCGCTGTCAGTAGTGACAGCGGCATAGAGGGGGATCGCGCAGGGACGGGGGCTCCCTGCGCTCTCCCACCGGAGCAACGCAATGAGATCGCATTGCTCCGGTGACCCGGAAGGAGTCCCCGGATCCAAGATGGCCGCCGGACTCCTTCCGGGTCATGAAATGACCTGGCTAGCCGGCGCCTGCTAAGAGTTGCTGAGAGCAGGCGCCGGAAAGCCAGCTAAACTGCCTGTCAGATCGTTGATCTGACAGAGTGCTATGCACAGTGTCAGATCAACGATCTGATCTAATACAGTGATGTCCCACCCTGGGACAATGGTAGAAAGTGAAAAAAAAAAAAAATAGAATGTATAAAAAAATAAATAAAAAAATCCCCAAATAATAAAAAAAAAAACATTTCCCAGTAAATCCATTTATTTATGTAAATTAAAAAAAACAATAAAAGTACACATATTTGGTATCGCCGCGTCCGTAACAACCCGCTCTATAAAACTATCCCACTAGTTAACCCCTTCAGTGAACACCGCAAAAAAAAAAAAAAAAAACAAGGCAAAAAACATTGCTTTATTATCATACAGGCGAACAAAAAGTGGAATAACACGCGATCAAAACGACGGATATAAATAACCATGGTACCGCTGAAAGCTTCATCTTGTCCTGCAAAAAAAAGCCGCTACACAGCATCATCAGCAGAAAAATAAAAAAGTTATAGCTCTCAGAATAAAGCGATGCAAAAACAATTATTTTTTTATATAAAATAGTTTTTATTGTGTAAAAGCGCCAAAACATAAAAAAATGATATAAATGAGGTATCGCTGTAACATAGTAACATAGTAACATAGTTAGTAAGGCCGAAAAAAGACATTTGTCCATCCAGTTCAGCCTATATTCCATCAAAATAAATCCCCAGATCTACGTCCTTCTACAGAACCTAATAATTGTATGATACAATATTGTTCTGCTCCAGGAAGACATCCAGGCCTCTCTTGAACCCCTCGACTGAGTTCGCCATCACCACCTCCTCAGGCAAGCAATTCCAGATTCTCACTGCCCTAACAGTAAAGAATCCTCTTCTATGTTGGTGGAAAAACCTTCTCTCCTCCAGACGCAAAGAATGCCCCCTTGTGCCCGTCACCTTCCTTGGTATAAACAGATCCTCAGCGAGATATTTGTATTGTCCCCTTATATACTTATACATGGTTATTAGATCGCCCCTCAGTCGTCTTTTTTCTAGACTAAATAATCCTAATTTCGCTAATCTATCTGGGTATTGTAGTTCTCCCATCCCCTTTATTAATTTTGTTGCCCTCCTTTGTACTCTCTCTAGTTCCATTATATCCTTCCTGAGCACCGGTGCCCAAAACTGGACACAGTACTCCATGTGCGGTGTAACTAGGGATTTGTACAGAGGCAGTATAATGCTCTCATCATGTGTATCCAAACCTCTTTTAATGCACCCCATGATCCTGTTTGCCTTGGCAGCTGCTGCCTGGCACTGGCTGCTCCAGGTAAGTTTATCATTAACTAGGATCCCCAAGTCCTTCTCCCTGTCAGATTTACCCAGTGGTTTCCCATTCAGTGTGTAATGGTGATATTGATTCCTTCTTCCCATGTGTATAACCTTACATTTATCATTGTTAAACCTCATCTGCCACCTTTCAGCCCAAGTTTCCAACTTATCCAGATCCATCTGTAGCAGAATACTATCTTCTCTTGTATTAACTGCTTTACATAGTTTTGTATCATCTGCAAATATCGATATTTTACTGTGTAAACCTTCTACCAGATCATTAATGAATATGTTGAAGAGAACAGGTCCCAATACTGACCCCTGCGGTACCCCACTGGTCACAGCAACCCAGTTAGAGACTATACCATTTATAACCACCCTCTGCTTTCTATCACTAAGCCAGTTACTAACCCATTTACACACATTTTCCCCCAGACCAAGCATTCTCATTTTGTGTACCAACCTCTTGTGCGGCACGGTATCAAACGCTTTGGAAAAATCGAGATATACCACGTCCAATGACTCACCGTGGTCCAGCCTATAGCTTACCTCTTCATAAAAACTGATTAGATTGGTTTGACAGGAGCGATTTCTCATAAACCCATGCTGATATGGAGTTAAACAGTTATTCTCATTGAGATAATCCAGAATAACATCCCTCAGAAACCCTTCAAATATTTTACCAACAATAGAGGTTAGACTTACTGGCCTATAGTTTCCAGGTTCACTTTTAGAGCCCTTTTTGAATATTGGCACCACATTTGCTATGCGCCAGTCCTGCGGAACAGACCCTGTCGCTATAGAGTCCCTAAAAATAAGAAATAATGGTTTATCTATTACATTACTTAGTTCTCTTAGTACTCGTGGGTGTATGCCATCCGGACCCGGAGATTTATCTATTTTAATCTTATTTAGCCGGTTTTGCACCTCTTCTTGGGTTAGATTGGTGACCCTTAATATAGGGTTTTCATTGTTTCTTGGGATTTCACCTAGCATTTCATTTTCCACCATGAATACCGTGGAGAAGAAGGTGTTTAATATGTTAGCTTTTTCCTCGAAATCTACAACCATTCTTTCCTCACTATTTTTTAAGGGGCCTACATTTTCAGTTTTTATTCTTTTACTATTGATATAGTTGAAAAACAGTTTGGGATTAGTTTTACTCTCCTTAGCAATGTGCTTCTCTGTTTCCTTTTTGGCAGCTTTAATTAGTTTTTTAGATAAAGTATTTTTCTCCCTATAGTTTTTTAGAGCTTCAATGGTGCCATCCTGCTTTAGTAGTGCAAATGCTTTCTTTTTACTGTTAATTGCCTGTCTTACTTCTTTGTTTAGCCACATTGGGTTTTTCCTATTTCTAGTCCTTTTATTCCCACAAGGTATAAACCGCTTACACTGCCTATTTAGGATGTTCTTAAACATTTCCCATTTATTATCTGTATTCTTATTTCTGAGGATATTGTCCCAGTCTACCAGATTAAGGGCATCTCTAAGCTGGTCAAACTTTGCCTTCCTAAAGTTCAGTGTTTTTGTGACTCCCTGACAAGTCCCCCTAGTGAAAGACAGGTGAAACTGCACAATATTGTGGTCGCTATTTCCTAGATGCCCAACCACCTGCAGATTTGTTATTCTGTCAGGTCTATTAGATAGTATTAGGTCTAAAAGTGCTGCTCCTCTGGTTGGACTCTGCACCAATTGTGAAAGATAATTTTTCTTGGTTATTAGCAGAAACCTGTTGCTTTTATGGGTTTCACAGGTTTCTGTTTCCCAGTTAATATCCGGGTAGTTAAAGTCCCCCATAACCAGGACCTCATTATGGGTTGCAGCTTCATCTATCTGCTTTAGAAGTAGACTTTCCATGGTTTCTGTTATATTTGGGGGTTTGTAACAGACCCCAATGAGAATTGTGTTACCATTTTTCTCTCCATGAATTTCGACCCATATGGACTCGACATCCTCATTTCCTTCGCTAATATCCTCCCTTAAAGTGGACTTTAGACAAGACTTTACATAGAGACAAACCCCTCCTCCTCTCCGATTTTTACGATCCTTTCTAAACAGACTGTAACCCTGTAATCGTACTGACCTGAAGAATAAAGCTACTTTATCCATTTTACCACACGTGGAACGGTATAAACGCCCCCCCTAAAAGAATTTCAGGAATTGCTGGTTTTTGTTCATTCCGCCTCCCAAAAATCGGAATAAAAAGCGATCAAAAAATGTCATCTGCCGAAAATGGTACCAATAAAAACGTCAACTCGTCCCGCAAAAAACAAGATCTCACATGACTCTGTGGACCAAAATATGGAAAAATTATAGCTCTCAAAATGTGGTGATGCAAAAAATATTTTTTGCTATAAAAAGCGTCTTTTAGTGTGTGACGGCTGCCAATCATAAAAATCCGCTAAAAAACCCGCTATAAAAGTAAATCAAACTCCCCTCCATTTTCCCATTAGGGTTAGGGCTAGGGTTAGGGTTAGGGCTAGGGTTGGGGTTGGGGCTAGGTTTAGGGTTGGGGTTATGGTTTCAGTTATAATTGGGGAGTTTCCACTGTTCAGGCACATCAGGGGCTCTCCAAACGCGACATGGCGTCCGATCTCAATTCCAGCCAATTCTGCTTTGAAAAAGTAAAACAGTGCTCCTTCCCTTCCGAGTTCTCCTGTGCGCCCAAACAGTGGTTCCCCCCAACATATGGGGTATTAGCGTTCTCAGGACAAGTTGGACAACAACTTTTGGGGTCCAATTTGTCCTGTTACCCTTGGGAAAATAAAAACATAGGGGATAAAATATCATTTTCGTGGAAAAAAAAATATTTTTTATTTTCACGGCTCTGCGTTATAAACTGTAGTGAAACACTTGTTGGTTCAAAGCTCTCACAACACATCTAGATAAGTTCCTTGGGGGGTCTAGTCTCCAATATGGGGTCACTTGTGGTGGGTTTCTACTGTTTAGGTACATCAGGGGCTCTGCAAATGCAACATGACACCTGCAGACCATTCCATCTATGTCTGCATTTCAAACGGTGCTCCTTCCCTTCCGAGCTCTGCCATGCACTCAAACGGTGGTCCCCCCCCACATATGGGGTATCAGCGTACTCAGGACAAATTGGACAATAACATTTGTGGTCCAATTTCTCCTGTTACCCTTGGGAAAAAAAATTACGGGCTAAAACATCATTTTGTGGAAAGAAAAAATGATTTTTTAATTTTCACAATGCTACATTCTAAACTTTTGTGAAACAATTGGGGGTTAAAAGTGCTCACCACACATCTAGATAAGTTCCTTAGGGGGTCTTCTTTCCAAAATGGGGTCACTTGTGGGGGGTTTCCACTGATAAGGCACGTCAGGGGCTCTCCAAATGCGACATGGCGTCCGATCTCAATTCCAGCCAATTTTGCATTGAAAAGTCAAATGGCACTCCTTCCCTTCCGAGCTCTTCCGAGCTCTGCCATGCGCTCAAACAGTGGTTTATCCCCATATATGAAGTATCAGCGTACTCAGGACAAATTGCACAACAACTTTTGCGGTCCAATTTATCCTGTTACCCTTGGGAAAATAAAAAATTTGGGGCAAAAATATCATTTTTTGTGAAAATTAATATGAAATTTTTTTTACGGCTCTACATTATAAACTTCTGTGAAGCACTTGGAGGTTCAAAGTGCTCACCACACATCTAGATTAGTTCCTTAGGGGGTCTACGTTCCAAAATGGTGTCACTTGTGGGGGTTTCCACTGTTTAGGCACATCAGGGGCTCTCCAATCGTGACATGGGCTCCGATCTCAATTCCAGCAAATCTTGCATTGAAAAGTCAAATGGCGCTCCTTCCCTTCCGAGCTCTGCCATGTGCCCAAACAGTGGTTTACCCCCACATATGGGGTATCGGCGTACTCAGGACAAATTGTACAATGACTTTTGTGGTCCAATTTTTCCTGTTACCCTTGGTAAAATGAAACAAATTGGACCTGAAGTAAAAATTTTGTGAAAAAAAAAGTTAAATGTTCAATTTTTTTAAACATTCAAAAAATTCCTGTGAAGCACCTGAAGGGTTAATAAACTTTTTGAATGGGGTTTTGAGTACCTTGAGGGGTGCAGTTTTTAGAATGGTGTCACTGTTGGGCATTTTCTGTCATATAGACCCCTCAAAGTCACTTCAAGTGTGAGGTGGTCCGTAAAAAAAATGGTTTTGCAAATTTTGTTGCAAAAATGAGAAATCGCTGGTCAACTTTTAACCCTTATAACTCCCTAACAAAAAAAAATTATGTTTCCAAAATTGTGCTGATGTAAAGCAGACATGTGGGAAATGTTGTTTATTAACTATATTATGTGATATAACTCTCTAATTTAAGGGCATAAAAACTAAGAGTTTGAAAATTGCTAAATTTTCATAATTTCCGACAAATTTTTGTTTTTTTCACAAATAAATGCAAGTCATATCGAAGAAGTTTTACCACTATCATGAAGTGTCACGAGAAAACAGTGTCAGAATCACCAGGATCCGTTGAAGCGTTTCAGAGTTATGACCTTATAAAGTGACAGTGGTCAGAATTGTAAAAATTGGCCCTGTCACTTAGGTGAAAACAGGCTTTGGGGTGAAGGGGTTAAACTGTATCACCAGCAGGGCCGCCATCAGGGCATTACTGCCCTGACTGGCATATGGGGCCCAGTGGGCAGTCTCATCTGATCACCGGGCCCCCCTACAGGCGCTGCGGCACGCTATTGACGTGTGGGCCCGCACCCGCACGTCAATAGTTAACAGCCGCCAGCCAATCGGAGGCAGGCAGCTGATTTTAGCCACAGCGCGCACAATGCTGGACACACTGGGGCAGAGAATCTGGACATTGGGGTCAGAGATGCTGGACACGCTGGGGCAGAAATGCTGGACACGCTGGGGCAGAGATGCTGGACATTGGGGGCAGAAATGCTGGACACACTGGGGCAGAGATGCTGGACACACTGGGGCAGAGATGCTGGACATTGGGGGCAGAAATGCTGGACAAACTGGGGCAGAGATGCTGGACATTGGGGGCAGAGATGCTGGACACACTGGGGCAGAGATGTTGGACATTGGAGGCAGAGATGCTGAACATTGGGGACAGACGCTGGACACACTGGGGCAGAGATGCTGGACACACTGGGGGCAGACATGCTGGAAACACTGGGGCAGAGATGCTTGACACACTGGGGCAGAGATGCTGGACACACTGGAGCAGAGATGCTGGACACACTGGGGCAGAGATGCTGGACACACTGAGGCACAGTTGCTGGACACACTGGGGGCAGAGATGCTGGACACACTGGGGGCAGAGATGCTGGACACACTGGGGGCAGAGATGCTGGACACACTGGGGCAGAGATGCTTGACACACTGGGGCAGAGATGCTTGACACACTGGGGCAGAGATGCTTGACACACTGGGGCAGAGATGCTGAAGACACTGGGGCAGAGATGCTGGACACACTGGGGCAGAAATGCTGGACACACTGGGGGCAGAGATGCTGGACACACTGGGGGCAGAGATGCTGGACACACTGGGGGCAGAGATGCTGGACACACTGGGGCAGAGATGCTTGACACACTGGGGCAGAGATGCTGGAGACACTGGGGGCAGAGATGCTGGACACACTGGGGCAGAGATGCTGGACACACTGGGGCAGAGATGCTGGACACACTGGGGCAGAGATGCTGGACACACTGGGGGCAGAGATGCTGGACACACTGGGGGCAGAGATGCTGGACACACTGGGGGCAGAGATGCTGGACACACTGGGGGCAGAGATGCTGGACACACTGGGGGCAGAGATGCTGGACACACTGGGGCAGAGATGCTGGACACACTGGGGCAGAGATGCTGGACACACTGGGGGCAGAGATGCTGGACACACTGGGGGGCAGAGATGCTGGACACACTGGGGCAGAGATGCTGGAGACACTGGGGGCAGAAATGCTGGAGACACTGGGGCAGAGATGCTGGAGACACTGGGGGCAGAGATGCTGGAGACACTGGGGGCAGAGATGCTGAAGACACTGGGGGCAGAGATACGGGCATGATTGGAGACACGGGCAGAATGAAAGACATGGGGGCATGATTGGAGATACTGGGGGCAGGATTGGAGACAGATCATGCAGGTTCATGGGCCAGGATGGATACGATGGAGACAGATGGGGCAGGATGGGGAGATCATATGGGGCAGGATGGGGAGATCATATGGGGCAGGATGGGGAGATCATATGGGGCAGAATGGATACTCATGAGGGCAGGATGCGAGAACATATGGCTGGAGCCAGGAATGGGGCACACGGGGGCCAGAATGGGGGATATTATTACCATAGGGGCTAATTAAGGGATATTATTACTGCAGTGACGTATTTATTTTATTTTTTGAGTATACTGTTTTAAATGGGGGGCGGTCCCGTTACTGTGTAGAGTGATACTATGTCGCCTTTTTTTTGTTCATGTGGTGTAATGTAGAAGTTGGGAAAAATTAAGTAATGTGTTCTGCAAGTGGAGCTCGAGGTAACTGTGTTATTTCCTGCAGAGACAAGTCCTGGCTTGAAGAAGTGACGGCGGTCTGTGCTGGATGAAAGTTGAAAGATGAAGGACTTTACCTAGAGTCGTCACTGGTGAGTCAGTGTGTTACCTGTACACTGACACTATACACTGTATACTATATACAGAGGTCCTGTGTATAATGTCACCAGTGATCACTGTATTACCTATACATTATATACAGAGCTCCTGTGTATAATATCACCAGTGATCACTGTATTACCTGTACACAGACGCTGCATACTAAGTACAGATCTGTGTATAATGGCACTTATGGTGATGGTATTGTGTTTTTTTTTTTTATTACTGATCAGTATTGTAGCATTCTGTCATAATGTGGTGGTAATATGTGGTCTGGTCATGGTGCGGTGGTATTTGTTCCTTGTATGTGCTATTTGGTCACTTTGTGGTGGTAATATGTGGTCTGGTCATGGGGCGGTGGTATTTATCCCTTGTATGTGCTATTTGGTCACTTTGTGGTGGTAATATGTGGTCTGGTCATGGTGTTGTGGTATTTGTTCCCTGTATGTGATGTTATTCGATCACTGTGGCTGTAATATGTGGTCTGGTCATGGTGTTGTATTTGTTCCTTGTATGTGATATTATTGGTCATTTCAAAAATTGAAAAATAAAAATATACCTAAATTGTATTGCATATTTTACCAAATATTTAATAGGCTACAGCAGAGTAGGGCCCGGCAAAAAGTGTCTACCGTGTCACGGTGGTGGCTTAAAAAATCTTTTGCCCAAAACAAAAGCTGCCGGCTATATGTGTGATCTGGTGATGGGAACTGTTAATGTGTGATAGGTGAGATGTGGAGTTTTTCCAAGAGAGAGCGGTGGGACTGTGGACAGTTCGAGGGGTGGAGCGTGGAGGCGGGGCTGGGTTGGAGCCTGGGCGGAGTCTCAAGGGGGCCTCAAAAAATTTGCTCATATAGGGCCCCGAAATTTCTAGTGGCAGCCTCACCAGGGTCTAGAATGAACAAAGGGTGGGAGGATTGGTGGGGTTGTATGAGAATTTGTGTTAATGTTTGTTTATGTTGTAGTCGGAAAAATTAAATAAAAATCTTATCGGAATAAAAAAAGATGCTGTTTTACTGGGCAGCTTTGGTGCTTTTTTTTCCTTTAGAGACTTCTGTGGGAGTCTGAAAAAATGCATGTAAAAATTAGCAGTTACTTTTTTATGTGCAGAATCTAGGCTTTTCTGTACTATAAAATGCACATTGAAAACCCTGCTTCAGACCGGCACCAAAAGAGGGGACAACGCATAAAAAATGCAGCAGAATGCAATGACCAGAGAAGATTGTTATTGTGTAGTTTGGGTCAGATCTGCCAAAAATAGAAATAGAATTAGGCTTACTGGTAATTTGCTTTCTAATAACCCACCACAACAGCACACAGGAAGATGTCATATCATCCTAATAGGGACAGGACACACGAAAAAGGTAAAATAGCCCCTCCCACCTCCTTTTCCCAGTGTTATTATAAAGGTTCGTAATAGTATGAATGCTTCAAATTATATTTATTATTACTGGATCCAAATAACGAAATAATTGACCAAGGGGAAGGAATTACCCGTGGTGTCATGGTGGGTTATTAGAAACCGAATTACAGGTAAGTGTAATTCTATTTTCTCTAATAACCTCCCACGACAGCACACAGGAGGTGTACAAAGTCTAATGTCTAGGGAGGGACAACCGCATGGAGGATTTTTCTCCCGATTGATAAAACTTTAATGGATGTCAAGTCAAGCCTGTAATGCTTGACAAAGGTGTGGACTGACGACCAGGTAGAGGCTCTGCATATCTGTTCAATGGAGGCGCTGGCTTTCTCAGCTCATAAGACTGCTACTGCTTTGGTGGAATAAGCCATAAACTTCTGTGTAGGTGTAAAATTCTGAACCTGGTAGTTTTAGATGCTTTCTTTCCCTTATTCTGACCATAAAAGTGAATGAACAAATTATTATCTTTCCTCCACTCTTGTCGCGTGGAGATAATGCAGGACCACTCTCCTTAGATCAAGAGAACGGAACTGTTCTTTGGGTTTTGGCAGAAGGAAGGTAGTATTATGTCTTGAGTTCTATGAACATACGAAAATGGTTGCTCTCAATTGTGTTAAAGCATGACAATGTGAAATACAATGAAGTGGGAATAGCAAAATGGCTTTTGAAATTTAGGAAAAATACACGAGACGTTTAACACAAAATTTGGCCAAATAGCCAAATCTCATGAATCTGATGGGTCCCTGACCTAACTGCCCAGTGTGAACACTTACCTATGGCTAATATCTGAATGCATGGGTGAATATAAACACTTCTCTTGGTAAAGCCTACATTTATGGGTTGGTCGGAACCTGATGTGATTAGATGTAGTTAAAATCACCACATGGTGAAGGGCGGAATGCTCAGTCAGAAAGGTTAGCATATAAATAACAGAAAAACTGACTGGCCTATCAAGAACTATTCTGAACTAGTTCTTGATGAGCCGGTCGGTGTTTCTGATATTTGAGTTCTATGAAACTCAAACTACCTTAGGTAGAAATAAAGGGTCAAAGCGGAGCACCAGATGGTCTTCTAGTATCCTCAGAAGAATAAAATATCCCCATGTAGGGTTAATTTATTGAAAGAATCTGTAACTCCCACACCCATCTGGCTGTCGCGATTGCAACCAGGAATGCCGTTTTCCAGGACATTTTGTCCAGCATTATTGATGGTAGAGGATAAAACGGCAGTAGCGTCAACCCTTTAAGGATGATATTAAGGCCTCAGGCAGGGACCAGATTGACTGGTCTGGGAAGAAGGCGGGTGGCTGCTGTCATCTTCCCGCGTAAGGTTATACACATGGGAAGAAGGAATCAATATCACCATTACACACTGAACGGGAAACCACTGGGTAAATCTGACATGGAGAAGGACTTGGGGATCCTAGTTAATGATAAACTTACCTGGAGCTGCCAGTACCAGGCAGCGGCTGCCAAGTTTAACAAGATCATGGGGTGCATTAAAAGAGGTCTGGATGCACATGATGAGAGCATTATACTGCCTCTGTACAAATCCCTGGTTAGACCGCACATGGAGTACTGTGTACAGTTTTGGGCACCGGTGCTCAGGAAGGATATAATAGAACTAGAGCAAGTACGAAAGAGGGCAACAAAATTAATAAAGGGGATGGGGCACTACAATACTCAGAGAGATTAGCAAAATTAGGATTATGTAGTCTATCAAAAAAGATGACTGGGGGCGATCTAATAACCATGTATAAGTATATAAGGGGACAATACAAATATCTCTCCAAGGATCTCTTTATACCATGGAATGTGACGGTCACAAGGGGGCATTCTCTGCGTCTGGAGGAGAGAAGGTTTTTCCACCAACATAGAAGAGGATTCTTTACTGTTAGGGCAATGAGAATCTGGAATTCCTTGCCTGAGAAGGTGGTGATGGTGAACTCAGTCGAGGGGTTCAAGAGAGGCCTGGATGTCTTCCTGGAGCATAACAATATTGCATCTTACAGTTATTAGGTTCTTTAGAAGGAGGTAGATCTGGCGATTTATTCTGACAGAATGTAGGCTGAACTGGATGGACAAATGTGTTTTTTCATCCTTGCTAACTATGTTACCATGAACCATTTCACCCAGCGATGTTCGGCCAGGGTCTGGTCGAAGTATGAACTCAACGCTGCCACATAACCTTTCAGGGTACTGGATCTGAGTCCTTTTTCCAAAACTTCCTGTAGGAAGTCCAGGATTTGTCCTACCTTACTTGATCCTCTGTCTGGGGCTCTTTTATCTAGGCATCCAGACCAGCACCTCATCTGAATCAGAGGGATTCCTCCCCCACCATTTCCGATGCCGAGGGATCATCAGGAGGTGTCTGTCTGCCTCCTGTATTCTTTTCTCCGATGCGTTCCACCGTGGAATGCAAAACCGGAATTGAAGTGATCAAAGGACTCCTGGCATCTGATATCACCACTGGCCGGTGAGATCACGTCATGCAAGTTTGAACGAGGGAAGCCGGAAGTATGCTTCCTTCGCAGCATCATGGCTTTCTTCGATCTGCCAGAAGCGGGGGGAGGAGATGCGGCTGGAGAGCTCAGAGAAGCTTCCAGCCTAAAATCCCCCCAGACTTTACCTGAAGGGGCAGACTGAGTTAAAACAAAGGTCCCGAGTCCATAGGAGACAGGAACAGCATCCGGAGAGGGAAGGTAAGAACCAACCGATCTATCACTGTGGAAACTTTATACTGTGTGGGGGGATATGGCGGTAGTGGGGGAAAATTATACTGTGCTTTGGGGGTTGTTGGTCCTATGGAAGCATTATACGGTGTGTGTGGGGGGATGGCGGTACTGTGTGAACAGAATGGTGGCTCAGTGGTTAGCACTGCAGGCTTGAAGCACTGGGGTCCTGGGTTAAAATCCCACCAAAAACAACATCTGCAAGGAGTTTGTATATAGTCCCCATGTTTGCGTGGGTTTTCTCTGGGTATTCCGGTTTCCACCCACACTCTAAAGTCATACTGACAGGGAATTTAGATTGTGAATTTCCCAGCGTATCCAATTTAAACTACGGTACTA
Organism: Ranitomeya imitator; assembly: GCF_032444005.1. Classification (NCBI taxonomy): domain Eukaryota; kingdom Metazoa; phylum Chordata; class Amphibia; order Anura; family Dendrobatidae; genus Ranitomeya; species Ranitomeya imitator. The sequence goes on from NC_091283.1 coordinate 365,824,803, forward strand.
ACACTAACTTACAAAGCCATCCATAACCTTTCTCCTCCGTATATTTCCGAACTAATCTCCCAATATCTTCGGTCCTCCCAAAACCTCCTTCTCTCCTCCACGCTTATTCGCTCCTCACCCCATCGCCTCCAAGACTTCTCCCGAATATCCCCCATCCTCTGGAATACTGTGACCCAACAAGTCTGACTATATTATCAACCACATTTGGATCGTTCAGACGGAACCTGAAAACCCACCTCTTCAAAAAAAGCTTATAACCTGTAATGACCACACGGCCACCTCAACACCATCGGAGCTACCGCAACCCCCGATCTACTGTCTCCTCCTGCATAATCCTGTAGAATGTAAGCCCGCAAGGCAGGGTCCTCTCCCCTCTGTATCAGTCTGTCATTGTTAGTTTGTTTACTGTAAGTGGTGCTACATAAATAAATAATAATAATTGTGAGCCCCATTGGAGACAGTGATGATAATTTATGGAAAGCGCTGAGGAATACTATAGCGCTATATAAGAAAAGCATAATAAATAAACTGTGTGTGGAGGGATGGTGACACTGCGGGAACATTATACTATGCAGGGTAAAAAAAAAACGAAACTGTACTGCGTGAGCAAAATTTGTTTCCTGTCTTTACCGGCTGGGTCATATGTATCTATAAGAAAAGAAGAATTCTGTAATTCTTAGAAAGGGACAACAAAAAAACACCAAAATAGGGGCCATAAATTAAACAAGCTCAACCATAAAGATAATTAAACTGAAAGAGAATAAGAGAATGGACACTGAGCGGGAGGTATACAGGATATTGTACCAATATACGCCCCCGAAGAAGCATTAAGTGAAACGTGCGTTAGGGTCGTCTCCCACCCACGTCTACAGCAGGAGGTTGGTTTCAGTAACCTTCTCTCCTGTGCGACAACTTTTTTGCTACCTTTGTGTGTGTTGATGCATCATTACATGTAAGTGGAGAGTTTCTCTGATTATTTGGTACTTATACCCGCATACCTTCAAATGCATTGTGGTGTCCTCTATTTCTCACCTTACAGTAAGTTAAAAACATTCTCTTTGGCATCTTATATGGCAGTTTGTATTGAAGCGGTATTAAAGCACTATGCAATTAATTATATCATTTCTAATACTGCTGTAATATTGATGAAGATTGAATCTATGCCACTTTTTGCACATATATGTACTATGTTAATGTAGGACTCTATTTGATCAACTAGCCATTATATAGGACTATACAGTATGTATTGAATGTACTTGTTCTTATATATATACATTGGTGCAATATCCTGTATACCTCCTGCTCTGACTTGGCACTAGGGTGTAGTCCTTCACTTTTAAATTGGGTGTCTGATACGTCTATGTATATATTCTTGGTTTTAATCATTTGCTAATAAAATTGTGATATTTTACTATTTATCACTGCTCTGTGTCTGTGTTCATTCTCTTTTGGTTTCTCAGAAAAACACCAAAATAGTCTCAGCACTGAAGAGGTTACTGCCCCCTATGCCCAGTAATGGGGAATCTCCAGCACCTACCTCCACCTGCAGAGCCGCACACCACATCTATGGCTGCTCTGTGCGCACAGGACCTGTGATGAGGTCACAGGAGGGGAGGAGTCAGGGGTCACATGATCAGGGGCCTCAGTGTATGCAGGACTGTGCTGTGCTGGTTGTCATGGCGCTGGATGAGGGGAAGTTTGTGTGTGGGGTCAGGAGGGGTTTACAGTGTGGGTGTAGCAGAGCCGTGTGTGTACAAGGTGTACGGAGCAGAGCCACATGTGTACGAGGTGTACGGAGCGGAGCTGTGTGTATGAGGTGTACGGAGCAGAGCCATGTGTACGAGGTGTACGGAGCGGAGCCGTGTGTGTACGATGTGTATGGAGCAGAGCTGTGTGTGTGCGGGGTGTGTGGAGAGCAGCAGTGTGTGTACGAGGTGTACGGAGCGGAATCATGTGTGTACGAGGTGTATGGAGCAGAGCCGTGTGTGTACGAGGTGTACGGAGCGGAATCATGTGTGTACAATGTGTACGGAGCAGAGCCGTGTGGGTACGAGTTGTACGGAGAGTAGCAGTGTGTACGAGGTGTATGGAGCAGAACTGAGTGTACGAGGTGTACGGAGCAGAGCCGTGTGTGTACGAGGTGTACAGAGTGGAGCCGCATGTGTACAACGTGTGCGGAGCCGTGTGTGTACGAGGTGTACGGAGATAAGCCATATGTGTGTGAGGTGTACGGAGCAGAGCTGTGTGTCCAGGGTGTATGGAGCGGAGCCGTGGGTGTGCGAGGCATACGGAGCTGAGTCACGTGTGCGAGGCGTATGGAGCGCTCTCTCTCTTAGGCTTCTTTCACACTAGCGTCGGGCTCGGCCCGTCGCAGTGCGTCGGGCCGAGGTTACCGACGCTAGCGTTGTCTCCGCCACACAACGGGTGCAGCGGATGCTGCTTTTCAGCGCATCCGCTGCCCCATTGTGAGGTGCGGGGAGGTGGACGGAGTTCTGGCCGCGCATGCGCGGTCGGAAAAGACGGTCCGTCGGCTGCAAAAAACGTTACATGGAACGTTTTTTGCGGCCGACGGTCCGCCACAACACGGCGCAACCGTCGCGAGACGGTTGCGACGTGTGGCAATCCGTCGCGTAATGTTAGTCAATGGAGAAAAAACGCATCCTGCAAACACTTTTGCAGGATGCGTTTTTTCTGCAAAACGACGCATTGTGACGGATTGCAGTGTGAAAGTAGCCTTGCAGATCTGGGTCATCTTTGTAGAAGTCTCTCCCGGTCTCTTACATACACAGACTCTCAGTCCCGGGGGTCCGGCGCACTCTCTTACAGATTTGGGGCATCTTGGTAGAAGTCTCTCCTGGTCTCTTACTTACTCTTCTTCCCTCTCCTAGTGTATCCTCACCCACCCCCTGCAGACTGTGAGCCCTCGCGGGCAGGGTCCTCCCTCCTTATGTACTCGTGTGCCTTGTTATCTGCTCATGTTTAATATATTTGTCTATATTTGCCCTGTATTCACATGTAAAGCGCCATGGAATAAATGGCGCTATAAAAATGTATAATAATAATAATAATAGGGCTCATACTCACATGCAAGAAACTTGGATGAGTCTCGCACGTCAATACCCGGCACTCAGATCGGAGCATGTGGCCGCATAGGAATACATGCAGCCGCACGCTCCGCTCCTGAGTGCCGGGTATTGACGTGTGAGACTCATCCGAGTTTCTTGCATGTGAGTATGAGCCATTACACAGACTCAGTCCTGGGGTCTGGCGCTCTCTCACAGATTTGGGGCATCTGGGTAGAAATCTCTCCCAGTCTCTTACTTAGGCCGGGATCACACATGCGAGAAACACAGCCGAGTCTCGTATGGTATTACCCGGCCCTGCACCCGACACTCAGGAGTGGAGCGTGAGGCTCCATGTATTGATATGCGGCCGCATGCTCCGCTCCGGAGTGCAGGCGGCAGGGCCAGGGATTACCATGCGAGACTCGGACATATTTCTCGCATTTCTGATCCCGGCCTTAGGCGAAATGTGCGGCTGCATGTATTGCTATGCGGCCGCACGCTCCGCTTCCGAGTGCCGGGTACTAACATGCGAGACTTGGCCATATTTCTCGCATGTGTGATCTCGGCCTTACACGGACTCTCAGTCCCCTATCCAGCATTATTTGCCCCTCCCTACAGCACAATTACCCCGTGCCATGTTTTCTACACAGATTGATGTGTGGGATGTAACGTGTGACTTCACTGCTTGGAGACAAAAGATCAGCGTGATCTGATCTGCACAAAGTTCAGGTTTCTGCAATAACTCGCACAGAGCCCCAGCAGAGCGGAAGCCGACCTGACAGTATGGAATCCTATGTGAACTTATCAGGTGACCAGCGTCCTGCTACCCCCTCACTTTAGACATCCTTCCCCGACACTATGACTGACGACCTCATGTTTACCGCCATCCACTGAGGTCTGATCCACGAGCCATTCTCCGGACGGGTGAAGCAGATGCAGGTGCATTGTGTGACGTCACTTCTGCCGTGCCTGCCTCACTGTGATTTTGCCTGGCTGCCATCTAGCCACATTCAAAAGGTACAGTCCCTGATGGCCCTGAACAATCGCTTGGGGACCGACCCTGCCCGTCAGCCCAGCCCGACCCTGGTCACAGGTGTCCCATTCAAACTTAATTTTTATGTCAACAACATATTTTTCTTTTTTCCATGTTTCTAACTTTTTATGTACAAGTTCAGATTTATCAATAGAGAGGATCTTCTAAAAATCCATATAAGTGGTCACAATTTATTTCTTTATATCAATACACATATGTAGATATTGCATGGTGAAAAGCATCAGATCCAAGGAATGTCGATTACATAAAGCAAACCAATCTTCTCTCATTAAAATTGGATGCAATTTACTTCTAGGTCCACGAGGAATTATTTGAACTGTCAAAATAGATGGATGCAAGGTTAAACTAATTTCCTGCTTTTCCAGTTGTTCTAATTTATTAGATAATTAAATTAAGTCTCTTTAAGGTACCTTCACACTGAACAACTTAACAACGATATCGCTAGCGATCCGTGACGTTGCAGCGTCCTGGATAGCGATATCATTGTGTTTGACACGCAGCAGCGATCTGGATCCTGCTGTGACATCGCTGGTCGGAGCAGAAAGGCCAGAACTTTATTTCGTCGCTGGATCTCCCGCAGACACACGCCGATTCAGCGATGTCTTCACTGGTAACCAGGGTAAACATCGGGTTACTAAGCGCAGGGCCGCATTAGTAACCCGATGTTTACCCTGGTTACCAGTGTAAATGTAAAAAAAAAAAAAAAGAACACTACATACTTACATTCCGGTGTCTGTCGCGTCCCCCGGCGTCCGCTTCCCTGCACTGTGTCAGCGCCGGCTGGCCATAAAGCAGAGCACAGCGGTGACATCACCACTCTGCTTTACGGCTGGCGCTTACACAGTGCAGGGAAGCAGAACGTCGGGGGACACGACAGACACCGGAATGTAAGTACGTATGTACTGTTTGTTTTTTTTTACATTTACACTGGTAACCAGGGTAAACATTGGGTTACTAAGCGCGGCCCTGCGCTTAGTAACCCGATGTTTACCCTGGTTACCCGGGGACTTCGGCATCATTGGTCGCTGGAGAGCTGTCTGTGTGACAGCTCTCCAGCGACCACACAGCGACGCTGCAGCGATCAGCATCATTGTCTAGATCGCTGCAGCGTCGCTAAATGTGACGGTACCTTTAGTTTTATCAAGAAAAAAAGCAGACATTTGCAGGAATCGCCTAACAAACAGGCAATCCGTGCATGTGTTGTGGCTGTCGAGCAGCCACGGGGACTCAAACATATTTTTCAAGCACGAAGAAGACACTCGGTTAGCACACGAGCATGCTCGGATAACACCTTGTAGGAGCACGTTCGCTCATCACTAGTTTTAGGGTATGTGCACACGTCAGGATTTCTTGCAGAAATTTTCCTGAGAAAAACCGGACATTTCTGCCAGAAATCCGCATGCGTTTTTTTCGCGTTTTTGGTGCGTTTTTTGTGCCTTTTTTCCCAAATGCATAAAATAGCAGGAAAAACGCAGAAAATCTGCAAAATTAATGAACGCATCATGTGCACAAAACATGCAGAATGCATTCTAAATGATAGGATGCATAATGTATGCGTTTTTAATGAGTTTTTATAACGTTTTTACCGCGGAAAAATGCGAAAAAACCTGAACATGTGCACATAGCCTTAAACTCTCATTCGAAGAAAAAATAATCCAGAATGTTGAAAACCAAATTTGAAAGGTAATATATTTCAGTCAAGGATACGAGTGCACACAAGGATTTTTCCTATCCATAAAACATAGCAAATTGAAAAAATGCACTCCAAACAGCATTGATATGCTATAAAAAAAACAACTTTTTATTGTATGCAATTTCTTTTAGGTACAATTTCAATAATAATTTCAGATTTCGCGTATTACCATACACAGTTGAAATGTCACGGTGGCACAGTGGTTAGCACTGCAGCCTTGCAGCGCTGGGGTCCTGGGTTCTAATCCCACCCAGGACAACATCTGCAAAGAGTTTGTATGTTCTCTCCGTGTTTGCGTGGGTTTCCTCCGGGCACTCCGGTTTCCTCCCACATTCCAAAGACATACTGATAGGGATTCTAGATTGTGAGCCCCTTTGGGGACAGTGATAATAATGTGTGCAAAATTGTAAAGCGCTGCGGAATATGTTAGCGCTATATAAAAATAAAGATTATTATTTATGTCTTTAATCCTTGTTTTTATGCTAACCTGGTAGAGTTGTGTTCACACAACAATGTCAAGGCATAGAATCAGAATAGTAATTAATGAAATGGAATAAAAATGAGTAAATGTAAATATTGTGGGTTTTTTAATGGTTTTAGTCAACGCGTTTCGAAATTTTTTAAATTTCTTCACCGGGACATAACCATATCTGTGAAGATATGATTATATAATGAAGAAGACGTTTGGAAAACTTTGAAACGGGTTGACTGGTATTATGGTGCACATTTGTAATCCTAGCTGCTTTATGTATGTAAATATGTTTAAAATTATTAAGTATTTAAACATGTACAATATTCTAACTCACATGCTTGAGTTCCCCCGAAACGTCGCCTAAGTCAGTGCATTGAGTTCCCCCCCGAAACGTCGCCTATGTCAGTGCATTTGAAACTGGCTACTCCTCTGGTTGTTACATGTCTTGGAGTCTGGATCTCATATTGGAGAAATTTGTGCCAAAAGAAAATGTTTATAAATTGCCAAACAAAGATTAAGGACATTTCATCTGTATATGTTAATGTACGAAATATCAAATTGTTATTGAAATTGTTGTGAAATTGTACGCAAAAAAACGTACAGTAAAAAGTCTTTTTCACAGCATATCAATGCATTTTTTTTTTTTCACAGGCCAGGCACCATGAATACGTTGATGCCAACTGTCATATGAAGAAGCCTTGTTTATGCTCTACTTTGCATCCAAGTGACTAAAGACTGTTAATGGTTCGATGAGCCTTGTTCTTCTGCCATTAACATGTTGTTAACAGCCGTGGGTGGATCGCGATTCCACCTTCGGCTGTTAGGGGCATATGTCAGCTAATGAAATCAGCTGACATGTGCCGTAAAAGTTGCAGGCTCATTGTTGGAGCCTGCAACACACAGGGGTAGGTGACCTTAGTCGTACCTATATGTGTAAGGTCGGAAAGGGGTTAAATTGAATTTCAAGAAAATAAATAAAATGAATCCAGCTCACCATGTGAGATATCCTTTGCTTTCATGCTTTGACACGGCATTCACCGGGCTACGAACAAGCAATCAAATGGGAGAACAAGGTGCCAGCATGAGAGCTTAGTATAGACTTTATTATTATTATTATCAGGGCAAAACATTTAGTTCAAGAAGGGGTTGCCTAGTAGTGGACAACTCCTTTAAGACTTGTGCACAATGACGACATTGGGGGCGCTACAGCAATGTAGTTTCAGTATGGGTAAATGTACAAGCAAATTGGAGTTTGCTACAAGACTCCTAATATAGCTGAACAGGTAGAAGATGAGAAAAGCAACAACAAATAAAAAAGCAGCAAATAATATAATAATAGGGTCCTTATTATGGGGGATTTTAACTATAGACTAACAAGGTGTGAATAAAGTTGAGTGTCATAAATATCTAGCACTTGACTTATCTCTTACAGTTAAAAAGTCATAAGTTTCTTAATATCTTATTTAAAAGGAAACAACCTAGGTTCCCCATCATAGAAGAAAATAATAAAGCAGTGGCATCAATTCCGCACCTCAAGATATTCATATAGGTACACAATAAAATATATGCCATATACAGTGCCTTACAAAAGTATTTGGCCCCCTGGAACATTTCAACCTTCTCCCACATAACATGCTTCAAACATAAAGATACCAAATGTAAATTTTTGGTGAAGAATCAACAAGTGGAACACAATTGTGAAGTTGAACGAAATTTATTGGTTATTTTAATTTTTTTCTGGAAATTCAAAAACTGAAAAGTGGGGCATGCAATATTATTCACCCCCTTTAACTAATACTTTGTTGAGCCACCTTTTGCTGCGATTACAGCTGCAAGTCGCTTGGGGTATGTCTTTATCAGTTTTGTACATCAAAAGACTGAAATTCTTGCCCATTCTTCCTTCGCAAACAGCTCAAGCTCAGTGAGGTTTGATGGATATAGTTTATGAACAGCAGTTTTCAGCTCTTTCCACAGATTCTCGATTGGATTGAGGTCTGGACTTTGACTTGGCCATTCTAACACCTGAATATGTTTATTTGAGAACCATTCCATTGTAGATTTTGCTTTATGTTTGAGATCATTATCTTGTTGGAAGACAAATCTCCGTCCCAGTCTCAGGTCTTTTGCAGACTCCAACAGGTTTTCTTCAAGAATGGTCCTGTATTTGGCTCCATCCATCTTCCCATCAATTTTAACCATCTTCCATGTCCTTGCTGAAGAAAAGCAGGCCCAAACCATGATGCTGCCACCACCATGTTTGACAGTGGGGATGGTGTGTTCTGGGTGATGTGTTGTCTTTACACCAAACATATCATTTGTCATTGTTGCCAAAAAGTTCGATTTTGGTTTCATCTGACAAGAGCACCTTCTTCCACATGTTTGGTCTGTCTTCCAGGTGGCTTGTTGCAAACTTTAAATGACAATTTTTATGGATATCTTTGAGAAATGGCTTTCTTCTTGCTACTCTTCCATAAATGCCAGATTTGTGCAGTGTACGACTGATTGTTGTCCTATGGACAGACTGTCCCACCTCAGCTGTAGATCTCTGCAGATCATCCAGAGTGATCATGGGCCTCTTGGCTGCATCTCTGATCAGTCTTCTTAAGATTAAAGTTTAGAGGGATGGCCGGGTCTTGGTAGATTTGCAGTGGTATGATACTCCTTCTATTTCAATATGATCGTTTGCACAGTGCTCCTTGGGATGTTTAAAGTTTTGGAAATCATTTTGTATCCAAATCCGGCTTTAAACTTCTCCAGAACAGTATCACGGACCTGCCTGTTGTGTCCCTTGGTCTTCATGATGCTCTCTGTGCTTCCAAAGACATACTGATAGGGAATTTAGATTGTGAGCCCCAACGGGGACAGCGATAATGGGTGCATAAATTGCCCAATATATAAGAGCCCAACGGCAAACGTCATTGCGTTGTTCATTGTTAGGTCCCTCTCCTGAGTGGAGAGGTGACATATGTTTTTACTTTAATTTTTCTATAGCAATATTGCATTTTCATTTTTCCAATATCTCATATGAAGAAAATGTAGCTTTTACCTATTTTCAATGGCATTAAAGCAGTTGCAATTTTCTAAATATATCAGTCTTAGCATTTCAGAGTGCAGCTAATTTTTCATAGCTGGCACCTGTACACACAGGTTTGGACGTGCTGATCAGTCTTTTCTATTTGTTTTTTTTTCAATTCAGATACATTTTTATTTAACTAAATTCAAGGTACAAAGTAATAAAACAAAAATTGCAATGAGAACAACATTAACAATGGTCATTAGTTTCAGAAATTCCCTTCCCCTTCCCCTCCCCCCATTACATACAAGAGCAGCGAATAATGCATGGTATAACCTAAGTTCAGGGTCATCTTCTCTCCACCCAAGGTGTCCATAGTGTCTCAAATGTTCTTATGCCTTTTCTCTTAACATAAATGTTTTTTTCCATATTCACAATAGAGTCAGACTGTCTGAAAAATTCCCTCAACCTCGGCGGATCTTCATTTATCCAGTATCTGGCAATTAGTTTCCGCACAATTTATAATACTCTAGCTATTGCCACCTTATATTATGTACCCGGACCTCCTCCACATATCCCAGCATACACACCACAGGATCCCTCTCAATCCTACAACCATACGCTCCCCCAATGGCATTAACCCCTTTACCCCCAAGGGTGGTTTGCACGTTAATGACCGGGCCAATTTTTACAATTCTGACCACTGTCCCTTTATGAGGTTATAACTCTGGAACGCTTCAACGGATCCCAGTGATTCTGACATTGTTTTCTCGTGACATATTGTACTTCATGATAGTGGTAAAAATTCTTTGATAGTACCTGCGTTTATTTGTGAAAAAAATGGAAATTTGGCAAAAATTTTGAAAATTTTGCAATTTTCCAACTTTGAATTTTTATGCAATTAAATCACAGAGATATGTCACACAAAATACTTAAGTAACATTTCCCACATGTCTACTTTACATCAGCACAATTTTGGAACCAAAATTTTTTTTTGTTAGGGAGTTCTAAGGGTTAAAAGTTGACCAGCAATTTCTCATTTTTACAACACCATTTTTTTTAGGGACCACATCTCATTTGAAGTCATTTTGAGGGGTCTATATGAAAGAAAATACCCAAGTGTGACACCATGCTAAAAACTGCACCCCTCAAGGTGCTCAAAACCATATTCAAGAAGTTTATTAACCCTTCTGGTGCTTCACAGGAATTTTTGGAATGTTTAAGTAAAAATGAACATTTAACTTTTTTTCACAAAAAAATTTACTTCAGCTCCAATTTGTTTTATTTTACCAAGGGTAACAGGAGAAAATGGACCCCAAAAGTTGTTGTACAATTTGTCCTGAGTACACTGATACCCCATATGTGGGGGTAAACCACTGTTTGGGCGCATGACAGAGCTCGGAAGCGAAGGAGCGCCATTTGACTTTTCAATGCAAAATTGACTGGAATCGAGATGGGACACCATGTTGCGTTTGGAGAGCCACTGATGTGCCTAAACATTGAAACCCCCCACAAGTGACACCATTTTGGAAAGTAGACCCCCTAAGGAACTTATCTAGATGTGTTTTGAGCGCTTTGACCCACCAAGGGCTTCACAGAAGTTTATAATGCAGGGCCGTAAAAATAAAACAAACATTTTTTCCCACAAAAATATTTTTTTTAGCCCCCAGTTTTGTATTTTCCCGAGGGTAGCAGGAGAAATTGGACCCCAAAATTTGTTGTCCAATTTGTGCCGAGTGCGCTGATACCCCATATGTGGGGGGTAACCACCGTTTGGACGCATGGGAGGGCTCGGAAAAGAAGGAGTGCCATTTGGAATGCAGACTTAGATGGAATGGTCTGCAGGTGTCACATTGCATTTGCAGAGACCATAATGTACCTAAACAGTAGAAACCCCCCATAAGTGACACCATTTTGGAAAGTAGAGCCCCTAAGGAATTCATCTAGATGTGTTGTGAGAGCTTTGAACCCCCAAGTGTTTCACTACAGTTTGTAACGCAGAGCCGTGAAAATAAAAAATCCTTTTTTTTTCCCACAAAAATTACATTTCAGCCCCCGGTTTTGTATTTTCCCAAGGGTACCAGGAGAAATTGGACCCCAAAAAGTTGTTCTATTTGTCCTGAGTACGCTGATACCCCAAATGTTGGGGTAAACCCCTGTTTGGGCAAACGGGAGAGCTTGGAAGGGAAGGAGCACTGTTTTACTTTTTCAACGCAGAATTGGCTGGAATTGAGATCGGACGCCATGTCGCTTTTGGAGAGCCCCTGATGTGCCTAAACAGTGGAAACACCCCAATTATAACTGAAACCCTAATCCAGACACACCCCTAACCCTAATCCCAACAGTAACCCTAACCACACCTCTAACCCTGACACACACCTAACCCTAATCTCAACCCTATTCCCAACTGTAAATGTAATCTAAACCCTAACCGTAACTTTAGCCCCAACCCTAACCCTAACTTTAGCCCCAACCCTAGCCCTAACCCTAACCGGAAAATGAAAATAAATACATTTTTCTAATTTTTCCCTAACTAAGGGGGTGATGAAGGGGGGTTTGATTTACTATTTATAGTTGTTTTTTAGCGGATTTTTATGATTGGCAGCTGTCACACACTGAAAGACGCTTTTTATTGCAAAAAATAATTTTGGCGTTACCACATTTTGAGAGCTATAATTTTTCCATATTTTGGTCCACAGAGTCATGTGAGGTCTTGTTTTTTGCGGGAAGAGTTACATAGTTACATAGTTATTAAGGTTGAAGAAAGACTTTAAGTCCATCTAGTTCAACCCATAGCCTAACCTAACTTGCCCTAACATGTTGATCCAGAGGAAGGCAAAAAAAACCCATGTGGCAAAGAGTAAGCTCCACCTTGGGGAAAAAAATTCCTTCCTGACTCCACATACGGCAATCAGACTAGTTCCCTGGATCAACGCCCTATCAATGAATCTAGTGTATATACCCTGTAACATTATACTTTTCCAGAAATGTATCCAGTCCCCTCTTAAATTTAAGTAATGAATCACTCATTACAACATCATACGGCAGAGAGTTCCATAGTCTCACTGCTCTTACAGTAAAGAATCCGCGTCTGTTATTATGCTTAAACCTTCTTACCTCCAGACGTAGAGGATGCCCCCTTGTCCCGGTTTCAGGTCTATGATTAAAAAGATAATCAGAAAGGTCTTTGTACTGTCCCCTCATATATTTATACATTAAAATAAGATCACCCCTTAGTCTTCGTTTTTCCAAACTAAATAGCCCCAAGTGTAATAACCTATCTTGGTATTGCAGACCCCCCAGTCCTCTAATAACCTTGGTCGCTCTTCTCTGCACCCGCTCCAGTTCAGCTATGTCTTTCTTATACACCGGAGACCAGAACTGTGCACAGTATTCTAAGTGTGGTCGAACAAGTGACTTGTATAGAGGTAAAATGATGTTCTCCTCATGAGCATCAATTCCTCTTTTAATGCATCCCATTATTTTATTTGCCTTTGTAGCAGCTGCCTGACACTGGCCACTGAATATGAGTTTGTCATCCACCCATACACCCAGGTCTTTTTCATTGACGGTTTTGCCCAGAGTTTTAGAATTAAGCACATAATTATACATCTTATTACTTCTACCCAAGTGCATGACCTTACATTTATCCCCATTAAAGCTCATTTGCCATTTATCAGCCCAAGCTTCTAGTTTACATAAATCATCCTGTAATATAAAATTGTCCTCCTCTGTATTAATTACCCTGCAGAGTTTAGTGTCATCTGCAAATATTGAAATTCTACTCTGAATGCCCCCTACAAGGTCATTAATAAATATGTTAAAAAGAAGAGGGCCCAATACTGACCCCTGTGGTACCCCACTGCTAACCGCTACCCAGTCCGAGTGTGCTCCATTAATAACCACCCTTTGTTTCCTATCCCTGAGCCAGCTCTCAACCCACTTACACATATTTTCCCCTATCCCCATTATTCTCATTTTATGTATCAACCTTTTGTGTGGCACCGTATCAAAAGCTTTTGAAAAGTCCATATACACTACATCTACTGGGTTCCTTTGGTCCAGTCCGGAACTTGCCTCTTCATAGAAACTGATCAAATTAGTCTGACATGAACGGTCCCTAGTAAACCCGTGCTGATACTGGGTCATGAGGTTATTCCTCTTCAGATACTCCAGTATAGCATCCCTTAGAATGCCCTCCAGGATTTTACCCACAGTAGAGGTTAAGCTTACTGGCCTATAATTTCCGAGTTCAGTTTTTGTCCCCTTTTTGAATATTGGCACCACATTTGCTATACGCCAGTCCTGTGGTACAGACCCTGTTATTATGGAGTATCTAAAGATTAAAAATAATGGTCTATCAATGACTGTACTTAATTCCTGCAGTACTCGAGGGTGTATCCCATCCGGGCCCGGAGATTTGTCAATTTTAGTGATTTTTAGACGCCGCCGCACTTCCTGCTGGGTTAAGCAGGTGACATTTAATGGGGAATTTTTATCACTAGTCATTTTGTCTGCCATGGGATTTTCTTGTGTAAATACTGATGAAAAAAAAGTGATTTAGCATATTGGCTTTTTCCTCATCCTCATCCACCATTTCACCCAGACTATTTTAAGGGGGCCAACACTATCATTTTTTAGTTTCTTACTATTTATGTAGTTAAAGAATATTTTGGGATTATTTTTACTCTCTCTGGCAATGAGTCTCTCTGTCTCAATCTTTACTGCCTTGATTTGCTTTTTACAGAATTTATTTAATTTTTTGTATTTATTTAATGCCTCCTCACTACCTACTTCCTTTAATTCTCTAAAAGCTTTCTTTTTGTCACTTATTGCGCCCCTTACAGCTCTATTTAGCAATATTGGTTTCCTCCTATTCCTAGTATGTTTATTCCCATACGGTATATACTGTGCACAGGTCCTATCCAGGATGTTAATAAATGTCTCCCATTGTCTTTGTGTATTTTTGTGTCTCAGGATATCGTCCCATTTAATTGCACCAAGATCCTCTCTCATCCGTTGGAAATTTGCCCTCCTGAAGTTTAGTGTCCTTGTAACCCCTCTATTACACATCTTTTTAAAGGATACATGAAAACTTATTATTTTGTGATCGCTATTTCCCAAGTAACCCCCAACCCTTATATTTGCTATGCGGTCTGGCCTGTTGGTTAATATTAGGTCTAGCAGTGCCCCCCTTCTTGTTGGGTCCTGAACCAGTTGTGAAAGGTAATTGTCTCTCATAGTTGTCAAAAACCGATTACCTTTGCTGGAACTGCAGGTTTCTGTTCCCCAATCTATTTCAGGGTAGTTGAAGTCCCCCATTATAATGACTTCTCCTTGAGTCGCAGCTTCATCTATTTGCTTTACGAGGATATTCTCCATTGCTTCCATTATTTTTGGAGATTTATAACAAACCCCTATCAGTAATTTATTATTTTTTCCCCCTCCCCTTATCTCCACCCACAGGGATTCTACATTTTCATTAAATTCACCTATATTATCACGCAGGATGGGTTTTAAGGACGATTTTATATATAGACACACCCCACCCCCTCGCTTATCTGTACGGTCATTTCTGAACAGGCTATAGCCCTGCAAGTTAACAGCCCAGTCATGGCTCTCATCCAGCCATGTTTCAGATATCCCCACCATGGCATAATTATGCTCCAACAACATTAGTTCTAATTCGTCCATTTTGTTGGCGAGGCTTCTGGCATTAGTATACATGCACTTGATGTTCCTCTCTGTACCTCTATTCTTTCTTAAATTATTAACTGTTCTAACCCCACCCCCCATGCCACCGCCACCCCCAACTTCCTTATTTGTGCCCAGGTCTCTGTCTGCACTATCTTCCCCTCCTATAAATTGAATACCCTCCCCCCCAATCCCTAGTTTAAACAATCCTCCAACCTTCTAGCCATTTTCTCCCCCAGCACAGCTGCACCCTCCCCATTGAGGTGCAGTCCATCCCTAGCGTAGAGCCTGTAGCCAACTGAGAAGTCGGCCCAGTTCTGCAGGAACCCAAACCCCTCCTTCCTACACCAATTCTTGAGCCACTTATTAACCTCCCTAATCTCCCGTTGCTTCTCTGGCGTGGCACGTGGTACAGGCAGTATTTCGGAGAATACCACGTTGGAGGTCCTTGCTTTCAGCTTGCAGCCTAATTCCCTGAAATCATCTTTAAGGACCTTCCACCTACCTCTAACTTTGTCATTTGTGCCTATGTGCACCATGACCGCTGGGTCCTCACCAGCCCCTCCCAATAATCTGTCCACCCGATCAGCGATGTGTCGGACTCGAGCACCAGGTAGGCAGCACACCGTTCGACGATCCCTGTCTTTGTGACAGATTGCCCTATCTGTTCCCCTAATAATTGAGTCACCCACTACCAGCACCTGTCTGGCCTGCCCTGCTCTCCTATTTCCCTCCTTACTGGAGCAGTCACTCCTCCGGCTTTCAGAGGACATGCCTGGCTGCAGCAGTGCTACCCCTGTACTGGCACCCCCCTCATCTGCCAACTTAGCAAACTTATTGGGGTGTTCCAGATCAGGACTAGCCTCCCTGGCACTCTTCCCTCTACCCCGCTTCCTAACTGTCACCCAGCTTCCTACTTTACCATCCTGCAGCTCCATCCTACCATGCCCCCCTCATCTGTCCGATTGAGCGTCTGCTCCATGAGCAGAAGACTCCTCTCCATATTGTCAATGGATCTCAGTGTTGCCAGCTGCACATTTAGAGTCAGAATCTGGGTTTCCAAATGCACAACGTGCTCACATCTCGCACAGCAGTATGCACCCTCGACCGGCTGCTCAAGGACTGCAGACATGTGGCAAGATGTGCACTGGATGGCATTAACAAGAGTGGAGCACATTTCCTAATGGGGATTGCACCAGACAGAAAAGTAAAATAATTAAAAAATAAATAAATAAATACAAAGTATTAATACAAAACAGACAGCAGTTCAGTAATTCCTCCCTTGGAAACTCCCTGACTCCAAAGTCACTGAATCACAAGTCACACTTACCGCCGTCCACACTTACACTCAGGCCACACTCAGCTCGCTCACACTCGCTATGCTGAAGATTTATAGATTTTTTTTTTTCTTTGTCTAGTTCCCCTCAACAGCAATCCACCTTGCTGTTCAAATGCACTTCCAAAAAGGACTTGAGCCCCAAACAGCTGCCCCTTAAAAACCCTTAACTATGAGCCCTCACCCTAAGTTAAACCCTTATGAATATAGCTACTCCCAATTCAGCAACTCACACCAATTCACACAGGTATTTGTTAAAGGCTTTCCAAATACCTCTTCACTGAATCACAAGTCACACTTACCGCCGTCCACACTTACGCTCAGGCCACACTCCGCTCGCTCACACTCGCTATGCTGAAGATTTATAGATTTTTTTTTTTCTTTGTCTAGTTCCCCTCAACAGCAATCCACCTTGCTGTTCAAATGCACTTCCAAAAAGGGGAGTTGACGTTTTTATTGGTAACATTTTCGGGCACGTGACTTTTTTGATCGCTTTTTATTCCGATTTTTGTGAGGCAGAATGACCAAAAACCAGCTATTCGTGAATTTCTTTTGGGGGAGGCGTTTATACCGTTCCACGTTTGGTAAAATTGATAAAGCAGTTTTATTCTTTGGGTCAGTACAATTACAGCAATACCTCATTTATGTAATTTTTTTATGTTTTGGTGCTTTTATACGATAAAAACTATTTTATAGAAAAAATAATTATTTTTGCATCGCTTTATTCTCAGGACTATAACTTTTTTATTTTTTTGCTGATGATGCTGTATGGCTGCTCGTTTTTTGCGGGACAAGATGACGCTTTCAGCGGTACCATGGTTATTTATATCTGTCGTTTTGATCGCGTTATTCCACTTTTTGTTCTGCGGTATGATAATAAAGCATTGTTTTTTGCTTAGTTTTTTTTTTCTTACGGTGTTTACTGAAGGGGTTAACTAGTGGGCCAGTTTTATAGGTCGGGCCGTTACGGATGTGGCGATACTAAATATGTGTCCTTTTATTGTTTTTTTTTATTATTTAGATAAAGAAATGTATTTATGGGAATAATATAAATATTTTTTTTTTCATTATTTAGGATTTTTTTTTTTTTTTTACACATTTGGAATTTTTTTTTTTACTTTTTTACTTTGCCCCAGGGGGGGACATCACAGATCGGTGATCTGACAGTTTGCACAGCACTTTGTCAGATCACCGATCTGTCTGAGAGCTATGCAGGCTTACCAAGCCCTGCTCTGTGCAGGCACTTGGTAAGCCACCTCCCTCCCTGCAGGACCCGGAGGCCGCGGCCATCTTGGATCCGGGCCTGGAGCAGGGAGGGAGGTGAGGAGACCCTCGCAGCAACGCGATCACATCGGGTTGCTGCAGGGGGCTCAGGGAAGCCCGCAGGGAACCCCCTCCCTGCGCGATGCTTCCCTGCACCGCCGGCACACCGCGATCATGTTTGATCGCGGTGTGCCGGGGGTTAATGTGCCGGGAGCGGCCCCGTGAGCGCGGCCGATCACGTATGACGTACTATCCCGTTGGTGGGCATACGGGCCCACCCCACCTCGACGGGATAGTACGTCATATGTCAGAACGGGGTTAAACACCACTGTCCAATATGGGTTCAGATTTGGACACTGCCATAACATATGGAGAATTCTAGCCCCCTCCACCCGGCACCGAGGACACTCAGAAGTCTGTCTCAGACCCGCTCTATGGAGTTCATATATCTGCGAGAGTCTGCCCAGTTCACTCAGTGATAATTGGGGTATATATTCCATAATCACTTCCCATTTATCTTCCTCTATCCTACCCAATTCCTACTCCCATTTCCCCTGTGCTCTAATAGGATAATTATTTATAAAAGTATGCATTAGATCCTTATAGATGCCCTGACACTACCCCTTTTGTTCCCCCCTCTGCGCAGACATAATCAATCAATATACAGTATCCTTGTGAATCTCCATATTTATCGTCTTGCTCTGCGTAACATAAGCATGCCGAAATTGCCCATATTGAAATCTGCAGACCTCGGTAGCCCATAATACTCTTGCAACTTTCCAAAGGGCACCAGTCCCTGCGTGTCCTGCACCTGAACCATGTACTGTATTCCCAGTCTCATCCAATTTTTAAATTCTCCCATTTTAACAAATTCTGGTAGAATCTCATTTTGCCATATCAAGAAAAAATTTGTCAAGTACTCCAGACCCCTAATCTTTTTAATTGCCTCCCAGACTTTATGTATCAGCCCTAAAGTAGGATACACCAAACCCATCTTCCTGAAACTTCATGACTCCAACCCCTGAACCAAGGGATCCCTCCCCATCACCTGGACCAAGACTCTTTGTATTGAACCAGCCCCAGACACATCCCTCCACCCCCTCATCCGTTGGCCCTGAGCAGCTAAGTAATAAATCCAAGGGTTCGGAAGCGCCAGTCCCCCTCCATCCTTGGGCCTCTACAATATCTCAAGTCTGATCCTTTTCTGCTTTTTCCCCCACACAAGATCCCTAAATATAGAGTCAATAGTATGCAACCACTGCCTAGGGAACCAGATAGGGGTATTGTGCAAGACATACAACAGTTGGGGCATCAAAATCATCTTAAATTAATTCTTCCCACTACTGAAAGATACAGTTTACACCACGCCCCTACTTTACTCCTAAACTTACTGAGCAGTGGAATCAGATTCAAATCTGCATAACTCGAAATCGGGAGTGACACTTGAATGCCCAGGTATTTAAACTGTCGCACCACTACCAGCCTACTACCCTCCCCCGATACTGGCAAATCAATAACACAATCATCTACAGCCATGACAGTGGATTTTTCCCAGTTAATTTTTACTCCCGATATAGACCCTAATGTTTTAATAATATCCATTGCTCTCAACAACGACTCTCTGGAATCCTCCAAAAAAGCAACACATCATCTGCATACAAGGATACTTTTTATTCTACCAAGCCATATCTGAACCCTTTAACCGAAGCCGCCCTCCTAATTGTCTGCGCCAAAGGCTCCACTGCCAAAGCAAAAAGCAGTGGGGACAGTGGACACCCCTGCCTAGTCCCCTATGAAGCGCAAATCTCTCAGACATTTGCCCGTTAACTCTGACCCTAGCGGTTGGGGAAGTATATAGCAACTGTATCCATGAAATAAAGGTCGGCCCAAAACCAAAGCATTCCAACACCCTCCAAAGCTACTGCCACTCAACACTATCAAACGCTTTACGTGAGTCCAATGATACCACAACCCTACGGCCCCTACTGTCCGATGGCAGCTACAAATTCAGAAAAAGTCTATGCAAATTAATTGCCGTAGACTTATTTGGCATAAATCCAGATTGGTCAGGATGAACAAGATCCTGAACCACACTCGGCAAACAGCTAGCCAAAATCTTTACATCTAC
Source organism: Ranitomeya imitator (assembly GCF_032444005.1). Taxonomy (NCBI): domain Eukaryota; kingdom Metazoa; phylum Chordata; class Amphibia; order Anura; family Dendrobatidae; genus Ranitomeya; species Ranitomeya imitator. The sequence continues at coordinate 365,844,521 of NC_091283.1, forward strand.
AGTCAGCAACGAGATGGGCCTATAAGATTCTGCCAACTCCAGATCTCTTCCCTCTTTCGGAATGGCCACCACCACCGCCTCCCTCATGAACGCCGGTAATTCACCCTCCCGAAGAGCTTCTTCAAAAATCTTTTGCAATCTGGGTGTTACCATCTCAATTAATTGTTTGTAAATTTCACTCGGGATACCATCTGCCCCCGGGGCCCAATAATTAGCCATAGATATAATAGCCATTTCAATCTCTTCTTTTGTTATGGGCACCTTCAGTCTCCCCCTATCACTGTATTTAATACTCGGGAGCCCTGCTTCCTGAAGAAAACCCTCTATGTCTCCCAATGAGTCCCCCAATCCAGAAGAATATAAATGATTATAGAATCGTCTAAATTCCCTCAAAATACTCTCTGTCTCCCACATCCTTTCCCTCATCAGTCTTCAATTTATATACATAAGACGATTCCCTCTGCGCCACCACCACCAATGACAACAGATGTCCCACTTTTTCACCATCATAAAATTGCATTTTTTGGAAGGCCCTCCTCCTCTCCGCTTTCCTCAATACACCTTATTAACCTCTTCCTGGGCACCCCTTAACCTACTCTGATTTTCTGCTGACGGGTCTAGTACCATTTCCCTCTCCACCTTCTCCAAGGTTTCTATTATTTCCCTATCTTCTAGCTTAGATTTTGACCTACACCTAGAAATCTCTCAAAACAAGAGACCCCTTAGGACTGCTTTCATATCGTCCCACACCACCCGACTATCTGCATTCCCTTCATTAATCTGCCAATACTCCTCCAATTCTTCCTTTATAGTATTCATATATTCTAGCCATACCGGGTTCAACTTCCACCCAACTCCCTTCCCAATCTTCCCCCCTATCCGTCTAATAGACAATTCTATGGGCTTATGATCCGAAATCACCCTTAGGAGGTATTCCACTCCACAGACCAGTTGTGTCATTAGCTCATTTCCCAGTGCCATATCTATTCGTGAGAGACCCATGCGTCGCAGAACAAGAGTAGCACAGCGCATTCTCATTTCTCACTCTCCACAGGTCCATCATTCCAATCTCTTTAATATAATTCCCAAATGCCGTCAATTTCCTAATACTTTTACCTGCACTCTGTTTATGTCTATCCCACCCCTCATCTATAACATTATTGAAATCACCAATGATCAGTAATGGTAATCCCGTACCTCGCTTGAATAATTCCATAACCTCACATAACTTTTTCCCGCTGTATGGCGGTGGTATGTACATCGCTACTATACATAGTGATTAAACATATTTTACAAACAACAAAAATATACTGTCCTTCACTATCAACATGGCTTTCAATTTCTTCAAATGGCGTAGATGTTCCTATTGATAAAGAGACCCCTCTAGTATATGAAGAATATGTGGAATGATATGCTCTCCCAATCCACCTCCTCTTCAACACCTTCACCTTTTCCCGTAGTAAATGAGTCTCCTGGAGGCATAGCAAATCCAGCCTCCTCTTCCTAGCATATTCCGTGATCGCCGTTCTTCATGTTCCCTCTGACAGTCCTCTTACATTTCAACTAAGAATTTTAATTCTATCACCCATCATACAATTCTATACATGCAAGTTCCCGACCCTTGAAAATATCTTGCAGCTCTCCATATGCAATAAATCTCTTCCCTAAACAATTAACCCCTCCCCCTCCTCCCCCATATACAATAACTCAACAAACCATAACAGTTCTCCCATTGTATTTTTCCCTCTCTTACCAGAGTGGGTACTCCAACGTCTAGCTACCCTATAAACGTTACCTCTGAACCACTATCTGTCTAAAACTTCTCCACACCTCCTCCGCATATGCATATAGACATTATTATTACACTCAGACCCTCCATAGTCCATATCGATTAATATGCAGGAACCAGAAACCTCCATATAACAGCACTATCTTTTAGTTTCTCCTTGTCAAAGACCAACACGACACAGCGAGGCATTTCACTCCACTCTGCCCTTATCCGCCTGGAGCAGCTTGTTGTTTAAGTCAAGCCATTTTGCAGCCTCCTCTGGTGTTTGGAAAAAATGCACTGTTCCCAGGGCCACAACCCTGAGCTTTGCCGGGTATAAGGTAGAATAAGCCAAAGCCAAGTCTTTCAGTCTTTTCTTTACTGCACCATATTGCATTCTCTGCTTTTGCACCTTGGCTGAGTAATCAGGATAAATGGAAATCTTTTGGCCATTAAAGCACAGATCGTTGGCCATTCTTGCTTTCCTTAATATAATGTCTCTGTCTCTATAATTCAGGATCCTAGCAAGGATAGTACGGGGGGGTGGGGGAGAAGGGGGGTGGGAGGAGCCCAGTGGGAGGGGTATCATGGGAACGCGGTACACTCTCTCCACAGCATAAAGTTTGGTCAAGTTATCAGCACCAATTTTAGTGCGGAGCCAGTCCTCAATAAACGCTGCAGGATCGGTCCCTTCCACCTTCTAGGGGATGCCCACTAATCTCACATTATTCTGCCTTGAGCGGTTTTCCAGGTCATCATTTTTATCAGCCAGGGCAGCACATCTCAAGAAACATTGAGTGTCAGACTTCTGCATTTTAGAGAGTTTGTCTACCAGCACACTCACTCTCTCCTCCACTGCCTCCATTCTGGTGTCTGTTTTATTTATGACTGCCTTCATGCTGGAGCTTTCTTCTTTAGCCCCATCCACTCTCTTTGTAAGGGCTGTTAGTGCAGTCTTACAGAATCTAACCAAGTCATATACATCCTTCAATGTGGGCTCCCCTACAGCAGGCTCCTCCGTGTCTTCTTGCTCTACACTCTCCATTTCCCGCCATTCATCCTCACCCATTAACCCCTCCTTTACCGAATCAGCCTCTGAGTCTTCCTTCTCCTTGGTCTCCCCCTCTCCCCCTTCAGCCATCACCTTTGCTTCTCTTTCCAGCCTCACAAACTTCTCCAATTTGGCTGCTATCTCCAGTCTCCGTGCGTAGGAGGCATTTGCAGCGTCTGCCTTCTCAGCTGCCTCCATGCTCCCAGCGCCATCTTCAGCTCGACTCCCAGCTCCTCTCCTCGTGTCCTGCTGGTGTCTCCTCACCATGACCTCGGGTCACCACAGCACAGTGTGTTGGTTGGAGGTCTGCTTCCACTCCCCACAGCACAGATCGTTATCAGCACTCCAGGGGGACTTTAAACAGGATAAATGAAGCAATGCAGCAGAGAGGTCACAGGAGCCGTCTGCTCACATGTCCACTCACATCGAGTGCTAGGCCATGCCAGTCTTTTCTATTTGTAATTAGCTCCAGGACATAGACCCCCTGAGGGGAGACAGTAATGTCATCAAAACCTTCCATTGGAGCAATGTACAAAGTACAGAGTTGAGACTGGAAATTAATAATTTGATTTGACTTAATATGTAACATCATTGTCACGATATGGTATGAAATATCATAAGTAGTTCTCTTGCTAGCCTGCGTGGGCTAAGCCCCCCTTCTTGGAGTAACAGTTTGTAGCTGCCAATTCCTGGCTTTCCTTCTCAGAGAGTGTGGGGGAGTTTTATGGCCGAACGGTATTTACGACCAGGTTAGAATCTTCCAGCTAGAACAGGAAAAAAGGGCTCCAAAATTCATGAAAGATCCTTTGTTTGGTTTTTGTACGATATTATGCACCATGTTTACGTTAAGAACACGAAAATATATATTCGTATTCCCACTCGGTGTATCTACCCATCCCTTGAAACTCGGGCTTCTAACTCCATCTGGTAAAGAAGTAGGGATTTCTCTGTAAATATGTATCCCAGATAGGACATATTTGATCTCATTAGAATGCCCACGTTAATCTGAGATGAATGATGAGTTTTTTAGGACTCTGACATGTTTTGTAGTGAAGTTATAGAAATTAGAGAGAATAGTTTAAAGTTTAGGCAGAATGTAGAGAGAGGAGGGTCTGGATAAGCCAGACTTTCTGTGATGTCACAGCCTTAATGTTTTAAGTGTCTGGCAGGCCCTGAGGAGTCACTTTCTGCTTGATTTCTTGTCTTCTCCTGGAAGAGCCCTGCTCACGTCCAAATGAGCTGGGACGTATGGGAAAAACTCCACTAGCCTGGTTGCCTGCAATGCTTTGAACATGTAAGTGTTGTTTTTTCTCATTTATTCCCTTTATGTTATAATTACCCTTGTACATATTTGCAATTGTCTCATTTGTAACAGCTTTATTAAATATTTTTGATAAAGCACTGCCTAATTTTTTCAATGGGATATACTATTATATGTTAGTTCATTCTCCTGCTCTAAACCGTACCCTAAGTCTCTTGAAGAGAATTACGCTACTGTGTTGGGTTAGCTTCGGACCCGTTTAATCGAAGCTGGTGGCAGCATATGTTTTGTACCGGGTAGTTGGGTGGCGTTATAGCGACTGCGGCATTGATAATTATTGATCCTGCCTAAGTGGGAGTAGTTATCGCGTCATTGCAGCGTGCCCAATAGCCAGTACATAGCAGGCAGCCTTTCTGGCGACTAATTACCCAGGGTGCAGTACCTAATCTGACCTGAGAGTAAGGGGGGCGCCAGAGAGCTGCAAGTGTTAAGTGGTACTGTAAGTGGGATATACATAAATCCCTGCAGTTCGTGGTATATAGAAAAGCAGTGGGATACCTAGAATAAGCCCCTGCTGTAAACTAAGAGGTCAATAGCCCTGTGTGTGGTTTTTCATCACATCGTGGAGTGGAGGGATAACTAAGATAAGCCCCCCTGCACATGTGATCGCCGTCTGTTGGCCTAAAGTCACCTCAATCCTTGACGTAGGGGTGACGGTCACGGTGTGAATCCTGACCCATTGGTGACAGCGGTCAGGGGAATCGTGACAACCATCATATGATAAGTTTATGCTATAAAGTTTACATTTTTGTGATCAGGTTATTGAGACAATTAAGGAAGCCTTTAAAATTGAATCTTCTTAACCCAATAATATGTGTATGGGGAATAGAAAAATAATCAGTTCCGAATGATGTTGAAAAAATACTTATACTTGGCAATGAAAGTGCTTTTAAATAAATGGATCCCATCAGATGATCCTACAAAGAAGGAATGGATTGAAGATGTAAAGAGTAACTTGCAACATGAGTAACTTGCAACATGAACATGTTTATTACTGTAATATACATACAAGACATTTCTTCAGACAGAGATTGTGGATTTAAATAAACTGTAATGAATGGCAGATCATAAGATTAGGAAAAAAAGGATGAAATGAGTTGGGGGGTTTTGGTGGGAGGAGGTTGCAATACTCTTGACCAAAAAGTGAATATATAATTAAGTAACAATATGAAAGATAAGAGATGTCTGTTAGGAACTGCATATATTTTAATATAAGTTATATATTGCTTTTCTTTCTCATTTACTTCATTGTTGTTATTTTGTTTGTATCTGTTAGGTGTTTTCTTGTACAGTTTGTCTAAATATATATGTTTTCTCCCTGTGTGAGTTTTTTGATGGACAAGCAAAAGTGATTTTTGTTTAAAACATTTCCCACATTGTAATCATGAATATGGCTTCTCCCCTATGTGAAGTTTCTGATGCTTAACAAGACTAGATTTCTCTGCAAAGCATTTCCCACATTCTGAACACGAAAAAGGTTTCTGCCCTGTGTGAGTTCTCTGATGGGCAACTAAATGTGATTTCTGATTAAAACATTTTCCACATTCTAAACATGAAAAAGGTGTCTCTCCTGTGTGAGTTCTCTGATGGACAACTAAACTTGATTTCTGATTAAAACATTTCCCACATTCTGAACATGAAAAGGGCTTCTCCCCTGTGTGAAGTTTCTGATGTCTAATAACATTTGATTTATCTGCAAAACATTTCCCGCATTCTGAACATGAAAAACGTTTCTCTCCTGTGTGAATTTTCTGATGAATAACAAGATATGATTTCCCTGAAAAATATTTTCCACATTCTGAACATGAAAAACGTTTCTCTCCTGTGTGAGTTCTCTGATGAATAACAAGATATGATTTCCCTGAAAAATATTTTCCACATTCTGAACATAAAAAAGGTTTCTCCCCTGTGTGAGTTCTCTTATGGATAGCTAAATATGATTTCTGATTAAAACATTTTCCACATTCTGAACATGAAAAAGGTTTCTCCCCTGTGTGAGTTCTCTTATGGATAGCTAAATATGATTTCTGATTAAAACATTTTCCACATTCTAAACATGAAAAAGGTTTCCCCCCTGTGTGAGTTCTCTGATGGATAACTAAAATTGATTTCTGACTAAAACATTTCCCACATTCTGAACATGAGTATGGCTTCTCCCCTGTGTGAAGTTTCTGATGTCTAACAAAATTTGATTTATCTGCAAAACATTTACCGCATTCTGAACATGAAAAAGGTTTCTCCCCTGTGTGAATTTTCTGATGAATAACAAGCTGTGATTTTTGTGCATAACATTTCCCGCATCCTGAACATGAAAAGAGCTTCTTTTCTGTGTGAGATTTCTGGTGTGTAACAAGACTTGAGTTAGCTGTATAATATTTCCTACATTCTGAACATGAATATGATTTCTCCTCTGTTTGAACACTCTCATGTCTAACAAGCTCTGATTTCAGGTTTAAATATTTCCCACATTGTGAACAAGAAAATCTTTTCTCCTTTGTATGAAATTTTTTATGAGTAACAAACGACATTTTGAGGTAAACATTATTCCTATTTTCTGCACTTAATGTCTTATTTGATGTAAGAGCAATTTGACTTTTATTGCCTCCTTTGTGTCTTTTATTTTTTTGAATAGTCTGTGATGAATCCGAAGATTGAACCTGTTTAAAAGAATCAGATGATAGATCTTTGCTGTGAAGGGATGATGAAATATCTGGAGTAATGGCATTCACTTCACTTATATCTTGTGTGATCTCAAGGTCATCTGATTTAAAATTTACAGATGTCACTTGTCCATCTGATCTCCTGGTACAATCATCTGCCAAGAAAAAAGTTTATTATTTTTGAATAAAATATCCTTAAAAATATATTTTTATAGCATTTCTAAAATATAGATAGAAATTATAAGTCATGAAGATAAAACCAGTTGACAAACATTAGATCTCAGAGCACGAGCGAGGAGAGCATGATGTTGAATCCTAATTGTTTGTTCTGCCTCCGAAGCACTGGAATAATACACCAGCAAAACATATTATGTAGGCCAAAATGATACCAATAAATTTACCAGATAAATAGGACTTGGAAAATGCCAACACAAATGGAAAACATTTTTTTTGCACAACTCAGAATTTTTTTACATGACGCACCTATGTTTTAGAGGAGGAAAATAGAAAAAAAATGTAAACAAAAAATGTGGTAAATTCTGTACTAATATCCCCCCTCCTGGTATTTGTTCGCAATCTAGGTACACATGACCCCCTCTTCACCCTCCTGGCATACATGGTCTCCTCATTCCCATCCTGGTATGCATGGCTCCCTCATCCCCATCCTGGTATGCATGGCCCTCTAATCCCTATCCTGGTATACACGGCCCCTTCATCCCCATCCTGGTATGCATGGCCCACCTCATCCCTATTCTCATATGCATGGCCCCCATCAGAAAAACATTTAAAAAAAAAAAAACAACATTCTAATCACCTTCCTTTCGCTACCTCGCAGCATCCTGTTCTGATGCCACCAGCTGATTTATGCTTGCAAGCAGCGCATGGCAATGATGTCGTGCGCTGCTTACAAGCAGAGGACAGCTACCGGAATACGGACCACTCCCCACGCCCGGTACTATGGGTGTGATCTTTAATAGCAGGCACAGTAGCCGTAGCAGCCAGCAACTGCAGCGGCTGGACGATCACGTGTGCCCACTATTTAATGGAATGAATATTCGCTGCTCTCCACTCCCTAACCAGGAACAATATGCTCGGTTTTACATCCATAATACCCTGAAATAGCAAAGCCCTGATGGAACAGATTAGATTAGGATCAGATCTTTGGAAAGATACATTACCGTGGTGAGTGTCTGATATATGTATAATGCCAAATATGCAGCACAAATGAGGTAGATGAATTATACACCAGAACCTGAATAGAGTGCAACACCCACTGTTGTACCACAACACCAATTATGAGCAACTGTGATATAAACACAGCAGCCATAAAATAGACACTGAACACCTCTTATTGCACAGAGAAGGATGGTGACCTAATCCCTGGGTGCAGACCAGTTTACCATACCACAATGAGTCCTGTAGGACAGAGGCCCTGGATTGCCGAAAGACTAATCCAATAACCTTTAGGATATAGATGAATTATTCTTATTATTATACATTTTTAGAGCGCCATTTATTCCATGGTGCTTTACATGTGAAAAGGGGAAAATATAGACAAATACAATAAACATGAGCAACAAAACAAAAATGGGCACAGCATTGGGAAGTTCATACATTACACACCCAGAAGCCCACCGACATCTACTCTAAATCAATAAATCCCTAGGCCTCAAGTCAGGAGTTGGACCACCATTGAACCTAAAGAAATATACAACTACCATCTGGCAGCTCAGCGAGCTCTTAGAAATAATTATTCCCACAAGAGAAAGACTGCATAACCAGGGCTGAACTATATCCCCAAGACAATGGTTTGAATGTGCACAGACATATGCAAAACATTTTTTTTTCTTGGTAATCTGGACCGGTTATCAAACTTGGGCTCACTCAGCTTGGAAAAAAAAGCCTAAAAGCAAGTCTGCTACAATGAGCAAATACCGTATATGAGGGAACAGCAAGAGATCTTCCCAATGATCTTTTACATCTAGTCTGCAACAGCAGCAAGGGGTCAAACTCTACGTCCAGAGGAAAAAAAATTTTTTCACAATCACAAAGGACCACTCTACTGTCAGAGTAATGTTTGATTCTCAACAAAGTACAAGGAGGGCGTGGACGCCTTTCTTGACAAATACCGTATATTACAGGTTATGGGCACTAGATTCTCTGATGAAACGTTGATCCCGTAACTAGTCCGATTGCAAAATGTGGAGTCGGGAAGGATCTATTGCCCTAACATGGGGATATTAGCATCGGCTTCATGGGGTTTTAACTTCTCTCCCTGGATCAATATTATGTCATGTTCTAGGATGAACTTGATAGACATTTGTTTCTCTTCAACCATAAACTGTAAAATAGATCAAGAGTTTAGTAATTAAGGGCAGACTCCAATAAAATGAGGAAAATTAAGCTAAATCGAGGTTCAGATTAACAAGGTGTGAGGCATGAGGACAGAGGCATGAGCGTATCACTGTTAAAGCGCCCTAGGGGACAAATGTAATATCCCACCAAATTGAACAAAACATAACTTTTAATGATAATCAATAATATATAAACTATACACCGTGCTTTTGTGCAGTCTATCCACCTACCCCCTGATATTAATCAGTTAGGATTTTTTGGGGAATATAGATTCTAAAAGTAGGACACTGTAATGTCAAAAAAGCTCAAACATGAGGCCCTGAGCAGCAAAACAAAGAAAACAACTTAAGATTGGAGGCTATTACAAGAGGCAACAAACCATGAAACATAACCCAGGCATGTCTCAGGTCTCCCAGCTGGTAATGCCGAGAGCCCACCTTGGAGGGATGCAGCGACACAACCAGGAATGCTACATTATTGCAGATGGAGAACAGGATGGCTGATGGCTGTGGGACCTCTACACATAGAGGTGTCGGCCTGGGACCATTTGACAGGGCAAAATGAAGACAGAGAGCAATACTAGAGGATGGAAGTGGGAGGGGCCTTTTAACTTCTCTGTGGTGTCTCTGGTATTGATCTGGTGCCTTATCTCCTTAAGATCACCGTTCTCCTTCCCTGCTTCATGCGGATGACATGTCCTATGTCATCCACAGTGTCTCCATACTGCTCCTGCGCTATCTCACTCCTCTCAGCTCAGCCGTGGGCAGAGTAAAGTGCTGTAAGGTGCACGCATCGGCTTTACTGTCGGGTCATCGGAACTCTTTGGCCTTTCCCTGCGCAAGCGTATTATAGTAATTTGCTCTGCCCTCGGCAGGACAGAGGAGCGCAGGAAGGAAAATTTGTGGGAGACATAGGTTGTATGACTCTCATGAAGCGAGGAAAGAGGAGAGTGATCATTAGAGAGGCGGCGCCAAATCAAGAGAGGAGGCACTGGATCAAGACCAGAAACACCCATTGGACGGGACCAAGCTGACTGTGAATATATTTAAAGGTCTTTTCTTGGGATCTCCAGAGTGCATTTTGGACTATGTTTTTAACATCATTTTAGTATGCTGTATGAGGCCCTAATGGTGGTGGCCGTACTTTATATGAGGAAAATCTGGTGACAGGTTCCCTTTAATTACTGTTTTGTTTTGCTAACTAAATTTAATGAGGATTTAAAAAATATAGGCTGCCCGGCCTCCATGTGCCTCCTGTGGAATAATATTAAAGGGAACCTGTCACCTGAACTTGGCGGGACCGGTTTTCGGTCATATGAATTTTTAGGTGTTTGATTCACCCTTTCCTTACCTGCCTTGCACAGGCGTGCACTACGGAGGACATAGAATGAACTTCAATCCAATATTGCGGCCAGCATGCAGCCAGAGGGTAAGGAAAGGGTGAATCCAACACCCGAAAACTCCGCCCATATGACCTAAAACCGGTCCCGCCAAATTCAGGTGACAGGTTCCCTTTAATCTTCCTCGTTTATTACACTGCCGAACTTTGGAAAAAATGGGAAATAATTATGGACACAGATATTAGTAGAGGGATTTGTTATAGAAGGATTAGAGGAATCAGATTTATTTCCTTATGTGCAGATAAGATGTTCTACTCAGTCTAAACCCCATCTTTTCGTTTTGTGGGAACATATCCTTTGATGGATTATTTATTGTCAACTGAAATCTGTAAAGGCAGAATTAGTTCCCTACAAAAACATTAAATTAATTGACTGTCAGAAGAGAATAAATTCTGGGAATCAGATCTTGGATTTATCTTACACAATTTACTATATAATGGTCTAAGGGTCACTTCCGTCTGTCTGTCTTGCTTTCTGTCTGTCACGGATATTCATTGGTCGCGGCCTCTGTCTGTCATGGAAATCCAAGTTGCTGATTGGTCGTGGCAAAACAGCCACGACCAATCAGCGACGGGCACAGTCCGGAAGAAAATGGCCGCTCCTTACTCCCCGCAGTCAGTGCCTGGTGCCCGCATACTCCCCTCCGGTCACCGCTAATACAGGGCTAATGCCGGCGGTAACGGACCGCGTTATGCTGCGGGTAACGCACTCCATAACCGCTGCTATTAACCCTGTGTGTCCCCAACTTTTTACTATTGATGCTGCCTATGCGGCATCAATAGTAAAAAAATGTAATGTTAAAAATAATAAAAAAACAAAAAACCTGCAATTCTCACCCTCCGTAGTCTGCCGAGCCACACGCGCCTGCCACCATCTTCCGTTCCCGGCGATGCATTGCGAAATTACCCAGAAGACTTAGCGGTCTCGCAAAACCACTAAGTCATCTGGATAATTTCGCAATGCATCCTGGGAACGGAAGATGGCGGCAGCCGCGTGCGTATCGCCAGAGCTTCGGTGGATCCCAGGGGGCGAGTATATAACTATTTTTTATTTTAATCATTTTTTTAACAGGGATATGGTGCCCACACTGCTGTATACTACGTGGGCTGTGTTAGATACCGCGTGGCTGCTATATACTACATAGGCAGTGTTATATACTATGTGGGCTGTGTGATATACTCCGTGGGCTGTGCTATATATTACGTGGCCAGTGTTATATACTACGTCACCTGTGTTATATACTGCGTGGCTGCTATATACTGCGTGGGCTGTGTTATATATTGTGTGGCCTGTATTAACGCATCGGGTATTCTACAATATGTATGTATATAGCAGCCACATAGTATATAGCACAGGCCACGTATTATTTGTCTGATATATACTACATAGCTCCTATATACTACGTGGCCTGTGCTACATACTATGTGGCTGCTATATACATACATAAATACATATTCTAGAATACCCGATGCGTTAGGCTGGGTTCACATTGCGATAACAGCAACCCGTTCAACACATACGTTAACGGGCTGCTGTTAACGCAAGTGCTGGTTTTGCAGCGCGCTAGTGCAGATAGAGCATCTGCTAACTCTATCTGCGCTAGCGGTGACGGACCCGGAAACGCTGCAGCCCGCGTCTCAGGATCCGTCACTCAATGACGGCACATCGCTAGCGCACGCCCATCCGCTAGCGATGCGTCCGACATTGCTTTCAATGGCGGCATTAATGGACTACGTTACACCGCGTTATGCCGCGGTGTAACGTAGTCCATTTAACGGACGCGCAGAACGCAATGTGAACCCAGCCTTAGAATCACGCCACCATCTAGTGCAGGGGTGTCAAACTGCACTCCTCGAGGGCCGCAAACCATGCGGGGTTTCAAGATTTCCTTTGCTTTGCACAAGGTGCTGGAATCATTATGTGTGTAGGTGATTAAATTATCACCTGTGCAGTACAAGGAAATCCTGAAAACATGACCTGGTTGCAGCCCTCGAGGAAAGCAGTTTGACACCCCTGATCTAGTGGGAAATAATTGTAAATTCTGCTAATGTTCTTCTCTACGTTACATGAGGGAATGTTCCAATTTATGGTTATTCACAGGTTGAACCGTCCCCGGCTTTTATGCGGAAGATCAGATATATTAAATATTATAAATGTCCCAAGTGTAACTCAGAGACGGCAGATCTATCTCATGTATTGCGACTGCCGGGAAATTAGGGAGTTTTGGGAACCAGTTATCACATGTGTTGCTGAGAGGCTGAATATTGTTTTGTCATTTCTTTATAGGAGTCAAGATGGGTTGTCCTACTAAGGATCTAATTACTTCACAGTTGTTATCTGCAAGGGGAATTATTTTTGAAGACTGGATAACTTAAAAAAAAATATTTTTTTTTGACAACAACTTGGGTCAACTTACACGTCACAATAAGTTAATTGCTGCGAAAAGTAGAAGCAAAGAGTTTTGGAAATATGGACAACAATTATTGACTGAAGGATTTTCTCTTCTTTTCTCTCCTCTGAATGGGGGAGGGGAGAAGTGAGGGGGAAGCATTTAAATAGGAAAAGAAAGGAGAAACATATGACAATTGTATTGTACTTCTTGTGTTTATGTGTCTACTGTTTATATTTGAGCATATAAATAAAAAGGACTTGGACTGGTATCTGGTCATAAATGCAAGGCCCACCGTACGGATTATATTTTTCTTCACATGAATTTCTATGTTGTCAGCACATTCTGTGTACACTGTCTTTTGGCTTTGCAGTTTAGAGATCTGGGACGATAAGGGTCAGCATCTTCTAATTCCAGGTAATAGGGTGCATTCTCTGGGCTGTAAGTGCTGGCCAGAACAGGTCTCACTCCAACAGAAGGACTTCTAGTGCTCAAAGTAATTTTGGTATAGCAAGAGAATGGTAACTGCTCGATTGTCATATGGACGAGCTACACTTACAATAAAGCAGCCACATAAAGTGACTGAGAATAATCTGCAATTTCTCTATATTTAGTGGTTACTACTCACTTGCGTAGTCATCTGTAGGAATCTCCTCTTTACACTGCTCATCATCCCTCACATATGTCTCTGTAGTATTAATATGGGTCAGATCTTCACCCTGAAATAAATACTGCAAAAGTCACAGACAGATGGAGAAGTCACATCTATGATCAGCTCTAATCCTGCCATCTCCACCGTTCTCGTTACACAAGTACAAAACATATAATACTGGTGGATAAAACAAGACTGAGCACAAGCCCTTCACAGCCATCTACATATCATAGGGAAGATCTCATGACACCTTCTCTCCATCTACCTGATGATCCTGAGGAACATCAGGATTTTCTTGTTTCCAGTCCTGTGGAAGAAGAGGACGGAGACATCTCTCTGGTGTTGGCCTCTTACTGGATAGAACTGAAGGAAACACATGAAGGATTGAATTCATTCTTTACATACAGATAGTTATAGGTTGTGTGTATTTAGTCCTATTACCTGGTGATGGGAGGTTCCGGGGAACCTCCATCATGACATCTGTGTACAGATCATTGTGACCTTCTAAATACTCCCACTCCTCCATGGAGAAATAGATGGCAACATCCTGACACCTTATAGGAACCTGACACATACAATGATACCATCAATACCCCGATCCCTTCATAGCATTACTGTATAATGTCCCAGCATTCCCAGCAGTGTCACCTCTCCAGTCAGCAGCTCAATCATCTTGTAGGTGAGTTCTAGGATCTTCTGGTCATTGATGTCTTTATGTATCAAGGAGTGAGGTGGAGGCCCTGTGTCTGAGGGATGGGGAAGACCCCTGAGCCCAGACACAGGGGTCTGACACAGCTCACTAGAGGTCTTCTTCACTACTGTGTAATCCTGGTTATGGAGAGACACATTAATAAATCTCACTACAGACATTTCCTCACCTCTCCAGTTCTGTCCATCTGTTATTCCCATAGAGAAGAATGATGTAATGTGACATCATCAGAATCTCTCACCTCTCCAGTAAGCCGGAAGAGGATCTCTATGGTGATGTGTAATATCTTCTCCACCATCTTGTTTTTGTCAGTGTTCATCCTTATGAGGTCAATCAGGAAAATTCTCTAATGTAGAAGATCTCCAATGAGATGATCTGATATTGTAGGAATCTGAATTAGAAGAAGGCGAGCCGATGTAATATTATGAAGATTCTAGTGTAATAATTAAAAAAAACTAGAGATAATAAGGGGAGACATATAAAGAGACATAATGTGTAGATGTTGTGTTTGTTCTTCTTGTATGGACTGAAACATAAGTTGCATTAGAACCCCACCAGCAAGTTCCTATTCTATCCCAGCTAGGCACATTTTGGTCCTTTAGAAATCTTACATGAAACCCACCAAACCTCCACGATGTGTAAAAATTGTGCAACTTTTCAAAGCGATTTATGAATTTATTCTGGCATAATGGATTTGAAGAATCGCGCCAATGGTGTTAATTTTTAACAAATGTTAAATAATTGTTGAAAAAACAATTCAGCATCCAATAAGTTATATCTGAAAGAGAACCAAGACGGCCTGTGGGCTGGGTCTTTTCTTGGTGCTCTAGTCCCTTAGTTATCCTCCTATTTTCCATCAGTGATGGGTCTCCTATCTTAAATATCGCGCCAGCGTAGTAATTGCTATGGTCTCCAAAAAACAGTATTTTTCCATTCTGCCTACTATGACCAGCGCAGGAGCGTGCAGAAGGGAAGAAATATATCGCCGCTGCTCAATATATCTTGCTAGTGAAGGCAACAATCAGAAGAGCGGCATAATATTACAAAGAAAAACAAGTTCAACCCAATAAACTACAAGTGCTTCTCACTAAATTAGAACATCATCAAAAAGTTAATTTCAGTTCTTCAATATAAAAAGTGAAACTCATATTATATAGAGTCATTACAAACAGAGTGATCTATTTCAAGTGTTTATTTCTGTTAATGTTGATTATCATGGCTTACAGCCAATAAAAACCCAAAAGTCATTATCTCAGTAAAATAGAATAATTAACAAAAAAAAAACAACAAAAAACACCAGCAAAGGATTCCTAAGCATTTAAAAAGGTCACTTAGTTTGTTTCAGTAGGCTCCACAATTATGGGGAAGACTGCTGACTTGACAGATATCCAGAAGGTGGTCATTGACACACACCACAAGGAGGATAAGCCACAAAAGGCCATTCCTAAAGAAGCTGGCTGTTCACAGACTGCTGTATCCAAGCATATTAATGGAAAGTTGAGTGGAAGGAAAAAGTTTGGTAGAAAAAGGTACACAAGCAACCGGGATAACCACAGCTTTGAAAAGATTGCTAAGAAAAGGCCTTTCAAAAACTTGGGGGAAATTCACAAGAAGTGGACTGCTCCTGGAGTCATTGCTTCTCGAGCCACCACACACAGAAGTATCCAGGACATGGGCTACAAGTGTCACATTCCTTGTATCAAACTACTCATGACCAATAGACAATGCCAGAAGCGTCTTACCTGGGCCATGGAGAAAAAGAACTGGACTGTTGCTCAGTGGTCTAAGTTGTTGTTTTCAGATGAAAGTAAATTTTGCATTTAATCTGCAAATCAAGGTCTCAGTCTGGAGAAAGAGTGGAGAGGCACACAATCCAAGCTGCTTCAGGTCTAGTGTGAAGTTTCCATAATCAGTGATGGTTTGGGGAGCCATGTCATCTGCTGGTGTAGGTCCACTGTGTTTTATCAAGACCAAAGTCAGCGCAACTGTCTACCAGGAAATTTTAGAGCACTTCATGCTTCCCTGTGCCAACAAGCTTTTTGGAGATGGAAATTTCATTCTCCAGCAGGACTTGGTACCTGTCCACACTGCCAAAAGTACCAATACCTGCTTTAAAAAACAACAGTAACACTGTGCTTGATTGGCCAGCAAACTCACCTGACCTTAACACAATAGATAATCTATGGGGTATTGTCAAGAGAAAGATGAGAGACACCTGTCCCAACAATGCAGGCGAGCTGAAGACTACTATCAAAGCAACCTGGGCTTCCATAACACCTCAACAGTGCTACAGGCTGATCGCCTCCATGCCATGCCGCACTGATGCAAAAGGAGCCCCGACCAAGTATTGAGTGCATTTACTGAACATACATTTCAGTAGACCAACGTTTTGGATTTTAAACTCATTTTTCAAGCTGGTGTTATAAGGTATTCTAATTTACTGAGATGACTTTTGGGTTATGGCTGTAAGCCATAATCACCAACATTAACCCCTTCTTGACGGAGCCCTTTTTCATTTTTGTGCAAATCCATAATTTTTTTTTTTTTTTTTTAAACCGACCTGTCATTATGATTCTCCAGGTCATTACGAGCTCATAGGCACCAAACATGTCTACTTTGTTTTTCACTGAAGTAGTGAAAAAAAAATCCAAAGTTTGTTAAAACAACAACAAAAAAAAAGCATCATTTTCCGAGACTTGTAGCGTCTCCATTTTTTTTTGTGATCTCGGGTTGAGTCAGGGCTTATTTTTTGCGTGCCGAGCTGACGTTTTTAATGATACCATTTTGGTGTGGATACAATCTTTTGATCGCCCGTTATTGCATTTTAATGCAGTATTGCGGAGACCAAAAAGACGTAATTCTGAAGTTTTTACTTCTTTTCTCGTTATGCCGTTTAGCAATCGGGTTAATTCTTTTTTATAATATTGATAGATCAGGCGATAACAAATATGTGTATGTTTGATTTTTTTATTGCTTTATTTTAAATGGGGCAAAAGGGGAGTGATTAAACTTTTATTTTATTTTTTTAAACCATTATTTTTTTTTTAACTTTTGGAATGCTTCAATAGTCTTTATGGGAGTCTAGAAGCTGCCATAACCCGATAAGCTCTGCTATATATAGGCAATGATCAGATCGCCTGTATGTAGCAGAATTGCTGACTTGCTATGAGCGCCGTCCACAGGAAAAATTATAGCTCTCAAAATGTGGTGATTAGTAATGAGCGAATATACTCGTTCCTTGGGTTTTCCCGAGCACGCTCGGGTGGTCTCCGAGTATTTGTGACTGCTTGAAGATTTAGTTTTTGTTGACGCAGCTGCATGATTTACGACTGCTAGCCAGCCTAAGTACATGTAGGGGTTGCTTGGTTGCTAGGGAATCCCCACATGGTAATCAAACTGGCTAGCAGCCATAAATCATGCAGCTGAGGCGAAGAAAACAAAATCTCCGAGCAGTCACAAATACTCGGAGACCACCCGAGTGTGCTCGGGAAAACTGGAGCAACGAGTATATTTGCTCATCACTAGTGGTGATGCAAAAACTATTTTTTGCAATAAAAATCGTCTTTTAGTGTGTGACAGCTGCCAAACAAAAACACGTTATAAATTTTAAATCAAACCCCCTTTTATCACCCCCTTTTATCACAGTTAGGGAAAAATAATAAAATAAAAAAAGTATTTATTTTTATTTTCCCATTAGGGTTGGGGTTAAAGTTAGGGTTGGGGCTAGAGATGGGATAAGGGTTTGGATTAAGTTTACGGTTGGGATTAGGGGTGTGTCAGAGTTAGGGGTGTGGTTAGGGTTATGGTTGGGAATAGGGTTAGGTGTGTGTTGGGGTTAGGGGTGTGGTTAGGTTTGGGATTAGGGTTAGAGCATGTTCAGGTTAGGGGTGTAGTTAGGTTTATGGTTAGGGTTGGGATTAAGGGTGAGTTTGGGTTAGGGTTGGAGTTAGAATTGGGGGGGTTTCCACTGTGTAGGAACATCAGGGGCTCTCCAAACGCGACATGGTGTCTGATCTCAATTCCAGCCAATTCTGCGTTAAAAAGGTAAAAAAACGGTGCTCATTCCCTTCCTAGCTCTGCCGTGCGCCCAAAAAGTGGTTTACCCCCACATATTGGGTATCAGAGTACTCAGGACAAATTGGACAACTTTTGCGGTCCAATTTCTCCGGTTACTCTTGGGAAAATAAAAATTTGGGGCTAAAATTCATTTTTGTGGGGAAATAATGATTTTTTATTTTCACGGCTCTGCATTATAAACGTTAGTGAAACACTTGGGGGTTCAAAGTTCTCAGAACACATCTAAATAAGTTCCTTAGGGGGTCTACTTTCCAAAATGGTGTCACTTGTGGTGAGTTTTCACTGTTTAGGCACATCAGGGGCTCTCCAAAAGCGACATGGCTTCCCATCTCAATTCCAGCCAATTTTTCATTGAAAAGTCAAACGGCACTCCTTCCCTTCCGAGCTCTGCCATGCACCCAAACAGTGGTTTACCCCCCACATATCGGGTATCGGCGTACTCAGGACAAATTGTACAACAACTTTTGGGGTCCAATTTCTCCTATTACCCTTGGTAAAATAAAACAAATTGGATCTGAAGTAAATTTTTTGTGAAAAAAGTTAAATGTTCATTTTTTTTAGAAAAATATTTAGAATTGAGAGTCCTCAGTGGTTGATACCTTTTAATGGCTATCTGAAAAGATGGTAACAAATTCCAAGCTTTCGAGACTACTCAGGTCTCTTCATCAGGCATAGTTAAGTAAATAAGGCAGCACACTGCGCTAAAAGCTCTCATTTTTCATATTTCTAGTGCAGTAATGCAGTTCAAATTTCGTGTTTTCAAGTTTGCATGCTTTAGCGCTGCAGTGTGCTGCCTTATTTACTTAACTATATAAGAGTTGGCGACTCTAGGTTCAGCACCTGTTCACACTGAGTCTATGTTTGGATGTGCAGGTCAGGTTTTTGAAATGTATTCTCTAGCCTTCTGATCGTGCACTCCGCCTCCTAGCTTCAGGTGTTTTAATTACAGCAGGTCCAATACCCCTCCACAGAGAGAGAGAGAATTTTAGTCTAAGAAGAGGTTTCACATGTACCCATTCAGATGGAGACGTTTATTCTCAGCGAGGTAAGGCAAGCGTAGGACCTGGTATAAGAGAGATGCCGTAAAGAGGCTACCAGGTACACATAAAATTGGCCATTTTTATGCGCTAAAAGCTCTCATTTTTCATATTTCTAGTGCAGTAATGCAGTTCAAATTTCGTGTTTTCAAGTTTGCATGTTTTAGCACTGCAGTGTGCTGCCTTATTTACTTAACTATATACGAGTTGGCGACTCTAGGTTCAGCACCTGTTCACACTTAGTCTATGTTTGGATGTGCAGGTCAGGTTTTTGATATGTCTTCATCAGGCATAGACTAAAAGAAATTCTGGAGAATCACATATTTATGCACAAAACATCACAGAAAAAAAAACATGGATAAGACAGGTAACATGAAGCAGAATTAACATGAGTGATAAACAGTTAGGTCCATAAATATTGGACCAGTTCTTTGATAAGGAATGTTTTATTGTCCTCCGATTGGGGTCTGCTTCTGTTGTGATGACCCCACATGGTCTGAAGGGCAAATTCCTTAGTTCCTTAGTTGATGTAAAAAGTTTTGTGCATAAATATGTGATGCTCCAGAATTTCTTTTAGTCTTTGCCTGATGAAGAGACCCGAGTAGTCTCGAAAGCTTGCAATTTGTTACCATCTTTTCAGTTAGCAATTAAAAGGTATCAACCACTGAGGACTCTCAATTCTAAATATTTTTCTATCTACTGGCTAACACGGTACCAAGATACACATTTTTTTTTTTAAACATTCCAAAAATTCCTGTGAAGCGTCTGAAGGGTTCGGGCAGCACAGTGGCGCAGTGGTTAGCACTACAGCCTTGCAGTGCTGGAGTCCTGGGTTCAAACCCCACCAAGGACAACATCTGCAAAGAGTTTGTATATTCTCTCCGTGTTTGCGTGGGTTTCCTCAGGGTACTCCGGTATCCTCCCACATTCCAAAGACATACAGATAGGGAATTTAGTGTGCAAACTATGTTTTTTTTCACAAATAAATGCAAGTAATATACAGGAAATTTTACCATTAACATGAAGTACAATATGTCACGAGAAAACAATGTCAGAATCACCAAGATCCATGCAAGCCTTCCAGAGTTGTTGCCTCATACAGGGACAGTGGTCAGAATTGGCCCGGTCATTAACATGCAAACCACCCTTGTAGGTTAAGGGGTTAAAATATGGAGCCCAAAACTGAATCCCATATTCTAGTCTGTTTCCACCATATGCATATAAAGGTGTGGGCTGCCTTTTGTTTGAGCTGGAAGTTATATTGATGTGGTTCCCCATGTCTGTGTGTCTACTAGCAGGGCTCAGTCCTTCTCAGCCCTTATCCATATGCATGTCACTTGACAAACAGTAAGGTTTTTAATATTAGAGTTAAGACCGTCACAATTAGGTCACCATGAAGTGGTGGGATGGCTTTTGCATTTTTTTTTTAAATCAAACTTATGTCAACTAAGAACCCTTTATTATTTTTATGCACTATTGCTGTTTATTTATTTACTGCAGGGTATTTACTTGTGGAGCCCGCAACTGGATCCCATATTCTAGATTTGGCCTCACAAGTCATTTATAAAAAGGGTAATAATACATTGGATTGGCAGGAATATCTTTCTCTTTTTACATACCCTAAAATCTTGTTTACTTTTGCAGCTGCTGCTTGACATTGAGTACTGCTGCTCAGCTTACTTGTAACCAGAAGTCATTCTCCTGTTCTGTAGTCCAGAGTATACTCCAATTTAATGTATATGCAGCACTAGGATTACTCCGTCCTAGGTGCATTACTTTACATTTATCTATATTAAATCTTATTTGCCAAAAGTTTGCCCATTCAGACATCTTATCCAGATCGTTATGTAATATTGTAATGTCAAGTTCAGATTTTAGTATCCTACCTAGTTTGGTGTCATCAGCAAAGACTGACACTTTACTCTCAATCCCATCCACAAGATTATTAATAAAGAGGATGAAAAGAATCGGTCATAGCACAGATCCCAGCGGTCGCCACTGCTGACTACTGTATATCCCATTTAGAGAACATACCATTTATGACGACTGTTTCCTGTCATTTAGCCAATTCCTTAGCTATTTGCATATAGTATCCAATGCCTTTATAAAGTCCAGATAAATCACATCAGCTGCATTACCAACATCCAGATTTGCATTTAACTCCTCATATAAACCTAACATGATGGTTAGATACCATGTATGTGTGCTTTTTTTGTTTTCTTTTATTGTTACATAAAAAATGCTTTTAGTGCCGAAACATTTTTTGGGGACATTTTGGACTTTGGTTTTTCCTATTTTTACTCCACCAAATATAAGTACCTCTTTTGTCTACTTTTTATTTTTTCATAGATAACTACTGTATTTTTCGGACTATTAGACGCACCGGACCATAAGACGCACCCAAAATTTTTAGAAGGAAAATACAGAAAAAAATTAATGTTTTAAATGGGGGTCCGTCTTACAGTCTGAATTCAGGTTACCAGGGAGAGTTGGCAGTGCTGGTGGGGCATGGTCACATGGGTGTTCGGTGGTCCGGCAATATGACTACCATCCCAGACTTGTGCGGAAGGTTCGGCGGTGCTCATGGTGCGGGGGCTCTGCCGATATTTTCTGAAACCCCTGAGCTCCCGCACATCTATTGTGCTGTGGTAGCCTCAGAGAAATTCCATACCAAGCTGGTGTGGCAGGTTTGGCGGTGCTCTATGCTGCGGTGGGCTCCCGCACCACAGAGAACCGCTGAACTTGCCGCACCATCTCGGGAAGGGAGTGTGATCATCGCCCTGCAGCGTCGGACCGCCGCAGAATCACCTAACTACTGCGGCCACCACACTAATTGTAAGTATATTCCGACTATAAGACGCACCCCCATTTACCCTAAAAAAATTTGGGGGAAAAAGTGCGTTTTATAGTCCGAAAATTACAGTATTTTAGTGACAAACATTTTTCTGTTATTTTTTGGCATTTTGCTTACTTTTTTTTTTAATATACCGTATATATACTTTTACAAACTTTATAGAACGTTTTTCTTTCAGCTTTCACTTGTCTGATTGCTGGTTTAATAGCCTGTAATATGTGTGTAATGCCCTTGTTAGACCTGTCAGTCTTAGGCCGGGTTCACAAGAAAGTATTAAAAAATCATCTGAAATTTCATCCCAAAATGTCAAATGATTTTTTTCTTGTGATCTATGTGCAACCTGTTTTTCTACAACAGCGATTACAAATGGACCAGACAAAATACTGTTTCTTATGTTAAAGAATTGCAATGGAAAAATTGCATTGCGGTGGCTCCTTATAGCAGACGTGAAAGCGAGTCTCATCAAACCCATATGAATATACCCTTACACTGACAGGAGGGGTACTAGATCTGGCTTATGGCAGGGCGTAACAAGCTTCTACAACTGGGGGATCCCAAGATCATTACTTGGCCTGGGGTCACCATGGCAACCATTGGCAATGCGTAATGGAGGGTTGAGTGTGAGGTTAAAGAGGGATCCTCCTCTCTCAAATAACCATCTAGGTATTGCAGTCAATACTGACAGCGGCATTTAAGAGATTAAACTGCGATGATCAGTACTGGCACCGATCGCAGCTGTAGCAGAACTTTAATAATTCACAATATTTTTGCGCAACTGGGAAGAATATTGTGACATTTGGCATTTACAATTTTACAAACCAGCCCTGACTAGCCACGCCAATGTGGGCAAAACATGAGAGGTGTCACATTTCCCATTACTATGCCCGTTCATCAAATTTAAAATACTATGTCACTTTAGTGGTTGAATTTACGGTACTTCAGAAATGTACTGTGGTCCCCGACTGAAGTACAGTACATTTCAGGTTCCGGCATGTTCCACTTTACTTATTACGGGAGTTGCACTGTGCTTCAGCAAGCCCTTTCATTAAGACCAGCGTGCACAACAGAAGTCTTCATGATTTGGCTCCTTTGGCTCGGTTATGTCCTGTCCTGCTCTCTGTCTTGCTTCACCATACCCAGTCTCTCCATACAAAGTCACAATATCTGTCCTGTGTTCTGTAGCTCAATCACTTCCTGGTTACCAATTATGAGGTCATCAGGTCCTGCTGTTTAGGCCAAAATCAGTCATTCATGAAACACGTTTGAAGTACAGACCGTGATGTCCAGACTGGCCGCGAGTCTCCTGACCTGAACATAACTGATTCGTATACGCTTTGTGGGCCGATGAGTTTGGGTCAAGAGACCTGCTGGCAGTTCAGACGTGACGTTACCTACATGAACTGTGTTTCACAGACATCTGAATTCACATTAAAGGGATTGTGCGACCCCCCCCAAAAAATAGTTTTCAACAATTTGAAAAATGTAAAGTATTAATATTTTCATTTTGTTAATCCACTCACGACATTTGATGTAAGTTTATGTCATGGTCGGGAAGTTATTCCAATCAAAGTTATGTAAATTTACGTCATGGTGATCATGTGGGCACAAGAGCAGTTCTTGCACGATCAGATTAAGTGATAACCAAGCCCCAGCTATCACAGCTTTGAGTGGTACCGACACACTGCCCAAGACCATTTCCCCCTAAGTGATGTGATCAATATCAATCGCAGCATTTAGAAGGCTCGCAATTTCATCTGTCAGCTATGGTGGCCTGTTCAGACCATGCCAGGAACATGGTCTAAAAAGATTATGTCAGTGTGACACTGACAGGTATAATGCATTGCAGCGCTTCACCATTGCAATGCATTATACCAGGGATCAGAATAATAAAAGTTAAAGTGCCATAGAAAAAATGAAACTAATAAATACAGGGATTTTTGTGTACTCACCGTAAAATCCTTTTCTCCGAGCAACTCATTGGGGGACACAGGACCATGGTGTATGCTGCTGTCGCTAGAAGGCTGACACTAAGTGAATATAAAAAAAAGATTAGCTTCTCCTCTGCAGTATACACCCACACACTGGCTCTAGCTGAACCAGTTCGGTGACAAAGCAGTAGGAGAACATAAACATCAATTAAGGTTACAATACATCAAATCAAAGAACAAGATCAACAGTCAGGCTAACAGGCTGGGTGCTGTGTCACCCAGTGAGTGGCTCAGAGAGCAGGACTTTACGGTGAGTACACAAAAATCCCTAATTCTCCTTCGCCTCACTGGGGACACAGGACCATGGGACATCCAAAAGCAGTCCCTGGGTGGGAAATCGACATAACAGATCAAATCCCACATAGCACATAGCAACTGTCTAGAGATCCGCTACCACAGCCTGCAAGATCCGTCTGCAGAAGCCCGAATCAGCAGAAGCCTTGGTGTGGACATTGTAGTGCTTTGAAAACGTATGCAAACTGGGCCAAGTTGCAGCCTTGCAAACTTGTTCCGCCGACGCCTGGTGCTGAATGGCCCAAGATGCAACCACCGACCGCGTGGAGCATGCCTTAAAAAAGGATCATCGCCACGCTGCTGCATGAAGAATTCCAAAAATTGTAGAGGTTTCAACGTGGTTTATTCTACAAACTTCAGGGTTCAATATTTGCGGTATGTCCTGATGAAGGGGTCACTTGAACCCTGAAATGCGTAGAATAAACCACATTGAAACCTCTACAATTTTTGGAATTCTTCATACAGCAGCGTGGTGATGATCCTTTTTTCCTACCTAAGTGTATGTTTCAATCAGGTCTTGCACTGACCTGTGGATCTGCAGCAGCCGCCATTAATATATGTCTTTCCTTCAATCTCACCAGGTGAGTAGTTCTCTTGGTGGGCAACTTTGTATAACGTTTAATAAGACCCTATTTGCGCTTTGGTGTCTCCCTCTTTTCTCTGATTAATCCCCACTGAGATAGACTTGCCTCTGACGCGGTAGCACTCCTGAATCGCCGAGCGAATCCACCTGGCTATTATGGACTTTGAAGCCGCTAGTCCCTATCTGTGACACTCCGGAAGAACTAACAAGGCCTCAGACTTACGGAATGACACCGAGAGACATATCGTCTGAGGGCTCATCAGATCTAGTGTGTGAAGGGCTCTCTCCACTCGGTGTACTAGTGCCGGGCAGAGGGAGGGCAGGACAATGTCTTCGTTAAGATGGAATGAAGAAACTACTTTGGGCAGGAATGACGGAGATGGCCTAAGAAGCATCTTGTCCTGATGGAAAATTAGGAACAGTGCTTGACAGGACAGAGCGGCCAGCTCAGAGACCCGCCTGATTGACGTCACCGCAACCAGAAACGCAACCTTCCAGGAAAGGTAGGTTAGAGAAACCTCCTGCAATGGTTCCAAAGGCGTCTCCTGTAGAACACCCAGGACCAAATTGAGGTCTCAGGCTTCCAGCAGCATTTTATAGGGGGGCATCACATGGGAGACTCCCTGGATGAAAGTTCTCACTTGTAGATTGGTTGCAATCCTATGCTGGAACAAGACAGATAAAGCCAAGATCTGGCCCTTGAGGGAACTAAGTGCCAGACCTGAATCCAAGCCGGACTGGAGGAACTCCAAGATGGTTGGGATGGCAAAGGCAAGAGAAGGCCGCCCGCGATATATGCACCATGAGAAAAAAGTTTTCCATGTGTGGTGATAGATGTGCACCGATGTAGGCTTCTGGGCCATAATCATGGTGGAAACCACCGATTGAGAGAAGCCAGCTTGGGTTAGGACCCAGGATTCAACGGCCAAGCCACTAAACACAGGACCCCTGAGTTCTGGTGGCAAATCGGACCTTGGGAAAGCAGATCTGACCGAT
The DNA here is from genome assembly GCF_032444005.1 of Ranitomeya imitator. NCBI lineage: Eukaryota > Metazoa > Chordata > Amphibia > Anura > Dendrobatidae > Ranitomeya > Ranitomeya imitator. The sequence goes on from NC_091283.1 coordinate 365,870,654, forward strand.
CCGGTAGTCGCCAGGGCACATCGGCGACGAGCTGCACCAATTCCGCGTACCACACTCTGTGTGGCCAGTCCGGGGCGATTAGGATATCAGAACTCCCTCCACCTTCATCTTCCTGATAACCCTCAGGATCAGCGGGAGTGGAGGAAAAATGTAAGGGAGACGAAACTGATGCCATGGAAGGACCAGAGCATCCACCCCAATAGATTCCGGATCCCGAGACCGAGCTACAAACTCTGGCACCTTATTGTTTAATCTCGAAGCCACATCTGAAGTCCCCCAGCGAAGTCAGATCTGGTGGAAAACCTCAAGATGAAGCGCCCAGTCCCCGGAGGGGAGACCCTGATGGCTGAGGAAGTCTGCTGCCCAGTTTTCCATGCCTGGAATGTGAACTGCTGAAATGATCGAATGGTTCTTTTCAGCCCAGCGGAGAATGTAAACAACCTTGCGCATTTCCACCATGCTGCGGGTGACCCCTTGATGATTGATATATACCACGGCCGTGGCATCTTCTGATTGTATCTGGATGGGGCGACTCGTTAGAAGATGATGGAACCACTGCAGGGATATCCGGATCGCCCGAATCTCCAGAACACTGATCAGAAGGCGCGCCTCCCAAGGAGACCAGTGCCCCTGAGCAGTGTGGTGATGGAAGATGACCCAACAGCCGAGGAGACTGGCGTCAGTAGTGGCCACCAGACATTGAATCAGAAGAAAGGATTTCCCCTGATTGAGGGAAGACCGTAATGTCCACCACCTGATTGCTTGTCTGACCTGCCGGGGCAGACGGCACAGCCGGTCGAGGGAGCACGGGTTACCGTCCCAGGCAGCCAAAAGCGCATGCTGCAGAGGGCGGAGGTGCAGCTGGGGAAGGGGACAGCCTCCATTGCTGCCAGCATTTTCCCCAGGATCCTCATGCCGAAATGGACGGAGGGAGGGGATGGACCACAAAGTGCAAGGGCTCCATGTTGAAGAGCTAAGACCTTATCTCGAGGGAGAATCACCAACCCTCGGGAGATGTCCAGGAGCATCCCTACTGATATTTGTTGAGATGGAACAGGAGAGGACTTGCTCAGATTTATTAGCCAACCCCGGCGAGAGAGTGTATCCAGAGTGATACGCATGCCCTCCCCTCAGGCTTGGAAAGACGGTCCCTTGATCAGAAAGTCGTCTAAGTATGGCCAAACGACCATGCCCCAAGAGAACAGAATGACCATGAAGGCCACCATGACTTTCGTGAACACTCTGGGAGCAGTGGCGAGACCGAAGGGCAAGTCTGTGAACTGGAAATGCTCTTCGCAAACAGCGAAGTGCAGGAACTTCTGGTGAGAGGGAAAAAAAAAAAATCAGAATGTGGACGTACGCATCCCGGATGTCGATTGACGTGAGGTACTCACCCTTCTCCAGAGGAGAGGACTGAACAGAGGGATTCCATCCTCAAGTGTCGGACCTTGATGAACTTGTTTAGAGGTTTCAGGTCCAGGATGGGCCGCACTGTTCCGTCCTTTTTCGAAACAACGAACAGGTTAGAGTAGAATCCTTCCAACCTCTCATTTTCTGGGACCAAAATAATGACCCGGTCTCGGTGCAGTGAGTCAATGGCTTGGTAAAAGGGCCGAGCCCGCGCTTGTGTTTTGGGGGGACAAGAGGGGAAGAATAGTGTCAGGGGACGAAAAGAAAATTCTATCTATATCCGGGCGACACCAGATCCCTGACCCCTTCATCGTGACTGACGGAGAGCCAAGCCTGATGAAACCGGAGTAGCCGTCCGCATACCCTGCCGACCGGATGAAGCGACGAGTCATTGGGCTGAGAATCTATGGGACCTAGATCCTTTAGTTCTGGACTGTTTATGTCGGCTCTTCCAGGATGGGCTGGGCTTATATGAGACTTGGGAACCCCTATCCCGACGTGGCGAGTGCCCCGATCCGGAAGGGGCGGTCGTAGTGGACCAACCAGGGTTGATGCGAAAGGACTGGAAACGAGTTTGTTGCTGGTGGTGAAAGGGTCGTCTGGTCTTTTGGTGAGGGAGGAATTTGCTTTTCCCTCCTGTAGCGTCAGAGATAAGCTGATCCAGCTTCTCCCCAAATAAGCGACTGCTCTGATAAGGCAGAGAGGTTAAGGACTTTTTGGAAGCAGAGACCACTCGCCGTTCCGTAAGCCACAGAACCCTTCTGATGGTCATGGCATTTGAGGCTGCCAATGCAGCACAATAGGCAGCATCTAGGGAAGCGTGTAACACATAGTCTCTGGCCAGGAAAATCTGATTGCTCAATTCTGCTGTTTCCGGAGGAAGGTTATCATCTTGGATGGTTTTGGCCAGGGAATCCGCCCAGGGGACCATTGCTTTGGCAAAAAGAGGGGGAGAGTGCGGAGCCTGAGGCTTCAAACACTGAGTGGGCCAGATTCTCTATCTGACTGTCGGTCAGATTTTTAATTGAAGATCCATCTGGTAATGACTAATGAGATTTTGGAGGTCAGACGAGACACAGGTGGATCAACTGGAGGGGATTCTGCCCACACCTTCCGGAGATCTAAGGAAAAGAAATATCTTGCCTCAAGAGGCCTCTGTCCTGTGAAGTATTTGTCTGGCCACTCTCTATGCCTCTGAAGTATGTCCTGAAACTCAGGGTGGTTGGTGAACATCATATAAGGACTTTGGTCCTCTTGAAGGACACCACATGATCCGGGACAGAGAAAGAGTCCTCGTCCACCTTCAGGGTTTGGTTGACGGCCTCAATGAGATTATCCACTGTCACTTAATACTCAGGTGAGTCCTGATTGAAAGACTCATCAGAATCGCACTTTGAGCTCTGGTTGCTACGGACCCCTGGTGGGGGGAGGTGGGAACCAGAGCTTACGGATGCCAAGGCGCGAGAGGGCCCAGGAGACATACTTTGGGTCCGTTTTTTAGCTGTCCGAGTACTTTGTGCCTGAAAGCGGCCCCTGCTGGCCGACGGGTCCCATATAGAAGAGCACCCTTCTAAAAGAGGCAGACTGAAGCCCCGACCCATGGAGGGTTCCTGGAGTGACTCAATTGCCTTAGCCAGTGAGGCCATGGACTGCAACAGAGACGAGGCCCACTCAGGGGGACTAGGCATGCTAGATTCGGTAGCGGCGGAGGGCTCTTGAGCTCATTCGGGGTCGCAAGCCTTGCAGAGAGGATTACTCTGTTCCCGAGGTAACGAAGACTGACAGGAGGTACTGTACATGAGGCAAATAAAACTGTATGGGTTTTAGTAGCCCTCCAGGATGTCTTAGAAAAAGACATGGTGCATCCTCTTATGTTCTATCCCTGCTAAATACCCCAATTAATGAGGGTAATATACTGGATGGGGACAATGTAAACTAGTGCCCAGGAATGCAGCTCAGCTCCTACTCATGGTCCTGTGTCCCAGTGAGGAGGTCCTCCCTTTGATAGAAATCCCAGTTGCGTTGGAGGGCTTCGCAGTGCAGAGGATCATCCTGAAGGAAGATAATGGACACCAGGAGCAAGAAGATAAGATCGTGCTGAAAAGACACAAGAAAGTGGGCGGAGGCGGCTGAAAGCACGGGAGCGAGTGGGTGGAGCTTCCGACTTGCAGCCTAGCAAAGGTCGAAACCAGGAAGTACATTTCCGAAGCCGGCCGGCACGTACCCGTCTGGGGAGCGCAGCACCACCAGGAGCCCTCCTGCGTGGGTGTATACTGCAGAGGAGGAGCTAATCTTTTTTTATATTCACTTAGTGTCAGCCTTCTAGCGCCAGCAGCATACACCATGGTTTTGTGTCCCGCAATGAGGCGAAGGAGAAAGGTAAATTTGTTAAAAAAAAACAAAACTTGGTAACATCACATCTGTAAAGACCTGATTTATAAAACTGTCTCACAATTTAAGTCGTGGCACCGGCAAACCAGAATAGTAAAATATGCACAATAATATGGCGTTCCCTCACTTCTGAGCTTTGCACTGTGACTGAAATGTATTTTACAATTACACGTAGAGTATTGGCACACTCAGGAGAAATTGCACAACAAACTGAGGTCCATTTGTTCCTATTAGCCCTTATAAAAATTAAAAACTTGAAGCGAAAACAACATTTCAGCGTTAAAACATGTTATTATTCTTTCTTCACTGTCTAATGGTATAAAATTCACATGTGGTGCCAACCTACTCACTGCACCTCTAAATGAATTCGACCTGCAGTAACCACCGATCGACCAAACCGCTGCATGACCAGCTCTACCCTCACCTACTGTATCCTCACCCATCCCTTGTAGATTGTGAGCCTTCGCGGGCAGGGTCCTCACTCCTCCTGTACCAGTTATGACTTGTATTGTTTAATATTATTGTACTTGTTTTTATTATGTATACCCCTCCTCACATGTAAAGCGCCATGGAATTTATGGCGCTATAACAATAAATAATAATAATAATGGGGGGAATAGTTTGTAAAATGAGGTCACTTGTGAGGGGTTTCTGTTGTGACACCTCAGGGGCTCTGCCAAAGTGACATGAAATCCTCAAACCATTCCAGCAAAATCTGAACTCCGACAAGACGCTTCTTCCCTTCTGAGCTTTGCACTGCGCCTCAAAAGTAGTATTCCCCTACATATGGAATATCAGTGTACTCAGGAGAAATTGCACCAAAAATTATATGGTCCATTTTCTCTTAAAAACATTAGGACAAAAACAATATTTTCAAGGGAAAAATTTATTTTTTCATTTTAAGGATACAGTTATAAAATTCTGCGAAGCACCTGTGTGTTCAAGGTGCTCACCACACATTTAAATAAGTTCCTAGAGGGATAGAATTTCCAAAATAAGGTCACTTGTTGGGGTTTCCACTGTATAGGCACATCAGGGCTCTGAAAACACGACATGGCCGTGCTCCCAAACAGTAGTTTTCCACCATATATGGGGTACTGGCGCACTCAGGAGAAATTGCACAACAAATTGTAAGGTCCATTTTCTCCTGTTACACTTGTGAAAATGAACATTTTAGGGCTGAGTCAACATTTTGATGGGAAAAAGTAAAATTTGTATTTTTTCCTTCTTTCATTGCTTTAATTCATGTGAAGCACCTGAAGGGTTAATAAACTCATTGAAAGTAGTTCGGAGCATTTTAAGGGGTGCAGTTTTTAAAATGGTGTCACTTTTGGGTATTTTCTGTCATAGGGCCCACAATGTCACTTCAAATGTGTTGTGGTCCTGAAAAAAATTGGTTTTGTAAATTTTGATGGAAAAATGAGAAATCACTGGTCAACTTTTAACCCTTATAACTTCCTAACCCCAAAAATTATGTTTCAAAAGTGGGGTGATGTAAAGTTGACATGAGGGAAATGTTATTTATTAACTGTGTTATGTGGTATAACTTTCTTGTTTAACCCCTTTCTGATCTTGGACGGGATAGTACGTCCGAGGTCAGAAGCCCCGCTTTGATGCGGGCTCCGGCGGTGAGCCCGCATCAAAGACGGGATATGTCAGCTGTTTTGAACAGCTGACATGTGCCCGTAATAGGCGCGGGCAGAATCGCGATCTGCCTGCGCCTATTAACTAGTTAAATGCCGCTGTCAAACGCAGACAGCGGCATTTAACTACCGCTTCCGGCCGGGTGGCCGGAAATGATCGCATCGCCGACCCCCGTCACATGCTTCTGAATAGTAACCACAGAGGTCCTTGAAACCTTTATGGTTACTGATCGCCAGTAGCTGTGAGTGCCACCCTGTGGCGGCGCTCACAGAACACCTGCATTTCTGATACATAGCAGCGAACATCAGATATCGCTGCTATGTAGCAGAGGCGATCGCGTTGTGCCTGCTTCTAGCCTCCCATGGAGGCTATTGAAGCATGGCAAAAGTAAAAAAAAGTTTAAAAAAATGTGAAAAAAATAAAAAAGTTTAAATCACCCCCCTTTCGCCCCATTCAAAATAAATCAATAAGAAAAAAGAAAAAAAAAATCAAACCTACACATATTTGAAACGCCAGAATTACGTTTTTTTGGTCGCCGTGACATTGAATTAAAATGCAATAACGGGCGATCAAAAGAACGTATCTGCACCAAAATGCTATCACTAAAAACGCCAGCTCCGCACGCAAAAAATAAGCCCTCACCGCACCCCAGATCACGAAAAATGGAGACGCTACGAGTATCGGAAAATGGCGCAATTTTTTTTTTTTTTTAGCAAAGTTTGGAATTTTTTTTCCAATACTTAGATAAAAAATAACCTAGTTATGTCAGGTGTCTATGAACTCGTAATGACCTGGAGAATCATAAAGACAGGTCAGTTTTAGCATTTAGTGAACCTAGCAAAAAAGCCAAACAAAAAACAAGTGTGGGATTGCACTTTTTTTGCAATTTCACCGCACTTGGAATTTTTTTCCTGTTTTCTAGTACACGATATGGTAAAACCAATGATGTCGTTCAAAATTACAACTCGTCCCGCAAAAAATAAGCCCTCACATGGCCAAATTGACGGAAAAATAAAAAAGTTATGGCTCTGGGAAGGAGGGGAGTGAAAAACGAACAAGAAAAAACTGAAAATCCAAAGGTCATGAATGGGTTAAGAGCTTATAAACTAATTAATACTACGCATGTGAACTAATTTAAATAATGAAGATGAATTAAACTTGGCACTCAATTTTTGAGAAGAAAGGCTTCTTAGTTTATTGATGCATCCAGACAAACAAAACCGCTAAACGTTTTCGGTCCACACCGGACCTTCGTCAGAGCGTTTCTTAGACATTGACTGGATGAGGAAGCTAATGAGCCTGAATGAGCGTCAGCCAGAGCACATGATATAGGAGCTGCAGGATCACAATGGAAGGTGAAGCGCCAGAGGAGAGGCACAAAGCCTGGAGGGAGTAACGGCGCTGGATCCTGAGCGCTAGTAGTGCAGAGCAGAGGAGAACGACCGTAATTTAAATAATGTCTTACCTTGTGCCACAGCTGGAACGCGTCCACTGCAGTTCTTGCTATGAGCTCAGCTGACTGCAAGAACTGCCGTGCACGTGACCGCCGGGGTTATCTCTGGTCACTTGCCAAGTTCTCACGGTCAGGTGATCGTGAGAACTGCAGTGCAGGTGACCGCTGGAGATCAAGTTATCTCCGATGGTCATCTACAAGCTCCGCTGTGTCTAGATGTCAGGCTGGATGGTGGCATAATGCCACCGATCAGCCAAAAGCATCCAGATGTAGCAGAGCTGGACTCATCGTGAGACAGTCTGTATATCTTTTCAGCAGGGAAAGCAGCTGCTGAAATTGGGGCCCAGCCAGGTGGAGCTTTGTCTGTTATCAGCCAATGTAGCACTGGGGATGACATAGCCATATTCACACGGAGCTGAAAGCCCACCCTAAGGCCGGGGTCACACTTGCATCAAGTCCCGGCCAGAGCGTGCGGCTGCATAGAAATCCGCTCTGGAGGCAGTGCCGGGTATTGATGTGAGAGACTCCTGCTGAACTCACAAGTGTGACCCCGGCCTAAGGAGAATGCTCAGCAATGGCTGCCTGAGGGGGACGGGGGCGACTGCATTAGAATATGGGGATTTTACCAAACATATGTGATTACCTGAGGGAGAACACACTACATAGGGGCCAACACAGCCGGACCACCCAGTATTAGTACTGAAGGGGTTACTGCCTCCTCCCAGTAATGGGGAATCTCCAGCACCTACCTCCACCTGCAGAGCCGCACACCACATATATGGCTGTTCTGTGCACACAGGACCTGTGATGAGGTCACAGGAGGGGAGGAGTCAGGGGTCACATGATCAGGGGCCTCAGTGTATGCAGGACTCTGCTGTGCTGGTTGTCATGGTGCTGGATGAGGGGAAGTTTATGTGTGGGGTCAGGAGGGGTTTACAGGGTGGATGTAGCAGAGCCGTGTGTACGAGGTGTACGGAGCAGAGCCGTGTGTGTACGAGGTGTACGGAGTGGAGTCGTGTACAAGGTGTATGGAGCGGAGCCATGTGTGTACGAGGTGTATGGAGCAGAGCCGTGCGTGTATGAGGTGTACAGAGAGGAGCCGTGTATGAACGAGGTGTACGGAGCGGAGCCGTGTGTGTACGAGGTGTACGGAGTTGAGCCATGTGTACAAGGTGTACGGAGCGGAGCCATGTGTGTACGAGGTGTATGGAGCAGAGCCGTGCGTGTATGAGGTGTACAGAGAGGAGCCGTGTATGAACGAGGTGTACGGAGCGGAGCCGTATGTATACGAGGTGTACGGAGTTGAGCCATGTGTACAAGGTGTACGGAGCGGAGCCATGTGTGTACGAGGTGTATGGAGCAGAGCCGTGCGTGTATGAGGTGTAGAGTGCGGAGCCGCGCGTGTATGAGGTGTGTAAGGAGGTGAGCGGTCCTCTCAGTTGTGCTCTCTCCTCCATATGACCCTCCGTGCTCTTCCTATAAATATGTTACATGTTTACTACTGTGCTTTTGTGATGTTATACTATGTACCGCCATATAATGCACTTATGTATGGTGTAATGTGGTGAGTTTCCCTTTAACTACTGTTGATAGTTTGTACATGTTAAAGTCTATGCTTATGTGTCACGGCTGTAGAGTTAGGGACAGGCAGCAGTTAACTTTGTGGGGCGAGGTGTACGGAGCAGAGCCTTGTGTGTATGAGGTGTACGGAGCGGTGCTATGTGTGTACATAGCGGAGGAGAAAAAGAACTGGACTGTTGCTCAGTGGTCCAAGGTGTTGTTTTCAAAAGAGTAAATTTTGCAAATCAAGGTCCCAGAGTCTGAAGGAAGAGTGAAGAGACAATAAATGTATCCTCGCACAGAGAGAGTGCAAATGGATTTCCATTCTTGACACTATAGTGCCAGCCGGTTTAAAATAAATTAAGTTTTGTTCGTTTTCTTTAATATATGGATCCCTGGTTATATTTTCATTTATATTAACTGTATCCAGCTTTTTATTGTTTTTCAAGTAGATCAATTCTCATTAATCACCCAAGCATCAACTGTACGCTATTCTCAAGCACAGGAGATTTTGGAATGCCTAAGGCTACATTCACACTAGCGTTGTGCGCCGCTGCGTCGGCGACGCGACGCACAACGCACCGAAAAACGCGTGCAAACGCACGCAAAAACGCTGCGTTTTTCGACGCGTGCGTCGTTTTTTGACGTAAATCGGACGCAAGAAAAATGCAACTTGTTGCGTTTTCTTGGTCCGACGCTAGCGTCAAAAAAGACGCACGTGTCGGAAAACGCAACAAGCAAAAACGCATGCGTCCCCCATGTTAAACATAGGGGCGCATAACGCGTGCGTCGCCGCTGCGTCGCCCGACGCTAGCGCGACGCACACTAGCCGAACGCTAGTGTGAACGTAGCCTGAGCCATCATTGTCATAACCATGTCTTTTTGTATGGTTTGTCATGTTTTCACTTTATTTTACTTTTTCTTCTTTTTCTTTCTTACTTTTCTTTTCTGTTTTTATTATTTTTTTAACTACACATAATGTTTAATATTGATTACATATGTAACTTGTACTAACGCTGGTTTATTGTAGGTTTGTAATATGTATTGATATCTATTAGTGATGAGCGAATAGCATTGTTGCTCGGGTGATCTCTGAGTATTTGTTAGTGCTCGGAGATTTAGTTTTCCTTGCCTCAGCTGCATGATTTACGGCTTCCAGATACGCTGAATACATGTGAGGAATGCCTGTCAGGGAATTCCCACATGTATTCAGGCTGTCCAGCAGCCATAAATCATGCAGCTGTGTCGAAGAAAACTAAATCTCCGAGCACTAACAAATACTCGGAGATAACCCGACCAACAATGCTATTCGCTCATCACTATTATATATGCTTGTCTTCTATTTGTTCAATTGAAGATTTACCCTACCGTTCCAAAGTTAGGGTCACTTAGAAATTTCCTTATTTTTGAAAGAAAAGCACAGTTTTTTCCAATGAAGCTAACATTAAATGATTCAGAAATACACTCTATACATTGTTAATATAGTAAATGACTTCTAGCTGCAAACATCTGGTTTGTAATGCAATATCTTCATAAGTGTATGGAGACCCATTTCCAACAAACATCACTCCAGTGTTCATATGGTACTTTGTGTTTGCTAACTGTGTAAGAAGGCTAATGGATGGTTAGAATACCCTTGAAAACCCTTGTGCAAGTATGTTATCACAGCTGAAAACAGTTTGGCTGATTAAAGAAGCTATAAATCTGACCTTCCTTTGAGCTAGTTGAGAATCTGGAGCATTACATTTGTTGGTTCCATTAAACTCTCAAAATGGCCAGAAAAAAAATAAACTTTCATGTGAAACTCGACAGTCTATTCTTGTTCTTAGAAATGAAGGCTATTCCATGCAAGAAATTGCCAAGAAACTGAAGATTTCCAACAACGGTGTGTACTACTCCCTTCAGAGGAGAGCACAAACAGGCCCTAACCAGAGTAGAAAGAGAAGTGGGAGGTCCACTGCACAACTGAGCAACAAGACAAGTACATTAGAGTCGATAGTTTGATAAGTCGACGCCTCACAGGTCCTCAACTGGCAGCTTCATTAAATAGTACACGCAAAACGTCAGTGTCAATGTCTACAGTGAAGAGGCGACTCCGGGATGCTGGCCTTCAGGGCAGAGTGGCAAAGAAAAAGCCATATCTAAGACTGGCGAATAAAAGGAAAAGATTAATATGGGCAAAAGAACACAGACATTGGACAGAGGAAGATTGGAAAAAAGTGTTATGAACAGACGAATCCAAGTTTGAGGTGTTTGGATCACACAGAAGAACATTTGTGAGACATAGAACAACTGAAAAGATGCTGGAAGAGTGCCTGACGCCATCTCTCAAGCATGGTGGAGGTAATGTGATGGTCTGGGGTTGCTTTGGTGCTGGTAAAGTGGGAGATTTGTACAAGGTAAAAGAGATTTTGAATAAGGAAGGCTATCACTGCATTTTACAACGCCATGCCATACCCTGTGGACAGCACTTGATTGGAGCCAATTTCATCCTACAACAGGACAATGACCCAAAGCACACCTCCAAATTATGTAAGACCTATTTAGGGAAGAAGCATGCAGCTGGTATTCTATCTGTAATGAGTGGCCAGCGCAGTCACCAGATCTCAACCCCATTGAGCTGTTGTGGGAGCAGCTTGACTGTATGGTACGCAAAAAGTGGCCATCAAGCCAAACCAACTTGTGGTAGGGGCTTCTGGAAGCATGGGGTGAAATTTCTCCAGATTGCCACAGCAAATTAACTGCTAGAATGCCAAAGGTCTGCAATGCTGTAATTGCTGCAAAGGGAGCATTATTTGATGAATGCAAAGTTTGAAGGAGAAAATTATTATTTAAAATAAAAATCTTTTTTTCGAAGCTTGTCAATGTCTGGACTAGATTTTCAATTCATTTGGCAACTCATTTGATTAATAAAAGTATGAGTTTTCATGGAAAACACAAAATTGTCTGGGTGACCCTAAACTTTTGAACCGTAGTGTATATATGCACTCTTTATAGGCACCATAAGCATTTTTATACCACCCCTTGGTGATGTGGCCGTATCTTTAGACTAAAGTAGTATTGGCTTAAATATCCTGGGGGCTTTCCTGACTTAAGATCTCCATTCCGCTTTCCTTTCGGCGTATGAGGTATTTGCCCTTTTTGCTGCCCATACTTACTATAGTATTCACCTCAGTGGCTGTGCGCTCCCTGCACTTGACAGGAAGTGATCTGTGCGCCGCATATTTCCTATCTTCTGACAGCTGGAGCGTGGCGGGCAGCGCCCGCTAGTGATGTGTGCGTGTCAATGACGTCATCGGGGAATTCCCCATGACCCACACTGTCATAGGCTGCCGGACGTGGCGCAACTTATGACGCGACGAAAACATTAGATCACCCGGACGTACATCCACTGTGGGGTCTATTTAAGACCATCTGTGGCATACTATTAAACATGGCCCCCTGAAGAAGCCAATGGGCGTTAGGGCTGCTCTCGTGTCTCTCTGGGAAATTATGGGTAAGAGCAATCTTTAAATTATGAGGTAGATGTATCTGGTGCACTTTACTGCTTCAGAGCACTCTATAGCACTTATGCTATTTTAGGCACTAGCACTTTTGAAAGGATATATACATATCTCGCGACTGCTCCTCCCACATCTCTATGTGATACAGACTGAGAGACCCACATTTTGTTTATCCATCCCTCTCCATATACGGTAATTGCCTTGTCTTGATATAATTTTTAGTTATGTCCATGTGCCTTTCTAAGTTATTAAACTAACACAAAAATAATTGGACTGTTACTCCATGCTTTCTTGTATTTAACACATGGTAAAACTGCGGTAGGACGATTGTTTCTTGCACATAAATTGTTAACATTTAGATGGATTTAGACGAATCCTCCTACAAAACGTGATTAACAAAGTCATTACTACAGGACTGTATGAGAAAGGGATTTATTAAAAAAGAAATGCTAGAGCTAAAAATGAGGGAACCGGGGCTCGTGGCCACATAAACCGGATCTGTCTGCCAGAATGTAAGGATGAGACGGGGTCTTTGTCCCTGGAGCTTCTCTACTCGGTATAATGAGACTCACTGATCTTGTTCATATAAAGAGCATTTGAGAATAATAGAAACTGCCTAAATATAAGGACCTTGTCTGATCTATATGTCCTTGTACAGAGAACTATGGAGATAGCGCTATTCTTCTGGATATAATATGTGATGCTGCTGTAGCCCTTATATTTCCTGTACAAGAAGCCTCTATAGAGATAATCCAGGTGATAAAAAATGGTGGCACTCAATACAATAAAGTGCTGACCTTTTATTGAAGCAGGAAATTACTAAACTGGGATGATGGAAACCCAGTTGGCCAATGCCGTTTTGTGTGAACACACGCTTTCTCAAAGCCTTGTGTGAGACAGCGACTGGCTTTGTTGTAAATAGCCGGTATGTGTCGCAGAGGAGGAGGTCCACTGTGCTGTAAGCCTGAAATGTTGCTCTGGGACCTGTAGTTCTTCGAGCCTTGTTTTTGTTTATAAGGGGGGCTTACGGGGTTAGTCGGAGAGCTGGGTGGGACTGGCTAACCACACACACCTCCAACCTATGGGGCGATTTCAGCTACATAATGTGACGTGTTTTGGTCATATGGGTTTTGCGTTGTACGGTCCTGAGAGAGGACAGGCCTGTGTGTTGGAAGGTCCTGTGAGTGGACGGACTTCCTCAAGAGCACAGGGGGAGACTATGTACTTGCAGTGCCTGTGACAGCAATGCTTGGGCGAAGCTACCGACCTTCTGAGGGTCTGAACTGTCGGGAGTGCCCTTGCCTCAAGGCATATGATGAGACTGTGATCCCAGTGAGGCAGCTTCCCTAGATTCCAGGACTGACGAGGAGTCAGCATATGGAGCAGGAACTCCTGTAAGGTAACTCCGGACAAGGGGGTTATAGTAAGAGCAGACAAATATCTGCCATTGGAACAGACTGATGGTGCTTGTTATGTTCCGTGGAAGTTAAAGAACTGTGCAATCTAATGTTGTGTGTCACTGAGTAAAACTATGAAAGAGACATTGACACAGCGTGCAGTCACCCACGAGAAGTCTGGCGTGTTTAGTTGCTGGGATTAAAAGCCCTGTACCATGAAGTGATATGAACTATATGTTAAGTCTGTGAAGTGTAAATATGGCCCACAGTGGTTTATGATGGCATAACACACCGCATGGACTAATTAAGTGGAAAAAGCCTGCTTGTGTGCCTTCATCCCATTGCTAAGCGAGTGTCCCCCAACCCATGCAGTAAGCACTGCACTACATTTGAGAATGTGAGTGTTCACGTTAGAAGCGTTGGCCAACTGGTTTTCCATCTGGCCGGCTTAGCATTTTCATGCTTCAAGTAAAAGGTCAGCACTAGTGATGATCGAATAGTGAAATATTTGGGAAAATTGGCACAAATAATTTTAATATCCGTGTATTTGTACTGAATAACGAATCCAATACAGGTCAGTGGGAAAGCCGAATATTTTTCTGCTGGACCCAACAAACAGGTCTGGGGCCTGAGAAAAAAGCTAAAATTGATGGCAAGAGCTAAAACTAAATGGGAACAGCATGGAGAAGATGCCTGCTTGCCTTTCTGACTCACATATGGTATCTGGGATTAATGTGGTCAGACTATTTCACCGGTTTTATGGATTTTAAAAAGATCTCTCAAACCCAAAAAATTTTTTAAAGAGAAAATGCTAAGAAACATTTTTTTCTTCATAATTACATGTATATAAATCTAAATGAAACAAAAATTGTACCTCCCCTTTAGCATATGTTCACACGGAGCATTTTGGCTTTAGTTTTTTCCTTTAACATTTCGGGGAGGTTCTCTCATTTACATTTGGGAGGTCCCTCCTTCATTCCAAATTGTTAGCTATATAGTGGACTACATATTCCCCATCCCTTTACAATGCCTGCTAAAACATGCCCATTTACATTTTGGGCTTTGCCCAGCACCACCACAATGTCCACCGCCATGTCATTATGCGGCCCTCATTTACAATTTGCAGAGTGCCAGCCAGTGCCCTGAAACCTGAGTTTGGTAAGTGCCCTCTGGTGGCCCTGTATCATACATTTAGTAGAGCTCTCACTCCTACATTTGGGAGCTCACTCCCTCATGCCAAATAGTTAGCAAGATAGTGGAATACATATTCCCCATCCCTTTACAATGCCATTTCAAACATACCCATTTGAATTCAAAGTCAGGAAACCACCATCATGTCCACCGCCATATCATTATGCGGTCCTCCCTTGTAATTTTTAAGAGGGCAACCATGTGCTGTGAAATCTGCGTTTTGTAAGGTCCACAGTTCACTTTTGCCACCGGATCCCACTGGAACCACTGTCATAGCGAGTGAAGCCACTGTAAGGTGAATATAATACAGGAGTTGGGGGAGCTGTATGATCAATGTTAGTAAATTGGATTCTACCAGACACCAAAAGCATTAGCATTAAATTCGGAATACAGTGTATGCAAGCAAGGACCTGTATTGTGGTCAGTCTGTCAGGTCTGAAACCCATGTCAAGAACATGTACAAGCCTCATGTTACTTTGAAGCAGCCTCTTCAAGGGAAAGAGCCAGGAGTGCCATTGACCAATCTGCACAAGCCTACGCACTTCTTCTGGAAACTACCCAGCCAGGCAGAATGTATCTTTTGCATGGTTTTGAGCAACAATGGAGTAATTACAGGATATGTCCCAGAGAGTGTTGAGGTCTGTGGAGTGTATTACTCAGGTGACAGGCAGTGCTACAGAGCTCAGGTAAAGGCCTTAGCGTGTCAATGACCATGTTCCAATATGTGTAAGGCTCCTGCCTCAATAGATCTGAGGAGCGTAATATCCCAGTTTCTTAGACGTGCTTAAAATATACAGAAACTGGACAACACCCCACCACCATTTTTTTGTAAGGACCCAAGTTTAGAAAATGTAAAGGAAGTAACAGTTTAGTAAAGAGACACAAGTCTCATTTAGGAGCCTGGAAAAGTCATCAATGGTCTTTATCCAGCACCAGACAATGTACAATAAATTGCTAAAGAATATGTATGCCCTATCTAACTAACAATTTGTGAACAGACCTATATGCGGACATGGGACAACTGAACACTGCGCTAGGACAAAAAACTGGACGTGGTTGCTGACTTGTGTTTGTGCAACTGCAGGTTGTGGGCAGGAGGCCTCAGTGCCTACTTCCTGGACAGCAGAATGGGAATGACATAACACAGGGGAAGGGCCATTGGTTTCACCTACTGGGGTGCTGCATATATGAGCAGTATATGGCATATGCTACCAGAGGTATTATGTCAAATATCCCTTTTATAAAGGGTTGTGTGGGTAAGATTTTCAAACTAACAGCATATACTGTATATATAGAACACTAGATGGTGGCCCGAATCTAACATATCGGGTATTCTAGAATATGTATGTAGTATATAGCACAGGCTACGTACTATATTGCACAGTGACGTAGTGTATAACACAACCGATGTAGTATATACTCTCTCCCGCACCTGAAATCCGCTGCCTCGGGGTAACTCTCGATTCTGCCCTGTCCTTCAAACCACACGTCCAAACTCTTGCCACCTCCTGTCGCCTCCAACTCAAAAATATTGCCAGAATCCATCCCTTCCTCAGCCCACAATCTACTAAAACTCTTGTGCATGCCCTCATCATCGCCTCGATTACTGCAACACCCTCCTCTGTGGCCTCCCCGCTAACTCACTTGCACCACTCCAGTCTGTCCTCAACTCTGCTGCTCAGCTAATCCACCTCTCTCCTCGCTACTCTCCTCTGCAAATCCCTCCACTGGCTCCCAATTCCCCAACGAATCCAGTTCAAACTACTAACACTGATCTACAAAGCCATCCACAACCTGTCCCCTCCCTATATCTCTGTACTAATCTCCCACTATCTTCCCTCACCTAATCTTCGATCCTCCCAAGACCTCCTACTTTCCTCCACACTTATTCGTTCCTCACACAACCACCTCCAAGATTTCTCCCGAATATCCCCCATCCTCTGGAATTCCACGCTTCAACACGTCCGATTATCCGCCATGCTCGGATCCTTCAAACGGAACCTGAAAAACCATCTCTTCAGGAAAGCCTACAGCCTACAATAACCATTCTGCCGCCTCACCAACCGCCCGAGCTGCCGCCATGTCACCGACCACCCGAGCAGCCATGTCACCGACCACCCGAGCTGCCGCCACGTCACCGACCACCCGAGCTGCCGCCACAACCACCTGAGCTGCTGCCACGACCACCCGAGTTGCCACCTCACCACCACCAGTGCTGCAGCACACCAACCTCCTGTCTCTTCCCCATTATCCTGAAGAATGTAAGCCCGCAAGGACAGGGTCCTCTCTGTTATGATCCGGTGACTTTGAAGCTGCATGAGAACTTTCACTGGAGATGGTGGCCACTGTACTGACCGCAATCGTGAACTTAACACCGCTACTAGAAGTAGCCGTGGAGTGTACCTAACACACCTAGACACCTCGTCACAGCCGGAGGACTAATTACCCCTAAAGATGGAAAGAGGAATACTATCTTGCCTCAGAGAAAATTCCCAAAGGATAGACAGCCCCCCACAAATATTGGCGGTGAGTCGGAGAGGAAAAAACATACACAGGCAGAAAACAGAATTTAGCACAGGAGGCCACTCTAGCTAAATAGGACAGGATAGGACAGAGTTCTGTGCGGTCAGTATAAAACTCTTCAAAAACATCCACGACAGAAATTACAAAAACTTCCTACATCTAACTAATAGATGTAGGAGCGTAAATCTGCAACTCCAGTGAATCCACAATCAGAGCAGGAATAAAACTGAAACAAGCACACAGCAGTGTGCAACAAATACAGTCATGGACAAAAATTTTGAGAATGAGACAAATATTAATTTTTCCAAAGTCTACTGCTTCATTTTTTCTAATGGCAATTTGCATATACTCCTGAATGTCAGAGTGATCAGCTTAACAGCAATGTAAGCTTGCAAAGTCAATATTTGCCCAGAAAATGAACTTTAACCCCAAAACACATTTCAACATCATTGCAGTCCTGACTTAAAAGGAGCAGCTAACATCGTTTTAGTGATTCATCCATTAACACAGGTGTGGGTGTTGATGAGGACAGGGCTGGCGATCAATCAGTCATGATTAAGTAAGAATGACATCACTTGACACTTTAAAAGGAGGCTGGTGCTTGGTATCATTGTTTCTCTTCAGTTAACCATGGTTATCTCTAAAGAAACACATGCAGCCATCATTGCACTGCACAAAAATGGCCTAACATGGAAGAGTATCGCAGCTACAAAGATTGCACCTCAGTCAACAATCTATCGCATCATCAAGAACTTCAAGGAGAGAGCTTCCATTGTTGTCAAAAAGGCTCCAGGGCGCCCAAGAAAGACCAGCAAGCGCCAGGACCGTATCTTAAAACTGTTTCAGCTGCGGGATCGGACTACCAGCAGTGCCGAGCTTGCTCAGGAATGGCAGCAGGCTGGTGTGAGTGCTTCTGCACGCACTGTGAGGCTCTTTGAGCAAGGCCTGGTTTCAAGGAGGGCAGCAAAGAAGCCACTTCTCTCCAGAAAAACATCAGGGACCGACTGATATTCTGCAAAAGGTACAGGGAGTGGACTGCTGAGGACTGGGGCAAAGTCATTTTCTCTGATGAATCCCCTTTTCGATTGTTTGGGACATCTGGAAAACAGCTTATTCGGAGAAGAAGAGGTGAGTGATACCACTAGTCTTGTCTCATGCCAACTGTAAAGCATCCTGAAACCATTCATGTGTGGGGTTGCTTCTCAGCCAAGGGAATCGGCTCACTCACAGTCTTGTCTAAAAACACAGCCATGAATAAAGAATGGTACCAGAATGTCCTCCAAGAGCAACTTCTCCCAACCGTCCAAGAGCAGTTTGGCGCCCAACAATGCCTTTTCCAGCATGATGGAGCACCTTACCATAAAGCAAAGGTGATAACTAAATGGCTCATGGAACAAGACATAGAGATTTTGGGTCGATGGCCTGGAAACTCCCCAGATCTTAATCCCATTGAGAACTTGTGGTCAATCATCAAGAGACGGGTGGACAAACAAAAACCAATAAATTCTGGCAAAATGCAAGCATTGATTATGCAAGAATGGACTGCTATCAGTCAGGATTTGGTCCAGAAGTTGATTGAGAGCATGCCAGGGAAAATTGCAGAGGTCTTGAAGAAGAAGGGTCAACACTGCGAATATTGACTTGCTGCATTAACTCATTCTAACTGTCAATATAACCTATTGGTACTCATAATATGATTGCAATTATATTTCTGTATGTTATATAAACATGAGACAAACACTAATAAAAACCAGAGGGCAGCAGATCGTGTGAAAATATAATTTTGGTGTCATTCTCAAAACTTTTGGCCATGACTGTAGAAAGAACCAAACACTTATCTTTGCTGAATTTGGCAGCAGGCAGGAGAAGCCAGAAAGTGATCCATCACTTCACAAGTAACATTGACAACTGGCAAGGGCTAAAGGATCCTGCACACCTAAATATCCCAGTCCGAATTGTAATTATCAAATACACCTGGCCCAGACTGTGACTCAGAGACAACTTCATTCCCACCTTCAACCACCGAAGGGAACCCAAGAGCAGAATTCACAACAGTACCCCCCCTTGAGGAGGGGTCACCGAACCCTCACCAGGGCCCCCAAGACGATCAGGACGAGCCAGATGAAAGGCACAGACCAAATCAGCAGCATGGACATCAGAGGCAAAAACCCAAGAATTATCCTCCTGGCCATAACCCTTCCATTTGACCAGGTACTGAAGCTTCCGCCTCGAAAAACAGAAATCCAAAATCTTCTCAACAACATATTCCAACTCCCCATCAACCAACACAGGGGCCGGAGGATCAACAGAGGGAACAACAGGCTCCACATATTTCCGCAGCAAAGATCTATGGAAGACATTATGGATAGCAAAAGAGGCCGGAAGCGCCAGTCGAAAAGACACCGGATTAATAATCTCAGAAATCCTATAAGGACCAATAAACCGAGGCTTAAATTTAGGAGACGAAACCTTTATAGGAACATGACGGGAGGACAACCAAACCAGATCCCCAACCCGAAGCCGGGAACCAACACACCGACGACGATTAGCAAAACGTTGAGCCTCCTCTTGAGACAACACCAACTTGTCCACCACATGAGCCCAAATCTGCTGCAACCTGTCCACCACAGAATCCACACCAGGACAGTCAGAAGGCTCAACCTGCCCAGAAGAAAAACGAGGATGAAAACCAAAATTACAAAAGAAAGGTGAAACCAAGGTAGCAGAACTAGACCGATTATTAAGGGCATACTCGGCCAATGACAAGAAAGTCACCCAATCATCCTGATCAGCAGACACAAAGCATCTCAAATAGGTCTCCAAGGTCTGATTAGTGCGCTCGGTCTGGCTATTTGTCTGAGGATGAAATGCAGAAGAAAAAGACAAATCAATGCCCAGCCTAGCACAAAAGGTCCGCCAAAACCTAGAAACAAACTGGGAACCTCTGTCGGACACAATATTCTCCGGAATACCATGCAAACGAACCACATGCTGAAAAAACAACGGAACCAAGTCTGAAGAGGAAGGCAATTTAGGCAAGGGCACCAAATGAACCATCTTAGAGAACCGGTCACAAACAACCCAGATAACAGACATCTTCTGGGAGACCAGAAGATCAGAAATAAAATCCATTGAAATATGCGTCCAGGGCCTCTCAGGGATTGGCAATGGCAAAAGCAACCCACTAGCACGGGAACAACAAGGCTTAGCCCGCGCACAAGTCCCACAGGACTGCACAAAAGAACGCACATCACGTGACAATGAAGGCCACCAAAAGGACCTACCAACCAAATCTCTGGTACTAAAAATGCCAGGATGACCAGCCAACACAGAACAGTGAACCTCAGAAATCACTCTACTAGTCCATCTGTCAGGAACAAACAATTTCCCCACAGGACAGCGGTCAGGTCTGTCAGCCTGAAATTCCTGAAGAGCCCGTCGTAAATCAGGGGAAATGGCAGAAAGGACCACCCCTTCTTTCAGAATACCGACCGGCTCCAAGACCTCAGGAGAATCAGGCAAAAAACTCCTAGAGAGGGCATCAGCCTTAATATTCTTAGAACCCGGAAGGTACGAGACCACGAAATCAAAACGGGAAAAAAACAAGGACCATCGAGCCTGTCTAGGATTCAGCCATTTGGCAGACTCGAGGTAAATCAAATTCTTATGATCAGTCAAGACCACAATACGGTGCTTAGCTCCCTCCAGCCAATGTCGCCACTCCTCAAACGCCCACTTCATAGCCAACAACTCCCGATTGCCGACATCATAATTGCGTTCAGCAGGCGAAAATTTACGGGAAAAGAAGGCACACGGTTTCATTAAGGAACCAACACGATCCCTCTGAGACAAAACGGCCCCTGCCCCAATCTCAGAAGCGTCAACCTCAACCTGAAACGGAAGAGAAACATCCGGTTGGCGCAACACTAGAGAAGAAGTAAATCGACGTTTAAGCTCCTGAAAGGCAGAGACAGCCGCAGAGGACCAATTCGCCACATCAGCGCCCTTCTTCGTCAAATCGGTCAAGGGTTTAACCAAGCTAGAAAAATTAGCAATGAAACGGCGATAAAAATTTGCAAAACCCAAAAATTTCTGAAGGCTCTTCACGGATGTGGGCTGAATCCAATCATGAATGGCCTGAACCTTAACCGGATCCATCTCTATAGACGATGGAGAAAAAATGAAGCCCAAAAACGAGACTTTCTGCACCCCAAAGAGACACTTAGACCCTTTCACAAACAGGTGTTATGATGCGGTGGTTTAGGAGCAACATGGAACGAGCTCTGAAGGAAGTGGTATCTGTACTGACCGCAGTCCCTAAGCTCAACACAACACTAGAAGTAGCCGTGGGATGCTCCTACCTCTCCCTAGGCACCTCGTCACAGCCTAAGAGCTAACTACCCCTAAAGATAGTTTTCCTGCTTCTATCTTGCCTCAGAGAAAATCCCCACAGGATAGATTAGCCCCCCACAAATAATGACTGTGAGTGGAGAGGGAAAAGACATACACAGAATGAAACCAGAATGAGCACAGGAGGCCAGTCTAGCTAGATAGATAGGACAGGATGGAATACTGTGCGGTCAGTATAAAACACTACAAAAATCCACGCAGAGTTTACAAAAATCTCCACACCTGACTAAAGGTGTGGAGGGTAAATCTGCTTCCCAGAGCTTCCAGCAAGACAGAATTAATTCATACTGATAAGCTAGACAAACATAGAAAACACAGAACGGATAAGTCCACAATCTGTGGACAGAAAAGAGCAAGCAAGAACTTAGCTTTGCTGAACTGGTCAGGATAACAGGGAAATCCAAAGAGATGTGAATCCAACCAGAAACCATTTACAAGTGGCACTGGTTGAAGGAAAAGCCAGGCATAAATAGCCGAGCAGAAAAGAGGATCAGTGGAAGCAGCTGATGACAGCTAAATCCAAGGAGCAGCCATACCACTTGAAACCATCAGAGGGAGCCCAAGAGCAGAACTAACAAAAGTGCAACTTACAACCACCGGAGGGAGCCCAAGAGCGGAATTCACAACAACAGGGCATTGTCACGAAAGATCTGAAATACCATCCTGACCTGTTGCACATGGGACTCCCAATCATCGGAAAAAATCAAAATATCGTCCAAATATACAATCAAGAATTTATCAAGATAAGTCCGGAAAATATCAAGCATAAAGGATTGAAAATCAGATGGAGCATTAGAGTCCGAATGGCATCACAAGGTATTCAAAATGGCCTTCGGGCGTATTAAACGCAGTTTTCCATTCATCACCCTGCTTAATACGAACAAGATTATATACCCCTCGAAGGTCAATCCTCGTAAACCAACTAGCTCCCTTAATCCTAGCAAACAAATCGGAAAGCAAAGGTAGAGGGGTATTGAAACTTGACCGTGATTTTATTCAACAGGCGATAATCTATACAGGGTCTCAAGGAACCATCTTTTTTAGCAACAAAAAAGAACCCCGCTCCCAATGGTGAAGAAGATGGTCGAATATGCCCTTTCTCCAAAGACTCCTTAATATAGTTCCGCATAGTTCCTATCAACAGATAGGTTGAAAAGTCGACCCTTAGGAAACTTACAGCCTGGAATCAAGTCAATAGCACAATCACAGTCCCTGTGCGGTGGAAGGAAACTGGACTTGGGCTCATCGAATACATCCTGAAAATTAGACAAAAACTCTGGAATCTCAGAAGGTGAAGAGGAGATTGACATCAAAGGAACATCATTATGAACCCCCTGACAACCCCAACTAGTCACAGACATGGATTTCCAGTCCAGCACAGGATTATGTACCTGCAACCACAGAAAACCCAGCACGACAACATCATGCAAGTTATGCAACACCAGAAATCGACAATCTTCCTGATGGGCTGGCGCCATGCGCATGGTTACCTGTGTCCAAAACTGGGGCTTATTTTTAGCCAAGGGTGTAGCATCAATTCCCCCTTAAAGGAATAGGGTTCTGCAAAGGCTGCAAGGGAAAACCACAACGCTTGGCAAACTCAAAATCCATTAAATTCAAGGCGGCGCCTGAATCCACAAACGCCATGACAGAAAATGATGACAATGAGCAGATCAAGGACACGGATAACAAAAATTTAGGTTGTACAGTACTGATGGTAATTGAACTGGCGATCCTCTTTGTCCGCTTAGGGCAGACAGAAATGACATAAGCATCGCCACAATAATAACACAACCTATTTTGACGTCTGAAACTTTGTCGTTCCGTTCTAGACAGAATCCTATCACATTGCATAGGCTCAGGAATTTGCTCTGAGGATAACGCCACAGCGCGCACAGTTCTGCGCTCCCGCAGGCGTCGGTCAATCTGAATGGCCAGAGACATAGATTCACTCAGACCGGAAGGCGTGGGAAACCCCACCATAACATCTTTAACGGATTCAGAAAGCCCCCTTCTGAAAATTGCCGCTAAAGCATCATTATTCCATTTAGTCAACACAGACCATTTTCTGAATTTCTGACAATACAATTCTGCCGCCTCTTGACCCTGAGACAGGGCCAACAAGGTCTTCTCAGCTTGATCCACAGAATTAGGCTCATCATACAATAATCCTAAAGCCTGAAAAAAGGAGTCAATATCAAGCAAAGCCGGATTTCCAGATTCCAGGGAAAACGCCCACTCCTGCGGGTCGCCACGCAGCAGTGAAATAACGATTTTTACCTGCTGACTGGAATCACCAGAGGATCGAGGTCTCAGGGCAAAAAAAAAGTTTACAGTTGTTTTTGAAACTCAAAAATTTAGACCTGTCACCAGAAAATAAATCAGGAGTAGGAATCTTTGGTTCTAAAACAGGAGTCTGAATGATATAATCAGAAATACCTTGCACCTTAGCAGCAATCTGGTCTACACAAAAAGCTAAATCCTGAACATTCATGCTTGCACCAGGCTCCTCAGTCACCCAGATATTAAGAGGGAGGAGAACACAAAACAGACTGGAGAAAAAAAATGGCTCAAGAGCTTCCTTCCCTTCTTCTGAGATGCATTTAACTCATTGTTGGCCAGTTGTACTGTTCTGATCCGGTGACTTTGAAGCTGCATGAGAACTTTCACTGGAGATGGTGGCCACTGTACTGACCGCAATCCTGAACTTAACACCGCAACTAGAAGTAGCCGTGGAGTGTACCTAACACACCTAGACACCTTGTCACAGCCGGAAGACTAATTACCCGAAAGATGGAAAGAGGAATTCTATCTTGCCTCAGAGAAAATCCCCAAAGGATAGACAGCCCCCCACAAATATTGGCGGTGAGTCAGAGAGGAAAAAACATACACAGGCAGAAAACAGAATTTAGCACAGGAGGCCACTCTAGCTAAATAGGACAGGATAGGACAGAGTTCTGTGCGGTCAGTATAAAACCCTTCAAAAACATCCACGGCAGAAATTACAAAAACTTCCTACATCTAACTAATAGATGTAGGAGCGTAAATCTGCAACTCCAGTGAATCCTACAATCAGAGCAGGAATAAAACTGAAACAAGCACACAGCAGTGTGCAACAAATAGAAAGAACCAAACACTTATCTTTGCTGAATTTGGCAGCAGGCAGGAGAAGCCAGAAAGTGATCCGTCACTTCACAAGTAACATTGACAACTGGCAATGGCTATAGGATCCTGCACACCTAAATATCCCAGTCCGAATTGTAATTATCAAATACACCTTGCCAGGACTGTGACTCAGAGACAACTGCATTCCCACCTTCAACCACCGGAGGGAACCCAAGAGCAGAATTCACAACACAAACATAGCCTGATGGGAGCAGTAGTCTCATTGGCCCACATCTTTTTTACAGCAGGTAACCGCTGTGGGTCACAGTCAGCTGCGGGATCACGCTGGCATCTGCCAGCATAACTACACAGCGCTGTGACCTACTGTATCAGAGGTAGACCATACTAGCGGAAAAGGGAGCATAGACACTGAAAATTTATAAAAAATATAGAAATTTTATTGATATATAAATACAGGAAATATCATACACAAATTACCACAATGTACAATAGACAAATACATAAAATATTTCCAACATGTGGGGAAAAGGAGAAACCAACCAGTACACTAAAAGGAAGGGCACACACCCATAGTATGATCTGGGTAAGTCTCAAGCATATAACTAGCAGTTCATGTTCCCACAGTGAGGAGACATTCTCAGAGAAGCTGGCGTTTCAAAGCATGTAATATGCCATAATGTCTCAAAAGTTACATATACCCAAGAGTCACGCTGAACTTACCCATGGTGAATCAAAGTGCATGTGTGGCCTTCCCAGCACCCCTGACGCGCGTTTCGCACTATCGCTTTTTCAAAGGGACTGACATGGGTGTCTAGCTATTACCGCACTATTTATAGGACATAGGGTGTTCAGCATATTCGGCCGAATATGCACTTTGATTCACCATGGGTAAGTTCAGCAGAGCACTCCATCTGCGCACGCGCGGCCCCAGGAAGATGGCCGCCCCCACCGATGAAAGGGATGACAGCACAGATCGCGCGCTGTGTCTTCACGTGGGCGCAGGGAATTCGGACCTTGGACATGCGCACACCACTACGCCACCAACGGAAAGCTGGGGAAGAAAAGAGCGCTGTGAACACGCCCACCCGACCTGACCAGCCTGATTGACAGGCGAAAACGGCGACTTTGGTAATGTATTTCTCAGCATACATGGGGAATCAGGGTACACTACATACACTATAGTAACGCACAACGCAGGCCCTATTTAACAGTATTTATAGCTCAATCTGAAAAAACGGGGTGACAGGTTCCCTTTAAATCACAGAGATATGTCACACAAAATACTTAATAAGTAACATTTCCCACATGTCTACTTTACATCAGCACAATTTTGGAACCAAAATTTTTTTTTGCTAGGGAGTTATAAGGGTTAAAAGTTGACCAGCAATTTCTCATTTTTACAACACCATTTTTTTTTAGGAACCACATCTCATTTGAAGTCATTCTGAGGGGTCTATATGATAGAAAATAACCAAGTTTGACACCATTCTAAAAACTGCACCCCTCAAGGTGCTCAAAACCACATTCAAGAAGTTTATTAACCCTTCAGGTGTTTCACAGGAATTTTTGGAAAGTTTAAATAAAAATGAACATTTAACTTTTTTTCACAAAAAATTACTTTAGCTCCATTTTGTTTTATTTTACCAAGGGTAACAGGAGAAAATGGACCGCAAAAGTTGTTGTAAAATTTGTCCTGAGTACGCCGATACTCCATATGTGGGGGTAAACCACTGTTTGGGCGCATGACAGAGCTCGGAAGCGAAGGTGCGCCATTTGACTTTTCAATGCAAAATTGACTGGAATTGAGATGAGACGCCATGTTGCGTTTGTAGAGCCCCTGATGTGCCTAAACATTGAAACCCCCCACAAGTGACACCATTTTGGAAAGTAGACCCCCTAAGGAACTTATCTAGATGTCTGGTGAGCACTTTGACCCATTAAGTGAGTCACAGAAGTTTATAACGCAGAGCTGTGAAAATAAAAAATCTATTTTTTCCCACCAAAATTATTATTTAGCCCCCAGTTTTGTATTTTCCCAAGGGTAACAGGAGAAATTGGACCCCAAAAGTTGTTGTCCAATGTGTCCTGAGTATGCCGATACCCCATATGTTGGGGTAAACCCCTGTTTGGGCACACGGGAGAGCTCGGAAGGGAAGGAGCACTGTTTTACTTTTTCAACGCAGAATTGGCTGGAAATGAGATCGGACGCCATATCGCGTTTGGAGAGCCCCTGATGTGCCTAAACAGTGGAAACCCCCCAATTATAACTGAAACCCTAATCCAAACACCCCTAACCCTAATCCCAACAGTAACCCTAACCATACCTCTAACCCTGACACACCCCTAACCCTAATCCCAACCCTATTCCCAACCGTAAATGTAATCCAAACCCTACCCCTAACTTTAGCCCCAACCCTAACTGTAGCTTTAACCCTAGCCCCAACCCTAACCCGAGCCCTAACCCTAACGGGAAAATGGAAATTAATTCATTTTTTTTTATTTTTCCATAACTAAGAAGGTGATGAAGGGGGGTTTGATTTACTTTTATAGCGGGTTTTTAAGCAGATTTTTATGATTGGCAGCCATCACACACTTAAAGACGCTTTTTATTGCAAACAATATTTTTTGTGTTATCACACTTTGAGAGCTATAATTTTTCCATATTTGGGTCCACAGAGTCATGTGAGGTCTTGTTTTTTGCAGTATGAGTTGACATTTTTATTGGTAATGTTTTCGGGCACGTGACTTTTTTTATTGCTTTTTATTCCGATTTTTGTGAGGCAGAATGACCAAAAACCAGCTATTCAAGAATTTCTTTTGGGGGAGGCGTTTATACCGTTCCGCATTTGGTAAAATTGATAAAGCAGTTTTATTCTTCGGATCAGTATGATTACAGCGATACCTCAGTTATATATCATTTTTTTATGTTTCGGCGCTTTTATATGATAAAAACTATTTTATAGAAAAAAATATTTTTGCATCGCTTTATTCTGAGGACTGTAACTTTTTTATGTTTTCGCTGATTATGCTGTATGGCAGCTCGTTTTTTGCGGGACAAGATGACGTTTTCAGCGGTACCATGGTTATTTATATCAGTCTTTTTGATCGCGTGTTATTCTACTTTTTGTTTGGCGGTATGAGAATAAAGCGTTGTTTTTTGCTTTTTTTTACGGTGTTCACTGAAGGGGTTAATTAGTGATAGAGTTTTATAGGTGGGGTCGGTACGGACGCGGTGATACTACATATGTGTACCTTTATTTTTTTTATTTAGATAAAGAAATGTATTTATAGGAGCAATTTTTTTTTTTGGGGGGGGGGAATTTTTATAAAACTTTTTTTTACACATGTGAATATATTTACACTATAACATTTCCCCGGGGTGCATCATGTTATAGTGTAAGATCGCTGATCTGACACTTTGCTGTACACTGTGTCAGATCAGTGATCTGACATGTACTTCTGGAGGCTTCCCGGCGCCTGCTCTGAACAGGCGCAGTGAAGCCACCTCCCTGCAAGACCCAGATGCCTTGGCCATCTTGGATCTGGGCCTGCTGCAGGGAGGAGGTAAGAGACCCTCGCAGCAACACGATCACATCCCTGCACCATGTACTGTATGAGCGGTCACGTGGGGCCGCTCATTTACAGTAATGAATATGCGGCTCCACCCCTTTGAGAGGTGGAGCCGCATATTCATGATTGTAATCGGTGGCCCCACGTGACCGCTCATACAGTACATGGTGCGGCCGCTGCTGCGAGGGATCCGGAAGCCGGGTGAGTATTTTAATCACAGCGGATGACGTGGATCTGCATTTTACACACTAATGTTCATATCTTCTCTACAACAAACGCTGCTGCAGGGAAGATATGAATGGGGCTTCAGCACCAGTGGGGAGGGGGGGGACAGCGCTTAATGTAGCGCTGTCTCCTGCACGGCACACGGACTGCACACGGACAATGTCCATGTGCGGTACTACACGGACCCATTGACTTTAATGGGTCCGTGTAATCCGTGCGCTCCCACGAACACTGACATGTTTCCGTGTTTGGCACACGGAGACACGGTCCTCAAAAAATCAATGACATCTGAAAAGATGCATTGATTTTAATGTGTCTACGGGTGTCAGTGGCTCCGGTACGTGAGGAAACTGTCACCTCACGTACCGGAGCCAATGATGTGTGAAACCGGCCTTAGATGCCGTGGAATCACCTAAAAAAGGCGGTTCATGCTCGGAAACCCTCCAATGTAGCCGAATTACTACAATTCTTCAATGATGAATGGGCCAAAATTCCTCCACAGAGTTGTAAAAGACTCATTGCAAGTTATCGCAAATGCTTGATTGCACTTATTGCTACTAAGGGTGGTCAAACCAGTTATTAGGTTTAGGGGGGCATATCTTTTTCATACAGGGCCTTGTATGTTTGGAATTCTTTTTCCCTTTATAATAAAGACCTTAATTTTAAAACATTTTGTGTTTACTTGTGTTATCTTAGTCTAATATTAAAATCTGGTTGGTGACATGAAACATTTAAATGTGATAATTATGCAAAAGAATAGGAAGGGGCAAATACTGTTGCACAACTGTATAAGAATTGAAGTATAGAAAAGGGAATCCGTTCCTAATTATGGTGGTGAAAACCTACTATATACTTTGTAAACACAGCTGATGGGATCCATTTTTTAAACAAGAAATGGATCATAGATGTAAATAACTACATGCAACATGAACATTTTTATTACTGTGATATACACAAACTAAAGACATTTGTTACATGGAGATTGTGGATTTAAAGAAACCGTAATGAATGGCAGACCACAGATTGGCAAATAGGGTGTTTGGAAACAAAAAAGAGGAAGAAATGTTGGGTATTTTTTCTTCTTTGGGAGTCCAGGGGGGGAGGATGTTTGCAATACTCTTGCCCATATAGTGAATATATAAATATATCACAATATGAAATATTTATGCTAATGTTGTATTGCTTTTTAGATAAGAAATGTCTATTAGGAACTGCATACACTTTAATCATAATGTAAGTACTAAGTTTCTTTTCCTTTGTCATTCACTTATTTGTCGTTACTGATTGTCTCTGTTATGTGTTGTCTACCAATGTTTGTATAAATATATAGTTTCTCCCCTGTGTGAGTTCTCTGGTGTTTAACAAGATATGATTTCTCTGCAAAACATTTCCCACAATCTAAACAGGAATATGGCCTTTTTCCTATGTGAGTTCTCTGGTGTTTAACAAGATTTGATTTATCTGCAAAACATTTCCCACATTCTAAACATGAATATGGCTTCTTCCCTGTGTGAAGTGTCCGGTGTCTAAGAAGACTTGTTTTATCTGCAAAACATTTCCCACATTCTGAGCATGAAAAAGGTTTCGCCCCTGTGTGAGTTCTCTGATGGACAACTAAAATTGATTTCTGATTAAAGCATTTCCCACATTCTGAACATAAAAAAGGTTTCTCCCCAGTGTGAGCTCTCTGGTGTGTAACAAGACGAGATTTCGTTGTAAAATATTTCCCACATTCTACACATGAAAAAGGTCTCTCCCCTGTGTGAGTTCTCTGGTGTTTTACAAAAGTTTGTCTATGTGCAAAACATTTCCCACATTCTGCACATGAAAAAGGTTTCTCCCCTGTGTGAGTTCTCTGATGGACAGCTAAACTTGATTTGTATTGAAAACATTTCCCACATTCTGCACATGAAAAAGGTTTCTCCCCTGTGTGAGTTTTCTGATGGAAAACTAAACTTGATTTGTGTTGAAAACATTTCCCACATTCTGCACACGAAAAAGGTTTCTCCCCAGTGTGAGCTCTCTGGTGTGTAACAAGATGAGATTTCGTTGTAAAATATTTCCCCCCTTCTACACATGAAAAAGGTCTATCCCCTGTGTGGGTTCTCTGGTGTTTAACAAGAGTTGATCTACCTGCAAAACATTTCCCACATTCTGCACATGAATAAGGTTTCTCCCCTGTATGAGTTCTCTGATGGACAACTAAATGTGATTTACGATTAAAACATTTCCCACATTCCGCACATGAAAAAGGTCTCTCCCCTGTGTGAGTTCTCTGGTGTTTAACAAGAGATGATCTCTCTGCAAAACATTTCCCACATTCTGCACATGAAAACGGTTTCTCCCCTGTGTGAGTTCTCTGGTGTTTAACAAGATATGATTTCTGTGCAAAACATTTCCCACATTCTGAACATGAATATGGCTTCTCCCCTGTGTGAATTCTTTGGTGAATAGCAAGAGATGATTTAAGTAGAAAACATTTCCCACATTCTGAACATGAATAAGGCTTCTCCCCTGTGTGAATTCTTTGGTGAATAGCAAGAGATGATTTAAGTAGAAAACAATTCCCACATTTTGCACATGAATAAGGTTTCTCCCCTGTGTGAACTCTCTCATGTCTAACAAACTTTGATTTGTGGTTAAAATATTTCCCACACTCAGCACAAGAATATCTTCTCTTCTTTATATGATTTTCTTTAGAAGTAAAAATAATCTTTTTGAGGGAAAAATATTTTCTATTTTCTGCAGTTGATAATGGATTCTTTGGTGTAAAAGCAGTCTGATCTTTAATGCCTCTTTTATGACTTTTATTTTTCTTAATAGTTTGTGATGAATCAGAAGGTGGGAACAGTTGAAAAGGATCAAATGATAGATCTTTGCTGTGAATGGATGATGGAATATCTGGAGTAATGGAATTCACTTCAGTTATATCTTGTGTGATCGCACGGTCATCAGATTCAGAAACTGCAGATGTCACTTGTCCGTGTGATCTCCTGGTACAGTCATCTGCCAAGAATAAATAATATTTTAAAATAAAATCTCTACAAAAAAAGGGGATTAGACCTACCGGTAATATTGTTTCCAGGAGTCCATCCTGACAGCACCATGTAGTTTGTCCTTCCTTATAGGGACAGGAAACACAAGAGAGGTTAAAAGACCCCTCCCACCCACACTCTCCAGTCATTTTCCAAGTACCACACCAGAATGGTTGCAATTCTTATTTATTGAAATTCTGTACAAGTTAATCATCACCAATACAAAGTTTAAGGGAGGGAATTACCAGTGCTGTCAGCATGGACTCCTGGACACCATATTACCGGTAAGTCTAATCCCCGTTTTCCAGGAATCCCTCCTGACAGCACCATGAAGAATTCCAAAGTACTCTATCTCTAGTGCATGACTACTGCCTGCAGAACCTTCCCGCCGAAGGCCATCTGGCTACCCATCAAGATATCTAGCTTATAATATCTACAAAACGTGTTCAGATTTGTAGGGCAGCTACATGGTCTAGCCTGATCTACCGAGGCCCCTTTCCTTTCCAGCCCATGATGTTGCAACTGCTCTGGTGGAATAGGCCCTGAGGCCCTTGGGAAGGACCAATTTCTTGGCCTCGTATGCTAAGGAGATGTCATTATAAAGGTCATTATCCATCTAGTTAAAAGATTTTAATGCTCTTTTTTCCCTTATTTTTACCCCCATACTGGACAAAGATTAGTGTCCTGTCTCCACTCACGAGTAGCTTCCAGATAGTGAATGACTGCTTGCCTACATCCAAAGAGTGGAAGACTTTCTCCTTAACTCCTTCATGACCCAGCCTATTTTGACCTTAAAGACCTTGCCATTTTTTGCAATTCTGACCAGTGTCCCTTTATGAGGTAATAACTCGGGAACGCTTCAACGGATCATAGCGATTCTGAGAATGTTTTCTCGTGACATATTGGGCTTCATGTTAGTGGTAAATTTAGGTCGATAATTTTTGCGTTTGTGTGTGAAAAAATTGGAAATTTGGCGAAAATTTTCAAAATTTCGCAATTTTCAAATTTTGAATTTTTATTCTGTTAAACCAGAGAGATATGTGACACAAAATAGTTAATAAATAACATTTCCCACATGTCTAATTTACATCAGCACAATTTTGGAAACAAATTTTTTTTTGCTAGGAAGTTATAAGGGTTAAAAGTTGATCAGCGATTTCTCATTTTTACAACAAAATTTACAAAACCATTTTTTTTTAGGGACCACCTCACATTTGAAGTCAGTTTGAGGGGTCTATATGGCTGAATATACCCAAAAGTGACACCATTCTAAAAACTGCACCCCTCAAGGTGCTCAAAACCACATTCAAGAAGTTTATTAACCCTTCAGGTGTTTCACAGCAGCAGAAGCAACATAGAAGGAAAAAATAAACATTTCACTTTTTAGTCACAAAAATGATCTTTTAGCAACAATTTTTTTATTTTCCCAAGGGTAAAAGGAGAAACTGGACCACAAAACTTGTTGTCCAATTTGTCCTGAGTACGCTGATACCCCATATGTGGGGGGGGAACCACTGTTTGGGCGCATGGCAGGGCTCGGAAGGGAAGGAGCGCCATTTGACTTTTTGAATGAAAAAATTAGCTCCAATCTTTAGTGGACATCATGTCGCGTCTGGAGAGCCTCTGTGTGCCTAAACATTGGAGCACCCCCACAAGTGACCCCATTTTGGAAACTAGACCCCCCAAGGAACTTATCTAGATGCATAGTGAGCATTTTGTACCCCCAGGTGCTTCACAAATTGATCCGTAAAAATGAAAAAGTACTTTTTTTCACAAAAATTTTCTTTTAGCCTCAATTTTTTTCATTTTCACATGGGCAACAAGATAAAGTGGATCCTAAAATGTGTTGAGCAATTTCTCCTGAGTACACGGATACCTCATATGTGGGGGTAAACCACTGTTTGGGCGCACGGCAGAGCTCAGAAGGGAAGGAGCGCCATTTGACTTTTTGACATAGATAGTGTACATCAGGTTGGTGTGTGTTGTAGTGTACGTCAGGTTGGTGTGTGTGGTGTATACTGCACCACACACACGAACCTGATGTACACCACACCACACACCAACCTGACATACACTACAACACACACACCAACCTGACGTAGGGTCAGGTTGGCGAGTGTGGAGTAGTGTACATCAGGTTGGTGGGTAGTGTACAGGTGGTGTAGTGTACGTCAGGTTGGTGTGTTGTGTATATACTACACCATCCTGACGTACACTACACCACACACCAACCTGACATACACTACAATACACACACACCAACCTGACGTAGGGTCAGGTTGGCGAGTGTGGAGTAGTGCACATCAGGTTGGTGGGTAGTGTACATGTGGTGTAGTGTACATCCGGTTGGTGTGTGTGTGGTGTATATTACACCACACACACCAACCTGACATACACTACACCACACATACCAACCTGACGTAGGGTCAGGTTGGTGTGTGTGGTGTAGTGTATGTCAGGTTGGTGTGTGGTGTAGTGTACGTCAGGTTGGTGCGTGTGGTGTATTGTGCATATCAGGCTGGTGTGGGTGAGTGCTGTAGTCGAATATCAGGATGTGGCTAGTCCACGGACGTGTGATGAATTCTGAAGCATTCATCCAAACACAGTCCAGGTTTGTCGGGACACGTTTCACATTGGAAACGAGTTTCCCTTCTTATCCCCCTTTTATAACATACCCGGCACCTTTTTTTTTTTTGCCCCTCACCGGGAAAATGTTGCCCTGGTACCATACGGGAACCTTGAGTTCCAGCAGTGCTGGGGCCCGCTCCTTCCTAGTCTCCAAACATCAGGGCCTTTATCACCGCCTCATGGAACTGAAGGAAGGTGTTGTTGGTCTGACCTGCACATCGTGATAGCACGTATGCATTATACAATGCCATTTGTACGATGTGCACAGCCAGTTTTTTATACCACACCTTCGTCTTCCGCATGGCACTATAGGGCCGGAGGACTTGATCAGAAAGATCAACTCCCCGTATGTGTTTGTTGTACCCCAGCGCACAGTCTGGTTTGTGGACCTGTGCTGTGGTACCTCGAACAGTGCTGGCCGTGATGCCGGGACCATGGATTGTTGTCAAGAAAAAGACATCCCTTTTGTCTTTGAACTTGACCACAAGCATGTTGCCACTACATTGGGCCCGGCTCTCACCCTTTGGGATAACCTGATCAATTAGTGACAAAGGGAGACCCCTCTGGTTTCTGCGCACAGTACCGCAAGCAACGGTAGCTCTGGCAGAGAGGGATTGAAAGAGTGGGATGCTTGTATAAAAGTTATCAACGTACAGATGGTAACCTTTATCAAGCAGTGGGTGGACCAAATCCCACACTATTTTCCCACTCACCCCCAGAGCAGGTGGACATTCTGGGGGCTGGATCCTGGTGTCCTTTCCTTGATAAACTCTAAAGCTGAGAGTGTACCCTGAGGTACTCTCGCAGATCTTATAGTGCTTAATCCCGTACCTCGCCCTCTTGCTGGGCAGGTACTGACGGAACTGAAGCCTCCCTTTGAAGTGGATGAGGGATTCATCCACACAAATTTCCCTTTGGGGAATGTACACTTCAGCAAACTTGTTGCTGAAGTGTTCGATGACCGGCCGAATTTTGAACAGTCTATCAAAATTCGGGTCATCGCGGGGAAGGATGTCCGTGTTGTCCCTAAAGTGGAGAAATTTATGAATCGCCTCAAAACGTTTGCGACTCATAACCATGCCATATATTGGAGTTTGATATAAAATATCAGTACTCCAGTATTGGCGAAGTTCTGGCTTCTTCACAATCCCCACGTGAAGGACCAGTCCCCAATATTTCAACATTTCTGCAGAGTCAACGGGACTCCAAGCAGAAAATGATGAAACTGGGTTTTGGGCAAAAAATTGCAGAGCATATAAGTTTGTTTGCTCCACCATGAGACTGACGATTGACTCCGAGAAATAGACTTTGAAAAAGTCTATTTCCCTGAGGTTGGCAGTCTCAAATTGGATTCCTGATTGGGGAATGAAATCAGGAATCGTGGAGCAAAATTTTCAGGGACGGGGGTCCAGGTGGGGGTACTAGTGCTAGGTTGGGCGTGACTAGCACTAGGTTGGGGGTTACTCACACTTGGTTGTGGGTCTTCTCACCCGGCCTCCGACTCTTCTTCCCTGGGCTCCGGCTCTTCTTCCCTGGGCTCCGGACGATTTCTCGTCCTGCGACTTCTTGGTGGTGGCGAGTCCGTGTCACTGGAGGAGGAAGAGTGGGAGGAATAGAGAAAGGTAGGGTCCTCTCCCTCACTATCAGCTTCGGAGGCAATAAAATATGCCTCCTCTGCCGAGTACAGCCTTTGTGACTGGGATGAGTGGGACATTGTGTGTGCGTGCGTGTAAAAAAACTAAGCTTTATTAGTGTGCGTGTGTGTATGTGTGAGTGTTTAGTGAAACTTTCTACTGCAGGAGGGGGCTTTCAGGCGTGGGGGGCTGAGGAGATGCAGGAGCCGGCAGCAGCAGTAAGGGGAGCAATCAGCAGGGCGCGGGAGCGATCACGCGGGAGCGATCAGCAGGGCGCGGGAGCGATCACGCGGGAGCGATCAGCAGGGCGCGGGAGCGATCACGTGGGAGCGATCAGCAGGGCGTGGGAGCGATCAGCAGGGCGCGGGAGCGATCACGCGGGAGCGATAAGTGGGGCGCGGGACGATCATGCGAAAGCGAACAGCAGGGCACGGGGGAGCTGTCAGGCGAAAGGGCCTGAGGAGACGCAGGAGCCGGCAGCAGCAGCGCGGGGGGGGGGGGGGGGTTGGGGTGATCAGGGTGATCACTGGGGCTGGTGATCCCCGGGGGGCAGGAGGTGGCTGTCAGGTGCGGAGGAAATGTGGGGGCAGGGGAGATGTAGGAGCCTGCAGCAGGGAAGGATGATCACTGGGCAGGGGGGTGATTTCCAGGGCTTGGGAGGGAGTGGAGGTTGGGAGGGGGGATCAGACGCCGGGGGGAGCGGGAGGCAGAGAGGGGGAGTACCGGAAGGCGGACAGGCGGCGATCAGCGGACCGGAAGGAGGACAGGCGACGATCAGCGGGGCACGGGGGAGCTGTCAGGCGAAGGGGCCTGAGTAGATGCCGGAGGCGGCAGCAGCAGTGGGGGGGGTGATCAGGGGGGCAGGGGGTGATCAGAGTGATCACTGGGGCGGGTAGAAGGTGGATGTCAGGAGCGGGGGGAAGGAGGGGGCAGGGGAGATGTAGGAGCCTGCAGCAAGGAAGGGTGATCACTGGGCAGGGGGCTGATTTCTGGGGTGTGGGAGGGAGTGGAGGGGTTAACGGATGGCAGGGGGGATCGGACGGTTGGGGGGAGCGGGAGGCAGAGGGGGGAGTACCGGAAGGCGGACAGGCGGCGATCAGTGGACGGGAAGGCGGACAGGTGGCGATCAGCGGGGCACGGGGGAGCAGTCAAGCGAAGGGGCCTGAGGTAATGCAGGAGCCAGCAGCAGGGGGGGGGGTGATCAGGGGGGCAGGGGGTGATCAGAGTGATCACTGGGGTGGGTGATCACGGGGGGGGGGGGTGTCAGAAGGTGGCTGTCAGGAGCGGGGGGGGGGAAGGAGGGGGCAGGGGAGATGTAAGAGCCTGGGTGATCACTGGGCAGGGGGCTGATTTCTGGGGCGTGGGAGGGAGTGCAGGGGTTAACGGACGGCGGGGGGGGGGGAATCGGATGGTGGGGGGAGAGGGAGACAGAGGGGGGAGTACCGGAAAGATGTCAGCCCCAGTGCATTCTTTAAACTCCTATAACACATGAAATCTGTTTCACATGCATTTAAAACTTGCTTATAGCAGCATGTTAAGCTACATTACAGTGATTTATTAATGATCTACAAACGCGGTACCTTCCCATTAAGGTTTTTTGAGGCCTGGCAGAAGGAGGGAATTATTATCTCGATTTTAGTTTCGGGAAGAAACCACTTTTGGCAGCAAAAACGGGGTTAAGTCTTAGAATGATACGGTCATCAAAAATCTGACAATAAGAGTTCTGGATTGAAAGAGCCTGAATTTCTCCAAGTCTTCTAGCTGAGGTGACGGCCACTAAAAATACTGTCTTGAGCATGAGTTTTGCAACGTTAATATCTGTTACCAACTCATAAGGGGACCTACACAGGGCGTTGAGGACTAGATTTAAATCCTGTGGAGGGACTGATTTCCTTCTTGTGGGCCTTAACCTCAGTAGTGTAGCATAGCTATCATTCGTCAAACTCAAATCTGACAGGTGGACACGCCCCTATCAAAGTGTATCAAAGTGTGTAACCCCTCCCCTCCCCTGTCTGACAGCTGGTAGCCAGCTGTCCCTGAGTCTGGCTGATTTCCCCTTTTGATATAGTTTGATATACTTTAATTTGCTGCAGTTTGATATCCCCGTATTTGTTTTTATATTAGATTTTGATAATCTCCTATTAGACGGGCCAATTATATACTTATAGCCTATTAGATGGCCTGTTATATAATTATATCCTAGGATTCTCATTTTTACACTGGTAGCCAGCTATTTCTTACGTAAACACAGGATTCTCATCTGTACAAACAGAAATGCTAGATGCAGGCACCATGTGGAGAGTGTCTCCACTGACCATTAACTAAATGATGGGCACCTCATTTACACAAACAGAAAAAAGATAGCTGTAACTAATTTAAAATATTTATTTTCACATGCTACCCAGACAAAAAAAAACAAAACAGATGGTCATTTTACACAAACAGAAAAAGATAGCTGAACTAATTGCTACCAGTTGCATTGCTCAAAATATTTATTGACACATGCCACACAGGAAGGTCAATACACATTCCTCATCAAAATAACAGTGTATTAAATTGATAGGAATCTGCAATGTTCGCTAAATCACAATTCAACTGTGCAGAGCAGAGGCACATACATTTTTGTTGAAAAAGATGACGAGTGTTATAACGCCTATTACAGGGGCTGCACAGGGACGCTGAAGAGGCTTCCTGAAATCCCTCTCCGCAACCTAATGTGAAAAAAAAAAAGTTTAATGTTCGTAGCCAGCTCAAAGAAGCACTTACTTTTTATTACAGAATCCTTTGTAAATGTACAGATGCTCGCTAAACCTCAATATTGTACAGAAATAAAAAAAATAAAAAAATTGAGTGTTTTTATAATCACTAGTATTCATATTAATAGTTAATGTATCACAGTAGTTTCATATGTAATTACATTCTTAGGTACTGTTCAGACTATTGTAATACCTGGAGCTTAAAATAGAGGCAAACAGCTACTTTCAAATCCGGACATACAGTACTATATGTTACCAGTGTGGGCGTACTGCATTATATGCCATATATCTATAGGACCTTACCACTGAGTTCAGGATCCCATGTCGGCACTCTGTATGCCTTCAGCACATTTTGTATATCTCAGCAGTTTATATACTCAGATAGTGTTGTTTATTTATGTGTACTGCGTTACGTGCCATCTATCTATGGGGCCTCACTAGTGATCTCAGGATCCCATGTTTAGTACTGTCATATGTTGCATAATTTTAGCATATTTCCTGTACCACAGTATATTTTTTCATGTGCAGCTTTATTAGCCATTTAGGCCTTATTTATGTTATCATGTTTTTTGCACTTTATTAATATGCTGTCCATATAGGTCAGTGAGATATATATCTGTATGTGTGCCTGTTTTCCCCTTTTCACCTTGTGTACAGGCACTTGCCATATTATAGGCATTGTGGGTATTCGCTTTCTCTTTGTGCCTGTAGGTGTTATCTGAGGGTCATTTGCCCGGAGGTGTTATGGTTTTTTTTTGCTTATAATGCATATTTATTTACATGGTTTACATTATAGGCATTGTTTTAAGATGTTTTTAAAATGATCTGTCCTGTATTTGCACTTTAATAAAGCTGTGTTGTTTTTTGTACAAATCCATGCTGTTTGGTGATCCCCTTTTTGTATGGCCTCTGCTTTTTCTTGTTTTTTTGTGTGTAAAATCTCTGACAGACAGGCACAGCTGTATCTCTACAAGACATGATGGACACACCAGAGTTAGTGGAAATTGGATTTATAATGCCAAATTCTGAAAATAGCCATTTTATATTGAATGACTAATGATTTCTATAGGCATACTTTACTATGAAATTATGCATAAAAATCTTCTTGGTTAGCCCAAAACCCGTAAGAAACAAACGTATAACTTTTAGCTCTACCACATCAACATATATTATTCCAGCTTTCTTTAATTCTACATTAT
Source organism: Ranitomeya imitator (assembly GCF_032444005.1). Classification (NCBI taxonomy): domain Eukaryota; kingdom Metazoa; phylum Chordata; class Amphibia; order Anura; family Dendrobatidae; genus Ranitomeya; species Ranitomeya imitator. The sequence goes on from NC_091283.1 coordinate 365,910,309, forward strand.
TTTATCACATATTAATTTTACAGTTGCCTGTGCTGTCTATAATTTTGACTCCTTTTTATTCAAAGACATCTAACATATGCAGGCTTTTAAAGCTTTTTTACATTTCTATTGGTGTTACTTTTGCACGTGTATTACTGGCTTCTTTAACCCCTTCCCGACCTTTGACGCATACGCTGCGTCATGAAAGTCGGTGCCATTCCGACCCATGACGCAGCATATGCGTCATGGAAAGATCGCGTCCCTGCAGGCCGGGTGAAAGGGTTAACTCCCATTTCACCCGATCTGCAGGGACAGGGGGAGTGGTAGTTTAGCCCAGGGGGGGTGGCTTCACCCCCTCGTGGCTACGATCGCTCTGATTGGCTGTTGAAAGTGAAACTGCCAATCAGAGCGATTTGTAATATTTCACCTAAAAAACTGGTGAAATATTACAATCCAGCCATGGCCGATGCTGCAATATCATCGGCCATGGCTGGAAACACTTATGTGCACCCACCCCACTCCTCCGATCGCCCCCCCAGCCCCCCGATCTGTGGTCCGCTCCCCTCCGTCCTGTGCTCCGCTCCCCCGTCCTCCTGTCCGCTTCCCCGTGCACCAATCACACCCCCCGCACTCCAATCAAACCCCCCCGCACTCCGATCCCCCCCCCCCGCACACAGCGACCCCCCTGTGCTCCGATCCACCCCCCCCCGCACAGCGATCCCTCACCCCGTGCTCCAATCCTTCCCCGTGCTCCAATCCTCCCTCCCGTGTTCCGATCCACCCCCCCATGATCCGATCCACCCCCCCGTGCTCCGACGCCCCCCCCGTGCCCTGATCTCCCCCCCCTTATACTTACCTGGCCGCCCGAGGTCCGTCCGTCTTCTTTCCTGGGCGCCGCCATCTTCCAAAATGGCGGGCGCATGTGCAGTGCGCCCGCCGAATCTGCCGGCCGGCAGATTCGTTCCAGAGTGAATTTTGATCACTGAGATATAACCTATCTCAGTGATCAAAATAAAAAAAATAGTAAATGACCCCCCCCCTTTGTCACCCCCATAGATAGGGACAATAAAAAAAATAAAGAATTTTTTTTTTTTCCACTAAGGTTGGGGTAAGAACTAGGGTTAGGGTTAGGGGTAGGGTTAGGGGTAGGGTTAGGGGTAGGGTTAGGGGTAGGGTTAGGGTTAGGGCTAGGGTTAGGGTTAGGGGTAGGGTTAGGGGTAGGGTTAGGGCTAGGGTTAGGGCTAGGGTTAGGGTTTCGGTATGTGCACACGTATTCTGGTCCTCTGCGGATTTTTCCGCTGCGGATTTGATAAATCCGCAGTGCTAAACCGCTGCGGATTTATGGCGGATTTACCGCGGTTTTTCTGCGCATTTCACTGCGGTTTTACAACTGCGATTTTCTATTGGAGCAGTTGTAAAACCGCTGCGGAATCCGCAGAAAGAAGTGACATGCTGCGGAATGTAAACCGCTGCGTTTCCGTGCAGTTTTTCCGCAGCATGTGTACAGCGATTTTTGGTTCCCATAGGTTCACATTGAACTGTAAACTCATGGGAAACTGCTGCGGATCCGCAGCGTTTTCCGCAGCGTGTGCACATACCTTTAGAATTAGGCTATGTGCACACGGTGCGGATTGGCCGCTGCGGATCCGCAGCAGTGTTCCATCAGGTTTACAGTACCATGTAAACATATGGAAAGCCAAATCCGCTGTGCCCATGGTGCAGAAAATACCGCGCGGGAACGCTGCGTTGTATTTTCCGCAGCATGCCAATTCTTTGTGCGGATTCCGCAGCGTTTTACACCTGTTCCTCAATAGGAATCCACAGGTGAAACCCGCACAAAAAACACTGGAAATCCACGGTAAATCCACAGGTAAAACGCAGTGCCTTTTACCCGCGGATTTTTCAAAAATGATGCTGAAAAATCTCATACGAATCCGCAACGTTGGCACATAGCCTTAGAGTTGGGTTGGAATTAGGGTTGTGGTTAGGGTTAGGGGTGTGTTGGGGTTAGGGTTGTGGTTAGGGGTGTGTTGGGGTTAGGGTTGTGATTAGGGTTACGGCTACAGTTGGGATAAGGGTTAGGGGTGTGTTGGAGGTAGAATTGAGGGGTTTCCACTGTTTAGGCACTTCAGGGGGTCTCCAAACGCAACATGGCGCCACCATTGATTCCAGCCAATCTTGTATTCAAAAATTCAAATGGTGCTCCCTCACTTCCGAACCCCGACGTGTGCCCAAACAGTGGTTTACCCCCACATATGGGGTACCAGCATACTCAGGACAAACTGCGCAACAATTACTGGGGTCCAATTTCTCCTGTTACCCTTGAGAAAATAAAAAATTGCTTGCTAAAACATCATTTTTGAGGAAAGAAAAATGATTTTTTATTTTCACGGCTCTGCGTTGTAAACGTCTGTGAAGCACTTGGGGGTTCAAAGTGCTCACCACATATCTAGATAAGTTCCTTGGGGGGTCTAGTTTCCAAAATGGGGTCACTTGTGGGGGGTTTCTACTGTTTAGGCACACCAGGGGCTCTGCAAACGCAACGTGACGCCCGCAGACCATTCCATCAAAGTCTGCATTTCAAAAGTCACTACTTCCCTTCTAAGCCCCCACGTGTGCCCAAACAGTGGTTTACCCCCACACATGGGGCATCAGCGTACTCAGGAGAAACTGGACAACAACTTTTGTGGTCCAATTTCTCCTGTAACCCTTGGGAAAATAAAAAATTCTGGGCTAAAAAATTATTTTTGAGGAAAGAAAACGTATTTATTATTTTCACGGCTCTGCGTTATAAACTTCTGTAAAGCACTTGGGGGTTGAAAGTGCTCACCACACATCTAGATAAGTTCCTTTGGGGGTCTAGTTTCCAAAATGGGGTCACTTGTGGGGGGTTTCTACTGTTTAGGCACACCAGGGGCTCTGCAAACGCAATGTGACGCCCGCAGACCATTCCATCAAAGTCTGCATTTCAAAAGTCACTACTTCCCTTCTGAGCCCCCACGTGTGCCCAAACAGTGGTTTACCCCCACACATGGGGCATCAGCGTACTCAGGAGAAACTGGACAACAACTTTTGTGGTCCAATTTCTCCTGTAACCCTTGGGAAAATAAAAAATTCTGGGCTAAAAAATTATTTTTGAGGAAAGAAAACGTATTTATTATTTTCACTGCTCTGTGTTATGAACTTCTGTGAAGCACTTGGGGGTTCAAAGTGCTCACCTCACATCTAGATAAGTTCCTTTCGGGGTCTAGTTTCCAAAATGGGGTCACTTGTGGGGGTTTCTACTGTTTAGCCACATCAGGGGCTCTGCAAACGCAACGTGACGCACACAGAGCATTCCATCAAAGTCTGCATTTCAAAACGTCACTACTTCACTTCCGAGCCCCAGCATGTGCCGAAACAGTGGTTTACCCCCACATATGGGGTATCAGCGTACTCAGGAGAAACTGGACAACAACTTTTGGGGTCAAATTTCTCCTGTTACCCTTGGGAAAATAAAAAATTGCGGGCTAAAATTCATTTTTGAGAAAATAATTTTTTTTTTTTATTTTCATGGCTCTGCGTTATAAACTTCTGTGAAGCACTTGAGGGTTCAAAGTGCTCACTACACATCTAGATTAGTTCCTTTGGGGGTCTAGTTTCCAAAATGGGGTAATTTGTGGGGGATCTCCAATGTTTAGGCACACAGGGGCTCTCCAAACGCGACATGGTGTCCGCTAATGATTGGAGATAATTTTCCATTTAAAAAGCCAAATGGCGTGCCTTCCCTTCTGAGCCCTGCCGTGCGCCCAAACAGTGGTTTACCCCCACATATGGGGTATCTGCATACTCAGGACAAACTGGACAACAACATTTGTGGTCCAATTTCTCCTATTACCATTGGCAAAATAGGAAATTCCAGGCTAAAAAATCATTTTTGAGAAAAGAAAAATTATTTTTTATTTTCATGGCTCTGCATTATAAACTTATGTGAAGCACCTGGGGGTTTAAAGTGCTCAGTATGCATCTAGATAAGTTCCTTGGGGGGTCTAGTTTCCAAAATGGGGTCACTTGTGGGGGAGCTCCATTGCATAGGCACACAGGGGCTCTCCAAATGCGACATGGTGTCCGCTAACAATTGGAGCTAATTTTCCATTCAAAAAGTTAAAAGGCGCGCCTTCCCTTCCGAGCCCTGCCGTGTGCCCAAACAGTGGTTTACCCCCACATATGAGGTATCGGCGTACTCGGGAGAAATTGCTCAACAAATTTTAGGATCCATTTTATCCTATTGCCCATGTTAAAATGAAAAAATTGAGGCGAAAATAATTTTTTTGTGAAAAAAAAGTACTTTTTCATTTTTACGGATCAATTTGTGAAGCACCTGAGGGTTTAAAGTGCTCACTAGGCATCTAGATAAGTTCCTTGGGGGGTCCAGTTTCCAAAATGGGGTCACTTGTGGGGGAGCTCCAATGTTTAAGGACACAGGGTCTCTCCAAACGCGACATGGTGTCCGCTAACGATGGAGATAATTTTTCATTCAAAAAGTCAAATGGCGCTCCTTCCCTTCCGAGCCTTACCACGTGCCCAAACAGTGGTTTACCCCCACATGTGAAGTATCGGTGTACTCAGGAGAAATTGCCAAACAAATTTTAGGATCCATTTTATCCTGTTGTCCATGTGAAAATGAAAAAATTGAGGCTAAAAGAATTTTTTTGTGAAAAAAAAGTACTTTTTCATTTTTACGGATCAATTTGTGAAGCACCTGGGGGTTTAAAGGGCTCACTATGCATCTAGATAAGTTCCTTGGGGCGTCTAGTTTCCAAAATGGGGTCACTTGTGGGGGAGCTCCAATTTTTAGGCACACGGGGGCTCTCCAAATGTGACATGGTGTCCGCTAAAGAGTGCAGCCAATTTTTCATTCAAAAAGTCAAATGGCGCTCCTTCCCTTCCAAGCCCTGCCGTGCGCCCAAACAGTGGTTTACCCCCACATATGAGGTATCAGCGTACTCAGGACAAATTGGACAACAACGTACGTGGTTCAGTTTCTCCTTTTACCATTGGGAAAATAAAAAAATTGTTGCTGAAAAATCATTTTTGTGACTAAAAAGTTAAATGTTCATTTTTTCCTTCCATGTTGCTTCTGCTGCTGTGAAGCACCTGAAGGGTTAATAAACTTCTTGAATGTGGTTTTGTGCACCTTGAGGGGTGCAGTTTTTAGAATGGTGTCACTTTTGGGTATTTTCAGCCATATAGACCCCTCAAACTGACTTCAAATGTGAGGTGGTCCCTAAAAAAAATGGTTTTGTAAATTTCGTTGTAAAAATGAGAAATCGCTGGTCAAATTTTAACCCTTATAACTTCCTAGCAAAAAAAAATGTTGTTTCCAAAATTGTGCTGATGTAAAGTAGACGTGTGGGAAATGTTATTTATTAACTATTTTGTGTCACATAACTCTCTGGTTTAACAGAATAAAAATTCAAAATGTGAAAATTGCGAAATTTTCAAAATTTTCGCCAAATTTCCGTTTTTATCACAAATAAACACAGAATTTATTGACCTAAATTTACCACTAACATGAAGCCCAATATGTCACGAAAAAACAATCTCAGAACCGCTAGGATCCATTGAAGCGTTCCTGAGTTATTACCTCATGAAGGGACACTGGTCAGAATTGCAAAAAACGGCAAGGTCTTTAAGGTCAAAATAGGCTGGGTCATGAAGGGGTTAAAAATATGAATATTATTTAGTTTACTTATGTTACAGTATTTTATTTTCCGGGTGTTACTTTTGCACATGTATTACTGGCTTCTTTAAAAAATATGAATATTATTTAGTTTACTTATGTTACAGTATTTTATTTTCCGGGTGTTACTTTTGCACATGTATTACTGGCTTCTTTAAAAAATATGAATATTATTTAGTTTACTTATGTTACAGTATTTTATTTTCCAGGTGGTACTTTTGCACATGTATTACTGGCTTCTTTAAAAAAATATGAATATTATTTAGTTTACATATGTTACAGTGTTTTATTTTCCGGGTGTTACTTTTGCACATGTATTACTGGCTTCTTCAACAGTTATGATTCATACCTTTTCTATATAAATATGGGGAAATGAATTCACCATTATAGAACCATTTTGAATCCATGTTTTGTTGAAAATAACTGGTCATACATAAGAAACCGTGCAATATATCTTTATAGAAATAACACTTCTGCACCCACGGGCGCTTCTCAGCCACCCTGGCCTCCTAAACTCATCATTCACTGTGAAATAATGCAAAAATACATCTTTGTGCGGATGGCGGCATCAACATTTTGCTATTATAAGTTTATGGTTCTGTAAAGAACACACAACACATACAGAACACACACACAACACATACAACACACACACAAACACACACACAACAAGCACATATGAAAAAATGACAATCATTGTATGTGTTTTAAAAGACTTTAGTCGTTCATACGTATCACAGAAAGATTTAGTTTAAAGCACGGTTTAGTCATGGGGGATTTAGATTTATCAGGTGTGATTTAGTTTGAAAGCACACAGCTCTGCGATAATGTCAGGTGTTGGACAGGCATTTAACAGTCTTTCATATGTATCACAGAAAGATTTTAGTTCGATCTGTGCGAGTTTGATTTGAGCTTTCGGGAACACACCAGTTTTCCGGCATATCGCACGATGTCTCCGTGTCAGTATCTGTATGAGAAATTCCACTTAGTTCGTGTTTACATACAAAGGATTAAAGCAGCTGACATAGTATAATATAGTTTTACGCTATAACACCTGATTATGGTGTAAAATTAATATAGCAAGACTTATTCCGATATATATTAATAATTCAGTATTATATTGGTGGCTAACGGCATTATTTGTTTTAATAATTTAATCATATATTTATTATGACATAATTTGTGTAATACAATAGTTAATAGCTGCTCTTGCAGGGTCTTCTAGCGTTTTTGGCCCTGTATTACCTCTAAAGAAACGATCAGTATCCCGCCGCCGTGTAAGTAAAAAACAGAAAGTTGCTGTACATGCACCTTACATAGGGAGTCCTTCGTGGGAGGATGACCATGTCAAAATGTTTACTGACATGGCTGCGCAATACGCTCAAATCAAACTCGCACAGATCGAACTAAAATCTTTCTGTGATACATATGAAAGACTGTTAAATGCCTGTCCAACACCTAACATTATCGCAGAGCTGTGTGCTTTCAAACTAAATCACACCTGATAAATCTAAATCCCCCATGACTAAACCGTGCTTTAAACTAAATCTTTCTGTGATACGTATGAACGACTAAAGTCTTTTAAAACACATACAATGATTGTCATTTTTTCATAATATGTGCTTGTTGTGTGTTGTGTGTGTGTTGTATGTGTTGTGTGTTCTTTACAGAACCATAAACTTATAATAGCAAAATGTTGATGCCGCCATCCGCACAAAGATGTATTTTTGCATTATTTCACAGTGAATGATGAGTTCAGGAGGCCGGGGTGGCTGAGAAGCGCCCGTGGGTGCAGAAGTGTTATTTCTATAAAGATATATTGCACGGTTACTTATGTATGACCAGTTATTTTCAACAAAACATGGATTCGAAATGGTTCTATAATGGTGAATTCATTTACCCATATTTATATAGAAAAGGTATGAATCATAACTGTTGAAGAAGCCAGTAATACATGTGCAAAAGTAACACCCGGAAAATAAAATACTGTAACATAAGTACACTAAATAATATTCATATTTTTTAAAGAAGCCAGTAATACATGTGCAAAAGTAACACCCGGAAAATAAAATACTGTAACATAAGTACACTAAATAATATTCATATTTTTAAAGAAGCCAGTAATACACGTGCAAAAGTAACACCAATAGAAATGTAAAAAAGCTTTAAAAGCCTGCATGTTAGATGTCTTTGAATAAAAAGGAGTCAAAATTATAGACAGCACAGGCAACTGTAAAATTAATATGTGATAAAATAATGTAGAATTAAAGAAAGCTGGAATAATATATGTTGATGTGGTAGAGCTAAAAGTTATACATTTGTTTCTTACGGGTTTTGGGCTAACCAAGAAGATTTTTATGCATAATTTCATAGTAAAGTATGCCTATAGAAATCATTAGTCATTCAATATAAAATGGCTATTTTCAGAATTTGGCATTATAAATCCAATTTCCACTATCTCTGGTGTGTCCATTATGTCTTGTAGAGATACAGCTGTGCCTGTCTGTCAGAGATTTTACACAAAAAACAAGAAAAAGCAGAGGCCATACAAAAAGGGGATCACCAAACAGCATGGATTTGTACAAAAAACAACACAGCTTTATTAAAGTGCAAATACAGGACAGATCATTTTAAAAACATCTAAAAACACTTAGAACAATGCCTATAATGTAAACCATGTAAATAAATATGCATTATAAGCAAAAAAAAACCATAACACCTCCGGGCAAATGACCCTCAGATAACACCTACAGGCACAAAGAGAAAGCGAATACCCACAATGCCTATAATATGGCAAGTGCCTGTACACAAGGTGAAAAGGGGAAAACAGGCACACATACAGATATATATCTCACTGACCTATATGGACAGCATATTAATAAAGTGCAAAAAACATGATAACATAAATAAGGCCTAAATGGCTAATAAAGCTGCACATGAAAAAATATACTGTGGTACAGGAAATATGCTAAAATTATGCAACATATGACAGTACTAAACATGGGATCCTGAGATCACTAGTGAGGCCCCATAGATAGATGGCACGTAACGCAGTACACATAAATAAACAACACTATCTGAGTATATAAACTGCTGAGATATACAAAATGTGCTGAAGGCATACAGAGTGCCGACATGGGATCCTGAACTCAGTGGTAAGGTCCTATAGATATATGGCATATAATGCAGTACGCCCACACTGGTAACATATAGTACTGTATGTCCGGATTTGAAAGTAGCTGTTTGCCTCTATTTTAAGCTCCAGGTATTACAATAGTCTGAACAGTACCTAAGAATGTAATTACATATGAAACTACTGTGATACATTAACTATTAATATGAATACTAGTGATTATAAAAACACTCAATTTTTTTTTTTTTTATTTCTGTACAATATTGAGGCTTAGCGAGCATCTGTACATTTACAAAGGATTCTGTAATAAAAAGTAAGTGCTTCTTTGAGCTGGCTACGAACATTAAACTTTTTTTTTTCACATTAGGTTGCGGAGGGATTTCAGGAAGCCTCTTCAGCGTCCCTGTGCAGCCCCTGTAATAGGCGTTATAACACTCGTCATCTTTTTCAACAAAAATGTATGTGCCTCTGCTCTGCACAGTTGAATTGTGATTTAGCTAATATTGCAGATTCGTATCAACTTAATACACTGTTATTTTGGTGAGGAATGTGTATTGACCTTCCTGTGTGGCATGTGTCAATAAATATTTTGAGCAATGCAACTGGTAGCAATTAGTTCAGCTATCTTTTTCTGTTTGTGTAAAATGACCATCTGTTTTTTTTTTTTTGTCTGGGTGGCATGTGACAAATATTTTAAATTAGTTACAGCTATCTTTTTTCTGTTTGTGTAAATGAGGTGCCCATCATTTAGTTAATGGTCAGTGGAGACACTCTCCACATGGTGCCTGCAGAAATGTAGCATTTCTTTTTGTACAGATGAGAATCCTGTGTTTACGTAAGAAATAGCTGGCTACCAGTGTAAAAATGAGAATTCTAGGATATAATTATATAACAGGCCATCTAATAGGCTATAAGTATATAATTGGCCCGTCTAATAGGAGATTATCAAAATCTAATATAAAAACAAAAACGGGGATAATATCAAACTGCAGCAAATTAAAGTATATCAAACTATATCAAAAGGGGAAATCAGCCAGATTCAGGGACAGCTGGCTACCAGCTGTCAGATAGGGGAGGGGTTACACACTTTGATACACTTTGATAGGGGCGTGTTCACCTGTCAGATTTGAGTTTGACGAATGATAGCTATGCTACACTACTAACCTCTGAATGGCTCCAGAGAAATGTGCTACCCATGGGTAAGGTGCCGGGGGGGAAATCGAAGAAAGTACTCATGGCTGCTGTCTGCAACTTCAGCTTGATTGGCTTCAACCCTTTATTAAGTCCTGCCTGGAAAAAATCCAGGAGCATTGGGATGTCAGGCTGGGAAGAGTCTAAGAAAGAGCTACCACATTCCAGACCAAACCTTTTCCAAATCTTACTGTAAATTGTGTATGTCATGCGTTTACAGCTGGTCTGGATCGTGGAGATTACCTGGTCAGAGAGACCTCGAGCTTTTAAGATTTTTCTTTCAGGATCCACACTGATAACTGAAGACTCTTCGGATCCGGATGAAGAACTGGTCCCTGAGAAAGCAAGTCTTCTCTCTCTGGAAGCAGGAGCAGATCTCCCCGGGGCATCTTCCTCAGCAAAAGATACAGCTTCATCTTGGCCAAAACGGAACAACCAGCATCACCAAAGGTCCTTCTTCCTGGATCTTCCTGAGGACTCTTGGGATCATTGCAATGGGGGGAGGAGGGGGAAGCGTACAGGAGCGCTCTTTTTCATACCTGGTTTAAGGCATTGACCCCTTATGGGTTGTCTGCTGGATTGAGGGAGTAGAGCCTTCAGACTTTGGCATTTCTTCTGGTTACGAAGAGGTCCATATGGGGGGGGGGGGTCACCAATGATGACACATAACTGAATATCTCTCCACTTAGTTCCCACTCAGTGGACTGGATCTTCCATCTGCTCAGGTAATCGGCAACTGTGTTCCTGGATCCTTATAGATGTACAGCTGATATTGACCCGACTCTTTCTTCTTCCCAGGCAAGTATCTTTTCAAACATCTTGAAGAGCCTGATGTCTTTGGCCTCCTTGGTGACGAAGAAACAATACCGCTGTAATGTTGTCTGACAATCTTATGCCTACCTTGCAAGCAGGTCTGATTCTGCTTCAGGGTCACCCAAACTGCTCGTAACTCTCTGAAGTTTGAAGACTGGATCCTGATGTCTGGAGACCAAAATCCATGGAAATACTTCCCTTCTAGATGGTCTCCCCATTCGTCCTTGCTTGCATCTGTGATGACTGTTACGCAAGGTGACAATATCCAAGGAACCCCCTGCGTGATGTTCCTGGAAACGGTCCACCACCTTAGTGACAAATTTAATGCCGGGGATAGATGTATCTCTATGTCCAAAGACATCTGTCTTGTGTCCCAGGCTGAAAGGATTTCTCTCTATAATCCCCTTGTGTGGAACTGATTCCAATGAACGCACCATATGCAGGCTGTTAATGTTTCCAAGACTCTTATTGCCGTCCTTATGGAAGCCAGATTCCGAAAGAGTCATTGGATTTTGTTCTTCACCGCCTCTTGCTTTTCCTCTGGTAAAAACGAGACTTTTGTCTGGAATCCAGAATAACCCCTAGAAACTTTCCTGGTTCCCAGTAGTAGGTATGATTTTTCTCAGTTTAGGATTCAACTTAAGCCTTCTAAAGTAGAGATCACTAGATTGAGTTGTTCTGCTTCCAAACCAGATATCAGTAAGTCTAAGTACAGGACAATGACCAAATCCCTCTGTCTCGGGTAGCGTTGTAATACCCGAGGAGCCGAAGCAAGACTAAAAGGAAGAGCACAAAACTGGAAGTGGTCGCACTTGTTCCTTATCTTTAGGGCGAACGGTAGGTATTACTGGGAGTGCGGGTGAATCGGAAAGTGTACATATACAAATATTAAAAATTAGCCAGTGGTTATTGAAAGATAAAGATAGAGTCAAACAGGTATGGGTGGTACCACCCTGGGAAGGCAAGCTGAAAGTAACTACTATATGGCATTAAATTGTAAAGATCAGCACTAAATCAAATGTCTATAGCAAATCCAAACTATATAACCTGTGACACTGATAATACTTCACATTAAGTCAAAATAATAGAATCATGTGGCGTGCCCGTGATCATATACAGGTGATGCTGGAGTGATGCACTGATACTGCCAGAAAGGGTAACAAGACCCCTAAAAATACATGAAAAACATGAAAAAACAACTTACCAAAGCCCAGGTAATGGTGCCAGATCCCCTACGCGCGATTCGGCAGCGTGCCCTTGTCGGGGGGAGTGGCATCACAAGGTAGACATGCCCCTTTTAAACCCAGGAGGGACCAATCACGGCACAGCGAGCCCCAGGTCATGTGACCGCAGAAGACAGGAAGTCAGTGCAGGGGCTGCCGGTATTTGTAGCTAAATTACAAAGCATTACCCAGATAAAATGTTCAGTCATATGACCCTGGTGGACAGGAAGTCAGGAAAGAGGATGCCGGTATTTATTGATTTTAATTATAAAGTATTATGGATGAAGATGGCTAAATACCTGGTCAAATGGCCAATTTTCGACGCATGCAGGTACCGATAGGACCGCATCAAATGAGGCGGACGAGGATGTCGTGGCACGTGGTGAGGCACCGGAAGATGAAGATGGTCCGAAACCCACGTGATCACGTGGGCAGAGAATCGACCCAGCACCCCGCCCACCGCAGCGGATTGACACCATCGTTGGTAGTATGTCCAGGGCATCGGCACGCATGCGCTCTGGCCACTAGGTCGAACATAACAGTTATGTCCCACCTATTGTCCATCAGACCTGCCACATGAAATATCCAAGGCTGTACCAAACAATGAAAAGGTTAGCAGTCACTGGGACATATAAAAGGACCCCCTAGATAGACATGAATCCACATTTAATACATATGTAAACCAGAACACATGAGCTGCGCGCACAGTGAACAAGCCCGTAGAGACATGTTCACACCACCAAGAGACTTGAAAACACAAAAAAGCACAGTAAAACCAAAAGCACTCTGTTGCAAAAAAAAAAATCACAGTGGACAGCAAGTGCTGGTAAAAAGATGGAAAAAACATGGTATTTGGTTGATACATTTTTTGCAAAAAAATGTATATTAAGCCGCTCTACCAAACGTCAAGGTGTACCCATATCAGAGCAGTCCTAGCTAATGTATGTAATCCCTATCTGATGTATTTAAAACCTGGTCATATGTACAATACCTGTATGAGCAGGTAAATCAAAAAGATAAATATCAGACAAAGTAAAAGATAAAAATAAAAGGATCTAACAGAATGAGATAAACATAGACGACCAAAAATAAATGTGTGCAAATAAGTATTACGGTAAATATAACCTTAAGTGAAAAAAAGGGGAGGGGGGAGGGGGTTGTTTTAAAGTGCAAACTACCCAATAAGGGTTCATATAAATATAAATGGTGAAGATGACCAGTGGCTAAAAACAATATGTGTCACCAAATAAGACAGCAACAGAGCGGTGATAAAGTGCAGAAGTGCTATTTTAATATAAAAGAAGAGTAGACAGAAAGTCTACACATATCAATCAAAACATACAGATCATAGCTAATTACTGAAGTGCAAAAAGATGTATATGTATATAGATAATCCAAATAACACACCAATGGATGCATCATTAATACAGTGGAACAAATTCACCCAGGGAAGTGAAAAAGTAAGAAAAATAAGACCGAAAAAAATAATAATGATGAATGATGAATTACAACCCATCAAACTATTATAGAGTCCTATAATGAGGTATCACCCCAGAACGTTGTGTCCCTAGCTATGAGCCCAGGTCAACAATAGTCTAATAAACCGTTCTCTCCTGGTTCTCCTCCTATCTCTCTGACCGATCCTTCACTGTATGTTTTGCTGGTTCCTCCTCCTCTCACCTTCCCCTTACTGTTGGGGTTTCTCAAGGATCAGTCCTAGGCCCCCTCCTCTTCTCGTTGTATACTGCCCCTATTGGACAAACAATCAGTAGATTTGGTTTCCAGTACCATCTCTATGCTGACGACACCCAATTATACACTTCTTCTCCTGATATCACACCGACCTTTTTAGAAAACACCAGTGATTGTCTTACCGCTGTCTCTAACATCATGTCCTCCCTCTATCTGAAACTAAACCTGTCAAAAACTGAACTCCTCGTGTTCTCTCCCTCTACTAACCTACCTTTGCCTGACATTGCCATCTCCGTGTGCGGTTCCACCATTACTCCAAAGCACCATGCCCGCTGCCTTGGGGTCATCCTTGATTCTGACCTTTCATTCACCCCCTACATCCGATCACTGGCTCGCTCTTCTTATCTGCATCTCAAAAACATTTCTAGAATTCGCCCTTTTCTTACTTTCGACTCTGCAAAAACTCTGACTGTTTCACTTATTCATTCTCATCTGGACTATTGTAACTCTCTACTAATCGGCCTCCCTCTTGCAAAACTCTCCCCGCTCCAATCTGTCCTGAATGCTGCAGCCAGGATCATATTCCTCACCAACCGTTACACCGATGCCTCTACCCTGTGCCAGTCATTACACTGGTTACCCATCCACTCCGGAATCCAGTACAAAACTACTACCCTCATCCACAAAGCACTCCATGGCTCAGCACCACCCTACATCTCCTCCCTGGTATCAGTCTACCACCCTACCCGTGCCCTCCGCTCCGCTAATGACCTCAGGTTAGCATCCTCAATAATCAGAACCTCCCACTCCCGTCTCCAAGACTTTACACGTGCTGCGCCGATTCTTTGGAATGCACTACCTAGGTTAATACGATTAATCCCCAATTCCCACAGTTTTAAGCGTGCCCTAAAAACTCATTTGTTCAGACTGGCCTACCGCCTCAATGCATTAACCTAACGATCCCTGTGTGGCCTATTTATAATAAAAAAAAAAAAAGGTTCCTCGCATCATGTTCTCATACACTTTATGCAGTATTAGCCCTCTGTGTCTGTACTGCTACATACTTAGGCAGTTAACTGGTTCATGCAGCTTTACATGAACACCTGAGCCTTACACTATAGCTGGTCCGAATAACTAAAGCAATTGTTACCATCCACCTTTCGTGTCTCCCCTTTTCCCCATAGTTTGTAAGCTTGCGAGCAGGGCCCTCACTCCTCCTGGTATCTGTTTTGAACTGTATTTCTGTTATGCTGTAATGTCTATTGTCTGTACAAGTCCCCTCTATAATTTGTAAAGCGCTGCGGAATATGTTGGCGCTATATAAATAAAAATTATTATTATTATTATAATAAACCAGAATAAGGCTATGTGCACACGTTCAGGATTTTTCATGTTTTTTTCGCTATAAAAATGCGATAAAACTGCAAAAAAACCCGCATACATTAAGCATCCTATTATTAGAATGCAATCCGCAATTTTTGTACACATGTTGCATTTTTTTCCGCTGCGGAATCGTATTCCGGAAAAAAACGCAGCATGTTCATTCCTTGTGCGGAATTGCGGGGATTCCTCACACATAGGAATGCATTGATCTGCTTACTTTCCACATGGGGCTATGTCCACCATGCAGATAGTAAGCGGATCATGTGCAGTTGGTACCCAGGGTGGAGGAGAGGAGACTCTCCTCCAGGCCCTGGGAACCATATTATTGTAAAAAAAAAAGAATTAAAATAATAAATCGTGATATTCTCACCTTCCGGTGTCCCTCAGTGTTCCCGATCCTCGCGATGCTTCCGTTCCCAGTGATGCTTTGCGGCAATGACCTGTGATGACGTGGATATCGTGAGACCGCTACGTCATCTGAGGTCATTTCCGCTAGGCATTATTGGGAACGGGAGCCTCGCGAGGAGCAGGAAGACTGCCGCGAACGCCGGAAGGTGAGAATATCAGGATTTTTTTTTTTTAATTATTATTTTTAACATTAGATCTTTTTACTATTGATGCTGCATAGGCAGCATCAATAGTAAAAAATTGGTCACACTTGTCAAGCACTATGTTTGACAAGTGTGACCAACCTGTCAGTATTCCAAGCAATACTACAGATCGCATGGAAAACGCTAGCATTCTGCAAGCTAATTACGTTTGTAAAACACTAGTGCTTAGCGGGAAAACGCATGCCAATTCCGCATGCATTTTACCCGCGGCACAGTTGTGGAATAGCCGCAGAAATTTCTGCGGCAATTCCGGACGTGTGCACATAGCCTAAAATGGGTACAATACAAAAAAAAATAAAAATAGAATATGTCCCAAAGGGGGCCAGACATCTTCAACTCATCTTCTTTGAAGTCCTAGATATCATCATATTAGAATAGAGCAAAGTTTTATGTAAAATAGTGGAGACAGTGTTCACACTTGCTGAACAGATGGAGTCTGTCATCTATTTATCTAACTGAATCTCGGAAAATGCCTTGTTTGAGTTATAAATGGCCTCTACACACAGGACCGTATGTATACACCGTCATTGTTGTCATTAGAAGAAAGGGGGTAATCAGTCGAGCCTCAAGGTCACACTAAAGGTACTTTCACACATAACGATATTGTTAACGATATCGTTGCAACGTCACACTTTTTGTGACGTAGCAACGATCCCGCTAATGATATCTTTATGTGTGACAGCGACCAACGATCAGGCCCCTGCTGGGAGATCGTTGGTCGTGGGAAATGATCAGGACCTTTTTTTGGTCGCTGATCACCCCGCTGTCATCGCTAGATCGGCGTGTGTGACGCCGATCTAGCGATGTGTTCACCTGTAACCAGGGTAAACATCGGGTTACTAAGTGCAGGGCCGCGCTTAGTAACCGGATATTTACCCTGGTTACCATTGTAAAAGTAAAAAAAACAAAAAAACACTACATACTTACATTCTGATGTCTGTCACGTCCCCCGCCATCAGCTTCCCTGCACTGACTCAGCGCCGGCCGTAAAGCAAAAGCAGAGCACAGCTGTGACGTCACCGCTGTGCTCTGCATTACGGCCGGCACCGACACAGTCAGTGCGGGAAGCTGACGCTGGGGGACGTGACAGGCATCAGAATGTAAGTATGTAGTGGTTTTTTTTTTTTAGTTTTACAATGGTAACCAGGGTAAATATCGGGCTACTAAGCGCGGCCCTGCACTTAGTAACCCGATGTTTACCCTGGTTACCCGGGTGCTGCAGGGGGACTTCGGCATCGTTGAAGACAGTTTCAACGATACCGAAGTCGTTCCCCTGATCGTTGGTTGCTGGAGAGAGCTGTCTGTGTGACAGCTCCCCAGCGACCACACAACAACTTACCAACGATCACGGCCAGGTCGTATCGCTGGTCGTGATCGTTGGTAAATCGTTTAGTGTAACGGTACCTTAAGGAGCATTGAGAAAAACCCTAATTAGTACTAAAATAAAAACACAATAAAAGTCAATAAAAAGATAACAATACATAAAAGGATGCTGAAAAAAAAACAATGCACGGGTCAAAGTTTAAATGAAAGGAGCAAAGCTTAGTGATTCATTGAGTCCATCCGGTTGAAGGGTACGTAGGACCCAAATCCTCCTAGCCTCCCTTTGGGCCAACACACGGCCAAGGCCGCCTCCACGGAGACTAGAGTGGATATGGGCAATACCCCTTACCCGAAGGCCTGATGGATCGCAGGAATGATATTGCTTGAAATGTCTTGGAATTGTTTCCAATTGTTCCAAGTCATCCTGTTTCGCAGCCGCCATGATGTCGCGCACATGTTCCCTCACCCTGACCTTCAAGGATCGTGTCGTGAGTCCTATATAGATCAGGGAACAGGGGCACGTTGCATGGTATACAACTGTCTGTATAGAACAGTTGATGGAATTGGTGATAAATTTCTTACCATTGGACGATAAAAATTCTTTAGTTTTCTTTATATTTGGGCAAGCAACACTTTTGCCCCCCAATTATTAACTGCTTTATTACCAATGGTTGGAAACACCTGTGGTTGGGTTTGTTGGTGTGTAATAGCTCCTCACTAAAGGTACCTTCACACATAACGATTTCGTTAACGATATCGTTACAACGTCACGCTTTTTGTGACGTAGCAACGATCTCGCTATGTGTGACAGCGACCAACGATCAGGCCCCTGCTGGGAGATCGTTGGGGAATCATCAGGACCTTTTTTTGGTCGCTGATCACCCGCTGTCATCGCTGGATCGGCGTGTGTGACGCCGATCCAGCGATGTGTTCACTTGTAACCAGGGTAAATATCGGGTTACTAAGCGCAGGGCCGCGCTTAGTAACCCGATATTTATCCTGGTTACCATTGTAAAAGTTAAAAAAAAAAAAAAAAACACTACATACTCACATTCCGATGTCTGTCACGTCCCCCGCCGTCAGATTCCCTGCACTGACTGTCAGCACCGGCCGTAAAGCAGAGCACAGCGGTGACGTCACCGCTGTGCTCTGCTTTACGGCCAGCGCTGACACAGTCAGTGCGGGAATCTGACGGCGGGGGACGTAACAGACATCGGAATGTGAGTATGTACTGTTTTTTTTTTTTTTTTTTTACTTTTACAATGGTAACCAGGATAAATATCGGGTTACTAAGCGCAGCCCTGCACTTAGTAACCCGATGTTTACCCTGGTTTCCCGGGGACTTCGGCATCGTTGAAGACAGTTTCAACGATACCGAAGTCGTTCCCCTGATCGTTGGTCGCTGGAGAGAGCTGTCTGTGTGACAGCTCCCCAGCGACCACACGACTTACCAACGATCACGGCCAGGTCGTATCGCTGGTCGTGATCGTTGGTAAGTCGTTCAGTGTAACGGTACCTTAAGAGGTCTCGTAAGTTGTCACAACAACGAGCTGCTACTGAAGGTCTGGGCGGTAAGTAATGTTATAATGTTTTATCCGCTAAGAGGATAGGTCAATGTTGACTTGACAACTTGAAACAATTGAAGACAATTCCAAGACATTTCAAGCAATATCATTCCTGCGATCCATCAGGCCTTCAGGTATTGCCTCTTCCACAATTTCATGAAAAAAATAAATAAATAAAAATATTTCCCAACTTAGATTCCATGTCCTGGAGCAGGTCGACATCACTAGGAGAGGACTAAATAGGATCAAAACTCTAAAAAAGATGGAAGCTTTCTGGATCTTTACCCTGCAGACACTAGAGCCTAAAGGGCTCAATAGGGAGTACGAGATGTCAGCCTTCCTGTAATGTAATGTAATTTATTTTGAAAACAAGAGGAGAAATGATCCAGCTTAAGGCGGAGGCGGCTCCAACTTTGTAAAGCTTTATTGGACAACTAAAAAAAGGATAAAGTTCCTCAAAAAATCTGCATAGCAAACACCTGGCACACCAGTGAGGACGATCAACGCGTTTCTACTATAGAGTCTTACTCATGATCCTGAGTAACCATGTGACACAGTGTACATATAAGTTAGAATGCAGCCTTTCCTATTAAAGCGAGCATTCAATGTGCAGCCTTACCCATTAAAGTCATGCGGTTTCACCTATATTGTGTCTTTTCAACTTATACCCTATTAGACTAGCCAGGGGACACTGAGGAGTTAATACCATTCTCCTCTTAAATTCTTTAACAATACATTCGCTCTGTTCTCAGCCGCCATAGATAATGCGCTATGACACATAGATCTTCTAGACATGGTTAACCGCTGTTTTCTCTTTCCTTTGCGCGCTTCAGCACTCTTAGGGTCAATCTATTACAGTCCATCATTCTACTCATTGCTAGGATTAATGCGCATGCGTACCTGCAGCAGTACTGCCTCCCACAACACATACAACACATCCATTACAAACACATTTCCCCTGACCTTCTGCACACAGCAGCGATCACATGATCTCTGACGCTGCTGTGACGTGCCCTGCTCTGCTTCTTAAACCCGAAAGCAGGACAGTCACACAGCAGTCTTCCTCCAGAGCCCTCTCACTCACCGGTGGTATCGCCACATGACAGACCTGGGCAATAAGGTAATACATTAGAAGACGAGGCTGTTTTCAGCTGTACTCCTACAACCTCTCCACATTATTTCTTTGCCTTATTTTTAGCATCATCCCCCTTGCAAGTTTCCTGCCAAGTTCTGGAGTGCTGTTCATCTCTTACCATGTGTGATGCAGTGACCCATTACAGGTAGGGGGCGCTGCATGGTCTTCCCAGGATACGCACGGAGGCGTATTGAGGCCATGAGAGTGCATGGCAGTTGCATGTATAAATATGATGGTGAGACAAAGTCTGGCATTGTTGTGAATGGCCGGTATGTGTGTCGCAGAGGAAGTTACTCGGCGCATTCAGCTTAAGCAATGTTGTTGCTCTGGGACCTGTAGTCCCACAAGTATAGTTGTTGATATAATTATGAAGGGAGGCTGGCAGGGCTAGTTTTGATAGATGGGAGGGTCAAACTAGCCACACACACACTCCCATCTAGGGGAGTGGTTACAACCATATAATGTGACTGAGGTCTGGTGACATGGGTCTCTGAGTGTGGACCTGAATCGTTCATGCACTGAAAGTCCTGGAGAGCCTATGTGTTGGGAGACCATCTCCCTGAACAACACATGGTGAGGCTTTGGACCTGGTGGCCTGGGGTGTTAGACAAGCTGAATAGCACCCGGACAGGTCAAATGCCTGTGTTGGACGGTCTCACGTGGGGACGGACGTCCTGAATAGCGCACTGTGGAAGGACTCTTGGTTGGTAGGACCTGGGAGTAGGACTGGATCCCTGAAGAGAACAGAGTGACCATGGTCCTGGACGGTCTGTGTTGTAAGCTCCTGTGAGTGGAGTCTTCCTGGAGCACCTGAGAGACCGGGGACCTGGACGGTCTGTGTTGGGGAAGCTACCGTCCTTCGGTGGGTCTGGACTGACTGATGGGTGCCTGCCAGGCAAGTTGGTGATCTCCGTAAGGCAGTTTCCCCAGGAGAGAGGACTGACAAGAAGTCAGCAGGTGGAGCAGGAGCTCCCGTAAGGTACCTCAATAGACTGTTGGTGCTTATGATGTTCTATGAACTGTGTGGTAACCCTCGGCAACTGGTCAGGAGAGGACCAGCGTGCTTAGTTGCCGCAGACTGATGATGCAAAACTTAATGTGATGTCCTGACAGAGTGTAATGGACTGTTCATGATGTGGTTTATGATACCTTAATAAACCAAATAGACTGTTTTGTGTGAAAAACCGTGCCAGTGTGCCTAAATATTGCGTCCAAGAGAGTGTCCCCCAACACATGCGGTAACCGCCATCTTACACAAGTCACAGCCACACAGAATCACGTTAGCTTTCCCCCTCCTGGGCGTCCCTACTGAAGGGCGGGCCTGCCATGACTTACCGAGGCACTCCGGTAACACAACTGGAGATCAGGTTGTTTCAGCCTACTCTCAGCATCTTCCTTTTTACTATATCTTTCTGCCTTATTTGCAGCGCCATTCCTGTCGCAAGTCCTTTGCATATTCACGTAGTGCTGTTCCATTACGGTTATGTGAATAGCCCCACCAGGTCCAGGTATACTATCAGCTAAGCCCAAGTAAGGTGTTTCATATATACCTTGATTGTCTTACCCTTTCAATTCCTACAGTTGGCATTACCGTCAGCAGACCGCATACAGCCACCTTTATTCCCGTAATTTCATATAACATCCAGGTATCTACCTCCATAATTATTTTTACAACTACCTTAAGGTCACTAGTCACAGCATAACTGCGATTAACCCTCTCTTACTAAGATTATTTTAGGAAAGTTATTTTTCCTACAGCACAAAACTGGTAATTTCTCTTACAGCGCAAAACTTACCTGTGGATCCACTTTCTTCAACCAAGATATTATATCAAAGTATTTCTTCTCTATGTATTTCCATGCTTCCCCACCTAGTTCACGTTACTTTTACTGAAACAGTCTATTACTCCTGGTTGGGGAGAAACTACTATATCCTTTTCCAGTATCTGAGAGTTCCACAGTCTTCAAATAATAGTCTTTGATGATCTACTTTATATGCTCTTACATAACGTTGGTCATTGCTATTATACTTCCTTAACTGCTAGTACCAGCACAGGTGTAGTCACCACCGGACTCGTTCACTTTAAGCACCCTTGGATAGAATATCTTCTGTCACCTCCTATCACGTCAAATCGTTTGACAAGTTGAAATCATACTAAAATATTACCATGTATTTTAAGACATATTGTTGATCTTGTCTTGTTTTTGTTCTATTTTATGTAAACTCTAGTTTTCTCCAATAAGGATATTCTGATGAAGGTCCTATGTAAGACCGAAAACGTTTAATTTAAATTTATTTGGTCTGGATGTACAATAAACAAGGAATCAATTTTTTTCAAATATAGAGTACCAAGTAATTTTTTTGCCTAATTGTATTGGTTGGACACCCGACTTGAGTAGCACCAGCAGTATTATTCCAGAGTGCCGTGCTATTATTTTCCTGTCCACCATGGTCATATGACCGAACATTTTATCTGGGTAATGCTTTGTAATTTAACTACAAATACCGGCGGCCCCTGCACTGACTTCCTGTCTTCTGCGGTCACATGACCCGGGGCTCGCTGTGCAGTGATTGGTCCCTCTGGGTTTAAAAGGGGCATGTCTAGCTTGTGATGCCTATTTCCCTGACGAAGGCACGATGTCAAAACGCACGTAGGGGAAGTGGCACCATTACTTGGGCATTGGTAAGTTATTTTTTCATATATTTTTAGAGGTCTTGTTACCCTTTCTGGCAGTATCAGTGTGTCACTCCAAGATCATGCCACATGATTCTATTATTTTGACTTATTGTCAAGTATTATCAGTGTCCCGGTTTATATGGTTTGGATTTGCTATAGACATTTGATTTAGCGCCTATCTTTACAATTTAATGCCATATAGTAGTTACTTTATGCTTGCCTGCCCAGGGTGGTGCCACCCATACCTGTTTGACTATCTTTCAAGCACCACTGGCTACTTTTTAATATTTGTATATGTACATGTTGCTTTGTTGTTCATAAAATTTTCTACCCTGTTCAACATACGCTTTTTGTTTATATGCTTGTGTCAAATTTAGCGTATAACTGCTCCTATACAGTTTTCTATTTTGGATGCGGTGATTTTCTAAACTTTTTTTGAGTAATTATCTTATGCCATCTCGCGTCCCACTCCGTTGAGGGTAAGCCTTTGGTTTCCAGGTTTATGATGGTATGGCTTTGTCCCAATGTTTTTTTCTTTTTTCTTTATGAACAGGATTGAGTAAAGTCCCTGACCCTCTTCTGGTTGAGGAACTCGGACCACCACTCCTGCTTTTAAGAGGTATTTTACATCTGTCCATATAGGAGAGGCGACGGTTCTGGATCGGGGATCTGTCACAGCAAACCTTGATGGGGGAGGGGGGGGGTCTGACAAATTCCAAGGTGTAGCACTGAGAAATAGTGTTTATGGCCCACTGATTTTGGGAGACGAGACTCCATGAATCTACGAATTCCCCGAGGCGACCCCCTACCAACATGGCATCATTGTCTACTGTTCTTTGAACCGGACCCAAAGTGCGAGTGTGGGGCTCTACTTTTATTCCCTTTAGGGTTGTTCCACCGACCAGCGTTTCCCTTTCCCGATATTCCTGCCTCTGGGAAGAGTGGGTCATCTGAAAGGGGTGGTACCTCCTAGTTCTTTCCTCAGGAAACCCTTTCTTCTTGTCGGTGGCATTATCTAGTATATTATCTAGAACTGGCCCAAACACCCTTAAACCTGAAAATGGTATGGCGCACAGCTTTTTCTTGGACTGGTTAAATCACCCAACCAAGTCTTCATCCATATGGCTCTACAAGCTGCATTGAACAAAAGTTGTTCCGGGCCACAAACTGCACAGATTCCGCTGAGGCATCTTCCAAGAACCCGGTGGCGAGTTTTAACAGGGGAAGACATTCTAACATGGTATTCCTAGTAGATTTCCCTCTTAACTGATCCTCCAGTTGGTCAATCTATAAGTGCATGAATCTATCCACTGACGTGGCGGCAATATTAGTTTTCATGATCACCGCTGATGCCTCCTAACCCCTCTTAATGAGTCCATCCGCTTTTCTGTCCATAGGCTCTCTGAGGCTAGACGGATCTTCAAAGGGGATTGAAGCCTTTTTTGACACTCTGGCCACCGGAACATCAATTTTTGGAATCTCATCACAGGTCTTTATATTGTCCGGGTCAAACGGTAGACGGAGCCTGAAATCCTGAGTAGAGATGAGCGGTGTTCGAGTCGAACTGTTCGCCAATCTCAAATTCAAGCTGTTTTGGGCGGTGTTCGAGTCGTTCGACGAACCCGAACAATTTGCTTAAAATTCGGCTGTTCGAGTTTCTGTTCGATAACTGTTCATTCAGCAAAAGCCTCGCTTGATTTGCACATTAAAACGGTTTATCATTGTTAATAGACTGTTTCAGTGTATACTGGGGGGTGGGGGTGGGGCGGGGGATAGATCGGTGCTGAAATAACGCCGATCTCCATTTTTTTCCCCCGCATTTACAGTGGGACAGTGCAGTCTCTCAGCCTATCAGCAGTGCGCTCACACACAGCAATGTGCATGTGATGCACACAAGCAAGGACATGTGTCATTGGCTGTGTATGTCACATTTCCTTGCCCTATAAGTACCAGCCATTTGCCCCATCGCCACCATTTCCTCACTGCTGCAGCTTAGTGTTAGACGGCACCGCTGCTGCTGTGGGCGCTACACAGATTAATAGTGTTTTTTTGGAGTGAATTGTCAGAGAGAGAGGTTTAGGGATTCGGGAGGAGTTGGGACTAGTTGTAATATCAGCCCTTTTCAGGGTAGGTTACAGCAGTTTATAGCACTGATTGCCAGGCAGGTCTGTGCCAGTGCTGTGCAAGTGTTTGACACAGCATTTGGTGTAATCTAGCTCAGCCAATCCTTTTAGGCTAGTAGCATTGTCTGATAGTCATCTGAGTACCCCACCTGTGAAGCCTGTGAATCTCAATTTTCACTGCATCTAATCCAGTTGATAGTTTAGGGCCTAGGAGCAGTGTCTGCACGTCAGCAGAGTAGCCTGCCTGTGAAACAAACTATACCGCCTGTGTATCTCAATTTTCACTGCATCTAATCCAGTTATTAGTTTTGGGCCTAGTACCACAGTTTGGCCACTCAGTTCTGCTCGGTTTTCATCCATCGGTTGTTGTGCCAACAACTACAGATACAGAGTTGCCAATTAGTTAAGCACTAAAATGAGTGGCAAAAGGCCTGCTGCTGGTGGAAAGGGGAATAGGCATGTTGGAAAGGGAAAAAAAGGTTGTGTCCGTGGGGTAGGTGGTCAAGCATCAGTAACATCTGCAGAAGAAAGACCATCTTCCAGCCAAAGTAAGATGTCTACTTCCTTTCGTGGACAATCTGATATGATCCCTTTCTTACGACCATCGCTACAAGCATCGCCAAAAATTCCAGATGAGGCACAAAAACAGCAGGTGCTTGAACGGATATCAAGTGCTCGTTCAAGTGGGCTCTCCTCCATGTCAATTTCAACATCACAACTATTCCAGTCCTCAGAGTGGTCACCCCAATCGCACTTGCTTCCTCACAGCTCCCAAGTCTCCAGCTGCCCGTCTGAGCATGGGGTAACACACATGGTTGAGTCTGTAGAGCTGTTTACGCATACTATAGCCTGGGAATCAGAGGTCTGCTCCAGAGCTTCTGTGAATCCAGACGAGGAAATGATCTGCACTGATGCCCAAAATCTTTGTGAGTCGGATCCAGGCCCAGATGAAGAAGGTTCTGAGCATAATGTAGACCCTCGTTCCCAAACTGTAACTCCTGTTGGTGGAGACAATGAGGAAGATGATGATGAGACAGATACCCGATTGGAACGAAAACCTGACTTTTCGGTCGGGGCAGGAAGAGGTTGGCTCTGAGGACGACGGGCGTGAGAACACACAGGATGATGACGAGTTTGTAGACACCACTTACTGTCAACCCCCAGTCCATGAGGTCAGCAGAGGAGGTGGAGAAGGATGCTAGTGACGAGTCTGACGATTAGGTAATTGTGCGCCTTCCTGGACAGAGACGGAGTACTGGAAGCACGTCAACAACTGCATCCTCAACCGCAACTGTGCCTCAGACCAGAAGTCGTGGTGGCTCTTCAGGTCATACGGGCTCTAAGCCTTGCACAGCATGGGCATTTTTTGACATCGCAAAGGATGACCCAACTCTTGTTGTCTGTAAGATTTGTCAACAAAATCTCAGTAGAGGCCAAAAAAATCACTAGCTTGAGTACTTCATGCATGAACCGTCACATGGATATGAGGCATAAGTTGCAGTGGGAAGCTCACTGTGCTATAATGCGGCCTAGTAGGCCGGGTCAACCACCGTCTGCCCCATCAAGTGCATCCGCGTCCTCTTCATCCTCTGCGACTGTAGGGACAGCAGTCGCACATGGTTTTGGATGCAGACCTTCCACCTCTTTACCCGCAACAGCCAGTGTGATTGGCAGGTCGTCAGGACATTTGCTAGTGGAAACACCTGCTGGTGTTGAGCGCTCTCCGACATCGACACCACATTTTGATCAAGGCAACATAACATCTCCGCCTGCACCTTCCTCACAGACCAGCAGTTTGCCGGGAACAGCCTACTCAACTCCGTCTAAGCACGGCAGCCAGCCCTCAGATGTGGACAAGTAAAAGACCATTTCCTCCTAGACATGACAAAGCTAAGAGGTTGAATTTCTCCATCAGCAAGCTGTTGGCTACAGAAATGCTGCCTTTCCGCCTGGTGGACACAGAGGATTTTCGAGACCTTATGTCCGTCGCAGTGCCCCAGTACCAGATGCCCAGTCGCCACTACTTCTCAAAGAAAGCTGTGCCTGCGCTATACCAGCATATCGCATACAACATCACCGCTTCCTTGAGAAACTGTGTGTGACAGGGTGCATTTCACCAGACAATTGGATAAGTAGACATGGACAGGGGCGTTACATGACGGCGACATCAGGAGAAGGGGCTGCTGTCCCAGTCTTGCCATCCCCACGAGTTGCTCATCGATCCTCTGTATCTAGAAGTTCCTCCACTGCTTCTGCCTCCTCAACCTCCTCTCGGTCCTCCACCTGCACCCAAAGCCTATCTGGTAATGCCACCCGCGTTGTAACTGGGCAGAAGAAATCCTGCACACCTCTTCACTATGCGGTCACCAGGGCTCAACGGCATCAGGCAGTGTTTACATTGAAATATCTGGGAAATGCAAGTCACACAGCAGAGGAGTTGGGGTCAGCTCTGGAGACCGAGTTCCATCAATGCTTGTCTCCACTCAACCTGCAGCCAGGGAAGGCTGTGTGCGACAATGCTGCAAACCTGGGTGCGGCCCTTCCCCGGGGCAATGTCACACATGTGCCTTGTATGGCTCACATTTTGAACCTGGTTGTCCAGCAATTTTTATCCCACTATCCCAGACTAGATGGGCTTCTGCAGAGGGCACGGTCGCTGTGTGCTCACTTCCGTCATTCGCATCCCGCAGCTCGACGACTTGCATCTCTACAGAAGTCATTAGGCCTGCCAGTTCACTGGCTGAAATGCGATGTGCCCACACGGTAGAATTAAACTCTGCACATGTTGCAGCAACTGTGGCAGCACCGACGAGCTCTGGTGCAATACGTTATGACGTATAGCCTGGGCCAACGAGATCAAGAGGAGGGGCAAATCACGCTGCAGGAGTGGTCTCAGATCAGGGACCTATGCACCCTTCTGCACAGTTTTGAAATAGCAACGAAGATGTTTAGTACTGACGATGCCATTATCAGCATGAACATTCCGGTGATTTACATGCTGAAGCACACCTTACACAGTGTTCGGAGTCAGGTGGTGGAACAAGAGGAGGAAGAACAAGAGGAGTCGTATGCGGAAGGGATCATATCTCCAAGGTCAAGAAGGTTGGCAGCACCAAGGCGGCTGGCATTGGAGGCTGGGGGAGAGGGATTACCGAGGGCGCATGGTAGCAGCCAAACTGTTGAGGAAGGTGCAGGAGGCGAGGAAGAAGTGGAGGACGAACTGGCGCTGGGCATGGAAGACTCATCAGATGAGGGAGACCTTGATCAAATTTCTGTTGTGCGAGTTTGGGGGGAGAGGGGAGACGAAGGAAGCATGATTCTCACCTCGCCACCACCAAGACAACAAGGACTTGGTTCTCCTGGATGCGCAAGACACATCAGTGCCTTCTTGCTGCACTACCTGCAACATGACCCTCGGATTGTCAGAATCCGAAGTAATACCGACTACTGGGTTGCCACACTCTTAGATCCCCGATACAAAAGCAAATTTGGCGAAATAATTCCTGCCATAGAAAGGGATTCACGCATGCAGGAGTATCAGCAGAGACTGTTACAAAATCTAACATCTGCTTTTCCACAAAACACCAGTGGTGCACGAAGTGAATCTCTGAGTTCTAACTTGCCAACCGTGGGACTATCGAGTCATCACTCAAACCGTAACAGTAACATCGTACCTGGTGGTAACAGCAATTTTTTCCAATCATTTCAAGATTTTTTTAGACCAACCTTTGCAAGGCCACAGGGAACAAGAAGTCTGATGCACAGCCAATGCCTAGAGAGGATGGTACAAGAGTATCTCCAAGTTAACATCGATGCCATGACTGTGGAACTGGACCCTTGCTCATTTTGGGCTTCCAATCTTGAAAAATGGCCTGAGCTTGCCACTCACGCCTTGGAGATCTTATCGTGCCCCGCAGCCAGCTTTCTCTGTGAACGTGTGCTCAGCGCTGCTGGTGGTGTGCTGACAGATAAAGGCACGCGGCTGTCCAGTGACAATGTAGACAGACTAACGTTCATCAAGATGAACAAATCCTGGATCCGCAAGGACTTTTCTACCCCTGTGTCATCTTGGGGAGACTAAAAGCTTGATGATTTTTGAAAATCACCTCACCAACTGTTTTAAAAAACTCTGGGGAAATTGATGCCACTTAAGTGGAGTCTGTGGCCGTTTTTTCTGGAAAAAATGGAGACTCTTTATTTAGTCCCCTTGCTGAGTTTAACATGACGATGCCATCGTCAATTCCAGGTGGGTGGGGTCGTCTGCAGAGTTGTTTACTTATACTATGGCCTGGGATTCAGAGGTCTGCTCCAAAACTTCAGTGTCTGCTAGTCAGCAGAGTAGCCCAGCCACCCACCGCCTGTTTACCTAAGCACTATTTTTAACGGCATCTGGCCCAGGAAATCCTTTTGGGCCTAGTAGCAATTTCTGCTACTCAGCAGCGTACCCCACCCATGAAGCAAGCTACACCGCCTGTTTACGTAACTATTATTTTGTAACGGCTTCTAGCTCAGGAAATCCTTTTGGGCCTAGTAGAATTTGGTGCAACTCAGCAGCGTACCCCACCCATGAAGCAAGCTACACCGCATGTTTACCTAACTACTATTTTGTAACGGCATCTGGCCAGGAAATCCTTTTGGGCCTAGTAGCAATTTCTGCTACTCAGCAGCGCACCCCACCCATGAAGCAAGCTACACCGCCTTCTTTCTCAATCTAACCCCTCGGCTCTGGGGTGTCCACTCTCCCTCCAGCTCTCTCCTTCTCACAGGTGGACTACCGCGTGTTTTCACACTGTGGCAAATCTTTTGGGCCCAGGAATAAGAAGTCGTCGAGGTAATGGATAATATGTGCCGCCTTACAAACATCCATGACGACACATTCGAGGAAGCAACTAAACACCTCAAATAGTGAGCAGGATATGGAGCACCCCATGGGCAAACAGCGATCTATGTAGTATGCTCCTTCACAGAAGCAGCCCAATGGGAGGACACTATTCGGAGGCACAGGTAGTAACCGGAACGCCCCCTCAATGTCTGTTTTGGCCATTAGGGTGCCCCTTACCAACTTTTTGACCCGCCTGATTGCCTCGTCAAAGCAGGTACAGTGCATAGTACTGCACTTGGTTCCGCGTCGATGTTGTTGTTTACTGACATGCCCCTTGGATATGATAAATGGTGGATTAGTCTGAATGTATTGGGATCATTTTTGGGCACAACTCCCAACGGGGGTACCACTACGGCTTCTAAGGAAAGTGTTCTGAATGGACCCGCCGCCATTCTACCTAAAGATATTTATTTTATTTTTTTTGTCAAGACATCTGGGTGTTGGTATAGTGAGTTTAGATTTTGACTCCAGCCTTCCTTGATTTTAAAAGGGCATGACATGCCTATATCTGTGTCTCCTCCTCCTTTTACTCCTCCAACTCTTTTCTTTTCACATGACTATATGTAGTTGTGACTTTTCCATGTGTTTGTTGTGTCTTCTGAGCAGTTTGTCAGCTTTTGGACACCGTTTATGGTGTTTTCCATGTATTTGTATGCGTTTGTGTTTGTCTGCCTGTTTACCTGTTTACCTCCCTGTTCGACGAACCGAAACACAAACACTAGGGAGGTGGCTCAACACTAATCCTGAGGAATGACCAAGCGCTTCTCGGAAACCTCCCACCCATAATCATTGACTGGATGTGGTCGTTTACAGGAAACACACGATGTATCTGTGACCGCTGGCTCCCAAACATTTCGTCCTGTACTGACTGTGGTTTCTGGGATTCCTCTATCTGCATTGTGTTTCTAATAGCCTGCAGTAGTTCATCTGTGTCATCTGAAGAAAAGAGGTACCTCTTGCCCACCTCAGGGAGGTTCCCAGGTAATCTCCCCCTCTTTCTTGAAGTCTGAGCTTATGGACTGGTCCTCATCTTCTGAGAATTGCTCCATTTCCCATCTAGGTCTCTTGGGACGGGGACCCTGTTGGGGTGATTGCTCTGGAAAGAGACCCGAGATAGAAGCCTGGACATCCTCTCTAACCATGGTGCGCATTTCCGTCAAAGAAGGACTGCTCATCCTTGATGACATTAAGGATGCATATTTCACATAGCTGTTTAGCCCATGCCTCAGGTAACTTGCTATTGCAGATTGTGCATCTCCTGGATTTTCCAGAGAACTTGCCGGTCATTTTGGGTGCAGGTGTCATCGTGGCTGGTACTGTATTGTCCTAACGCAAATACAGAACAGCTTACTAACCCATGGTATCATCAGTTATAGCACCCCTGCCTTTAAGGCTACTCACAATCATTTGTGATTCAGAGGGAACATTTCTCACAAAGTCCTCAATGCTGATCCAGACCAAGGCAGCATGTATTTCCTACATGGTCTTCTCCCAGTGCCCCCAGCAGGTCCTCCCAGAATCCCCCAAGGTGGCATGCCAGCTTCCCTGCATCTGACATAACCGGAAAGCGCCCCTCACCGCTGATGCACATTGCGTTTCAGCCTGGAAAGCAACCAGAAGTTCTTCTTCCGCACCCAGAAGTGATGTCTGTAGCTGCCAGCGATGGACGTCGAGAGCCCCCGCTGGGAGGGAAGAGTCTCCAAGCCCGGAGCTCCTGCTTCACTGGGCGCATAGCTGCGGAACCCCCCTTCTGGGGGTGTCGGACTCTGACCTCTTGACAGGGGGGAGGAAAGGATGGACCCTCGATCCCCCTGAGCCCGCATGGTAATCCAAGGAGCGTCAGAGTTCCATCCCCAACGTCCATGTCTCTCTCGTGTCTGTCCTTACAGGGACAGTAAAAACACTGGGGAGTGTGGGTGGGAGGGGTCTTTTAACCTCTCATGTGTTTCCAGTCTCTATAAGGAAGGAAGGACAACCTCCATGGTGCTGTCAGGAGAGACATCCTGGAAAAATATATTTGTATAACATTTCTAAAATATACATAAAAACTGCAAGTTATGTAGACAAAACCAGTTGATGATCAAACATTAGACCTCTGCACATGAAGAAGTAGAGCATGATGTTCGACTCCGTTTGTGATCATCACATGGTCTGGGTTAAAAAGCCTGTCTGGAGAGTCAGTTGTGGTTGTGACTTGGGAGAGGAGGAACTCCCTTGTGGCTCCAGGAGAAGCTGAGGACATTGTGTGGCATCTGCGAGTAAAACCTGCAGAGAAAGGACTCTTTTGTACTTTGTTTTGTCTTCCGTTAAGCCAAGAAGGCTCTATTTATTTTCCCTGAACCCTGCTTTGGTGTATGCTGACTATATGACTATAATATACCAGCAGGTAATTTACTACCAAAACGCTCCTATGTCTACCTTAAAAAGCAGCTGAGTGTATCAAGCCCTCACAGTATATTATCGTGATTCTATGTGACATACCAACAGAAGTAGCAAGTATTTCGGACATGAAAAAGGAATAAGTTGTTTTCTAATTATTTTAAAAATATAAATCAGAAAATTGTGACGTGTATCTCTATTAAGCCCCTTGAAGTCCAATACTCCTAAGAATATCCAGAGTTACCAAATGCCTCCAGAAGTCACATAATTAGTAAATTAAGTCCACCTGTGTGTAATTTATTCTTAGTATATCTACAGCTGTTCTGTGAATGCCTCAGAGGTTTGTTTAAGAAAGTTAGGGATCAAACAGCATCATGAAAACCAAGGAACACAAGTCAAGGAGATAAAGTTGTAGAGAAGAGTTAAGCAAGGTTAGGTTATTAAAAAAAAAATAAAAAAAAAATAGCCCAAGCTCTGAACATCTCACATGGTACTGTTCAATCCAGCGTCAAAAAAGGAAAGGAGTACGGCACAACTGAACATCTACCAAGATATGGCCATCCACCCAAACACACATCCCAAGCAAGGAGTGGACGAACTAGAGAAGCTGCCAAGAGACCCATGGTCACTCTGGAGGAGCTGCAGAAATCCACAGCGCAGGTGGGAGAATCGGTGCACAGGACATTTATTAGTTGTATACTCCACAAAATTGGCCTTTATAGAAGAAAGGCAAGGCGAAAGCCATTCTTGAAAGCAAGCCATAAGTCCATTTTGCAAAAAACTGGGTAGGGGGACACAGCAAGCATTTGAAAGAAGATGATCCAGTCAAATGTGACCAAAGTAAAACTTTTTTGGTTAAACACAAAACACTATGGCAACACTGTGCATGGCAACACTGTGGCAAGAAACTAACACTGAACGTCACCCAGAAAACACCATCCCCACCGTCACAAACGGTGGAGACAGCATCATGATGTGGGGATGCTTTTCTTTAGCCTGAATAGGACAGCTGAATGGAGGCAAATACAGAGCAATCCTGGAGGAAATCCTATTAGAGGTTGCAAAAGACTTAAAGGTGTTGTGAATTCTGCTCTTGGGCTCCCTCCGGTGCTTATGAGTGGTAGTGCTGCGGTAGTTGGATCGCAGCATTTATCAGGTATATCCATTTTTTGCAATCTGGGCTGGGCTATTTAAGTCCTGCTTTATCCTTTAGTCAGTGCCAGTTGTCCATTGTTTTTGGAGGATTAACATCCATTCGTGGTCTCTAAAGGTACCTTCACACATAACGATATTGTTAACGATATCGTTGCTATTTGTGACGTAGCAACGATATCGTTAATGAAATCGTTATGTGTGACAGCGACCAACGATCAGGCCCCTGCTGGGAGATCGTTGGTCGCTGAGGAAAGTCCAGAACTTTATTTCGTCGCTGGACTCCCTGGAGACATCGCTGGATCGGTGTGTGTGACACCGATCCAGCGATGTCTTCACTGGTAACCAGGGTAAACATCGGGTAACTAAGCGCAGGGCCGCGCTTAGTAACCCGATGTTTACCCTGGTTACCAGCGTAAAAGTAAAAAAAAACAAACACTAGATACTTACCTACAGCCGTCTGTCCTCCAGCGCTGCGCTCTGCACTCCTCCTGTACTGGCTGTGACGTCACCGCTCTGCTTTCCGGCTCCCAGACAGTACAAGAGGAGAGCAGAGAAGCAGAGCGCAGCGCTGGAGGACAGACGGCTGTAGGTAAGTATCTAGTGTTTGTTTTTTTTTACTTTTAGCATGGTAACCAGGGTAAACATCTGGTTACTAAGCGCGGCCCTGCGCTTAGTTACCCGATGTTTACCCTGGTTACCGGCATAGTTGGTCGCTGGAGAGCGGTCTGTGTGACAGCTCTCCAGCGACCAAACAGCGACGCTGCAGCGATCCGGATCGTTGTCGGTATCGCTGCAGCGTCGCTAAATGTGAAGGGGCCTTAATGGTCTGCTGTTCATTTCTTCAAAGATAAGTTCTGGCTTTGTTTTTGCTGTCCACCGATGTGGACCATATAGTTCTGTGCATTTTCATGTTTTGTTTTGTCCAGCTTTGTCTGTGAAGGTTTTTTTGCAGCCAAGCTGTGTCTCCGGAGATGCAGATATACCCCCATGTCTTTAGTCAGATGTGATGATTTGTATTTTCTGTGGTGGATATTTTCTAGCGTTTTTATACTGACCGCATAGTACTCCGTTCTATTCTTTCTTTTTAGCTAGTATGGCCTCCTATGCTAAATTCTGATTTCATGTCTGCGTATGTTTTTTCCCTCTCCTCTCACAGTCAATATTTGTGGGGGGCTATCTATCCTTTGGGGATTTTCTCTGAGGAAAGATAGGTTTCCGGTTTCTGTCTTTAGGGGAAGTTAGTTCTTAGGCTGTGTCGAGGGGTCTAGGGAATGTTAGGTACCCCCCACGGCTACTTCTAGTTGCGCTGCTAGGTTCAGGGTTTGCGGTCAGTACAGGGACCACCTTCTCCAGAGTCCATCTCATGCTGCTCCTAGGCCACCAGATCATAACATAAAGGTAGGTTCACCTTCCAGCAAGACAACATCTCTGAACATACTAGCAAAGCTAAAATGGATGGTTTAGATAAAAGCATATTCATATGTGTGAAAGGCCCAGTCACGGTCCAGACCTAAATGTCATTGAGAATCTGTGGCAAAACATGAAAATTGCTGTTCACAGATGCATCCACCCAATCTCACTTAGATAGAGCGAGTGTGCAAAGAAGGAGGAGAAAAAAAAATTACAGAATTGCAAAGCTGGTAGAGACAGACACCAAAACAGTAATTGTAGACAAAGGTGGTCCTACAAGGTATACATTCAGGCGAGCTGAATACAAATGCATTTTGAACAATATTGGAGACATGATTTCATAACAAGCCTTTGTATCCTATCTGAAATGGGATTATAACACACCCTTCACTGTCCAAGCTAGCTCAGCAGGAAGGTCAAGTCTGAATGGGCTATGAGTGAGAGATCTCACACCTTGAGTCAGCTCAGAGCTGAATAAAAGGCTTGCTTGCAATGTAGATACCATGGGGTCTAAACTGCTTTGTTGAGTCATCTACAATTCCATAAGGCTTGAGAAAGGTCCATACTTTGGACTGAAACGTCGCACATGGGCCAATAAAATACTCTTATTTTTTCTACTGGAGTGCTGCCTTCATCTTTCTGGACTACAATTCCATAAGGCGCTATACAGATACTATATGTCCTAGACCACATTGTGTATATTTCCAAGATCCCCAGATAATGAGGGGCACCCATCTGGGTCTTAACTCATTCTGGCACCAAAGGATATGGAGTTACATAGAATGGTCAGTACAAACCAGACAGCAAAGCAGTGTTTTGTCCCAACGTCAGCCTGCCTGCTTTCAAAGGCGCCAAAACCACCACCCTAGGACCCACTAGAAAAGAGTTATGATCTTCCATAGGTTTATTTATATTTTTAAAATAGTTCGAAAACCATGTATCATTTACTTTACATTTCACAAATATTTGCTACTTTGTGGTGGTAATTGGTATATCACATAAATCCCAAGACAATACATTTATATTTGCATGTGTAACATTAAAGAAAATGTGGAAAAGTTCCCAAGCTATGAATACATTTACATGGAATTGTACATGCGGAATCAATGTTGTTTGATCCATATTAGCAAATGACGAAATACATTAGACATTCGGACAAATGGTATATTAGTGGCCACTCCAGCCTTCCTATCCTTTACTGATATGTGAATCCAATTGACTGGGTATGTTGCACTTTAATATATCTTGTTGTACACTGCGCAAAAAAATAAAGGGAACACCAATATACCACATCCTAGATATCTCTGAATGAAATATTCCATTTGCAAATTTTTATTCATTGCATAGTGGAATGTGTTCAAAACAACAGAACCTAAGAATTAGCAATGTAAATCAAAATTAATATCCCATAGAGGTCTGTATTTGGAATGATACTCAAAATCAAAGTGAAAAATCAAATTACAGGCTGATCCAACTTCAGTGGAAATGCCTCATGACAAGGGCAATATGCTCAGTATTGTGTGTGGCCTCCACGTGCCTGTAGGCCCTCCCTACTGTACAACGCCTGGCCATGCTCCTGATGAGGCGGCGGATGATCTCCTGAGGGATCTCCTCCGAGACCTGGACTAAAGCATCTGCCAACTCCTGGACAGTCTGTAGTGCAACGTGACGTTGGTGGATGGAGCGAGACATGATGTCCCAGATGTGCTCAAATCGGATTAAAGGTCTGGGGAATGGGCGGGCCAGTCCATAGCTTCAATGCCTTCATCTTGCAGGAACTGCTAACACACTCCAGCCACATGAGGTCTGGCATTAGGGGGTTCTGCATTAGGAGGAATCCAGGGCCAACCGCAAAAGCTTATGGTCTCACAAGGGGTCTGAGGATCTCATCTCGGTACCTAATTGCAGTTAGGCTACCTCTGGTGAGCACATGGAGGGCTGTGCGGCACTCCAAAGAAATGCCACCCCACACCATTATTGACTCACTGCCAAACCGGACATGCTGAAGGATGTTGCAGGCAGAAGATCGCTCTCCATGGCATCTCCAGACTCTGTCACATGTTTTCAGAGTGAACCTGCTTTCATCTGTGAAGAGCACAGGGCGCCAGTGGCAAATTTGCCAATCCTGGTGTTGTGCGGCAAATGCCAAGAGTCCTACACGGTGTTGGGCAACGAGCACAACCCCCATCTGTGGACATCGGGCACTCAGACCATCCTCATGGAGTCGGTTTCTAACCGTTTGTGCAGACACATGCACATTTGTGGTCTGCTGGAGGACATTTTGCAGGGCTCTGGCAGTGCGCCTCCTGGTCCTCCTTGCGCAAAGGCGGAGGTAGCGGTCCTGCTGCTGGGCCCTCTCCTACAGCACTCTCCACGTCTCCTGGTGTACTGTCCCGTCTCCTGGTAGTGCCTCCAGCCTCTGGACACTACACTGACAGACACAGTAAACCTTCTTGCCACAGCTCGCATTGATGTACCATCCTGGATGAGCTGCACTACCTGAGACACTTGTGTGGGTTGTAGAGTCTGTCTCAAGCTACCACGAGTGTGAAAGCACAACCAACATTCAGAAGTGACCAAAACATCAGCCAGAAAGCATTGGTACTGAGATGTGGTCTGTGGTCCCCACCTGCAGAACCACTCCTTTATTAAGAGCGTATTGTCTATTCCATTTGCACAACAGCATGTGAAATTGATTGTCAATCAGTGTTGCTTCCTAAGTGGACAGTTTGATTTCACAGAAGTTTGATTTAATTGGAGTTATATTCTGTTGTTTTTTTGAGCAGTGTATTTTGTTGAGGTGGGAGAGATCGGGAACTTGTGGGGCACTTGTGTGTATTATAATGATTGTATTCAAAATCTTTCAATAAAAAACTTCTGATTTAAATAAAAAAAAATCTAAATGTCTCAATTGTAACTCAGAGGTGGCAGATCTGATGTATTGGGACTGTCGGGTAATTAGGGAATCATTTGTTGTCGAAGAGGCTGAATATCGTTTCATCATTTCATGTTTTTTATAGGAGTCAAGATGGATTTAAAGGGACACTGTCACCTGAATTTGGAGGGAACAATCTTCAGCCATGGAGGCGGGGTTTTTGGGTTTTTGACTCACCCTTTCCTTACCCGCTGGCTGCATGCTGGCTGCAATATTGGATTGAAGTTCATTCTCTGTCCTCCATAGTACACGCCTGCGCAAGGCAAGATTGCTTTGTGCAGGCATGTACCACGGAGGACAGAGAATGAACTTCAATCCAATATTGCAGCCAGCATGCAGCCAGCGGGTAAGGAAAGGGTGAATCAAAAACCCAAAAACCCCGCCTCCATGGCTGAAGATTGTTCCCTCCAAATTCAGGTGACAGTGTCCCTTTAATTTCTTCACAGTTGTTATCTGCAAGGGGAATGATTTTTAAGGACTGAACAACTTCTAAAAATATTTAGAACATTTAGAATATTTCCAACAACAGCTTGGGCCAAGTTACACATTCCAATAAATTGCTAGGGTAAGTTGAAGCAAAAAACTTTTGAAATATGGGTAATTGATTGAATGGTGTTTTCTCTCATCTGACTGGGAGTGAGTTGTCAGGGATGCGTTTAAATTGAAAAAGAAAGGTGGAAAAAATATATAATTGTATATGTGTCTGTTTATATTTGAGCATATAAATAAAAAGGTCTTGGACTAGTGTCTGGTCATAGAAGAAAGGCCCACCATACAGATTATATTTTTCTTCACGTGATTTTCATGTTGTCAGCATATTCTACGTATGCGGTCATTTGGATTTGCAGTTTAGAGATCTCAGAAGGTAAGAGTCAGCATCTTCTAATTCCAGGTACTAGTGTGCCCTCCCCGGGCCCTAAACTCTGCCCGGGACAGGTCTCACTCCAACAGAAGGACTTCCAATGCCCAAAGTAATGGGGACAGTTTTGGCCGGACTACGCCGAAGATAAGATAGCCCCATCCAGTGACTGAGGAGAATCTGTGACCTCTGTACATTTAGTGGTTACTACTCACCTGGGTAGTCAT
The DNA here is from genome assembly GCF_032444005.1 of Ranitomeya imitator. Classification (NCBI taxonomy): domain Eukaryota; kingdom Metazoa; phylum Chordata; class Amphibia; order Anura; family Dendrobatidae; genus Ranitomeya; species Ranitomeya imitator. The sequence goes on from NC_091283.1 coordinate 365,948,726, forward strand.
ATGTAGGAATCTCCTCTTTACACCGCTCATCACCCCTCACATATGTCTCTGTAGTATTAATATGGGTCAGATCTTTACCCTGAAACAAATTTTGTAAAAGTCAGACAGATGGAGAAGTCACATCAATGATCAGCTCTTATCCCGCCATCTCCACTCTTCTCATTACATAAGTACAAAACATACTACCAGTGGATAAAACAAGACTGAGCACAAGACCTTCACAGCAGTCTACACATCATAGGGGAAATCTCATGACACCTTGTCTCCATCTACCTGATGATCTTGAGGAACATCAGGATTTTCTTGCTTACAGTCCTGAGGAAGAAGAGGATGGGGACATCTCTCTGGTGTTGTGCTCTTACTGGATAGAACTAGAGGAAACACATACAGGGATTGAATTTATTCTTTCCAAACAAATAATTATAGGCTGTGTGTACTCAGTCCTGTCTATTACCTGGTGATGTAAGGGGCTGGGGAACCTCCATCATGATATCCTTGTACAGATCTTTGGTTCCTTCTAAATACTCCAACTCCTCCATTGAGAAATAGACGGCGACATCCTGACTCCTTATAAGAACCTGACACATACAATGATACCATCATCACCCTGATTCCTTCATAGCGTTACTGTATAATGTCCCAGCATTCCCAGCAGTGTCACCTCTCCAGTTAGCAACTCAATCATCTTGTAGGCGAGTTCAAGGATCTTCTGGTCATTGATGTTCTCATGTATCAAGGGGTGGGATGGAGGCCCTGTGATTGGGCTCAGGGGTCTTCCCCATCCCTCAGACACAGGGTCCTGACAGCGCTCCATAGAGGTCTTCTTCACTACTGTGTAATCCTGGTAATGGAGAGACACATTAATAAATCTCATTACAGACATTTCCAGAGCTCTCACCTCACCAGTTCTGTCCATCTGTTAGGGTACCGTCACACTATACGATTTACCTACGATCACGACCAGCGATATGACCTGGCCGTGATCGTAGGTAAATCGTAGTGTGGTCGCTGGGGAGCTGTCACACAGACAGCTCTCCAGCGACCAACGATGCCGAGGTCCCTGGGTAACCAGGGTAAACCAGGACCGCGCTTAGTTACCCGATGTTTACCCTGGTTACAAGCGTTAAACTAAAAAAAACAAACAGCACATACTTACATTCTGGTGTCCGTCAGGTCCCTTGCAGTCTCTGCTTCCCGCACTCAGTGACTGCCGGCCGTAAAGTGAAAGTGAAAGCACAGCCGCTGTGCTCTGCTTTCACTTTACGGCCGGCAGTCACAGTGCGGGAAGCAGAGACGGCAAGGGACCTGACGGACACCAGAATGTAAGTATGTGCTGTTTGTTTTTTTTTAGTTTAACGCTTGTAACCAGGGTAAACATCGGGTAACTAAGCGCGGTCCTGCGCTTAGTTACCCGATGTTTACCCTGGTTACAAGCGAACGCATCGCTGGATCGCATCGCTAGATCGCTAGATCGGTGTCACACACACCGATCTAGCGATGACAGCGGGAGATCCAGCGATGAAAGAAAGTTCCATACGATCTGCTACGACGTACGATTCTCAGCAGGATCCCTGATCGCTGCTGCGTGTCAGACACAGCGATATCGTAACGATATCGCTGGAACGTCACGAATCGTACCGTCGTAGCGATCGAAATGTTATAGTGTGACGGTACCCTTACTCCAATAGATAAGAATGATGTAATGTGACATCATCAGAATCTCTCACCTCTCCAGTAAGCCGGAAGAGAATCTCTAGGGTGAGGTGTAATATCCTCTCCGCCATCTTGTCTCTGTCCCTATCCATTCTTGGCGTGTCAATCAGGAAAATTCTCTTAAATAAAAGATCTACACTGGGAAGATCCGATATTGTAGGGACCTGAATAGGAAGAGGACGATGTAACATCATAAAAAATCCAGTGTAATAATACAATTACTGGAGATAATAATGGAACATATGAGGAGATATAACATGCAGATGCTGTATTGTTAGTTCATATACACTGGAACATTAGTTGAACTGGTGACAGTCAGCTTGTAAGCTGTCTATTTTGTTCACTACTTCAGCTGCTGACTGGCTGTACATACCTTATGTGACCTTAACTCACAGAAGCTTCTGTATTATCTTATTTGTGTATTATGCAGTTATGGCATCTTGCTCACACTTGCTTTATTCTATGCGGAGGTGCAGGGAAGATTTTTGTAGTTTACTACTGAAGGTTGGTATTGCCTCCATTTCTGACTGAGCATTCCTCCCATCAGTCTAGGGCTATATTTATTTAAACACTGGAAGCTACTTGCCCTTCAAATTTGTAGGAAATAGCCCCAGAGGGGCATGTTGAATAAATGTTAACCCTTCAGTGACCGAAGATGCACAAAAGGCGGCCGCTATGAGTACTTATTCCCTGTAGCCTCCCCTCGGAGAACATGATCAGGGACAGATTTTTCAGCGATCACAAAACAAGAAACGTGTCAGCTGTTACAATAATTTCTCTCTCTTCTGACATGATATACATGTCAGAGGAGAGAGAAATGCTGCCCCCCCCCCCCCAATACCTCCGCCAACCCCCGATTCCTCCTGATCAGTCCCCCTGTCAGGTGTCACCTTCCTGGAACCAAAAAATGGTGGGCACATGCACAGTAAGCCTGCAGAGATCTGCCGGCAACAACAGGAAATATTTCCTATTGATTCCATTTGATCACTGTGATAGGCCCCATCAGAGCAATCAAAAAGGGCAGGCACTCGACCACTTGCAATAGTCAGTGCATACCTGGGCATCCAATGCAAGCTTGAGTAGAGAGCACATACACTCAATACTGATGACGACATATTCAATATGATGACCTGTTATCAAATTTTGTGTCGCACCAGTGGGTTCAAAATGCTCACTATACCCCTGGATAAAATCTTTGAGGGGTGGGGTTTCTAAAATGGGGTCACTTGTGAGTGGTTTCCACTGTTCAGGCACATCAGGGGCTCTCTAAACAGGATATGGCATTGGCATCCGCTAAATATTCCTGCAAATTTTACATTGAAAAAGTCAAATGGCGCTCTTTCCCTTTCGAGCCCTGCTGTGCGCCCATACAGTAGATTTCCCCCACAAATAAGGTATTGGCGTATTCAGCAGAAATTGCACAATGAATTTTGGGGTCCATTTCTCCTGTTACGCTTGTGAAAAATCAAAACAAATTAGATGCTCTGAAACACATGAAGGGTTAATAAACTTCTTGAATGTGGTTTTGAGCACAATGACAGGTGCAGTTTTTAGAATGGTGTCAATTTGGGGTATTTTCAGTCATATAGACCCCTCACTTCAAATGTAATGTGGTCCCTAAAAAAAGGGTTTTATAATTTTTTTTTTTAAATGCGAAATTTCTGGTCAACTTTTAACCCTTATAACTACGAAACAAAAAAAAAAAAAACAGTAATTAGACCTACCGGTAATTGTATTTCCAGGAATCCATCCTGACAGCACCATGGAGGACGTCCTTCTTATCCATAGTGGGACAGGAAACCACGAAAGTTTAAAAGGACTCTCCCCCTTCCACCCTTCAGTGATTTTCCAAAGTAACACAGCTGGATGGATGTAAAAAATAATTTTATTTGAACATAATCATTATACAAATGTTACTTCACATAAGTATGCAGCCTAAATAAAATAGGGAGGGAACTACCAGTGCTTCAGGATGGATTCCTGGAAATACAATTACCGGTAGGTCTAATTACCTTTTTCCAGGTCACCACCTGACAGCACCATGAAGAAGTACCAAAGGAGATCTTTTGGGTCCTAGGGCGGGACTACTTCTACGTCAGGGCCCTTCAAAACGCGTAAGCAATTCTGGTCCTGTGCGGTCCCCGTCCGTTGCTCCTTACCCTCCTGTCTTGGTGACGTCACCCAGACCACGCTCCCTCTTTCTCACCGCTCTGTGCAGCGGCTCCCTTCTGGCCCACGTGTGCCATTTAGCAGCGCTCCAGGCGCACGGAGGCTGTGCACTCACCAGGGAGGACGCTCCCCACATCTACAGGTGTTGTTGCCGCCTCACGAAGCGACCTTGCTTCCTGCAGTCCCAGTTACCCGGTCCGCTGGGGATCCTGTCTTATTACTTCCTGGGACAGTGCCCACATTCTTCAGGACAGCACCAGCAGCCTCTCAGCAGTTATCTTTTATTTAGTAAGTGTGCGGTCTTTTTATTCATTTATTATATACATCTGCCACATGCTTTATTACTTTATCATTACAGATTATTCTGCTGGGTTTGCGAGCATTTGCTCCTTTGTTTACTGCCTCTTACGGATATTATTGTATTTTATTTATTACCGGGATAATATTCCCACTACACGTAGTACTATTGTTTGCTGGTGTTTGTGGCCATTTTCTGGCTGCCCCCACTGCTGATCATCATTTTTTATAGACTATTACCATTCTACTAGAAGTCTGTTTACTCCTCTTATTGTAGATTCTCATTATTCATTTATTTTCTTCACCTAATTAGCGCGGTGTTTTTATCTATTTTTATCTTTCCCTTGTTTTGTGACAGGTTTAGCACAGTAACCGTCTAAACACCTGCAGCTTTCTAGTATACCCCCTTGGGAGCGCCGGTGTGTTTTTTCAGATATTTCTAAGTATAAAGACTAGCCTATCACCAAGACTTTACACGTGCTGCGCCGATTCTTTGGAATGCACTACCTAGGTTATTACGATTAATCCCCAATCCCCAGTTTTAAGCGTGCCCTAAAAACTCGTTTGTTAATCTGTGCTAGAGCAAGGAAATGTGCAATACGTGAAATGGGAATAGCATAATGGCTTGTGAAATATATGAAAAAACACATGAGATTCTTAGCACAAAATTTGGCCAAAAGTTGTGAGCCCATCCACCAATCGTCAAGGTAATCTCAGAACGGATGGGTACCTGAGCTGACTGCCTAGTGTGAACACTTACCTATGGCTAATAACGTGGTAAAGCCTGCTTATATAGGAAGCTCAGAACCAACTGTGTTAGGATGTAATTAAAATCACAGCATGGTGAAGGGCGGGGCGTTCAAGTCAGAAAAAATAGTACATAGTAGATAAAGAAAAACTGACTGAACAGCAATCTAATCTGAACTGGTGCATAACCAAAAATATCGTAGTTACTTACCGATAACGGTATTTCTCTGATCCCATGACGGCACCACGGAGAGAGGGATCCGCCCTCAGGGACAGGAAACCCACAGGTTAAAAAGGCGGGACCTCTCCTCCACCTCAGTTTGGTTTACAGAGCCTTGCAGGGAGTTTCTGCTGTAACTTAATTGGTTATTTATACACAAGAAATCATAACTATACATATATAACTATATAAACTCCTTTTTTTTTTTTTGCGACACCGCGTGACTTAAAATATTAGTAGTGTGGACACCCATACGTGAAGGGAGGGAATATACGGGTGCCGTCATGGGATCAGAGAAATACCGTTATCGGTAAGTAACTACGATATTCTCTTACCCCATAACGGCACCACGGAGAGAATTTCAAAGAATGAGTATTTAGGGTGGGACTACTGCCTCAAGAACTCTCCTACTAAAAGTTAAGTCTGAGGAAGAAGATAGATTAAGCTGATAGTGCTTGAAGAATGTAGAGGGGGAAGACCAAGTGGCTGCTCTACATATCTGATCTATTGATGCTCCACCACGTTCTGCCCAAGAGGTTGCCACCGACCTGGTTGAATGGGCCTTAATTGTGTCTGGAGCTTATTCCCCGGATGAGGTATATGACATCTTGATGGCATCTCTTACCCACCTTACCAACGTGGCTTTCAATGCTTTGTGACCCTTATTTGGTCCCTGAAAGCAGACAAACAGAGCCCTCCCTTTCCTACACTCCCTTGTAGCTGATAGTGTGTTAGGCATCTCTTTACATCTAGTGTGTGTAGAGCTTCCTCTTTTTTGTTTTTAGGATTAGGGCAAAAAGATGGTAAAGCTATCTCCTGAGATCTGTGGAATTTTGACGCCACTTTGGGGAGGTAGGAAGGGTCAGTTTTAAGGATTACTCTGTCATCTAATATTTGGGTTAGAGGTGGGTAAGCTGATAAGGCCTGCAGATCACTAATCCTGCGAGCTGAGGTTAGGGCCACCAACAAACAGGTTTTCAAAGATATTATTTTTAATGAAACCTGAGATAAAGGTTCAAACGGTGCTTTAGTTAGTGCCGAAAGGACTAGGTTCAGATCCCATGGAGGAGCGGTGAGATGTATAACTGGTCTGGACCTAGTAGATACTTTAATAAACCTTTTTACCCAGTGATTCCCCGCCAAATCCTGGTTATAAAGGGCACCCAATGCTGCAATCTGAACTTTCAGAGTGTTTGTTGCCAGGCCTTTCTCTAATCCTTTTTGAAGAAATTCTAGAATTTTCTGAATTGGGATCTGTTCTGATAGGATAACCCCTGAAGTGGAGAGGAACTTTTTCCAGACTTTACCGTACGCTCTGGTAGTTATTGGTTTTCTACTGGCCAGCAGGGTTGAAATTAGATTTGAAGAAAACCCCCTTTTTGTTAACAGTTCCCTTTCAAAAGCCAGGCCGTCATATGTAAACTTTTTATTTGTGGGTGATTCACTGGCCCTTAATGCAGAAGGTCTGGGATATCTGGGAGTACCCATGGATCCGCTATGGACATTAGGCGTAGCCATGGGAACCATTCTCTTTTCAGCCAGAACGGGGCTATCAATATCACTTTGGCTCTGTCCTCCCTGATTTTCCTCAAGACCAAGGGAATAAGAGCTATCGGAGGAAAAACATAAGCTAGATGGAAACTCCATGGAATTAGCAACGCGTCTATAGCCACTGGACTCCCCCGTGGATCTATTGAGCAGAAGGCCTCCGTTTTCCGGTTTTGATTGTTTGCAAATAGATCTATATCCGGGGCCCCCCATCGATCCACTATGCGTTTGAATATTTTTGTATTTAACTCCCATTCCCCCTATTTTAATTGAGTTCTGCTTAGAAAATCTGCAGTCTGATTTTCTGACCCTTTGATGTGAAGGGCTGTCAGGGAGGACAGGTTGGCTTCTGCTTGTGACAGGATGAGATTTGTTACTTTCATTAGGGATTGAGACCTCGTTCCTCCCTGATGATTTAAATATGCTACTACCACCCTGTTGTCTGTCAGTACTCTCACGTGGTGGGAATGGAGGGATGTTAAAAAATGATTGACGGCGTACTGAACTGCTAAAAGCTCTTTCATGTTTGAAGTAAGGCCTTTTTCTTCCCTTGATCAAGGACCTTGGGCAATTTGACTGTTTAGGTGGGCTCCCCACCCCCAAAGGCTTGCGTCTGTGGTCAGGATTACAGAAACCGGCCACACCCACGGAACCCCCCTCCTGAGATTGTACGGATCCGTCCACCAAGCTAGCGAAGCTCTTGTCCGAGAGGATATTTTTAATTGCTTTTCTAAATTTCCTCTTGCGCGGGGTACCGCCTCTAGTATCTCCCACTGGAGATCTCTCGAGTGGCTCTGAGCCCACTGAACCGCTGGGATACAAGCTGTCATTGACCCCAGTATGGACATGGCTTTCCTTAAAGTGATCAGCGGAGTGAGACTCAAATGATCCACTAGGTGTATCATGTTGGATACTTTTTCTTCCGGCAGACGACACTCTTGCTTTGTTGAGTCTATTATTATCCCTAAGTACAGTTGCACTTTAGACGGGATAAGCCTGGACTTTTCCAGGTTCAAAAACCAACCTAGATTTCATAGGGCTACCATCACTCTGCCTAGTTGCTGGCTGCAATGTAGAGAGGAACTGCCCATCACTAGGAGGTCGTACAGATAAGGCACAATCAATATATCTTGTTCCCTTATGTGGGCCAATACTTCCGCCATTAACTTTGTAAATACCCTCGGGGCAATGGCTAGACCAAACGGAAGAGCCCTGTATTGGTAATGTTTTAGTTTCCCTTGTATCATCACTGCCACTCTGAGGTATTTTTGGAAATCCGGATGGATTGGCACATGATAATATGCGTCTTTTAAGTCTATAACAGTCATGAAACAAGACGGGATAAGGGATCTGACACATGATTTTATTGTTTCATTTTGAATTTTTCTATCACCAGGTATTTGTTTAATTGTCTCAAATTTATTATTACCCTGAAAGTTACGTCTGGCTTTGTCCGAAGAAAGAGCGGAGAATAGAACCCCCTCGTCTCTTCCTGTTGCGGAACTTCCTGTATAACCTTCTTTTCCAGAAGACTCAGAACTTCTCTCTGGATACTCAGCTGCTCGATCTCCGACTTTCTTTGTGGGGTTACCACAAACTGATTGTGTGGTATTGTGTGAAATGTTAGCTTTAGGCCCGTCTTTATAATGTTTAAAGTCCAAGCACTTCCAGAAATTTTTTCCCAGGTTTGAAGAAAGTGGGTCAGTCTCCCTCCTACCTGGGGCGCACCCTCATTGTGGCTGTTTTTTATTATCCGGTTTGTTAAACATGAAACCTCCTCTTTCGAATTTTCTGTCTTCCCACCCCTCCGTTTGTTTTTTTGGGGGGCGTCTTTGTGTGAACCTCCTCCCTCGAAAGGGCCGCCTATAGGACCGATTTGGAAATCCTGGAAAGGCTTTCTTTTTATCTACCGCTTTTTCGAGGACATCGTCTAGGGTGGGACCGAACAAAAATTCACCCTCGCACGGTATGGAACATAACTTAGCTTTAGTTTGCAAGTCCCCCGGCCAGCACTTCAGCCATAGTGCTCTCCTAGCCGCATTTGAGAATGAAGCTGATCTTGCCGTCAGCCTAACCGAATCTATGGAGGCATCTGCTAAATATGCAGCGGCTCCCCTCATAGCAGACACTGCGTCCAATATAGACTCTCTCGGGGTTTTATTTTTTAATTGAGTTTCTAAGTGATCCAACCAGACCATCAGCGCTCTAGCTGTACAAGTAGCAGCTATACCGGGTTTTAGTCCCTCGCTGGCGGCCTCCCAGGACCCTTTTAAGAAGACATCGGCCCTCTTATCCATAGGATCCTTAAGGGTCCCCATATCCTCAAAAGGCAGGGCGAACTTTTTAGAAGCCTTCGCAATCGTGACGTCTAATTTTGGCGCCTTTCCCCATGACGCGCAGGCTGGGTCATCAAATGGATATTTCCTTTTAGGTGTTAATAATACTTTTTTATCCGGTCTTTTCCACTCCTTTTTTATTAGGGCTTGTATTTTTTCGTTTAATGGGAACACTCTATATTTCTTTTGTTCCAGGCCACTACACATACGATCTTGCACAGATTTTTTGGAACAAGTGTCTGCCAGACCCATAGTTGCCCTAACCATTTTTACCAGCGCATCCGTTTCTTCTATTGGGAAACAGTTGCGGCCTCTTTCTGAAGATGCGGAGGAGGACGCTGAAGCTGTAGAGCTACAGTGGGGCAATAAAGTATTTAGTCAGTCAGCAATAGTGCAAGTTCCACCACTTAAAAAGATGAGAGGCGTCTGTAATTTACATCATAGGTAGACCTCAACTATGGGAGACAAACTGAGAAAAAAAAAATCCAGAAAATCACATTGTCTGTTTTTTTAACATTTTATTTGCATATTATGGTGGAAAATAAGTATTTGGTCAGAAACAAAATTTCATCTCAATACTTTGTAATATATTCTTTGTTGGCAATGACAGAGGTCAAACGTTTTCTGTAAGTCTTCACAAGGTTGCCACACACTGTTGTTGGTATGTTGGCCCATTCCTCCATGCAGATCTCCTCTAGAGCAGAGGTCCCCAACTCCAGTCCTCAACCATGTCATGTTTTCAGGATTTCCTTAGTCTTGCCCAGGTAATAATTGCATCACCTGTGCAATGCAAAGGAAATCCTGAAAACATGACCTGTTGGTGGGCCTTGAGGACTGGAGTTGGGGACCTCTGCTCTAGAGCAGTGATGTTTTTGGCTTTTCGCTTGGCAACACGGACTTTCAACTCCCTCCAAAGGTTTTCTATAGGGTTGAGATCTGAAGACTGGCTAGGCCACTCCAGGACCTTGAAATGCTTCTTACGAAGCCACTCCTTCGTTGCCCTGGCGGTGTGCTTTGGATCATTGTCATGTTGAAAGACCCAGCCACGTTTCAGCTTCAATGCCCTTGCTGATGGAAGGAGGTTTGCACTCAAAATCTCACGATACATGGCCCCATTCATTCTTTCATGTACCCGGATCAGTCGTCCTGGCCCCTTTGCAGAGAAACAGCCCCAAAGCATGATGTTTCCACCACCATGCTTTACAGTAGGTATGGTGTTTGATGGATGCAACTCACTATTCTTTTTCCTCCAAACACTACAAGTTGTGTTTCTACCAAACAGTTCCAGTTTGGTTTCATCAGACCATAGGACATTCTAACAAAACTCCTCTGGGTCATCCAAATGCTCTCTAGCAAACTTCAGACGGGCCCGGACATGTACTGGCTTAAGCAGTGGGACACGTCTGGCACTGCAGGATCTGAGTCCATGGTGGCGTAGTGTGTTACTTATGGTAGGCCTTGTTACATTGGTCCCAGCTCTCTGCAGTTCATTCACTAGGTCCCCCCGAGTGGTTCTGGGATTTTTGCTTACAGTTCTTGTGATCATTCTGACCCCACGGGGTAGGATTTTGCGTGGAGCCCCAGATCGAGGGAGATTATCAGTGGTCTTGTATGTCTTCCATTTTCTAATTATTGCTCCCACTGTTGATTTATTCACTCCAAGCTGGTTGGCTATTGCAGATTCAGTCTTCCCAGCCTGGTGCAGGGCTACAATTTTGTTTCTGGTATCCTTTGACAGCTCTTTGGTCTTCACCATAGTGGAGTTTGGAGTCAGACTGTTTGAGGGTGTGCACAGGTGTCTTTTTATACTGATAACAAGTTTAAACAGGTGCCATTACTACAGGTAATGAGTGGAGGAAAGAGGAGACTTTTAAAGAAGAAGTTACAGGTCTGTGAGAGCCAGAAATCTTGATTGTTTGTTTCTGACCAAATACTTATTTTCCACCATAATATGCAAATAAAATGTTAAAAAACAGACAATGTGATTTTCTGTATTTTTTTTTTCTCAGTTTGTCTCCCATAGTTGAGGTCTACCTATGATGTAAATTACAGACGCCTCATCTTTTTAAGTGGTGGAACTTGCACTATTGCTGACTGACTAAATACTTTTTTGCCCCACTGTATCTGAATCATCGCTCGTGCTATCTTCCTCGCTGGAACTGTAATCTGGAGTTTTTTCTTTACTTTTAGACATAGTTATTAAGGTTGAAGGAAGACTATATGTCCATCTAGTTCAACCCATAGCCTAACCTAACATGCCCTAACATGTTGATCCAGAGGAAGGCAAAAAAAACCCATGTGGCAAAGAGTAAGCTCCACATTGGGGAAAAAAATTCCTTCCCGACTCCACATACGGCAATCAGACTAGTTCCCTGGATCAACGCCCTATCAAGGAATCTAGTGTATATACCCTGTAACATTATACTTTTCCAGAAAGGTATCCAGTCCCCTCTTAAATTTAAGTAATGAATCACTCATTACAACATCATACGGCAGAGAGTTCCATAGTCTCACTGCTCTTACAGTAAAGAATCCGCGTCTGTTATTATGCTTAAACCTTTTTTCCTCCAAACGCAGAGGATGCCCCCTTGTCCCTGTTTCAGGTCTATGATTAAAAAGATCATCAGAAAGGTCTTTGTACTGTCCCCTCATATATTTATACATTAAAATAAGATCACCCCTTAGTCTTTGTTTTTCCAAACTAAATAGCCCCAAGTGTAATAACCTATCTTGGTATTGCAGACCCCCCAGTCCTCTAATAACCTTGGTCGCTCTTCTCTGCACCCGCTCCAGTTCAGCTATGTCTTTCTTAAACACCGGAGACCAGAACTGTGCACAGTATTCTAAGTGTGGTCGAACTAGTGACTTGTATAGAGGTAAAATTATATTCTCCTCATGAGCATCTATGCCTCTTTTAATGCATCCCATTATTTTATTTGCCTTTGTAGCAGCTGCCTGACACTGGCCCCTGAATATGAGTTTGTCATCCACCCATACACCCAGGTCTTTTTCATTGACGGTTTTGCCCAGAGTTTTAGAATTAAGCACATAATTATACATCTTATTACTTCTACCCAAGTGCATGACCTTACATTTATCCCCATTAAAGCTCATTTGCCATTTATCAGCCCAAGCTTCTAGTTTACATAAATCATCCTGTAATATAAAATTGTCCTCCTCTGTATTGATTACCCTGCAGAGTTTAGTGTCATCTGCAAATATTGAAATTCTACTCTGAATGCCCCCTACAAGGTCATTAATAAATATGTTTATTTTATGGTGCAGACAACAAGGATTCGGATTCCTGGACCATGGTGTGAATTACTTGTACGATGGACTCCTCGCCAGAGACGGACTACACCTCAACAAACCTGGGAAACACACATTTGCCAGAAGACTCGCTACACTCATCAGGAGGGCGTTAAACTAGAAGAAGAGGGGACGGGAAGAAAAACATTAGACTTGAACAAAGAAGACCCAGGAAAACATACTCAGATGGGAGGTAAGAACATTTCTAAAACAATCCACAGCGAGGAGACTGGAACAAAACAAAATCCTCTAAACTGCATGCTCGCAAACGCCAGAAGCCTGACAAACAAGATGGAAGAACTAGAAGCAGAAATATCTACAGGTAACTTTGACATAGTGTGAATAACCGAGACATGGTTAGATGAAAGCTATGACTGGGCAGTTAACTTACAGGGTTACAGTCTGTTTAGAAAGGATCGTAAAAATCGGAGAGGAGGAGGGGTTTGTCTCTATGTAAAGTCTTGTCTAAAGTCCACTTTAACCCCTCTGTGACCTTAGACGTACTATCCCGTCGAGGTGCCCTGGGCTTATCTGACCCTGGACGGGATAGTACGTCATAGCCGATCGGCCGCGCTCACGGGGGGAGCGCGGCCGATCGCGGCCGGGTGTCAGCTGCTTATCGCAGCTGACATCCGGCACTATGTGCCAGGAGCGGTCACGGACCGCCCCCGGCACATTAACCCCTGGCACACCGCGATCAAAGATGATCGCGATGTGCCGGCGGTGCAGGGAAGCACCGCGCAGGGAGGGGGCTCCCTGCGGGCTTCCCTGAGCCCCCCGCAGCAACGCGATGTGATCGCGTTGCTGCGAGGGTCTCCTCACCTCCCTCCCTGCTCGAGCCCCGGATCCAAGATGGCCGCGGATCCGGGTCCTGCAGGGAGGGAGGTGGCTTCACAGAGCCTGCTTAGAGCAGGCACTGTGAAGGCTGCAGCGCTGCATGTCAGATCAGTGATCTGACAGAGTGCTGTGCAAACTGTCAGATCACTGATCTGTGATGTCCCCCCCTGGGACAAAGTAAAAAAGTTAAAAAAAAATTTTCCAAATGTGTAAAAAAAATAAAAAAAAAATATTCCAAAATAATGAAAAAAAAAAAAAATATTATTCCCATAAATACATTTCTTCATCTAAATAAAAAAAAAACCAATAAAAGTACACATATTTAGTATCGCCGCGTCCGTAACGACCCGACCTATAAAACTGTCCCGCTAGTTAACCCCTTCAGTAAACACCGTAAGAAAAAAAAAAAAAAACGAGGCAAAAAACAACGCTTTATTATCATACCGCCGAACAAAAAGTGGAATAACACGCGATCAAAAGGACAGATATAAATAACCATGGTACCGCTGAAAGCGTCATATTGTCCCGCAAAAAAAGAGCCGCCATACAGCATCATCAGCAAAAAAATAAAAAAGTTATAGTCCTGAGAATAAAGCGATGCAAAAATAATTATTTTTTCTGTAAAATAGTTTTTATCGTATAAAAGCACCAAACCATAAAAAAATGATATAAATGAGGTATCGCTGTAATCGTACTGACCCGAAGAATAAAACTGATTTATCAATTTTACCAAACGCGGAACGGTATAAACGCCTCCCCCAATAGAAATTCATGAATAGCTGGCTTTTGGTCATTCTTCCTCACAAAAATCGGAATAAAAAGCGATAAAAAAATGTCACGTGCCCAAAAATGTTTTCAATAAAAACGTCAACTCGTCCCGCAAAAAACAAGACCTCACATGACTCTGTGGACCAAAATATGGAAAAATTATAGCTCTCAAAATGTGGTATTGCAAAAAATATTGTTTGCAATAAAAAGGGTCTTTCAGTGTGTGACGGCTGCCAATCATAAAAATCCGCTAAAAAACTCGCTATAAAAGTAAATCAAACCCCCCTTCATCACCCCCTTAGTTAGGGAAAAATAAAAAAAAATGTATTTATTTCCATTTTCCCATTAGGGCTAGGGTTAGGGCTAGGGTTAGTGCTAGGGTTAGGGTTAGGGCTAGGGCTAGGGTTAGGGCTAGGGTTAGGGTTAGGGCTAGGGTTAGGGCTAGGGTTAGGGCTAGGGTTAGGGCTAGGGTTAGGGCTAGGGTTAGGGCTAGGGCTAGGGTTAGGGCTAGGGTTAGGGTTAGGGCTAGGGCTAGGGTTAGGGTTGGGGCTACAGTTAGGGTTGGGGCTAAAGTTAGGGTTAGGGTTTAGATTACATTTACAGTTGGGAATAGGGTTGGGATTAGGGTTAGGGGTGTGTCAGGGTTAGAGGTGTGGTTAGGGTTACCGTTGGAATTAGGGTTAGGGGTGTGTTTAGATTAGGGTTTCAGTTATAATTGGGGGGTTTCCACTGTTTCGGCACATCAGGGGCTCTCCAAACACGACATGGCGTCCGATCTCAATTCCAGCCAATTCTGCGTTGAAAAAGTAAAACAGTGCTCCTTCCCTTCCGAGCTCTCCTGTGTGCCCAAACAGGGGTTTACCCCAACATATGGGGTATCAGCGTACTCAGGACAAATTGGACAACAACTTTTGTGGACCAATTTCTCCTGTTACCCTTGGGAAAATACAAAACTGGGGGCTAAAAAATAATTTTTGTGGGAAAACAAAAAGATTTTTTATTTTCACGGCTCTGCGTTATAAACTGTAGTGAAACACTTGGGGGTTCAAAGTTCTCACAACACATCTAGATAAGTTCATTGAGGGGTCTAGTTTCCAATATGGGGTCACTTGTGGGGGGTTTCTACTGTTTAGGTACATTAGGGGCTCTGCAAACGCAATGTGACGCCTGCAGACCAATCCATCTAAGTCTGCATTCCAAATGATGCTCCTTCCCTTCCGAGCCCTCCCATGCGCCCAAACGGTGGTTCCCCCCCACATATCGGGTATCAGCGTACTCAGGACAAATTGGACAACAACATTTAGGGTCCAATTTCTCCTGCTAACCTTGGAAAAATACAAAACTGGGGGCTAAAATATAATTTTTGTGGAAAAAAAAATATTTTTTATTTGCATGGCTCTGCGTTATAAACTGTAGTGAAATACTTGGGGGTTCAAAGCTCTCACAACACATCAAGATGAGTTCCTTAGGGGGTCTACTTTCCAAAATGGTGTCACTTGTGGGGGGTTTCAATGTTTAGGCACATCAGTGGCTCTCCAAACGCAACATGGCGTCCCATCTCAATTCCTGTCAATTTTGCATTGAAAAGTCAAATAGCGCTCCTTCCCTTCCGAGCTCTCCCATGCGCCCAAACAGTGGTTTACTGCCACATATGGGGTATCAGCGTACTCAGGACAAATTGGACAACAACTTTTTGGGTCCAATTTCTCCTGTTACCCTTGGTAAAATAAAACAAATTGGAGCTGAAGTAAATTTTTTGTGTAAAAAAGTTAAATGTTCATTTTTATTTAAACATTCCAAAAATTCCTATTAAACACCTGAAGGGTTAATAAACTTCTTGAATGTGGTTTTGAGCACCTTGAGGGGTGCAGTTTTTAGAATGGTGTCACACTTGGGCATTTTCTATCATATAGACCCCTCAAAATGACTTCAAATGAGACGTGGTCCCTAAAAAAAAAAATGGTGTTGTAAAAATGAGAAATTGCTGGTCAACTTTTAACCCTTATAACTCCCTAACAAAAAAAAAAAATTGGTTCCAAAATTATGCTGATGTAAAGGAGACATGTGGGAAATGTTACTTATTAAGTATTTTGTGTGACATATCTCTGTGATTTAATTGCATAAAAATTCAAAGTTTGAAAATTGCGAAATTTTCAAAATTTTCGCCAAATTTCCGTTTTTTTCACAAATAAACGCAGGTACTATCAAATAAATTTTACCACTATCATGAAGTACAATATGTCACGAGAAAACAATGTCAGAATCACCAGGATTCGTTGAAGCGTTTCGGAGTTATAACCTCATAAAGGGACAGTGGTCAGAATTGTAAAAATTGGCCTGGTCATTAACGTGCAAACCACCCTTGGGGGTAAAGGGGTTAAGGGAGGATATTAGCGAAGGAAATGAGGATGTCGAGTCCATATGGGTCGAAATTCATGGAGGGAAAAATGGTAACAAAATTCTCATTGGGGTCTGTTACAAACCCCCAAATATAACAGAAACCATGGAAAGTCTACTTCTAAAGCAGATAGATGAAGCTGCAACCCATAATGAGGTCCTGGTTATGGGGGACTTTAACTACCCGGATATTAACTGGGAAACAGAAACCTGTGAAACCCATAAAGGCAACAGGTTTCTGCTAATAACCAAGAAAAATTATCTTTCACAATTGGTGCAGAATCCAACCAGAGGAGCAGCACTTTTAGACCTAATACTATCTAATAGACCTGACAGAATAACAAATCTGCAGGTGGTTGGGCATCTAGGAAATAGCGACCACAATATTGTACAGTTTCACCTGTCTTTCACTAGGGGGACTTGTCAGGGAGTCACAAAAACACTGAACTTTAGGAAGGCAAAGTTTGACCAGCTTAGGCTACGTTCACATTAGCGTTGCGCCGCTGTTGCGTCGGCGACGCAGCGGCGATGCAGCGGCGACGCGCCCCTATGTTTAACATAGGGGACGCGTGCGTTTTTTGGGTGGCGTTTTTCGCCACGTGCGTCGTTTCCGACGCTGGCGTCGGACGCACGAAAATGCAACAAGTTGCATTTTCTGTGCGTCCGATTTTCGTCAAAAACGACGCACGCGTCACAAAACGTTTTTCGATGCGTCGCGCGTTGCGTCGCCGACGCAGGGCGGCGCAACGCTAGTGTGAACGTAGCCTTAGAGATGCCCTTAATCTGGTAGACTGGGACAATATCCTCAGAAATAAGAATACAGATAATAAATGGGAAATGTTTAAGAACATCCTAAATAGGCAGTGTAAGCGGTTTATACCTTGTGGGAATAAAAGGACTAGAAATAGGAAAAACCCAATGTGGCTAAACAAAGAAGTAAGACAGGCAATTAGCAGTAAAAAGAAAGCATTTGCACTACTAAAGCAGGATGGCACCATTGAAGCGCTAAAAAACTATAGGGAGAAAAATACTTTATCTAAAAAACTAATTAAAGCTGCCAAAAAGGAAACAGAGAAGCACATTGCTAAGGAGAGTAAAACTAATCCCAAACTGTTCTTCAACTATATCAATAGTAAAAGAATAAAAACTGAAAATGTAGGCCCCTTAAAAAATAGTGAGGAAAGAATGGTTGTAGATGACGAGGAAAAAGCTAACATATTAAACACCTTCTTCTCCACGGTATTCACGGTGGAAAATGAAATGCTAGGTGAAATCCCAAGAAACAATGAAAACCCTATATTAAGGGTCACCAATCTAACCCAAGAAGAGGTGCGAAACCGGCTAAATAAGATCAAAATAGATAAATCTCCGGGTCCGGATGGCATACACCCACGAGTACTAAGAGAACTAAGTAATGTAATAGATAAACCATTATTTCTTATTTTTAGGGACTCTATAGTGACGGGGTCTGTTCCGCAGGACTGGCGTATAGCAAATGTGGTGCCAATATTCAAAAAGGGCTCTAAAAGTGAACCTGGAAATTATAGGCCAGTAAGTCTAACCTCTATTGTTGGTAAAATATTTGAAGGGTTTCTGAGGGATGTTATTCTGGATTATCTCAATGAGAATAACTGTTTAACTCCATATCAGCATGGGTTTATGAGAAATCGCTCCTGTCAAACCAATCTAATCAGTTTTTATGAAGAGGTAAGCTATAGGCTGGACCACGGTGAGTCATTGGACGTGGTATATCTCGATTTTTCCAAAGCGTTTGATACCGTGCCGCACAAGAGGTTGGTACACAAAATGAGAATGCTTGGTATAGGGGAAAATGTGTGTAAATGGGTTAGTAACTGGCTTAGTGATAGAAAGCAGAGGGTGGTTATAAATGGTATAGTCTCTAACTGGGTCGCTGTGACCAGTGGGATACCGCAGGGGTCAGTATTGGGACCTGTTCTCTTCAACATATTCATTAATGATCTGGTAGAAGGTTTACACAGTAAAATATCGATATTTGCAGATGATACAAAACTATGTAAAGCAGTGAATACAAGAGAAGATAGTATTCTGCTACAGATGGATCTGGATAAGTTGGAAACTTGGGCTGAAAGGTGGCAGATGAGGTTTAACAATGATAAATGTAAGGTTATACACATGGGAAGAAGGAATCAATATCACCATTACACACTGAATGGGAAACCACTGGGTAAATCTGACAGGGAGAAGGACTTTGGGATCCTAGTTAATGATAAACTTACCTGGAGCAGCCAGTGCCAGGCAGCAGCTGCCAAGGCAAACAGGATCATGGGGTGCATTAAAAGAGGTCTGGATACACATGATGAGAGCATTATACTGCCTCTGTACAAATCCCTAGTTAGACCGCACATGGAGTACTGTGTCCAGTTTTGGGCACCGGTGCTCAGGAAGGATATAATGGAACTAGAGAGAGTACAAAGGAGGGCAACAAAATTAATAAAGGGGATGGGATAACTACAATACCCAGATAGATTAGCGAAATTAGGATTATTTAGTCTAGAAAAAAGACGACTGAGGGGCGATCTAATAACCATGTATAAGTATATAAGGGGACAATACAAATATCTCGCTGAGGATCTGTTTATACCAAGGAAGGTGACGGGCACAAGGGGGCATTCTTTGCGTCTGGAGGAGAGAAGGTTTTTCCACCAACATAGAAGAGGATTCTTTACTGTTAGGGCAGTGAGAATCTGGAATTGCTTGCCTGAGGAGGTGGTGATGGCGAACTCAGTCGAGGGGTTCAAGAGAGGCCTGGATGTCTTCCTGGAGCAGAACAATATTGTATCATACAATTATTAGGTTCTGTAGAAGGACGTAGATCTGGGGATTTATTATGATGGAATATAGGCTGAACTGGATGGACAAATGTCTTTTTTCGGCCTTACTAACTATGTTACTATGTATATGTTAAAAAGAAGAGGGCCCAATACTGACCCCTGTGGTACCCCACTGCTAACCGCTACCCAGTCCGAGTGTGCTCCATTAATAACCACCCTTTGTTTCCTATCCCTGAGCCAGCTCTCAACCCACTTGCACATATTTTCCCCTATCCCCATTATTCTCATTTTATGTATCAACCTTTTGTGTGGCACCGTATCAAAAGCTTTTGAGAAGTCCATATACACTACATCCACTGGGTTCCCTTGGTCCAATCCGGAACTTACCTCTTCATAGAAACTGATCAAATTAGTCTGACATGAACGGTCCCTAGTAAACCCGTGCTGATACTGGGTCATGAGGTTATTCCTCTTCAGATACTCCAGTATAGCGTCCCTTAGAATGCCCTCCAGGATTTTACCCACAGTAGAGGTTAAGCTTACTGGTCTATAATTTCCGAGTTCAGTTTTTGTTCCCTTTTTGAATATTGGCACCACATTTGCTATACGCCAGTCCTGTGGCACAGACCCTGTTATTATGGAGTCTTTAAAGATTAAAAATAATGGTCTATCAATGACTGTACTTAATTCCTGCAGTACTCGAGGGTGTATCCCATCCGGGCCCGGAGATTTGTCAATTTTAGTGATTTTTAGACGCCGCCGCACTTCCTGCTGGGTTAAGCAGGTGACATTTAATTGGGAATTTTTATCACTAGACATTTTGTCTGCCATGGGATTTTCTTGTGTAAATACTGATGAAAAAAAGTCATTTAGCATATTGGCTTTTTCCTCATCCTCATCCACCATCTCACCCAGACTATTTTTAAGGGGGCCAACACTATCATTTTTTAGTTTCTTACTATTTATGTAGTTAAAGAATATTTTAGGATTATTTTTACTCTCTCTGGCAATGAGTCTCTCTGTCTCAATCTTTGCTGCCTTGATTTGCTTTTTACAGAATTTATTTAATTTTCTGTATTTATTTAATGCCTCCTCACTACCTACTTCCTTTAATTCTCTAAATGCATTCTTTTTGTCACTTATTGCGCCCCTTACAGCTCTATTTAGCCATATTGGTTTCCTCCTATTTCTAGTATGTTTATTCCCATACGGTATATACTGTGCACAGGTCCTATCCAGGATGCTAATAAACGTCTCCCATTTTCTTTGTGTATTTTTGTGTCTCAGGATATCGTCCCAGTTAATTGCACCAAGATCCTCTCTCATCCGTTGGAAATTTGCCCTCCTGAAGTTTAGTGTCCTTGTAACCCCTCTACTACACATCTTTTTAAAGGATACATGAAAACTTATTATTTTGTAATCGCTATTTCCCAAGTGACCCCCAACCCTTATATTTGATATGCGGTCTGGCCTGTTGGTTAATATTAGGTCTAGCAGTGCCCCCTTTCTTGTTGGGTCCTGAACCAGTTGTGAAAGGTAATTGTCTCTCATAGTTGTCAAAAACCGATTACCTTTGCTGGAACTGCAGGTTTCTGTTCCCCAATCTATTTCAGGGTAGTTGAAGTCCCCCATAATAATGACTTCTCCTTGAGTCGCAGCTTCAGCTATTTGCTTTACGAGGATATTCTCCATTGCTTCCATTATTTTTGGAGATTTATAACAAACCCCTATCAGTAATTTATTATTTTTTCCCCCTCCCCTTATCTCCACCCACAGGGATTCTACATTTTCATTAAACTCACCTATATTATCGCGCTGGATGGGTTTTAAGGACGATTTTACATATAGACACACCCCTCCCCCTCGCTTATCTGTACGGTCATTTCTGAACAGGCTATAGCCCTGCAAGTTAACAGCCCAGTCATGGCTCTCATCCAGCCATGTTTCAGATATCCCCACCATGGCATAATTATGCTCCAACAACATTAGTTCTAATTCGTCCATTTTGTTGGCGAGGCTTCTGGCATTAGTATACATGCACTTGATGTTCCTCTCTGTACTTCTATTTCTTAAATTATTAACTGTTCTAACCCCACCCCCCATGCCACCGCCACCCCCAACTTCCTTATTTGTGCCCAGGTCTCTGTCTGCACTATCTTCCCCTCCTATAAATTGAATACCCTCCCCAATTCCTAGTTTAAACACTCATCCAACCTTCTAGCCATTCTCTCCCCCAGCACAGCTGCACCCTCCCCATTGAGGTGCAGCCCGTCCCTAGCGTAGAGCCTGTAGCCAACTGAGAAGTCGGCCCAGTTCTGCAGGAACCCAAACCCCTCTTTCCTACACCAATTCTTGAGCCACTTATTAACCTCCCTAATCTCCCGTTGCCTCTCTGGTGTGGCACGTGGTACCGGCAGTATTTCGGAAAATACCACGTTGGAGGTCCTTGCTTTCAGCTTGCAGCCTAATTCCCTGAAATCATCTTTAAGGACCTTCCACCTACCTCTAACTTTGTCATTAGTGCCAATGTGCACCATGACCGCTGGGTCCTCACCAGCCCCTCCCAATAATCTGTCCACCCGATCAGCGATGTGTCGGACTCGAGCGCCAGGTAGGCAGCACACCGTTCGACGATCCCTGTCTTTGTGACAGATTGCCCTATCTGTTCCCCTAATAATTGAGTCGCCCACTACCAGCACCTGTCTGGCCTGCCCTGCTCTCCTATTTCCCTCCTTACTGGAGCAGTCACTCCTCCGGCTTTCAGAGGACATGCCTGGCTGCAGCAGTGCTACCCCTGTACTGGCACCCCCCTCATCTGCCAACTTAGCAAACTTATTTGGGTGTGCCAGGTCAGGACTAGCCTCCCTGGCACTCTTCCCTCTACCCCGCTTCCTAACTGTCACCCAGCTTGCTACTTCATTGTCCTGCAGCTCCATCCCACCATCCCCCCCCTCATCTGTCCCATTGAGCGTCTGCTCCGTGAGCAGAAGACTCCTCTCCATATTGTCTATGGATCTCAGTGTTGCCAGCTGCACATGTAGTCAGAATCTGGGTTTCCAAATGCACAACGTGCTCACATCTCGCACAGCAGTATGCACCCTCGATCGGCTGCTCAAGGATTGCATACATGTGGCAAGATGTGCACTGGATGGCATTAACAAGAGTGGAGCACATTTCCTAATGGGGATTGCACCAGACAGAACAGTTCAATAAAAAAAAAAAAATAAATAAATACAAAGTATTAATAAAATACAGACAGCAATTCAGTAATTCCTCCCTTGGAAACTCCCTGACTCCAAAGTCACTGAATCACAAGTCACACTTACCGCCGTCCACACTTACACTCAGGCCACACTCAGCTCGCTCACACTCGCTCTGCTGAAGATTTATAGATTTATTTATTTATTTTTTCTCCCTTAACAGCAATCCACCTTGCTGTCCAAATGCACTTCCAAAAAAAAAGCATTTTCTTTTACGGCTTTTTACGCTTTTTAGTGCGTCTGCCACTTGGGTTTTAATTAAGTCTTTTAGCTCAGACGTGAATCTCGGAGTCTCCTCATTAATGGTGTTCTCAATACATAACGCACAGAGTTTTTTAACCCATGCATCCGGCAACTCTGCTGAACAAAGCAGGCACACTCTATGCTTACTTTTCGACTGGCATTTCTTTCCCTAAGAAAACAATAAACCCCTATTAGAATATACACTTTCACGGAGGTCTCTTACCCTCCTAACGTAAGGAAGATACCGGTTCTGGTCTTGAGGACGCCTCCTCCATTTAAACCACTGTTTTCCTCCTGGATCCACCAGAGGCTCTGCTGCGCTGGGATCCTGAGCTGCTGCGCTGTGTAGGCCTTTGCGAAGAACGGCGCTCCTTCGGGTTTTTTGTCACAGGGGCCTGTGAAATTTCTTCCACCGACTGCTCTATTCCACTCATGGTGGTACTTTCTGAGCAACGGTATGCCCCTTCCCTTCCAGTTATATACTAATAGTGCGGCGCAAGGCAACATCCGAATTACCCAGAGGTACCCTGCGCCGCCCTGGAAGTGACCCCCGCGCCTGCGCAGTAAGTATTCGGGCCCCGCGCGCGCGCTCACTAGCTGCCGGCTCACAGGAGGAACGGAGCTCCCGCAGCCGCCGCTGCTCCTTACATTAGTCCACCTGTCGGTGACCGGCGTCACATTCTCCTGTGAGCCTCGCGGACCGGCGGAGATGCTCCACGTAGCCACCGCTACCTATTACCGGCTGTTTTTTTTTTTAAAGAAAAAAGAGAAGAGGCAGACTTTATCCTCTTCACTGCCTCCCCTCCGCACATATCTAGGAGGCCCGCCGACCCCGGAATGCGCCCTCAGGGAAGAATCCACTCGAGACCGTGGCAGGGCCCCCCGCTGCCTGAACTCGGCCCAATGGTCCCTGGAATCCTGGTTGTTGTGAGCTGTGGGATCCCAGTCAGGGACAGGAAACCGAACTGAGGTGGAGGAGAGGTCCCGCCTTTTTAACCTGTGGGTTTCCTGTCCCTGACGGCAGATCCCTCTCTCCGTGGTGCCGTCATGGGGTAAGAGAAAGTCATATAGCAAAGAGATTAATGGCTGCACTCAAAATTAATCTGTGCTAGAGCAAGGAAATGTGCAATACGTGAAATGGGAATAGCATAATGGCTTGTGAAATATATGAAAAAACACATGAGATTCTTAGCACAAGATTTGGCCAAAAGTTGTGAGCCCTCCACCAATCGTCAAGGTAATCTCAGAACAGATGGGTACCTGAGCTGACTGCCTAGTGTGAACACTTACCTATGGCTAATAACGTGGTAAAGCCTGCTTATATAGGAAGCTCAGAACCAACTGTGTTAGGATGTAATTAAAATCACAGCATGGTGAAGGGCGGGGCGTTCAAGTCAGAAAAAATAGTACATAGTAGATATAGAAAAACTGACTGAACAGCAATCTAATCTGAACTGGTGCATAACCAAAAAAGTCATATAGCAAATAGAATGGCTGCACTCAAAATTAATCTGTGCTAGAGCAAGGAAATGTGCAATACGTGAAATGGGAATAGCATAATGGCTTGTGAAAAATATGAAAAAACACATGAGATTCTTAGCACAAAATTTTCTATATCTACTAAAAACTCGTTTGTTCAGATTTCTCAGATAAGCCACTATTTCTACGATAAGCTTTGTAAAAACTCTGGGCACTGTTGCCAACCCGAAAGAGAGGCAGAAAAACTGGTAATAGTAGACTCTTCCCTCCTTTTCTACCACAAATCTGAGGTATTTCTGGTGATCTGTACAGATTGGTACGTGATAATATGCACTCTTTAGATCCAGAGTGCACATTACCACGTCCTTTCCTAAAAGGGGAATTGTGAAGCGAATGGATTCAATTTTAAACCTCTTGTATTCTAGCCATCTGTTTAGGGGCTTGAGGTTTATTATAGTTCTGGATTCTCCAGAGGGCTTTTTTTTTTATAGAGAAGAGGCCTGAGTAATGACCCCTTCCTATCTCCCGATGAGGAACTGGGGATATTGCTGCCATTCGCAGAAGCTCCTGGATGTCCAACCACATAGGGGAGACTGAAGAGAGATGGACGTTGGACACAAAAAATCTTTCTGGGGAAGGGAGTCGAATTCTATCTTGTACCCCCGAGAAATAACCTGGAGAACCCAAGGACTTCTGGTAATTTTCCCCCACTCTATCCGAAAGTTTAACAACCACCCCCCAATTCTGTTGACGTCATTTCTTTCGGAACTCAGATCTGGAAGTCGAGGGACCTGAATCCCTATTTTTGTTCCTATTTTCTCCCCCTTTTTGATAGCTCCATCTCCCTTGTTTTCCCTTACCCCTATAGTCTGACCTCTGACCATAATAGGGCCTGCGAAAGGGCTGGTACTTCCTACGTTTTTCCTCTGGAAACCTCTTATTTTCATCTGAAGCTTTTTCCAGGATATCATCAAGGATGGGTCCAAAGACCCTACCTCCTAAGAAAGGGATGGAGCACAGCTTGTTTTTGGAATGGACATCGCCTGACCAGTTTTTCAGCCGTATGGCTCTCCTGGCTGCATTTGATAAAGACTGACCCCTAGCTGTAAACCTAACCGGCTCTGCAGTAGCATCTGATAGAAACCTGGTTGCTATTTTTAGTAGAGGGATTGCTTTAATAATGGTCTCTCTAGGAGTTTTGGCTGACAACTGATCTTTTAAGTCATCAACCCACAAATGCATAGCCCACGCCACGGATGTTGCCGCTATATTTGTGCGGATTACCGCCGCTGAGCTTTCCCAGGCTCTCTTTAGGAGTCCATCCGCCTTTCGATCCATCGGTTCCTTTAAGTTAGAGGAGTCCTCAAATGGAATGGCGGTTCTCTTAGAAACTTTCGCAAGAGGAATGTCAATTTTTGGGATATCCTCCCAGTCCTTGACTTCTTCATGGTTGAAAGGGAGGCGGAGTCTCAAGTCTTTAGGGATTGATAACCTCCTTTCCGCATCTTCCCATTCTTCTAAAATCATAGAACAAATATGGGCATTAACAGGAAAGACTTTTGAGGTCTGAGAACGCAACACCCCAAACATTTAATCTTGAACCGAAAGGGTAGATGCGGGTTCTTCAATCTGCATAGTTTGTCTAACTGCTCCCAAGAGCTCCTCTATATCATTAGACGAAAACAGATACTTTTTCCCCCTCTCTGTAGAATCTCTGCTTAATTCTTCCTCTTCTAGATCTGATTCAAAAGAGCTGTCCTCGGACAACAGATCTGATTCTCTCTGTTTTTTCCTGGATCTCTGTGGATCCTGGGCGTCCGACTGGATGGCCTGGGGGAAAGTGATGTCAGATATCAAGGCCTGCACCTCCTCTCTGACAATGGCCCTCATATTTGCCATTAGAGAAGCCTGTTCTTCTCCCACAATATGACTGGTGCATGACTCGCATAGGGACTTCTGCCAGGAGTCTTTAAGTTTTATAGCACAAATGGGACATTTCCTGCATTTCCCGGATTTCTTAGCTGCATGCGCCTATAACACATAATATATATGTAGGGATAAATATCACATGCTATATGTGATCAAAGACTCTGAGGAAGCAGGCTTCTGCCTGGAACTCACATGCGCTTGGGGCTCCTGTACTGTCTCGGGTTTTGCATTATCTTCCATATTGCTGGGTAAGACCCCTCAGCCCCCACATACCTTTATATCGTTGCCGCCATGTCCCGAACCTCCAAACGCTCGGCATGGAGTAGGAGGTGTGGAAGACGCTGACTCCTGCTGCTGGCCGCGACCCGGAAGTGCCCGCGCGCGACAGCCGCGAACCGGAAGTAACTCGCGCAGGAGTGCGATCCGGAAGTGAGCACGCGCCGCACTCCCAGACTGCAGCCACGCCGATTCCAATCCTCCGAAATGACCTGCGGCATCATCCCCCGGATCCGCATGCTAAGGAATTCACCCAGCAGAGGCGCTACTGACAGGTACATCAGGCTCTTGCGCCGAGGGTCGAGAGCCCCCCCCAGGGGAAAGCGACCCTAGACCAGGAGCAGCGCTACACCGGTTAATTGCTGACGGACCCTATGACTCGGGTGTCAGCGTGGCAGAATCTTCTTAGTGGGAAGGAAGAGGCCGAGCCCCCCCGATCCTCACTCTCTGCACAGGACCGACGGACGAACTCTCGTCCTTCCTATCCACAGTGGGACAGGAAAAACACTGAAGGGTGGAAGGGGGAGGGTCCTTTTAAACTCTCGTGGTTTCCTGTCCCACTATAGATAAGGAGGACGTCCTCCATGGTGCTGTCAGGTGGTGACCTGCAAAATATGTTTCTAAAATTGTGGTGATGTAAAGTAGAAATGTGGAAAATGTTATTCATAAACTATTTTGTGTGATTTACAAGGGGTATTTCAGTTTGTGAGTTTCCATTTTTTGATCCCCTTGTACCCACGGCTATAACTTTTTTTATTTTCCGTCAATATGACTAAATGAGGGCTTGTTTTTTGTGGGACGAGTTGTACTTTTGAATGACACTATTGATTTTACCAAGTCATGTATAGGAAAACGGGAAAAAAATTCCAAATGCGGCGAAATTGCAAAAAAAAAAACTGAACTTACACAATCGTTTTTTGGAACTACTAAAACTGACCTGCCACTAGGATTCTCCAGGTCATTACAAGTTCACCGGCACCAACACATGAACATATCTAGATTCTTTTTTATTTAAGTGGTGAAAAAAAATTACAACGTTTGTGAAAAAAAAAATGTTGCCATTTTTCGGGATCTGGGGCTGCGTGAGGGCTTATTTTTTGTGTGCCAATCTGACGTTTTTATTGATACCGTGTTGATGTGTATACAATCTTTTTTGATCGCCCCTTATTGCATTGTATTGCAATGTTGCAGCGACCAAAGAAATTCAATTCTGGCGTTTTAATTTTTTTTCTCGCTACGCCATTTACCGAATGGATTAATTCTTTTTATATATAGATCGGGTGATTCTGAACATGGCGATACCAAATATGTATATATTTGTTTTGGTTTTTTTCTATTATTATTTTGAATGGGGGGTGATTTGAACTTTTGTATATTTTTTTTAATATTTTTAAAAAACATTTTTAGAAGCTGTGATCATCCGATCGCTTGTACTACAACAGAAATGTTCACTTGTTATCAGCGCCGACCGCTGGGCAGCACTCATAGCTATTTGGCTATGACAACCACAGGGATCTCCTGCTGACCCCAGCCCATCGGCGACCAGAGGTCATGTGACATGGGTGCTGATGGGAGGAGGTAATGACACGCTTCCTGCGTGTGCATGTTAGATGCTGCTGTCAGAGTTTGACAGCAGCATTTAACATGTTAACAGCTGAAGGTAGATCACGATTCCACTCGCGGCTATTAGGGTCTCTAGGCATTAAGAACACTGCCCTCTCCTGGTTCTCTTCCTATCTTTCTGACCGCTCCTTCAGTGTTCTGTTCGCTGGCTCCACTTCATCTCCTCTTCCTCTCACTGTGGGGTACCTCAGGGCTCAATCCTTGGCCCCCTTCTCTTCTCTCTCTACACGGCCCCAATTGGACAGACCATCAGCAGATTTGGCTTTCAGTACCATCTTTACACTGATGACACACAACTATACACGTCATCCCCTGACATTACCCCCGCTGTACTACAGAACTCCAGTGACTGTCTGTCCGCAGTCTCCAACATCATGTCCGCCATCTATCTGAAACTCAACCTTTCCAGAACTGAACTTCTTCTGCTCCTGCCGTCTACTAACCTCCCTAAATCTGACATTTCCCTCTCCATGGGTGGCACCATAATAACACCCCAGCAGCAGAAGCGCTGTCTGGGTGTTATGTTTGACACCAATCTCTCCTTCACCTCCCATATACAATCTCTTGCCTGCTCATGCCACTTACACCTAAAGAACATCTCTAGAATCCGCCCTTTTCTCACCATGTAAACAACAAAAACCCTCACTGTCGCCTTGATCCACTCCTGCCTGGATTTCTGTAATGCTCTATTAATTAGCCTCCCCCTTAGGCCTCTTTCACATTTCCGTCGGGACGCTCCTGTCCTGCTGCGTCACCGAGACGTAGCGACAGACGTGTGTCAAAACGTATGTGACGGGTGCACTGGGCCCGTCTTTCTGACGGACCCGTCGAGGCTATGTGCACCTGTTGTGTAAGCGTCTTCACAGCGGTTTTCTGCTGCAAAAACGCATACACAACACAAACCAGGTTAAAAAAAAAATAAAATAAAAAATCGCAGTATTCCCACCTACCGGCGTCCCAAGCAGCGATGCACCCGGCAGCTAGTGTTCCTAGTAATACATTGCGAAATCTCTCGAGAAGTCGCGGTCTCGCAAGACCGCAACTTCTCACGAGATTTCGCTATGTATTACTAGGAGCGCTAGCTGCCGGGAGCAACGCTGCTTGGGACGCCGGTAGGTGGGAATACTGCGATTTTTTATTTTTTTAATTATTTTTAACATTATATCTTGTTACTATTGATGCTGCATAGGCATGGATGTGGCTAAGCAAGTATTCATTAGCCAGTAAAGTGGGTGGTATCAGACTGTGTGGGTGGATGGCGGTACTGTGGGAACATTTTACTGTGTGTGGGGAATGGCGGTACTTGGGGAAAATTATACTGTGTGTGGGTAATGGAGGTACTTGGGGAACATTATACTGTGTGTGGGGGGATGGCGGGACATTATACTGTGTGTAGAGGGATGGCGGCACTAGGGAAACATTATACTGTGTGTGGGGGATGGTGGTACTGTGGGAACATTATACTGTGTGTGGGGGGATGGCGGTACTGTGGGAACATTATACTGTGTGTGGGGGATGGTGGTACTGTGGGGAACATTATACTGTGTGTGGGGAGATGGCGGTACTGTGGGAACATTATACTGTGTGTGGGGATGGCGTTACTGGGGGAACATTATACTGTGTGGGGGGATGGCGGTACTGTGGGAACATTATACTGTGTGGAGGATGGCGGTACTGGGGAAACATTATATTGTGTAGGGTCCAATAAAAGGGCAGCGTGCTGTGTGAGCAAAATGTGTTTCCATGTTATCTTCCAGATTTGGGTCGTATAAACCTATTAGAGGAAAAGAAACACAAATTCTGTAAAAAGCAACAACAGAAAAGCGCCAGAATGGTCTCAACGCTGAAGGGGTTACTGCCCCCCCCCTGTGCCCAGTAATGGGGAATCTCCAGCACCTACCTCCACCTGCAGAGCCGCACACCACATATATGGCTGCTCTGTGCGCACAGGACCTGTGATGAGGTCACAGGAGGGGAGGAGTCAGGGGTCACATGATCAGGGGCCTCAGTGTATGCAGGACTCTGCTGTGCTGGTTGTCATGGTGCTGGATGAGGGGAAATTTATGTGTGGGGTCAGGAGGGGTTTACAGTGTGGAGGTAGCAGAGCAGTGTGTGTACGAGGTGTACGGAGCAGAGCCGTGTGTGTGTATGAGGTGTACGGAGCGGAGCCGTGTGTGTACGAGGTGTACGGAGCGGAGCCGCGTGTGTATGAGGTGTACGGAGCGGAGCCGTGTGTGTACGAGGTGTACGGAGCGGAGCCGTTTGTGTACGAGGTGTACGGAGCGGAGAAGTGTGTGTGCGAGTTGTTCGGACCGTGGCTACGTGTGTATGTTGCGGAGCCACGTGTACAAGGTATACGGAGCAGAGCCATGTGTGTACGAGGAATACAGAGCGGAGCCGTGTGTGTACGAGGTGTACGGAGCGGATCCGCGTGTGTACGAGGTGTATGGAGTGGAGCCGCGTGCGTTCAGGGTGTATGGAGAGGAGCCATGTGTGTGAGTGGTGTACGGAGCGGAGCTACATGTGTACGAAGCGGAGCTGCGTGTACGAGGTGTCCGGAGTGGAGCCGGGTGTGTATGATGTGTGCAGAGCAGAGCTGTTCAGACGAACCCTCCTACAAAACGTAATTAACAAGTCATTACTGCAGAACTGCGAAAGTGATTTATTATAAAAGAAACACCAGAGCCAAAAATGAGGGAATCTGTTCACTGTGGCTGGATAAACTGGACCTGTCTTCCAGCATGTAAGGGTATGTGCACACGTACATGTGGATTTGATAAATCTGCAGGGCAAAAACGCGTTTTTGCTGCAGATTTATTGCGGATTTACCACGGTTTTTCTGCGGATTTCACTGTGGTTTTACAACTGCGGTTTTCTATTGGAGCAGGTGTAAAACCGCTGCAGAATCCGCAGAAAGAAATAACATGCTGCGGAATGTAAACCTCTGCGTTTCCGCCCGGTTTTTCCCGCAGCATGTGCACAGTGTTTTTTGTTTCCCATAGGTTTACATTGTAATGTAAATGGGAAACTGCTGCAGACCCGCAGCTGCAGAAACGCTGCGAATCCGCAGCGTTTTCCACATCGTGTGCACATACCCTAAGGGCATGTTTCCGCGGTCAGGATTGGCTCAGGATTTGACGCAGGTGAAATCTGCATCTGAGGTCACTGGCAGGTCACCTACGTTTTTTATGTGTTTTTTTTACATGCGTTGCAGACATGCGGTGCGTATTAATAAATATGTTAAAAAGAAGAGGGCCCGGTACTGACCCCTGTGGTACCCCACTGCTAACCGCGACCCAGTCTGAGTGTGCTACATTAATAACCACCCTTTGTTTCCTATCCCTGAGCCAGCTATTAACCCACTTACATATATTTTCCCCTATCCCCACTGTTCTCATATTATGTATCAACCTTTTGTGTGGCACCGTATCAAAAGCTTTTGAAAAGTCCATATACACTACGTCCACTGGGTTCCCTTGGTCCAGTCCGGAACTTACCTCTTCATAGAAACAGATCAGATTAGGCTGGTTTCACATTTGCGTTTTGTGTCGCTGCGTTTGTACCGCATATAAACGCATGCGTCATGTTTTCCTATATTTAACACTAAAAACGCATGCGTTTTTTTGTACGCGTTTGGCGACGCATGCGTTTTTTCGCTGCTTGTGTCTTGCCACGGAAATGCAACATGTAGTAATTTCTAGAGGCGTTTATTTGCCGCCAGGAAACGCATGCGTTCAATTGCACACGGTTTGCGTTAAAAAAAAGCATTGCTGTCTATGTAAACGCATGCGTTTTTAAGCACATGCGTTTGGTTGCGTTTTTTAACGCATGCGTTTCAATAGAGAAAAACAAGTCTAGACACCGATAAGCCACCCCCACCATCAAGGTGATAAAGGGATCCAATCCCTAACCCTAGCCCTAACCCTAACTCTAGGGATCCAATCCCTAACCCTAGCCCTAACCCTAGGGATCCAATCCCTAACCCTAACCCTAGGGATCCAATCCCTAACCCTAGCCCTAACCCTAGGGATCCAATCCCTAACCCTAACCCTAGGGATCCAATCCCTAACCCTAACCCTAGGGATCCAAACCCTAACCCTAGGGATCCAATCCCTAACCCTAATGGGAAAATGGAAATAAATACATTTTTTAAATTTTTAAATTTTTCCCTAACTAAGGAGTTGATGAAGGGGGTTTGATTTCTATTTATAAGGGTTTTTTCTAGTGGATTTTTATGATTGGCAGCTGTCACACACTGAAAGACACTTTTTATTCCAAAAAATATTTTTTACGTTACCACATTTTGAGAGCTACAATTTTTCCATATTTTGGTCCACAGAGTCATGTGAGGTCTTGTTTTTTGCGGGACGAGTTGACATTTTTATTGGTAACATTTTCGGGCGTGACATTTTTGATTGCTTTTTATTCGATTTTTGTGCAGCAGAATGAACAAAAACCAGCTTGTGAAATTTCTCATCATGCGTACCAAAAGCGCAAACGCAGGAAAAAAACGCATGTAAACGCGTACAAACGCGGCGTTTTTAAAAAAAACGAATCCCTCAATCTCCTGCAAAAAAAAAATAAAAAATTATGAACGAACACAAATACTCCCTGTTTATTAGTTCGCATGCATATTAACCCCTTTCTGACATTGGACTACTATCCCGTCGAGGTGGGGTGGGCCCCTATGACCACCGACGGGATAGTACGTCATATGCGATCGGCAGCGCTCACGGGGGGAGCGCCGCCGATCGCGGCCAGGTGTCAGCTGCCTATCGCAGCTGACATCCGGCACTATGTGTCAGGAGCGGTCACGGACCGCCCCGGCACATTAACCCCCGGCACACCGCGATCAAAGATGATCGCGATGTGCCGGCGGTACAGGGAAGCATCGCGCAGGGAGGGGGCTCCCTGCGGGCTTCCCTGAGCCCCCCACAGCAACGCGATGTGATCGCGTTGTTGCGAGGGTCTTACCTCCATCCCTGCCTGCTCCAGCCCGGAATCCAAGATGGCCGCGGATCCGGGTCCTGCAGGGAGGGAGGTGGCTTCACAGAGCCTGCTCAGAGCACTGTGAAGCCTGCAGTGCTGCATGTCAGATCGGTGATCTGACAGAGTGCTGTGCAAACTGATCTGTGATGTCCCCCCCTGGGACAAAATAAAAAAGTTAAAAAAAAAATTAGCAAATGTGTAAAAAAAAATAAAAAAAAATATTATTAAAAATATATATATTATTCCCATAAATAAATTTCTTCATCTAAATAAAAAAAAAACAATAAAAGTACACATATTTAGTATCGCCGCGTCCGTAACAACCCAACCTATAAAACTGGCCCACTAGTTAACCCCTTCAGTAAACACGGTAAGAAAAAAAAAAAAACGAGACAAAAAAATACGCTTTATTATCATACCGCCGAACAAAAAGTGGAATAACACGCGATCAAAAAGACAGATATAAATAACCATGGTACCGCTGAGAACGTCATCTTGTCCCGCAAAAAACGAGTTACCATACAGCATCATCAGAAAAAAATAAAAAAGTTATAGTCCTGAGAATAAAACGATGCAAAAATAATTATTTTTTCTGTAAAATAGTTTTTATCGTATAAAAGTGCCAAAACATAAAAAAAAGATATAAATGAGGTGTCGCTGTAATCGTACTGACCCGAAGAATAAAACTGCTTTATCAATTTTACCAAACGCGGAACGGTATAAACGCCTCCCCCAAAAGAAATTCATGAATAGCTGGTTTTTGGTCATTCTTCCTCACAAAAATCGGAATAAAAAGCGATCAAAAAATGTCACGTGCTCGAAAATGTTACCAATAAAAACGTCAACTCGTCCCGCAAAAAACAAGACCTCACATGACTCTGTGGACCAAAATATGGAAAAATTATAGCTCTCAAAATGTGGTAACGCAAAAAATATTTATAAATAAAAATCCGCTCAAAAACTCGCTATAAAATTAAATCAAACCCCCCTCCATCACCCCCTTAGTTAGGGAAAAATTAAAAAAATGTATTTATTTCTATTTTCCCATTAGGGCTAGGGTTAGGGCTAGGGTTAGGGCTAGGGTTAGGGCTAGGGTTAGGGTTGGGGCTACAGTTAGGATTGGGGCTAAAGTTAGGGTTAGGGTTTAGATTACATTTACAGTTGGGAATAGGGTTGGGATTAGGGTTATGGGTGTGTCAGGGTTAGAGGTGTGGTTAGGGTTACCATTGGAATTAGGGTTAGGGGTGTGTTTGGATTAGGGTTTCAGTTATAATTGGGGGGTTTCCACTGTTTAGGCACATCAGGGGCTCTCCAAACACAACATTGCGGCCGATCTCAATTCCAGCCAATTCTGCGTTGAAAAAGTAAAACAGTGCTCCTTCCCTTCCGAGCTCTCCCGTGTGCCCAAACAGGGGTTTACCCCAACATATGGGGTATCAGCGTACTCAGAACAAATAGGACAACAACTTTTGGGGTCCGATTTCTCCTGTTACCTTTGGGAAAATACAAAACTGGGGGCTAAAAAATAATTTTTGTGGGAAAAAAAAGATTTTTTATTTTCACGGCTCTGCGTTATAAACTGTAGTGAAACACTTGGGGGTTCAAAGTTCTCACAACACAACTATATGAGTTCCCTGGGGGGTCTAGTTTCCAATATGGGGTCACTTGTGGGGGGTTTCTACTGTTTAGGTACATTAGGGGCTCTGCAAACGCAATGTGACGCCTGCAGACTATTCCATCTAAGTCTGCATTCCAAATGGCACTCCTTCCCTTCCGAACCCTCCCATGCGCCCAAACGGTGGTTCCCCCCACATATGGGGTATCAGCGCACTCAGGACAAATTGGACAACAAATTTTGGGGTCCAATTTCTCCTGTTACCCTTGGGAAAATACAAAACTAGGGGCTAAAAAAATAATTTTTGTGGGAAAAAATTTTTGTTTTATTTTTACGGCTCTGCATTATAAACTTCTGTGAAGCACTTGGTGGGTCAAAGTGCTCACCACACCTCTAGATAAGTTCCTTAGGGGGTCTACTTTCCAAAATGGTGTCACTTGTGGGGGGTTTCAATGTTTAGGCACATCAGTGGCTCTCCAAACGCAACATGGCGTCCCATCTCAATTCCAGTCAATTTTGCATTGAAAAGTCAAACGGCGCTCCTTCCCTTCCGAGCTCTCCCATGCGCCCAAACAGTGGTTTACCCCCACATATGGGGTATCAGCGTACTCAGGACAAATTGTTCAACAACTTTTGGGGTCCATTTTCTCCTGTTACCCTTGGTAAAATAAAACAAATTGGAGCTGAATTAAATTTTTTGTGAAAAAAAGTTAAATGTTCATTTTTATTTAAACATTCCAAAAATTCCTGTGAAGCACCTGAATGGTTAATAAACTTCTTGAATATGGTTTTGAGCACCATGACGGGTGCAGTTTTTAGAATGGTGTCACACTTGGGTATTTTCTATCATATAGACCCCTCAAAATGACTTCAAATGAGATGTGGTCCCTAAAAAAAAATGGTGTTGTAAAAATGAGAAATTGCTGGTCAACTTTTAACCCTTATAACTCCCTAACAAAAAAAAATTTTAGTTCCAAAATTGTGCTGATGTAAAGTAGACATGTAAGAAATGTTACATATTAAGTATTTTGTGTGACATATCTCTGTGATTTAATTGCATAAAAATTCAAAGTTGAAAAATTGCAAAATTTTCGCCAAATTTCCTTTTTTTTTTACACAAATAAACGCAGGTACTATCAAAGAATTTTTACCACTATCATGAAGTACAATATGTCACGAGAAAACAGTGTCAGAATCACTGGGATCCGTTGAAGCGTTCCAGAGTTATAACCTCATAAAGGGACAGTGGTCAGAATTGTAAAAATTGGCCCGGTCATTAACGTGCAAACCACCCTTGGGGGTAAAGGGGTTAAGATGCGTTTACGCAGTTGTTACGCATGTGACTAATTATTAGATGTGGTTTTACCGCATCTAATGATAGTCAATGGGAAATTTATGCTGCGGGGACAGAAAGACTCTCCGCATGTCCGGATACGCAGGTCTGCCGCCTGCATCTCTGAATGCATAGTGGAGATGGGATGTCATGAAATCCCCTCCACTATACTGTAACATCTGGACGCTGCAGGTTTCCTGTTCGTGGAAACATACCCTAAGGATGAGATGGGGTCTTTGTTCCTAGAGATTCTCTACTCGGAATAATAGAAACTGCCTGAATATGAGGACCATGACTGATCTATTTCCTTGTACAGAGAACTATGGAGATAGCGCTAGTCTTCTAGATATAATATGTGATGTTGCTGTAGTCTTAAATTTTCCTGTATTAGAATCCTCTATAGAGATAATTCAGGTAAGAAAAAATTAGTACCAAATAAAGTGCTAACCTTTTATTGAAGCATTAAATTACTAAGCTGGGATGATGGAACCCAGTTGGCCAATGCCGTTTTGTGTGAACAAACAGTTTCTCAAAGCCTTGGATGAAGCCTTGAGAATGTGAGAGTTCACATGAACAGCGTTGGCCGACTGGTTTTCCTTCTGGCCGGCTTAGCAATTTAATGCTTCAAGTAAAACGTCAGCACTTTATTTGTTATTGAGCGCCACATTTTTTCTCACCTGGGTTACAGTATAGTTCTCATATGAGCTGAGCACCTGTCATGAGTGTGTCACATCCTCCTGGGAGATCTGGGGATAGAAAATCACTATTTATTGTGAATCGCAGATCTTCCATTTATCCTGTGTGTGTATGTTCCATATCAAATGGATTTGGTTTCCTTTGGTGCTGAAGAGGTTAACAATAGTGATGAACGAATATACTCGTTACTCGAGATATCCCGAGCACGCTCGGGTGTCCTCCGAGTATTTTTAGTGCACGGAAATTTAGTTTTTTTGCCGCAGCTGAATGATTTACATCTGTTAGCCAGCATAAGTACGTGTGGGGGTTGCCTGGTTGCTAGGGAATCCCCACATGTACTTATGCTGGCTAACAGATGTAAATCATTCAGCTGTGGCAAGAAAAACTAAATCTCCGAGCACTATAAATACTCAGAGGACACCCGAGCTTGCTCGGGAAATCTCGAGTAACGAGTATATTCGCTCATCACTAGTTAACAACCATTTCTATGCTAACTCCCTTGCTACCAAATATACCTTCATGTTTAAAACAAGAAATAGGAAGAATCCAGCGAGCAATCTTGTTCAATTAAAATATAGCTTTTAATGAGCCATATAAAAAAAGAAAAATAATCAGTGATGTACAATGGTGTTTCACAAGAAATAGATGAATGCAAAGCACATTATGGCAGTATACACACAAGACAGCGTTATAACCAACGCGTTTCGATTATTGTCTCATTCATGGTATAAAGAAGGATAATGCTGGAAGATTTATATACTTTACCAAATAAGGGAGCTCCAGCTGAATAATCAGAAAGACTACCTGCCCTCTAATTAAAAGAAACAGCTGCACATGACATAGAAAAGACAAATAATAACATATTATGAAGTAGTGAAGGGTTAAAAAGAAAAATCAAGAAGTGTGTATTAGGGCTCCTTTTAACTTGCGAGAAATAAGTCTAAGTCTTAAAACCCTCCTCTGGCGCCAGCACTTTAGAGCGGAGCGTGCGGCTGCATAGCAACACATTGAGCTGCACGCTCCGCTCTAGAGTGCCGGCGCCAGAGCTTGGTTTTAACATGCGAGACTCGCACGTATTTCTCGCAAGTGAGAAGGAGCCCTTAACCCCTTAACGACCACCGATACTCATTTCAACGGCGGCAGTTAACAGTAATTAAACCACAGCGTCGTTAATTAACGGCGCTATGGAAAAAGTGTATAGCGTCCCCAGAGTCAGATTTTCTCTGGGGTCTCAGTTGCTGGGGTTAGCTGAGACCCCAGAGAACATAATTCGGGTCGGTTTTTACCGACCCCCTGTCACGATATTGTATGAAATGTAATATGATTTTGTAGCTTTGCCTGTTAGCACCCATACTGTGGGCTAAAAAAACAACCTTCTCTGTGTGTTTCTGTTTGCTGAGATGTGTATGTGTAGATCCCAAACCCCTCATGCCCCTCCCAGAAGAATTTTTATGGCGCTTGTGTAGGCTCAAATCTCTGTTATGACCATGTGGTTAAGAGGCCACACTGAAATGACCTGGTGGCTAAAACGCAACATGGAACGAGCTCTGAGAAGGTGGTATCTCTACTAACCGCAGTCCCTAATCCTAACAACACAACTAGAAATAGCCGTGGGATGTTCCTGACACTCCCTAGACACCTCGTCACAGCCTAAGATATAACTACCCCTAAAGAAGGAAATAGAAAGCTATCTTGCCTCAGAGAAACCCCCAAAAGGAAAGACAGCCCCCCACAAATATTGACTGTGAAAGGAGACGGAAATGATGAACACAGAAATGAAATTAGAATTCAGCAAAGGGAGGCCAATACTAAACTAGATAGACAGAGAGCAAAGGATACTGTGCGGTCAGTATTAAAAACTACAAAATCCACGCAGAGTTTACAAAAATGAACTCCACACCGACTCACGGTGTGGAGGGGCAAATCTGCTTTCCCAGAGCTTCCAGCTAGCCTGAATAAGACATAGTGACAAGCTGGACAAAAAGAGACAAAATGCAAGCAATAGAGTCCAAACAAATGGACAAACAAAACTAGCAAAACTTATCTTTTGCAGACAAGGACTGGCCATAAGAGAAATCCAAGAGAAGAATCAAATCCAACCAAGAACATTGACAGCAGGCATGGACTAAAGCCCAGAGCAGGTTTAAATAACAAACCCAGGCAAGGCGATTAGTGAAGGCAGCTGCTATAGCTACCTAACAGAGCAGCAGTTCCACTCGAAACCACCAGAGGGAGCCCAAGGGCAGAACTCGAAAAAAAAAAACATTAGCAACCACAGGAGGGAGCTCCAGAACGGAACTCACAACAAATCTCCCTCTAGCTGAAACTGGTCTGATCTCTCTCTAAGACAGGAGGTTCTTTGTTCTAATATTGTAAGATACTGGGTCACCGATTTAGGTTAGGAAAATAATAAGTCCATGTTGCGAATCTACATCGGCGGATCTGTCAGCCAGTATAAGCACGAGCCTCGAATTCCAACAGGTGCAAAGTACGGATTTCTCTGGAACTGTGTGTCCCAACCAGGACAAATTTGGTCTCATTAGAAAGCCAATTTTAAAATAAGATGAATGCTGGGTGTGTTATGATTCTGACACGTTCGAGAGTGAAAATACAAGAATTATAAGAATTGTTGGAGAAAACTGTACAGCTGAGGAGAGGGGAGGGTGAAGTGAACTCAACCCCTTTAGTGATGTCACGAGGCTGCAGTTTTTAAGTTCCTGCACTTCACTTAGTCTTCAGTCTTGCCTGAGGAGCTGTTCCTATCCAGACCTCCTGATGCACTGGGACATTTGGGGCTCCATCCACTAGCCTGGTTTTGCCTGAAATGATCTGAGAACATGTGAATTTTACCTTTTCTCATTCAATCCCGTTATTTTATAATTACTTTGTACATACTTTCAATTGTCTCTTCTTGTAAAATCCTTGTAATATTTTGATAAACACTGCCTTATCTTTCAGAGTAAAATATTTAAATTACTAGTTTCATTTTTCCTGCTCTAAAACGTACCCTAAGTCTTCTGTAGGGAATTACGCTACTGTTTTGGGTTAGCTTTGGACCTGTTAATCGAAGCTGGTGGCAGCATACCTTGTTCTGTGCCTTTGGGAGTCGTTGTAGCGACAGCGGCATTGATAATTATTGTTCCTGCCTGAGTGGGAGTAGTTATATCGCCTCGCCGCAGCATGCCCAATAGCCAGTACAAAGCAGGCAGCCTTTTTGGCGACTAATTACCCTAGGTGCAGTACCTAGTCTGACCTGAGGGTAAGGGGGGGGGGCACCAGAGAGCTGCAAGTTCTCAAGTGGAACTGTAAAGCGGGATATACATAAATCCCTGCAGTTCGTGGTATATTCTAAGAGCAGTGGGATAACTAAAATAAGCCCCTGCCGTAAACTAAGAGGTCAATAGCCTTGTGTGTGTTTTCATCACATTGTAGCAGTGGAGGGATAACTGAAAATTTAGGATCACCACATAGATCATAGTATACAAAATTATAAAGTCTTTATTAGGGACAACACATTACAAAACATTTAAAAACATTTAAAAACCTAACCATATAGGTAAAGGTTATGGGTCAACAACAATAACAGGTTAAATACCAAAAGGAAACAACACTCCACAGCCCAATATCAATGAGGTATATGTAAGACAGATACAATCATAATTGTCAAAAATAAATATGTACCAATTATTTTTATGCTGTTATTTAAAAAAAATAACAAATAACAGTCCCTACAATAAGTTGCCCTTGTGCAATATCTAAAGGGGGAAAGCACCCTGCACGAGCAGGAGAGAGGACCCTGAATGGTGATCAACAGGTTAAGTGCAGGTCCTGGATTAACCTCAGGGTTTAAGCTGTCAAAAGCCCATGAGCTTACCTAACCTAATGGGGTGATATTCCCTCAAGTCCTGACCCAAAAGGCATAATGGTACCGATAAATAGAGTGGCTGTGTGCGTGTGCAGACCCACGCGTATCGACGCAAAGAGCGTCTTCCTCAAGGTCAATCATACTCCATACATGTGTTCCATAGTTGAAATAGAAAAATAATTAAACAATACACCTGCCAGGTGTGTGAAACTATATCGGCATGGCTGTATCCGTCCGGCGTGTGACAGAGTATACTGCGCAAGCGCAGT
The DNA here is from genome assembly GCF_032444005.1 of Ranitomeya imitator. Lineage (NCBI taxonomy): Eukaryota > Metazoa > Chordata > Amphibia > Anura > Dendrobatidae > Ranitomeya > Ranitomeya imitator. Next base: position 365,989,457 of record NC_091283.1, read on the forward strand.
GGTCCCGAATAGCCGGAAATCAGGCACAATTACCGAGCGCATGCGCTAGTAGCATCCAACAAGTATGACGACATAAGAACAATAGACCAGCATGTTACAGAGTACACTGCGCAGGCGTCAATACTACAACTGGTCTGGTATAGTCTAGCAATAAAACACCAGTGCAGCGTGTAACCGAATAAAGTGCGCAAACGCAGTAGGGCAAAGTAGCCGTAAATAAGACACAGTTACCGAGCGCATACGTCAATAGCGTCTACCAGGTTTATGTGATAAATGGCGACACAAAATACAATGAACCGGCGCATTACAATATCTGCTTCGCAGGCGTAAGTGCTGTTGCTGGGCTAATTAGGACACATAGTACGTAACGCATGCACAATCAAAACTTGTTTAATACTGATGTTGTAATGTAAAAAGCAGCTATTGCTAGACCAAAATATATGGATACCTCTATGGTTAGGATTTTAAATGTTTTTAAATGTTTTGTAATGTGTTGTCCCTAATAAAGACTTTATAATTTTGTATACTATGATCTATGTGGTGATCCTAAATTTTCAGCATACAATTTTTTCTACGTTTGTTGTATGTCATATGCAGTATGCAGATAGTGATCCCCGTATGTATTATCAGTGGATGGTGCCCGCTCTGAATAGTGTTTTTGCAAGTGGAGGGATAACTAAGATAAGCCCCCCTGCACATGTGATAGCCGTCTGTTGGTCTAAAGTCACCCCAATCCGTGACGTAGGGGTGAAAGTCACGGTGTGAATCGTGATATTGTCATACCGGCCTGACGCTGCGGCCGCTTCTCCTATCAGTCCCGCTCTCTGCATTTCTCCTCGCCGCTCTCAGTGTCGCGCCGGTTCCCCGCATCCTCTTCCTGCTGCTCGGGGATTTCGGCGTGGGGTGCGCGCTCCTCTTCCCTCCCGTCCTGTACCTGCTCCACACATGCGCCTTAGGACGCGGGCGTGCACTTCTTCCTCCAGTTAACCATTTCGGACCCTCCCTGCTCCTGTCTCCTCCAATCAGGTACTTCTTTGGGCTATATTAGGCCTCGCCTCCATAATGGAGGTGCCTGATTGTTGTGTGCAGTTTGTACCTTCGTTTGGCCCTGTCTGGTTCAGATCCTTTTCTGCTTCGGTCTGGTCCGTTTTCTCAGGCTCATTCTCCTCCTGTCTTCCCTCCGTTTTCCCAGCCTGTCTCCCTTGGTTCGTCCCTTCCTCCCCTCTCCCTTTTACTTTCATTCCCAGGATTTCTCCTCCACTTCCGTCCTTCCCTTCTGTCCTTTCCAGAGCCGCCCCTCTTGGTGCCAGCTGTTGCGGTATTGTTCCCCTCGGGCCTGCTCCCCAACTATCCCTGTATATGGGTTGTCATCTCGGGTTTGCTCGCCCCTGGGTGTATCAGTACCGTGACCCAGAGGGTCCACTCTCTGTCCGGTTCTTTCGTCCTCACGGTCACTATAGGACTGCGCTCAGATTTCATCAGAGTGCAGTCAGATTGTCTCAGTCTTCCGTCCTCACGGTCACTATAGGACTGCGCTCAGATTACATCAGAGTGCAGTCAGATTGTCACAGATATATTGGTGGCAGTGGTGGGATCTTAGAGCATTAGTGATCTGGTTTGAGCAATCATTCCTCACTAAAAACTTTCAAAGTTCTTGCGAGGACTCTGCGCAAATAAGTTTGGAGAACGAACTCGGCGTTTACTAACCCTGAGACAATTGTGTGTACTGGTAATTATCCCCTTCCCTTCTCTTTGTTTTTCTGTCCTATCTTTTATTTGGCAACCATGGTTGTGCTGGGAGAAACCTTTTATAAGCAGCAGACCAGAGACACCCTTATTGCCTTATGCAGGTCACAGCATATTGACTTTGCAGGCAAAAACAAAGCCCAACAGGTCGCAGATCTGGTGCAATGGGAAGCCGCTCTAGACCGCTCTCAGAGCTAAGGTGCGACAGTTCATGATGGACAGAGAACCCAAAGACGTGACGAAAGCAGCGCAGATTGCCGATGCCTATGAGGCCAACCGTAGATCGGAAGTGCGGAAGCCAGTCACCACCAGCTGGAGATGGGGTAAGCCTGCAATCAACGCCAGTACCCCTGCCAGTCAACACACCAGAGGTCCTGTCCCCATGGCCAACAGCACCAGACCTACCACCGAACCTCGCCAGTGTTTCTTCTGCAAGCAGACTGGCCATATCAGTCCCCACTGTCCAGACAAGCAGAAGAACCCCCCATCCAAGGTCCCAGGGCCTAACGCAGCAGTTCTTTTTGTGGGTGGGGTGGCTGGGAGGGTGTGTGACAACGTACAGCACGTCACCGTTGGAGGCCATGTCGCTACAGGCCTCAAGGACACCGTGGCTGAACCTCATCCGACCCGAACTGGCGCCCCCTGAAGAGATGATTCCGGGGAAAATCCTAACTGTCACTGGGATTGGGGGCATCAGCTGTCCCTTGCCAATGGCCCGGTTTTATATTGATTGGGGTGTCGGGAGCGGGGTGAAGGAAGTGGGGTTGTCTGATAATTTGCCCACAGATGTTTTATTGGGGACTGATTTGGGGAGGATGGTTGCATAGTATGCTCCTGACAACCCTCCCCAATCTGCTAATAAGGGTAACGTTAGCCCTGATGAGGTTGATGATGATGGGAAATCTCATGTGTTACCTGACCATGCTTTATCTTGTAATGATGAATCTGATAACCATTCTTTCCCTAGAATTGATGGTGAAAATATTGTACCTGTGCCAACTGAACCTGATAACCATTTTTCTGCAAAGGTTAATGTGTCCATAGGTACAGGCGTGCTCAGCCACATCGCTTTGCGGAGTGAGACGGCTGAGGAACCCCTAGAAGGGGCAAGTGTCGGTGCTACAGGAAATGGGGAGATGCATGGGAACCGTGAGAAAGGTGATGCCATGAAATTGACCAGTGCCAAAAGGAAGGTAACTGGCCCATAAGTACCACTGCCCCTGAAGTGTTGTGGGTGGATGGGGAGGTAGAGCCCATATCAGCGCCGGCTGATGGTCTGTGGAAATCTCCGGGGAGACAGCCTACAGTATGTAGCTGCTGTCACCCGCAGTCAGAGTGCCCAGGAACACAGATAACTGTCTGCCTTCCGGTCCCTCCTCAGTCATCGTTGTGACTGAACAAGAGATGGACCCAGAGCAGGTCCCAGAGGGTTCCCGTGGGGAAGGGACCCTGACGTCGCTTCTGGCTTCCCCTAGCCAGGAGTTTCAGGCCGCTCTGCACGCAGATGCGAGCCTAGACAGTTTGAGACAACTCGCTGAGACGCACACCTCCGTGACTGATAAGGAGAGGGTGTTCTGGGAACGAGGAAGGTTGTACCGGGAGACAGTACCCGGAAAATCGCAAATGGAGTGGTTGAGGGAAAGACAGCCGGTCATCCCGCAGCAATTTCGGGGTGAGTTGTTATGGATTGCCCATGAGATCCCGCTAGCTGGACACTTGGGGATCGGAAAAACAAAGGCCCGGCTGTCTCAACACTTCTATTGGCCTAAGATGGGGACAGATGTGTCAAACTACTGTCACTCCTGTACCACCTGTCAAAGAGTGGGGAAGGTGGGGCCTGCTCTTTCGGCTCCCCTGATCCCTTTGCCAGTGATAGAGGAGCCTTTCCAGAGGATCACGGTGAACAATGTGGGCCCGCTGGCCATCCCCAGCAGCTCGGGAAAGCAATACATCCTTACTGTGGTAGACTACGCTACCCGGTACCCAGAGGCAGTAGCTCTGTCGTCAACTAGGGCAGATAAGGTGGCGGATGCCCTGTTGGCTATCTTTTCACGTGTAGGATTTCCCAGGGAGATGCTTACTGATCAAGGGTCCCAATTCATGTCTCGCCTAATGGAGGCTCTCTGTAAGAGAATGCAGGTGAAGCACCTGGTATCGAGTGCGTCTCACCCACAGACCAATGGCTTGTGTGAACGCTTCAATGGTACCCTCAAACAGATGCTACGCATGCTGGTTGAGACCCAAGGGCGCGACTGGGAACAGTACCTCCCACACCTGCTATTCGCTTACCAAGAGGTTCTGCAGGCCTCGACAGGGTTCTCCCCCTTCAAGCTCCTGTACGGAAGGCGAGTCTGGAGGCCCCTTGGGTTGGTAAGGGAATCCTGGGAAGAGGAGCCGAACCTTTCTGAAGTGTCCATAGTGGATTATGTCATGCGCTTCCGTGACAAGATGCAGACCTTGATGCAGTTGGTGCATGACAACATGACGCAGGCTCAGGCTGGCCAGAAGCACTGGCACGACCAGAACCCCCAGGAGCGGACCTACCACATGGGTCAAAAAGTGTGGGTGCTGGTCCCTGTACCAAAGGATAAGCTTCAGGCAGCCTGGGAGGCCCCGTACGTCATCCACCAACAGCTCAACCCGGTCACCTATGTGGTCACGCTTGACCACGCTCGGGGTAGGTGAAAGGCCTTTCACGTCAACATGATGAAGGCTCATCACGAACGTGAACCTTTCGTCCTACTGATCTGCAGCTTGCCCGAAGACAGGGAGGAAGGCACTCTCCTGGACATGTTGGCCCAAGCCAAGGCCGGTGGGTCCATCGAGGCCTTGGAGGTAAGCGCCTCACTAACCGAACCTCAGCGGTCGCAGTTGTGGACCAAGCTGGAACCCTTCCGGGCCGTGTTCTCCAACCGACCTGGAAGGACTGAGTTAGCAGTCCACGGGGGTGGACACCGGGAATCATGCCCCACTATGGCGAACAGCCTATCGAATCTCTGACTAAGTGCAGCAGGTTATGCGCCAGGAGATCGATGAGATGTTACAGCTGGGGTGATTCGACGGTCAAAGAGTGCATGGGCCTCACCTATAGTTCTCGTGTCAAAGAAGGATTGGACCACCCGTTTCTGTGTGGACTACAGGGGGCTCAACGCCATCACAGCCTCAGACGTGCACCCAATGCCACACATCGAGGAGCTGCTTGAGAGGTTAGCTGGCGCAGATTACCTGACCCTAATGGATCTGAGTCGAGGATACTGGCAGATTCCCCTGAGCCCCGAGGCACAGGAGAAGTCCGCCTTTATCACACCCTTCAGACAGTACGAGTCTACGGTCATGTCCTTCAGCATGAAGAATGCCCCTGCCACTTTCCAGCGGATGGTCAACCTCCTGCTTCAGGGACTGGAGGAGTACGCGGTGGCGTACTTGGATGACATTGCCATCTTCAGTTCCTCCTGGGATGAACACCTGCAGCTTCTCGAGGAGGTGCTCAGGCGAATTCACCGAGCCGGACTGACTATCAAGCCGCGAAAGTGCCAGATGGGCATGAGTGAGGTCCACTACCTGGGGCACTGGGTAGGCGGGGGCACCCTAAAGCCAGAGCCTGAGGAAGTGGGAGCGATCGTGAACTGGCCCACCCCCAGGACCAAGAAACAGGTGATGTCCTTCCTGGGCACTGCAGGGTACTATAGGCGCTTCGCACAGCACTGTAGTAGCCTGGCAAAGCCTTTGACGGACCTCACCAGGAAGAAGCTACCCCACATCATCAACTGGACCGACGGCTGTGAGGGGGCCTTCCAGGCGTTGAAAACAGCGCTGTGCAATGCCCCTGTGTTGAAAGCAGTCGACAGCAGTCAACCGTTCTTGGTTCAATGTAACAATGTCCTGAAGGGTAACGTAGTCACACATCCATACTCTGGCAAAGAATTCAAAATCAGAGGGTACTTTACATGCAGTTCTACATATGTCATCTACGTCATCAAATGCCCGTGTGGCCTACTATATGTAGGGGAAACATCCCAATCAGTCAGGGATCGTGTGTCTAAACACAAGTCTACCATCCGCTGCAACAATCTTCTGTTACCGCTACCCCACCACTTTCACACATCTGGACATAATATTTCCCAATTAAAATGTCAAGTCCTCGAGCAAATTCCCATACAGTGCAGGGGGAGAAATAGGATTCTGATGCTCAGAAAACGTGAGGCATACTGGATACATACCTTGGATACATTGTCACCAAAGGACTCAATAGGGAATATGAATAGTCTGCATTTATTTAAGATGATTGAGTGCTCTTACTAGTTACTGATGTATTCAATTAACCTAACGATCCCTGTGTGGCCTATTTATAATAAAAAAAAAAAAAAAAGGTTCCTCGCATCATGTTCTCATACACTTTATGCAGTATTAGCCCTCTGTGTCTGTACTGCTACATACTTAGGCAGGTAACTGGTTCATGCAGCTTTACATGAACACCTGAGCCTTACACTATAGCTGGTCCGAATAACTAAAGCAATTGTTACCATCCACCTCTCGTGTCTCCCCTTTTCCCCATAGTTTGTAAGCTTGCGAGCAGGGCCCTCACTCCTCCTGGTATCTGTTTTGAACTGTATTTCTGTTATGCTGTAATGTCTATTGTCTGTACAAGTCCCCTCTATAATTTGTAAAGCGCTGCGGAATATGTTGGCGCTATATAAATAAAATTATTATTATTATTATTATTATTATTATGTATTAGTGTTTGTAATGCTTGACATATGTCTGTCAATAATGTATACTAACATATGTCTTTGTTTTCTAGAGTCGCCTGTATTAATGATTGATTGGCACATCACGAACCACTGTCACCACCGGATTGATCAGCACTCTCCGTATTTAGGTTCTTGTTCATAACCACCGTTCACTACGGACACGCTCTCTCTAGACATAGAAGTATCCAGCGGCATTCTAAGTATATATGTCACAGCATTCCATTCACGTGTACAGGTCTTAATGCTCTGCACCGCACTCACATCTTATACCATCAGGGGCTCTATATAACGCCCTTATTTAATTTCTCCTCGTTATTCCCATACACACGTAATTTGTAGTAGGTATTGTCTCCTCCCCTTAGTACTGCCCACCTATCTTATAGGGTTCTTCTCCTCATCCCCATTGCAGTCCTAGGGATAGATACGACTCACATATGGCATCCCGCCCCCTCTGTTTCCCCTCCTCCTGGCTCCTCCCACCCTCGGCTGTCCCATGTAATTCCTCTATTCCATTTAATATCATATGTCCTCCCTTCTCTCCACATTGCCACCGTGCCTTATAGTGGTCCAGGTGCTTTGCGTCACATATTTAGCCGCCCGTGCATCAGCGTTCCTGTCTTGGAACGCACTTCACCGCTGTGACCCGCACAGCCATGCGCTTCCGGTTTGACGGCATCCCATGTCGTCACTTCCGGTTGCGGCATCCTATCTCAGTGCCGACACTTGCATATAAGCACGGCGCTGTTGCGTCCTCCTCAGACGAGCGGTGGACTCCACGTCTGAGAGGACGACTCACACACCCCAGCGGTTTCTTTACAGGTGATGTACTTAAGTTTTGGATACCGGTGAACATTTTAGCCATATGCGCTGCCATTTGCTCCATGCACTTACATGAGCCTGCTCCCTATTCCCTGCAGCCCGGGTCTCTAATCTGGCCGTCCAAGGTGATTACCTCAACCCAACTACACGCAATTCTGAGGTATATGTATATATCCAATGGGGCCCTGCCGCTATAGTAGTCTACCAGCACACTACATTTTAACTAACTTTCCCTCTCCCTCCCATGTTTGTCAGTGCTATTCCACAGCGTCTGCATCCTCCTGTCATCTACCATCCTATTTTCCCCTTAAGCGGTCATTTCTTGTGAGTACCACCTATCTCATATTAGTTCTGTCATCCGGTTTATACAAACGATTATTTATCGTTTTCTCTTTTTATGCCACATCAGGCACCGCATTTTTGTCTGCATCCTAAGTATAAGGAATATTGCCACACACTAGTTGGCACCGCACGGTATGTGTTCTATTTTTACGTATAACTGCTATTCAAATAACACACTGAGCGGGGCTATTATGCACGACTTTACTGCGATATCACCACTAAGATGTAAATCTACAAATTTTGGCTCTAGTTACATGTTTATGACAATTTTGTATATACCTCTGTTTTATTCATGTTTCTTTTGTTTTTTTTGTTTGTATACCGCATTGTATTTTCTTTTCTTTGACGTTGTAGTGACTGATGAAAGCCTGTTGTGGGCTGAAACGTTTCCAGTGCTACCTCTAGTACTAATAAATCTACAAAATATACTGAAGTTGAGTGCGAGACTTTTTTCACATTGTACCTTCACTGTGGTGACCGACCACAACCCTCTGCACTGGCTAAACGCCATGTGTGGAACCAACGGCACGTTGCTACGTTGGAGACTTGCCCTTCAACAGTTTGACTTCACCATTGAACACAAAATGGGCAGGGAGCATGGCAATGCAGATGGACTGTCCCGCCAGGGTGAACCTACTGAGGTGCGCATGGAGGCATACCGAGGGGTTCTGCCTCCGTAGCGCAGACCAAAAGGGGGAGGTGTAACGATATTGTATGAAATGTAATATGATTTTGTAGCTTTGCCTGTTAGCACCCATACTGTGGGCTAAAAAAAACCCTTCTCTGTGTGTTTCTGTTTGCTGAGATGTGTATGTGTAGATCCCAAACCCCTCATGCCCGTCCCAGAATAATTTTTATGGTGCTTGTGTAGGCTCAAATCTCTCTCTAGCTGAAACTGGTCTGATCTCTCTCTAAGATGGGAGGTTCTTTGTTCTAATATTGTAAGATACTGGGTCACCGATTTAGGCTAAGAAAATAATAAGTCCATGTTGCGAATCTCCATCGGTGGATCTGTCGGCCACTGTAAGCGCGAGCCTCGAATTCCAACAAGTACAAACTACGGATTTCTCCGGAACTGTGTGTCCCAACCAGGACAATTTTGGTCTCATTAGAAAGCCAATTTTAAAATAAGATGAATGCTGAGTGTGTTATGATTCTGACACGTTCGGGAGCGAAAATACAAGAATTATAAGAATTGCTGGAGAAAACTGTACAGCTGAGGAGAGGGGAGGGCGATGTTAACTCAACCCCTTGAGTGATATCACGAGGCTGCAGTTTTTAAGTTTCTGCACTTCACCCAGTTTTCAGTCTTGCCTGAGGAGCTGTTCCTATTCAGACCTCCTGATGCACTGGGACATTTGGGGATCCGCCCACTAGCTTGGTTTTGCCTGAAATGATCTGAGAACATGTGAGTTTTACGTTTTCTCATTCAATCACGTTATTTTATAATTACGTTGTACCTACTTTCAATTGTCTCTTATTGTAACATCCTTGTAATATTTTGATAAACACTGCCTTATCTTTCGGAGTAAAATATTTAAATTACTAGTTTCGTTCTTCCTGCTCTAAAACGTACCCTAAGTCTTCTGAAGGGAATTGCGCTACTGTTTTGGGTTAGCTTCGGACCTGTTAATCGAAGCTGGTGGCAGCATACCTTGTTCTGTGCCTTTGGGAGTCGTTGTAGCGACAGCGGCATTGATAATTATTGTTACTGCCTGAGTGGGAGTAGTTATATCGCCTCACCGCAGCGTGCCCAATAGCCAGTACAAAGCAGGCAGCCTTTCTGGCGACTAATTACCCTAGGTGCAGTACCTAGTCTGATCTGAGGGTAAGGGGGGCACCAGAGAGCTGCAAGTTCTCAAGTGGAACTGTAAAGCGGGATATACATAAATCCCTGCAGTTCATGGTATATTGTAAGAGCAGTGGGATAACTAAAATAAGCCCCTGCGGTAAACTAAGAGGTCAATAGCCTTTTTATGTGTTTTCATTACATTGTAGCAGTGGAGGGATAACTAAGACAAGCCCCCCTGCACATGTGATAGCCGTCTGTTGGCCTAAAGTCACCACGATCTATGACGTAGGGGTGACAGTCATGGTGTGAATCGTGACACCCCCGGGTTGCAATCGCCAGTGAATAACCGTTTACCGGCGGACGCAAAAAAATACAAAAATGCGCCCAAACAGTGGTTTACCCCCACATATGCGGTATCATCACACTCAGGACTGATTGGACAACAGCTTTTGGGGTCCAGATTCTCCTGTTACCCTTGCGAAAAAAATGGGGGGCTAAAAAATCATTTTTGTGGGAAAAAATGTTTTTTTATTTTCATGTCTGTGCGTCAAACTACTGTGAAGCAATTGGGCGTTCAAAATGCTCACCTATATCTAGATAAGTTCCTTGGGGGTCTAGTTTCCAAAACAGGGTCACTTGTGGGGGGTTTCTACTGTTTATGTACATCACGGGCTCTGAAAATGCAACATGACACCCGCAGACCATTCCATCAAAGTCTGCATTTTAAAATGTCAATACTTCCCTTCTGAGCCCTGATGTGTGCCCAAACAGTGGTCACCCCCAATATGAGGTATCAGAGTGCACAGAACAAATTGGACAACAAATTTTGGGGTCCAATTTCTCCTGTTACCCTTAGGAAAATAAAAAAAATAATTTATGTGGAAAAAAATTTATTTTCACGACTCTGCATTATAAACTTCTGTGAAGCACTTGGGGGTTCAAAGTGCTCACCACACATCTAGATAAGTTTCTTAATGGGTTTAGTTTCCAAAATGGGGTCACTTATGGGGGGTTTCCACTGTTTAGGAACATCAGGGGCTTTCCAAATGCGACATGGCGTCCGATCTCAATTCCAGCCAATTCTGCATTGAAAAAGTCAAACGGAACTCCTTCTCTTCCAAGCTCTGCCATGCGCCCAAACTGTGGTTTACCCCCACCTATGGGGTATCAGCATACTAAGGACAAATTGCACAACAACTTTTCGGGTCTAATGTCTTCTGTTACCCTTGTGAAAATAAAAACTTGGTGGCAAAAAGATCATTTTTGTAGAAAAAATGTGATTTTTTTTATTTTTTACAGCTCTACATTATAAACTTCTGTGAAGCACCTGGGGGTTTAAAGTGCTCACCACACATCTAGACAAGTTTCATAAAGGGTCTAGTTTCCAAAATGGTGTCATTTGTCGGGGGTTTCTACTGTTTAGGCACATCAGGGGCTCTCCAAACGCGACATGGCGTCCGATCTCAATTCAAGCCAATTCTGCATTGAAAAAGTCAAACAGTGCTCCTTCTATTCCAAGCGCGTGCTGTGCGCCCAAACAGCGGTTTACCCCCACATATGGGGTATCGACGTACTCAGGAGAAATTGCACAACAACTTTCGTGGTCTAATTCCTCCTGTTACCCTTGTGAAAATTTGTGGGCAAAAAGATTATTTTTGTGTTAAAAATCCGATTTTTTTAATTTTTACGGCTCCACATTATAAACGTCTGTGAAGTACTTGGGGGTTCAAAGTGCTCACCACACATCTAGATAAGTTCCTTAAGGGGTCTAGTTTCCAAAATGATGTCACTTGTGTTTTTTTTTTTACTGTTTAGCCACATCAGGGGTTCTCCAAACACGACATGGCATACGATCTCAATTCCAACCAATTCTGCACTGAAAAAGTCAAACGGCGCTCCTTCTCTTCCAAGCCCTGCCGTGCGCCCAAACAGTGGTTTACCCCCACATATGGGGTATAGGCGTATTCAGGAGAAATTGTACAACAAATTTTGTGGTTCATTTTCTCTTTTTACACTTGTGAAAATAAAAGAAATTCGTTCTGAAGTAAAATGTTTGAATAAAAAAGTTGAATGTTCATTTTTTCCTTCCACATTGTTTCAGTTGCTGTGAAGCACGTCAAGGGTTAATAAACTTCTTAAATGTGGTTTTGAGCACGTTGAGGGGTGTAGATTTTAGAATGGTGTCAAGTTTGAGTATTTTCTGTCATGCACACCCCTCAAAGTGACTTTAAATGTGAGATGGTCCCTAAAAAAATGGTTTTGTAAATTTTGTTGTAAAAATGAGAAATTGCTGGTCAACTTTTAACCCTTATAACTTCCTAACAAAAAAAATGTGTTTCCAAAATTGTGCTGGTGTAAAGTAGACATGTGGGAAATGTTATTTATTAACTATTTTGTGTGATATATCTCTCTGATTTAAGGGCATAAAAATTCAAAGTTTGAAAATTGCAAAATTTAAATTTTTTTTAACCATATTTCCATTTTTTTCATAAATAATCGCAAGTAATATCGAAGAAATGTTACCACTAACATGAAGGACCATATGTCATGAAAAAACGATCTCAGAATCAGCGGGATCCGTTAAAGCGTTCCAGAGTTATAACCTCATAAAATGAGAGTGGTTAGAATTGCAAAAATTGACTCGGTCATTAAGTACCAAATTGGCTCTGTCACTAAGGGGTTAAAAACATTCACAACAACATATAAACATCGATTTCATTATTAAGGCTGCTTTTACACTTGCCGTGTTTTTGCGGCCTGTTTTAGCGGCCCCAATAGATTTCAATGGGGCCGCAAAAATGGGCCAATGGGCGTCGCAGTCCGGGTCCATCGCCTCCCATCTTCATATGATGATGTCCTCTTCTTGTCTTCCTGTCATGGCTCCTGCGTAGGCGTACTGATTTGCCCTGTTGAGGACAGAGCAAAGTACTGCAGAGCACAGGTGTCGGGAAAGGTCAGAGAGGCCCAGTTCCTGTGCACTGCAGTACTTTGCTCTACCCTCAACAGGGCAAATTAGTACGCCTGCGCAGGAGCCACGACAGGAAGACAAGAAGAGGACGTCATCGTATGAAGATGGGAGGCGATGGACCCGGAACGCGATGCCAATCGGACCAGACCGAACCGGGACCGCCCCTGGGTGAGCATAATATAACCTGTTTTTCTTATCCTGTTTGTTGTCTAGCTTCTATAATTGTCTGTTCTCATTTGCAGAACTTACAAAAGGCTTCCTGTTGTGTCCGAGCAATCGCAGCAGCAGTCAAGCGGCAGTGGTGCAAGTACATCATTTGATTCTACTGACATTTTAGGGTATGTGTCCACGGTCAGGATGGCCGGCGGTTTCGTCGGAGCGGCAAACCCGCTCTGCGCAAAGCTCCGCCCCATTTCTGGGACGCGATGACGTGATATGTGTTCATAGCACACATCCGGGATCAATGCACCCCACCATAGGGCCCTGTGTTATACCTTGCGGCGACGCAGCGTTGCCGCAAGGTATACGGACATGCTACAATCTTAAAAGACTCGCCGCATGTTCGTAGTCACAGGGCCGCCGCATGCGTGTTACCACGCATAGTGGAGACGGGATTTCATTAAATCCCCTCCACTATGCTGTAACATCTGGACGCTGCGTGTTTGACGCTGCGGCTCTATGCAGCGTCAAACATGCAGCGTTTCCTGCATGTGGAAACATACCCGTAGAAGACAGCTCTGAATGTACTGCTGAAATGGTGTAGAGATAACGACGCAGCCAAGCATTAGTGGATGTGAGAACTCTATGGAGGACTGAGAGGGCACTACTGAGAACACAAAGGAGTGGACCCACTGGACCGTGACAACGATCCTCCCACTGGCGAGCTGGCCAGATAGACCACCCTGTATACAGGGAGTGTTATGGGCAGACCCGCGGGAGACTATCGCCACGGCAGATGGGAGACAGGGATGGACAGGAGAGCGACTCACGGAGACACGGACTGGACGTTGGAGGGAACTGACAGGCTGAAGATAGGATCACGGGCTAGGAGAAGACACGAGCAGGTGGGCAGGCTACCGGAGAACCAAAACAGGACGAGGATCAAGGACTGGATGGAACCACGGGCAGGACGGAGGAAGGACATGAGCTGGCTGGCAGGACACCGGAGGACTCACAGGATGGAGAACAAGGACAGGATCTAAGGGAAGCAAAGGTAGATCAAAGTCAGGTAACAAGGTATGCAGAAAAGGCATGCGGCCAAATACACTTGTATACACAAATGAGCATAAAGCACGGCAGGGAGGAAGGGGCAGGGTAATAAGGCCAGCGCTGCGCAGTACTTCCGGGTAAAAGTCCTCCTAGGTGATAGAGAGGACAGAAAGGAGAAGCCAGGATGGAGTCCAGAAATGTGCGCGCGCAGCGCTGAACCTAGCATGAACGCACGCCCGACGAGAGGCAGAAGCCAGAGGCAAGCCCTGAAGAGAGGACGCCCGGCGAAGATCAGCAGCTGTGGAGGCCCGCCGGGACGCTGAGGGCACGTGAGTATGGCAGGACGCAGGGAGCGGCAGCGACTTGACAGTACCCCCGTCTTTACGCCCCCTTGTTTTAGGCTAGAAAGAAACCTAGCTAAAATTCAAGGAGCCTGAATGTTTTCCCGAGGCTCCCAGGACCTCTCCTCAGGACCAAACCCCTTCCAGTAAACCAAAAACATAGTTCTTCCTCTAAGTTTATTCATGGAAAGAAGGTCCTTAACCCTCGTCCGGCTGACTAGGTACAATTGTAACTATTCCGTTTTAAAATTGCAATAACTTTTTTTCGAAAAGCCTCTGCAGCCTGTTAACGTTGTAAAATTATGCAGCCTGACGAAGGTTAACATCAGCACTATTTTCCCTCCCTATCTGATATTCTTATTGGATGAGTCAACTTTAATCCATGTCAACTGGCTGCAAGTGTGATTTAGTTATTGCCAACACCTGTTAGGTGCCACAGGTAAGATACAGGTGTTGTTAATTACACAAATTAGAGAAGCATCACATGATTTTTCGAACAGTGCCAATACTTTTGTCCATCCCCTTTTTTATGTTTGGTGTGGAATTATATCCAATTTGGCTTTAGGACAATTCTTTCTGTGTTTTTCATTTAAGACAAATTAAATGAAGATAATAATACCAAAGAATTTGTGATTGCAATCATTTTCAGGAAGAAACTGAGTATTATCTGACAGAATTGCAGGGGTGTCAATACCTTTGGCCACAACTGTAAGTGGTAACTATACATGCTACTGTGTCCAGAAAAAACTCTGGTGGTTGCAGGAAGGGGAGGGATATTTAACCTCTTTGTTTCCTGTCCCCTATTAGGGCGGGGAGACATCCTCCGATACTGCTGTCGTGGAAGGTTCCTTGAAACCGAATTACCGGTGAGACTAATTCTATTTTTTCCTAAATTTCAAAAGCCATTTTGCTATTCCCACTTCATGTATTTCATATTGTCTACTATAACAAGAAGCCGTGTACTGTATATTTTCCTTTGGCCTGGATGAAGGAGCCATTTACTGTGCATTGCTAACAGACTGTGTGAAATAACACAATAAAGGAACGTTTTGAATGAACTTGCTTGGGTCACTGCCGTTTCACTGCGTATGGTCCTACCGGTGCATCACATATGGTGGAAAGAATGCGTGCCATTTGAACTAAGGCATACCCAGAGAGTGCTGTAGATCATTGTGCAAGTCTGCTGGAGAAATGGAGGAGCTTTTGGAGCAGGTTGTGCTCAATCAGCAAAGGCTTCATCAAGAGTCGCTGCAGTTTCAGTGTTCGCAGCAAGAAGTTCTGCAGCAGCAGGAGCTGCAGTGGCAGCAACAGCAAAAGGCGCTACAGTGGAAGCTAGCAGAGCTTCAGCATGTTAAAATGGAAACCCCTAAAGTGAGGGGTGAACAGCAGAGTCCTGAAGAGACCCCAAAGGTAAGGGGCAATCATTGGGTGTACCAGTGGTCCTATGTAGAGACTCGTTTGCTAGGTCTCAAACAAATGACTTATTGCAATTGGTGGAGGAGTGGCTCCAGCCTGAGTTCAGTTCTCTGTATGAGATGATGGAGAGAATCATGGCTGACCGGATGACGAGGGCTCTGCCGGCCGCCATGCAGCGTTGGGTCAGGTTGAGGGACTTAGGCCACCTGGAACTGCTGATAGAATTGATTGAGCGGTATAAATCCACTCAGGATGTTGCCCCAGAGCCCGGGCATGGGGCTAGTAACTGTTCGGTGACATCTAAGCCCATGGACTGTAGGAACACTGAAGTCTATGTGTGCCCAGCCTGTCTATATCACCACTACTGGCACAGCCGGCAGCGAACCAGAATTGTGCCAGGTACTTGTGAATGGGTGCCGAACAGAGGCTCTCCTGGACACGGGGAGTAAAATTACTCTGGTCCATCGGTCCCTTGTTGCCGAGGACAACCCCATACGACCTAAAGTGGAGGTGATGGGTATCCACGGGGAAATCCGGGAGTACCAGACCTTGGAGGTTAATTTTTCCACACTATGTGGGGACATTAAGCATGTGGTGGGAGTGGCAAAGACCCTTCCATATGGGGCTGTTTTGGGGATAGATTTGTTTTGGTCCCTGTGGGAGACCAGGGTCAACCCTCTCAAGGAAAGTGTCGTACCAGGTGAAGAACCCAAAGATATTGAGAAACCTGCCATAGGGGTTGCCAACCTGGGGACAGAGTGTAATCCTGGTAGGCTCCCCCTAGAGGTATTGGTAGGAGAAACTAAAGATGTTTCGGGCGTAAAACCCAAAGATCATAAGATGTATGCCACAGGGGTTGCCAATTTAGGGTTAGGGTGTAATCCCGTTAGGCTCCCTCTAAAGGTTGTGGCGGTAGAGGTTGTGGGGACCCCATTGAATCCTGAGCTGGAGGTGTTCCCTGGTAAGGTCGGAACAGCTCAGATCCAGGGTCCCACACGGAGACGCAGATATAAAAGACACAGGTATGAGAAGAGCCGGGAGTGTATGATTGCAGAGGCGACTGGGGATGTGCGAATGAGGAACCCTCTGGCACCGGTCAAGGATGGGGCCAGGGGTCAGGGTAAATTAGATAGAGCGCTCGCTAGACAGCAGTGTCGGGAGGCTCAGGTTCGGGTGCGGCGTAGTACAGATATATGCTTGGAGTTGCCACCACGGTCCGTGGCGTTTCGGCGTGATATAGTTACTGAGGCACGGGTACAGTGGAAACGGTACCAGGGGCCCAAAAGCAGATACTTAGGTGACAGGATGACCCGTGGGGTTAGTGTGCCCAAAATAAACAAGGTCGAGTCCACCCAAAACTGGCCCAAATCTACGGTTAAACAGAAAAGAGGGCTTGGCTTCTGTAATGGAGAAAGAGGGAGGTGGTCCCATAATGAAGTGTGGAGGAGAAACGCAAAGGGGAGGGATGCATGCACCGATCGATGGTTCCAGTCCCTACTTTGGTTTCTTAGTGTAGTGTTGAGCGGGGATGTCACAGGAGCATACCGATGCCCTTTCTCGCGCCCTTTCGAGGTAACAAATGTTCAAACCCATAAGTATGAACAGGGGGAGGATATGTGAGGCAGTGACCAATGTTACAGCTAGGGGGCACTGTATGTGCTCTCCAGCATGTGCATGGAAGCGTAGTGAGGGCGTACTGCAGACACATGTGTGGCTGTAATTATAAATAGTGAAGCAGTGACTGATTAAAAGCCCTGTAGTAGAGGGGGAGGTGTGTCAGCGTTGGTTTGGAAGTAGACAGAGAAGTTGTCTGCAGAGCTCTTTGTGTGTGGAGCAACACAGGGGCAAAAGGAACGGACACCTTGTGTCACGGGCTGTCTTATGTTTGCTAGGCTGCAATCCAGAGGATAGCATGAGGTACACGGCATAAGTAAAGATACTTGGTATTGGCGGGCAGTTGCCCCAGGGAAACTGGACAAAGGGAAGTCTAACCTATTTGGGGACTGCAAAGGTAAAGCCGGTTAGTGTGTATTTCTGATGGACTGTGTTAAGAAGCCGTGTACTCTATATCTTCCTTTGGCCTGGATGAAGAAGCCGTTTATTGTGTATTGCTAATAGACTGTGTGAAGTAACACAATAAAGGAATGTTTTGTTTGAACTTGCTTGGGTCACTGTCGTTTCACTGCGTATGGTCCTATGGCTGCATCACAATGCATATAAGGGGCTGTTGGGTGGCTCATACGATACAGAAGGGGCTGTACTCAGGTTCAAACGATATATAGGGGGATGTCAGCATATTTAATTCTGTTCAATATTAAGTGATACAATAAATATTAATAAAATTATTAATAATAAAATAATTAAAATATATCAATATTAATATTGAGCAGAATTAATTTCAGCCTATTGGTTCGGCCCTCCACAGCAGTCACAGTCTCTCATATGGCCCCTTGGGAAAATTAATTGCCCACTCTTGCAACATAGGCCATCGCAGGGGCCCCTGTGTGAGAATAATACTGTATATGGGCCCTTTGCAGTCCAATAGCTCATCACATTGCACCCATTTTGCGTCTGTGACAGAAACCGCTTGCTGCTTTGGAAATACACTGCTCAAAAAAAATAAAGGGAACACTTAAACAACAGAATATAACTCCAAGTAAATCAAACTTCTGTGAAATCAAACTGTCCACTTAGGAAGCAACACTGGTTGACAATCAATTTCACATGCTGTTGTGCAAATGCAATAGACAATAGATGGAAATTATTGGCAATTATCAACACACCCACAATAAAGGAGTGGTTCTGGAGGTGGGGACCACAGACAACATCTCAGTACCAATGCTTGGTTGACGTGTTGGTCACTTTTGAATGTTGGTTGTGCTTTCTCAATCGTGGTAGCATGAGACAGACTCTACAACCCACACAAGTGACTCAGGTAGTGCAGCCCATCCAGGATGGCACATCAATGCGAGCTGTGGCAAGAAGGTTTGCCGTGTCTGTCAGCGTAGTGTCCAGAGGCTGGAGGCGCTACCAGGAGACAGGCCAGTACACCAGGAGAGCTGGAGAGGGCCGTAGGATGGCAACAACCCAGCAGCAGGACCACTACCTCAGCCTTTGTGCAAAGAGGACCAGGAGGAGCACTGCCAGAGACCTGCAAAATGACCTCCAGAAGGCCACAAATGTGCATGTGCTTGCACAAACGGTTAGAAACCGACTCCATGAGAATGGTCTGAGTGCCCAATGTCCACAGATGGGGGTTGTGCTCACAGCCCAACACGGTGCAGGATGGGTGGCATTTGCCACAGAACACCAGGATTGGCAAATTCGCCACTGGCACCCTGTGCGCTTCACAGATGAAAGCAGGTTCACACTGAGCACATGTGACAGACATGACAGAGTCTGGAGATGCCGTGGAGAGCGATCTGCTGCCTGCAACATCCTTCAGCATGACCAGGTGGTCAGTAATGGTGTCGGGTGGCATTTCTTTGGAGGCCGCACAGCCCTCTTTGTGCTCGCCAGAGGTAGCCTGACTGCCATTAGGTACCGAGATGAGATCCTCAGACCCCTTGTGAGACCATATGCTGGTGCGGTTAGCCCTGGGTTCCTCCTAATGCAGGACAATATAACAACAAAAAATTGGAGTTCCATACTAAATTATTATGATACCAATATATTATTTATTACATAAAATTGTTTTACAATAACTTAACAATCAATACAAAAGAAGCAAGGAGACCCTAGTAAAAGACATCCTAATCCCAGGCACGGGAGTGTGTAATCATGATGTCACCATGGTATTAATAAGAAGCACCAATACTAGTACAAAAAGGTATGGTGTGCGCCCATATATAACTGGTTTGCATTAACATATAGTATGAACCACCATACAGCAATAAGTAAGAATAGTTTCCATATGAACAAGTGTCACCCACACGGGAAGGAAACTGAGACAATTAAAGTGCATACAAGGTGCAAAGTACCTTACCCATGGTGCGAGTGACCAGCGCCTGGGACCCTGGATAGAATTGATTGAGGGTCCAGGGTCCCAGGCTCTGGTCACTCGCACCATGGGTAAGGTACTTTGCACCTTGTATGCACTTTAATTGTCTCAGTTTCCTTCCCGTGTGGGTGACACTTGTTCATATGGAAACTATTGTTACTTATTGCTGTATGGTGGTTCATACTATATGTTAATGCAAACCAGTTATATATGGGCGCACACCATACCTTTTTGTACTAGTATTGGTGCTTCTTGTTAATACCATGGTGACATCATGATTACACACTCCCGTGCCTGGGATTAGGATGTCTTTTACTAGGGTCTCCTTGCTTCCTTTGTATTGATTGTTAAGTTATTGTACAATAACTTTATGTAATAAATAATATATTGGTATCATAATAATTTTGTATGGAACTCCAATTTTTTGTTGTTATCTTGATTATCGGGAGTATACTTTACTGTCCTAATACCTACATGGGTAGAATTAGATATTCATTTGAATCTACATATGTTTCATGTGGGATCCATGCTATCTCTGTGAGTGTTTTTGTAATGCAGGACAATGCCAGACCTCATGTGGCTGGAGTGTCAGCAGTTCCTACAAGATGAAGGGATTGAAGCTATGGACTGGCCACCCGTTCCTCAGACCTGAATACGATTAAGAACATCTGGGACATCATGTCTCGCTTCATCCACCATCACGTTGCACCACCAACTGTCCAAGAGTTGGCGGATGCTTTAGTCCAGGTCTAGGAGGAGATCCCCTGGAGACCATCTGCCACCTCATCAAAATCATGCCAAGGCGTTGTACAGTAGGGAGGTCATGCAGGCACAAGGAGGCCACACACAATACTGAGCATCTTTTCCTTGTCATGAGGCATTTCCACTGAAGTTGGATCAGCATGTAATTTGATTTTCCACTTTGATTTTGAGTATCATTCCAAATCCAGGCCTCCATGGGATATTCATTTTGATTTACATTGATAATTGTTATGTTTTATTGTTCTGAACACATTTCACTATGCAATAAATAAAAATTTGCAACTGGAATATTTCATTCAGAGATATCTAGGATGTGGTATTTTAGTGTTCCCTTTATTTTTTTGAGTAGTGTAGTAGTGGCCCCATTACCTCTTGGGCCCCTGTGCAACTGCACAGGTTGCATCAATGGTATGTCCTCCACTGGGCTGCCACCCACTTGGAACTCCCAACACCCACTTATCCTGATGGCAATTAGCTGACCCTATCTAGGCGATAAAAAAGGTGGTCATGTGCACGGTCTTGAGTGCCCCCACAACACTCAATCATCTAATTGGATGGGACCATGCACATATACTGTAGGTCCACCTTGGCCTATATGTCTATGTGGGGTCAGGTAATGTCTGTGTCCCAAAGGTGGGATTGCCTCCCCAAATATATTTTTTTGCACCTCATCCAAACTTAAAGTTTATTTTGTATGTAATTATTGATCGGCTTTTGACCAGTTAGGTATTTTTATATTATGCTCCATTACTCTTTTGCTTCCTTCCAACTCCGATACCATGATGAAAGTGCTGGTTTATCTGCTCAGTTTATGCTGTTTTAGTGGCTGCTTTGACTTGCTGCTTTAGCAAGAGTTAGGTATTTGTTATAACATACCTGGGCAAAGTGCAGCCCGGGAGCCATATCCAACCCTCTGGCTGTCTCAGTCTGGCTCACGGACTGAGAAAGCCAAGATGCTAAAAACAGGTGGCTCACGGTCCGCACCGTGCCCGCCTGCTGTCTCCATCCACACTGATTGCACTGATGGAGGAGGGGCCTCGAGCCAGTTCCTCCACCAATCAGCATGTGAAACAGCTAATACGATGACCTCATTTCATTGCGTCAGCTGTGT
Organism: Ranitomeya imitator; assembly: GCF_032444005.1. Lineage (NCBI taxonomy): Eukaryota > Metazoa > Chordata > Amphibia > Anura > Dendrobatidae > Ranitomeya > Ranitomeya imitator. Next base: position 366,010,714 of record NC_091283.1, read on the forward strand.
ACTGCGGAGAGTCAGCGCACCGGAGACACCGAGACAGGAGCAGAAGCAGAGCGCCAGGGAATAGGACCGAGGTGGATTTTTTTTTGTTATTTATTTATATGGGATGTGTGGCTGTACATGAGGGTATCTCATGGGTGTCTTACTGTGGACATGGGGAGGCTGTGTGGGCCTCATATGCTTGACATGAGGATTCTGTGTGGGCCTCATACGATATATAGAAGAATCTGTATTCGGGTTCAAACGGTATATAGGGTAATGTCACCATACTTAATTCTGCTCAATATTGAGTGATAATTAATATTAATTAATTCACAACAGTCCTCCACAAGTGTCATGTGGCCCCACAGGAAAATTAATTGCCCACCTTTGGATTAACCCATCGTATGTTATTGTTATGCTATAAAGTGTACATTATGGGTGGTCAGTAGTTATGAGCGAAGGTCTCCCTGAGCTTGCTAGGGTGATCTACGAGTATTTTGTAGTGCTGGGACATTTCGTTTTTGTAGCCTCAGCTGCATGCTTTACAGCTGCTGAACAGCCTGAATACATGAGGGAATTCCCTAACAGGCATTCCTGGCTAGCAGCTATAAATCATGCAGCTGAGGGACAAACTAAATGTCCGATCACTACAAAATACTCAGGTGATGGCAATCACCTGATCATACTTGGGGAGAGCAAAGCAACAATGCTATTCGCTCATCACTAGTGGTCAGGTTACTGAGACAATTGAGGAAGCCTTTAAAATCAAATCCTCTTAAACACAATAAGGCCAGGGTCACACTTAGCGTAGGGAAATACAGTCTGTTTTTTACAGGCGTAATACTGTTGCATGACCATAGCCACCTATGACATTTTGTTGGAGACAGCACGACCAGGCATTACATATCAGAATACCAGGATGCGGAAATGTATATCCGCAGAGGAGCGTCTTCTCCTTACTTTACGGTATGTATTCACCATCCTCACATACTGTATGTTGATGATGTTTATCTAATCGAACTTTGTGTTTTTCTGTGTTCTAGCTGCTGATTAAAATTTAAAATTATATGGCTAAATTAAACAAAATTCAAAAGAAAAATGTTGATAATGTAAAATTTCTGTAGCCAGTGTATTATTTTGAAGGTACACTGGTATCCTGCCTTTTTAGATCCACTCATTACTTGTTTTTACTATGCTTTTTCTCAAACATCCTTACATTGGTAATAATTGTTTTTTTTGTGTGCTTTCAGCTTCCTGTCAACTGGATTATCATATGCTGGACTCCATCTTGAATGTCTAATAGGGAGGTCCACTATTTCCGGCATAGTGTGGGCTACGTGTATTGAACTGTGGGCAAGACTACACAAACTGGTGATGCCTGAGCCAAAAATGGAGGATTGGGTGAAGATAGCACATGGATTTCAGGACATTTGTGATTTCCCCCACTGTATTGGAGCCCTTGATGGGAAATATATCCGGGTGCATAAGCTACCGAACTCTGGCTCACAATTCTACAATTATAAACAGTTTTTCTCTGTAGTACTGTTAGCTGTCGTTGACAGTCACTACAGGTTTATAATTGTAAATATTGGGGCCTATGGTCGAACTGGAGACTCTAGAGTCTTCAATTCGTCCATTATGGGTCGGTGGCTGGGTGAGAACCAGTTTGACCTTCCACAACGACAAATCCCAGGCTCAAATGTTGAAGCAGTGCCATATGTCCTTGTGGCAGATGAGGCATTCCAGTTGACAAGGCATGTCATGAGGCCTTATCCCCATCGCAACTTGGACCACCAGGGGCGGGTCTTTAATTTGCAGCTATCACGGGCACGGCGACTGGTGGAGTGCACCTTTGGCATTCTGTGTGCCAAATGGCGGGTCCTCCAGTCTTCCATTCAGTTGAGTGAGTCAAATGTAAACGAAGTGATTTAAGCTTGTGTAGTTTTACATAACTTCACACGACTACAAGAGTGCACCTCAGATGATAGTGGTGAAGGCATGTTGGCCAATGTGGGTAGGCCTACACCACATGGCCTTCCTCAGCATCGTCCCCTTTCTGGAATAAAAGTTTGGGATATTTTGACCAATTATTTTGTTTCTCCTCAGGGTGCTACTCCCTGGCAAGAAAATGCTGTTTCTATGTTGTGATTTGTTCCTTTACATATATATTTTCATTTAAAATGAAAACATTACTTTGCTTACTTAACTCTGTGTGTTGAATTGACTTAATTAACTGATGGTTAAGAACATACTAATTGTGTATGATGTAATAATGATTGTTCCAACAAACTTAAATTGGCTTTTTGCTATACATTTTAATTATAGCAAAATGAAGACACAGTTTTGGTTCTATAATTATAGCAAAAGCCAAATGTTGTTGTTTTTTAACACCATATTACCATCATATGGCTTTTGTGGCCAACTAAACTTGGCATAACAACATTTTTTTAAAAGATAACAAAAAATGCTATCACCTCAGACAAAAAATATCTGGTTAGTAACCAAAATATGCAACAAAAGAACAAATTTCTAAAAGATTTCTATAAGTTGGTGAAGGCGGCAGCTCAGTTTCCTGTTCTGGTGGCCTTGCTTGGGCCAATTGTCCTTCACCCTGTGTGGATGATCTCTGGCCTTGCTCAAAATACTGGGCTTGCTCATATTGGCCAGTTGAGTATTGGCCATAAGGGTTTTGACTATGGGCCTCATGAGGATGGAAATATTGCCGTGACTCATACCCCCCCAATATGGCCAAGTTGTCCAAACCCAGGTTGGAACCAGCCTCCAACTCTGGGTCTGTACAAGTGGCCATATTGGGAAGGTTGATGGTAGGATAGCATATGGTAATGTGCTGGCCTTGGTGGGTTTTGGGTGGGAATGGGTAGAGGTGTAGGCACACGTGGAGGTGGTGCTTAAAATCCCTGTTGATCATGCACCTGTTGAGTTGTTGGAAGTCTCATGAGGTTACAGGGTGACAGCTGCTACCTCTCAATGTATTCAAACTCATATGGGTCATTTGGGGGGGTGCATGCATCAAGAAGGATTTTAATACACCTTCTCACACGTACCCTCACCTCACGGGCTAGGGGACGGAGGTACCGGGCCAGGCTCCGCGAATAGGCCTCCTCACCCTCATCCTGATCAGCCCTGGCCAGATAATTAAGGACCCCAGTGTCCACATTCCTCCTACTTTCCTGAAGTTCGTTCTGCGGCCACGGCGTAAAGTCACAGCAGGCTGCGGGGAGGCCTCCAGTGGAACAGTAGAGCTGTTGCTGTTTACAGGATCATCCTGGCTTATTGGAATTGGTGGTGCTGTGCGTGGTGGTTCAGCATCTGGCCCAGTTTTTGCCGGAGCTTGCAGTGCACATAAGAGGTTACAGGAGGGATGGACCTGGAATGCTCCGAAGATGGGCCAGCCAGCTCTTCTCCTTCCCCAACCGAATTAACGAAAACCTCGGAGTCTGACCCGGTGTAACAGGCCAGATTAACCCCCCCACCCAGAATGTACCCGGGGTTAAAGTGGCCTAGGCCAGATTATACCCCGGGTATATTCTGGCCTATCCCAAACTATACCCCGGGGTATAAATTGGACTAGTCCAGTTTATACCCCTCTGGTCCAGATTATACCCCGGGTATATTCTGGCCTAGCCCAAACTATACCCCGGGGTATAAATTGGACTAGTCCAGTTTATACCCCTCTGGGCCAGATTATACCCTGGGTATATTCTGGCCTAGCCCAAACTATACCCCAGGGTACAAATTGAACTAGTCCAGTTTATACCCCTCCAGGTCAGAATATACCCCAGCTACTGTAAATCAGATTTTTCAGGCTTTTGAGAACCATTGAGTGACATTCTTAATAACGGGGACCCAGGCAGCACACGGGCCCCAGACAGCGCACAGGGGCCCCAGGCAGCGTACAGGGCCCCAGGCAGCGCACATGGCTCCAGGCAGTGCAAAGGGGCCCAAGGCAGCGCACAAGGGCCCCAGGCAACGTACAGGGCCCCAGGCAGTGCACAGGGCCCCAGACAAAACACAGGGCCCCATGCAGCACACAGGGGTCCCAGGCAGCGCACAGGGGACCCAGGCAGCGCACGGGGGCCCAGACAGCGCACAGGGGCCCCAAGCAGCACATGAAGCCCCAGGCAGCGCACAGGGCCCCAGGCAGCGCACAGGGCCACAGGCAGGACAAAGGGCCCCAGGCAGAGCACAGGGGCCCCAGGCAGCGCACAGGGTCCCAGGCAGCATACGGGGCCCCAAGCAGCACATGAAGCCCCAGGCAGCGCACAGGGCCCCAGGCAGCGTACAGGGCCACAGGCAGCACACAGGGCCCCGGGCAGAGCACAGGAGCCCCAGGGAGCGCACAGGGCCCCAGGCAGCACATGGACTCCAGGGAGCGCACAGGGGCCCCAGGCAGCACATGGACTCCAGGGAGAGCACAGGGGCCCCAGGCAGCACATGGGGCCCCAGGCAGAGCACAGGGGACAGAGAGAGTGTACAAGGGAGGGGGAAGTGACACTGTGCAAGGGGGGAAGAAACAGCATGCAGGGCCCCTGTGTGCTGTCTCTGCCCCCTGTGCGCTGTCTGGGATCCCATGTGCGCTGTTTGGGACCCCCTGTGTGATGTCTGTGGCCCCGTTCTTGAGTATGTTAAAGATTAAAGCATATTAAAGATCAGATTCTTCACGTTTATGAGCACCATTGAGTGATATACTCAAGAATTACATAATTTTTCAACATTTTATTGTTTAGAACTCTAAACACACAGACTTTTTTTTACTTCAACCTGAAAACCTTGACTGTTCATAAAAAAAACTGTGCAGGATATAATAAAAGTTATAACATTCTGAAACTTCAACTTATAAAGGTACTTTTACATGGGGCGATTATTGGTTCCAGAGAGGCTTTCGGCTGATAATCGTACACATGGCTGGTGACAGGACACTACAATATAAACGTTCAAAGGTAATCACTGATAACATTAAAATTAGTAAACACTGATAACATTAAAATGATCATGATTGTTTTCAAGATAAAGTGCATGTTATTTTGTTGACTGCAGATTGAAGCTTGCAGGATAGGTCAACCAATCCATGGTGTCACCAACTTTGGTGTGGATGACGATGTCACAACTCAACAGATTTGTTGTGGCCATGATTTCAGCATCAGTTGCCCAGATTCATTCACATCTTGATTACAGTAGCCCTTGAGTTGTTTGGACAAGTCAGTTTTCATGTGGTGGATGACTTTAGCTCTGAGAAGGGAGTAGTTGTCCTCTGTTCCTGTCAGGAAATAGCTGATGGCATGAAAACAGCAGTTCCCATCACCTTTGGTTTTATATGTACGCCATGGTTGTGCAAGATCTCTTGTGCCTCCAAAGTACACAACCCTATTAAACGTAAGGTCAAGAGTGGTGGTAAGATACTTCCTTCCTGAACTTGCAGAACAGAAGCTAAGAGAGCCTCACGATCAAAAAAGTCCAAAATTCATAGTAAAATTATAAATTTTATTAATGAATACATACCGGAAGATATACAAAACATGCAAGGAAAGTAAATTAGTCCGGCATGTAGCAAGTATAATCACAGCAAGGAGATCAAGTAAGTAGGGACCAAATAATCCTCACTCCAGCTGAGAAGGTAAAAGTGCCAAAAGTGCTAAAGTGAATGCTGTATTAAATTAAGATATGCACTATTACCTGTAAGGGATGTTTCAGTGGTGGCCCAGGGGATCCGCCTGACTGCCCCAACGCGCGTTTCAGATGGCACCTTCGTCAGGGGGCATGTATTATACCAGAAAGCCGTGCTTTTTATAACAACGCGTCCCGGAAGTGATCCTGCCACGGACCAGAAGTGAAACATCAGTCACCCTGGCAACCTCGACGCCGGCCGGCGCCCGCATCATGAGGCCACAGGCATCAGGAAGCACGTATACCCCACGTGACGCGATGCCTGAAGACACAAAGATACAGGAGGCCGGCAGGCGCAGCGGGGATGAGGCGCGCATGTGTACTGACCGCAGCAGAGTCACAAATGTTATAGCGAAAAATAAGCTAAAAATTCACGCAGAGAGCTCGAGGTAAACAGGACATGGCCTAATTTGATCTATTACCGCAGGAAATAACGACAAATGTACATAAGAGGGATGCCAATATTATCAAGCTACATATAGGAACAAAAATAGTACTTATAACAGTTGCAGCATAGATACATACCGAATACTAGTGGAAATGCAAATATGAATATATGTAGATGCAAAAGCAGAAATAAACCATGAAGACACATAACATTAATTATTACAGAATGGGTAATCCTAATGTGGATAAGAACATTCCCTGTGTTCATATCTTGGCATCTAAGACTTTCATCCCGAATGGCAACCGGTATTCCACCACAGTAGATAGATATTGTAAGATAGAGCCCAGCAAACAAATTGCCAAACATCAACACCTAACAAAATTGAGAATATATGAGAAGTTAAAATAATAAAACAACCAGTATACATTTTCACAGCAGCAAGTAGGTTACCACAAGGTATATCAAATTATACAAATATATCACAGGAATGGGGAGAAGGAAAGGCTTTCATTGAGGCCTAGGGGGTGGACTGTTTGTAATGTCCATATCCACCTGGCTTCGCACTGTGCCAGGCGCTGTGATAGTTTACCACCTCTAATGTTGATATCCAGAGTGTCTATACCCCGCACCCTCAGGAGATCACTGTTACATTGGTGAAACTCCTTAAAATGACGGGGTATAGTTTTAAGAGTGGAAACATCCGTGTGGCCAACTGCGGCCTGTATACCAAGTACGTGTTCACGTACACGTATTTTGAACTGACGTGTAGTGAGTCCCACATAAATAAGGCCGCAAGGGCATACCGCATAATAAATCACATATCTCGTTGTACATGTGATAAATTTCTTGATTTTGTAGGATTTGGACCCACTTGAATTTACAAAGCTGATCATATAGTTGGTCTTTCATTGTTGTCAAAATTGGAAAACTTTTTTTTTGTTAGAGGTGTTCCAAGTTCACTTTATATACCTTATCAGGATAGAATAGGAACTCACACTGGAGAGCTTAAGGTGCATATCATAGAGAGCAGGGAGAAACATACATAACAAGTTAAAACACATAACATTAACTATGCACTGATGGAACAATGTAATGCCTCCAACACATCCTATAAGTCTAGTCCACCCTTTCCCTTGCACTAGATTTGCTGCTGATTTTCAACAGGGAAAAAATCAGCAGTCAATCTGCATCAAAATCCGCATCCCAACGATGTGAATTTTTTTGTGCAGAAGCACGGCAGATTTCTCCATGTCACATGGAAGAGGGAAATCTGCTGCAGACTGCATGAAAAAACACACTAATATTCTGCCCTAGAGGAGTATAGACCATGGGTATGTTATACCTAGGCCAGATTATACTCCTCCGGGCCAGAATATACCCCTGCTGCTGCAGATCAGATTTTTCACGCTTATGAGAACCATTGAGTGATGTACTCAAGAACGGGGCCCCAGACATTGCACAGGGGCCCCAGACATCTTAGGCTAGTTTCACATTTGCGCACGGCTGTGTATGCTCTCAGTGAAGCCCCGCCCACTGCCGCGCCCGCCAGTTAAGCGTTGCCCAGGTACGCATGCGGCCTGTGTACCCTATCTTTATCATTGGGTACCCAGGCCCTGCGGATGTTTGCGTTTGCGTCCGCATGCGTTATTTTGACGATTCGGTGAACACAAGAAAATCCAACTTGTTGCCTTTGTCGCGGGTTGCAGCACCGTCAAAAGAACATGGGCGGAGCTTAACCAGCGGGGCACAGCAGTGGTCAAGGCTTTACAGAGCTTACGCATGCGCACGGCTGTACGCAAATGTGAAACTAGCCTTACAGGATTGAGTGATATACTCAAGAGCAGGGCCCCAGACATCGCACAGGGGGTCCCAGACAGCGAACAGTGGGTCCCAGATAGCGCACAGGGGGTCCTAGACAGCGCACAGGGGACATGCGCTCTATTTCCCCCCTTGCACGCTCTTACACCCTTGCTCACTGTCTCTGCCCCCCTGTGCGCTATCTGGGACCCCCTGTGCTGCCTGGGGTCCCTGTGGGCTGCCTGGGCTCCTGTGCGCTGCCTGGGGCCCTGTGCTCTTTCTGTGGCCCCTGTGCTCTGCCTGGGGCCTTTGTGTGCTGCCTGGGGCCCTGTGCGCTGCCTGGGGCCCCTGTGCGTTGCCTGGGGCCCTGTGTTCTGCCAGGGGCCCCGTGTTCTGCCAGGGGCCCCGTGTGCTGTCTGAGGCCCCTGTGCGCTGCCTGGAGCCCTGTGGGCTGCCTGGGGCCCCTGTAGGCTGCCTGGGGTCCTGTGCACTGCCTGGGGCACCATGCGCTATTTGGGGCCCCTGTGCGCTGCCTGGGGCCCCGTGCACTGCCTGGGGCCCTAAGCGCTCCCTGGGGCCCTGTACTCTGCCTGGGGCCCTGTGTGCTGTCTGGGGCTCCGTTATTGATTATATCACTGAATGGTTCTCAAAAGGCTGAAAAATCTGATCTACAGGAGCCGGGGTATATTCTGACCTGGAGGGGTACAATCTGGACTAGTCCAATTTGTACCCCGGGGTATAGTTTGGGCTACGCCAGAATATACCCGGGGTATAATCTGGCCTAGGCCACTTTAACCCCGGGTATATTCTGGGCGGGGGGGGGGGGGGGGGTTTAATCTGGCCTGTTACACCGGTCTCCCTCTCAGGGAGGTTGGACTGTGTTCTGTTAGGAAAGTATGAGAATGTTATAATAAAATTTAATATATGACCATTGCAAACATATGTGTAATGTGTTGTGAGGTTTGCACTTACGGTCTCAGATCCAAAAAGGAGAGATCAAAATAGATGTATTTCCTTTTTTTGGAAGGCGCTGCTGACCCACTCCTGGCCCGTTGCTGCCTTTCCCTCCTGTATTGGTCCCTTATGCTGCGCCATCATCTCATAACATCTTCCACTTCAATGACAGAGAAGAAAATAAAGTATAATGCCGTTGTGCACAGTGGTAAGACAAGGTGTCAGTGATTCAACATATTTTAATGTGCCCTAGTAAGCTGCATTTCTTACTAAATATCTTCAGTAATAACATTAAAAACACAAATAGCACAATACGATATAAGGGGAACCCCATAGAATGCAAGTACACAAGGACAGGGTCCTCTCCCCTCTGTACCAGTCTGTCATTGTAAATTTGCTTACTGTAAGTGACATCTATAACTCTGTACGTAACCCCTCTCATGTCCAGCACCATGAAATTAATGGTGCTATATACATAAATAATAAGAATACTTAAAATAATAATAGTGTGAATATATTGTAATTACTGCAGTTTACAAGATTAATTGAGAAACATGAGTGTACTTACATAGTTGCCTCTGGCCCTCACGTGGCCGCTGCTCGTAATCAGGGAAAAGGATCCCACAAATGCTCCTCCAAGCAGCCTCTTTTTGGGCCGGTTTGAGTAATTGGCATCCCGTTGGTCCCAGATTTCTGGCCTCTCTTGGACCATGGATGCCATGCTGGTTAGGCTTTTTCAGCTAATTAGCATGCCTAAGCTTCCTGACTGAGGGCTTGTCACATTTCCTGTCACCTGCAAAACTCTTGCGTATTTTTCGCAAGTCACACTGATGTTCCGTGTGCAATCAGTATTTTTCTCGCCCCCATAGACTTTCATTAGCAAATTTTTTGCTCAGTACGCTGACAAACGATGCATGCTGAGATTTTCTATGCCCATAAAATATGACTGTGAAATATACGCCAGATAGGAGCTGCTCCATAGAGAATCATTGGTCCGTGTGCAATGCGTTGTTTTTGCGCCTCTCATATGTCCGTAAAACTCTCTAGTGTGACGCCGGCCTAATACAGTTGTGTGAAACGGTGTTTGCCCCCTTCAAGATTTTTATTCTTTTGCATGTTTGTCACACTTGAATGCTTCAGATCACCAAATTTAAATAGCCAATTATAAAGCAAGTAAACACAAAATGCAGTTTCTAAATGAAGGTTTTTATTATTGAGGGAAAAAGAAATCCAAACCTACAGGGCCCTGTGCGAAAAAGGGATTGCCCAACCCTCAATCTTAAAATATATATTAACTGTGGTTTATAACGTCTTCGGGAAGCAGAGTTCAATTTCCCTAACCACACCCAGGCCTGATTACTGCCACACCAGTTCTCAATCAAGAAATCGCTTAACCCCTTTACCCCCAAGCGTGGTTTGCACGTTAATGACCGGGCCAATTTTTACAATTCTGACCACTGTCCCTTTATGAGGTTATAACTCTGGAACGCTTCAACGGATCCCAGTGATTCTGACATTGTTTTCTCATGACATATTGTACTTCATGATAGTGGTAACATTTCTTTGATAGTACCTGTGTTTATTTGTGAAAAAAATGGAAATTTGGCGACAATTTTGAAAATTTCGCAATTTTTCCAACTTTGAATTTTTATGCAATTAAATCACAGAGATATGTCACACAAAATACTTAATAAGTAACATTTCCCACATGTCTACTTTACATCAGCACAATTTTGGAACCAAAATTTTTTTTTGTTAGGGAGTTATAAGGGTTAAAAGCTGACCAGCAATTTCTCATTTTTACAACACCATTTTTTTTTAGGGACCACATCTCATTTGAAGTCATTTTGAGGGATCTATATGATAGAAAATACCCAAGTGTGACACCATTCTAAAAACTGCACCCCTCAAGGTGCTCAAAACCATATTCAAGAAGTTTATTAACCCTTCTGGTGCTTCACAGGAATTTTTAAAATGTTTAAATAAAAATGAACATTTAACTTTTTTTCACAAAAAATTTACTTCAGCTCCAATTTGTTTTATTTTACCAAGGGTAACAGGAGAAAATGGACCCCAAAAGTTGTTGTACAATTTGTCCTGAGTACACCGATACACCAAATGTGGGGTAAACCACTGTTTGGGCGCATGGGAGAGCTCGGAAGGGAAGGAGTGCCATTTGACTTTTCAATGCAAAATTGACAGGAATTGAGATGGGACGCCATGTTGCATTTGGAGAGCCACTGATGTGCCTAAACATTGAAACCCCCCACAAGTGACACCATTTTGGAAAGTAGACCCCCTAAGGAACTTATCTAGATGTGTTCTTAGCGCTTTGACCCACCAAGGGCTTCACAGAAGTTTATAATGGAGAGCCGTAAAAATAAAAAAAAAATTTTTTCCCACATAAATTATTTTTTAGCCCCCAGTTTTGTATTTTCCCGAGGGTAACAGGAGAAATTCGACCCCAAAAGTTGTTGTCCAATTTGTCCTGAGTATGTTGATACCCCATATGTGGGGGGAACCACCGTTTGGGCACATGGGAGGGCTCGGAAGGGAAGGAGCGCCATTTGGAATGCAGACTTAGATGGAATGGTCTGCAGGCGTCACATTGCGTTTGCAGAGCCCCTAATGTACCTAAACAGTAGAAACCTCCCACAAGTGACACCATTTTGGAAATTAGACCCCCTAAGGAACTCATCTAGATGTGTTGTGAGAGCTTTGAACCCCCAAGTGTTTCACTACAGTTTATAACGCAGAGCCGTGAAAATTAAAAAAAAACTCTCCCCAAAAAATTATTTTTTAGCCCCCAGTTTTGTATTTTCCCAAGGGTAACAGGAGAAATTGGACCCCAAAAGTTGTTGTCCAATGTGTCCTGAGTACGCTGATACCCCATATGTTGGGGTAAACCCCTGTTTGGGCACACGGGAGAGCTCTGAAGGGAAGGAGCACTGTTTTACTTTTTCAACGTAGAATTGGCTGGAATTGAGATCGGACGCCATGTCGCGTTTGGAGAGCCCCTGATGTGCCTAAACAGTGGAAACCCCCCAAATTATAACTGAAACCCTAATCCAAACACACCCCTAACCCTAATCCCAACAGTAACCCTAACCACACGTCTAACCCTGACACACCCCTAACCCTAATCCCAACCCTATTCCCAACCGTAAATGTAATCTAAACCCTAACCGTAACTTTAGCCCCAACCCTAACTGTAGCCTTAACCCTATCCCCAACCCTAACCCTAGCCCTAACCCTAATGGGAAAATGGAAATAAATACATTTTTTTAATTTTTTCCTAACTAAAGGGGTGATGAAGGGGGGTTTGATTTACTTTTATAGCGGGTTTTTTAGCGGATTTTTATGATTGGCAGCCGTCACACACTGAAAGACGCTTTTTATTGCAAAAAATATTTTTTGTGTTACCACATTTTGAGAGCTATAATTTTTCCATATTTGGGTCCACAGAGTCATGTGAGGTCTTGTTTTTTGCGGGACGAGTTGACGTTTTTATTGGTAACATTTTCGGGCACGTGACATTTTTTGATCGCTTTTTATTCCGATTTTTGTGAGGCAGAATGACCAAAAACCAGCTATTCATTAATTTCTTTTGGGGGAGGCGTTTATACCGTTCCGCGTTTGGTAAAATTGATGAAGCAGTTTTATTTTCCGGGTCAGTACGATTACAGCGATATCTCATTTATATCATATTTTTTTATGTTTTGTCGCTTTTATACGATAAAAACTATTTTATAGAAAAAATTATTCTTTTTGCATCGCTTTATTCTCAGGACTATAACTTTTTAATTTTTTTGCTGATGATGCTGTATGGCGGCTCGTTTTTTGCAGGACAAGATGACGTTTTCAGCGGTACCATGGTTAATTATATCCGTCTTTTTGATCGCGTGTTACTCCACTTTTTGTTCGGCGGTATGATAATAAAGCGTTGTTTATTGCCTCTTTTTTTTTCTTACGGTGTTTACTGAAGGGGTTAACTAGTGGGCCAGTTTTATAGGTCGGATCGTTACGGACGCGGTGATACTAAATATGTGTATTTTTATTGTTTTTTTATTATTTAGATAAAGAAATGTATTTATGGGAATAATATATATTTTTTTTTTCATTATTTAGGAATTTTTTTTTTTTTTTTTTTTACACATTTGGAAAATTTTTTTTTTACTTTTTTACTTTGTCCCAGGGGGGGACATCACAGATCGATGATCTGACAGTTTGCATAGCACTCTGTCAGATCACCGATATGACTTAGGCCGGCGTCACACTCGGCGTAAGACAATACGGTCCGTATATTATATGTTATATATATTATATTATATAATATGCTGAAAAGTCCCCAAAATAGTGGTCCGTAGCTCCTCCGTAGGCAGGGTGTGTCAGCGTATTTTGCGCATGGCATCCTCCGTATGTAATCCGTATGGCATCCGTACTGCGTGTTTTTCTCGCAGGCTTGCAAAACCGACATACGGCTATACAAGGGATCCATGTGTAAAAAAAACCATAAAAGCATATATATATATATATATATATATATATTTATATGTCAGTAGACACATATATGTATATATATTAATATTTCATACAGCGCGAGATAGCAAAAGCCGGCAATTGAATTATCGGCTTTAAAGCTATCTCCTTCCTAAACCCGACATGACCCTCGCTCTGTAACAAAGAAAAAATAATAAACCAACAATATACATACCTTCCGAAGATCTGTAACGTCCCACGATGTAAATCCATCTGAAGGGGTTAAAATATTTTGCAGCCAGGAGCTCTGCTAATGCAGCGGTGCTCGTGGCTGCAAAACCCCGGGGAATGAAGGTAAAGTAGGTCAATGACCTATATTTACCTTCATTTGCGGTGAGGCGCCCTCTGCTGGTTGTCCTCATATGAACTCGAGTCTTTGTTACAGAGCGAGGGTCTTCAGATGGATTGAGCGTAGAATAAAATATTACAACAACCTTTGTTTTTATTTCATTAAAATACTTTTTAATAATGTGTTTGTGTTTTTTTAACCCTTTACTACTATTTGGCTTAATGTCACCTTACAATAGCAAGGTGGCATTAACCCTTCATTACCCCATATCCCACCGCTACATGGGAATGGTTATACAACACAATGCACCAAGAATATCCAATAAATTATATAATAATATATACCAATAAATATTAATAAAACCCTAATGGTGCACTGTGCAGAAAGTAGTGACCAAACACTAGAAAGAAGAACCAACCACAACTTAAACACGGACAGCCAAAGAAGTGTACCCACACAGAGAATTATTAGAAAATATAAGCCTTTATTATAGTGGCAACGGCACAATGTTAAAAAAATAATAGTACGCGAGTATTACAGGACAGTAAAAATTCTTTAAAATATATAGGATATTAATAAGTGACCTCTGGAAAATTATTAGTGGATATAAATATATTTTGTCACATGTGGTTACAGCCAAAAAAAATTTTTTATTTTTTTTTTAATTATGAAAACAATAAAAAAGAAATATAAAAAAAGATGTAAAGTGCGCTGCAGTAAAATGTCAAAAGTATATAAAAATGTATAAAAAAATATAAAGGGAAAAAACAGTATATGCACTCAAAATATGTGTGCAACCGCAAATATTTGATAACAACAAAGTGCAAAAAGTGCTAGATAAGTCACAATAACAAAAAACCTTATTCAGGGCACAAAACCTGTGTAACCACAAGGGGTTAATAGCATCAAAGTGCAAAGAGTGCTAAAACAAATATATAAAGATATCAACGGGGCATGGAGTGTACCACAATAAGGTAACACGATAAAGTAAGTGGGCGGCACCACAAAAATGCAATGTGCAATGTGCAAATAAAGTGCAAGCCACAAGTTCCCAGAAAATAATATGACTCCACAAAAATACCTATGTTCCAGAGGTTACAGGGTCCCGTTATCGCGCACCCCGACGCGCGTTTCGGATGCTCGTCCTTCGTCAGGGGGTGACGATATGAGTGTTACTGGGGCATTATATATCCAACGGCGTCCATTGCGGTAACCCCGGCATATACGGCGCATGCGCCATCCGAGCGGCCCGGAAATCCCAGCGTCGTTGTCACGTGACAGCACGCACAGGAACGGAGTACCTGGCGTTGCTAAGTCACCATGACGCGGACGCCGGGGCTCCAAGCATCAGACCACGCAGGCGCACGGCACGGGGTGTCGCAAGGGAGCGGGTAACAAAAAAATGTTTATATAGAAGAAAATGGAATCCCTATGTAGCGAAATAGGGCGGGGAAAGGAATATAGATCTAAGGTGGATAATAACAAAAAAATATATATATATGGGAATGACAATTATGATAATACATCATAATTGGACCATAACATAAAGAAAAAAGAGGAAAAAAGGGGGAGGAAAACCAATAAGGATAGACTATAGCAATCAAATACTATGATAAATAACATCTCATCATATCTAGACCCCAAAGAAAACATTATATCAAGTACTATTAAGTACAATACATTAAATAATATATACATAACACCAAAGAAAAATAGGAAAAAACCAAATAAATATAAAAAAATGATGCAAAAATATACAAAAATAATAACAAAAAAATAATAAAAAAATAAATAAAAATAAAAAAATAAAAATAATAATAATGAATAAATATGAAATAATAAAGAATAGGGAATGTCCGTATAATAATCCATTTTCTTCATTAGGAATGCAGCAAGTCCGGGACTTCGAAGACTACACAACCAATCTCGCTTCGTCCGAACCAAAATATACAGTTGTTCACTCCATGCGGCCGATGGAACATCTCCACACAGTCCGATCGGATAATGGTAAGTATAATATGCTAAAAAAGAATAAAATATTAATAAAAAAGCCACAGAATAAAAGAATAAAACTAAAAACTAAAACGGTGGTATTATAAAAAGGGGGCAAAGCTCAAATTTTCAGTCAGCCCGTCGGGAGACACAGTATTCAGTGTCCAGATCCATTTTGTCTCCATTTGTGATAATATAGTATTTATTTTACCTCCTCTCTCATTTGGTCTAATCCCATTAATGCCCTTTACTCGCAGAAGTGAGGCGTCACAATTGTGTTTAATTTTAAAGTGCTTGGGGATGGTTTTCATTCTCCCGACGGGCTGAATGAAAATTTGAGCTTTGCCCCCTTTTTATAATACCACCGTTTTAGTTTTTAGTTTTATTCTTTTATTCTGTGGCTTTTTTATTAATATTTTATTCTTTTTTAGCATATTATACTTACCATTATCCGATCGGACTGTGTGGGAGCCCACGCCAATTTTTTCCGCCATTTAACCCTTTAATTTAATAGCTAGAACGGCCAAATTTTGCATATATACACTACTAACATTAGTAGTGTGGAATATGCAAAAAAAAATGGGGATATGAGATGGTTTACTGTATGTAAACCATGTCTCATATCATGTCGGGTTTAGGAAGGAGATCGCAAAAGCCGGCAATTGAATTACCGGCTTTAAAGCTATCTAGCGCTGTATGAAATAATAATGAATATACATATATGTGTCTCACTGACATATATATATCTATACCTATTCTATGTGTACACATTTATTCTACCTATTCTAATGTAAGCTGTCAGTGTGATTTTACTGTACACCGCACTGAATTACCGGCTTTTCTCTCTAACACCGCTGCGTATTTCTCGCAAGTCACACTGCTGGTCCGTGTGTAATCCGTATTTTTCTGGCTTCCATAGACTTTCATTGGCGATTTTTTTGCGCAATACGGTGACAAATGCAGCATGCTGCGATTTTCTACGGCCGTAGAAAGCCGTATAATAAGGATCAGTAAAATACGGCAGATAGGAGCAGGGGCATAGAGAATAATTGGACCGTGTGTAATGCGTGTTTTACGCGCTCATACGTCCAGAAAACTCGCTAGTGTGATGCCGGCCTCACAGTGCTGCAGGCTTCACAGTGCCTGCTCTGAGCAGGCGCTGTGAAGCCACCTCCCTCCCTGCAGGACCCGGATGCCGCGGCCATCTTGGATCCGGGCCTGGAGCAGGGAGGGAGGTAGGGAGACCCTCGCAGCAACGCGATCACATCGCGTTGCTGCGGGGGGCTCAGGGAAGCCCGCAGGGAGCCCCCTCCCTGCGCGATGCTTCCCTATACCGCCGTCACACCGCGATCATGTTTGATCGCCGTGTGCCGGGGGTTAATGTGCCGGGGGCGGTCCGTGACAGCTCCTGGCACATAGTGCCGGATGTCAGCTGCGATAGGCAGCTGACACCCGGCCGCGCTCCTCCCGTGAGCGCTGCCGATCGCACATGACGTACTATCCCGTCGGTGGTCATACGGGCCCACCCCACCTCGACGGGATAGTACGTCTAATGTCAGAAAGGGGTTAAAGGAAAGGTGCCATCAAGCAATTGAAAAAATAAATTTTAAAAGGTTTGGTATTTCCACTTTTGAACACTAAGGGAGCAGCTACTGAAATTTGACACAAAAACCTAGTGTTCAACTAGCTCACATTACTGCACTGCAGTAAATATGGGCTGAATCTGCTGACATGGGTGTGATGTCACTCCTCTCCTCCCCTTCTGGGTGTTTGCCAAGGGATAAGAGATGATGACATCTGTCCATCATTCAGTTTTGGGCACCGGTGCTCAGGAAGGATATAATGGAACTAGAGAGAGTACAAAGGAGGGCAACAAAATTAATAAAGGGGATGGGAGAACTACAATACCCAGATAAATTAGCAAAATTAGGATTATTTAGTCTAGAAAAAAGACGACTGAGGGGCGATCTAATAACCATGTAAAAGTATATAAGGGGACAATACAAATATCTCGCTGAGGATTTGTTTATACCAAGGAAGGTGACGGGCACAAGGGGGCATTCTTTGCGTCTGGAGGAGAGAAGGTTTTTCCACCAACATAGAAGAGGATTCTTTACTGTTAGGGCAGTGAGAATCTGGAATTGCTTGCCTGAGGAGGTGGTGATGGCGAACTCAGTCGAGGGGTTCAAGAGAGGCCTGGATGTCTTCCTGGAGCAGAACAATATTGTATCATACAATTATTAGGTTCTGTAGAAGGACGTAAATCTGGGGATTTATTATGATGGAATATAGGCTGAACTGGATGGACAAATGTCTTTTTTCGGCCTTACTAACTATGTTACTATGTTACTAGGTTACATGTAAGAACACAGTGCAGAGCCATTTTGTTGGTGACTGCAAAGTTATACTGACAAGTAGACTGTCACTGAAGATGGCAGGCAGCACGGACTCTTTTAGTTGGTGCTGCTTGCTGTATCACGCTCACACACTGAGGCTGCCATCACGCTAGCAGTATTTGGTCAGTATTTTACATCAGTATTTGTAAGCCAAAACCCGGAGTGGAACAATTAGATGAAAAGTATAATAGAAACATATGCACCACTTATGCATTTATCACCCACTCCTGGTTTTGGCTTACAAATACTGATGTAAAATACTGACCACATACTGCTAGTGTGATGGCAGCCTGACACACACACATCGACGCTCACACTCATATGCTGACGCTCACACGCATGCTCTTACACTCTCTTATGCTCACGCTCTTACTCTCGCACTCACGCTTACTAAGTTAACACAAAAACACAAACCTACACACGCATTGTCACCAGCCCATGCAATAGCATTAACAGAACAAACGTACATAGGCTGTAACTAGACAGCAACTATTAATTTTAAAGAAAAAAAAATTGCGTGGGCTCCGGCGTAATTTTAATAACCAGCAGAGGGAAAGCCAACGGCTGGGGGCAGATGTTTAATATTAGCTCACAGCTGTATATTTAGCCTTTACTGGCTATTAAAATGGGGGACCCCTCAAAAAGCGACTATGCGGGAGCTCCCTGCATGCTTCCCTGAGACCCTCAGATCAACGCGATGTGATTGCGTTGTTCCGAGGGTCTCCTCCCTGCAGGCCCCCAGATCCAAGATGGCGGTGGGGTCCTTGCGGGTCCTTCATGGAGATGGCTTGCCAGTGCCAGCTGAGAGCAGGACCTGAGAAGCCTCCTTCACTGCCTGTCAGATCGCTGATCTGTCAGTGCTGTGCAAAGTGTCAGATCAACAATGTGACTTTATAACAGTGATGTCCCACCCTGGGACAATGTAAAAAAGTTTAAAAAAAAATGTTTTATACTGTGTAAAAATATATATTTTTTAATTCTTAAATAACGAAAAAAAACAAATATTGTTCTAATAAATACATTTATGTAAATAAAATAATAAAAGTACACATATTTAGTATCACCGCGTCTGTAACGACCCGACCTATAAAACTGTGCCACTAGTTAACTGCCTCAGTGAATACCGTAAAAAAATAAACAAGGCTTTATCATCATACCGCCAAACAAAAAAAATGGAATAACACGCAATCAAAAAGACGGATATAAATAAACATGGTACCACTGAAAACGCCATCAACGCCCAAAAAAAGACACCATACAGCGAAAAAATTAAAAGTTATAGCCCTCAGAATAAAGCTATGCAAAAATAATTTTTATATAAAAGTTTCTATTGTATAAAAGCGCCAAAACCTAAAAAAAGATATAAATGAGGTATTGCTGTAATCTTACTAATAATAATAATAATAATTTTATATAGCGCCAACATATTCCGCAGCGCTTTACAAATTATAGAGGCGACTTGTACAGACAATAGACATTACAGCATAACAGAAACCACAGTTCAAAATAGATACCAAGAGGAGTGAGGGCCCTGCTCGCAAGCTTACAAACTATGAGGAAAAGAGGAGACACGAGAGGTGGAATCCGAAGGTACTATTCCATAGAATAAAACTGCTTTATCAATTTTACCACACGGGGAACGGTATAAACATCATGATTAAGGGAGCTTAGTCTCCAGAAACGCATTGAGATTCTTACCCATATGGTTTGTGCTGAAGTTTGTATCCTCCATGTTTAAGTTTGTGAAGAAAACTTTTTTTCACGGATTCGGTGAAGCTGGACATTTTTTTCTTTTGAACGGTATAAACATCCCACCCAAAAATCGTGATAAAAAATGATCAAAAAATGTCATGTGCCCGAAAATGGTACCAATAAAAACGTCAACTCGTCCCGCAAAAAACAAGACCTCACATGACTCTGGGCCAAAATATGGAAAAATTATAGCTCTCAAAATGTGGTGATGCTAAAACTATTTTTTTGCAATAAAAAGCGTCTTTTAGTGTGTGACAGCTGTCACTGTTTAGGCACATCAGTGGCTCTCCAAACGTGACATGGTGTCCGATCTCAATTCCAGCCAATTTTGCATTGATAAGTCAAAAGGCGCTCCTTCCCTTCCGAGCTCTGCCATGTCCCCAAACAGTGGTTTACCCCCACATATGAGGTATCGGCGTACTCAGGACAAATTGTACAACAACTTTTGGGGTCCAATTCTTCCTGTTACCCTTGGTAACATAAAACAAATTGGATCTGAAGTAAATTTTGTGTGAAAAAAAAGTTAAATGTTAATTTTTTTAAACATTCCAAAAATTCCTGTGAAGCACCTGAAAGGTTAATAAACTTCTTGAATGTGATTGTGAGCACCTTGAGGGTGCATTTTTTAGAATTATGTCACTTTTTTATATTTTCTATTATACAGACCCCCTCAAAGTGACTTCAAATGTGATGTGGTCCCTAAAAAAAAAATGGTGTTGTAAAAATGAGAAATCGCTGGTCAACTTTTAACCCTTATAGCTTCCTAACAAATAAAATTTGGTTCCAAAATTGTGCTGATGTAAAGTAGACATGTGGGAAATGTTACTTATTAAGTATTTTGTGTGACATATCTCTGTGATTTAAGGCATGAAAATTCAAATTTGAAAAATTGCAAAATTTTCACCAAATTTCTGTTTTTTTTCCACAAATAATCGCAAGTTATATCAAATGAATTTTTACCACAATCGTGAAGTAAAATATGTCACGAGAAAACAGTGTCAGAATCACTGGGATCCATGGGAGCGTTCCAGAGTTATTACCTCAAAGGGACAGTGGTCAGAATTATAAAAATTGGCCCGGTTGGGGGTTAAGGGGTTAAACTGTGAGCACAGACGCCGGCAGATGATACTACTTTCCCATCAAACGTAGCCTGATGGGAGCAGTAGTCTCATTGGCCCACATCTGCATTTTTACAGCAGGTAACCGCTGTGGGTCACAGTCAGCTGCGGGATCACGCTGGCATCTGCCAGCATAACTACACAGCGCTGTGACCTACTGTATCGGCGGTAGGTAGCATTACCGCGGGTGACAGTCACAGCAGCGGGGTCACACTGATATCTGAGAGCATGACCCCACAATGCTCTGACCGGCAGCTCCTGTCATCGCACACACTGAGTAGTGTGTGCAATGACAGGGGAAAATAAAACTTACAGTATACGCTGTGGGCTACAACAAAATGGCCACGATCTCCTCCCACTGCTGTGACCTTGACAGCCCGGAGGGGGTGGGGGGGGGGTGTGCCCAGGTCACAGTTGAAGTGGTTGTAATGTTAGAGATAGGAGACAGCGGACAGCGCCGACTGTGCCCTGGTCGTATTTGAGGACGGAAAGCATCGTGCAGCCGCCATTACAGATCTGAAAGAGTAAAATGGTAACCCCAGTGGCTGCATTAAAACAGTAAAAAAAAAAAAAAAAACAGCAGAATAAAGCTTAGGTGAAACATCTTTTTAGATAATTTATTGTAAAAACGAAAATTATCAAAAATCACCGCACCTTCCCTTTAAATGGGACCTGGCTGACAAAGTGAAGACCAAAATTTCTTCAAAAGCTAGACATCATGCTGCAATACAAAGAAATTCTGGAATGAATGATAAACAAAGTAATTGAGAGCTATCTGTCTGGAACAAGTTCTAAAGCCATTTCTAAAGCTTTGAGACTCCAGCGAACCACAGTAAAAGCCATAAACAATAAATCCCGAAAACATGGATCAGTCGCGAACCTTCCCAGTGGCCGGCTATCCAAAATTGCCCCAAGAGCGCAGCCACACAATTCAAGAGGTCACAAAAGACCCCACAACTTCCAAAGAACTACCAGGCTTCGCTTGCTTCAGTTAAGGTCAGTTTTCATGCCTCCACTACAATAAATAGACTGGGCAAAAATGGCCTGCATTGCAGAGTTCCAAGGCAGTGCAAAGTGGAGATCTGGTTTGGCTGATTGAGAGGCGTCTGACCGGGATCCAAGAAGTATCATTTCTCCTTGCAGAGTGACATGATAAGCATGTCGAGGTGAGGAGACTTAAAGCCTCAATGCAAACACAGTGTCTGCAAATTGAGATTCTAGTTTGGCTATTATCCTAAGTCACGTGACAAGGCTCGTTAAAGAGTCGACATTGACTGTTAGGATTGCTACTTCCAATAGGTAGCACTTGAGTTGTAGTCCTCTTCCTCTCTGAAAAGACAATTTGCTGTCTAACAAAAAATTCTGAAGGACAATATATGGCCGTCTGTTTGTTACCTCAAGCTGAAGCGCACTTGGGTGATTCAGCAGGTCAATGGTCAAAACATATCAAGTCCACTACTGAATGGCTTAAGAAAAACAAAATTAAGACTTTGGAGTGGCCTAGTCAAAGTCCTGACCTTAACCCCTTTACCACCAAGGGTGGTTTGCACATTAATGACCAGGCCAATTTTTACAATTCTGACCACTGTCCCTTTATGAGGTTATAACTCTGGAATGCTTCAACAGATCCTGATAATTCTGACACTGTTTTCTTGTGACATATTGTACTTCATGCTAGTGGTAACATTTCTTTGATATTACCTGCGTTTATTTGTGAAAAAAAAAACGGAAATTTGGCGAAAATTTAGAAAATTTCGTAATTTTCCAACTTTGAATTTTTATGCAATTAAATCACAGAGATATGTCACACAAAATACTTAATAAGTAACATTTCCCACATGTCTACTTTACATCAGCACAATTTTGGAACCAAAATTTTTTTGGATTAGAGAGTTATAAGGGTTAAATTTGACCAGCAATTTCTCATTTTTACAACACCATATTTTTTAGGGACCACATCTCATTTGAAGTCATTTTGAGGGGTCTATATGATAGAAAATACCCAAGTGTGGCACCATTCTAAAAACTGCACCCCTCAAGGTGCTCAAAACCACATTCAAGAAGTTTAATAACCCTTAAGGTGTTTCACAGGAATTTTTGGAATGTTTAAATAAAAATGAACATTTAACTTTTTTTCACAAAAAAATTACTTCAGCTCCAATTTGTTTTATTTTACCAAGGGTAACAGGAGAGAATGGACCCCAAAAGTTGTACAATTTTTCTTGAGTACGCCGATACCCCATATGTGGGGTTAAACTACTGTTTAGGCGCATGACAGAGCTCGGAAGCGAAGGCGCGCCATTTGACTTTTCAATGCAAAATTGACTGGAATTGAGATGGGACGCCATGTTGCATTTGAAGAGCCCCTGATGTGCCTAAACATTGAAACCCCCCACAAGTGACACCATTTTGGAAAGTAGATCCCCTAAGGAACTTATCTAGATGTGTGGTGAGAACTTTGACCCATTAAGTGATTCACAGAAGTTTATAACGCAGAGCTTGTAAAGAAGCTGCGGAGACACCATCACGTGTTTCTCGACACAAGCAGTGAATAGCCAGGCCTTTCCCCGGGAAGGAACAACCATGGGAAGGGCAGCATCCTATGAAGGAAAGCCACCTATGCCAAGCATTGTATCCATCCACAGACAGCTGTTTCGGGGTTTTTGCCCCTCATCAGTGTGGAGTAGGAATCTGGCTATTAGGAGCAGTGTCTAGTAAAAAGGCTATAAAGGCACAGATGATTGGCCTCAGGGAGACCAAAACATCCAACACTGCGGAGACACCATCACGTGTTTCTCAATGCAGTGATTCCAGAACACTGCCCCCATCCCTTATGGGAAATATGCAGATGCATGTAAAGAAGCTGCGGAGACACCATCACGTGTTTCTTGACGCAAGCAGTGAATAGCCAGGCCTTTCCCCGGGAAGGAACAACCACGGGAAGGGCAGCATCCTATGAAGGAAAGCCACCTATGCCAAGCATGGTATCCATCCACAGACAGCTGTTTTGGGGTTTTTTGCCCCTCATCAGTGTGGAGTAGGAATCTGGCTATTAGGAGCAGTGTCTAGTAAAAAGGCTATAAAGGCACAGATGATTGGCCTCGGGGAGACCAAAACATCCAACACTGCGGAGACACCATCACGTGTTTCTCAACGCAGTGATTCCAGAACACTGCCCCCATCCCTTATGGGAAATATGCAGATGCATGTAAAGAAGCTGCGGAGACACCGTCACGTGTTTCTCGACGCAAGCAGTGAATAGCCAGGCCTTTCCCCGGGAAGGAACAACCACGGGAAGGGCAGCATCCTATGAAGGAAAGCCACCTATGCCAAGCATGGTATCCATCCACAGACAGCTGTTTCGGGGTTTTTGCCCCTAATCAGTGTGGAGTAGGAATCTGGCTATTAGGAGCAGTGTCTAGTAAAAAGGCTATAAAGGCACAGATGCACTTCCAACAAAGTAGACACTCAAGCTCCAGCAAGATGGATAAAAAGTTGCAAATTTTATTAATCCAAAGTGGCAATAAAAGCAGAAAAAATCCTTACAAAAAGTGGACCAGACAGGTGATTGTAAGAATACGGCTACGCGTTTCGACCTATAGCAGTCTTACTCATGCCCATGCAGCTCCAGGAATGAGCGCGCTATATCTCCCATACAGGCTTAAGACACGCCCCCCAAATCACATGACAGGTTCGTAAGGTCCTAGAGCTACAAATGTCTGAACATATTAAAAATAGACTATAACATACACAACATACTAAAACACTAACAATAGTGATACATAATTTCACTTTTCTTGTTCATGCCTGCAGGATAACGAGTATTTAGATTGTAGATCCAAAAAGCCTCTCTAGTAAGTAGGCATCTCCTTGACTCTCCTCCGCGATGTGACATATACACTTTCTCAATACCCTGCACCCTTAGAGCGGTGATATCCCCGTTATGTTGTAAATTAAAATGTCTCGATACCATAGAGATATTTATATTTGTATTTCTTATATTGGGGTTAATAGCGTCTCTAATGTGTTCAGTTATTCGAGTTTTTAATTTACGTGACGTACACCCTATATAAGAGATCTGGCATAATATGCAATCTACCTTATATACCACATTTTTCGTATGGCAATTTATAAAACTATTTATTTTATACTCTTTGGTATTATCCGAATTCTGGAAAATGTTACCTATTTGTATATGTGCACAGGTGCTACATGCAGAGGTCCCACATCTAAAAAAAACCCTTACATTCCAGCCATGTACTGGATCTGGGTTTATTGGAAACAGAGGAAGAATTTGGGGCGATTGAATCACCAATAGTACGTGCCCTTCTTGCTACCATATTTATTCCATCCTTCAAAATATCCGACAATATTTCATCCTCATATAGGATAGATAATCTCCTGTTGATAATACCTTTGATTTGATTGAATTGGGAGGAAAATTGCAAACACACAAGGTTTTTTGTCATACTTCTTCTTTCTTAATAGATTATCACTATTTGGAACTAATAAATCCTCCCTCCGTTTTCTATTGACTACGTTTGTGGCTCTTCTTAAAGTCCAACTAGGGTATTTACGGTTTTTAAATTTGTTGTTTAATTTATTAAATTCCTTCTGTCTATCCTCCTCCCCACTGCAATTGCGTTTGGACCTAATAAATTCTCCCACAGGTATGGATCTAATTGTGTGGGCTGGATGGCTACTCTCCGCGTGCAGCAATGTGTTCCCACTAATGGGTTTTGTATGCGTCTTACTTATAATTTTCTCCCCAACACATCCGCACAGATCCAGATCCAAAAATGAAATATTAAACTGATCACAAACAAAAGTGAACTTGATACCGCAATCATTAGAATTAATGTATTCTACAAATCCCGGTATGGCAGACACATCGCCCCCCCAAATAATGAGGGTGTCATCAATGTATCTGCCATACCAGGAGATGCATTCAACAAAAGGATTATCGGCAGAGAACATAAATTTTTGCTCCCAAAATGCCATGGTTAAATTGGCCAGAGACGGTGAGTATTTAGCTCCCATAGGGACTCCCGATTTCTGGACATATATTTCATTGTCAAACGAAAAAATATTATTTTGCATGAGGAAGGATAAAACCTGCAAAGAAAAATCAAATCCTCAGAGTATTCTCCATAGTCTTTTAGATGGAACTCGACAGCTTGCATAGCTATATCATGCGGTATACTCGTGTAAAGAGACACGACATCGCAACTTAACCAACTAAACTCTTTTTTCCAAGTCCAGTCCGAAAGCGTTTTTAGAACTGCCCTCGAGTCTTTGATATATCCCGGCATTCTCATGACAAGGGGTTGTAATAGTGAGTCCATCAACTCACATAAATGCTCCGACATAGATCCAATTCCCGATATAATGGGACGCATCGCCGGAAAACCATCCCCTTTGTGTAATTTGGGGAGTCCATACATAATTGGTAATCTGGGGGACTCCACATATAAGTAGTCAGCCTGTTTTTTATTTATGACCGCCAAACTAACCCCTTCCTCAATCAAAATGGCGATTCTGGCATTGATGTCTTTGGTTGGATTTCTTCCAAGTTTTTTATAAGTGGATGTATCAGACAGTAGTTCATATATTTTCTCCTTATAGTCCTTCTCATTCATAACCACTATTAATCCACCTTTATCACTTTTCTTGATGACAATATTATTTAAAGATTTCAGTTCATGCAATGCCTTCCGCTGATTATGAGACAAGTTATTATGTTCTTTTTTATTATGAGCATCATACAGCATCTTCAAATCCCTTTCAATTACTTCTTGGAATTTGTCCATGCATTCGACTCTTGTCTGTAGAGGATAGAAAAAGGGGTTTTTTGTTTTGAAATTCTCAGATGTATTACGGGAACCAAAAGTGGATTCCCCCTGTTGTTCCTTTGAGAGTCTCATGAGGCAATTCAATGTCACCTGTTCTTTAAAGTTTAGATTTTCAAATTCATTCACTACAGGAGTGATATTAGTACCAGGTGTAATGTTTTCCTCTGAAAAAAAATGTTTTTTTATAGTCAGATTTCTAATAAACTTATTAATATCTAGAATAGTCATAAATAAATTGAAATCTGAATCAGGTACAAAATTTAAACCCAAAGCTATTAGGAGCAGTGTCTAGTAAAAAGGTCTCCCCGAGGCCAATCATCTGTGCCTTTATAGCCTTTTTACTAGACACTGCTCCTAATAGCCAGATTCCTACTCCACACTGATGAGGGGCAAAAACCCCGAAACAGCTGTCTGTGGATGGATACCATGCTTGGCATAGATGGCTTTCCTTCATAGGATGCTGCCCTTCCCGTGGTTGTTCCTTCCCGGGGAAAGGCCTGGCTATTCACTGCTTGCGTCGAGAAACACGTGATGGTGTCTCCGCAGCTTCTTTACATGCATCTGCATATTTCCCATAAGGGATGGGGGCAGTGTTCTAGAATCACTGCGTTGAGAAACATGTGATGGTGTCTCCGCAGTGTTGGATGTTTTGGTCTCCCCGAGGCCAATCATCTGTGCCTTTATAGCCTTTTTACTAGACACTGCTCCTAATAGCCAGATTCCTACTCCACACTGATGAGGGGCAAAAACCCTGAAACAGCTGTCTGTGGATGGATACCATGCTTGGCATAGGTGGCTTTCCTTCATAGGATGCTGCCCTTCCCGTGGTTGTTCCTTCCCGGGGAAAGGTCTGGCTATTCACTGCTTGCGTCGAGAAACACGTGATGGTGTCTCCGCAGCTTCTTTACATGCATCTGCATAGTTCCCATAAGGGATGGGGGCAGTGTTCTGGAATCACTGCGTTGAGAAACACGTGATGGTGTCTCCGCAGTGTTGGATGTTTTGGTCTCCCCGAGGCCAATCATCTGTGCCTTTATAGCCTTTTTACTAGACACTGCTCCTAATAGCCAGATTCCTACTCCACACTGATGAGGGGCAAAAACCCCGAAACAGCTGTCTGTGGATGGATACCATGCTTGGCATAGGTGGCTTTCCTTCATAGGATGCTGCCCTTCCCGTGGCTGTTCCTTCCCGGGGAAAGGCCTGGCTATTCACTGCTTGCATCGAGAAACACGTGATGGTGTCTCCGCAGCTTCTTTACATGCATCTGCATATTTCCCATAAGGGATGGGGGCAGTGTTCTGGAATCACTGCGTTGAGAAACACGTGATGGTGTCTCCGCAGTGTTGGATGTTTTGGTCTCCCCGAGGCCAATCATCTGTGCCTTTATATAACGCAGAGCTGTGAAAATAAAAAATCTTTTTTTCCCACAAAAATTATTTTTTAGCCCCCAGTTTTGTATTTTCCCAAGGGTAACAGGAGAAATTGGACCACAAAAGTTGTTGTCCAATGTGTCCTGAGTATGCTGATACCCCATATGTTGAGGTAAACCCCTGTTTGGGCACACGGGAAAGCTCGGAAGGGAAGGACCACTGTTTTACTTTTTCAACGCAGAATTGGCTGGAATTGAGATCGGACGCCATGTCGCGTTTGGAGAGCCCCTGATGTGCCTTAACAGTGGAAACCCCCCAATTATAACTGAAACCCTAATCCAAACACACCCCTAACCCTAATCTCAATGGTAACCCTAACCACACCTCTAACCCTGACACACCCCTAACCCTAATCCCAACCGTAAATGTAATCCAAACCCTAACTTTAGCCCCAACCCTAACTGTAGCCTTAACCCTAGACCCAACCCTAACCTTAGCCCCAACCCTAGCCCTAACCCTAGCGGGAAAATGGAAATACATTTTTTTAATTTTTCCCCAACTAAAGGGGTGAAGGGGGGTTTAATTTACTTTTATAGCGGGTTTTTTAGTGGATTTTTATGATTGTCAGCCATCACACACTGAAAGACGCATTTTATTGCAAAAAATATTTTTTGCGTTACCACATTTTGAGAGCTATAATTTTTCCATATTTAAGTCCACAGAGTCATGTGAGGTCTTGTTGTTTGCGGGACGAGTTGATGTTTTTATTGGTAACATTTTCGGGCACGTGTTATTTATTTATTTATTTTTTTGAACAATAAATTTTTATTGAAGTTTGCAAAAATAAATGGTACAGGAAAGGAAGGAACTTTAACGTTATCCAATAGTACATTGCATCATAAAAAGGGCACGTGACATTTTTTGATCGCTTTTTATTCCGATTTTTGTGAGGCAGAATGACCAAAAACCAGCTATTCATGAATTTCTTTTGGGGGAGGCGTTTATACCATTCTGCGTTTGATAAAATTGATAAAGCAGTTATATTCTTTGGGTCAGTACAATTACAGCGATACCTCATTTATATTTTTTTAATGTTTTGGCGCTTTTATACGATGAAAACTATTTTATAGAAAAAATAATTATTTTTGCATCGCTTTATTCTGAGGACTATAACTTTTTTATTTTTTCGCTGATTATGCTGTATGGCGGCTCGTTTTTTGCGGGACAAGTTGACGTTTTCAGCCGTACCATGGTTATTTATATCAGTCTTTTTGTTCGCGTGTTATTCCACTTTTTGCTTGGCGGTATGAGAATAAAGAGTTGTTTTTTGCCTTTTTTTTTACGGTGTTCACTGAAGAAGTTAACTAATGATATAGTTTTATAGATGGGGTCGTTACGGACGCGGCAATACTAAATATGTGTACTTTTGTTTGTTTTTTTAATTTAGATAAAGATGTATTTTTAGGAACATTTTTTTTTGTGGGGGGGATTTTTTTTAAACTTTTTTTTTACACATGTGAATATTTTTATTTTTACACTATAACATCGCCCCAGGGGGGCATCATGTTATAGTGCAAGATCACTGATCTGACACTTTGCTGTGCACTGTGTCAGATCAGCGATCTGACGTGCACTTCTGGAGGCTTCCCGACGCCTGCTCTGAGCAGGCGCAGTGAAACCACCTCCCTGCAGCACCTGGATGCCACGGCCATCTTGGATCCGGGCCTGCTGCAGGGAGGAGGTAAGAGACCCTCGCAGCAATGCGATCACATCGTGTTGCTACGGGGGTCTCAGGGAAGCCCGCAGGGAGCCCCTTCCCTGCGCGATGCTTCCCTATACCGCCGGCACACTGCGATCATGTTTGATTGCACTGTGACGGGGATTAATGTGCCGGAGGCGCGAATGACGTACTATCCCGTCGGTGGTCATACGGGCCCACCCCACCTCGACAGGATAGTACGTCACATGTCAGAAAGGGGTTAATCCAAATAGATGCTGTGGAATCACCTAAAAAAGGCGGTTCATGCTCGGAAACCCTCCAATGTAGCCGAATTACTACAATTCTTCAAAGATGAATGGGCCAAAATTCCTCCACAGAGTTGTAAAAGATTCATTGCAAGTTATCGCAAATGCTTGATTGCAGTTATTGCTACTAAGGGTGGTCAAACCAGTTATTAGGTTTAGGGGGGCATATCTTTTTCATACAGGGCCTTGTAGGTTTGGAATTCTTTTTCCCTTTATAATAAAGACCTTCATTTAAAAACATTTTGTGTTTACTTGTGTTATCTTAGTCTAATATTAAAATTTGCTTGATGACATGAAACATTTAAATGTGATAATTATGCAAAAGAATAGGAAGGGGGCAAACACTGTTGCACAACTGTATAAGAATTAAAGTATAGAAAAGGGAATCCGTTCCTAATTATGGTGGTGAAAACCTACTATATACTTTAAAAAATGGATCCCATCAGCTGTTTTTACAAACAAGAAATGGATCATAGATGTAAATAATTACTTGCAACATGAACATTTTTATTACTGTCATATACACAAACTATAAAGACATTTGTTACATGGAGATTGTGGATTTAAAGAAACCGTTATGAATGGCAGACCACAGATTGGCAGATAGGGTGTCGGGGAAAAAAAAAAAAAGAGGAAGAAGTGTTGGGTATTTTTTTCTTTGGGAGTCGGGGGGGGGGTGTTTGCAATACTCTTGTCCATATAGTGAATATATAAATATATCACAATATGAAATATTTATGCTAATGTTGTATTGCTTTTTCGATTAGAAATGTCTATTAGGAACTGCATGCACTTTAATCATAATGTAAGTACTAAGTATCGTTTCCTTTGTCATTCACTTATTTGTCGTTACTGATTGTCTCTGTTATGTGTTGTCTACCAGTGTTTGTATAAATATATAGTTTCTCCCCTGTGTGAGTTCTCTGGTGTTTAACAAGAGTTGATCTATCTGCAAAACATTTCCCACATTCTGCACATGAAAAAGGTTTCTCCCCTGTATGAGTTCTCTGATGGACAACTAAATGTGATTTACGATAAAAACATTTCCCACATTCCGCACATGAAAAAGGTCTCTCCCCTGTGTGAGTTCTCTGGTGTTTATCAAGAGATGATCTCTCTGCAAAACATTTCCCACATTCTGCACATGAAAAAGGTTTATCCCCTGTGTGAGTTCTCTGGTGCTTAAGAAAATTTGATTTCTCTGCAAAACATTTCCCACATTCTAAACGGGAACATGGCTTTTTCCCTATGTGAGTTCTCTGGTGTTTAACAAGATATGATTTCTCTGCAAAACATTTCCCACATTCTAAACACGAATATGGCTTCTTCCCTGTGTGAAGTATCTGGTGTTTACCAAGATTTGATTTATCTGCAAAACATTTCCCACATTCTAAACACGAATATGGCTTCTTCCCTGTGTGAAGTGTCCGGTGTCTAAGACGACTTGGTTTATCTGCAAAACATTTCCCACATTCTGAGCATGAAAAAGGTTTCGCCCCTGTGTGAGTTCTCTGATGGACAACTAAAATTGATTTCTGATTAAAGCATTTCCCACATTCTGAACATAAAAAAGGTTTCTCCCCGGTGTGAGCTCTCTGGTGTGTAACAAGACGAGATTTCGTTGTAAAATATTTACCACATTCTACACATGAAAAAGGTTTCTCCCCTGTGTGAGTTCTCTGGTGTTTTACAAAAGTTTGTCTATATGCAAAACATTTCCCACATTCTGCACATGAAAAAGGTTTCTCCCCTGTGTGAGTTCTTTGATGGACAACTAAAGTTGATTTGTGTTGAAAACATTTCCCACATTCTGCACATGAAAAAGGTTTCTCTCCGGTGTGCGTTTTCTGATGGACAACTAAACTTGATTTGTGTTGAAAACATTTCCCACATTCTGCACATGAAAAAGGTTTCTCCCCTGTGTGAGCTCTCTGGTGTGTAACAAGATGAGATTTCGTTGTAAAATATTTCCCACCTTCTATACATGAAAAAGGTCTATCCCCTGTGTGAGTTCTTTGGTGTTTAACAAGAGTTGATCTATCTGCAAAACATTTCCCACATTCTGCACATGAAAAAGGTTTCTCCCCTGTATGAGTTCTCTGATGGACAACTAAATGTGAATTACGATAAAAAAATTTCCCACATTCCGCACATGAATAAGGTCTCTCCCCTGTGTGAGTTCTCTGGTGTTTAACAACAGATGATCTCTCTGCAAAACATTTCCCACATTCTGCACATGAAAAAGGTTTCTCCCCTGTGTGAGTTCTCTGGTGTTTAACAAAATTTGATTTATGTGCAAAACATTTCCCACATTCTGAACATGAATATGGCTTCTCCCCTGTGTGAATTCTTTGGTGAATAGCAAGAGATGATTTAAGTAGAAAACAATTCCCACATTCTGGACATGAATAAGGTTTCTCCCCTGTGTGAACTCTCTCATGTCTAACAAACTTTGATTTGTGGTTAAAATATTTCCCACACTCAGCACAAGAAAATCTTCTCTCCTTTATATGATTTTCTTTAGAAGTAAAAATAATCTTTTTGAGGGAAAAATATTTTCTATTTTCTGCAGTTGATAATGGATTCTTTGGTGTAAAAGCAGTCTGATCTTTAGTGCCTCTTTTATTTTTCTTAATAGTTTGTGATGAATCAGAAGGTAGGAACAGTTGAAAAGGATCAAATGATAGATCTTTGCTGTGAATGGATGATGGAATATCTGGAGTAATGGAATTCACTTCAGTTATATCTTGTGTGATCGCAAGGTCATCAGATTCAGAAATTGTAGATGTCACTTGTCCGTGTGATCTCCTGCTACAGTCATCTGCCAAGAATAAATAATATTTTAAAATAAAATCTCTATAAAAAAAGGGGATTAGACCTACCGGTAATATTGTTTCCAGGAGTCCATCCTGACAGCACCATGGAGGTTGTCCTTCCTTATAGGGACAGGAAACACAAGAGAGGTTAAAAGACCCCTGCCACCCACACTCGCCAGTCATTTTCCAAGTACAACACCAGAATGGTTGCAATTCTTATTTATTGAAATTCTGTACAAGTTAATCATCACCAATACAAAGTTTAACGGAGGGAATTACCAGTGCTGTCAGCATGGACTTCTGGACACCATATTACCGGTAAGTCTAATCCCCGTTTTCCAGGACTCCCTCCTGACAGCACCATGGAGAATTCCAAAGTACTTTAGCTCTAGGGCATGACTACTGCCTGCAGAACCTTCTGGCCGAAGACCATCTGGCTACCCATCAAGGTATCTAGCTTATAATATCTACAAAATGTCTTCAGGCTACATCATGTAGCTGCACTACAAATCTGATCTACCGAGGCCCCTTTCCTTTTCGGCCCATGATGTTGCAACTGCTATGGTGAAATGGGCCCTGAGGCCCTCGTGAAGGACCAATTTCTTGGCCTTGTATGCTAAGGAGATATCATTATAAGGTCATTATCCATCTAGCTAAAGAAGATTTTGATGCTCTTTTTCCCGTATTTTTACCCCCATACTGGACAAACAGATTAGTGTCCTGTCTCCACTCACGAGTAGCTTCCAGATAGTGAAAGACTGCTTTCCTACATCCAAAGAGAGTAAGAATTTCTCCTTAAGGTTTTTTGAGGCCTGGCAGAAGGAGGGAAGTATTATCTCTTGATTTTAGTTTCGGGAAAAAAAACACTTTGGGCAGAAAAACGGGGTTAAGTCTTAGAATGATACGGTCATCAAAAAGCTGACTATAAAAAAGAGTTCTGGATTGAAAGAGCCGAATATCTCCAAGTCTTCTAGCTGAGGTGATGGCCACTAAAAATAGTCTTGAGCGTGAGTTTTGCAACGTTAATATCTTTTACCAACTCATAAGGGGACCTACACAGGGCATTGAGGACTAGATTCAAATCCTGTGAAGGGACCGATTTCCTTCTTGTGGGCCTTAATCTCTGAATGGCTCTAGAGAAACATGCTACCCATGGTTGAGATGCCAGGGGGAATCGAAGAAAATACTCAGGGCTGCTGTCTGCACCTTCAGCTTGATTGGCTTTAACCCTTTATTAAATCCTGCCTGGAAAAAATCCAGGAGCATTGGGATGTCAGGCTGGGAAAAGTCTATGAAAGAGCTACCACATTGCAGACAAAACCTCTTCCAGATCTTATTGTAAATTGTGCATGTCATGGGTTTACAGCTGGTCTGGATAGTGGAGATTACCTGGTCAGAGAGACCTCGAGCTCTTAAGATTTTTCTTTCAGGATCCACACTGATAACTGAAGACTCTACGGATCCAGATGAAGAACTGGTCCCTGAGAAAGCAAGTCTTCTCTCTCTGGAAGGAGCAGATCTCCCCGGGACATCTTCCTCAGCAAAAGATACCAGCTTCGTCTTGGCCAAAACGGAACAACCAGCATCACCAAAGCTCCTTCTTCCTGGATCTTCCTGAGGACTCTTGGAACAGTGCAATGGGGGAGGCGTACAGGAGCGCTCTTTTTCATACCTGGTTTAAGGCATCAACCCCTTATGGGTTGTCTGCTGGATTGAGGGAGTAGAACCTTCAGACTTTGGCATTTCTTCTGGTTACGAAGAGGTCCATGTGGGAGGGGGCTCACCAATGATGACACATAACTGCATATCAGTCCACTTAGTTCCCACTCAGTGGACTGGATCTTCCATCTGCTCAGGTAATCGGCAACTGTGTTCCTGGATCCTTTTAGATGTACAGCTGATATTGACCCAACTCTTTCTTCTGCCCAGACAAGTATCTTTTCAGACATCTTGAAGAGCCTGATGTCTTTGGCCTCCTTGGTGACGAAGAAACAATACCGCTGTCATGTTATCCGACAATCTTATGCCTACCTTGCAAGCAGGTCTGATTCTGCTTCGGGGTCACCCAAACTGCCCGTAACACTCTGAAATTTGAAGACTAGATCCTGATGTCTGGAGACCAAAATCCCTGGAAATACTTCCCTTCTAGATGGTCTCCCTATTTGTCCTTGCTTGCATCTGTGATGACTGTTAAGCAAGGCGACAATATCCA
Source organism: Ranitomeya imitator (assembly GCF_032444005.1). Taxonomy (NCBI): domain Eukaryota; kingdom Metazoa; phylum Chordata; class Amphibia; order Anura; family Dendrobatidae; genus Ranitomeya; species Ranitomeya imitator. The sequence goes on from NC_091283.1 coordinate 366,045,881, forward strand.
AGGACCCCCCTGCGTGATGTTCCTAGAAACGGTCCACCACCTTAGTGACGAATTTAATGCCGGGAATAGTTGGCTCTCTTTGTCCAAAGATATCTGTCTTGTGCCCCAGGCTGAAAGGATTTCGCTCTATAATCCCCTTGTGTGGAACTGATTCCAATGAACGCACGATATGCAGGCTGTTAATGTTTCCAAGACTCTCATTGCCGTCCTTATGGAAGCCAGATTCCGAAAGAGTCGTCGGGTCTTGTTCTTCACACCGCCTCTTGCTTTTCCACTGGTAAAAACGAGACTTTGTCTGGAATCCAGAATAACCCCTAAAAACTTTCCTGGTTCCCAGTAGTAGGTATGATTTTTCTCAGTTTAGGATTCAACTTAAGCCTTCTAAAGTAGAGATCACTAGATTGAGTTGTTCTGCTAGTTCTGCTTCCGAACCAGATATCAGTAAAAAAATCGTCTAAGCACAGGACAATGACCACATCCCTCTGTCTCAGGTAGCTTTGTAAATACTCGAGGAGCTGAAGCAAGACTAAAAGGAAGAGCACAAAACTGGAAGTGGTAGCAGTTGTTCCTTTTCTTTAGGGCGAACCGTAGGTATTACTGAGCGTGCGGGTGAATCGGAACGTGGTAGTATGTGCTTTTTAGGTTTATTGTGCACATCACTGCATTATTGTCTATGAGGGGAATGGTGGTCTTTAGAGACTCCATTCTGAACCTCTTGAATGTTATTCACTGATTCAAGCGCTTCAGGTTTATGATGGTACAAGCATATCAACAAAAAACGCATGTTGAACAAGGTAGAAAATTTTATTAACAACAAAGCAACATGTACATATACAAATATTAAAAAGTAGCCAGTGGTTACTGAAAGATAAAGATAGAGTCAAACAGGTATGGGTGGCACCACCCTGGGAAGGCAAACCTAAAGTAACTCCTATATGGCATTAAATTGTAAAGATGAGCGCTAAATCAAATGTCTATAGCAAATCCAAACTATATAAACCGGGACATTGAAAATACTTCACATTAAGTCAAAATAATAGAATCATGTGGCGTGCCCGTGATTATATACAGGTGATGTTGGAGTGATGCACTGATACTGCCAGAAAGGGTAACAAGACCCCTAAAAATACATGAAAAAACAACTTACCAATGCCCAGGTAATGGTGCCACTTCCCCCTACGCGCGATTCGGCAGCGTGGCTTTGTCGAGGGGAGTGGCATCGCAAGCTAGACAAGCCCCTTTTAAACCCAGGAGGGACCAATCACGGCATAGCGAGCCCCAGGTCATGTGACCGCAGAAGACAGGAAGTCAGTGCAGGGGCCGCCGGTATTTGTAGTTTAATTACAAAGCATTACCCAGATAAAATGTTCGGTCATATGACCCTGGTGGACAGGAAGTCAGGAAAGAGAATGCCGGTATTTATAGTTAGATTTCAATTATAAAGTATTAACTGGATGAAGATGGCTAAATACCCGATCAAATGGCCAATTTTCAGCGCATGCAGGTACCGACAGGACCGCATCAAATGAAGCGGACGAGGGCGTTGTGGCAGGCGGTGAGGCGTCGGAGACGGTCTGCAACCCACATGATCACGTGGGCAGAGAATCGACCCAGCGACCTGCCCACCGCCTCGGATTGACACAATCGTCGGTAGCATGTCCAGGGCATCAGCACGCATGCGCTCCGGCCACAAGGTCAAAAATAACCGTTATGTCCCACCTATTGTCAATCAGACCTGCCACATGAAATATCCAAGGTTGTACCAAACAGTGAAAAGGTCAGCAGTCACTGGGACATATAAAGGACCCCCTCGATAGACATGAATCCACATTTAATACATATGTAAATCAAAAAAAATAAAAATCAGACAAAATAAAAGGATCTAACAGAATGAGATAAACAGACATCCAAAGATAAATGTGTGCAAAAAAGTATTAAATATAATCTTAAGTGAAAAAAGGGGGGGGTTGTTTTGAAGTGCAAACTACCCAAAAAGGGTTCATATAAATATAAATGGTTAAGATGACCAGTGTCTAAAAACAATACGTGTCACCAAATAAGACAGCAACAGAGCGGTGATAAAGTGCAGCAGTGCTATTTTAATATAAAAGAAGAGTAGACAGAAAGTCTACACATAACAAGCAAAACATACAGATCATAGCTAATTACTGAAGTGCAAAAAGATGGAAGAACTAGAAGCAGAAATATCTACAGGTAACTTTGACATAGTGGGAATAACCAAGACATGGTTAGATGAAAGCTATGACTGGGCAGTTAACTTACAGGGTTACAGTCTGTTTAGAAAGGATCGTAAAAATCGGAGAGGAGGAGGGGTTTGTCTCTATGTAAAGTCTTGTCTAAAGTCCACTTTAAGGGAGGATATTAGCGAAGGAAATGAGGATGTCGAGTCCATATGGGTCGAAATTCATGGAGGGAAAAATGGTAACAAAATTCTCATTGGGGTCTGTTAGAAACCCCCAAATATAACAGAAACCATGGAAAGTCTACTTCTAAAGCAGATAGATGAAGCTGCAACCCATAATGAGGTCCTGGTTATGGGGGACTTTAACTACCCGGATATTAACTGGGAAACAGAAACCTGTGAAACCCATAAAGGCAACAGGTTTCTGCTAATAACCAAGAAAAATTATCTTTCACAATTGGTGCAGAATCCAACCAGAGGAGCAGCACTTTTAGACCTAATACTATCTAATAGACCTGACAGAATAACAAATCTGCAGGTGGTCGGGCATCTAGGAAATAGCGACCACAATATTGTACAGTTTCACCTGTCTTTCACTAGGGGGACTTGTCAGGGAGTCACAAAAACACTGAACTTTAGGAAGGCAAAGTTTGACCAGCTTAGAGATGCCCTTAATCTGGTAGACTGGGACAATATCCTCAGAAATAAGAATACAGATAATAAATGGGAAATGTTTAAGAACATCCTAAATAGGCAGTGTAAGCGGTTTATACCTTGTGGGAATAAAAGGACTAGAAATAGGAAAAACCCAATGTGGCTAAACAAAGAAGTAAGACAGGCAATTAACAGTAAAAAGAAAGCATTTGCACTACTAAAGCAGGATGGCACCATTGAAGCTCTAAAAAACTATAGGGAGAAAAATACTTTATCTAAAAAACTAATTAAAGCTGCCAAAAAGGAAACAGAGAAGCACATTGCTAAGGAGAGTAAAACTAATCCCAAACTGTTCTTCAACTATATCAATAGTAAAAGAATAAAAACTGAAAATGTAGGCCCCTTAAAAAATAGTGAGGAAAGAATGGTTGTAGATGACGAGGAAAAAGCTAACATATTAAACACCTTCTTCTCCACGGTATTCACGGTGGAAAATGAAATGCTAGGTGAAATCCCAAGAAACAATGAAAACCCTATATTAAGGGTCACCAATCTAACCCAAGAAGAGGTGCGAAACCGGCTAAATAAGATTAAAATAGATAAATCTCCGGGTCCGGATGGCATACACCCACGAGTACTAAGAGAACTAAGTAATGTAATAGATAAACCATTATTTCTTATTTTTAGGGACTCTATAGCGACAGGGTCTGTTCCGCAGGATTGGCGCATAGCAAATGTGGTGCCAATATTCAAAAAGGGCTCTAAAAGTGAACCAGGAAATTATAGGCCAGTAAGTCTAACCTCTATTGTTGGTAAAATATTTGAAGGGTTTCTGAGGGATGTTATTCTGGATTATCTCAATGAGAATAACTGTTTAACTCCATATCAGCATGGGTTTATGAGAAATCGCTCCTGTCAAACCAATCTAATCAGTTTTTATGAAGAGGTAAGCTATAGGCTGGACCACGGTGAGTCATTGGACGTGGTATATCTCGATTTTTCCAAAGCGTTTGATACCGTGCCGCACAAGAGGTTGGTACACAAAATGAGAATGCTTGGTCTGGGGGAAATTGTGTGTAAATGGGTTAGTAACTGGCTTAGTGATAGAAAGCAGAGGGTGGTTATAAATGGTATAGTCTCTAACTGGGTCGCTGTGACCAGTGGGGTACCGCAGGGGTCAGTATTGGGACCTGTTCTCTTCAACATATTCATTAATGATCTGGTAGAAGGTTTACACAGTAAAATATCGATATTTGCAGATGATACAAAACTATGTAAAGCAGTTAATACAAGAGAAGATAGTATTCTGCTACAGATGGATCTGGATAAGTTGGAAACTTGGGCTGAAAGGTGGCAGATGAGGTTTAACAATGATAAATGTAAGGTTATACACATGGGAAGAAGGAATCAATGTCACCATTACACACTGAATGGGAAACCACTGGGTAAATCTGACAGGGAGAAGGACTTGGGGATCCTAGTTAATGATAAACTTACCTGGAGCAGCCAGTGCCAGGCAGCAGCTGCCAAGGCAAACAGGATCATGGGGTGCATTAAAAGAGGTCTGGATACACATGATGAGAGCATTATACTGCCTCTGTACAAATCCCTAGTTAGACCGCACATGGAGTACTGTGTCCAGTTTTGGGCACCGGTGCTCAGGAAGGATATAAAGGAACTAGAGAGAGTACAAAGGAGGGCAACAAAATTAATAAAGGGGATGGGAGAACTACAATACCCAGATAGATTAGCAAAATTAGGATTATTTAGTCTAGAAAAAAGACGACTGAGGGGCGATCTAATAACCATGTATAAGTATATAAGGGGACAATACAAATATCTCGCTGAGGATCTGTTTATACCAAGGAAGGTGACGGGCACAAGGGGGCATTCTTTGCGTCTGGAGGAGAGAAGGTTTTTCCACCAACATAGAAGAGGATTCTTTACTGTTAGGGCAGTGAGAATCTGGAATTGCTTGCCTGAGGAGGTGGTGATGGCGAACTCAGTCGAGGGGTTCAAGAGAGGCCTGGATGTCTTCCTGGAGCAGAACAATATTGTATCATACAATTAGGTTCTGTAGAAGGACGTAGATCTGGGGATTTATTATGATGGAATATAGGCTGAACTGGATGGACAAATGTCTTTTTTCGGCCTTACTAACTATGTTACTATGTATATACAGTACACACCAAAAGTTTGGACACACCTTCTCATTTAAAGATTTTTCTGTGTTTTCATGACTATGAAAATTGTAAATTCACACTGAAGGCATCAAAACTATGAATTAACACATGTGGAATTATATACTTAACAAAAAAAGTGTGAAACAACTGAAAATATGTCTTATATTCTAGGTTCTTCAAAGTAGCCACCTTTTGCTTTGATGACTGCTTTGCACATTCTTGGCACTCTCTTGATGAGCTTCAAGAGGTAGTCACCGGAAATGGTTTTCACTTCACAGGTGTGCCCTGTCAGGTTTAATAAGTGGGATTTCTGCCCTTATAAATGGGTTTGGGACTATCAGTTGTGTTGAGCATAAGTCTGGTGGATACACAGCTGATAGTCCTACTGAGTAGACTGTTAGAATTTGTATTATGGTAAGAAAAAAGCAGCTAAGTAAAGAAAAACGAGTGGCCATCATTACTTTAAGAAATAAAGGTCAGTCAGTCTGAAAAATTGGGAAAACTTTGAAAGTGTTCCCAAGTGCAGTTGCAAAAACCATCAAGCGCTACAAAGAAACTGGCTCACATGAGGATCGCCCCAGGAAAGGAAGTCCAAGAGTCACCTCTGCTTCGGAGGATAAGTTTATCCGAGTCACCAGCCTCAGAAATCGCAGGTTAACAGCAGCTCAGATTAGAAACCAGGTCAATGCCACACAGAGTTCTAGCAGCAGACACATCTCTACAACAACTGTTAAGAGGAGACTTTGTGCAGCAGGCCTTCATGGTAAAATAGCTGCTAGGAAACCACTGCTAAGGACAGGCAACAAGCAGAAGAGTTGTTTGGGCTAAAGAACACAAGGAATGGACATTAGACCAGTGGAAATCTGTGCTTTGGTCTGATGAGTGCAAATTTGAGATCTTTGGTTCCAACCACCGTGTCTTTGTGCGACGCAGAAAAGGAGAACCAATGGACTCTACATCCTTGGTTCTCACCGTGAAGCATGGAGGAGGAGGTGTGATGGTGCTTTCCTGGTGACACTGTTGGGGATTTATTCAAAATTGAAGGCATACTGAACCAGCATGGCTACCACAGAATCTTGCAGCGGCATGCTATTCCATCCGGTTTGTGTTTAGTTGGACCATCATTTATTTTTCAACAGGACAGTGACCCCAAACACACCTCCAGGATGTGTAAGGGCTATTTGACCAAGAAGGTGAGTGATGGGTTGCTACGCCAGATGACTTGGCCTCCACAGTCACCAGACCTGAACCCAATCGAGATGGTTTGGGGTGAGCTGGATCGCAGAGTGAAGGCAAAAGGGCCAACAAGTGCTAAGCATCTCTGGGAACTCCTTCAAGATTTTTGGAAGACCATTTCTGGTGACTACCTCTTGAAGCTCATCAAGAGAATGCCAAGAGTGTGCAAAGCCGTCATCAAAGCAAAAGGTGGCTACTTTGAAGAACCTAGAATATAAGACATATTTTCAGTTGTTTCACACTTTTTTGTTAAGTATATAATTCCACATGTTAATTTATAGTTTTGATGCCTTCAGTGTGAATGTACAATTTTCATAGTCATAAAAATACAGAAAAATCTTTAAATGAGAAGGTGTGTCCAAACTTTTGGTCTGTATTGTAGATCATCCAAATAACACACCAATGGATGCATCATTAATACAGTGGAACCCAGGGAAGAGAAAAAGTAAGAAAAATAAGACCGAAAAAAATAATAATGATGAATGATGAATTACAATAATAATGATGAATGATGAATTACAACCCGTCAAACTATTATAGAGTCCTATAATGAGGTATCACCCCAGAACGTTGAGTCCCTAGCTATGAGCCCAGGTCAACAATAGTCTAATAAACCAGAGTAAGGCTATGTGCACACGTTCAGGATTTTTCGTGTTTTTTTCGCTATAAAAATGCGATAAAACCACAAAAAAAAGCATACATTAAGCATCTTATTATTAGAATGCAATCCGCAATTTTTGTGTACATGTTGCATTTTTTTCCGCTGCTGAATCGCATTCCGGAAAAAAACGCAGTATGTTCATTCCTTGTGCGGAATCGCGGGTATTCCGAACATAGGAATGCACTGATCCGCTTACTTTCCGCATGGGGCTATGCCCACGATGCGGATAGTAAGCGGATCATGTGCAGTTGGTACCCAGGGTGGAGGAGAGGAGACTCTCCTCCAGGCCCTGGGAACTATATAATTGTAAAAAAAAAAAAAAGAATTAAAATAATAAATCGTGATATTCTAACCTTCCGGCGTCCCTCAGTGTTCCCGATCCTCGCGATGCTTCCATTCCCAGTGATGCTTTGCGGCAATGTGATGACGTGGATCTCGTGAGACCGCTATGTCATCTGAGGTCATTGCCGCTAGGCATTATTGGGAACGGGAGCCTCGCGAGGAGCAAGAAGACTGCCGGGGACGCTGGAAGGCGAGAATATCAGGATTTTTTATTTTTTTTAAATTATTTTTAACATTAGATCTTTTTACTATTGATGCTGCATAGGCAGCATCAATAGTAAAAAGTTGGTCACACTTGTCAAACACTATGTTTGACAAGTGTGACCAACCTGTCAATCAGTTTTCCAAGCAATGCTACAGATCGCTTGCAAAACGCTAGCATTCTGCAAGCTAATCACGATTGTAAAATGCTAGTGTTTAGCGGGAAAACGCAAGCCAATTCCGCATGCGTTTTATCCGCGGCACAGTTGCGGCATTGCCGCGGAAATTTCTGTGGCAATTCCGGACGTGTGCACATAGCCTAAAATGGGTACAATACAAAAAAAAAAAAAAATTTGAATATGTCCCAAAGGGGGCCAGACATCTTCAACTCATCTTCTTTGAAGTCCCTAGATATAATCGTAGTTGAATAGAGCAAAAACCCTAATTAGTACTAAAATAAAAACACAATAAAAGTCAATAAAAAGATAACCATACATAAAAAGATGCCGCAAAAAAACAATGCACGGGTCAAAGTTTAAATGAAAGGAGCAAAGCTTAGTGATTCATTGATTCCATCCGGCCGAAGGGTACGTAGGACCCAAATCCTCCTAGCCTCCCTTTGGGCCAACACACGGCCAAGGCTGCCTCCACGGAGACTAGAGTGGATATGGTCAATACCCCTTACCCGAAGGCCTGATGGATCGCAGGAATGATATTGTTTGAAATGTCTTGGAATTGTTTTTAATTGTTCCAATTCATCCTGTTTAGCAGCCGCCATGATGTCGCACACATGTTCCCTCACCCTGACCTTCAAGGATCGTGTCGTGAGTCCTATATAGATCAGGGAACAGGGGCATGTTGCATGGTATACAACTGTCTGTATAGAACAGTTGAAAGAATGGGTGATAAATTTCTTACCATTGGACGATAAAAATTCTTTCGTTTTTTCTATATTCGGGCAAGCAACACTTTTGCACCCCAATTATTAACTGCTTTATTACCAATGGTTGGAAACACCTGTGGTTGGTTTGTTGGTGTGTAATAGCTCCTCACTAATTGGTCTCGTAAGTTGTCACAATGACGAGCTGCTACTGCAGGTCTGGGCAGTAAGTAATGTTATAATGTTTTATCCGCTAAGAGGATAGGCCAATGTTGACTTGACTTGTTGACTTGAAACAATTGAAGACAATTCCAAGACATTTCAAGCAATATCATTCCTGCGATCCATCAGGCCTTCGGGTATAGCCTCTTCCACAACATTTTCATGAAAAAAAAAAATCACAATATTTCCCAACTTAGATTCCAGGTCCTTGAGCAGGTCGACATCACTAGGAGAGGACTAAATAGGATCAAAACTCTAAAAAAGATGGAAGCTTTCTGGATCTTTACCCTGCAGACACAAGAGCCTAAAGGGCTCAATAGGGAGTACGAGATGTCAGCCTTCCTCTAATGTAATGTAATTTATTTTGAAAACAAGAGGATAAATGATGCAGCTTAAGGCGGAGGCGGCTCCAACTTTGTAAAGCTTTATTGGACAACTAAAAAAAGTATAAAGTTCTTCAAAAAATCTGCATAGCAAACACCTGGCACACCAGTGAGGACGATCAACGCGTTTCTACTATAGAGTCTTACTCATGATCCTGAGTAACCATGTGACACAGTGTACATACACTGTAAGTTAGAATGCAGCCTTTCCTATTAAAGCGAGCATTCAATGTGCAGCCTTACCCATTAAAGTCATGCTGTTTCACCTATATTGTGTCTTTCCAACTTATACACTATTAGACTAGCCAGGGGACACTGAGGAGTTAATACCATTCTCCTCTTAAATTCTTTAACAATACATTCGCTCTGTTCTCAGCCGCCATAGCGCATTATCTATGACACGTAGTCCTTCTAGACAGGGTTAACCACTGTTTTCTCTTTCCTTTGCGCGCTTCAGCGCTCTTAGGGTCAAACTATCACAGTCCATCATTCTACTCATTGCTAGGATTAATGCGCATGCGTACCTGCAGCAGTACTGCCTCCCACAACACATACAACACATCCATTACAAACACATTTCCCCTGACCTTCTGCACACAGCAGCGATCACATGATCTCTGACGCTGCTGTGACGTGCCCTGCTCTGCTTCTTAAACCCGGAAGCAGGACAGACACACAGCAGTCTTCCTCCAGAGCCCTCTCACTCACCGGTGGTATCGCCACATGACAGACCTGGGCAATAAGGTAACATATTAGAAGACGAGGCTGTTTTCAGTTGTACTCCTACAACCCCTCCACATTATTTCTTTGCCTTATTTTTAGCATCATCCCCCTTGCAAGTTTCCTGCCAAGTTCTGGAGTGCTGTTCATCTCTTACCATGTGTGATGCAGTGACCAGTTACAGGTAGGGGGCGCCGCATGGTCTTGCCAGGATACGCACAGAGGCATATTGAGGCCATGAGTGCATGGCAGTTGCACGCCTAAATATGGTGAGACAAAGTCCGGCATTGTTGTGAATGGCCGATATGTGTGTAGCAGAGGAAGTTACTCTGCGTAGTCAGCTTAAGCAATGTTGTTGTTCTGGGACCTGTAGTCCCACAAGTATAGTTGTTGATATAATTATGAAGGAAGGCTGGCAGGGCTAGTTTTGAGAGATGGGCGGGTCTAACTAGCCACACACACACTCCCATCTAGGGGAGTGGTTACAACCATATAATGTGACTGAGGTCTGGTGACATGGGTCTCTGAGTGTGGACCTGAATCGTTCATGTACTGAAGGTCCTGGAGAGCCTATGTGTTGGGAGACTATTTCCCTGAACAACACATGGTGAGGCTTTGGACCTGGTGGCCTGGGGTGTTGAACATGCGTCCTGAATAGCACCCGGACAGACCACATGCCTGTGTGTTGGACGGTCCCACGTGGGGACGGACGTCCTGAATAGCGCACTGTGGAAGGACTCTTGGTTGGTAGGACCTGGGAGTAGGACTGGATCCCTGAAGAGCACAGAGTGACCGTGGTGCTGGACGGTCTGTGTTGGAAGCTCCTGTGAGTGGAGTCTTCCTGGAGCACATGAGAGACCGTGGACCTTGACGGTCTGTGTTGGGGAAGCTACCGTCCTTCGGTGGGTCTGGACTGACTGATGGGTGCCTGCCAGGCAAGTTGGTGATCTCTGTAAGGCAGTTTTCCCAGGAGAGAGGACTGACAAGGAGTCAGCAGGTGGAGCAGGAGCTCCCGTAAGGTACCTCAATAGACAGTTGGTGCTTATGATGTTCTATGAACTGTGTGCTAACCCTCGGCAACTGGTCAGGAGAGGAGAAGCGTGTTTAGTTGCCGCAGACTGATGATGCAAAACTTAATGTGATGTCCTAACAGAGTGTAATGGACTGTTCATGATGTGGTTTATGATACCTTAATAAACCAAATAGACTGTTTTGTGTGAAAAACCGTGCCAGAGTGCCTAAATATTGCGACCAAGCGAGTGTCCCCCAACACATGCGGTAAGCGCCATCTTACACAAGTCACAGCCCCACAGATTCACATTAGCTTTCCCCCTCCTGGATATCCCTATTGAAGGGCGGGCCTGCCATATGACTTACCGAGGCCCTCAGGTAACACAACTGGAGATCTTTTAATATATATCTTTCTGCCTTATTTGCAGCGCCATTCCTGTCGCAAGTCCTTTGCATATTCACGTAGCGGTGTTCCTCTTCTGTTATGTGAATAGCCCCACCAGGTCCAGGTATACTATCAGCTAAGCCCAAGTAAGGTGTTTCATATATACCTTGATTGTCTTACCCTTTCAATTCCTACAGTTGGCATTAGTCAGCAGACCGCATACAGCCACCTTTATTCCCGTAATTTCATATGACATCCAGGTATCTACCTCCATAATTATTTTAACAACTACCTTAAGGTCACTAGTCACAGCATAACTGTGCCATTAACCCTTTCTTACTAAGATTATTTTAGGAAAGTTATTTTTCCTACAGCACAAAACTGGTAATTTCTCTTACAGCACAAAACATAATTGTGGAATCACTTTCTTCAACCAATATATTATATCAAAGTATTTCTTCTCTAGGTACTTACATGCTTCCCCACCTAGTTCACGTTACTTTTACTGAAACAGTCTTAATTACTCCTGGTTGGGGAGAAACTACTATATCCTTTTCCAATATCTGAGAGTTCCACAGTCTTCAAATAATAGTCTTTGATGATCTACTTTATATGCTCTTACATAATGTTGGTCATTGCTCTTATCCTTCCTTAACTGCTAGTACCAGCACAGGTGCAGTCACCACCGGACTCGTTCACTTTAGGCACCCTTGGATAGAATATCTTCTGTCACCTCCTATCACGTCAAATCGTTTCACAAGTTGAATCGTACTAAAATATTACCATGTATTTTAAGACATATTGTTGATCTTGTCTTGTTTTTGTTCTATTTTATGTAAACTCTAGTTTTCTCCAATAAGGATATTCTGATGAAGGTCCTATGACGGACTGAAAACGTTTAATTTAAATTTATTTGGTCTGGATGTACAATAAACAAGGAATCAATTTTTTTCAAATATCGAGTGCCAAGAAATTTTTTGCCTAATTGTATTGGTTGGACACCCGACTTGAGCACCACCAGCACTATTATTCCAGAGTGCCTTGCTATTTTTTTCCTGTCCACCATGGTCATATGACCGAACATTTTATCTGGGTAATGCTTTGTAATTTAACTACAAATACCGGCGGCCCCTGCACTGACTTCCTGTCTTCTGCGGTCACATGACCTGGGGCTAGCTGTGCCGTGATTGGTCCCTCTGGGTTTAAAAGGGGCATGTCTAGCTTGTGATGCCATTCCCCTGACAAAGGCATGCTGTCAAAACGCACGTAGGGGAAGTGGCACCATTACCTGGGCATTGGTAAGTTATTTTTTCATGCATTTTTAGGGGTCTTCTTACCTTTTCTGGCAATATCAGTGTGTCACTCCAAGATCATGCCACATGATTCTATTATTTTGACTTATTGTGAAGTATTATCAGTGTCCCGGTTTATATAGTTTGGATTTGCTATAGACATTTGATGTAGCGCTGATCTTTACAATTTAATGCCATATAGTAGTTACTTTAGGCTTGCCTTCCCAGGGTGGTGCCACCCATACCTGTTTGACTATCTTTCAGGCACCACTGGCTACTTTTTAATATATGTATATGTTGCTTTGTTGTTCATAAAATTTTCTACCTTGTTCAACATATGCTTTTTGTTTACATGCTTGTGTCAAATTTAGCGTAGAATTGCTCCTATACAGTTTTCTATTTTGGATGCGGTGATTTTCTAAACTTTTTTTTTTAGTAATTATCTTATGCCATCTCGCGTCCCACTCTGTTGAGGGTACTAATTTGGTTTCCAGGTTTATGATGGTATGGCTTTCTCCCGATGTTTTTTTTTTCTTTGTGAACAGGGTTGAGTAAAGTCCCTGACCCTCTTCTGGTTGGGGAACTGGGACCACCACTCCTGCTTTTAAGAGGTCTTTTACATCTTTCCATATAGAAGAGGCGACGGTTCTGGATCGGGGATCTGTCACAGAAAACCTTGATCGGGGTCTGACAAATTCCAAGGTGTAGCACTGAGAAATAGTGTTTATGGCCTACTGATTTTGGGAGACGAGTCTCCATGAATCTACGGATTCCCCGAGGCGACCCCCTACCAACATGGCATCATTGTCTACTGTTCTTTGAACCGGACCCAAAGTGCGAGGGTGGGGCTCTACTTTTACTCCCTTTAGGGTTGTCCCACCGACCAGCGTTTCCATTTCCCGATATTCCTGCCTCTGGGAAGAGCGGGTCCTCTGAAAGAGGTGGTATCTCCTAGTTCTTTCCTCAGGAAACCCTTTCTTCTTGTTGATGGCATTCTCTAGTATATTATCTAGAACTGGCCTAAACACCCATAAACCTGAAAATGGTATGGCACAGTTTATTCTTGGACTGGTAATCACCCAACCAAGTCTTCATCTATATGGTTCTACGAGCTGCATTGGACAAAAGTTGTTCCAGGCCACAAACTGCACATATTCTGCTGAGGCATCTTCCAAGAACCCAGTGGCGAGTTTTAACAGGGGAAGACATTCTAACATAATATTCCTAGTAGATTTCCCTTTTAACTGATCCTCCAGTTGGTTAATCCATAAGTGCATGAATCTATCCACTGACGTGGCGGCAATATTAGTTTTCATAATCACCAGTGATGCCTCCTAACCCCTCTTAATGAGTCCATCCGCTTTTCTGTCGATAGGCTCTCTGAGGCTAGATGAATCTTCAAAGGGGATTGAAGCCTTTTTTGACACTCTGGCCACCGGAACGTCAATTTTTGGAATCTCATCACAGGTCTTTATATTGTCCGGGTCAAACGGTAGACGGAGCCTGAAATCCTGAGGAATGACCAAGCGCTTCTCGGCGTCCTCCAACCCATAATCATTGACTGGATGTGCTCGTTTACAGGAAACACACGATGTATCTGTGGCCGCAGGCCCCCAAACATCTCGTCCTGTACTGACTGTGGTTTCTAGGATTCCTCTATCTACATTGTGTTTCTAATAGCCTGCAGTAGTTCATCTGTGTCATCTGAAGAAAAGAGGTACCTCTTGCCCACCTCAGGGAGGTTCCCAGGTAATCTCCCCATCTTTCTTGAAGTCTGAGCTTATGGACTGGTCCTCATCTTCTAAGAATTGCTCCATTTCCCATCTATGTCTCTTGGGACGGGGACCCTGTTGGGGTGATTGCGCTGGAAAGAGACCCGAGATAGAAGCCTGGACATCCTCTCTAACCATGGTGCGCATTTCCTTCAAAGAAGGACTGCTCATCCTTGATGACATTAAGGATGCATATTTCACATAGCTGTTTAGCCCATGCCTCAGGTAACTTGCTATTGCAGATTGTGCATCTCCTGAATTTTCCAGAAGACTTGCCGGTCATTTTGGGTGCAGGTGTCATCGTGGCTGGTACTGTATTGTCCTTACGCAAATACAGAACAGCTTATTAACCCATGGAATTATCAGTTATAGCACCCCTCTTGCCTTTAAGGCTACTCACAATCATTTGTGATTCAGAGGGAACATTTCTCACAAAATCCTCAATGCTGATCCAGACCAAGGCAGCATGTATTTCCTACATGGTCTTCTCCCAGTGCCCCCAGCAGGTCCTCCCGGAATCCTCCAAGGTGGCATGTCAGCTTCCCTGCGTCTGACGTCACCGGAAAGCGCCCCTCACCGCCGATGCACATTGCATTTCAGCCTGGAAAGCAACCGGAAGTTCTTCTTCCACGCCCAGAAGTGATGTATGTGGCTGCCAGCGATGGACGTCGAGAGCCCCCGCTGGGAGGGAAGCGCCTCCAAGCCCGGAGCTCCTGCCCCACTGGGCGCATAGCTGAGGAACCCCCCTTCTGGGGGTGTCGGACCCAGACCTCTTGACAGGGGGAAGGAAAGAATGGACCCACAATCCCCCTGGGCCCGCAAGTAATCCAAGGAGCGCCAGAGCCCCAACCCCAACCTCCATGTGTCTCTCGCGTGTCTGTCCTTACAGGGACAGTAAAAACACTGGGGAGTGTGGGTGGGAGGGGTCTTTTAACCTCTCATGTGTTTCCTGTCCCTATAAGGAAGGACAACCTCTATGGTGCTGTCAGGAGGGACATCCTGGAAAAATATATAACATTTCTAAAATATACATAAAAATTGCAAGTTATGTAGACAAAACCAGTTGATGATCAAACATTAGACCTCTGCGCATGAAGAAGTAGAGCATGATGTTCGACTCAGTTTGTGATCACCACATGGTCTGGGTTAAAAAGCCTTTTTTTTTCATCACTCCCTGAAGAAGCAAGACGTTTGAAACGCGCGTTGGAGTGTGAGGAGGCAGCTTTCGGTACAATTGTCATGACTACTGGTTAGTATGCATATTTTTTGCACTATGCACTTTGTACTTTTTTTGCTTCAAAGCTGCTCTATGTGAGGCACAGGTGCTAGATATAATAGGCTATCATTAGAGTCCTTTTTTTGATAGAAATACTGTTGCACTTGTTTCTCTTCGCTTATGGCCCACAGTGGTAATATATTACAGCTTTAGAAGCAGTTGTTATCGGGGGGCGTGGCCTGAGAGTCCATGTGAGCGGACGTGCGGCTGTGAGCTCCCGCCGCTGTATATTGTAAAATCCTGCAGAGCCGCTGCTGTTTGGTCCCTGCGGGGGCTTACTGGCTGCGGGGAGACTTGGAGAGGCCGGCGGTGCTGTTCGGTAGCGCTGGAACCGACGAACATGACCAGGAGACGGCAGAAGGACGCGGGAGCCGGGGATGCAGGCGCAATCCAAGATGGCGCCGACTTGAGGGAAAAGGCAGACAAGGAGAACGCCGCATGCAGAAAGCGCATGGAGGTAGCGGCAAAGCTCCAGCAGTTTGCGAGAGCGGAGGCCGCAGAGGAGGGAGCCGGAGCTGATACCGAAGAGGAGGAGGAGGAGGAGAGCCCAGCAGGAGAACATGAGGTACAACAGGGGAGAAAGGAGAGCAAAATGGCGGTGGCAGAAGGGGGACCCGAGGAAATGGCGCCAGAAGCTGAGCCTACCCTAAGAGACGTTTTTGCGCTAGTCTCTTCATGTAAACAATCTCTGACCATACAGATACAGGAGGTTAAGGGGGACACAGCCCAGATAAACGCAGCCATGCAGAAGATTGACAAACGTGTGGGGGAGGTAGAGGAGAGAGTGAGCACTGCAGAAGACCATATAGTGCAGCTGCAAAAAGCAGAGAAAAAGTTCACTCAAGCAATAGCTGAATTGGCTGCGAAAAATGAGGACCTTGAGAACAGGTCCAGAAGAAATAATATTCGCATAGTGGGCATCCCTGAAAAAGCTGAAGGGAGGAATCCAACGGAATATATTGAAAAATGGCTGTTAGAGACATTTGGAGATATGGCGCTAACAAAAGTGTTCGCGGTAGAAAGAGCGCATAGGGTCCCGCCGAAACCACCTGTCCCTGGAGCGAATCCCCGTACCATGCTCGCCAAAATTCTAAACTATAGAGACAGAGACATTATCCTGAGGAAGGCCAGAGACATGACGGATCTGACAGTTGAAGGTCAAAAGATTGCTATATACCCAGACTATTCTACTCTGGTGCAGAAACAACGGATGATGTTTACGGGTATCAAGAGACGGCTGAGGGAATTGGGTGTGCAGTATTCCATGATGTTCCCAGCAAGACTGAGGGTGGTGGCGTTTGATAAAATTCATTTTTTCCAGAAGCCGGAGGACGCTACCCAGTGGATCGATATTAATGCTAAAAAGCTTAAAGGAAAAGGAGACTGAAACTGTGGGAAGAGTCTGAAGTTGTTTACTTATCTGTCAGTTGGAAAAGAGTCATGTGATTGACAAGCCAAGGGGTTTGGGGGGGGAAGAAGGGAAAGGGATGGTGTAATGGCTGCTGGGAAAGGGGGAGGAAGGGTTTGCGACATATTTTAAGTTTATGCAGACTTCTTGTGTGTGCAAATAATTCTAAGTTAAAATGTTTTGAGAACGTTATTTTTCAAAATGTCTGAAATCCTGTTATGTACAGTGGTGGGAGGAGGGTTGGGAAGGTAATGCCAAACGGAGTGTTCGCTATGGGCGATGATGCCCCACTCTTGGAAAGAGGTGGAATGGTTAGATGTGAGGGGGGAAGGGTGGGAGGAGGAGTTGGGAGGGGGGGGGGGGGAGGGTAGTTAGACAGCCTGAGCTCAAAATTGATGATACTTATAGTGAAGATGAGCCAAGTGATGGGGACCCGTTTTAAGATTTTGTGCTGGAATGTGAGAGGCCTAGGGGAGAAATCTA